>NC_137557.1:15572869-16965369 GCF_963082525.1 Nesoenas mayeri
GGGTGGCCGTTCTTGCTACCAAAAACAGTAGATTGATATTTAGAAGCAATAACAGAACAAGAAGCATGCTTGAGAATCCTGCTTTTGTGCAGATGTTATGCAATAGAAGACAAGCAAAAAAAAAAAACCACATTTCTTTCATAAAGATGAGAATGATGAAAACATAAAAATGCCACAGTTACACAAATGTAACTGTCATTGCATAAATGCAGAACTTCATACTTCTATATATACAAACACACGTTCTGCTCAGTCAAAAGCAAGGTTTTTTTGTAATCCAGAGGAAAAATAGAGGGGAAAAAAATAAAGAAAGCAATCGGTACAGTGAAGTAGGTAGAAGATGATTTTAGTGCCATCAGAATAAGTGGAAATCTTTCCACCAACATCAGTAAAATCAGGATTCTACTGTAAATCTGTACTGAATTGAAAGCTCTTCTCTTTGAACACTGACTAACATTGGCAGTGAAATATATTTTAAGTGACAATAAAAGGCAATTCTCTAGCAAAGGGGATTCTAAATAAAGGTCAAGTGAAACTGTACATAAGCTCAAGGTCAGGTTTAATGTAGCCTTTTGGACATGAAAATGAGGAATAGTTTCCTATTTGCAGCTAAAAAGTATAAGTTTGGGAAGAGGCTTCCTTGACCTACTTATATGCAGAAGCCTGATGGTTTCAGAAGATTTCCTACTAGGAAGAAAGCTAATAGCATCTGTCCTTTCCAGAATGCACAAAGATCTATACTCTTATTTTTCCTATCCACCACAAATACAAAATACATTTTAATGTTATGCAGAGAAACACCTTACTATGACTAAAAATACATAGATTCCCCAAAATTGACGTAACCATTTGATTTACTGTTTAAAAATTCATTGTAGACTTTTTTCCTTTCCATAGATTATTACGTTTTTCCTCTCAGCCTTCTTTCCCTCTAATGGAGGAAAAAAAAAAAACCACAACACAGCACAGATGTATATGTTTTCTGAGAGGAATGATTCACTGGTTTCTGCAGCTGGAGTGCCAACCTTGGCTATTCTTGGAAAACCCAGAGGAGCACATATGGTTACTTGAGAGGCGCTGTGCATTTCTTTCACTTCAGCTCTTGTCAGGTGGTACTCTTCACCTTTGCAGTAATCTAATTTGGGGAAAATAGTTCTAAAGTACCTCGAGGGTAAAAATGAGACTAAAATGCACCTTCCTACATTGTTGAAATTACTAAAAATATTAACTATGTTTTGTCTTTACTAGTTGGCAACTTTTTTAACAGATTAAAGATTGTGCAGAATAGAATACTGCTCTTGAGAATCTGTTTATCCCACATATCAAGCTACCACAGAGAGGCTTCATAGATTACTTGGCTGGATCCAAGTCCTGTTCTTAACTGGCATCCCTAGGGTTCAAAGAAGTTCCAAAGAGTGTGGCACAGCCCTATATTTTGCTTCTTTTAATCTGCATTTTATAAAAAAAAAAAATATCTGTTTTCTGTTTTGTTATCTCTGAGTCTTGTCACAAAAACTGTATGTTTACCAGTAGGGTGATATACCTATAAAGGGTGACATTCAGGTATCTCTATCATAGCCTAGATTTAGTTCCCTTATCTTGAAGTTTCTGGTGTAGCTCTGAATTTCAACAAAGATCATAATGAGAATCTCAGATTGAGTGATGTCATCTTCATCTGCCCTTTTATTTGTCATATTTCTGTGAAGCAGATAATACTGTCTGCCAATCTAAAACAAACTACCATCAGCAATGTTCATCTAGTAACATTTACCAAGCAGATCAAGAAGAGTTACTCGAAGACAAGTTGTATTTCTTTTAAGTTTCTTAAGGACACAGTGTCCTTATGCCACACCGTGAGGGCACAACCATAGCTGCAGTAATATCTCTTATATACAGAGAAATGAGCTTCTGTTACTTTGACAGATATGAGAGACACCCATGTCACGAACTTCAGAACAGAGGATGGTGAAGCAGTATCATTCCACATGAAGAATCAAGCAATCGTTTTCCAATTTAAAAACCCAATTTTTTATGAAGATGTAGATAAAGCACTGTAGTAATTTAATGACTCTACTGAGTAGAAGTGTTTAAATGTTCCTCATAGGAGAACCAGAATGTGTCTCAAATACCATCAAATTCCATGATAAATGCATAATACTAGATCAAAATTTTATACTGGCTAATGCATAAATTATTTAGTCCCTAATATTAAATCTAACGCCTGATATAGCTAGAATGAATGATAAAGTAGGATCCTCATACTTACTCACCGTAGTAGCTGTCAAACAACTCTCCTTGATGGAGAGCATGCTTTCCACAGAGCAGTTGATTACTAAACATGTTTCACGTCACAACTAAAGAGTATGTTTAGTTTCAAGAGTAGAAACTCGAATGTTCTTTAGGCAGATATCAAAGTAAGGCCATCAGTTCTTTTCTAAAAGCTAGAGTAAATTATAACTAATCCACAAAACAAACCTATATTCAGTACTATACAAGAAATTTGCATTGTAATCCACAAACCTAATTCAGTCAGAGTGTTCAGTTGACATAGAAAAGCATAGAGCAAAAACATCAAAGATCAAAGTTCAGGCTTAGTAATCACAGAGGCCAAATTTTATAGTTGTTTTTTAAAGTATTTACAGATTTAGATACAAAGAAAAAAATTTAAGACAGCTGTTACTGATGCCGAGTTACAATGTAGAATATTAAATGCAGAAGTTTCCATTTTAATTCTGAATGTGGGAAAAAAAAAAAAACCACAACACACAGATATTACCTGTGTATTAAAAATGGAGTCATGGGGGAGGAGAAAGAAACCTGGAACAGAAGCTATAAAAGGCAAAAGACTAATCGAGACCACTGAAGTCTCCCACACTACCAGCTGTGTCCTTTCCTGCTCTTCTTTGTGGCTCCATCCACTTTGGGTGATTGTCTTTCCACAGCCCTGGCTGCTGGGGAGCAGGGTACCAAGCAGAGGAAGCACATGACATTTAGTAGCAAAGGAATGGTGCAAGAAAACTTAAGAATAAACATTTTGAGAGGACAGGTATCTGATATTTTTTGTATTAAGTGGCAAAGCACTATTCCACCTCTTTAATGAGATACCAAGTAAGGCATGATTATTTTGCCTAATGTTTTAAAGTGATGTTAAGACTGAACAGAAATAGTTCTAACAGCAGAAGTGCCTAATATGGCTAAAGCCTAGTTGTTAGGCTATTTTTTTTTCCAAAATACTCATTTAGCGATTTTTTTTTCTGTATCTATTCACTATAAACACCTTTTTTACTGACCACTGGCCTCTTTTTTTAGTCTCCAGCTTCAAACACATAGAGGATGTGTCTATCTGGATACTAAAATAAAATCAGTTATAACCTTGAAAAAGGCCTGACTCTATTAGAAAATACCACGTCCCACACACTGGCTTTTTCAGTACAGGAAATCCTCAGTGTGACTAGACAATAATCTTCTGGATAAGCATGTAAGCCTGCAGAAAGTACTGCCTCTCACAGCACTGGACTATGCTGCATTTGGAAGCAGAAAGGACCAGCCCAAAGCAGCATTTTTCACAGTAAATCGTCTTCTTGAATAACTAGTGTAAATGAAAATCCATAAATTTTTCTTCCACTTTGCAGGAAGATGCCCCAAACAGACTAATTCTAACATAATTTTTACATTTAGAAAAATATTTCTCACTTTTCTATTTCCTCTTTAGTCTGTCACCCAAGAATATCAATTACTTGTTACTTTTTGGTATATTGACTTCATTTGCATAGATTTTTCAGTGAGTTACAACTTCTACTATTGTGCTTCGCTGTGTAAATAATTTTCTGAAATGGTTGCAGTGCTGAGCTAAAATAAAACATATATTAGGGTTCTGGTATATTTAGGGCTCTAATCTTGTTTCGTATAGGTGAAGCATAATTTATAGGATAAACCTAAAGGAAAAAAAACAACCAAACACACACGCACAACATTGAATTCAAGGACACACTTTCAGTATACTCAACTAAATGTACAAGGGCATGAGAAGCAGCATAGAGTGTCCTATAACTCCCAGAAAACTGTCCAAAACAAGTTAGAAGCTCCCAATCTGTTCACATATGCTGTTGCTTATCAACCTAAATGGCAGAGATGATACTCTTCCCTTCTGAGGTATCCCCAGAAGCACCTATGTTTTGTGGTGGCTAAATTTCTGCCCCAGATGTCTGTATTTCCAGCAGTGGGCAAAACATGGGACACAACTATAACTGCTGCTGCCATCCGAGAGCGTGACTCACAAACTGGCATCCTCTTCTTGTGTTCCCAGCCTGTTCCTATTGTTCAGGCATACCCAGAAGATGACAAGGCCACCTAAGTACAGCTTTTCCCCATCCCAGCAGAACTAACCAGCTATGTAAGGTGTAGAGTGCCACGTGTTTGCATCAGAGATAATCTCATTTTTGAAAAAGCTCTAGAAATCCCTTCAAGTGCAGATCTCTCTCCATTTCTCCCATTACAGCTACTTTATCTTGTCTAAGTAATCAAATGCAAAAAATGGTCTCTAAAGCCTATCTGTGTCTCATGCGAGGAAAACTGAGGCTCAAGACCACGTCTAATGGGTTAATACTAATAAATCCTAGGTGGGACACACAAACAATGCCAGGAACTCCTGGCTGTGGTTCAACTTGCAGCTCTGAATCAGGCAAAGTAAATCTGAACCAAGCCTTTTGAATGTGCTCCAGCCCCCAGGCCATCAGGTGTCTGCAGTTATGGGAAAGAGGCTTTATTTTCACTGAGGATGTCTAACCCCAGATTCCAGTTCAAGATCCCAAAAGGAGACAGATCTCCTGATGGGAGTGCCTGCCAGACCAGAGGGCAAAACAGGGAGAGGTACTTGTGCTTCCCACCCTCTCTCAGCATCTCATTCCTCTGCATCTTCAGTGGACTCTCACTCATCTGGATTCTAAAGTCTCTTTATGCCTAAGTCATGCTATTACCGAGCCTAAAGCTCATGATTCCAGCAGGCACTTTGGTATCCTGGTGTTATGTGGTGCAGTGCTGAGTGTTACAACACCTCAGTACCCCAAAGAATCAGTTTCAGAGTCAGTTTTGGTAAGGACTATATAGTACCTCAGCAGATACAGTTCTGTAACTTCTGTGCACCTACACAAATGACCAGTGTCACAGAATTTGGTGACAAAATGGATTATCAACAAGGGCTATAGAACTGAATCTCTTGACCTATTATAATAACAAAGTATCATAACTATATGTAAATCACCATTAACTTTTTAACAACTATTGGTTAACCAAAAACTTGTTTTACAGCTGATTACAAAAATGAGTTACTTCCTTTTCTGTTCTCAAAAGAGTTGCTTCCAGCCCAGGCAGCGGCACAGGGTATTCCTGTTTCAGCACAGAAAATCCTGCCCAGTCACACTGGCTAGACAGGATGAGAGAAGAGGGAAGCAATCCATCTTTGGAGGACTGTGTTGCATAAGCTTACTAACTATTTTCAGCTGGCAGTTTGTTTTATGTGACTGCTGGTCTGCTAGTGTTACTATGAAAAAAAAAAAAACAACAAACTCTTTCTTCTGTTCTCAGTATTACCCAGTTAAACTTATATCCTCTGATCTTTATTCAAAGTCATGCTGGCTCAATGGTGATATTTTAAAACTGACTTAAAGTCATGGAAAACCTTGAGTATACACTTTTAGTGCACCAGACGCACAAGATACCTAATTTATTATTGAATTACCTGATTTAAGTTTCAGTGGTACAGCTCTGAATGTAAACGTGCCCTAAGCTAACAAATTAAGCAGCAAAACACAGCAAAAAATCTGAGCATTCTGGTAGTTTATTGAAGAGATGCCAAAAATTAATAAGACCAACCAAATAATTTTTTTTACCTTTGAAAAACTGATTTATTTGTAACATCTGTGTTGCACTGGCTCCTGGTGTGATTAGATTAATCTGCATAGACATGCGAGTATGCTAATGGGGATTCTGTGTATTCGAATACCCATCAGCATGCTATGCCTTCATCAAAAACTCTAATGTGAACAGGAGTCCAAAAGTTCCTTTCTGAAACAAGCTGGACAACTTACACCTGTTTTGCAAACTGTTCCATATGAATAGTCATATTGATTATGTCCTTAGAATCAAAATCTGAGAATATTACTGTGTTTTCAGTAATATTTTTGCAATCTTTCCATGTCTGTAAGCAAAGCTACTTCATTAATCCCTTAATCACATCAATGAAGTTTAATTACCCATATGGAGAATGTTTTCAAAGGATTCTGAGACTAGGTGACATTTGGTCATGTTGGTTGCAAATAAGGCAGGAGTTTACTCCACTTAAAAAATATATATATTTAAAAACAAAAAGTGTCAGTACTCCAAAGGACTGAGTGAACTCTGCCTGTAACACTGAAGTATTCTCCCTGTGCAGAGGCTGTTAGAGAGGTGTTTATCAATATCTTCTGTCTTTGGACCATGACAGACCATTGCCAAAATCTCGACTGCATCCAGCACCCACCTAAAGTCTCATGAGAAGCTACCACACTCAGCTGTGCTAATGTGTTATCACACTTTCATTAACACATAAGTCCTTTGCTTATTTGTTTTCTCAGAAACACAAACAGTAGTCAGAAAATCCACCCAAGGCAGACTGTTTCCCCCACTTACGATTTTTTGAATCCTGCCTTCTTGCTAACTCCAAGATTTCCTGAACACCACGGCTGTGCAGCACTAGCACTTGCATGACTGCCTTGGTTTATGCTACATTTCATGAATTTAAACCAAATTTCCCACAAAGTGCATGACATAACCTACTTATATCAAACACATAACAGAAAGTACATGAAACAACTTGCAAAAAGGATGTTTTATCTTTGTTTTATGAGTTCTTTGAAGAAGCAGAGATCAATACTTTAGTTGGACAAAAATTAGACTTAATATTATGCTATGCACAAGCACAGAGATTAACTAAAAATGAATACTGCCTTTACTCAGCTCAGTCATGCAGATTATAAGGAAAATGGCAGGTATAGTGTATTGTGTTCTCTCTCCATACTTCACAATTGTATTTTGTTTTAGTTTATTTTCTACAAATTAATTTCTTGCCATCACTTCATAAAACCTTTATGCTTTCTCTAGTTCTTTCCCAGTACAGTTTTCATTTAATCTTGCTCATGATTTACAGTTTTAGTGCCCTTGTAAACTTAACCTTTGCTAACAAAGTTATGAATTATTAATAGCAGTTGTTAGTACAGGGGCAGATATGTGAACATAATGTTATTCTGACATTTTCTGCAAGCTGGGCAGGTAAAAAGGAAGCAAGCAGTATTCTGCACAACCTCAGAAAAGTGACTGTGCGCATTGGGTCAGTCTTCCTTCATGAGTTACTCGGCAGCAACAGCTTCACCGTTCAACAACCCCTGCACCAGGAGTGTTGCTGCAGTACTTAACAACAGCTGATATGAACTCTCAATCTCAGCTAACGCCTCCTCCCTACCACTGCAGCCCTCACATCACACAAGGTGAAACATAGATTCACCCACTTTGCATGAGGTTATAACCACTGTGCAGCTGGTCACGAGTGTGATGCAGGCAGGGAGCAAGGAAGAAGGGAACAGGATCTGGCCCTTATGAGAAAATACCCAAGCTCCAACACAAAGCTGTTAAGGAATTTCCAATTTTAGCCCCAGTAAAACTCAGATGAGCAGCAGTGACTGACAGAAACGTTCTGTAATTCATTGTAGCCAGTTTCAGAATCGGATAATACTTGGTAATAGAAAGAAAAATCAGTGCATTAATGCCTAAAAGCCAAAGGGAAACTCATTTTGAAGAAATCTGTCCTGCATTGGCAAAAGTGGTACTGAATATGAGCAAGCTGAAAGACAATAAAATGAAAAACAATAAAAACACATTGTTTCTTTATTATTTCTTAAAGTTTGTTTTTTTAATATATTTTCTAGTTTTAATTTTAATCTTTACCTGAACAATGAAAAAATTGTGAGCGAGCAGCATTTTAAATTTAAACCTCATTCTATGCCTAAAATTTGGGGGTGGGAAGAAGTGCATGTATAAAAATCGTAATAGAAAACTCCTGCACAATATAAATGCAAAATCATGTATGTATATTTTCATTGTTATTTCTAAATCATTTGCTCTCAGAACCTTCAGAAACAAACTGGAGGCCACACTGTGCTCAACACCACACAAAAAGCAGAGAGAAAGCTTCCCCGACCCTACAGGACAACAACCTGCAAGATATTATAGCATGTGAAGATACAGACAGGAAAAGATACAAAAGAAAATTATCAGACGGTATATGACAGGAGAATAGATTTAGGTATTGAAACATTGATAATTAACAATAATTGAGTATTATTTGGGCATTTAGGGTTAAGATTTGTTTGATTTAGGGCAGAGTGTGGTAGAGATAGGTATCTGTGACGTAACAGCAGCATAGTTTTAAGAAAATATTTTAAGGAACTTTAAACAGTTAAAGTCGTTCTTGAATATTTTTCTAAGAAAACTCAATGGAAGTGTGAGGGGCAACACAAAATAAAGAACATGCTTTTGGGAAAAATTAATAGGTGGATAATGCAAGCTAGGATGCCAACAAATGGAGGCAGAAAACTCTTAATCCTGAGTGAGAGATGGATGATGGGGTGGGGCAAGTCCATGGACATTCTCAATCAGAAAATCCAGGGAAATGAAAGGAGTCCAAAAGGAACAGAAAAAAAGGAGCAGGACAATGTACATAAACACCCCTGGGATTTAGCATTACTAATCATCACCAAGTCTGAAATCTAGTGCATAAGTCAAACCGCTATAAGCAGGATCTCACTCTTAATAACAGGAGCATAGCAAAACACTTTGCTCTTCTTTTAAAGCTGCAGTCTTACAGTCTCCAATGTTATAAAATATCTCTATTATTGTCATGCAGCCCTTTGTGTATGCAGTGTGCACTATGATACAAACTAATGTTTTTCCACAAACTCTTTTTCTCAAATCTCTTTTGTTCATGTTTCAGTGATCCATGCACATGTTGGTTCTTTTTACATCCACCTTCCCGTTGTTGCAGGACTTTGATCACCTTCTGATTCTCCATCCAAACATCAAGAGTGAGTATAAGATGACAATTAAGCTGGTGAGCCTCCTCCCCCACCTCCTCCATCTAGCCTGCCTGACAGACACCCAAATGCAAAATTCATCCAATTACACTATTCATCATCCCTTATTACTACCTCCCAGTCCCTCCAAACTGACATTTTTATAGCACAAGCCTAAATGCACATGTACAGTAGTTTATCTTGACATCCAAGAGACAAATATCATTAAGACAGGTCCAGAACTGGAGGAGAAAGGAAAGTCAATCACAAATCTTTCCTAAAACAAGCATCCCTTGGTTATTAAAAAAAAATGTTCAAAAGGCAAATATTTATGAGTTCAAATAACTTGGCTACTTTCCTGTTGTCAGAGGGAGGATCATGAAGTAAAACTTACTAACACTTGTGATGAGTGCTACAGAGCTCATTTTTCCTTGAAATAATGTTTTGTTTGATCATGAAGTGTTTTATAACACATACTATTTAGATTACAGCACACTGTCCAGCCTGAGGTGCTTTACACAGCACTACACTTCCAATAAGAAAACCAAAATAATATTAGTACTAGTATTGTGTATTTGCGTTTTTCTGCCTTTCCTTAGGCCATCCCATAACACTATCCCACATAAACACGTGCAGGGACCTACTGCTAGACCTTAACAGAAAGTCCAACTCTGCAGGTAAAGACCATGCAATACAGAGTAAAACAAAGACTTCATGCAGCAGGGCCACAAATACTACCCAAGAGTTGGGACCTGTCGGTCTCAATTCCCCAAGGAAATTGAAGAGTATTTTCTGTCCATTGCTGATTCTGGAGACAGAACTTTATGTAGCTCAGCAGGGTATGACTAAAGACTGAGATGTCTCAGTTCCTCAGTGATGGAACTGAGATGCAGGCAAATAAGACTACCTGACACACAGCATCTCCAAAATGATGCTAGGTCTGTTCAAAGTTCTCTCTCATGCTTAAACAAACACAGGAGCCCAATAAACCCATTCAGACAACATTGCTGCAGACAAAATCTGCTGACACTTTCTTACACAAAAAAACAATAGAAAAAAAAAAGAGCATTGTGCTTGCCTCTTAAGATCACATTGTAAGGAGTTTCTTTGTCAAAGCTGTGAGGTCAAGGGAATGCTCTGCTATTAAACCTTTCTGTGCCTTACATTCCTTCCACTTCACATTTCGCAGTTTGCTCACCTGACAAGGTTCACAGGAGCATCCCTCAGTGTCTCAGAGTGACAGGACTGGAAACTGCACTTCTCAGGCACCTTTCTCACATTGTCAGAGTGCTTTACTATAGGCAACAATCAGCCTGATACTATGAGAGAAATAACTAGAAATAAAAATGAGGGAATCATACTATACAAATAATAGGTAACAATCTCTGTAACTGCTCTTCACCAACACAGGGAAGGTTAGCCCTGCATCACCACAGACACCACCTTCACCTTCCAACACTCAGCTCTGACTTGGAACAAGTGTGTTTGGCAGCAAGAGTGGCTCGATTCCCCCGACTACCTGTTCAGCCCTTGAGCTCCTCCACAAATACCTTGCAAAAAGGATATCTATGGATCATGTGACAAATTTTTAAGCTGTGGATCTCAAAGTGTTTGATTAACGTCTTTACCACAAATATCAGAGACAAAAGACAGAAAGATATGTGAAATTAAATGGCATATCAAATATCAGAAACCAGGTCAGAAGACAATCAGGAAGAACACAGACTTTTTACTTTGCGTCATACGGTTTCCAACATACTTCACTGCCTTGTGAACCATATAAATTCAGATTGAGTTCTCTTTTTATTGTGGCAGACCTGACATCTTGGAAATCATGCAAGGTCACCAAACTGTTTACCACAGGACATCAAAATATCATCTTTCATAGAATAAGCACAGAGTCACATTACTCCAATAACTACCTCCAACAGTTTAACACATACCATAGTTTCTAGGATCATTCCATTATTCTTTTTATTGCCTTACAAAAATGGTGAAAACCACCCAATTTATTACTGAGTATAGCCTACAGATTTTCAGGAAATCTGTTTTTCCTCCTGATAGACAGCATCACTGAACAGTTACTTGGCTGGAGGAAGTTTGAATTTTAAGGGTCAACCCTTTCATTTTCAGTTCCTTTTAAAACACGCTTTTCTGGAATTTGTCATGTACAATTGCTGATCAATGATTCATTCTCCCTTTTTCGTCTTTGTCCTGGTAGGAAAATAGAAATCATTTGCAATACATAAAATATATAACACATAGCTGGTAAATCTTTGTTTGAGCACCCTGTAAAAATATTTGCAAAGTAGAAGAAGGTAAAATAAGGCAGATAGTATAGCACTTTAGCAGTCTTAATCCGAGATAGCATTTGAAAGGAAAGTGTTTAGATGACAGATTCATATGCTGTGTTTAATGATTTGTGTCTACTCATCTGCAATAATACCATTAACCTAAACAAACTTGCATGTATTAATTCAGGAGTCAGCAACTAAAGAGGATGAAGAATCAAATCAAGTGTTTTATAGCAACTCAGGAGTTTGTTCCTTAGGGGACAAAGTAATAAAAGGTGAAAAGCCTCGGAATTTCTTGTAGGTCCAAAAAAGTATCTCGTACACAACCCAAACAAAGAATATCTATTAGAAAAGCTCAGACATTTAGAAGAAAATTGGTGCACAAAGCCTCGGTGATATGTACATAAACCCACGTTAACTAAGATTAATGAATCTTTTCCATGATCCATAAAAAACGTGGAAGCCTGTAAACTCCAGATACTGCGAATCCACTTTCTTACAGAAGAGAGCAGCAATCAAACCCAGCAAAAGAGCTCAGAAAGACAACTTCCAGAGTATCCTTAATGCGGTGTTGGCTCTTGGATGTCTGGCTAGCTGCTCTAATTTTTCTTGCTGTGAGGCGCATGAAAGACGCCACTTTTTGTCCACTGCAGAAGCACATGAACACAAATGCTAGGAAACAAAATACAATACATACATTTGCAAACAGACCAAAGGATTTAAAGTTAAACAGGTCAGCCTTTTACTGAAGGCTCAGATTGTTTCTTAACTCCAAAACAGATTATATATCAAATACCATTCTTCAGTGTGTACACACAACCTATTACCAGCAATAGAGAAGGTATTAAAATAGCAGTGTGGGTGTTCAAGTACCACTTATATCACTTAAGAACAAACAGGCTCAAACACCATGATGGATGAACTCCTACAATGAAGAGGCTGAAGTAAATAATTATGACATACTGGAGTTCAAATTGCAGTATGATTCCTTTCCCATGGGATACCTATCTACCACCGCTACTTTCCAAACTCTGGTATTGTTTCATTCACACCATCACACAAGACTACACAGTTCAAAAGGAGGGGTGATATTCTTTCTTAAAAGACAACATAATCTTGTGACACGCAGCTAGAGTTGACTTCATGAAAAGGATCTAATCTGATAACACTTATGCCAATAACGTTTTTTTAGAGGTGTTCCTCTTATCTTCTCAATAGATTGGTTTAGGACTAAGCTGCTTGAGACCCATGATTACAAAAAGTCAGATGAGTAAAGTGAATTTAAAGAGATGAGTAAAGTGAGATGAGTAAGAGTAAATTTCAAATTTATTTAGGTTGATGGCATTACTGCAGATAAAGACAAATCATTTTACTCCACATATGAATCTGTCATCTAGACACATTTTCTTTTCAAATGCTGTCTCAGATTAAGACTGTCAAAATGCTATACTACCTGCTTTATTTTACCTCTGTCTACTTTGTAAACCAGCATAACTGATCGTGATATTAAAAGCCTGGCCTTCAAACTGGAAATAAGTCACTCAAATGATAGAATATTTGGGTTTTTTTTTTTTTTTTTTTACAAAAAAAGTCACCCTATTTTAATTCCTTTTGATTTTAACTTATCCTGGTTTCAAGTCTCTTTCAGTCTCAAAAATAACTAATACCAAGGTTTTAAAACAAAGCCACTTAAATTATCTCATTTATTGGACAATCACAGAGTGAATTAAAAATAGTTAGCATTACACACCACAATACTCAGAACTGTTGTGTTCTTTTGAAAATTCATCTACTTAAGTATAGTTTGAACTATGGATACAAAAGCCTCTACTTTTCAAATGGTGAATCTTTTTCAAGATATTTTAAAGATACTTTAAATCAGAAACCAAGAGCTGAGTTAATAAATTCTCAAAAATAACAGATTACAACATACCTCTCAAGTAGGTCAAATATCACATTAGTAATCACATTTCATGGAATGACAAACTGAAAAGTGCATTTACAAGGCAAGTCACTGGCTGAGCAAGGATTCCCATCTCCCGAGCTCAGAAGAGGATGTGATTTTGTAAGTTTCAAGTAGTATTTGTGAAGCACTGGAATATGGTGCCTGACAGACATGGAAAGTACTATTATACCTTACAAGTATAGTTTCTAGTGAAGAGTGTACAGAGAGCAGTGATTAGTAAACACTTAGCGAATTTGTCAGAATAAAGTAAGATTAAAATCAAACATTTAAGAATCAAACTTGAAACATAAGAAAACAGTTTGTTTAAAATAATTTGATAACAAAGATTTTTTACATGCTTTTGCTTTTAAAAATGTGTCCCAGACTTAATGGATTAATTAATTCTATTTCTCCACTCTAAGATTTGATGGCCCATTCTAAAGATAATTTGTGAATGTATTTGCACACACATCCAAAGTGTTGCCAGTCCATGTTATTCAAGCAGCATCGTCACATAACCAAATCTATAAGTTACAAGAAACATCCTGAAAAGCTGTTCTTGATATGACATATCTCCTTGTGCCTAAATAATTTATCTAAGCAATTCTTGAGCAAATTGCATCTGTTTAATGACACTCAAAGCCATGCTACTTTTGCACAGCAACTAGTAAGTTCCTCTTGCCTAATAAGATGATGTTATTGGTTATGTAAAAATAAGGACTTGCCAGTTAAGGAGAAAAATGTATTGGACAAGAATGTTTTGCACTGTGTTCTCATTTTATTAGCCACAAGGTGCTTGACTGGATTTTATACTATTAAATTTCTTCCCTTTCTGTTACTGCTGTCCTCAAGATTATCTCTCTGCTCAAGCAGAGTAGCCAAATCCTCCTCAGTACCGCTGACACCATCCTGGTTTTGTTTTGCACCCGTTTCTGGAATGTGCCTGTGAACACTATCTCATGCATCACCCTCACTGCGTACCAGGCCTTTCCCCAAGACCGGGGCCTGAGGCACAGCCCATATGGCCTCTGGCCCTTCTTAAACACCCTTTGTAAGATGACCCAAGCTGGTTAAATTGGATTTAAATTTCTTATTGATCTTCTAAAGCATACTATTCCCTTTGTCTCTCTAATATTTTCATATGAGGTAATGTACCTTATATGCTTTACTTAAACATATATAGGTATTTGATCTGTTACTCCAACCTCGTCTAGCAAATCAGTTACCTTATCAAAAATAAATACTGGTGTAGTCTGACATAATCAGCTTTTGTTAAAAATATACTGCATTTTATCTAATTTTCCATGTAACTTCTTGTCCTTGGATTGCCCTTTTCCTTCAAAAGGTGTTCAAAGATTTCACTTAGTACTGAGGTCAGACTTACATAATGATCCTCAACACAACATACTTATAATCCTCCGTCCTTGACTGCTACTGTAGGTCAGACAAAGCTGCATTTGTATATGTTGTTTATGTAGTTTACCTTAGCTGGGCTGGTCAAATATTCTAGCTCAGAACTATCTTCAAGAAAATGAAAATGCCCTTGGAAAATTCTGACTTTTCATTGAAAAGTCAGTCATCTAAACCCAGAAGCATTTTCATCTGCAAAATCAAAGATATTTCTATTATAAATGTTAATTTGGCATCTCACAGGAATTGCAGTTTGATTCTCTCACTCTGATCAAAAAAAAAAAAAGCTTTCCTGGGTATGCAATAGTCAAGAATTACTGTGACAGAATCCAGAATCACACACACCATCATGCTCAGATACAGAAAATTAATTTAGGAAAGGGCAGACAGAGAGCTCTTGTGTGCATTCTAGAGACGTATATGCCAAAAAAAATAGCAGAGGGAGCTGCTCCAATTGTGCTCTGGAAAAAAATTATTAGAGGCAAAAAATATATTTTTAGTAAAGTTGTCATAGTCCCTCATCTGGGTAATGGCAATGTCAATGATCCAAATGGATGAAAGGAAATTGTCCAGAGGGTTCCTTTGGGCTGCTGAAATGAAACTAAGGAGGGGCAACCTTATTTAAGTCTTGCCTGATACTGATACCCACAACTCACCACACACTAGCAACCAACTACTGCCACATTATTAAGCCTTGTGGATCAGGAGTTAATCAGGTTTCTGGAGACCGTACCTAGTATCTCTCTTGCATCTCACTAACTCCCCAGAAGATTAACATCTTTCCCTGGGAGAGAAATCATCACGGTTAGAGGCAATGGGAACACCCACCCCACCACAGTTCCCCTCCTCTGCTGCTGTTTTTGTGGTCCAGAAACCCCCCACAGATCCTCCGACACACAGAAGCTTCCTCTGGCTCTTTGGAGAGCAGAGCAAGCAGGACTGTGCAGAAAGGAGGGACAAGCAGCCCTTCCCTGGGAGAAGCAGAGCTGTGCAAAGCACTGGAATGGGAACTGGGTACCACAGGAGTTGGGGGGGGGGGCAGGGGGGTGGGGAAGACAACACAGCATGGAGAGATGATGATCCCAGCTATCTGAGGTGATACAGGGCCATGCATTAAACTTGTATTATAGATAGCACCACAGCCTGATAATTTTACTACTGCTCACCAGTCATTGACATATCATCATGATGTTTGTGAAGATCGAGTCTAGTTAACACAGCTTTAAGTCAGCTTCTGTGACAGCACTGAAGGTATTTTATTGCCTGGGACATGTATTGTGTGTGACACCTGCAGCAAAATAAGCATTTGACCCTCTGAAAGCTGTCCATCACCAATCATATCCTGGCTGGGATAGTGCTTTCCCCATGCCCCTTGCTACAGCTTACAACAATTCTGCAGAGACAGACAAAAATCTTTGAACCAGTATCAATTTCCATGAGATCCTCAGTGTGATTTGGGGATGTTTTTTCCAGAGTAAGAGAGAATGGTCAATCTCTGTAATTGTACTCATCTACGTTGGAGACAGGAGTTTAAGAAAAAAACAACCTTTAATAACTGGACACAGCAATTTTCTAAAAATGCTAAATTAGTTAAGTGTCCTCTACAGTCTGTTGTTGACAAACTTGAAGCTAATTATTATAATTGAGTACAAAGCCAATACAGTATTGTAAAACTCACTCAAGAACTACAGGTTGGCACAAAGAAAATTAAATACTTATTCCAGTGGTAGAGAACAGAGAAGAGCTTAGATGATGCGCTTTCACAGAATGTTAGCAAGCTAAATGAAGCAGAGGTAAGTAACTAGAAAGAGAGGGTTTAGCAAGTGTAGTCACATCAGACATAACCTGGAATAACTAGGCACATAAGTAGTTTTAAAAAAAAGAAGCTTAAAGATGAAATCTTTCTCAGATACTAAGCCAGCTATCTTTCCAGGGGGAATTAACTTGAGTGAGAACTTCTATGACTTTTCTAGTGTCAAAGGGGTTCTAAGATGTTAACTAATTAAATTCTTAGAGCTTAAATTCTGGTGTACACAGGGTCTTCCACATTATCAACTCTGAACTCCTGGACATTGCAGACTCTTAAATTTCATCCTGTATTGATTTCAGAAACTTGTGGCAGCTAAAGGACACCAGGTATTAGGAAGGTATCTGTTCCTCATCAGAAAAATATCAGCAATGGAAAGTTCATTACTTCCCTTAGGAATATTTTGCACTGGTTAGTCACTGCTAAAATATCTGGTTTGTGTCTTTTAGCACAGAATTAGATTATTGCCTGCATTAATTTAAAAAAACACCACAAACCACACTCCAGTATCATTTTTTCATGAAAAAGTACTTAAGGAGTTCATTAAGTCACTATTTTACCTTTTCCTTTATTTTTGGTATTTTGGGGGACGGCTGAGCAGGAGGTCTTTCTTACATCTTTCTCAACTTTTTGAAAACCACTTTAAAAGATGGACCACCACACTGGATATGGTATTGCAGCCGCAGACTCACTAGTGTCTAATACAGAAGCCCTGGCACACATGCTCTATTCTCTACTCACTGCACACATCGCTCTCCTCAAAGCTCAAGAAAAGCCTTGGCATTACACCCCGCAGGCACTGCAGGGAATTTTGGCCCTTCTTGCTTATTTGTTTTCAGGAATGCAACTAGAGGAAATATATTTGAATGATATGAACTTATCAGGCAACCAAGATATGTCTGTATGACTGCTCTGTCCTTCCCATGATTTAAGTTTGCATCATCCACCTGTTTTATCATTAGTGACTTCATAGTGGTGAAATTATTGAATATCAAGTTTTCTATTGACCCCTTTCAAACCTCCACTGAAACACTCACCAATTCATGGCAGTTCTCCACTGGCAATCACTATTTCAGATCTATCAACTAGCCAATTCTTAATCAATTTAATGCATGTCTTGTCAATACTGTAGCAAACTAATTTTTTATCCTAACACCATTCAAAATACCTTAAAGCATATTAAATGCAGGTCATTTTTACCACACTTGTAATTGCATCTAATGGGTAAAATTAGATACGTCTGACAAGATCCAATTTGTACAAAAACATTTTCAACAGCCCCATATGTAGGTTAAATAGATGTTATTGCCACTGTGTGATAGTTCTGCTCTCCCTTGAAAGCCACAGGAAAAAAGTTCCACATAGAGCCTAAAATGGTCCATCTCCAAGGACTATATTGCAGAGGCTGGAGAAGCTTTCCAATACCAAACACCAGAACACAAAAGTTTATTTTTAAAATTTATCTTTTGTGATTTTAAACTGATTTACTAGTGCTGGGCTGGTGGGGTTTTTTTTAATATACTTTTTGACAATTCACAATTTTAAGCCTTTTTGATAGTTAGTCCCCAGATTTCACAGTGAGTAGGGTGAAGCTAAATGTAGTCTAGCTTAAAATAATTAATTGAAAGTTTAAATAATATCTAGTGCAAGATAGCAATAATCTCAAATTTTGGCAAACCCAAAACATTTCTTTGATGTTTTTCTCCTCCCTATTTCTTTTTCTTCTTTTTTTTTTTTCTAGAAGAGTTTGACTTGAATCTCTCAGGCAGCTCATTTCCTCACACAGCTCTGCAAGCTCTATATCTGCTAAGAGAGTACACTGATGCCAGCCATTTCTGTACTGCAGTGTTACATAAAATTCATTACATACTCAAAAACATGACTGCTACTGCTAAGATATCCAGTGAGTTTAGCAATATGTTTTAAATATTTTAGGTTTCCACACCTTCTACAGGTTTTTGGGAGGCTTTTTGTTTGGTTTGGGTTTGTTTGTTGTTGTTGTTTTTTGTTTTGGGGTTTTTTTTGTTTTTTTTTTTAAGGTACCATCATTAATCTATTAGAGAACAGGCCATACCTCTACAAAAAAAAAAAGTGACTACATCAGTTTTATATGGGGAAAAAATAGCTGTGAAAAAAGGAAATAAACTGAGCATAAATTCACACAGAGCTAGGCTTTTGAATACAAATCTAGGTCTAAATCAACTAACGGCTTGTTTCCAAATACCATCACATTTTAAAGTGAAATCTGAGTAGCAGTTTTGAAATCAGATCTAGATTAGGAGTTGAATGCAGGAGTTGTCAGAGATGGGAAAGGAAAAGAAAAGTAGCAATCTCAATGAATGTGTTTCTTAATCATATCACATTCATGGAACAGCTACGCTTGCTTGTGCACTGTACAGCTAGTTTTGTATTATGAGCAACTCCTGACTGAAACCCCAATAGGTGACCTCTCCATTTGTAATGAAACACTGAGAATGAGAAAAACCTCATGCCCATTCACGCTGCACTGTACTCTTCCTCACCTCTATTATTGTCTGTATTTGGGTCAGTGCCAGCACTGGTACATGTAGGCAGTGTATTGTGCCAATAAATAGAAGGGAACAATGCCAAATTGAAACAAAAATATCTTTCATAATCTGTTTCCGGAATCTTTCACTAGAAACAAAGAACTGTCAGGCAAGTTTTAAGAGACTGGCTTAATCTCTCTGAAACTGATGCCTGAGTAGTACCTGCAACATCTCTAACACCATGTGAAAATAATCCATTAAAAAGAATTACAAAAGCATTTCATACTTCAGCCAAACATGGCAACGACAACAATACAAGGGTGCAGATTTCCTCATGCTATGGCAGATCCATTATTTACTATCATGCTGATGGAAGAAATAAAACCCTCCAAATGCATCTTGTGGGTCATACAGAAAAAAGCGGGGGAATCTGCTGCCAGACGCCTGGCACCCTCCAGTGCCTCGGCTTGAGCAGCTGGAATTGCATTACACTATCAGATTACCCTTTCCTTTATCACAGGCTCCATGAGTTCTTCAGGCAATGACTGCTGCACCATGAATATCTGTTCTAAAATCATACATCTTTCTGTGTGCCTGGAAGTGAGTGCTCTACCTTTCATTAAGTTCCCACATTCCTTTAGAAGGACAGTGAAAGAGAAAAAAGGCTTAGAAATTCTCATTATAGCTTCTCATCTGGAGTATCATAGCTTGGAAAAACTACGTCCCCTTCAAATCTTCACTTTACCAAAAATAATCTTATTTTTCCACCTTTGCCCAACTCTATTTCTAAACAAACAACAAAAGTCACTTGTCACACCCCACCCACCCACTGCCCCATGTCTCTCAAACTCTCTTCACCACAGCACACTGTTCTCACCCAACATACTTTTCTCCAGCACTCACAGGAAAGCCTTTTGCACAAAGAGATACAAGGAGTTTGGTTATCCTGCTCCAGACTTGTGTGATGATATGAGCAGTAAGATGAACTATCTCAACTGGAAATCTATCACTAGTTTTTTTTCCTCTATTTCTGTTTTATTTTTGGTAAGCTTCTCTGCTGATCTAAAGATAGTTTTGATCTCTTTCACTATGTATCCTCTATACCGTTATTTTCATCTCCCACTATTCCCAAACACAATACCCTGGTTTATGCATTTAAAATCTTAAATTTAGTATTAGAATACCTCACATTTCTTTCATTTCTAGCAGTATAAAAACTGATATTATCTTTGTTCAGTTTTTTTTGTTTGTTTGTTGGTTGCTTTGGGGTTTTTTTGGCTGATATGTACCATAATTGATTATCCTCAATTGCTCTTTGCATACCTCTTAGGAAACACTATATCATGAGAGGTTTTTTAACTGGTCTTTCTCCATTTTAAAATACCTATACAAAACAAAGGTCTAGCTTGCCAGCAGGGTGCTTTCCTTGGATTGCAGCAGAACCTATTCCTGTGCAATATGTCTCCCCATCCTCAATACTGAGCCCTCCACTTCTTAATGTTCTTTCTTCACAAACATTCTAGAGACTTCCAACTTCACCCAGCTATCTAGCTGTCCGTATAACACGGGTTACGCATTGGGAAGAGCTGCTGGAGAATCTGAAGTCAACCTTTGGACCAGTCTGCTCACAGGACTAGAGGCTCTCAGAGGATATATTACACTAAGCAAGCTTTCTATTAACAGGGCTCTCTTTCTATTACCAAAGGCTGTCCTGCTCTCACCAGCTCAGCATAGAGAGATGTAAAAAATGGGATTTTTTTAAGTCACTCCCAGCACCTCTTACTCATCATCTAACTGGACAGAAGCATAACACATTACTGAGTAAAATACTCTTCCACAAAAGCGCTAAACCATGTCCTGATCTTGTCAGACAGGTTTTGAATCTACTTCCATCTCTAGAATGAGTATGGTTTCTCACACCTGTACAAATAAATAATATAATTTCAATAACACATGGCACATTATCCTGTTGCTGTCAGCTTTGCCATGGGCTTCACACAGTACAGGTCACCTTGTTTCATGTTCTGTAGGGGATCCACACATCCCTGATCACAGTTTTGGCTGCACACTCATACTGCTGGGCTGAAATAGCTCTCTGGTCTGTCTTCACTGCTGCACCAACCAGTCCTCAAGAAACTTTAAGATTTCTCATTTTCTTTGGAGCTACTCTTCCTTACTGACATACACCCATCTCCTAATTTACTCTTTATTCCACAGTCTTCTGATAGAGGAAGAGATATTCTATTATTTTTATTAAAAACATACTATTTTTTCTTCTAAAAGATACAGTGAATTATAACTGTTGTGTCTGGTTTTGTTAGCATCTTTACAAACACAAACACCAGAATATGACATGTTGTTCCTCTAAGCCTTCCTCTGTGTTCATAGCTCATTCATCCTTCAACAAAATTGTGCAAGAAGTTCTTTACAGGATTTTCTCATAGGGGATCATATTTCCCTTTCGACTTCTCACTTTATAACTGTGAGAGCATCCTCTGAATCTTGGCAATGCAGAAGCTGGAGATTTGTCAAAAAACAGTCTCCACAGATCTGTGAAGTATTTTAACAGTTATTGTGCAGCTGTATCTATGTAATGATGAAATATCTGATCTGACTTCCTGAGAAAAATACCAAATAATTGTTTTCCTATTTGAGCATGGTTTTGGTGCACCGGCTACAGCCCTCAACCCATGTCACCAGAGGGCCATAGCAAGAATATTAATCTAGCCCGTGCTTACAAAGTTCTAGCAGCCATTTTTTTTGCTTTGCTTTCACTATAATATTTTAGTTCAAGCAGGATGATGTCCATCTTGTTTGAGAAGTCTTGTTCACATCACTTCCTTGCTACCCACTCCTTCCACCACCATCCTGGTCCCCAGGTCTCCTAGGGCAGAGGCACTACAACCATTCCTGTCCTCAGTATCTGTCTTCGTAGGTGCAAGTTAATTGTACCAAATATAATTGATCAAAGGTTTTGAGGCTTTTAAAAGCTTTCTAGCTTTTCTCTCTTCCTCTATGATGCAACTGAAGTAATTCATTTGATCAAAAGCAATTTGTACTTGTACTTCACTGTATTTAATCTTTAAAGTTTACTCCCCCTGCAGCTCACAAATGATTAGATTTGTGATGCCACTGGTGCTAGATTGACATTAGCAGCAAGGTGTGTAACTGCTGCCAGTTCCCATTCTTCACACATCTGTTTTCTGGAATACTTCTCAGACAGGCAGTGATGCCAAGGACATTCTCATGGAACACAACCTTTCACATAGAGCACCGAAATCCCTGCTAACTTGCTCACTCTTCCACATTCATTCCCTCTGTCAGTACCAGAGATGAAGCATTTCATACAATGAATACATTTCATATGAAGAGCTTGGAAGTGATCTCATCAGAGGCAGCTGGCATCAGAGGCTTTTTAAGGCCTTAAGGGTCTACACACAAGCAGGTCACACCAGTGTTTGTCCTTTCTAATGCAATCATTTCACTTACTCATGGCCAATGCTATCTCCAGTTTTGTAATCATGCTGAAGACATACCATATGCAGAAGTTCATTTTCTGCAGGAAAAGCAACCCTATTGCCAAGTCACAAGAATACCAGTTTTGCAATGTCCTGAAAAGTTTTTTATACCTTCAAATGTGTCAGAAAACCTTTTTGAATTTTATTGAGGTGTAGTTTTTAGATTACTTTCATGGTCATTCAGGTTTTCACAAGCTTCATGGTTTTAAAATTACTTTCTGCTGCTGACTTCAATGCATATTTATTACACAAGAGTTGATTATTTTTCTCTTTCTTTCTTCTAAATACATTTAGCATTGTATTTCCTAATTATGAAAATGGATGCCTTTCATAACCTGCTGGTTTCCTTGGTATGGATGATGCTAGTGTGTTTGGTTTCTTATATTTTTGCCTCAGGGGTTCAATTTTCTTATGCCCTTATATGAGATTCATTTCACCAAACTTTAGATACTTAATTATTAGCCATCTAAGCCTAATCTAATTGTTCAGATTCTTATGGTCAATAGAGAGGAAGAAACTCATCCTAGTTTCAATTCATTCCAATTAACTCCAGCACCACAGGATGAGACTAACTGTCTTGGGATTTGGCCACTTCTCTTCATTGATGAAAGAGTAAAACTGGTAGATTACATTTCTTTCAGCTACTCTACTATAAGGTGAATCAAGATAGAAGAGATGAATCCTACTAGTGATGGCAACTTTGAACCACACACATTTCTCTGAGGAGTCACATGCATGTCAATGCAGATTTCACTAGTGCAGTCTTTTCACTGTGTGTAACTGACTGCTATCTCTGACAGTGCACTTTTTTTTTAGCTGGTTGTATTTTGGTTGGGTTTTTTGTTAGATGGAGGGTTGTTTCTTTATTATAAAGCTAATATCAGGGAGGTCTTTTCCTTCTTCTCCTCTTTTACTGCCTCACATAGTCTGCATCTTCCAAAGATTTTTCTAATGTTAATTTGTTTGACATTAGTGTCTATGCATATATTCTTTTTGAATGTGAGTGTTCTTCTATCCTTTCACATGCCCCTTCCATTTTCAAGAGTAGCTGCATTATCCATGCATCAGTTATATAAGCAAGTTGCTATGTCTCAGATTTTTTCTTTGCACAGAGGTGTTATATTTGGGGTATAATAGGCTTCAAATAACTTAAGATGTCTCAATTTTCCTTCCTGCTTCAGTGAACTCAAACTAGAAGCTATAGTCTGCAAAAATCCCAGACGTCACACAGTTCATACTAGAGAACAAGCCACTTCTCAGTCTGCACCTACTTATACACAAAAAGACCAATTCTATTAACTCCCTCCATTTTGCTCACATCTCTGCAATGCTTCCAGTTTCAAATTTGAAAGCAGTAAATTCTTAGCCATATTCTGCATAAAAGCCAGAGGTAGTTTCAGAGGTAGTTTCTTGGGTCTGACACTACATTTTGCTCTAGAATCTGAAAGAGACTTTTACTGTAACAATGCACTAGTGTGTCCCTCCCAAATCAGAACATTCTTAGAACATTTAGTTTTTATTACCACCAATTTTCATCCACCCTCCCTGCTCTCAGACATGAGAATGACAAAGACAAATCTTTAGAAAATAGAGACCTCATGATGTGACTTTGTATGATTCCATTTCTTCTCAGTTGTTTAGTAGTTTTAAGTTAAAACACTAGCAGTTTGTTGGGGTTTTTTTTTTTGGGGGGGGGGGGGGGGGGGCGGAACAAGTGTTTTCTTTGGGGTTTTTTTCCTCTCTTTTAACCACTCCATTAAAACATTTGAAAGTAACATTAACTAGAGCAGCATTCGCTACTAACAACTAAGTGAAAATATATTTTACACCAGATGTAGTGGATTCTTCTCAGCTTTCTCACACAGTGCAGATGAGGTTGTCCTTACATGTTAAATCACTGTAGATCTCATGGTCTGTTCAGAAACAGACCTGTTATTCTAACAATTAGATCTAACATAAGCATGCCATGCACTTTTCAAGTAGTCTGCACTGATAATTCCCTATCCTCTGAAGAAAATTCTGTCATACATGAGAAAACCTCATTCTCTCTTGCAAGAATCAGGAGGAGAAACCCCTCTAAAAAAAAAAAACCCTCTCCTTTGGGTGATTCTAATCTGTTGTGCCTGCACTTAGGACCTGGAGATGTCTCTGTGCTTCACCAGCTCAGCCATGCACACACAAGCTATTGTATAAAGTAACCAAATAATCTCAGTCAGCTGTTAGCAGTAGCCAGCCACATGCAGAACTTATTCAGATAATCAAAGTTTCATGGTTTGCCTGCTCCTACTCAAACACAATGGAAATGTTTGCTCTTTAGGCTATCACATAGCTAATACCTTTTTTTAAGAAAAAAAAAGAAAAAAATAAAATAAAACACCACCCCTCTTCAACTTCAAGAGCTAAATTCTGAAGGTCTGTTGCTATTGCTATGCTGTACCCTATGCATAGGCTGTGTTTGAGCTGCTCAGCCTCACCGGCCACAGCAAACAACCCGCCCGTGGTTCAGCTCTAGGCTGCCTCGTTCAGACGTTTGCCAGCTATCTTGTCTGCAGTGGCCTTGCCTTCGCTGCTTGTTACTGGGCAGTACAGAAGACATCATATGAGTCAAACTCAGAAGAGACAGAAGCTGAACCAGGAAGGGGTAAACAGATTTAGACACTGAGTTTGGTGTCAGTGAGACAGGAAGGGAGAGTAGCTGTGCTTGCTGAGTGGTGAGGAGAGACTGGGACTGACTGGAAGAAAGGATGTTCCAACAGCAGTGAAGGGTCCCAGGGTAAACATTCCTGGGCATGTGAACAGAAAATGGAAGCCTGGAGATGTAAGGAATTGATAGAAAAATTGGTATATGAATGTCAAATTAAGGCATGCTAATGTGCCAGCATTGTACATGGATTAAAATTCTATACATGTGCATATACAGGCATGCTGAATTCAGTTTCCCAGCTTAGATGTTACCACCTTTACGAAATTATTCACGTCCTTTAACACAGTATGCTGTATGGTGTAGAACCTGAGACATGCGGGTGGGCTGTTCTGCCCATGGAGGGCTAAGGTGCAAATCTAGAAGCAGACTTACTGATAAAATGTTTTCCTATATCTTTTCCCTGTTCCTGAATTAGGCAGGCATGAATTTGGTTTGGCAGTAATTTCTGAGTTATGCTAAGAGGTTTACACTTAGTTTCTTCCAATTTTTAAAGCAACCTTAGTGCAAAAAGTACCTTTTTTATTACACTATTTAAATTATTTTTCCCTGGGGATGCAACCAGAGCAGCTGGAGTGTGCTAAGATTTCTTGCCAGCCTTAAAATGCTGTAGACCCACATCTGATATACTTTTGAAATGCCAGCACTGCACATGGATCAGAATTGCTCTTTCATGCTGCACTGAACCATGTGATTATGTCTGTAATACTATAAAGCAACTGTGTCAGTAAAGAGGAAACATTTATGGCATAGGTTATTAAAACAATGAAAAGTAGGCCAGTGCAATTTCAGTTCCTTTAAGGTGCTGAATAACAACTAGTTAAAGAAAGAAGATATAAATAATTTATTGCAGAATCAGAAACAACACAGCAATCATAAGAAAATTGTCTTCACTTTAAATTGTATCTCAAGAGGCTTCAAAGCAGAAACATTGCCAATGCACAATGAACACACTGGAGCAAATGTAATAGGAAGGGGACCTAGAGGACCTGTTGCAGCCCAAAGAGAAGCCATCACTCAAAAACAGCGTGTGTACATAGCAACCAGTTAAATACATCAGACACAAAAGTTTCATGACAGAAGTGGTAGTGGCAGCCTGTTTCAGCATGTATGTCCTATCCCTGATGTGCTGTGGGCTTCATGCAAGCATGGGAGGAAAACAGGAACCATTTTTCATGTGAGGTATAAAAGCTCCGAAATTATAAGGTTGCTTAGAAGTAAAGCCTAGCTCAGAGATCATCAGATTAGGGAGGAAATATAGAGTAATACTAGTCTTCAGTTACTTATTCTGAAAGAAAATAAAATAACAGAGCAGGCAAAACTCAATTTAATCAAATGCACCTTCCATTACAAGCCTGTATTTTTCATGCTAGGTCTGACAGCTCAGTTCAAACAATTCAAGTTGTTTGTACTAACAAAGCCAATATTTCCAAAGACTAAAAACCTAAAGTTAGGCTCCTACTTCCATTTTTGGCCTTTTAATTAGGTTTTCCTTAAGGGCTGAGAACAAAACAACTCTAATTGATGGTTTTCATACATTGCTTTTTAATAAGCAATAGCTCTTAACTGCTTGATGCTTTAGAGGTTACACATAAGGTCAAGAGTAGATGAGTAAAGGATTGTTTGGTGTTATTTGACTTTTACAGAAGCAAGTAGATTTAAGTTTTCCCTAAACAATTTGATCTCATGAGATTCCCACCTTGATCATGGTTCTGATAAGAATTTATATTAAAATCTTAATATTTTTTTTAAGTAGACTCAATTTTTCACCCTAACTCAGTATATGACCATGGATGAAGGAATCACACAATCTTCAAACAGATGCAATTTAATTTCTAAAACATATGAACACACATACAAACCCCAGACACTCTAGAATGACTTCCATGGCTGTAGTGTAGAGGACAGAGCAAGTTATGCAGCCTTCCAGTCTGTAGCCGTTAGGCTTAAGACCCGCTGTTATTTACTCATTTTTTACAATATTGCTGCAGAGCTCAAATCACTACTCAGTTTTACATTTGTTCATTTCTTTTTTTAGGGAGGTAGAGAGAAAGAGAGAGCACAAGCAAGGCAGCAATAGAAAGGAGCAGGAGGGAGAGAGAGGGATGACAATCAATAAATCAAGTTTTCCCTAGCAGTAAAAATAGCTGACAGACCTGCTTCCCAAAGAACACTGAAAATTACTTTGCAAGTAAAAGTAGCAGAGAAGTCAACTTGAGGGACTCACGGGAAAACTGTTATTGACAGATTTGAGGATGATATAATTGCTCAAGATGAATAGGTTTTTATCTCAATAAAGCACTTTTGGATGAAAAGACTGGAAAGACAGGCGCAAGACACTAGCACAAAACTTGTTCTTAACTTACATAATTTTATACAAAGGATCATTGACATATGAAGTATAAAACAAATGCATTGGATGCTGAAAATAAAGTATTACAGAGAACAACTTCTGTGCACTCCCAGTGATAAAGGAACTTAATATTTGATGAAGTATATTTTGCCTGTTGAAGAAATGCACTGATTTCACAAAAAGCTGAGTATGTTTTTAAGCAAATGTTTACTACTGTTCTTACAGAAAGTAGGTGGTACAGTTGCATCTTAAATTGTTTCCTGTTAAAATTACATAAGAGATCACACAGCAAACTGTAGATGGGAGCAGTAAAGAGAATAATCTAGCTCACATTTCCTCTCTTCCAGCTCCTACTGCATTTATGTATCCCACAACACATCCCCTTCAGCCATTCTGGTACCCTGCAAGACATATTTGGGGCACCAAGTGTTTTGGAGTTTTTTTGTTTGGTGGTGTTTGGGTTTGATGGGGGCAGGGGGAAGAATGAAGAGTTAGGTTTTAGTTTGAAGGGGGTTTTTTGCTATTGAAAAACACTAGACAAGACTGATGACAGGAGAACGTATGCAGCAACGGGTGCGTAAAGAGATGGTATTTTCGATATTTCCATTCAGTTAGATGACTCCCTTATGCTTTACAATGAAATTTCTTTGTGTAATAGAGAAGCACGTTAGTATCAATAACTGTATGGGAAATATTCTTTAACAAACTTCACAGATACCTAAAACCTATCTTAACACATGCCGGTCCACCTCTCACAACAACATTACCTGAATGGTGCAATCCTGTTGCCAGGCTCTTGACCAGCCCCTCTGCATATGGCGTAAGTATCTATCTTGGTTAATTGTATTTAAGGTGTAATCCAAAACCTGACATACTCAATGAAACACTTTGGTAAAGTCGCTTTCCCAAAGATTATTACTTTTAAGGCTAAAAGTTATACAATTTCTCCACAGTTGTGGAGAAAAGATCTTAGTTGCAGTGCTACATTTCTGAGAATGGCCACAAATACTGTGAGCTTAAAATGATGACATATGCTAAATAGTTCAGCCACATGCTGAAAGTATTGGCTATCCATCAGTGATATTTGAGCATTGAAATTATCTTAAAGATCTGAAGGGTAGGTTATGTTTCTCAACACTGCTCAAGAGCAGAATGTGGTAGGAAGCGATTTGCTTTAATCACCTCAAGATACTAAATTAAGACCTGAGAAAATAAACGAAGAATGAAATGAAAATGAAAGTGGAATTGCATCAGACTTGTTCCTCAAAGCCTTAATGAAAATTCTCCTTAAGATTCTTCCTGTCACTGAACTTTTTATTTGTTTGAATACAGGATAAACTGAAGGGTGATGACACAGATCATATCATAAATAACGATGAATTGACTGAAAACTATGACTTGTCTGCTCACACACCAGTGCCAGCGCCAGACAGAACAGGCTCCATCCAGGCTACAGGCAAGGAAGATATTCACGAAGGAGACCTGGGATTAGGAGGCTACAAACTCCAGCTTGAACAGCCTGCAGGTCAACCCCAGATGAATTCTTTGGCATGAACAGTGTAATGTTAATCACAAGAAATAAGATTAAAACAAAGAAAGAAAATATGCTAGTATGTGAACAAGAGGCTAGAAAATACACTAAGCACAGAAGTCAAATAAAACTTAGATTTTACCAACTAAATGCCTGCACCCCCATGAGAGAGCTTACCATCATCCATATACCTTCAACAATATGCAGGTTTTCCATTTTTAATAAAAAGGCATAGGGCACTGCCAGCCCACTGCAAGTCCCTGACAATCACATGTTGTCTCATGGCACTTGACTGTACTGTTCCCCACACACAGACACAGGCCTTTGAATGTTGCTTGTAGCCTTTAGTCAGCTGGAGTGGAAAGAAACAGCTCCTAACATAGTTGTGCTCACATGATAACAGCACTGTTTATACAGGTGGTCCTGAGCAGATCCACAGATATCTGCTACTCCAGTAGCAACTAGATTTATAAGGATGAAGCAGAAGACTTTGTCCAATCAGTGTGATCTAAAAAAACTTAAAACATGCATTGCAGCACCTCAGTCTTTGTAGATCAGCCTCCTTCATGCTCACAGTATAGACTTTTGCTGACAAGCAGCCCAGCATTTGCTTTATAAACGCACCTTATAACCTAGTCTGTATAGGGCTGCACCAGGCTGCCAAACTGGCCATGGCTAGTAGGAGACTTTGAAGTTCATGAAATCAACAACAGCTCCCATTATTGCTGCACTGAGTGGGCATGACCACTATTCACACAGCAGTTATTCCAGAAGGCATTTGTCATCACAGCTTCACAGCACACAGAGCTTACATGCCAGGGAAAATTTTGTTGTTTTACAAGATCATTCTAGATGTACACCTTGATTTAAGAAGTCAACAGTTTCAATTTTTATCATTCAAGGGAAGTGAGCTGTTTCTAAACAAGTATTTCTGCAAAACAGCTATATCTTGAAACTGCTGCTCCAAGGAGAAGTTTGTTCATCGCTATTTATGCTGGGCACTTAATATCATGCTAGTTCTGAGGACAGTGGTGGTTAGATATTTAAAAAAAAAACACACCACACACACACAAACAGGAGAAGAGTAGTATCTATTGTGTCTGCATAAATGTAGTAACTGGATAAACAACTGGTCAACCTATTTACAGCTCCCTGACATATACTATCATCAAGCTTTCGCATATATCAGCTAAGTAGCACAAACAGAGGAATTTTGTTGTTAGGCTTTTTGTTGTTAACAGCACATGCCTTTTCTCACCACAGATGTTTAAACTAACTGCATGATAATGTTCCTACTAAGAAAGTTAAACCATAAGGAGTTTTTAAATAAGGTCATTCTTAACATACAAAGACAATGAGCAAGCAGGAAATTCGACATTTACAAGAATTTAAAAAAAAATAAAAAATAAATAAATCAAGCCATCTCCATGAATAATCTAAAGCTGAATAGGTCTTGATTTCACCACAGATGGAAGCTGAAATACAAACTTAAATATAATCAAGTTTTAGTTATTCTTTTTCAGGATAATTGATTTCTGGTTAAATGTGACTCTAGAACAGATGTTATAAGCATAAAATTGAACACTGGAGTTCTATATACTGTTACAAATGATCAGAGGCTTAAAATAGCATTTTATTTTCCTCTAAATGCTAATCAAAGAACTTCAAGTGATCTTAATCCCCACATGGTTTAAAACAAACAATATTTAGATACAATAATTTCTGAGAAGAACTAATGAATTTCCAGCTCCCCACTTTGCCTTGTTTAGCTGCATGAGGTGGTTAAAGATGTGCGGCAGGTTACAAAAAGGGATGGAGAATAGATGGGGTCGGGTTTTCTGGCTCAGTACTGTGCACCCTACAGCACACAGTGGGAGATAGCAGAGGCAGGATAGGAAGGTAGAGACACTGCAGTGAGGTGAATGTGGCACCACAGTGAGAAGGTTTTGTCATGGATGGGCACTAACACAGGCCTGATTGCAGTAGCCAGAGTTTTGATATCAGTCTTCAGAAGTATCGAGTGTATGTCACCAGGCTTCCAGATCCCAGTCCTTAGATTATAGTGCAAATCAATAAACTGCTGCAGTATTATGAAGATGCAAAGCTGTTTTTCACAACTGCTACATGAACTGGAAATGACAAGCTCTTCAACAGTTCTGCTCTTAGATTCTACTCTGAAATGCATCCTGCAGTATACTCTATGGGGTTTTTACTGATTTATTATGTCTATGTTCAACTTTCTCACGCTTGTACAATGTGATAAATGGAGAGCTCTAGGGTCTGAAATTCTGTTTATCAACAACACTCTGCAGTGAATACTCTCCACACCATTCTGCCTGGATGCCTTAAAAGGACTACTTTGCTTAGCAAAAAAGTCATTCCTTACAACAGGAGAGTACCTCCTTCACAAATGAGATTTTTATGCTAAGATTATTAAGAGTTTGAATACAAGAGATCCCAGCAGGATGGGTATTTGTCCTCTGAGGCCACACTCAGCAACCAAATTATCACTGGCTTTCAGGAAAAATCAAATCGTTTGAGTTGCAACTTGCAATAAAAGTCTCTATTATCCATTACACTATTCAGCCTTGCCATTTTCTGATTTTTAAATATTCTTTTCATGATATTCAGATGCAGAGTTAAAACAACATTAGAACAGAAATATATTTGTATTCAAGGAGAAATTATCAGCAAATAGTAATTCTGCTCAACTGTTCAAACAGAGTAATGGATGTTGAGAGGCCTTTAATGTTAATTCACAGTTCACACACTGTAGATTTAAACTACTCAGTATCACACAGTGTTTGACCATGCAAGTCACTCTCATGATAAATGTGAAGCTACTCTTCCCAAGTTAATTTAATAAAACATTGCTTGGAAAATGAAATGTAAAATATATTGTCAGAACATAGTGACTGCATACTCTGTATGAAGGCCAAAATGTTAAGAAAGTTGGAAATCTGCAATATTGCTAAACCTTTCAGGTTTCAGAAGTAATAACTAAAATTTCATACTGAACTGCAAAGATCATTTGGCTGAGGTTGAAAGCAGCAGAATGAATCCTGGCTATACAGCAGAGACAGTCTAAAAAGACACTGTACTAAAAATATCAGATCACTATGATAACTTTCACAGAGAAGTGCAACTTTTGGTAACCTCACCAAAAGCAGGGGCATTAGAAGCAAACACTCATGTTGCTGTGTTCAGAACTCGAACTTTTCCATAGTAACAACATTAGCACTATCTTCAGCAAACTGATTAACCCTGTGCAGAACTTAAGCCACTAAACTAATTCATTGAAGCCATGAGAGCAGTTCACAATCTTTGCACCTGGCATCTTACCTCTGTGCCTTGCTGGGCTGAGGGCAGTCTGTAATTTCCTTTTGAAAGCTGGTCTGCATTTTGCTATCAGCAATCAAGTAGCACTGTACATTTGGGTAGACCATAAATGCAGTAATATACGTAAGTGTATTTCAGATGCACATGAGCATTATACATATGCTTTCAAAATTCTGTTTTCACAGAGACTGAGAATTCTTGGAATACAAATATTAATTATGGCCTTCAGATAACAAAGAAGTTATCCTGAATACACACTTTAGACACTGGAAGCTACTACTTCTAAAGATGTTTTTCCCTTACTTCCTTCTATCGAAATGGAAAATAGCCTTTTTCAGCATCTTAAAGCAAACTAGTTCTGAGCATTTTAAATAACTTAACACAAGGAAGCTCATCTCTGGTAGTGTAATCCCAACAGACATGAGTTCTGCTCAGTGAACTGTAAAAGACTTGTCAACATTTCTATTTTATAAACAGTCTTTCAGAACTTGAAAATTTTCCAGTTGATCCAAATTTCCTAAGCAAATATTAGTTTAACCCACAACCTTTGTCCCAATACTAATTTTCAGATCACAAAATCCCTTCCCTCCTTTAGCTCAATTATTGTTTTTATGGTAGATATTACTGATCAGGAGAGTTAGACAAAACACCTGAACATGTTTTTTCCTTGAATTTGTTTGTTTGTTGGTTTGGCTTTTTTTTGTTTTGGGGTTTGGTGTGGTTTTTATTTTCGATGTGGGGGTTTTTTGTTTGTTTGCAGATTTTTTTTTACATCATAATCACAAAATGAAGTTCAGGTTTCTAAAGAGTAGAAAATAAAGCCTTATCTGCCAATGCAGTACTTGTCTTTGTTTTTATTCATCCTTTCAAGTGGTTAAAGGAATAGGACACCCTAGTGCAAGGATGAGCATCAGCAAAGCTAAAATCCCCTTCAACCAGCCTGGTGGTGGAAATCACACTTACCAATTTAAAAGAACCTATTGGACATCCTAGTGTGTGCTAAGCAGCAGAGACAAATGCTTCAAAAAGCAAAAATGTCTGTCAGCTCCACGGTGCTAACCAATAGCCCAGGTTAGTCTTTCCCATATGAATCACAGAATGGTTGGGGTTCACCTAGAGCAGATTGCACATGAATGTGTCCAGGAGGGAATAAAAAAAAAAAAAACACACACACAACACACCACACCACACACACGCCCCATGGGGACTTCCATATAGTTAACCCAAGTTGTGTCAGATCTCAGTCTCCAACTTTGGCTCTGTTCCTAAGGGACCCATAGCACCATCAGCACAGGCCCACTACAGCTGCACTGCTGGGAAAGCCACCAGCCAAGACTGTCTCATACTTCCATGGAATTTCACAGGAAAAACCCCACAGTCTTCACATTTCCAATTACACCCTTCCAGCTTTCCCACTACTACCAACCAAGCATGCTGGCCCACTCTGGCTCTGGGCAGTGTCCCCTCTGCACACCAGAGGAGATAGCAAGTGCGGTTCAAGCTCTGCTGCATGATGTGTAACAGGAACGATTCTCCTCAAACTTTTTTTTTTTACCAGTGTCAGAGCAGCATCAACATTTTCCTGACCTAATTCAGTGTCACCAGTCAACATCATTCCCCTACAAAAAAATCAGATCTGTGGTATAGAACAAACAAAAGTTTCAGACCTCAGAGGATCCCAAATCTGAGCAAGTCAAATTAACATCATTCTTCTAAGGACCTGGTGGGGCTTGTAATTCTGGTGCCAAAAACAGTAGGGAATACTGAGGAGTGTTTTCCAGCTACTGTTCTACATCATTTTTTACCAGCTGTCTGCTTCTGGTATGCTACAGAAAAGGTGGATAGATGTAAAGAAAATACTGGTATTTTATTCAATAAGGATTTGAAACTAGAGAGAGCACGATACCTAGCAATCCAAACATTGACAGAAATAACCTTGTACTGTTATATTAGGCATTATGCAGGCCTAGGACAAGTTATATACAAGTGAGTTGAAATAAGATAATATCCCGTAATCATAATGAGATTTCTTCTTCCAGTGGTACAGTACCTTCTAAATATAAGCCAGTACTTTGGAACACATGCCTGACTAGAAGTTAAAATATAATAGACAAAAGGAAATTAATAAATGAATGATGAAAGAAGAATAGGGGGAACAAAGGGTGAAAGAATCAGTGCCAAAGATGATATTCAAATTGAAAGAGATCAGAAAGATATTCATAGCAGCTGCAGACTAAAACCCAAATTAAGTATGCCAGTAGCATCAGAAACTAAGAATTAACTTGAAGTACACTCCTAAAAACTTTGCTAGAGCCATTATCCCTGACATTACTAGTGTAAAACTTAAGCATTTCACAGGCCTAAAGGGAGTCACCGCTGCCAGCTGAAGGTGAACCAGATTTAAAGAAAATGAAGAAAAAGGACCTATGGTGGAAGGCTAATCCTTCAACAGCACAGTTAGCAAAGCAATAAAAGCAATACAAGCCTGATATTTACAGAAATATGGAAAAGCAACTGAAGATATAATTTCTTCAGCCTCTCATTTCATCTCTCCTTTTGCCAGCTAGTCAATTTTTTCACCAAGTTGCCTGTCTCACCTTCTCTGGTTTACCTTTAAGATGAAAACTTTACTTTCCCCACCGCTTGGGCAAACAGAATTTTATTAAGTCCTTTTTTCCCCTTCACACAATATCCACACCCAATACAGTTTTAACATTTCTTCAAAAAGAAACCAATATCATGAAAGCATGCATGAACTATATAACTTCTACCCCAAGTACAAATCGTGCCTGAAGACAGGTGGGTATGACACATTGCAATAGCCTTGAGCCATTTCACTACAACTAATAAAGAGCAAGAGCTCTCATATTTTAACTACAGGAACCAACTGGAGCAAAGACCCTTATAAAAGGGTACAGAAACCATTCCCAGTGAGGCAGACATGACATAATTTCAGAGCCAGTCAGTCACATCATATGAGCAATCTTGTCCACACATTCTTTTCTCATAGCAAGGAGGATGCAGCCCACCCTTCAGCATCCCAGGTCCACCAGCTGACAGCCACTGCTGGAGGTGCCAGCACACCAGCAGCAGCTGCAGAGCACTGATAAACACCCTAAATCCAGTCCCTTTGTGCACACTCCTACAGGCTGAGGCAGCTCCTGGGGAGAAAGCTCCCTTACCCATAGGAGAGCTCCCATTCATCTGCAATAAACCAAACAGAGGTTTGCAGCTGGTGGTGGTGTTCTCTTACCATTTTGTGGTTCAGGCACGTTTGCTTCCCAGTACTCTGAGAGCTCTGCTGCTGCAGTTGATTTGAGAAGTGACTGGAGCACCTCTTCTGATGGAAACTAATGTGAAGTGGGTGCTTGAGACAAGCACTCTAGTTTCTGCTGAATGAACCATCAGGTTTATTTTTAAAAAAGTAAAATAAAATAATAAAAATATCACTGTTCTGTTTAACTCTTGTTTACTGTAAGGATCTGTCCACAGACACTGAGACCCTGATATTTGCAGGCCTCAACACCAGTAATGGAGAATCTGCTATGGACCTTAGAAGTCCCCAAATTTGGCTCAGAATACACACCCCCACATACAAGCCCCCAACATGCCAGCATCTGGCAGGGTTTCACGTTGACCTGGTTCATTGAAGAATGCAATGGTGTATCCCTAAACTGAAGTTTTAAAGCACTGGAAGAGAATTTCAGTATACAGGCAGGAACACTGATGCAAATTCCCTGACTCAGTGAAGTTCAGGTGCTCTGGAAGGGTAAATCACCTTTGCCAACAATTAATTATCACTTCAAAAAGCAACAACAAACCAACAACCACCACACACCACACATAAGGAACACTATTTGCATATGAGGCAGGTATTCCAGCTGAACTTCCCAAGTGACAACACTTATGGCCATTTTACAGAAATACATACAATTATAAAGTAATTTGGAATACTCCTTTATGCTCTTGGAGCATCCACAGTGAGCAAACAGTGACATACTTGGTGTGTACCATTAATATACAATTTGAATGCATTGGTATGAACAAAGTAACAACAACATTCTTGAATTGGTTTTATGTCCCACTGTAACCAGAAGTCTAAGGAAAACTGGTTTATCCCACAGATATGTAGCATATTTTTCTGAAGTCTAAACTTAAGCTCCTAAAATTCATGAGCTCCTAATTAAGTAATCTAATTTTCGGAAGTGAAGAATACCCAGCAGCTCACACTGAAATCTATTGCAGCCTCAAAGTCACACTGAAACTAGCCCACAGGAACCACCAAAACGCTCACTGCTCCCAGCAGAGCTTGTAAGACAAAAGCACAGCATAAAATGCACCTTACTCTGATCAGCACAATACACTCCCTGCTCCAAGAATGAAATTGATTTCCATGGCAGCACAACTCCGCTATTGTGTAAGGAATAATTTGGAGACCCAAACAGTACTGACCTCCTTCAGGAGGATTTGTGTTTGGCGGGGTTTTTTTGTTTTGGTTTGGGGTTTGGTTTGTTTGGTTTGTTTTGTTTGTTTTAAGTTGAGGCTGCCCAGGGAGGACTAGGCTAAGATGTGAGCAAGTGTGAGGAGTGATGACCTCATCTTTTGTTCAGTCTCTCAGCATTGCAGCCAAGGCAATGTGGAGCAGTCTGCATGACTCCTCAGGAGGGCCAGGATTCGTGTAAAAGCCCAATGTGTGTTGCAGGTTGTTATTTTCTTGGCTGCTCCAGCATATGCCTTATGCACAATTTGGTCTCTTGTTCATAACAGCCTAAGATAATGGGGATTATCTCAAACTTCCTGTACAGAAAGGTATCACTTCAGCAAGCATCGGTGTACAGCTAGAGATGTGGTTGTTAGAGCTAAGCAATGCCTGAAGCTCTTGGATTCCTTGTGGTTTTAACATCCAGTATTTACTTGTGTTGATAGCCCTGGTTGGGATTCAGTTTATTTAGATGAAGCTTTCACCATCTGTTCCTCCAAATTCTGAAAATATGAAGAGAATATGCTCCACAAGCAGCTACAAACACAGATGAGCTCTGCAATTTATATTGGGATATACTGCATACAGGAAAAACAGTTTGTAAGATCTGTGAGGTTTCTCCTTCAGGCATAAATTGCGGATTGAAGCTCTAATGCTTTGATTTTAATTTTGCACCACAGTGAAACAATTCTCTGGTTTACATGTATTTTCTGTCATGCAGCTCTTTAGTATTAAATGGAGGCCCAAACTCTTTGAAAGTAAGAGGGCTTATAAGATTTTTCTAATTAAAGATAAACTGGTTAAACTCACTAATGCATCACCTACCTTCAGTCTTTACAAAGAGGCTTTGTATTATCTAGAAATTAGTATGTCCAAATCATTAGCAAGTTAAGCTACAGCAACAATATAATTTAAACAGTTTCAAGCCATAACTGCATGAAGAAAATGCATTGATATCTATCTCCCTGAAAGCATAGTTCCCAGCCCTTATTCCTGATTTTTTGACCCACTTCCACCTACTTGACAAATCATGCCTCAAACTCAGCCCCAGTTTCCCAGACATAGATACCAGTTGCCTGTAACTGCGCCAAGGATAGATTAGACAGATGAGAGCAGGCTCCTGGGAAGGCATCTCTGAGGGATGACCTGATCCACCAGCTCCCAAGGGTGCAGGAGCCTGCCCAGACCCTGCACGCACCAGCATGGACAATGGCCATCCCAGGCAGACAAGAAATGCACCCTTCCTGCTCTCCTCCTGCAGGGACTTGTATTCCCACACTTTCCAAGGTGAACTGCCTTGACAAGAAGCCACCACCACTAAAGACTGGAGAAACAAATCACTTATTGCCAGTGCCTGTCACACTGTTACGCTGATGCTTCCCTGCAGATGGCAAACTCATGCACTCTTCTTCCTGCTGTCTTTAGAAGTGGCAGATCTGCCCCAAAACCTTTGAAAAATACTGTACATGTGTGAAGGTCAGCAAACATCACCCCTCTGAAGGTAGCCATAAGCCCTGTTGCCCTCAGAATCAGTTATGTCCTTTTTTCCCCCCTCTTTATATATAAAGTACTCTTTCTGTCTCAACAATGCAGACAACTGGCAAAGCCAGTGCAAGAGTTCACAGGAAAAAGAGTCCTCTGGTCTGACATTCCTTGATGGTCCATTTTGTGCACCTAATTATTTCATTTCCCCTTGGACAGTCTTTACCTTTGCTGTTCCACAAACTGCAGAATTCAGAGCAACTCGGGTATAGTTAAATTAGCTCTAACTGTTGCAGGGCACTTGCTGTAGAACTGATCAAAGATATTGCTCAGATGTTTTGCAATTAAAAGAAGAACCTCTACATCAAAATCAAACATGGCATAATACTGTGCTGGCTTCACTAAAATCCCATGGAACAGAAGCCAATCATCTGGTGGGTTTTTTTTTTTGTGTTGCATTTTTGTTTGGTCGGTTTGGCTTTGTTTGGGTTTTTTTGTTGTTGTGGTTGGTTGGGGAGGGGGGTGTTTGGTTTCGTTGTTGTTTTGGTTTATGTTAAAGTGTTGCACATTCATATCCCTACTACATTAAATATTAGTACATAGGGATATTATTTGACATTGTATACTATACCCAAATCCAAAAATAAATTTAAAAAGATTAAAGTTATGAGAAAACACTGGTTCAGGTCCTCATAAGAAATTTCAGGTTTTCAATTCTAGTTCAGAAGGGGGAAAAAAATATTTCAGATACTAAGATTTTCTGTTAAGTCCCCCCCACCCAGTGTTGGCCATCATAAAAGCATCAAAGTGTCTCCTTGAACCTTGGCTGACAGAGTCTTTCCAGGCTGCTTCCAGGCCCAGACCCAAGCCCTACAGCCAACAGCCCCACAGGGGACACAGGCCATACACAGGGCATCCCAGATAAGGAAGGAGAAGTATCTCTGTGCTCCAGCAGTGACAGGGTAGTAAAAAATGTCATTTATCACATGAACTCTAGCACTCTCATACAAGTCGACTTCCTCTCTTTGCTTTGCTGGCTGCCTGTCTGCTTCACCCAAATAAGCTCCATCCCACAACGATCATCTTTTTCCATGACAAGGCCTCAAAACCCCCAGAGGTTTAAATGGGAACATGACGACAAAGCCAGGAAACTCACACTAGTTAAAGGAAGGACACCAGTCTATTAATATGCTCATGGGCAAAAGCATCTGTTAAACTGGAGAAAAGCCTGAAATTAAGGTTACATTATAAGAAGAATTTATGAATACAAAAAAGAAATTTCTTGCATTCATTATTCAGATTGAATTAAATACCCAGCTGTACATAGCTGTTTCTGTTAAAGAAAATAAAATCATAAGTCATTCATATAAGCTGTCCATTTGGCAAACATATTCATTTAATCCCTTTACAGAGAAAATGGAGACATTTCCAAGTATCACATCTTTTTCTGTCAAAAGGAAACCTATACAATAGGAATCATACACATTTTGGGGAACTTGGCAAGTTTTCTAGGTTTGCAAAGTTTGAGTTTTGGAGGTTTTTTTAGTTTGCTGTTTTGTTTAAGGAAGTTCCAGGAAAAAATTTATATATATATATATATATATGTATATATATATATATATATGTATATGTATATATATATATAAAGTTTATACAGCAAAGAAAAAAATCTTGAAAATACAAAAATATATTGACCCTTTCTCCAGTAAAATCACTTCTGCTAGTATAAAACCTATAAAACCTAGACTTCTACATTAGGAAAAAAAGCTTTAATTATCCTCAAAATTTTCCCCTTGGAATTTTTGCAATTTGATAGCATGATTCCAAACTAAAAATTCAGTTTTAAACCAAACAGTGAATAATCACCTTTTTCCATAAAATCTGTTATTTTTTCAGAGAAAGCTATGAAGGTAGAAACAACTGAGAAGCACCAATCTTCCATTTTTTTCTGCATATTATTTTCCATTTTAAATGATTTGGAGCAATTAGGAAGTTTTAGAACTTGAAATGGCATTCAGTTTCATGGAGGTCAGAGGAGCTGACACAGACATTTCTAACAGACAGAGGAGAGGTGGCCCCGGCCACACCAGCTGCTGGAGGGGAAAGAGCAGCAGCACTTGCTGACCACAGCTCTGCCTGCCCAGCACGTGGGACACGCGGCCATCTGCCCCCAGCACCCAGGAAGCTGTCTCCCACACACCTCCCACCTCTGCACCCAGTGTCATTGAGACCAATGTTGCTGGCAACATTCCCAATAGCGCTGTGACATGTAAGTTTTAATCATCCTGTTTTCTCAGATGCAAGCAAAGTAGGTATGGTTCCCTTAGGAGAAAGGAAGCTTATGGGGACCCAGTGTGATCTTATTTTCAGATCTACTTGCTTAATCATCTGTGCATGAGTTGAACTGCAGGTTTATCATTATGCATGAAAAACCTTAATCCTAACTGAGATGTTAGTCCCAACACATGGTGTTCTTGTGCTAAGGAAAGGGGCTTGCCACACACAGTGGCAATTGCCCTGTAAACATTTCCCTTTTTGTGGGGCTGCTTTTCCCTGTCTTGCATCAGAGGCTTGAATTCAAATACCTAAAGCAGGTTTCACAGAAATGTGAAGAGCTGAACAGAGCACATCTGTACAATATAGCCAGTTTCTTTAATGCATTGCCAAGACTTGGTTTTTCTGAGAGAAAAAAAAAACACCTTCTGACTAGGAACCTGATTTGCCTTAATTGTTTGGTTTTTTTTTTAAAAAAAAAAAAGGAAGGGAACCAGTCAGATTTCAGAAATTTAAAAACTCAGAAGGCAAATATCAAACAATTTTGCTGATCTTTGAACTCAAAGGAGATACCCTTACAAATATCCCATTTGCTTTTCACCTTAAAGCACCACCTCTCCCCTGGCATTTAGGAAGCAGACAAATAAACAGAACCTCCTCCTCACCACACTTTAGGGAACATAGCTTAGGAAGTTTCAGGACAGGCAGCCCAGCCACATGCCACTCTGTGCACAGGTCTGGTGTCCTTGCCAATGCTGCCAAGCAATCCAGCTACAAGGAATGCTGTACCTGCACTTAACTGAACCCCGTTGTGCTGTGGTACAGGAAGGCAAAGTTGAGGGATAGCCTTTGGAGTCATCTTTTCTGATGAACCAGAAGATGGACCCAAAGTCAGTACCCTAAGGAACAGGGGAACAAGGGACTCAAAGGCACTGTTGTTGTTACCCAGCTGAGAAGTCAGTAAAAGCATTTAAAGGAGAACATTTCTGAGAAAGGGTTTATTCACTGATGTTTTCTTGCCTACTGGACCATTATTACTGAGAAGATATAGTTTAGTGCATTCCTGCTCAGTTTCCTGATCTCAGCAAGGGTGGAGGGGGCAGAATGAGAAGCAGGTCACTAATGGTCTTAAATTGCCTCTTGAATGGGTTAATATCCAATGTTGAGGGGGTTTTTTTTGGGTTTTCTGTATCTTTTTGGTGTTTTGTTGTTGGTTTGGGGGTGGGGGAGAGGGTGGTTTGGTTATTTCGGGGTTTTTTGGTTTGTTAGTTGTTGGGGGGGGTGGTTTTTTTGTTTGGTTGGTTTTTTATTCCCTCATATCTCTCACACACACACACAAAAAAAGGAAATTCACAAATTGAATTCATCTAGTCTTATTTCAACAATGCATCAAACTCTGTTTGCTAGAAGCAATTATAAGCAAATGCACAACTGTTAGATAACTGACGGGTCCCATTTTCTCCAACAAAAACGTGTTGCTTTGCCCCTGTTGTATGACAAGCTGCAGATGGGGTGGCGAGCCTGTGTTCAGACAGAGCAGCATTATGGTGGGTTTACATTAGGACTAGCAGAGAGCTGAGGCTGAACACTGCAAATAAAAGCTGACCCATCTGGTGGGAGCAGATTGCATCAGGGGCTGGTTCTTACTCCTCTCACAACAACCCTGCACACAGTATTACAGTCACGCTTTGGACAGAACAGGCTGGACACTACCAGCCCTGGGAGGGGCCAGGTCCTACCCCATGAATGAAGACCTCAATAGCCTCTACCCAGGTTTGAAAAGGTTGGATGTCACAGCTCAAGTCTCCCATTGCAACTCTGGTTTTGACTATTTCCCTCCTCTCTGTAGCCTTGTTTCTGCCACAAGGCAATGCACCTAATCACCAGTCTGAGACTCCAAATCTCCTTTACGTACTTCAGCTTTATAGTGCCAACAGGGAATATACTAACACTAAAAATCAAAATAAATTATTTCCCAACTAATCAATAGCTTTTCAGGCTGTTTGTTAAGCCTGAAGCCATAGATGCCTGCATACACTTCATAGCTTGGAAAGCACTGCATTTTTCAAGCTGGGGAGCACCATGATGACCCCAAGGTTCTGCCATGCATGCCAGCACTGAGCACAAGGCACATGAAGAAAATGACAACCTCTGTCTCACTGAACATGCAGGTCTCAGACCTTCATGGCATCACCAGCAACATCATCCCAGCCATGGCCAGGAGAAGCAGTGGCTACACAGCTCAGTGTTTCAGCTTTGCCACTTGTAAACGAAACAGTTGCTGGCACGTCCTGCCTCTTCCTCAGAATGTGACAATGGCACATAGGCTTCATTGAAAGACAGTGTTTCAAAGCCTCATTTTTTCTTCCCTTAATTTCAATCCGTTGCTCACAGCATGTTGCTCATCATTATGAAAATGAAGCTTCTCTCTTCTTGCTATTTACAACCTTCAGAAACCTGAAGACTTTAATGTTCCCACAGAAAACTAGGTTTTTTTCCTGCTTTTTTAAATGGCCTGAGGCAAGTTCACTTAAACTGGGAAGAGACTGGAGCATAAACCAAAGAATGCCTCTCTCTTTAAATTTTCACTTTTAAAGGTGCAAGTAAGCAAAGAAGTAATACTTTCAGCCCTTACACAGTCACAATGGACATAAATCTCACTCAGAACAACCTATATTCTTGTTGCTGAAGAAGCTGACCCTCTGCATGAATACATTTCTTAGATACTTTTTTTCAGGAAGAGGGACAGGCATCTTTTCTGTCACAAGTAACCAAGAACTCATGATTATTGCTGATAGTGTTTCCTGGCCTCATGGTGCTACAGGATTGAGTCAGGGAGAGCAGTGCCACTTACTGAATCGACAGGATTGCTTCACACAATCATTTTGTGGAAGGTTGCTTGTCTGGGAAGTCTAGTACTGCTTTGCTTTAGCCGTTGCCAAAGAATCCAGAGCTGAAGAACTACAAAATGTAAACAGAACTGGGAATAGCACTGTCTTTCCAACTGCTTCCCTTTCCTGCCCCAGCAAAGGGATGCACGTAACCTGACTGAACATTTTCATTCATTCAGCCAGGCTGCTGACCATTTCCAATGCCCCCAAAGGGCTCATTATTTCCTCTCGTGACTATTCCTATAGGTAGGTAGGCTGCCATCTATCTCTCTCATCACTGCCTTCCCCTTTCACAAGAAGAAACATCCCACCCTGTTGCACCATGGGGAACACAGAGCCCTTTGCACTGTCTGCAATTCCTGCTTGGCAAAAAAGGCCAGGGCTTTAACTGCTCTGAATATCGCCTCCTGAGACCCACTATATTGTCAATTCGCTTCACCAACCTCAATAACATCCCCTTTGTGAAGATCTGAAAGACAAATCCATCCTTGGTGTAACACTACTGCCCTCAGTGGAGTTGTAGCAAAGTTGAATTTGGACCAAACTCTTCGCTTTGATTTGCTTTAAAAGCTGCTTTGCCCACGTGTATAATTATTAGAGGCAGACTCCTTCTCTCTCAATATGAAGCCACTTCTCTATACCTACTATTTCATCTTAACGCAGCCATCTGAGTTAGACATGCCTATGCGAAGCAGATCAATAGATTGTCTCCTGCCCCCGCCAGTATTAATTCAACATCATATACATCTTTTTGCCACTTGCCTTTTAGTGTTTTTTGTGTAGGAGGTAAGGGGGTTGGCAAGTATATTCATTAGTTCGGTGTCTTTGTTTATGACAGGTGGAAAGCTTGCCAACAACACGCCAAATGCTCTCAAATTAAAGTCAGTTCAGTGGCTGTGATTAGATGAATTGTGACTGACTTCTAAACCCTTCACTTCTCAGCCATAAATCCCTCTTGCTCCCCAATCACCTGAAGTAATGACTAATGCCAGGTTCCCCTAGTTACACAGGAAAAGGGGAAGGTGCTTGGGGATTAGACAAGAAAGTCTGCTGCCTCCAGCTTATTTTCAGGCTTTCATCAACATCAAAAAATTAAATGTGATGAGAGAAGCCATATTAACTATATTGCTCCTCTCCTTTCATCCCTTGCTGTGTAAGTGCTGTACACAGCTTATTTTCCTTTCAGTTGATATTAACTGCCATTTCCCAACATGTTCTTCTCCATTCATTTCCTGATTCATTTGTCATTATCATTCACACATGCAGACTTCCACTGCAAAAGCCAGTCACTTCTCTCTTTCCCTATAACCATGCCAGCATATCTGTGGATTTTAAGTCCTGATTTACATCAGCAAAAGATAACCAAAATACTTCATCCTGTCCAGTGCTGGGCATCCCCAGCTCTCACTGAGGCATGAAAGTGAATAGCCCTCAGACACAGATTCCCATTAGTGATACAATTAGGAAGGCATGACAAGAAACAGATTAAACCTTCCCCACATCTTGAAGTGTAGTTAACAAGATGAAGCAATATTTCTATTGACCATGGGTTACTGCAAGACTAATAAGCTTGTCTTTTCTCATAAATAAGAAGACCAGTTCCCTTATGAACTGAAGAAATAATCATGCATCTTCATTTTTTACTGGCTGTAGGGGAATTGCCACCTCCTCCTCCCACATTTCCTCTGAAAATGGCTCCATGGCACAGGTAGCCTTCATTATACACAATTACATTTCTGAATCTGGGCAGCTTTAGAGAGCAAAGCTACAAAAATTAAGAAACTTCTCACAGCAGTTGCACAACACCTGTTTTATAGCACAATTTTTTCAGGGAATTCCCATTCCTATCATCCACCTGTTTCACTACAAGCACCTACAAAGGTAGAGCAATTGCAATCTTTCAGCAAGCCAGGGATAACAGTAAATGGTTTGCCTGTGAAATGTGTCAGCTGTTCTCAGCCTCGGCCAGAGGAATTCTCAGAAACTAAGAGTTCATTAAGCACAAGATATAATTAACTCTTTGCACACTCTAAATAGTGTTTGTTAACAGAAAATATTCTCCAAGAAACAGCAAGAAGTAATGCCTTATCTAGTGAGGTCGCACAGAGATGTCTGGGCAACTGCTTGCAAAGAGCCTTAAATACCTGAGTATCAGTAATCAAAGAAGGCTTCAGTAGATTTCTATTTTCATTATGAAAATAAGGTTAAATACACCCCAGTATTTACAGTGTTTCCTTAAAGTAAAATGATCTTAAACACTAGACTGCAGTGGTTGCATTGTCTTTTAACAGCTGCTATATGACAGATTATTTTAATGACAAACTCCTCCTCATAAAGAAAAATAAATCTCTGCAGTCTATATCTTATTCTTGTCCCTAGTACCGAAAACAGCGTTTCCTATAGGAACCTTTAACCAGTATGATATATTCTGGACAATAACCACCATAAACACTGGCTAATATGCATCACAAAGTACTTCATCCTAGAGAGCACTATCACTCTGGAAACCAAGGCACAAACAGCAGCAGTTTTTCAGTGTGCCTGCCATATGCAAAGCAGCTGCTACTCAGTTGCTTGGGCACACAGTCTGGATTGGAGTTGGGCCATTTTCTCCCCCAACTCTCAGCAGTGTGTGAAGGGCAGCATTTTGAGGTGGGAGGACAGCATCCCTGTGAGCATACCCCACTTGCCAGCCACAGTTGCTAGGGAACTTCATCGTGGCAAAAGTGTCAGAGCTGTTGTCACAGGGCTGCTGCTACTGCGCTTCCAACCTAAAAGCCAAGCCACTGCCCATATTGCGTGAAAATCCCCACTAGCTTTGACATCCTTCAAATCACATCAGGACCTCTCTATCCCCCATGGAGAAGGAGCTGCTGCATTGAGGCAGATTATATCTACTGCAAATTAGTATCTAACATCACGATAGTGCATCCTTGCATATGAAAGCACTGCATTTTGTTTGTTGGGTGCTGGCTTGTGGTGTGGTTTTAAAACAGAAAATTAAATGTATGTTTTCAGATGACAGCCAGATCACACTGTTTTACAACTTTAAAAACACGTCATGTTACACAAGAGCCTTATAAAGGATTAAAAATAACTAAGAATAAATAATAACCACATCCTGCACCCTAAATGCTATATTACATCTTTAATTAAAGCACGTAACATGGATTTGCTGCTGTCTTAGTGAATGGGGGAGGGTGTGGATAACCACAGAATCCCTTTCTGTCTTTGGCACCTGCTGAAGAAAGAACTATTTGATCCAGCTGAGCCTCTGATCAAGTAGAAATCTGTAGATGGACAATCTGGTTATTAATTTTCCTTGCAAATGCAGCAGGTAATCATTCAAGGGAGGAAGGGCAAGGGGAAGTAGTAAAACAAACGCTGCAACCATTCTACTTCCTCACCCATGGTTTACGTCCCTTTAACTGCAAATTGTACCAAATGCTGAATCAATTGTTCTATGACCTTGAACTAAGTGAAAGGGCAAAACAAGAATCTCTGAAAATGATAAAGGTAATCTATCGCAGCTTGTGAAAATAGTAATCAATAAACCACTTCCCATTTAACAACCCTCCTTCGAAACAGACTGGTATTGAATGCACTCTGCCCAAACTATTCATTTGGAGATAAAAAACCACCACACAACAAAAACCAACCACAACAACGTTCAGGCCAGCTATACATATTCAGAACACTGAATAATCCTTTTGTGATTCCAAATCACAAAATTAACAGTACACACCTTATCTAGCCACAGAAGCTATAGACTAAGAAGTTATGAACCCCTCTGTTCTCACAGTAAGAACATCAGAATCCATTCTATGTCCCTTTCTCATAAGTATCTCAAGTCTTACTTTTAAGCTCTATCTGCACTGAAAGGTCGGGAAAGACTCTATTCTCAGTTCTGCCAGATATTGGGAAATCTGTTCCCACTATTTTCTGTCTATGACTAAGAACTATTCTGCAAGCTTAATTTATTTGATTCTTGCCATTTCACAGTTATTCTTCACTTCCCACCTATATCCTTTTTAAGCCATAACATATTGCTGGGGCTCTTATGAACAGCTTCCCTACAACAATACATACACTTAAATTACAGATTCATTAGTTTTAAAGTGGTCTGGGCTCTTCTGCTGTTTACAACACTTTGTATAACAAGACTCAGACCTTGACTGAGGTCTCTGGTCCTTCCCACATGCAAATAACTGGTGCACACACATACAACATTACACTGAAGAGTGTTAGTGCCCCTTTTTACAAAGCAGAAGAACTTATGACACTGAGGAATATAGTTATTTTTTCAATACTTGTCAGGGACTTTGTAGTTGAAGCAGCTCCCACAAATTTACTTTTTGGTCACAAGACACTTCCAGCCTCTAAATCTCTTTTGCCCACTATGCTACAATATTCCAATTCCTCCCCTTTCACTTCAGAGTACATCACATGTGACACCAGCAGCCTTCCTGCTTTCATTTTCATGTTTTTTTCCTTGTGGATGTATTTACCATTAGACATCTCTAGAGAGCCCTATGACAGACTCAAGTGCAGCCTTATTCTGCTGCATGGTCCCCACAGAGCAACCTATTCAACCTGATGCCCACCCAGTTTCTCCCCCCAAGTACACAGTGCCTTCTCTCAGGTGGACGTGCCATGCTGCCAGAGTCCTGCCCTTCCCACAGAGTCTCCGATCAAGCCTGGGAACCTCTTTCCAGGCTGCCCCATATTTGCTTCCTTACTGGATGACCTCCAGCTGCCTCAGTGCTTCAGGCAGGTCTCTCATGGTACCTCCACTACTTCAGTATTATGTGCTGAAGTTGTTCAGCCAGGCTGTTTTTTGCATCACCTCAGGATTTCCAAAATAACATTTTCTGATACAGCTGTAGCCTTGGCCTTCTGCATCACTGAGTCCCAATGCTTTGCTCCTCCTTACCAAGCAGCTGCTATTCCCTGTGGAGCTCTGGCAAGCTGCTTTCCTTAGACAGACCATCAACTCCCCTGCTGCCCTGGGTAAGTGCCTCTCATCATCAGGAATGGGAAGCAGGACTTAACTCCCAACCAGTTTCCCTCAGTTGCTGGTTTCCTGGAGCAAACAGCAGCGGTTTGTGCTCCCTGCGTGCTGGTCAGCTAGGCAAAAAGCCCAAAAAAGAGACAAGCATTGCAGCACAAATATTCCCCTGTCTAGGTCATCATCCCAATTTTAATTCAGTATTCTGTTGATTATTCAAAATATTAAACTCATGTCCCACTTCTCTGTGGTCAAGGTAAACTTATATTTGTGAGGGCAGGTCATTTCTTTGGGAATAAGCCTAGCCAGGAGCGCCAGGCTACTTGTACTCCCACTCTAATTTGTTGACATGTATGTATATACTTGGAGAAGATCAGACCTGGCAATAGCAATTTGCAGCTTATAACTCAGATGCAGAACTGCTCTGAATAACAGCTCTGTTTCACAGCGTCAGTCAGACTGTTCCTCCAGCTCTGTTGCTTCCAAACATTACATGCAGCTCCAAGAAACCCTCCAGACCTAATCCACAAGGTCTGCTTCTGTCCAAGGCTCAAGGTTGCCTTGTTACTTGAAATAATAATTAATACCTAAGTCTGCACACTGTCCACTCAAACCCTGGAGACACAGAGAGCATGATTTGGCTACTAGTCGTATTAGAAGATTTGCTCTATGGGTTTTCAACAAAAGTGTAAATGGGGATTCCTGAAAAGGTTTAAATACTTAATTTTGACATTTTCAGATTAAATTAGTCTCTTGAGAAACACCAAGATATTTTGGCTTTTGATTTCAAAATGAGTCTTCAATTTGTCTGAAGTTATATTTCTAAGAATCAGTTCCAGAGGAGGGGGATGAGGGTGAAATAGTAATAATTAAAAAGTGTCTTGCTTCCTGTCAAAAAAAAGGGGATCAGTTGCCAAAGTGTTAACTTTTTTCCCATTTTGTTGAAGAGTACATGCACAAAACTTGTTCAATCTGAACAGTGGTGGTTCTGCCTTTCAATTTTTCAATTTGTTTTTTTATACCAAACTTCCAGGCTTTGAGCAGCCCTTTCCAGCATCAGTCTATAAACTACTCTGCTCTCTTTTAATCCTACAGACTCTTAATAGCTGTAGAACTACTAAGCAGGTAAATACGTTTTTGCAAAAGCTGAACCCAAAACAGCAGTAGATTAAAACTCTCCAAGCTCAAATCATCTCATAAATGTATGGATACATCTGAAAAAAAATGGATTTGTTGCTGGAACAGCTGGATGAAATCTCACAGAACAGCTTGGCAGGTTACACAACAGAAATCTTACCATTTTCTGTGAACAAGTATTACCTCTCCTATCTCTATCCCACATGACCCTGTTTGGAAACATTACAATTGTTCCTATATTTTCAAATGTATATAGCAGCCAATTGCATTTCTTCCTGATGAAGCCACTAGGAACATTTAAAATGCAGTTCAGTTCCCAAGAAAATATTATATATTTGAGTTTGGATGATGCCTCAGCAAACACAAAGGGATGCATACACATCTCCCGAGGAAAAAGCCTTACATCTACACAGCTGGATGCCTATGGCACATCATTTATAACAGCCAACCATACTGCTCCTAGAGCTGCTTTTTGCACGCATTACAGGGCTAGACATATAGGACTTTGTTTATTTTTTCTACTGCTTTGACAGCAGTCATTCTGAAGCAGAATCTAAGTTTAAAAGGCTGTTTTGCAAGTCAGCCAATTCAAAATCAGATCCAAGATCAACAGAGCAGGGTCCTTGAAGGCATATCTTTCCAGCTGACACACACACAAATACACCTCCTTTTCTCTGTCACTAATTAGAGTCATGTCGAACTTTAAGTCTGGCTCTGCAGTACGCTCACAGAAACTTCAAAAGACAGGAAAAGGCACAAGATTTGCTCTGAACATCCAGCTAAATTACTATTTTCCCACCACCACAGTTGCTGGGAGTGTACATAGCAGGTCTTTTTTGTTACAGATAACCATATTGTTTATGGCACTCTGCATACTACTAGTTTCACGTACTTGAACACTTCATTGAAAATAAATAGAAATTGCAGTTACACCCTCAAAGAGCTAAAGTAGGCCATAATAAAGGGAGCCTTTTTTTTTTTTTTTAAGGTCATGGACAGTTTGGGCATACACCATGATCTCAATTTTTTAATTGTTAACTGAGGTGAATCTAGTTGAACCAACATTAACCAATGTAAGAAACCCACATACTGTATTGGTATCATAGGACACAAAAAAGGACAGCTCACAGACAGCCTCCTCCACTCTTTTTGCAATGCATAAGTACACACTCATCGTCAAGATAATGCAAGTTGATGTCAAAACTGTAAGACATCCTATTAAGCAGTTACAAAATGTTATTGGTTTGAGACAAATAAGGCACAGCTCTTCCCTGGAAATCAGCTTTCTGCTATTGAAAGACTTTGTGCAGTACATATGATGCTGCACAGTCTTTGTGTTCCTCTCTTTCAGGATGAGTAAACATATGCATATATAAGTTAAATATACAGATTATCTGCAGTACATCAGAAAACATTCCAATTAGTTTTGAGTGAGACAGCTCTGTTATCCATAGCAGCAACACTGCAGATTCCTGGTACCCACCAGGGCCTGCCTGCACAAGCCTATTCAGGATCCCACATGTGCTCTCAGGAGCTCAGGCCTTTTGGGGACCCAAAGCATGGCTGCTTTCTGAGAAGAGATTTGTCACAGCTGTCATCCCCAAGTCTTCACATGGACTAGTTCTACCTTGGACTGCAGTTAAGATATACTTCTACCAGTCCCTTAAAGCTGCATCTGGGTTCTGCTCAGAGGAGCTGAACTGCTGACCCTGGACATGTTGCCACAACTTCCCACAGCTGATCACTTGGACTGGAAGAATAGGAAACAGTTTAATAACTCTGCCTGAAAACTACTGGGAAACTTGTGTTCTTGTTCCTTACAAACATAGTCTTGCAAGATGACGTACATTCCTGTGAAACTGCTCAAAAACCTCCCACAAATGCCTATTAGTGATAAAGCTACTGAAGAACCTCACTTGAAGGCACAGCGCCTAACATGACCAGGTGTTCACTGAGGAGAAATTGCTGAATATTACATATAATTTAAAGTAATGCTTAGAAATTAAAAAACAGATTAAGCAGGACAACTGATTTCTGTGTCTACCTATTTTTTCTTATATAACCTTATGCAATGTCTGTCTCTGTGTATTCTTCCACAAATTACATTTACTAGCACACAGGAGAATTAATATAAAGAACTATTGTAAGACAGTGATCCTCTTGAATAAAATGTAATAGGTGCAAAACAAATTATTTGCTGTATTTTGCAGGAGGGAGATCATCTGCAAGCTGGAAAAGATCTTTGGTGGATGGTCAGTCTGTTCATCAGATCATAATTAGAGGATCCTCCAACACTGCCATACTGGCAGAGCCTATGCAGAAGCCACACATGGTTTCTACCAGAAAGCCTAACTCCACAGAGCACTTCTGACCACAGATGACCCTGCTCCAGTTGTCCTAGGTCCTGGCACCAGGGCTAAGGCTTCAAGTCTTTGATTGCTTAAACATGATCCTTAAAGAGTTTCAGCTCTTCAGAGCATGCACTAACTTACATTCAGCCTTGTCAGGTGCCACACAGCAAGCTTTACATGGAAAAAGTTATCATGATTTTTAAGAATGTAAATGCAATTTACACCTTATGTAGTTCATTAGAAGCTGTCTCTTGTGTCAATATTAGTTTCTATCAGTGATAGAAGTGTCACATTCTCAGTAACTCTCAGAGTTCCTCTTAATTCCATTATTATTTCAGCCTCCTAACTCTTTCTGATAATTCACAAACATATTCAGCTAAAGTTTGATCCTATCAAAATCAAACTTGAAACAGCCAAGCACATTTTGACACTGCCTTTCGGCTGTACTGAAGACAGATTTGCAAAAGCAAACTAAAAACTGCTTTCAGGGAAATATTTTCTAGAGTAGCTGCATCATCACCTTTTGTTGTGTTCAAACAAACAGCTATTTCAGTAAAATTTAGTTTCATAAGAGTCTTACAAAAACCTCCACTCAGTAAATCACACAAAACTGAAATTGTAGTCAAGTTAATAGAAGTTTTGCATTCATGGAAAGAAGAGGATCATGCAAGTGATAAACTTAACTACACTAAAAACTAGACAGTAATATAAGCTTTGTCCATCAACCCATTAATTAAAAATATTAGACATTACAAACAGGAACAAAACTCTTATTGCTCATACATGTTCCATTTCACACCATTTGGTGAGGTCTCCTATAGGTTGCAAAATTATTTCCTCTATTTAAGCAAGCACCATATTTCACAAGCAATCAAATCCCAGATATACAAGAACTCTGATAGGCAAGGAACAATTATGAGAAGTTGTACAGCAAATGAAAGACTTTCCGCCCGCTTTTACTGCTATACCCATTTCACCACCACCAGTAATTAACACCATGAGCTGAAATTTTTTAAGAAGGAAGCAAACATGACTTATCTCACTTATGCTGACAGAAATCAAGAACCACCTTGCTGGCATGAGATGGTAGCCAGACTCCCCATGAATAAAAGGACGCAGTTTACAACAGAACACAATGTCCAGCAATGAAAAACAGTATCTAGAAAATAAGTCAGAAATTAGGGAAGACCATATCTTCAGGTGATTTCAAGACAGCCTTGGTTTGTGTTAGAATTATTTTAATATCACTGAATACAAAATTGTCCCCAGAAGATGAAAGGGCTTTGTTCAGGGCAGCATTAATGCACACTGGCTGTCTTGCTTCAAGGAAAGAATAAACCTATATAGTTTAATACATTATTATATTGCCTGCTTCAATTCTTTTCACAGCATACGTCTGGTTTTATGTTGTTCAGCCTTGCTGTTGTTTCCCCCTTCATCACTTTCTACTCCTTGGTGTATAATTAAATGTTTCCCCTAGACTATGTTGTAAATTAGATTTTTAGTTGAGCCATTCTTAGCTATAAAACAGAATGAATCTTGTTTTGTACAAGCAGAAATAATTTGTGTTTTATCATCTTCAGAAGAGACACAGCCCAAAGGAGACCACTGTGGCACTCAACGCTCTTCTCAGAGCTCATCTAAAGGACTCAGGCTCAGCTCCATGAAAGAACTAGCAAGGGTGCCTGGGTGTGGGTGGAAGAGAAAAGAGGAAAGCAAAGATGAGGAAGTTTAGATAACAAACTAACACAGGGCAGATGTGACAGAGCATGGTTTTGTGAACCACTGATTTTATAGTGGAGTTACAATAAGTATATCCAATTTTAACAGAACACAATAAAGATCAGAGGGGAAAATAAAAAAAAAAAAAAAAAAAAGTAAGTTCTGAGAAACAGAAGCAGTCAGCTAAATATCTTTTTTCCAAACATAAATAAGTCCAAGAGAAGCTTCAGAGAGTCCATTCCTCCTGCTGCATCTTTCCTATAAGAAAAGCATTTTTTTGTGGTCTTGGTCTTCTTATAGTGACAAGAATTGTCTGTTAGAAGAGCAAATAATTATTTCAAGGAGAGGAAAAGTAAAGGACTTCCTCCTCTGTTATGCATTACTAATTAGCTCCAAGTTGGGGGGTAGGGTTTAGCATAGATGATTGGCAATGCAAAAAGCATTCTGACAAAATATTCATTGAGGCAAGCTGTGCAAATGACTGCTGCCAGCCTGGAAACAATGGTTCAATTGTTCTGCAGAGTGAATTGATTTGGGAACAATCTCAGAGGGTCCAGCAAGGAATAAAAGGTAACGTTTTTGCAAATTCAGCTCACTTTCTGTGGCTCAAGAGCATGTTTTCTTTTCAGGAAAGGATGTTGAGCTGTACTCAGAGCCCAGGCTCAGTTATTGTAAGCAATAACTGTTTTGCCAGCTTACTGTATGCCAATTTTAATGTAGCTACCTAATTCAATGAGATAAAGCAAAGAAACATGCTCTTCATCCTGTTTAAAAAGACTTGAAGAACGGAAGTGAGAAAGGAACATGGGATGCTTGGTTGTGGCATTGAGTACTTAGGCACACCTTGTAGAAGCTTTTTTCCTCTTCCCCTTTCCCCTGCAACCCGTTAATCCCAGTGCTTCTTACAGTGGTCATGAGGCCAGGCTGTCTTTGAGGCAAAGACTCCCCATAGCATTGCAGGGAGGTAGGACTGACACAGATACTGTACCGAGGCATAAAACCAAGAGCCTATTAGCAAGATGAAAGGAAAGGAATGTCAGTTTTCTTCCTGTATTGCATTCTCATTCCCATGGTTGACTGGTATGAATGACAAAATGGTGTTAATGGTGCCCACGTGATCTGCAATGAAAGACATCGAAGACTTTCAATAGTCTGGGGAATATTTCACATCCATGTTCTTTGTTCTAACAAACCTGGAAGAAGTGTCTTTTTGTATCACACAGTATTTGCAACTCATGTGTTTTAAAACCCAGTTGGCAGGAAAAGCCCCCATTATTTTAATTGCCTCCCATCAGTAATTCTTTGACATAGTAAATCACACTGTCCTTATCTGAACATCTTCATTCTACTGAAAGGGAACACTGTAGACTTACGATGTCAAAATAATATATTAGACTTAAAAATTATCCAGAATAATACAAGTTCATCTCTTCAACCCAGCAGGATAATATCTGCTTTCATGCAGGACCTTAAGTGATCCAGAATGAGCCACAAAGCAGAGAATTAAACCTGAACAGGGCCACAAGCTATGTGAAAATGAAAGAGAAGAGAGAATATCAGTGCACTGCAAACTACAACAGTGTGTGTGGAATAAAGGTCTGTTATTCACAATACTTGATAGTCCATCAGCAATTGCCCTTCCGTCAACACTGCAACCCTCAGCCTCCCTGCTTCATTGATGCTGCTTCCACAGTTTCATTCCCCTTACCCATCTCCTCTCCACCTGTCCTTCTAAGGCTGCCTTCCTCTTGCTTTATGTATTTCCACAGAGTAAAATGCACAACAGAAGTTCAAATTTAGAAATTCCCCTGTGACATTTCACGCTGGGTGAATAACTTCTTGCTTACAGCTTCATGTTTTTAAGTGACTGGGTCTGAATTCCAGAGCTAAAATGTACTGGATGTCATGCTTGTGTTCCCAGGAGGCTGCAGACACAGTGCTGCTGGAACAGGCAATCCTGCATAGGGTCTGATCCAGCTCCCAACAGCAATGGTCTCACACAGCTCTATAGGGGCTGTACCAGCCTCCAAGTTCCTCAGGGGAACTTTGCTGTGATTCCTTAGGAGCACAGAATAGTCTGCAGTCAGCTGAGCACTAACAATTTTCATGACGTACAATAGGGAAGAAAAAAAATACATGAGGACATAGTTTGAATCAGTTGCATACACAGAACTATAGATAGGGTTAGGTTTAGACCGGAGAAAATTCCATTTAAATGTGTCATATCTACTTCATCTAATCATCACTGATTGTTTGCATTAATAATCATCACTAACAGTGGTGTCAAGCTACTGTGTTTTGTTGGGTTTTGCAGTATGTTTTTATTTTGTAATCTGGGAACAGTATTTTGAGGTTTGCAATTTATTTTTAGCTGACATTGGTTAAATACTTAAGTATATTTTTCTCATGCTTTTAAATGAACTCACACAAGAAACATAACCAGGTACTGTTCTGACCTCAATATTTGTCTAGCATAAATCAAAACACAATGCCTTTTTTTTAAACTTATTTCTCACTCTGGTGTTATCAGCCCTCATATTAGACCACATGTACTTACAGGAAAGTTTTCACTTGAGAGGTAGGGAACTAACTACAAAGGCAGAAGCCCCTGATAATGAGCAGGCACTCCAAGCACATGCTGAAACAAGTGACTTGCCTCCAAATTCTTTTCTTGTGAGTGGGATTAACGGATCAGATCCCAGGCCTTATACCCACCATACATCTAATTTTACAACTAAATGCTTCCCCCTTTGGAACCAGCCCCATGTTCCAACAACTCCACAGCTTAATTCATCATAAGAAAAAAAAAACCCACACACAACACACACACACATTGACTATGACTGACAATTTAATGTGGGATTATACCTTGCAGTGCTTATCCTGCTGTTACCCACAGGCTCAGATTTGGCTGCAAAGCAATTTCTCCATAAGGTACAAAATGCAGAGGTCTCTCCAAGAGCCCTCTGAGCCACGGCAAATTAAACATGGACTATTTCACAGCGAATCCCAGTTTTGGCCAACAAATTATTTTTGTTGAACTAGCCTGAAGTAGTCTTATCCTCAAAGCAGCCTATGGTCCTAAAAAAACAAGCTGAAAATCCATTTACATGAAGGTCTTTTCCAGCAATTATACCTGCCTCCAAATTACATTCAAAAACAGTCACATGAATAGTTTTACAGAAGACAACACTTTTACATACCTAGAATTACCTGTACATTTCTCTGAAATGATTCAGCTGATTAATACAGGGAGGTTACATCAAGTGCCATAGCTCTTCAGTTAATGTCCTTAGCTTGAAGTTTGCACTAATTTTGTCAAGCCTAATGTAAGGACCTTGTGCCCAAAAGCTTTTGAAATTTTTCCAACTGCATCAGCCATTCCAATAGAATACATAATTTCAACCTATAAATTTTGTATCTTACACCTGAATGACTTCAAGATGCCAAGCCTACCAGTACTGCTATAAGTATTACCCAATCTATATGTCAAAATATGAAAATCAGTCTACTAAGGATGCCAGATCTTCGAGTACAAAGCATAATGATTTTTAAAAGTAACTGAACAAAAAAATTTAATTTCTAAGACTGTATTACCACCTTTGTTTTGACAGACTCCTAGCAAAACAACAACTCTAAAAATACTTGTCCTTAACAAAGCATGAGGTAATTTTTGTTTATAACCTGTGCTCCTGCTTAAAGGATGTCAACAGAAATATATTGTCATCATGTTAAATAATCATTTCAAAGCAAGAGGAGCTGCTCATATTTCAGGTATTAAATGCATTTTTCCACCCTCAATCCCCTCCTTCATTGTTCCCAAAAATCTCTCACTCTGACAGCAGAGATGTTAATAGATGCAACATATAGTAGGTACGCTGTTCCAAGACAGTCAGAAGGAAGCTTTAGCATGAATAATGTTGAGGGCACCTAGGTTTAACATACCGTTTGGTAATATGAGCTAAAGACAAGGGAAAACTAATAGCTGAAAAACTCAAAACAGATCCAAATGGCCTGCAGTACAAGAAAGCACAATCCTTGCAATCAGCTTGTCAGCATAGCTTCCATTACACTTATCAGTAATTCACTAGTGCAGGGACCTTTAAGATAAAAATTCACCATTGAACAATATTAAACAGACTACTTATTTTGTAGTGTCTGCAATGTCACAATACAAGTTGGTTATCCAGTTCCTGGGTGACCTAAGCCAGCCTCAAGGCTAAGGCAGCAGCGTTGCACATGGGTCACCGGTGTCCTGAAATTACTCCTCCAGCCTTCTGTACTGCAATCTGTCCTCTGCTAGATTAAAGAGGACTAAACTTTCACCTGAGACCGCACTTATTTTAAAACACATCTCAATATATAAGGCAACATGCATCTGCTGTGAGGTTATTACACTCTATGCTGTACTAACAAACTAAACACCTTCCTGCATCTCCATTGCCAAGAGGCCTCCTGGTACTGAGGTAAGAAGGTTCAGTCAAGTGAACCAATGCTGATGAAGCAAGCTGGCAGCATAGAAGAACTGCTTAGTTCTTTACATTTAATAATAATTTCTCAAAAGCACTTTCCAGGTTTTGAGGTGAGAGTGGAAAAAGGAAGAGAGAACAAACTAATGAAAAGCATTTCTTTTTCATGATTAGACAGAGGTCATTAGAACTTGAGACACTGAACAGGAGGAAAACTGCTGGTTTGCAGGTTAGGCACTTCCACACTGGGTCTACTGGCCAAACGAAGCATAAGGAATCCTGCATCACTGACAGGGAGATTGTGCTGCAGGCTGGAACCCACCAGCTCCAGAAACAGCCCCTTTTGTGGGTCTCCAGCAAGCTACCAGCACAATCTTTAGTGTGACAGCCTGCTGGACAAACTTGCACAAAATTTTTGCTTTTACATCCTCACTGCGTATTTTGCTTTCCCAGCAGCTTTCCATTTCACAAGAGCTCATGGACTTCTCAGCCTTGGACAGAGAGTGTGAACTCCAGTACATATTGTGAAGTATTGCTATTGTGAAAAACTGCTAACCTTTGAAGAGAAGCAGCAGGCAAAGCTGTTAAAATACATGCTTAATTCACAGCAATGATTGCACTCCAACACCACAAACAAAAGGAAGCCAGCAGGAGAGGAAACCCATACACCTAGACACTTCCAGAAATGTTTTGAAAAATTTCTTTCTGCATGTTGCCTTGGACAACACAGAGATACTCAATTTTAATTACCACCAGGGTGCCGAGAGCACAGATGGATGCCTGCTAATTGAAGCTACTACCGTTTCATGTAAATTGAAAGAATAAATCAAATAAATAAATATCAGCTTCCCAGGAACATTCAAAGCAAAAAATAAATAAAAAAAAAAGTAATGAGATTTGGAAGCAGAGAAGGAAATTGTTGTCAGTGAAAAACAACCAGCAAAGATAACAGACCTCTGCCAGCAGATGACCATCAGTAACAACTTTGTCTCATCAGGAACCAACTTGACAGCCAAGTCTGTCGATTAGAGGGACAGCCATAAGCCAGGCAGATACACTGTGGGGATAGACCAATTCAGGCAGGTGTTGTCTTAAATCCAGTGGAAACAAGCAGTAATGCAAGTTACAGCTCCTGAGGGAGGCATGGGGCAAAAAATAATCTAGTCAACATGCGTGAAACCAAAGTAAGCAACTAAAGACCACTGAGAAAGATCATTGCCACGTCTTCAATAAGAAGTCATGAAGTGGGAAAGCAAGACAATGAAACATGGACAGGTAGATAAGTCTCCATTAACAACAGTCTCTGCTATATGCAGAGATATTCAACTGAGATATTAAAATCCTTCCACAGTTAATTTAGAACTCCAGAGGAGTGGCAGGTTCACAGCCCTGAATACTTAAGCGTTTCAGGAATATGAAATAGTGACTATAAAAGTGAGAAAATTTTTGTAGACACTGCTACATGATTTCTCTTTGACATTGAGAACAAGGAAATCAGCTGTGAGAGGGGATTCTTGCCAGAGTCAGTATCATACTTGGAAAAGGCCAGTGAATAGACTCAGCCTGCAGTTACCTTCAGTAAACACAAGCCTGAGATGAACTGAAATCACACAATATCACACCTCATACTTGGCAGACTCCAGAAGCCACTCCACTCATTGCTCTGGGATATACTGTGTCAGCAGAATCCCACACCAGCCCCTCAGTATTGTGCCTTCTGGATGGTTTCACAAGAAATGAGCAGAGTTGTGAACAACACTCCCCAAAGCAAAACTCTCCCCTCAAGGCTGTCTTATTCCCAGCACAGGTGTGACAACCGCAGCTGTGTTACAGGATCTGCATACGAAGAGAAATAAGCCAAAGATGACAAACTGAATATACAGAAAAGTATTCATGAATGAAACAGCTTCCCTAAAAGGCAAATGGCAACAGACCTATCTAGACAGGGAGTATTAATCACTTAAAGCACAGAACCTGGGTAAGCTGTGACACTTTATAGGGAAGACAACTGATTTTACAGGTCAGTATTCCTAGTTACAGGCAGCATGAGAAGAAAAAGTGGAGTCACAGATAATATGGTTAAACATTGTACAAAATTAATCTACAGATTTGATCAAACCATTTCACCATAAGATGTCAGCCTGTTCATAAAATATTTGCATGATTTCCTTCCCTATAATATGGCATACAGGAGAGTTTTCAGACCAAAACTTTGTACAGGTAAGGCTCAAATCAACTATCGTAGGACTTAGGTGAAATATCATGCCAGTGTTTTCAGAAGCATAAAATAGTTATTTTAATAGTATAGATACACTTGAGCTATAAAAACAAGGCTGAATAATCACATTGACAAAGCATCCTTAAAAAAAAAAAAAAAAAAAATCAGCATCAGTAAATACAGCATTAATTTACCCCAATATCTTAAACAGTCTAGAGAGACTTTCAAGACCAGCATCCTTCCTACTGACTTTATCAAACATCCTCTCCAGCTTGTATTAAAACTTGTCAACTGGAGAAAGTGAGGAAGTTATCAGTAATAGAAAGTATGAGACACTGCAGATGGGAAAATTAATTTTAAAGAGAGACTCAAGGAAAGGATGTCTAGGTTTACACTAGAAAAATTCAGTCAGTCCTCTCAATCCTAGAACATTATAAACACATCATTGCAGCCTTCTATTTAGACTAATTAGCTCTGCTGAGAAGGAAGGTATGTTTGCAGAGGCAGAGCACAGTGTTAATGCAGTTATGCTGTTTCTGGGACCTACCTCGTTAAGCACTGCACTGTGCAGACACATGCTAAATGACTCTGGATAACAGCCATTATTCCTCTTACATGTGCCTCTGAACAGTGCTGAACTTTTGCATTTGTTTGTAATACTGCATTTTTAAAACTGAACAAATAAAAGCAACCAAATATAACCCATAAAAGGTCAAAACCCAGGAAGACAGAAAGCCCACTAATTTCTGCAGTATTAAAGCACTATTTAAGATATTTCCAAACACAGCATCTGTAGATTGGTTTCTCTCATTGGTTTTCAATAATGTACTTGCCTTTACACAGTAAATAGATTGCCATCATACATTATTTGCCAGTCAAATATTAATTATTCCACATTCTAAATTCCAAATTCTAAATACAGGAATATTTTACAACTGTTTCACTTACAACACTCTGCTGAGCTGCATGTCATTAGTTTCAGCTGCATCTATATGTCCAGCTACCTGATCTTGCCCACAAATCCCACAACTAAACACTCCAAATAAAAAATTGATAACATAATTAATTGTTCTCAACTTTGGCTCCATCTGAAGCCTTGTTTCAGATGAGTTCAAAATTTGACCATTAACACAGAAAAACCTTTTATTAATTTATTAGCTTGCCTTGCCAGCCTCCCCATCATCCTTTAGCCACTTACAAGCTGCAGAGTGCTGGCAAACTCAGAGTAATGTTACAGGTGCTTGGACAAGAACACCTTGAGTAAAAGTGATCTGGAAGAAGCAGCTACTTCACTCCTGGGAGGATGATTACACTGTACTGAATGCCTAACACAGTCCTTGAAGCAGGAGCCAATGACCGCTTCAATCTCAATGCTTTAATTAGTGGGCTACAAAACCACACACACACACACACACAAAATTTCACATCTACTCAAAGTGCACACCTAAGCTGTGTCCCACAACACGCAGGGACATGAGGCACAGCTCAGCCTTACCATTCCCAGGGGGTAGTGGTGGCACCTCCCCACCCAGCACTGTCTTGCACAGCCCTTCACACCTGCTGTGGAGTGGTTACATCCCTGCACGCTCCACAGCCCCGTTTCAGGACTGCCAGCCATCCTCATATTAAGTGCCACACCACCTACACCGCATGCCTGATGCAGGGAATCTGAACACAGTCCTGTAGCAGCCCACATCTGAACACACACAGCACCTTAACTTCTTATTTTACAGTACAGGGTTTCAGCATCAAGCCTGCTTGACAGGTTGCCATCTCTGCTTCCCAGGCACTTGGTTCATTCCTCCCTATACCCACACCCCCAACATGCAGGTCCCTGTCTGCTGACCATGTGATTGATGCTCACAAGATTTGTGACATAATCTAGGTTAAAAGCAGATTATTTTTAACCCAGCTGCCCATTCACTGATCCAGTTCATAGCACAACATCACAACAGTCATACCACAGCTAGTGGAGCAGAGAGACACAGCCAGGCACAAGTAGGGAGGAAGAACAACAGCTGGAGCTGTGGGAAATGTAGGGTTACTGCAGAGGCCATGAACCGTGGCTTCAGAGGTGACCAAGTGCCATGTCACATAGTTCCTTCCCCAGTATGTTTCTGTACTCCCTAGGAAGCCACAATGACGTGGGTGTAAAATACTGCACTACTTCAAAAATGTTGTGATGAGACTACATGTCAATCAGGCTGCTGAAAGCCTCATGTCCTTGCAAAGTGTCCATATAGTCCATTTGTTTCCAAATGCAGCACTGCTGAGCTCATTGGAATAACACCAGCCTGAACCAAGTGTTACACCAACCTCCCTTCAGCTTAATAACATCCCTGTTTTTCAGTGACAACAAGGAGAGCTTCACAGAGAAAGATCCTGACACCACTGCAGTCTTCCCTGCAGGATCCAGGTCCCTCCCTCCTGCCAAGGCAGGATTTCACACACATTTTCCTGCTACAGAGGGAAGTGCTGGAACACAAAAACAACCGCATTTTAGGAAATGTGCAAGAAACTCTGCTGTGATACATTTAACCCCCAACAGCTCTGAACACATTCAACACTAGTGCCAGTCTCTGTGCCACAGTGCAATTTACCTGTTTCAGCCTTTTTCTCCCAATGACACATGACTAGCAGTCAGATTAAAATTCATATTTGTGTATTTCTACCAAGTTCTCTTGCAAGCCAGCAATTCTCCCAACATGAATTAATCAACTAATGCCAAGAAATTAATCCCTTAATGTCCAGAAACTGCTTCCAAGGACTCCAACACAATAAATTAAGACCCTGCATTTTAGACATAGTCAGTAGCACTAAATTTACTGGTTAGAGGTCCATATCTCCAGTTAAAAATGTTTTGTGATCCACAGTGTTTAAAATTCGTTTAAAGTAAACAAATCAAAAGTCTGTGCTAGTGATAAACTGGATTGCAGATTTACCTCAGCACCTGCTGACATCTCTACCTTGCTAATGTCAGCCTCTTTTCTGCTTAGATGTTCAAACAGAAGTTTCCTCTTTAACTGCCCACTCTACAACTTCATTTTCTTCATACAACTCTAGCCTAACTTTCTTGCTGATTCAATTCAGTGCTACAGAGAGCAGTGCCCAGGCAGCTCACAAACAGGATGGATATAAATACTGGGGATCATATCAGTGATCTTGGCATCACTTCTAATTCAGCCATTTGATACATGTGGCCAACCAAGCTAAAAGTAGTGATTCAGAGAATTTGAAGCCCCACTGCACAACACCATCACAAAGGAACAGTTTGGATTCTGGCCATTCACCCCTATAAATCAAGCAGGATACATGAATCTCCATGCTGGTTAGAAATATTAATCAGGTTACCCAACAGCTCTACACTTACAGCATCTTCCTATGCTCCTCAAACACAGCAGCATCACACCAAGGAAGGCAGCGGCTTGACCTTCCTACTTGCCTTAGATACTAAGTGAGCCACCACCAAAGGCTGATGCTAAATAGCTAATTTATTCATGTCCCAGCTTTACTGTCCTCCACACTTGCAGACCAGCTTCACAGCTACATCAATCACTTGTCCATATGAACACATTTTCAGAATTAAAAAAACCTAAACCCACTGCACAGGGTCAGAACGGTGTTTGGTATTACATTAAGGTGATGTCAGGTGCAGAATAACTCCTTAAACAGATCACCTCTAACCTATGAGGCAACCCCTCAGACAGCACATGAGCCAGGAGCACAGGGTGCATTGCTGCTCTGTGGCTCTTGGGCAGCCCCTCACCAGGGAGGGACCCAGAAGGCTGCACAACTGCAAAGCTTTCCCAGGGAAAGAGCAGCTGCTGCAGGGCAGGAAAAACTCAACATCAGTAGAAGAAAATTGGCCAGAGAAGGGATAGTACCCAACACTACTATGGACCAACTGAAATCAGGTATTGTAACCTAGTGCTCAGTACTCAAAATTTCAGTCAAAATTATTAATCTGCTGCTAATGATCTGAAAAAACACAGATGTCCGTTGTTGTGTACCAGCCTGCAGACACTGTTCACACAAGCAAAAGTTTAATCTCAAAAAATAAATATGGGCAAAGGGAAATATTCCTGCTTAGCAATTAAAAGATAATTTGTATAACTACCATCTGGAATTAAAGTACTTTTTTCCACCCCCCCTCAATTAAAATGTATGAAGATACTCCCTCTGTGCATGGTGCCTATGCCTTCAATGGCTGTTGTCTTTATCTTGTTTTGAGTCAGATACTGAATGATCTTTACTTACTGCTCTGAATGTATCCCTTTATAGGGCTCTTCTTTCCCAACTGCTTTCATTTCTGTTACACATCTACTTCTGGCACTTACTCTGGATCTTGTCTTTTGCTCTTAAATATAAATGGAGTTTGGCCATTGACTTCAGTAAGAAAGTGGGAAAAGTCATTAGTCACAACACAGCATCACCTGACAGAACCAAGTCATAAGGCCTAACACAAATGCTCTTTGTATCCAATTTATTTCTTATTACAGTGATGGAACCCAAAATTCAAGCCCTTCCTCTACCCAAGTAGCTCTGTGCAATGAGAAACTGAACTCTGCATAAGGTCCATCACAAAAGGACTGAAGAAATATTCCAGGGAATATTGCAGATGAGTTATTTGCTGTAGGAAAGCAGTGAGCACCTGTCCAGAGCTTCCATGTCAGGCACTGTGAAAGCTTTCTGCTTTAGCTCCACTCTAACACATATTTGCATTTCCCTCCTAAAAACTAAATTCTAACATTTAAACTTTCAAATAAGTAAAATTAGAAAGCTCATGTTCGCTGGCTTAGGAAGTCTTTTTTGGCATTACAGACAAAAGACTTAAACCTGGCCAGGTACACGTAGATTAAGCAGTATTTAATAAGCTACTCTTGTATAAGTCATACATTTCACACTACTTTTGTGGGAAGGGCATTTTTCGAAAGTTATTACTCAACAGCTTTAAAAGCAGAATTCAATAGTACAAGTTTTATTTGAACACTTAGGTATAGAGTGTTCTTTTCCAATAAAAGTGTAAATGACTAGATTATTTCAATAACTAAGAATACTTGGGCCTTCTAGAGACATGAGTTCAACCCAGCAATTCTTTTCCTCCTCTGGCTTTAACAGAGTATTTCAGCAAATAACACGTAATGCAATGTCTACTGTGAACAAATATTAAGCATCTCATGGTCCTATTACAAAGAAATCAGGTTGTGACAGTAGTTGACAGAATACCTAGTCCACTGCAAGTCAGATATCAGTGAAACCTTTGCCTGAAGATGAATTTTCATATTTTGTACATCAGCAGATATTTATCCAGGTGTTGTTCAAAACAATATTTCTAATTAAGGAAATTATTGACAACTACTTAAACTCTCAAAAAGACGGGTGTTTCCCACTGAGAAACCTTGATAGCTTCAGATACTCTTGGAATGATAAGTATTATTTAAATGATAATTATTCACATTGTTTTTCAGCCACAAATACAGCATGAGTAAGAGTGACTATATTAGCAAAACACGTACAGACTTTTATTCAAGAACCCCAAGAATGTATACATAAGTCTTATGTCATTTGGGTTTATAAATGAAGAAAAAATTACCAAGGTTCAGGTGACATTGGTCCAAAAATCTTGTGGTACAAAAAGCAGCAGAATCAAGTCTCAAAGCAGATAAATAGGATAAAGATTAAATCTAGGGACACAAATAAAAACGAGATCACCTGAAATACTGCTATCCTTACAACTAGATTTAGAAAATTAAAACATACAAAATTTAAAGTTATATATTGAGCTTTAAATTAGCATGGCTTTTCACATTTTTCAGTATGCAAAGAATTGTGATGTTCATGTTTCATGAACCATTCTAAATAGTGTATTCTGATTTGATCTGTAGCCCAATTCTGAAACACATGTTAGATTTGATTTAGCTTACACTGACTAGATTACTGACATGGTTTAATTCATGTTATTTACAATGGGGACATCTTGACAATAAGTAGAAAACAAATTATACAATTTATTACACCCTCCCTCTCACTTACACCAATGAGTGATTATAATGAGTTATAATCATGGAAGATTTAAAGAGATGGACAGACAACTGTGTTGCTGGTTCAGCATCTAGAAACACACAATATGCCCCACATACTAATGAGGGCACATTATGCATAGACACAGTTCTCTCAAAGCACTGGCATAACACTGCACTGGGCTTCCCTCTCTTGAAGCTGATCTACATATTTGACTGTGCAACTTGTCTGTTCTCCCTCAAACTGCTTTTGGTGGGGGCGGTGTGTCACGCTAACAAAGGGCATGAACAGAGCAGATGGCTGCCAATTCTTAGAAGACAACATGTGTTCCTGTAGCTGGCACTCAAAATGCATTAAGTATCATTTGATTTAACAGAAATTTGGTCTTGCATTGTTCATTAGGCTGCCATAGATGTTTAGCACCTCACACTTGGCCAGAAACAGCCTTATCCCACATTTGTGTTTCATAATCTCACTCTCCCTTTCCCTTATTCTCTTCCAAAACAATCCAAATAACTGTAGCCATCTATAACACTGGATCAGAGGGGTGTAGAGCTATTGTATGGCTACTTTGAACTCTGCAAATTCAAATCAATGTGGAAGAAGTACCACTCTTTTTGCAAAGTGTTCCTGCTATAAAGCTCTAAGCCACAGAATCCATTAGCCAGTGCTTCTCTAAGAAGGGAAATAATTATGCAACATTTGAACTTCATTATCCAAAGGAAAACTCTTGATTTAAAGATTTGCACATGACTAGATCCAAGTCATATGATTTTAAAAGGAGGGGGAAAAAAAAAAAAGCACATTAATATAACCTATTAATAAGTATTATCCTCTTAAGCATTCACTTCAAGAATCTTCTGTTAAAGAGCTACCTTTGAGACAGTAACTGTGGGGAAAAGAAAAAAGTGACCCCAGAAAGCAGAGCTTTTCCTGAGGAAATCTGCTAATCCTAAAAGCTTTTTAATTTATTTATTTTTTAAATGCAATCCACTAACACATTTGGTCATCATGTTTGTACTAAAACATGATAACACATCTGAGGTTCACAGCCAGCATGTTGGATTTTTCTAGAAAATTCTATAATGCTTTTCAGAGAAAAATTCCCAGCTAGCTACCCTTGGATTTGCTATGGTTATGAATCTCATGAGCTTCATTCAAAAATATTCGCCCTTCACTGAACTAAGAAGGCCATTCATTTCTCAGCCCCATCAAATAACTAGCTGATTTTGCTATATTACATATGGAACATTTCTGCATCCCATCAGAAGAACTAAACTTGCCATTGAAATAGACGCGCTCAGTAAAAATCAGATGCATTGTCTAATGAGTCAGTTCACGGCCCATTACAGCTAATGCTCTGCCTACCATTTCACATACTGAAATGCAAGGCATTTTGTGCTGAATATATTTAAGAATATAATACACAATCAAATCTGAATCCTGATTCATGGCAATAATGGAAGTATCCTTTTTAGTCATTTCACTCAATCTGCATTTTAAAGGCTCTCCTCTAGTCTTTAACAGTGAAAAAAACCAGGGTGAATAGAGACAGCCCCTCAGGGTAAGACTTCAGTAAGCATATTCTGATACCAAAAACCAAGCCCACCCACATATTAGGGATATGAACAGTCAAAGGGGTGCAGAGAGAACAAGGTTTGAGCTGCATATCCTTTGTCCAAAGCTCAACTTGCTGGAGTCCCTGAAGGAAAGCCAGAATGAGTATTTTCTCTGCTGTCTAAAGAGATTTTTCTAGCACAAACTACCAGAGCCAGCCTGAGCTATCACTGAGGTGACTGCCAAGGCCATCATTAACCGGATCACAGACTGCAGTCCATTACTGAAACAAATATTGCAAGTGAACTTGATAGATCAACTGTTTAACTTGATGAATCCACTTCCCACACAGTTGTAGCTCTTCCTAAATTCACTGCATTGACTTTCTGGCAACAGATGTCACTACAGTAAAATCATGATGAAGCAGCAGATAAGAAAGAGTGCTGGATCGGCATCACACCTTAGAAATAACAGGAATGTTCAGGAAGCTAACTGCTTTTATAAAGAAAAAAATAATTAAAATATTGCTGGAAACACAGAGCAAACTCTCCTTACTTTCATGTAAAGCCAGCCTAGTTTCAGTCTGTGAGATCATATTAAATTCCTACTAGGACCAGAAGTGTTCCTCTGGCTCCAAAAGCTCCATTACAGGGAAATTTGTGAACATTACCCTTAATGCATGGGCACGTATTGCTGCAAAACTCTACATGAGAGGCTGTGAAACAATTGTCCACCACAGGTGTTGCCAAGATGTGGCACAGTTCCAGACTGGTGCAAGTGCTGGCATACATACTGCTCTATACCAGGCTGCAGAGCGAAGCACGCAACTCACAGGGGCATTGAGGGCGAGATGGAGTGCCAATGACTGAAGAAAGCCAAAGCCAAGAAGCCAAGGCTAAATTACAATTCAAATATATCTGAAAGCAATTATTAGGGATTTCAATTCTATTTTAGGGAGTGGGAAGATATACTTCAAAGACTGCTCAGCATAACAGAAAGGAAGAAGTGTTATTATACAATATGCTTCATTAAAACAAAAAGGGACATCTATACAAAACACATGTGCACCTCTTTGCCTAGCCTCTTGTAAATCCAAACTCAGTCCTGCCCATACCTCAATTCCCAATCCTAGCCTTCAGAAATTTCTTTTGATTCTTCTGCCTGATAAGCTCTTGCCATTACATACATAAATGAAAGTGATCTTCACTTCCACTCCTCAAATAACATGTCTTCTGTGTGGTCTGCTCATGCACCACTTGTTCTCTAATGCCTTGCATCAGTATAGAAAATGCTTCTTCCCTTTCTAAATTACCTTAAATACAGTTACTGTTTTTACTTATGGGAGAATTAAATGTCTATGAGTTAATACCATATTCTAATTTTAATGCAATAGCATTTTTTACTATGCATAGATTTTAAATTAAGAGTATGTTAAATCGATGAGCTAAATTGCTCCCTGTGCCTCACCATTTCCTGCTCCCACAGCCACTGAACAAGCTCTTGTACCACAGCACCTGCCCCTGTATATGTTTATCACATAGGCCAGGCCTGGATGGTTGAAATGGACACACACTTAGCAACACACACTTAGCAACATGGTTGCACCATTTTTAAAGACCATCCAAAAATATGTTCTTAAGTGATTCACTGTATATTTAAGGCTCCTATATCACAGCTATTGGCTCAAAACTCTTGGTTATTCTCAGGTCACTGTGACCCAAGTCAAGAGCTCTTGGACACAGGCCCCCTACCACACACAACGCCTTGTAGGCTGCTCTGGGTTCTTCCTGCCACCACCCAGGGTTGTCAAGGAGCAACATGACCTCTTCCATCCTCACCACAACCTCTCTCTACAGAGAAACCTCACACAGGTTAGGAAGAGATGTCACACACGAGCCCTGAGGTGCTTCTCCCAGGTCACACCACCACTAGAAGACTTGACAAGATTTTATGGTTAAGTACATGGACAATGGAGGGAAGTATATCTGCATCAGTGATATATCTAATGGCCTGGAAAAATAGTGTTCTGCACACCCATAAGGATGCCAGTGTGCTGCATTTTTGTCACTATTGCAGTCCAATAAATGCAAAAGATATATTGCTTTCACTGAAGTACCGAAGAGCTGAGTTAGAAATAGTAATAGCTTTGTATAATGAGTTATTTACTATTCATGGTAGAATAACCATATGTCAAACTAACTTTTTAGACAATAACATGGTCTATTCTGTCAGACTTGTTATCATCTCTTCACTGCCCCACTTGTTCATCGACTCCCAGAGCACCCAGCACAGCCTTGTACTGCAGGACGCTGGTGCACTCTCATAGCCAGCACGGGTACAGGAAGCTCATTCACCATCTGGATTTCATGGGTTACCCCCCTTTTCCCTCCAAGGCCATCTGCATAACATGGAAGCAGAATGCCCAGGCACTAACAGCCTCCAAAGACAGCATTAGGGAGCCCTTTGCCCACCTCCAAGCCCTTTACAGATGAGTCAGAGAAGAAATCTTGATGCCTGAGAGCAGCATCTTGATTTGGCTTCAGTAACCTAATGCAGAACTATTGGGAACACTTAAGGTAGTTGTCTTAATTATAGGACAGAAGTATTAACTACATAGTTATGAGGGATTTTTTTTTTTTTAAACACAAGCCATTTTAAATGCATCATCTGCCTGTGCAGTTAGCTCCTCTTTTTCTAAAATTATGTTTAGGGTTTTTTTTTTTTTTCCATTTCACCTTCCTACAGGGATAAATTCAGTAGCTATCCAGAAGGCTGTTACATATTGCCTGTACACTTAAGTCAAGAAAATCCAAGGTTTACACGTGAGAATAATTTATGCCTGATTTATTTTTTCAGCCAGAAGTTATAGATTATGGGGACATACATTCATGGCAGTCAGAGCAGTCAAAAGGATGTCAGCTGTGAGCCCACACACATGCATTTTATCAGCACCTCCTATGTAGGGACTCATAAGAGAAAAATGATGAGCCATTACTTAACACTGTACCAAGGTCTGAAGCCTACTGTGAGGAAGAAGTCCAACAATTTCTTGATATGATTTGAGGAATCTAAGTACAGTTTACAGGCTCTGCCACAGCAAAAGTCAGCAATTGTGAAGTTTTAAGCTTCAAAATAATTCTTCAGGTAGAAATGACAAGGATAAACAGTGGGTTACCACTCAGAGCAAAGCACCAAAATCATTCATTATGAAAGAACTAATTAAGCAACAGGGAGCCTGACCACCTACATGTTCTAAATGAGATAGAAGTGAGTAGACAAGAGCTCACCCCTGTGCAAGGGGGATGAGAGGTCAGGACAGGCATGGCCATTGCAGAGAGACGAGGAAGGGAGACACAGACACTTTCTGTAATCCATCTGTGACCCCAGGCATGGGCCAGGCCTGTCACTAGATACTTCAAAGGACTCCAGATTGAGCTCTAACAAGACTTAAAAAAAGGCAAGTAAACACATGCCGATTTTTCTGTCAGTCAGTACACATGTGTGTGAGGGACAACCAACTCAAAGCCTTTCCTTACCTGTAGGAGATTGACTTGAGCTGTTGCATGTCCCTGAAGAGGTGGACGGAAGCAGGAGTGCTCAGATGGCCAGAGCTCAGCAGCAGAGCATGCCCACGGTACCAGGCAGGACACAGCGGTACCACGCACCACATGGCACAGACAGGACCCAAATGTCCTCACAGTAGCAGAGCACATGCACAGTCTGAACCCCCCACAAACAACACTATCCCACCATTTGGCTGCAGTGAACAGCCCATAGGCATCACTACTCCATAGGAGTCCCTCATAGGCTTCAAGCTGTTCCCCAAAACACACCTGGTGCTCCCCAACAGCAGCAATCACTGGGCCACCCATCAGCAGCCTCCCACCTCTGGGCTGCCAGACAGAGAGGTCACCCCCCCCCCAGCATCACCAGCAGCCTGAGCCAGCACCAACCAGCCACCCTGGACTCACAGGGGGCAAAGCCCTTCCCTACACATCTCACCACCACTTCAGAGCCCGCTTGACTGAAGCATAGGGTTTGTACCATATGAGCTCATTTTTAACATTTCCTCAGAGGAGCTTCCTTCAAGCTTCAGTACCTCGAATTACCAGCCCAAAACAACATTTTCCTGTTGCCCCCAAGACAAGCAAATCACTGGTGCTCATCACCTCAGCACAATTTAGCAGACAGTGCTCCCAAACACACTTCACCTTCACCCACAAACCAAAGAAGTGTCCCAAAACTACAGCCACCCCCACTCTCCCCACCACAACAGCTCACCTTGCCAGTCCTGAAGTGCCTCACAAGCTGCTCCTCATCCCGCCATCTCTCCCGCATGGTGCATAGCCATCAGTGTCGCTCTTGAGTCTCATTTCTTGCTTGGCTACACTCAGAGGCATCCTTAGTTCTCACCAACACTGTTCAAGACATTTTGTCAGCTCTTTATCCTGAAGCACACCTTCTACATAGTACCTGAACATGGCAGACTCACCACCTCCTTCTGTTAGCCAGGGCACAGCAAGGCCTCAGCACTGAAAAGTATTTTTCCTCAGTGCTCTTCGTGCAGACTTGCAGAGACAACAACAAAGCAGCCACAAGCACCTGGGGTCTACAGCAGTCCTCATCCCCAGAGGTGCCTGAGGAAAACCCACACCACCCTACAGAACAAGTCTCCTCAAACCAAGCAGGGGAGCACTTGTCCTGCATTTATCCTCCTGCAGCCCACCCTCAGGAGAGCTCCTTCCCCCAGCCAGCTGCAGCCCCAGGCTGATTGCACATGGAACAACGGGCACCTGCAGGCCAGCTGGGCCAGGAGGCGTCTGCCCAGAAACAGCAAGGCACAGGTGCAAACACAGACAGAAAAAGAAGGAGGGGGACAGCTCAGCCCTGCCCAACCCAGGGGGAGCAGAGAAGACTTCTGCTTTTACCCCATCTTCCTGTGAAACTGTTACCTGTCTGGGAGACAAAAGGGTTTAGCAGCACGTCCCCTCAACAACCTTCACAGGTGTTTCTCATCTACATCAGGTGTCAGCATTCCTAATTAGCACCTGCAGAACACAGCCCCCTGAAACTTCGTGGTTATGTCTCTGGTGTGGTATGAAATACATTTTCTATTTAAAACAAAATAAAATATAGGGGGCTCATAAGTGCACGAGTTGTGCCCTCTGGTGAGGTCTCCTGGATTCAAACAACACAGCAGGTACCCTCTGGACTGTAGCCACAACATTACACTTTTATACTGTATATTTTTACCCTGTTCAGCATGAAAGAATGCGCAATTATGGACCAGATGTTAAACTCTTACAAAATCAAAGTGTTAGGGTCAGCACTGGCTGCTTCATGCTCTTTCCCACAGCAAAGAGGCACAAATAACTGTTTCCCACCACTTACTCCTTAAAATTGTACCAAAAACTCTTTGAAGACACATCCTTTACCACTGCCAGCTCTGATTATTTGAGCTGGAGCTACAGTCAGTAAAGCAGGTGAAAAGCCCATAACCTCATGGAGGTCAGCATGCGTTAACCCTGAGTTCTGACCTGGCACTCAGACCTTTTTCACTACTTTATGGGTTGAAAGACCCCAGATGTCTCCAATCACCCTCGTATGGCATTAGTGGGGTCTGATGTAGCCACCACATCATAAAATCAGAATCATAGAATCATGGAACCATTTAGGTTGGAAAAGACCTTTAAGATCACTGAGTCCAACCATAAACCTAACACTGCCAAGTCCCGCTAAACCATGTCCCCAAGCACCACATATACAAGTCTTTTAAATACGTCTAGGGATGGTGACTCAAACGCTTCCCTGGACAGTCTGTTCCAATGCTTGATAAGCCTTCTGGTGATGAAATTTTTCCTAATATCCAATCTAAACCTCCTTTGGTGCAACTTGAGGCCATTTCCTCTTGTTCTACTGCTAGTCACTTGGAAGAAGAGAGGGCAAGCTGAAATATAGGTACCCTGAAGAATGAAGCAGGTCACCAGTTGACCAGCTAAGTTAGTACACCTAAAAACACCTGCTCACTGATTGTGTAAGGTGTCTAATTTCAGTAAGTGGATCAATTAATGTGAGATGTGAAGGGTTGATCCCAGACCATTACAGCAAGCATCCATAGGAACCACCAGTGGTAAATAAGCAAATACTGAAAACTGCCAGAAGTGATTCTGGAAGTTATATAAACACTAAATATGTCCCTTTTCCATTTTATGTTTCCCATGATAAACTGTTATGAGACATGCACATGGCTTGAAACATAATTACTGATAATCCTGACTGGTGGGAGAAGGAACCATCTGGCAGATGGAAAATAAGAAGGTGCCAAGAATTCAGCAGACTAGGGGGCTTCTTGAGAATATATGCATAAAGGTCTGAAGAAAGGAATAGTTAGACAAAAGGTCAGCTATGCTGTTTCCATCCATACCCAAAACAAACTGAAACACCAAAAGTATCCAAATAATCAGGAAAATTAATCATGTTTGAAATTCATCTTGAAATTATGAGTAAAACCAGTGAATCTAAAACTGTAAGTGTTAAAAGCGAGGAACTCTTTCTGCATATCATTATTAATTGCAAATGGTCACAGGACACAGCATCAGCATATTTTATCTTATATCCTTCAGGGTTCTATCCTCTCTGCTTTTAACATGCAAATGCCTTTATTCATCTTCTCCTGACCTTGCTGTGTGGTATCATTTGTTTCTTTCCATTTTCCTTAACAGTATTTCTCCCTTCTTACAGCAGAGAAAGAGTAACTTCCAATAGACTCCACTTTGTATTCCTTTCATTTCTTCTAAGTGAATTTCTTCTCCCTCTGCTCTCCTCTTTATCACTCCTGGGTAAAACCAGGGACATTGCTGGATGTAGAATTCTAACTGTGAAACCACATTTTTCCACTGAGATCATTACTCGTTAACCATTTTGCTGCTGACACTTCACAACAGCTGAGCTGCTGCCAACATCTATTGCAATTAAGGGGAATTCAGGACATGACCCACATCAGCAGTCATAGGCAAAACACCAAATTAAGGAACAAGAAATTTATGTGACATAGTTAGGGATTTGGGGCCAGCTTTGCTGAAGGACCATCCACAAGGACCATCCACAAGAACCATCAAGCATTGCAACAAGTTACTCAGGGAGATTGTGCAGTCTCTGTCTTTAGAGGTTTCCAAGACCCATCAGGATAAAGCCTGGAGCAACCTGGTTTGATCTCCTAAGTGGTCCCTGCTTTGAGCAGGAGGTTGGACCAGAAACCTGCTGAGGCACTTTCCAATATGAATTTATGAAACTGTGAGTTTTGGAGGTACCCTGAAATATAATTCCCACTGAATCCTGCATAATATTCCCATTCCAGTGAAAATGACACATGATGGTATTCTTCAAAATTCCACTTAAAGCTTACTAGCATCTTCAGAGTCCTTAAAATTTTAGCTGCAGGGCCCCTTCCAGTTAGAAACTTCACTGATGCCATTAGGGACAGGTTGCTCAGCAGCTCCTACTGGCCTTCCCTGCTCAGATTGCTTTGTTTATAATTTTTCATTTGGGGAGTTTCTGCAATCTAATTTTCATCTTGTTTTTCAGCAGGAAAGTCCTACTTTCATTCAAACCCCATCAGAATAATGCCATTATATCCAGACAAGAGTTTGTGGCACCTCGTTCTAAAAGACCCGCAGGCTGTCCTGGCTACTCACCAACTTCTCTGACAGGAACAAAGAGATGGTAACCTACTGCTTGACCTCAATTCCCTTCTCACCACTCTGTTTATGACAAGCATGTTCCTGTATCAGACATCGAAGTGGACACTGGGGATCTCACTCACACTAGTGGGTATAAATGCGTCCTTTACATACAGAATTTTCTTCTTTGAAGGAATCTGCCATATATTTTTACATGCATTTTACAGCTTTGTGTTTAACTGCAAAAGCACATGATTCTTTAATCCTAGTTCTCCCATTTATACTGTGATTTGTTTCTTTTCATACCTTTCATGGTATTGATGTGTGTGAGGAATGTTAGCTCTTCATGCATCAAGGGAAGGAAGACAGGACACCTTATGTTTCACACTGATTCTCATTGGATTTGCATTGATCCAAACACTAAACACTCAATAATGCAGGCCCATTCTTGTGATCCTTTAATGATCTCATGATGCAAGGAACCCCAAGCCCCAGAGAAAAATAAATACCAGGAAATTTTCTACCTTGCTAAATTAAAACAGTTTGTGTTGTATAGAATCTATGCATTTTCTTTGCAGAATCGATAACTTACATGAGTAATGTCATGACAGCCAAGAGCTCTTATTTAAACACATTAACAGAACTCATTTGATATCAGTGAATCCAAATAAACCAAACTGTATTTTTTACTTTAGAAGTATGCAATATAATGAGTATTGCTGAAATGTTATTACATGGTTTGGGTTTTTTTTATTTTTTTTTAGAACATGCACATTTTCATAAGATCTTGCTCGGGAGCTCTGATACAAAATGTAAACCGCATCCAATGACTGCCAGGATAACTAGCAGAGAGCACTGGCCATCAAAGTCAGATACACCAATGGCAAGCAGTCTCACACTCCAAAGTAAATCTGCTTGCCTTATTCGTATGCATAATTCTAGCAGAGTAATATTTATCCTGGTAGAATACCCTTAATTGAAATGTCACGAGAATAAGAGTATTTACAATCCATTTGATTAAGTAACCAAGCAGCATTTGCTCGACATTCAGCCTGTTCACGTTAAGCAGCCCCAGACAATTTGACACAATTGGCATTCGCCGCTCCAGGAAGACCCGTGCCTGCACTTCGAGGGGTGCACACAAGCAAAACTGAAACACAGACCCTAAGACTGCCCCTTGTGCTGTGCAAAAGCTTGTGTTAAAACACCCTTCACTTTCACAGGCCATTAAAACACACTACAGCAATTAGAAATAAAGAATAACCCCACTCTTCTTCTCATGGTCTATGGGATGAAAAACACTTGTTTCAGAATTTGTTATAACCACCAGTATTTCATCTCTAGAGACCCGAGTTGAAATTGTAACTGAAAAATAAGGTTTGTGGTTTTAAATTAAGTCAGTTATTTTCCTCTTCCCAGTCAGGGCATGAAGCTTAACACCTGACAAATTACAAAGTGATCGGAAAGACTAAGAACTTCCTCTTTTTGTTAGAAAGACTGAAAGATCCTCTGTGTAACCATTGTTTCATTATCAGCGTTCAGGTCAGCTGCAGCACCTTCCACACTTTTACACGTTGATTCAGTGAAGAACAGAGGATTTTCCTGTCTTCTCATACGCAGAGTGATCACTACCATTTACAATACTTGTACAATTTTCTAGTTTTGTTCACAGCATAAAACAACATGTAGTTGCACACTGGCCTTTCTGTTCCATCAAAACGACAGGCGAAGCCTCCAAAGCCGTCTCCCTCCTGGTCCAGCACAACTTAGTGCACCCTGTATCTTGTGTATGCTATTGATTCTTCACTAATATAAGCATCTGCTTCAGCTGAAGAAGCACACTGCAATTATTAAATCAGACAAAAAGCAAACCTAGGCACTATTTTTAAGCATAAGAGTCAAGTATTATTTCAGTATTCTGACCTCAGCTAGATGCCCCTCCTCACAACAGGCAGACGTCTTTTGTAACCATGTTCATAATCTTCCTGATACCCTATTTTTCTCTATAATTTTCCACATGTAAAACTTTTTTTTCAGCTATGTTTGGCTTTTTTAAATTCCCCTAATCCTCATTTCTGAATATTAAAAAGGACTAAAAGTGACCTCTTTTAACTGCCAGTTGTTCACATACGTATTTTTTTAATGGAGCAGCATTAAACATAGGGCTTAGCCCACCTGCATTTTACACAAGCAGAGTCCCACTCACTTCTCCTGAAGCTTTACCTGCAGTGCTTTATTTTCACAAAATGAGCTTTGGATTACTTCTTCTGTTCAGCAAAACATGCTCAGGTACAATTGTACGGTATGTTGGGTAATTCCTTACTGCAATGTAGTAGGTGGAGCTCAAATGATGGACCAGATTCAGATGCTGTAACTCTACTGGCACATGGTTCATGTCAGCAAATTGAAGGAGATGCTTGCAATGCACCATTATTAAGAGAGAAGAGAGCACTGTCTCAGAACAACAGGATGAGCGTTTTAATTAGAATCCAAAGGAGATTTTTGGAAGCTAAGTCAATCGAGTTCATCTATTTCACATTCCCAGAGGCAATTAATTCCTGTTCACTTTACTTGCCCAGAAAACTTTCCCAGAAGAGACCAAGGAATTCTGCACACATTAATGACCATGCTTCACTCCCCGAAATCAAAATATCTTGTGCTCTAATATGCTGTCGTGACAAAACCCCATTTAGAAACCCCAGCAAAGTTTCATACTTAAGACAGCAGGATCCAAAATCACGGCGCAGTGTCCCAGCCCGCAGGGGAAGCCGGGGCCGGGGTCCCGTCCCCGGGGAGCACACGGCTCTGCAGACGGTCCCGCTCACCCTGCGCACAGCCCAGCTGCAAACACCCTGCCGGCGGGACTGTGCGCTGGGCAGCAGGGGTGCGTGGTGCAGCAGCGGATGGATAAAAACCAAGCAACATGCTCTACACGCAGAACAGATATTCGAGCTCTGTCCCAGGACACACCGACTGCAAAAGAAAAAATCCCAAACCCAGATGTCCAAAATCCACTCAGCACCACACCAGAGTACATAGCGATAACATGAAACACCTCACTGCACAACACCATAAGTACCAAATCAACTATCCCTCCCGTTTTTAGCATTGCCACCTGGAATTTGGGAATACATCCTAATACACCAGTTATAAGACCTCCCATTTATGTTATTTGTACTGATGGTGAAGATGAACTGAGGGAATGGATGTGTGTAATGCAGTCTTTCAGCAAGTGTACAGGCAACCTTATGCAATAATCTTTTAACTATTTTATTAAATGTGTTTCCTTTTCAGGGTAAGTTCAACATCTAATGCCAAAATTTCATCAAGAACTCAAATATCTTAGTAGCCAGTTATCACCTGTTCAACTTGAAGTACTAACACAAGAAACAGACGTACTACACACCACTGAAATTTTCACACATACGCACGCACACACTTATCAGCGTCCTGTTTATATAAATTTATTTTCACAAATCAATTTCCTTTTTCCTCCTCCTCCTCTTCACATTTTCTGAAGGCACAACACCCAAATAGGCAATGTAAAATGTGCTTCCTGTAGAAAAGTCTCTAGTCTCCGAAGAGAACAGTTTTTGGCAAAAAAACTTTTGTTTAAAAACTGGAGTTCCAAAACGAGCCTTCAAACAGCATCAGAGAACACCACCAAGATTAAAAACCACTTGAGGTGTCTGCACTTCTCATTTGCAACACACCACTTAACCTTTAATAAACCATGACTTTTTCAGGAAATTATAAAAGCAGAAGTAGTAAAAGCTCTTCTATTATTTTTTTTTAATCAAGTTTTAACGATGGGACAGAGTCTCTAAGCAAAGCTCCCAGAAAGAGCCAGACCACCATCTGGCTCCACTGCAGAGCAATGACAATTTACAAGAAACTAATATGTAACCAGCACTTTGAAATCAAATGCTAGGTTGACTCTGTAAAAGCTCCATTATAGCTATGAACACACAGCTGTACGTTTCCTCCCTCCTTGTACATAAATATACCCTCAGACACTTAGACAAAGAAGAAAAATAAATCATTTTATGCATTTTTCTGTGCTTCCCTGTTATGCCTGTTACCAATCAACGTCAAGAAATATCTTACATGTCTTATGCATTGTTAGCACTATAGAATATAGATAATATATATAATTTTATTTTTCTTTTCACACATGCTAATGTTTCCAGTAAGATAAAAGTCTTTTTAAATCCTGCACATCTTGTCACGCTGTAGATCCGCTTCTATTTGACAGTGACTCCTGGACATACATGTCAAGACAAAAATAAATACTGCTGTTATAACAAACGTTTTAAAACTCCTAGGACACTAATACAGCGGCACTTGAAAGACGTTTTAAATACAACAAAAAAGACAATAGTTAAATAGAAACCTGCTTTAACACAGCCATAAAACCTGCACTGCATTTGTGAAATCTGTACTTGTTTCTGCGAGAGCAGCTCCTAATCTTCAAACACATCAAATGTTGGACTCCAGCCCTCCACTCATACCCTTATAAAAGTCCACATTGCTATTTTAAGCAAGCGTCCCCTCCAGCTGTATATAAGCAACATTGTAATTCCCAAACAACTGAGGTAATTATAAAAATGAATATCATTTATTGTTTGGTTGAGTTGTTTTTACTATCATGCCTGAACATTTGCTTTCATACGAAAGTCTGATTTTCAGCATTTCACTTTGCAAGGGCATCCCCTCTGCATCAAGGGAGATAAAGATGTGTTAGAAATTGTGCAAGAGTTTTTGTTACCATCTTCAAATGCACAAGAACTCCACAAACAAGATTTTGGTACAGAACTACCGCCTGGCATTTTAGAGAAAGGGGAAGGGGCTTCACACATATTTTCAGTTCCACTTTATTTATTTATTTTTAAATCGCATCTAACCCAATGGAGGGGTGGGGAGTCGGGGAAGAAAGAAAAGAAAAAAATCATCACATTACGGTATGTTACCCTTCAGCAGTCTCTGGAGGAAATCAAAAACCAGGCAGCTTTTCCCGGCTCCCTCCCTCACTCAAGCCGGCCGAACGGCTCCTGTCCCCAGCGGGGCTCAGCTGACCCCGAGGGCGGCTGGTGGGCACCCACTGCCCCGTCACAGCCGCGGCTTCCTGAGCAACGTTCGGCTGAGGTCCCTCACCTCTTCGGGGCTGTCGACCCTCTCGTAGCCCAGCAGGGCCATGGGCTGGTGGCAGTACTCTTCGACCTGCTTGATCTGCTGGTAGCTGAGTGCAGTCCTCCAGGCGCTCAGCGCCTGGGTGGCGTTCCTGGCCGACACCACAAAGGGCTTGGAGGAGTAACCAGGGCCACTGGTCATGTTGAGGGTGAACTTCTCCATCTCTGGGCTGACCGCCAGGTTGACGAAGCCATACACCTGCCGCAGGGTCTTGATGGGCTCAACCACCAGGTCCTCGTAGCGCACAGCCATGTAGTTGCCCTGGAGCCAGTCAGGGGGGTGCAGAGCAGTCTGCAGGGTCTTGGCCATGCTGCTGCAGATGACCTCCATGGCACCCAGGGCATGGTAGTCCGAGCCACCCCCCCCCTCCTTCTTTGCACCCAGCTTGTGGCCAGCATCAAGGAAGGGCATGCGGTGGATGCGGGGGTCCCGGCTCCTCACCACCTGCAGGCTCTCCCGGATGAGGCCGTGCCGGGACTTGATGCGGGAACTGGCGACGGCGCGGGGGTCCCGCACCAGGTGGATGACTTTGAGGTCCAGGGTCGGGTCCTGCATGAGCGGGGCGAGGACAGCCAGGTCAAAGACGCGGACGCCCTTGATGACCAGCGTGCGATACTTGTGGCATTCCTCCTGGAAGCGGCTGAGGCGCTGCGGGGGACACTTCTTGCACACCCGGTCGTCCACCATGCCCACCACCTCCTTTCGGTAGGCCGGGCAGAGGGGCGAGGAGCAGATGACCTTGTTCGTGGCCGCCCCGAAGATGCCCAGCGTGGTGAGGTTCTTGCCGGCGCCCGCCGTGCTGTAGAGCTGGAAGACGGAGAGGTCGCAGCGGTACAGGGAGCTCAGCATGTCGCGGGCCGCCCCTTGCAGCGAGACGGCATCCCCGGGATACAGCTTCTGCCAGACGTGCCACACCGGCTCGTAGAGGAAGAAGACCTCGGGGTTCTGGTTGAAGAGCTCCCCGAAGAAGGACGACCCCGAGCGCCAGGTGGTGAAGACATAGACCAGCTGCCGCCGGGCGCCCGCCGGACCGCGGCTCCCGGCCGGAGGCGGCGGGGGCGGCGGCGGGGGGCGATGTTGGGGGACGGCCGGGGGCTCTCCGCAGCGCCGCGGCTCCCGCCGCCACTTGTACTCCAGCAGGTTGAGGGCGGCGAGGAGCAGCAGGAGCGCGTAGCCCAGGCACAGCGCCAGCGCCTTCCGCCGGCACACTTTCATGCTGGGCGGCGGCGGGGCCAACTGTTGCTCAGCGCCCCGGCGCCCGAGGTCCCGCGGCGGGCAGCAGGGCGCGCCACCCCCGGCGCCGTCTCCCGGCCGGCCCCCCGCGCCCGGCCCGCATGGCGCAGCCGCCGCGACGGCCCCGCCGCCCCCGCCCCGCCGCTGCCCTAGTTAGCAGCCGCGCGGCCAGCCGCGCTTCCTCCGTGCCGCCATCGCCGAGCGGCCGCGGGCGCCGCCGCAGCCCAGCTCACAGCGGCCGCCGGGGCGAGGCGGCGCCGCGCTCCGCTCCGCCCCGCACCGCGGCCGCGGGGGCGGGAGCAAGGGGCGGCGGGCGGGAAGGGCGGGCAGGGCGCTGCGCCGAGCCGAGCCGAGCCGAGCCGAGCCGAGCCGCCAGCGCGCATGGCGCCCCCGCGCCGCAGCGGGGACAGCCCCGGCCACCGCCACCGCCGCCGCGCAGGGACGCGCCGCGGAGGTGCGGCCCGAAATGGCGGCGCCCCGCCCCGCGCTCTCCATTGGCGGCCGCCGCGGTCGCTCTCGCCGCCGTCCCGCGCCCGCCGCGGTGCCCGCCGAGCCCGTTGCGCCCCGCGGCGGCGGAGGGGCCGGAGCCCTGGGGCAGCCGCAGCCCCGCACGGCAGCGGCCTGCAGCGCTGCCCCCGCCTCGTCCCCTCCCGCCCGGTAACGGGCGGAGGTTACGGCACCCGGCCCGCCCGGGTCTGAAACGCCGGTGGGCGATGGGCGCTGTTCAAAGCTGCTCCCGTGTTGCGGTGGGTTTCCGCCAGCCCTGCCCCGGGTGCACAGCTTCGAGCAGTGAAGCTGCGCCGGTAAAATGAAAAGAGGCAAAACAAGATGGGGAGGAAAAAAAAAAAAAAACAAACCCTAGAAGGCCTGGAAGAGACAAGGTGCCCCTCGTATCGTTAACTTGGTACTTGGAGGAACTCGGATTTCTGAAGGGTCCTCTAAGAACGTCTCCAAAGCCATAAAAAAACCCGAACTGGATCATCCTGGTACAGCTCAGACAGAAACGTACCTTCAGTTCTTAAGAATATGTTTACAACCGCTACAAATAGCCGGTCCCTTTGCAATCCGGAGGTGCCTGTCAGCAAACCCCGAGCTGGCGCGGCCGGGCGGTGCAGCGGTGTGTGCGGCGGGGCTGCCCCGCACCGCGCCTGCAGCCGGGGCCGCGGTTTGCGGGCAGCGAGCCCGAGCGGCCGGTAACTCAGCGCCAAGGTGAGTTTTCTGTTGCAGACAAGCGAGAAGATGGTCGACCCCATCCCCACGGCCACGGGTCACCCCCCCCCCCCACGTCCCCAGCCCCGCGTTTGCTCGGTGAGAACCGAGCGCAGACGCTACCACCGCCCCAGCCGCGCTCCCGCCTCGGCAGCTGGCGGTGAACCCAGAGACTGCCTGCCACGGAGTGGTTATCACGTACTAGAAGGAGTTCATGACTTCTGTGGTTTATAGCTGCAGCGTTGCATAAAGTGTAGTGCAAGCAGCGGTGCAGCTCCAGGCAGCACCAGCGCTTTGAAGACACATCCCCAGAACGCACCCAGGCACGGCCCGAGCTGAATCCGGAGGGTCAGCACATTTGTGGAACCACCACCGGGCTTTGGGCAGTGCCCGGGGACTCCAATCTGTCGAGGCATTTCCCCAGGGGAGACCAGAGCAAACGCAGGGGTGACCACGAGTTACAGAAGCATTTGATGACGACTTTCCCTTGCTTTCTTTAGCCAGCAGCTCTCACATCCTTGTAGCCTTTCTCATCATCTATAGGAGACACATATACAGCCCACCACCTATAGGGCAGGTGATAGATTTGAGCTGTACCTGGCTCAGACACAGTCTGATCTCTCCACAATGGATGACATTGACAAAAGGTTTTGATGGAACATTTGTTTTCTGAATGCACAGATCTGACACTATAGCAACACACTTTTACACTCATACAGTGGGCAAAACACAAATTCATCTGGTGTTTGCCTTACCTGGTGGAAGAGCTGAATGTGTAAACAATATTTATTTCCCCTATGAAAAGGATTTCTGTACTCCTCCTAGATTTTCTACACAGATGGTAACAGCCAAGTTGCCTGTATGGAAAAGCTTGTGAAACCCTTCCAGCCCCGAAGTGAAGAGTGACATCGATAGGAGGAGGGCTCCACTCTTCCCCACTTGCCCCTCTGAGCCACGAAGCTTTGCAGGGCTGAGGGGAGCGGGGGTGATCCCCGGTTTGAGACGCTGCTGCCACCCCAGCTGCTGTCCTGCAGGAGGTGCAGCCAAACCACAGGAACAAGGCAGGCGACTCGTTTCACAAGCTGCCCACAGTATTCAAATGTTACTGTGACTTTTCATATAGAAGTAACTTATTTAGTGATTGTTTTACACTTCTGCTACTAACATTTGAGAAAAATCCATATTTCATTAAACAATGAGGGGGAAAGGGAAGCTGTTTTTTACCTACACTGCTCCAGAGGAAGCATTTGAAGTCATATTCTGCAAAAATAATGTGTATCTAGTGGGCAAAAAACATTCAAAGTTTAAACTTGATGAGCATAAAACAATTGAGGTGTAACTTTTGAAACATAGTATATAATAATAAAAGAGATATACATACCTCTGAAGCACCTTGCAGCATGAAACCCTTGCAGTTATTTTATTCCTTAGTCCTAATCCTTGAGTTTTCATACACTGCTTGTATCGCTTTTATAAAAGCATGGATTAAATATTTATTTGGCTTCACATGCTCACTGAAGATGAAGTGACCTTCACCCAGCTAAAGCAGAAATGTTTGGTTTTGGAATGGTCTTTAATAGCATCAATTATGCTATATTAAATTATGAATAACAAGAACAGTACTGAGACACCACTGTTCATAAAACAGTATCCCCCACCAATATTGTACTGCAGCACTAACGCAATAACGGACAGACTACGGGGAGCAAACCCAATTTATAGCAGTGAAAAATCATTAAAGTAGCATGAAGTTCGAATTAATCCCTTCTTTCCATTTCACTTGGTTGAATACAGGTGTGAAATTTTGTAAAACAAACAAACAAAACAACAACAACAAAAACTACAAAGCTATCTCCAGTTCTTACACAATTTATAATTTAGCACGTTATATAAATAAATACAAGCAAACATGAACTGCAAGTATAACAGTTGAAATGGTGAAACTAATCAGTAAACCCAAACGTTAAGAGCTGTAATTGGATTCTGCACCTTCCCTGCTGTTCCGCAGCAGTTACGTCTCTCTGAATCAAGAGAGTTTGAGCACTGGCAGTAACCCAGCCATTATTAATACACTGCTCCCCCTCTACCTAGGAAAACATGGGTCCGAGCAGATCTTTAATTCAACCTACACGCTGCAAAATGGCATCTTATTTTTCAAAACTGGAGTTGCATATGTATTTATTCTGTGCAGGTGGACTCAAGCACCCATGCAGAACCCGACTGAAATCAGTCAGGTTCAGTGCAGCTGCAATATTTGCTCCTCTCGGAACAAGTTTCAGACCTGGTAGTCAACTTATCACTTTAAGCAACTCAATATCAATTAATTTTTCATAAGTTTATACGGAAAAGATTTATGCAGACAAGTTTCAACCCACACCAAGTTTTTGGGTTTTTTTGTTTTGATTTGGTTTTTGTTTGTTTTAATCGTCTACACATCTGATGGAAAGTATTACAAAGACAGACAGTAAAACACCAGATCACTAGCTCTGCAGATCTGTTGAAGCCAAGACACACTGTTTCGGGCCATTGTCATTGTATACAAAGAACTCTCCTTAAAGGGATTCTGAATTTTACTTTTTCTTCTGCAGACCAGGATTTAAAGTATTTGCTGATCTTCTAGAATAGGAGCTGCTGGGTGTCAGCTCTGTGGTATGGTGTGCTGTGTGTGCGACCACAGCAATGGCCTCTAACAGTAATTTTAGCTCTAAAAAGTAGCTGAAAAGTTCATACACACTCCCCAAGTTTAAAAGATCTGTAAAAACGTACAGAGATTGTACCAATGAATCAATCATCTATTGCCAAGTGCCAACAAAAGTCATCATCAGGCAGCTGGCATTTCAGAACTTCTCTTGCTTTTTACAATGAAGTAAGAAAAATATATATGTAGCCTATCGTAGATTTTTTAAAAATAATAATAATAAAATAATGTGATGGGGCAGGGTTTTGTAACAATATGTCCAGGAGACAAGATCCTCACCAAGGACTCTGATAACTTACTCCACTTGCAGAACTACTTCCATGATTTCTTTTAAGCCTAGGGGCAGCTGTAAAAACTACCATGAATAGAGCCCCAGGTCACAGTGAAATACTTCAATACTGGCTCATGGGCTTAAATACTACTGTAGCCAATTGAAAACTGAATTAAAATCAGCACCATAGTGACAGAGTTGTTTTATACCTATTGCAATAATTTCTAAGGTGAAGTGTTCCGCTCAGTCTCTCGAAGCAAGCGCAGAGTGCAGGCAGGAGGTATCTCAGCGGGCGGCACAGGCTCTGCAGGGTCTTACCCTCTTGGCTGTGTGCAAAACCAAAAGAATAAAAGCTTAAGTGGTAAGAGCCACACTTAAGTGTGTGAAAGAGGAACATTGCGCAGCTGTACAGATACAGACCTTCACAAATTTTTTCAGATACTTCAGCGTATATTTTCCACCCTCTATTTTACTTCATGCCAGTCTAATTTAGGCTTGTCAGTTTCAGTGTACTAGACCACTTATGTCAAACAACAAAACTTTCCTCAAGAAGTAAAATTCAACCTTAAAAAATAAAGTTAAAATCCCCTCAGCATTTATTTATAGGCCAGCTTCAATTTTTAAACATTACATCTTGTTTGCTTTGATAGAGCAGAAAATAATGCATCTTTTCCTGTATGGGCTGTTGCACACTTTGCAACCCAGTCACCCCTCAGATATAAATACTGTGGCTGCATCTACCCCAAACTCTGCAGCAAGCAATGTGTAATGTAAGGAGTAAGCAACTGTGATTAGAATTCCCCAATTTCACCTATGAGGAAAAAACTCATTGTATGCATTTAGAGCTTAAATATTAAATGTTACAGTTTAGTATTTTATATTTATTATATCTATATATTAATTATATACGATTTTTACATGTAATATTTCAGAATATTTAGAAAACCCAAATCCTGACTAGTTGAATGATTTCTTCCCATCCCAAAGTGACACCACCCCAGCCAGAACTCTCCAAGATTTTCCACCCTTGCATCCCTTCGTTTAAGTGATGGGGCAAAAGGTTTGATCGATCCTTACCGGCGCACTTCCTGACTTGATTTTTTATGCTTTAAGACTTGCCTTTCTCACGTTCACAAGGACAGATTGGGCACAAAATGAAGAAACTCTTCTTGAAGTCCAACATCAGCAAGACCTTTTATCTTAAAACAAATTATATTTGGATGAAAGATGGAGGGTTTTGCTATTACATACACCTAACGTGTGATAAGTTCTGGGGGTTGATTAAAAACTCCTGTATCTAGCCTAATCTACGCAGGGTAAATATAGATTCTGAATTCCTCAAACACTGTTCAAAAGCTATATTCTTAAAACTAAAGCACAAGTTATAGATTGCAAAATGTGAATAAAATCTGTATAAAATTGAGTAGCTGTCCAAACCTGGAGATGTATGAATTTGTTTACAACAGTTATTTTGGTATCACCACTAGAGATGGGTGAGAAAAACCTGAACGGTAGCATTTAGAATTGCATATTTCTATTTTGCACCCTTCTTTTTCGTACTGTGCATAACTCTTAACAGCGTATTCAAAGTCTCACACAGTAGTGGCAGCTATTTCCCTCAAAACACACTACTTTCCAATAATGCTCAAGTCTTCAACAGCCATTCCATTAAGCAAGAGGTGCAGCAATCTGCCTTCTAAAGCACCTGTTTCCTCTTGGATGTTCCTTCTGAGCTGTGTGTGCAGAACCTGTGCTGCAGAAGCAGCTGGCACGGACCGAAATTAAACCAGCTTGTCTTAAACAGAAATAAATAGCAAAGCGGAGAACATATCTGTAGAAAGCTGTTCCCCCACTCCCCATTACTCCTTTACATTCACCTCCAGGTGCACAAATGACATTTTCAAAACGTTAATTTCGATAAATATTTATAAATTCCTGTTTGTGCAGCTGAAGGAATTCCAGAACTTTATGAATGTCCTGAGGACACTGCAGTGTAGTTAAGTCTCTGTTTGACTTTTATTAAAATTAGAAATCTTTTCTCAACTGTTGTGTAACTGTTTTATGTCCTAAAGGAAATTAAGAGATTCTGCTTCTATAACCATGTCCCTTAACACAATGGGCGATGTCCTGTTTCATGTCAAGAGCTTCCAAAACCCCTGGCAGGTCACATGGAAGAGCCACACACATCAGCGTATCTCTGAACTCACTACAACCAACAGCACAAACCAGAGTTAGTTCATGTCTTAGTACCCTATTTTTTGTTCAAGAGAGGATTTTACAGGCAGCTATGCAGCGAGCAGCCCATGTCTTGTTAATGAGGTTCTGGGCAGTGCAGAGGTCACTGTTGACAGGAGAACAGCAGCAGCAATTACAGTTCGACACCAGAGGCAGGATGGGCATCCACCAGCAGCAGAGCCGGCGAGGCCAGGGACCTGCTCTGAGCGTAACACGCACCAACAGCGCTCTTTTCCAGTTTTAAAATAAAACCATTTCTGGATATCGGCAAACGCACAGTTTGATTGTCACCATGTCATTCGGAAAATTTTCTGCATAAAATACAAAACCAAAAGCAAGTAAGACAAAAAAGTTAATGTGAAACTCCCATTTCCTCTTTAAATAACCACAAACAGAAAACTTTCCAGCTTATGACAGATTTACACAGTAAAACATCCCTGCACAAGATGAGACTTGAGAAATGACAAATGGAACAGGCTTACCCATAAAAACTGACTGCCCTGACAGAAGCAGGTGGAGGAAAAGACAGTATGCAATTGCTTAAGAATTCTGCATCCTTTATGTGAACAATTCACACAGACAAAATTAAATTAGTGTTTTAGTTACGATTCTTAAGGGTGGCTTACAAAGTGAGGAGGAGCAGCTACAGCAGCAGCATGGAAACAGTGGTATATTGAAAGTCTTGAACTAGCTCATGCAGCAATGAGAAAAGAAATTTTCAAGCACTATGAGCTGTTTTAATAAATGTTTATGAACTCAACAGCCTTATTCAGAAGTCAACTCTGAGACAATTTTCAAGGATTGATTGCTAATATCAGGTTTGTAATTTGATAAATCTCATTTTGAACCGTTCATTTTTAAAAGAACAGTAGAATTCTGATCTAGATTATTCCACTGCCGCTGTCTTCAGCTGTAGAGTTCACCCCTCTTATTGGACCCTAACTGCCCCAAAATCTAGATTCTTCAGCAAATAAAATGCACAGAAAGTAGAACAATCTTTATGAAAAAGGCAGCAATTCAAATATCCTTCAAAACTACATTCACCATAACACAGGCAAACATATGCATACTCATATAAGTATTCAGAGTAGATCCACAGTAGCTGAGAAATGTCTCACCGCAAGGTCCTCAAGTGACCATGTAAAGTAGAGCAAGCCAGCAATCTAAAACTAGATACAAAGGTCAGACCTTAATCCTTCTGCGGAAATACAACACTTCCAATCTTTATTTATTAAAAATATCAGTCCCACCACTGTAAAAATGTATGGAGGAAAAACCCACAAGCAAGCTGCCTAAAGTGATCAAAGATGCTCGGAACAGATTTCTCCAATCTTGCTTTTCTCATAACAAGATTCTAGTTTTTAAGTCAATGTTACATGAACTCCCTCAGGATAGCTCCCTCTTCCAGGCACATCTCAGAGACAGCACTATTTTCATTTCAACGTGCCAAGAACATGCCTCAAACACTGGTTGATCCCCAAGAACCCCCAAAGATAAAACTGGATTTCCTATTTAAGTGCTCTGTAACTTAGATGGCTCAGGCAGTACTCAGGCCTGATTGCAGGTCTGATACAATTTTTACAGAGTTTCAGCTACAAAATCTGTCTCAGAAATTCATAACATGAAACCAATACAAGCTTGAAAGCCATCCCAATGCTGGGGATAATTGTAAGTAATTGAAAAAGCATAGGAGCAGTTTTATATCCAGAAAAACACAAAGAATACAGTAATCCAGCAACTTCAAAGGGTTCACGTATGCTTAGGTAGAGCTGCTATCTTAGTACAAAATGTGATTTGTAAATGCAGAAAGCAGGGGTACATTCAGGGTCACTGGGACAGCTGAAGTCATGTTAGCAATAGTTACAATTCTAAATATATGCTTTGGAAGACATAATTTGTTACCCTTGTTCATCAGTGGTTTATTCTTACACTTCAAAACAACCAAGGGGAAGGCAGGGGGAGAACACATGCACCCTGCTAAGTGCCCAAAATAATAACCTGACGTTGACTTTCAGAAACCAACTCTTCCTCAAATAGTATTACACCAAACATATGCAGCTGGTGTGCACAGAAGTCAAAGGAGATCAGAAACTTTTAAAAAGACAGTTCAATTATAAACACTTGTGTAACACTGTAAAGGAAAGATTTTAACTCCAAGCGACCAAGTAGCTTTTCTCCACTGACCCAGGGCCTGGGTGCTCAAAGCAGAGTCTGATTCTTACAGACACCCACAGATGTCAGGACTGGTTCAGAAAAAATCAGAGATGAACTCGCAACTCTGTACCTACAAGGTCTTCACATAAACATCTGGACATCCTACAGAGCGCTGGGGAGGCTTCACCAAAACACACAGGCACAGCAGCCTCTGGTACCTACCTGGAAATGTACCACACAAGTTCCATCCCCTGGGATCCCACACCAAGATGGGCCCCACCAGCTGTGGATTCAGGCTGCTGGGGTCACTCAGCAGCTCCAGGGCTTGGCTGTAGCAGCCTACACTCCAGCTTCTCTGCTTTGGATACACCAGACACTGAAGCATGAATATCCACTGCTGGTACCATCCGTAACACAGAACAGGAGAGGACAGAGCAGCCCCTGACCCACTCGTGCCTCCTTCTGCTCCCACAGCAGAGGGCCGGGCACTCCCTGGCTGGGGGCGAATGGATTCTCCTCCTGCACAATGCAAAACCCATTTGGAAACACTGGACCCCACCTCCGCAGGCTGGAGCTCCACAGGGAGTCACCTCAATGCTTCCTTCTGGACCCCAGGATCAATATTTAAATCACCCCTATCCTATACCAACTAGATGATTTTTCACCATTTCACCCCCAAAAGCTGCAGAAACGCAAGTCACTCAGTAATGACACACTGCCACTACAGCTTGTCACTGCAATGACCTAAGGAAAAATAAATTTCATAGACAGTCTAATTTTCAGTCTTCAATGTGAATTTGCATCTTTTACAAAAGATTTGTTACCAGATGCTGTCTCACCCACCCTTTGCAGAAAAGCCAAGGTATAAACAAAACTATTTATAAAAGAAGGGAAGAAAATTAAAAGATAAGTAGGATCAAAGATGTCCTTTTCAATAGGAGAAAAAAACAGGCATCCAGTTAAGTACACAGATTCTTAATTGCTCTTAAAAGACTATTAGGCACAAAACAGCTTACAAGAGGTATGAGAATGGCATTTAGAGAATAAAGATACTGAAAAGGGTATTGCATAATAAAGCTGTTACAAAATAAAATCTAATGGATGTGCTCCTTTAGCTCTCTAGCTACTTGGCTTGAGCCTTTTATAATCACCAATAAGAATTTTATAAAAGCTAAAATCAAAATTAATTATTGAAAAGTATGGCTAACCCACAATGCTAAGTGATTTTTTACCTTGAGGATTTTTATCTATTACATGAAATACGCAATGGATTCTGCAAATAGTTTGCCACAGGAATATTCTCTCTCTAGTCTCACTTCACCCAGAACGCTGCCATTTTTCACTCCTCCATTTACAAACAGCTACAAGATAAAAGTAATAGTTTCAGAGAAGTTAATAGGAGCTGAAGTGATCTTCTTCCTATTGTAAAATTAGGATTCTCCCAGTCCCCAACTGATTTTAGTACCTACTTTGTGCTCCTCAAAACCTTTTCTAGTCTGTGCCAGGTGTGAATACACAGCATTTGAGAAAAGAACAACTTACTTTCTAATAGCAAAGCTATAAAAATCTGTTTATCTGAAAACACCTTATGTTACAGGGAGAAAGAAAAATATAAAAAATAAACTCTGCAGGTTTCTAAAACAGATTCTTCATAATATAAACAGACATCCTTAATGCACCTACTCCATACTCATTCTAAGGAAGTCTTTACAGTACACATGCATTCTCCATATTCCAGATCATCATTCAGTTCTCATTAGCAAACAGAATTCTCCCTTAATTCTCACATTTGCAACAATTTATATAATCTCATAACCAAATTTCCCATCAAGAAAAACATGGAAAAAATAGGTATCTATTTTTTAAGGTAAATATGTACTTTTTCAATAGACATTTTAGATCCTGCTTCTGAAAGCATTGCCTCTTAGGCTATATGAATATATCACATAAGTTTTTGCCCAGCATATTTACAAAATTCTAATGTAAAACCTGTAGCTAACACAAGTACAACAGCAGGCCATCATCCAGCACACTCTGCCTGCAGTTAAGTACAGCTTTTGCTTTTAGAAACAGTTCACAGGAGGCCAGATCCCATTTAATTTTATGTTTTTATTACAATCTGCCCACATCTCCAAGTATAAACACTGTATCCTCCCCATTTCTCAGCCCTCCCCCCCCCCCCCACCCACAGAAAGTTTGCATGATAAGAGACTCAAGGTGCAGCGATTTAAAGCTACATCAATGCCTAACACAGAGAACAGGTCTGGAGAAGGGAATGCCTAACATGAACAAAAAGTTCAACAGCCTCTTGGTTCAAAAATAGCAATAAATGAAGTAAGTCATAAAAAAAAAAAAAACAACTCCCCATTTTTAAGAATTTCCACAACAGAGAAATAAATTCAGTAAAATAAAGTAAAACCAGTTTTAGTGAACTGTAGGTTGCAATTAGTGCACCCACACTTAAGGAAGATGTCAGAGAGCGTCAGGCTTGCTGCTCTTTTATTGTTCCTCATGCATGCCATGAATATGGCATTTTATTGATACATCACATATATATCTTATACATACACATGATGCATCTCTGCAGAGGCCTTTTTAAAAAGCAAAACCATCACTCTGGTGTCACAAATATTCCCTGCAATTAAAATGGAGAAATATGAAGCAAAGATTTCATTGTAAAGCTTATCATGGTAGGTACCAGACTGTCCAACTGTTTTTACAGTAAAATAACACGGTAGGAAAGAAAACCCATCCACTGGATTCCAAAGGTGCTTTTATCTTGATAGTCAAGCTAGTGAAAACTGGCACAGAGCTACCACTGTGCTGAAAGCTCCAAGCACCATAGTATGTCTGAAATACACAGTACTTCCAAACAAACTATCAATTCCTCCAGAGATCTGGATCACCAGTGGGGCAAGAAAACAACACCTTCATTTTCTGTTCAGATTTTATTTGAAATCTAATTCAAATTGTCAAAGCTACAAAAAGGGGGAACATTTGAGTTATTTCTGCTATGTCACAACATTCTAAAACAAAATATCACTACTGCCAGCAGATCAGTTACATTTCTGATGAAACTTCTAAACACAAAAATGTTTCATTTGGGAAATAGTCACGATAAAGATATTTTGTACAATATAAAACAATGACAGGTCTACAGATACCAATACTCATGAGTAAACACGTGCATTCACAAAAAAAAAATAAAGTCAGGAATGCTGCTTTGTTTTTTTTTTCTTTAACAGACTGTTCAGGCACAAAAACAAAACCGCATTTCCAGTAAGTGACAGCATCATAAAAAATATTAACATTGTCAGTGTTTGCTTTTCTTTGACTTCTTGTGAGATCTGTGAGGAGAACGTGACTGAGACCTGGATTTTTTCCCTGACTTTTTAGGGGATCTGGATCGTGATAACATAACAAATACTTGTGTCAGTCTAGAGAATAGGCAATATCTACTTCGGAAATGAAAAACCATAAGCAGTATCTAATCTAGATTTCTTTTCATTAAAAAACAAACCATAGGACAGGAGCTTAATGTAAGCAAATTACCATTGAAAGACTGCACGCTCACTATAATTCTAGAAGTTCTATGGGCTACAGAAGATTTGTCCTTAGAAAATAAAAAGCTAATAGAGAAGCAAGTGATCTTCTCGATCTTTTGGGTGTCCTGGAGCCAGATGGCGACCTGCCAAAGAATCAAAAAATAAAAGTCAAATACTAACTGATAATACCAACTTTTTCTATTTGGCTATTTTCTATTTTACTAGTTGAGCTAAACAAGGTAGAAAATGCTTTTTCTCTACTAAGTGGAAGAACGGTATCGTGCTTTTGACAAAAAGACAATTTTTGCTTTATAAGGTTTTTAATATATTTTGGGCTTAACTTCGATGCTTAGAATCCAGAAGAAAAATAACACTAGTTCATATCTTTCTTAAACCAATATGAGGAATTCACAGCCTTCCACATATGCCCCAACCACCTTGGCTCTTGTTTTAATAGCAGCCTATATCTATACAGAAGAGAACAGAAATGAAAAATGACACCGAATTGTGTTATGCTGAAATACTTCTGATTCTCATTAAGCATGTTCAGCTTGTGATGCAACCCCACAGAAAAAGAATGGAAACTGAATAAAATTACTGCCAGCTAACCCACACCTAATACATTAATCTGATATAATCTAAATTGAATGACCATCATATTAACTTTAAAAGAATCTCAAATACTTTTCTACTTCTATTTGAATTCCTAACTTATAGCACAAGAATCCAATTACTATAAATATGTACTATGATCTTCTCAACAGCAAAGAATTTTTCTCAGCATGTCTGAGGAATCTTATATCAATAAGATACTCTACACCTCTAAAGAAGTGGAAGCTGAACTTCTGAGTTCTGAGCCACAAAAGCATCAATACAATAATAAAATCTCACCCTGAGTTTAGCATTAACTAGAGACAAATACTTGTGTCAGTCTAGAGAATAGGCAATATCTACTTTGGAAATGAAAAACCATAAGCAGTATCTAATCTAGATTTCTTTTCATTAAAAAACAAACCATAGGACAGGAGCTTAATGTAAGCAAATTACCATTGAAAGACTGCACGCTCACTACAATTCTAGAAGTTCTATGGACTACAGAAGATTTGCCCTTAGAAAATAAAAAGCTAATAGAGAAGCAAGATACTTTGGTTAAAGCACTGTTTATCAAAATTATCAGCAAACAGGTAAACGAGAACACACAAGTGAACGGCCTTGTTAACAGCAGGCAAGGAGGAGGCTTTGCCTATCAAATATGCTCTGCTAAAGACCAAACAAAAAACTCAACCAAATCCACACCTATGTACTTAACTTTTCTGCAACCTGACATAGTGAAGATATCAGCTTACCTTTTGCCTTTTTTACTGACATCTCTGGGAGAATCTTTATGTGACGATCAAGAACGTGAACTCTCTTTGTGGGATCGCTCAGAGCGCTCTGAGCGTTCTGATTTTGGTGATGGAGATTTTGCCCGCCTGCTGCCGCTGCTGCGGGACGGGCTGGGTGAAGCGCTGTGTCATCTTTTCCTTTGTAAAGAAAGAAAATGCAGTTATGTACATATACATGCTTAGAAGTAAAACTGATTAAGAAAACTGATTCCTTTCCGCAGATGTTTTCCTTTGCCAACATAACGTTAGATCATTTTAAGTAATTAAAAAGTAGTAGGCTTTTTATGACTTTAAAAAAAATAAATCAAGTTCAGCATGTGCACCAGACTTTCTCTGGTTGAAAAAAATTAAGGCCAGTGACTCATTTTTGTTTACTGCAGTGTAAAAACATCGTTGCAAGTTCCTGAAAAGCAAAGTATTTTACCATACCTACATTAATGCCATGGAAGAGTTGGGCTATACAAGTATTAGAAGATCAGAGTGTACAATCGACTATCCTAAAACTAGCTGTTTTGAAGAATTTTCACTATGAGATGAATAACATTTAGGTCACTGCAAATTTCTGGTGTGATCTCACCATAGTTTTCTGATTAATATTCTACAGTCAATTTACTGCTAAAGAGAGCTAAATAACCTGTTTTCAACTGGTCAATATATTTGGCTTAAATGAGCCAAAAGGGAATTCCATTGAAAAAGGCACATCACTTGGGGCAGGATAAAATCAACAACGCCTTTAAAATTTTGAAACATGTTTTAATATCCAAAGCATGGAGTTTTGTGGTTTCGTTTGATTTGCTGTGTGGGGTTTTTTCGTTGTTTTTGTTGTTGTCTGTTTGTTTGTTTTTGTTGGGTGGGACTGTTTTGGTTTGATTTGGGTGGGTTTGTGCTTTTCTTTCAAAACAGATGTGTAATACCATGTCATTTCAAGGCTGCCAAGGTAATACAAAGATAGTAACTGTGAGGTTTTTCCTCACATCCACTGTACTCCCAGGGAAGCCATACCTCTCTTTCCTTGTTGGTGTACATTCCTCCTTCTCCTTCTTATCTTTGGACCTGGATTCAGATTTATCTTTGTCCTTTTTGTCTCTCTCTCGTTCTCTTTCCAACTCTTTTTCTTTTTCCTAAATTATTAGAAGCATTCATGATTTCAGATAAGCTTGACTAATTATTACGTAAAGACAAGCGAATCACAAACAGCATAAAAGGACTGAGTAGTAAAGGTACAAATGGTCATGCCATACCCACTCTCCACATTGTTACTACTGCTTTGTACACAGCAGAAACATTTATTTTAACACAAACACTGACAACAACATCAAAGATGTCACTTTATGTGAGAAAGTCTGAGTATCTAATTGGATACAGTCTTCAATTTTACAAATGTTCAGGGAAACTTTACAGCTGTATCAGATTTTCTAAACTAAATTAAACATGAAATAAAGGTTTTTTCTAGTTAAAACATATGCATTCATCTTCATAAATCCAGACTGAAAATTGAGGTAATTTCATAACTACAAGATATTTAAAGATAAAACAAAAATATAAGATTCTGCAATAACATCTACTCTGTCCAACCCCCCCCCAAATACGGTCCATTTCCATATACCAGCAGGACCATTCTGAAAGAAAATATATACCCCGTGCACACCTCATTTGTCTGTCAAATAGTTAGAAAACTAATTATGCAGAAATAAACCTAAACCATCAGCAAGTCTGTGTACAGAGATGAGGAAATGTGCTTCCTTAAGTACTGGCATAAATTCCTTCCATGACAAAAAATAAGCGATTCCCTGCATATGTCGTAAAGACAAAGAGGGGTGATTCAGGTAAATGAAAGAAAGAGGGGAAAAAGAAAAGGATGGAGGGAGATAATAACACAAGTGCAGGAAATACCAGGACAGCTGCACTAATCTAGTCTCACATTTTATTTACATGTAAGACTCAGCAATTAAATTTTAAAGTGTCCCTTATTGTTACACCTACCATTGCAAACTATTGTTAGATTCCACTAAAATCAATGGGCTCTTCAGATATGCCTAGCTTATTTCATTGCATAACTAATTATTTCATCCTGATAAATAAGAATAAACAGTATTTTAAGTAGCTATGAGTTCCAACTCTCTTAACAATATACAACACTAACAGGAAATTTACTCTTGGAAGGCTTATTCTATAGTCAATTAGAAAAAAAAAACAATGACCAATCACCAAGTTTGTGGGAAATGCAATCAGAACTAGTATTACGTTATACAAACCAAAATTATTATGGCATTAAAGCAAAATATAAAGTTATTCCCTTAACCATGGGGTTACTATTGTTTTAAAGATCTGTTAAGATTACACTAAAATTTTTCTTAACTAAATATTATGTTCATTAGTGAAAAATGAAAACAGAAAAAAAAAAAGAATTAAAAATCTTAAAATATTGCAATCTGGCTGAACTAATCCAACATGTGGCATCTAACAAGTATCATGATTATGATTTCTGTTCTTACAAGCTACTGTCTCACTAAACATTCCAGGCTTACTGCACAAATCAATTCTTTCTCCAACTACAGAAAACACTGGGTAAGTGGGAAGTTTTAGGATACGATTACAGTTAAAAATTACTTATAAAAGTTACTTGTAAAAATTGAAGTCTTAAGTGTTAACATCAACCTCCAATTCGTGAAGGATCTGCTTTCTTAATTTTTCCAAGTCTCTCTCTTCAAGGTACCGTGCAAAATTACTTTAGTGAATTAGTCAGATATTGAGCACCCAATAACGCAAACAACAAATGACAGAAAAACACCTGGTGAAAACTGCCCCTTTTTTTTTTAGCTTCCAAGAACCTACATGGGTATCTCACTTCATCATTCATCTGCCAGGCCATGAAACTAGATTAGAGAAGCAACTGCCACTTAGTCTGTCTCACTGTGTTGTCCAAACAGGTTACATGTTCTTTTTTTATGTTTCAAAGATTCAAGATCACATGACATCGTTTATGTGATGATAACTTTTAAAGCTGCTCTGACTTCATAGTCTAGAGAGGACTACTGAAAACGGCAATGAAATGGCACAGAATTATTCACTTTTGGGTGACAGTGCGAGCTGGAATTATTGAGGAAATCTTAGACAATGGAGAATCAGGAGCACATACGCTGCTTAATACTATTTTTTTTCTCTTCCTTTGGAAGCCTTTAGCACAATGGATCAATTGCTAAAAGCAAAATGAAAAGTCTGATGAACATCTTCAATTGACAGCTCTCCATTTCCCACACCTAACAGGTTGGTTTATGTAGTAGATCTAGAACTGACCTATTCAAGGTTTCAATACATTCTAATGATATCCATCTGCACAGTGTGAAATATATTATTTTGACTAAAAAGAGAGATTATATCTACCCTGCAGAAAGCATTTGGATTTAGACATGCACTTTGACATTGCAGTAGAATTTTAACGAGAAGCATGTATTGTTACGTTTAATGCCACGTTACATTTGATAAACTCAACAGAAGCCTATCACAGAATCAGAACCAAACATAAAGAACATTTCTTACCCTCTGGAGCAGCTTGTCTCTATAGTGTTCACCCTGTTCCTGAAAACTCTGGCCTGGTTTCTTGGGTCTTTTCCCAGACTCTAACTCATCCTGAAACTTCATCACCTTAAGCTGTGAAAATAATACTGACCATTAGGTTATTTGGCTTATGATTATCCAGTTAGGCAGGTGGCTGAAAATGAAATTTCTATGATTTATAGTCTGTTCTTCATTCTTTCGATACAAATTTGTGCACAAAAAGACACTAACTTTATTTAAACTGGATCAAAGCAACAAAACCACACACTTGTCTCCAGGCACCTGCAGTTGTTTACAGACATGTTAAGAAATAAAAATAAAGGGATTTTTGTCTGTTATTTTACTAAATTTTGTTTCCATCATTAGAACATTGAACTCTTATATTTCTCAGACCATCACCCGTTTTTTTCTTTTAAAATGAGATCATTTGCTGCAGGTGTCTTAATACATCGTTTCAACTTCTCCTGCCTACTCCAAGTTTTACTTCAGAAACTGACTTTTTTCCATTCAACCCCAAATATTAAAATCAAATGACTGAAATAATTACTACATAAAACAAATGCATCTCCTCTTCAGGGCTGTTTGCACAGAGTGAATGATTTGAAGTAATTTTTTTTTACTACCATAATACTCTTTCATGTACTGTCAAGCTTAGCAACAAAATTCAGCTCACTAGTGCGGCTAAATATAACACTAAATTTACCACAATAATATCCTCAACTGAGTCACAAAGTTAAGCAAATGTCAGAATTTTTGTATGTGGGTATTTTTTCTGCCTAGATAAACTAAAACCTTTCTCCAAGTTGATTCTCATTATAAAACTTCACTCACATTTGTCAATTCTTTATCCTTACTGCCAAAGCCTTTTACAAACAACCCTTCAATTTCTTCATATGAGGGGGTGTCTCTTTTTCAGGGTGGTGTGGAGGAGCTTGGTAATAAGTCACATTGTATTTGTCAGTCCTCTTCCAAATGCTTATGCTCTGATCTCTTTTTATTTCCTGGTTTAATAATGACCTACGCAGTCATATATACAAGTATATTTCTCCAGTGCTTGAAGTTTCATTTTTAGCAAACACACAAAACATTTTTCTCTTTAGAAACATTTAACTGTTTCACACTGAAAACACGCAGAGGAAAGGACTTTGCAACTGCATTCATTTTGATTATCTGAAAGGATTCCTATTCTCCAGGTCCTCAATTCCCTAATTATGAAGTAGGCACAAAATCAAACCCTAAAGTTTTTTCTTCCTTCTCAAAAGTAGGAAGCCAGGCTGCATATGAAGATATCATATACTGTAATCAGCCCTTCCAATTACTGACTGAGCATTCTGCTCACAAAAACAAACTAATGACAAGAACAAATATGTTAAGAAATAGAAAACCCAGGCAGGGATAAGCAGTACTCTGAACAGGATCCACTTCCCCTTCATTTACAGAGCTTATGCCAACAACATATTTTTCATTTTATTCTCAAACACAGTGGAATAACTCTGCTATCTTGTACCATGGTAAATTTCTGACAAATGTTCTGCTTACCTCCCCCATTTACAGAGTATATTCTATCTGTGCTTCAGCATTTTTCATTTTTGCTTATAATTCAGCCAATTAAATAGCAGCCAATGGAAAACTGACATCAACTGTTCACATACCACTCCAGTTCTATAAAGGCATTTTTTAAATGCCCCCACCCCCCTTCAAATGCAGAAGTTTCAAAAGCAGGAATACCTCTTGGAACCATATATTAAGTGTCTCCCTGCACCACCTGTTCTGGTAAGAAATCAAGATTGCATTCTCTACCATCATGTAAACTCCAAGGCCACTAGCTGCTTGCATAGCTCATTCTGAACAGAGGAAGTAAAGAGGAGGCTGAACTGATCTAGAAGGTATGAACATGCCCATGACGCTCACAAAACTTCGACTTCATTTTCTCTATTAAATCAACCAGATAATTTAAAGAGCAAACAAATGACCACCAAAAAAAAAAAAAAAAAAAAAGAAAGGAAAAAATCCCACCACACCCCCACAAGATTTCATTTTCATTTCTTGACATTTTTAGCGAACAAAGCTGTGACACTATCTCTGTTTAATCATATTTTGAAAGCAAGGATCCACAAGTCTATAGCCCAAAGAAATTAAGGAAAACTAGGAATCCGATCAACAGGCTTTACTTGACTTAATAGACTAATCTGGATGCAAAGAAAAGCTGAACTTCTAGCAGCCTGTTCCATGCATGTCACACAACCCACCGCTGGCACGAAACATAAAATGCCGAGAGAAACTCTTTGCATGTCACCTTTCCAAAACCCGTGGGCAGAGGTGGGGGAAAGGTGGTCATAAGCACATGCCTAGAGAGGACCATAGGAAAGCCTGTACACTAACCATTGCCTCAACACCTCCCCAGGCTCCAACTACGTTGTCACCATATGATCTCCTGAGACAGCTGTGGTCTTTTACATGCCAATTATCAGTGGATCTCTCTTCTGCATACTCCTGTGTCACCCTTCAAACCCATGAAAACTGGCTGATTTTAGAAAGATGCTGTGGGTAGAGGAAATTGGCTTTAGTACATCCCCTGGAAAAGGAGATTAAGTGTTACAGAATGCCAAAATGGTATCAATAGCTCACTACAGAAAGATCACTCTCTTCCACCTTCCTTCCCCACTCCTGCAGTCCAAACAAGGGGTTCCCCTTCATCTGCCCTTTCAGCAGCTGCTATGATTGGCTGAGCCTTCCACAAGCCAGATCAATGCACTAATCCAGCAGAATCATACTCCTTGCCTTCAGTATTTCTTCCCTGCATTTGTGCGATGTATTGGCTCAGGGGAAGAAAGAGCAGGTGCCAGAGCTCACAAGCAGGATCAGGACATTCCCTTTCAGCAGAGGTGAGCAGTTAGATCCACTCATCCTATGCCGTCACGTATAACAGCTTTTGCTACATGCTCCAAGACATCACCACTGTAACTATCTTTTAAAAGAAAAGGAATTACTTAGGTCCCAAAGTCCAGGAAAGAATTCTCTAAAGAATTCTACTACTCAGAATTACTATATAAACTTACATGTTTGGCTATCTCCCTTCACCACATTACCATTCATAGCATATTTGCCATAGTGAACACTCTATTGATCTCTTCCTGTAGAATATATGATGTTTATACCCCTATCATGCAGTTCCAGATACACCCTCAGGAGAAAGAGATCCTTAAAACTTAGGCTTAAATCTGCTTAAGCATCTAGGGATTAATGTTCTAAGCATTCCACTTCATAAACTTGCCTTTAGAAAGAACTAATATATTCTCATTAAATTGGTTATTCTTTAATTATTCCTGTCCAACAGACAAGATCTATTAAACCTGTTCATCCTTCGGAGTGGATACATTGTATCTAGGCTACCTCAGAGTCATTAATACACTTGGTAATATAGAAGGGGAAAATTTTTCAAAACCCAGTGCCAAAACTTTGCAATACTGAATTCTTAAGACACAGCAGCCTCCCAGGCTAGAGAGAGTTCAGAGGTTTTCAGAGACTGCAATGCAGAACTGTCCAATACCACTGGAGTTCCCGTGAACAATCTCAACTGAACACTCCAATGCATGGACCATATTTTTCACTAACCATGAGGAGGTATCTCTCATAAGTTCAAGATAAACAGCTCTACAACATGCCTATTGTCTATTGGTTCTCAACTTGAAATTTCCCCCTCTCATTGAGAGCTTAAAAGATTCAGCCATTCCTAGAAGCTGAGGTCTTGACTACAGACTAACCAGTAAGCAGCAAGCTACAGACAAGAGTAAAATCTTGCTATGATGATTCATGGAAACCAAAGACTGATGTAAACTGAAGCCCTGCCCATAGCTTTTTGCATTTTGACAGAAGCAGGTGCTGCTGTGGGTAGCCTCCCTTGCTCAAAATGAATCTATTTTCAAAACCTGTTCTTGGTTTTCTAAACTTCTGCTGATACTGAGTCCACACACAGTGGTCTTCAGGGGAAATTAAAAAAAAAAAGAGGTTATTCCACATGTACACAGGTCAGAACATAAGCAGCCACGTTCAAGCTGCATGCTACATACTAGGATTAACTAGGAAGGTATCACCAGATGCTTGATGAAACATAGCAATTTGCGTTTTATATGTAATTTCACTCAAATCTAGACTGATTACAGACAGGAGAGACATCCAAGCAAACCAAAGTGGTTTGGTTCTCCTTAAAGCAGCCTCACTGCAACAAGTCCTACATTTTGCCAAAAGCAAAGTATTTATTTGAAAGCCTGAGTTTTCCAGTGAGTCTATGAGCAGTGAGTCTGTGAGCAACAGTGTTATCAACAACAGATGACAGCGACACTGGTGTACACACGTGAAATACCTCTTCAGCGGTAACAGACATCTGGCATGCTCCGCCACACTCACAGGATGCCATGTCTTGGAGCTAAGAGATTCCTCGCTTTTTTCTTTGTGTAAAACAAAAGTACATTCAAAAATAGACCAGAAAATGCTGAATTAAGATAGTTATTATCTTCTAAGGAACAACTACTATAAACAACAAAACTATTGGCCAAGCAAGAGCAAATTTGTCTCATCTGTTATCATTAAGCCACAATGAATAAGATATTTAATTAGATATCTTCTTATAATTTTGCAGTGGCCACAAATGAGCAAGGTACAGAAACCTCCACAGACTATAAAGACCGAAGGGTTATATTCTTTTAGTGATGGTTACAAGCCTCAGATATCTCCGATGACTTGATGAACAAATATGTAACAGTGAGTATTCTGCATACTAAGCACCATAATCTGAGAAGGAAAGAATGGAAACTGTATGGAATTTCAATTTCTTGACAAAGGTATACAGGGCCTTGAAATCCAGAACACACAGAGGACAATGCTGCCTCATTTTGTCTATGAGTTTTCGTACACTTTGAGGACAAACGCTTAATGAATAATTTAGGCAACATAAAATTCCCATTTTACTAACACTTCATGGCACTGAGGTCTCTTTACAAAGAGGTACACACGTTTATTTTATACGTCCCTGGGGCAGGGAAAGAGAAGATACACATGCACAGTACTGGTAAAGACCATTCTGAGATTTGAGTTATAATGAAAAGCAAAGTGCTAATCTTTCCATATGTAAAAAAGAACAATAAAGAAATCACTGTTCTTTGGTGTTAAAAAAAGCTCTGCTCTTGCCAAGTTCCAGAAAGAATTCACACTTCAGCAAGGTTAGCAGGGGTCTGGGGGCAGGCGGACAAAGCGCTAATAACCTGCCTTCTGGTCACATGGCTGCAGTCAAAGCTTGTTTCTTACTGCACCTTCCTCTCCCAGCTGACTGCTAAGTGTGCCAAGAGAAAGAGTTGCTGTTTGCATGCATGGATTTCCAAAAAATGCATTAAAAAAAATGTGTTTCAGCTTCCCTGGTAGTCACTGTGTAAACTGACAATCAGACTTTGCAGGTTTTTTTGCCAAAGATTTTACAGGACATTTTTAACGGTGTATATTAGATGGTGTCATTGTTAAAGCTGGTTGGGCTTTTTTGTTGTGTTTTTTTCTGTTTGTTTGTTTGTTTTTCCTCAGTTCCTCCCCTCAAATTTAATAATGGATGTGTTCCTTGGCAGGCACTGGTTACATACTAAGAAGAACCTTTGAGCATGAACATTTTAAAGTAGTATAGGGAGTACTTTCCAGTTGATGACAGACTTTAGGGGAAACTTTACATTTTAAGTACTTCTACATAGTGTCTGAAATACTCTGAAAATGAAAAAAAATTACAATCCTTTTCTGGTGATTCTAAAAGTCTGAAACTCAGATGGTAATTTAGTTACCATAAGGTATAAAGATGGCAACATGCACTTGAAAACCTGAAATATTTACCACCTAAACCAGTTACTGATGGCATACATTTGGGAAACAAATTACAACACTTGTGCAGTGTAAAATTGACAATGCTACAAGTAAATCACTTCCTAATCTGCCTCCATGACTGCCAGGATCACATCTACAAAACAAATACTCAATCTGAAAGGAGCCCTTTCCGTAACTGCTACAATCATTATCACAGAAAGATGAAAACTACTTTCACTTCTGTTAGTTTAACATCAAATATATGCTACAGAACTACTGCCATCGTGAGTCAAGTCAGACATAAATCCCACTTAGCTCTTCTCAAACTCAGAATTTACTCGCTTCAAATGGGTATGAATCATGAACTCTCAAACTGCTACACAAAGCAAGAGGTTTCTAACTGCTTAGTTACAGTCCATTAATTTTAATAATCTGCATTATTAAACAGAAACATATTTGGGAGAAACAACAGTTGTGACATTTTAAGATGTATAAGCAATAATATTTTAAAATAATATTATGGGCCTTTGCTATGTATGATTTTAGCTAACCAGCACATTATAGCATAAATGGGTAGGCAGCCACAATTCCACCTTCAAAATATTACCTGAATTATAATGTGTCACTTGGAGATGCTACAACTGCAACAAGTAGTTTAGCATTTCTTAATATCATTTTAATGCAATGAACAGAACATGTAAGAATTTCAGTATTCAATGTATCATGAGTTTCAATAATGAATACAAGCTGGAAAGTTGCATGCAATTTTAAATTTTTGCATGGCACTGTGTGACAAAAAGGCTTTGCTGCCAGCTCATGCTAAACTCAAGTTACAGTTACCATCTCAGTCAACCACAAGCTCAGAAGCCAGCATGAAGACATCAGAATCTGCGCTCATCAGCCCTAACACCTATGCTTGGAGAAAGGATCAAAGAACAAGTGAGCCCTATACGTTGCACGTACATCTCCAATTAAAATGCCTGATTTCCAGGACCACCCAGTTCTGTTGCATCTACTTAATTTGATGGCTAACACAGTGAAAGGAGCAACTTTTAAATGCAATAAAATAGAGACACTTCGAGGCAAGAGACAGAGAGAACAAGAAAGGCATAGGACTACGGCCACATCCAAAAGTCACTCCTGCTTGCCCAGAGGAGGGAAGTGTAGAGGAGCCCAAGAAATCTAAGGCTACCAGTGGTACTGAAAAAGGACTCTGAAAGAGAAGAATAATCCTCACCATGTAACGTCCCCCAACTCAATTTTTCATTTCTTCCTGCATTATTTTGAAAGCCAAAACAAGGCAAAGCAAGGCTGTAAACAAACAAACCTCTATAAAAATACACTGGACTGAAAAACACACTATATAATAGGACTATAATTATTTCAGTAAAAATAACTCCCTATTATATGTAGAGAACTCAGGGGTGGGAGGACTGGAAAGATACTGAAGGGTGGAACACTAACCTCTATCTCTCGGAGTTTGGCATGCTTTTCTTCACTCATTTCTGAATATTTGACTGATGACTTCGATTCAGGCATTTCTTCTTTAATGGGATTGGAATACATGTGTTGCTCTTCTGACTTAGAACTCTGGGTGTCTTCCTCATCTTCACTTTCTTCTTCTTGACTTTACAGAAAACATGAAGAATTAACCAATATATATATATAAAAGACAATTATCTGTTACAAAATTTGCTACCTCTCCAACTTACTTTCTATGATTTGAAATCTATTAAGATGTTATGTAAAAGTCTGAAAGTAAAAAACAGTCCCCATCTGTGAAACAGATAGCTTCGTAATTTCGTTAACTTAAATCATTAGATTTTCTTACTCAGATAATATATATATATATACTTTTCATATACACAGCATGCAGAAGAATTCTTTAAATTTACAGTCACCAAATCCATATCTAACTCTGCTACAAAACAAGTCCCCTACCTCATCAAAATCTCTTTAGGAGCCGTAGCTGAGCTTTTCAGATACAGTAAGTTTTATAAAAGAATAAAATTTACTGCATTTTTGGATTTTGGAGACAAACCTGAGACATGGCAGATATTCAAAATTATATTCCCAGACTGGCCACTAGAGTGCTGTCGTACTACATACAATGCAGTAAGATATTTACAGCATTACTAACAGACGCCCTCAATTGCCTAAAGAACAAAGTTAAAGACTGCCCAAAATCAACAGATGGTGTGGAGCTTATGAGCCTCCAAGGAAACATCTACATGAGAAAAGTAACCATGGTGTTTGTCTCAAAAGCAAAAGGCAGAGGTTTAGAGACATTCATACATATCTGACATCAAGATTTCCAAACTGCAAGATACCACCTGAGCTCTTACTATTTGACATTAAGTTATCAAATCATCATCAATTTAAAGATTATGGTTAACAACTCTATCAAAAGGTGCAATTCATCATGTTAGAAAATAGCTATGAGGGCTGAAAGCACGCTGTACTAAAAACCCAATTTTTCTCCATTTTCTTATTTTCTTACTCTCAAAATTTCATTTTTGTTCTGCTCTTATAAAAAAAATCTCTTTTACAGGGAGCTTCACAGACACTCAACCTTAGAGGCAGAAAATATATATGTTTTCATCAGAATGAAAAAGTATTTACTTTTGAATTTCTTCCTCCTCAGATTCTTCATGTTGGTCAAAAAGCTCCCACTTAGAAGTAGTAACAGCTAGAAGAGACGATAAGATAATTGTAACAACAGAAAAAACTGTCGCTTAACCTGAAAAGTAGTACTTGTAGATATAAAGAATACAATGTGATAATATTTAGCAACATCTAGAACTTAATAAAGGCTTTCTATTTCATATGAGTACTCAAAAGTGCACATTATCCAAATATTTACTATTATACAGAGCTATTAACCTACACTGCATTTCATGTTTCACTAAATCCTTCAAAAGCAGCCAAATATTTGTCAGTTTGTAAAATCTTATCCTGCAAACAAACATTGAGAAAGACTGCCAACTGCATACCCAGAATTTTTTTTCAACATTTATTCTTAATGAACTGGAAATTGTTTTTAAAGGTTGGTAGGTTATTGAAGTAAAATAACAAAACCAGGATACATTCTTTACTTCACTGAAGTTACAGCCAAAAAAAGAAGTTACAACTTAAAATCCTACTGTATTACTACAGAAATCATATTAACACTCTTAAACAAGTCAATTTAATATAATCACAAAACAGGTGACTTCAAGCTTTTGGGTTACTTTAGGGAAGTGTTTTATTTTAATATATACTTTGAAAACTAACCCTGAGCTTCCAGTGCAGATTCATCCACTGCTTCCCACTTTGAAAGGGCAACTTTAAATATCGGCTCGTTCTTTTTTGGGTCTTCAGCCATATCCACTGTTATCGAAAGAGAGACAGAGAAATCATTTCCAAAGCTCTTCAAAAGTTCAAATGAAAAAATCATAATACACCAACCCGATTTAAATACTGAAGCACATCATACCATTTCATTATTTGCAAAGAAAATAAATTGGGATTTGGAACCCGATGTGCAAAACACCAGAAGACACCTACTGTGTCCCTGAAGCACTAACAATTTAAAAGCAGTTTTTAAACTAGCTCTTCTGAGAACAAATTGAAATGAATCAATTCAACATTTTGCAAAGCTACATGCTGCATCATCAAAAATTAAAGATTCAAACTGAAAGTAAAGTTGAAGCATTTCATACAAGGAACTCCATCAAGATCGTCATCCAGAGATTTAATTGGGACTCCATCCAGATCATCAATAGGAGCAGCATCAATCGGAATTCCATCCACATCTTCTAGCGGAGCACCATCAAGCTCTTCCTCAATGGGAGCACCATCGAGATCATCTGGTACTTCCTGAAAGCAAATAATAATTATTTCAATAACAAATCTACATTGCTTTTCTTTACTTCTCCAATTATTAATTGTCATTTTTAAAATTACCATTTTAGTTTTAAAAATACCTACAATCCAAAAAACTCAACTTTACCAATTTTTGCTATCTAGTACAATTGCCTATTGCAGAGGAAAAATATGACAATATCCTCCTACCAAAAGTTATAAGCAAGAACTTGGAATTGTCCACAATATACTGGAAGCTTTGCAATAACTGTATTCAAAAAAAGAGAACTTATCCTAAACATACATCTGTTTATTAGTGTTCACTATCTCAATTCTCTTAAACAATATTTATACCTAACTGTAAACAGATCAGTACACGTTCACTCAGTGCTAATGGCATTTTAGAAATTTTAAGCATTGAGCTTCAAAATATTGAATAATAATTTATACATGTCACTATGCAATAACTAAAACTCACTACATACTCCGCTTAAAATAACCTCTATCAAAAAACAAAAGAACAAAACAAAACAAAGATAAATGCTGTAGCACAACTAGAAAGTTTGCAACTTACTGCTCTAATACAACACAGCCAAGGTCCAAGTAGAATATCACCAGTGTAAATGACCTGTCACAACCTTCCTCTCGAGGCAAGCTCAGATGGCTCTACTGCAGCCAAGCGTGACACACACAAAAAGAACTGGATGTTTCAGATAGCCAGATCTCAAGCTATCTAGGAATTAAAACTAATGCCTGAAATTCTAACTCAAAACTCACAGGCACATACTACAGTCTTTCCAATACAAAGGAAATACCTATTAATCTGCACTACTCCTTGCTCTGAAACAGTTTCACAATTTAACTCCATCACAGCACCTGATTTACAAGCAATAAATGCATAAGCAGATTAAACAGTATTTGCATCTGAAAATATCTGTTACATCTGTATTTAAGAGCAACGATTCAGAGGAAAAAAAGGTTTATTCACCCTAACAGAGCTATCAAAATTATGCTTGCCAGCCCTATTTTGTATTTACACATATGTCCTCACCATCTGATGCCACCACTGCCATGGTCACTCACCTCTGTTTCTTTATCTTCCATGATATTTACAAGCCCCAAGAAAATACTCTGTAGTTTGATGAGAAATGGTTCTGCATAGATGGCCCAGTCCTCCCACGCTCGGAAGCATGTCATTACCCGTTGCTAGAAGCAATAGGACAAAAAATGCAAAAAACTTTTACTAAGAAACTTTAAATGATTGGAAATACACCACAGAGAACTACTACTGCAGACAGCTACTCCTAAGTAGTTCCATAGTAGAGTATATTACAATGATACCATACCGGGCAAGACTAGTAAATTTACAAAACTATGTCTATAGAAAGTACTTAAAAAACAAACAAACAAACAAACAAACAAATAAATAAATAAATAAAATCATACTTTGGTTCCATTTTCCCTTTAAATTCCTGTTACATTATTAATTTCAGCTGTAAACAATTCCTATCCCAATGGTAAATTTTATTTTGCCCACCTGTTCAAAGCAGGTGTCTCTACTAAATGTAACAGAAAATATCTTTACTTTTCTAAAACAGAGTAACTAAAATTAACATGGGCTTACTCATGTTATTTCGGTGAAATTATCTTCCTGCTCTCACTTTTTGGTAGAAGTATATTTGAAATGATAGGCCTTCAGCTCAAGCTTGACACATTAAATGTAGCTGGAGAAGTAGCTATAAAAATAATCTACTGCCTATCTTTACCATATAATGGAACAAACAGTTTTAAAATAGCAGAAAACTACAAATGACTCTCAGTCTAGAGCTACTGGGAGCAGAGAAGGTAGGACAGCCAGGATAAAGACCTTAATACAAAGGTTACAGTATAGTTAGTTTTTCTGTATTTGAAGATTCTGCTTTAAAATAAAAGAAGAAAAGAAATGTAGAGACATCTTTTAAACTACTCCTACATTCATACAGTCCTAAAATTACATTCGGCCTTTTGACAGCAACTAAGCGGCTGATGTGGCTACCAGCAAAAATGAGCTTGACACCCTTGTTTTAAACAGAAGAAAGAAAAGCCAGGCTGAGCATGAGAATGCTGAGAAGCCCAGCCCTTGATCTCAAAAATCGCTCTCAACTACCCACAGTGAGGCAGCTTATTAGATCTCAAAAAATGAAGCCTATCACAAAAATATTAAAAAGTAACTTTATGCTGTTATGTTCAGCAGTTTCTTTTCACACTGAGGAGACCAAATTTAGTTTTGACACTGAAATAGAGGTGGTCCAAAAATAATCCAAAACTTGAAGGCCTTGTTTGCAATTCAAGTACTTGATAGATAACGTCTCAGCTCTGCAGGGGTACATCTACCAGCACACCTCAGCTGCTAGATGCTCATTTTCTTCCTTAATTTCAAGGCTATCTTCGCAAGACAGAAAAACTTAGGTTTGTTTTTTAAAAAAGGCTTAATTCGGAAGCTTGAGGTTTAAACCACCTATCATAGTATGCAATCTCTTGTGCAGGAACATCTATTTATTTGACTTCTATGTCATGTAAATAACAACGAAATACATACCTTGAAATTTTCAGACTGTAAATGGCCTTGTATTATACGGTAAGTAGCATTGAGATCAGAGAATATCTGACATAATTTTGTTTCAAAACTAGAATTAAACATAAACATTTCTTTAGTTAAACTTTGCAACGTATGCTTTCTGGACATACATAATTCATGAAAATACCTGGGACACAGGACTCAAAAACACAAGGTAGCCATAGTAGCCATGAACTGAACTATAAAGCAAATAAGATTACTACATGTTAAATCACCTTGGACAACAACAGAACTGTGAAGGGAGATTTTCACATCTGCTGCCATCTCTTTATACAGCCTGGAAAGATTGGAGGAGGATAAAAGGAGTTTTACGACCTTACATACAACGGAATAATTGTCTCAAATTTCAACTTGTATTTTTAAAAAATCCTTGGTTATGTTTCCATTCTAATTTACTCAATGAGGCCCTCCATGAAAGCACAGTAACAGCTGCCCAGCTTCTCTTGAGCTTCAATCAATGTGCAAAAAATAAACTGTCACAGCAAAGACACACTGCAATGAGAAACATGTGCAATCGCTAGAGTTTTGTAACATGCTGAATATTCCCCATCATGCCACCCTAACTTTAGAGAGACTCCGGCACACAGACACAGTCACTTAAGTAGGACAAAGACACTCTCCCTTGGACATTTTTCCTAAATTCTGCTCAACACCCTAGAAACAAAGTACATAATCTCTTTATGAGTTCTCTTAACTTGATGGAGAACTATAAAAACATATTTTAATTAAAAAAAAATATATATTCAAAAATTGACAACTTCACATGGATTATTATCTATACTGTAGCTTGAATATTATTTACAGAGTCTCTTTCTGTAAAGAGGCTCATGAATTATTCTCACCTCTCTGAGGCTCCATGTAAAGTGGTCCCTTGCATAGGACATTACAAAGTAATTCATCCCATGCACTAACATGCTACATCTTATACATTTGCACGAAAAGAGACATAAATATCAGTGTTGTAACAGTATCCTCACAGAAAAGTGTGAATTTCTCTACAACCACATGCGTGCGGAGACGTACAAAACTGAATATAAGGATATTCTTTTTTTTAATCATCAATAACCTAAAATATTACACTTACAATTTTCTATAGTAGGAAGCCTTGGCAACTTTGGCTGAAGAGTTGTATAACACATCCGACACTAGATATAATCATGCAATCTGCAATAGAGAATGTTTAAATTAAGCCAACTCTAGAGTTTAAATTATCCTTAAACTATATGCATTTTTCCAGAAAGAATATAAGATGAACTACCTAAAAGTACCAGATTAGAACAAAGCGTAACACAACCGCCATATTGTTAATAAACATGCTATGAGGCAATTAGCCCACTGTTATGCTACAGTGTAACAGCCACTGTAACATGATATTACACAGTATTACAAAGGACAGATCAGGGCATTTCAATTTTTATTTCCTTGTTTGAACAGACTATCCTGCTGTTTTCAACTTCACAGTAAGGCAGAACATGTTTCAAAAGCAGGTTCAGAACGAATAAAAATATATAATAAAATCCCACAGGAAAAATGCATCCTTAAATTCAAGCCCACATTTTCATACAAAACCTCAATGCTATCTGAAACTTGCGAAATAATGCTTGAAACTATATGCACAGGCTGCTAGGTGAGCTCTTCCCCCCAAATACAAGACTATAGAAAATCTCCACACCTTCTTAAGTAGAGGGGTCTTCAGAATGGACAACAATTCTGTAATGCAGTCCACCATTTCTTCAGCAGCTTCCGCGTTATTTAGACAGAAAACCGTTGCGTCACCAATATCATTCTTCCGGGGTGTTAATCCACGCAGAATTTCCTCTAACCTGTCCCTCTGTCTGAAATGTCAGGAATTGTAATACTTGCAATATAAAATTAAGAATACTTTGGGGATTTTCCCTTTAAAGATGTTTCTGATTTTTCCACCTTAAGGACAAAAGCAATTTTAAATATTTTTACGTTATGCTGCCAGAGTCTTTTCAGTGACTCATGGACATATGCATCCACGTGATATAAATAAACAAAGTGCAAAAAATTCCCACTCAGTCTTGACTACATACTGAAATAAATGAAAAATAACAGAAATACTTAATGAAGCAGATCAATACCTCCTTCTAGATTTAGTTTAAGCCTAAATCAAAATGGATACATCTAAAGCATGCAACTAATTTCTGCTGTGGAATAAGAAACATTAGATTAAGAAAGCTAATATGAAGCAATTATTTCATGTTTTCCCTGACCTCCATACATAGAGAACACTCTCAAAAGAGCAACTTTTTGAGCCTTTCAAAAAGATGTAAGAAATAAATTATGTATTTAAAATCTCCAGAACCATGACTGGTATCATAACTACGATGAAAAGAATAAAACAAGAAAAAAATCCCCATGCTAAGCACACAGTTGAAACAATAACAGCAAAATTAAGAAAATAATTTATGTATTTCCACTGCCATAGCCATCCCTACCACACCTGGAATTCACAGCAAAGAACACTCATGATCTGTCTCTTCCTGCTTATTAACTGCCCCCAATTTTAATTTCTGATGAACAGCATCAGTAAGTTTGAAATTGTAATAACTGTTTAGATATTATGAGATGTCAACCATGTTGAGAAAGGTGCTATATACTCCTATCAGCAGACAGGAACATATAGCAAAAAACTCTCATCTTCCCAATCCCCTTCAGCTAAATGGTTAATAACAACTGGAATGAAAAGACTTGTTATTCAATGATGACAAATGAACCAAATCCCCAACATATTTAGCAGCAAGTATCATCAAAAAAAGACCAACTAAAAAGTGTTGAGTTTCTAAGTAATATTATGACAAGCATGACAACACTTTAGGGATGACGTGTTATAACTACAAAAAAGCAAAAAGAGAAGAACAAGCATATTATCAGTTAAAACAGGACTATAAAGTGATGGGAGTTCATACTCTTCCTTAAGTGCACCCTTCTTGTTAGGTTCCTCCACAAATGCTTCTGTTTCTTGTTCTTCTGACATCCCATGCAAGAACGGATTCAGTGGTGGTGGACTCCAGAACGATCCATTTTTGAACATACAGAAATCTTCCGTCCTCCACTTGGTTGGAGCATCTCCCTACAAAGAAACAGAAGTATTTTTATGTTGGTGTTCTTTTTCTTTCATTATGCTTCAAGTTACAAATTGTCACTAAAATTCTACTTGCCTGAAGAATTGAATAAAGCTTCCATCTATAATACACATGGGCTGGAGTCTGGTTTTCAAATAAAAACCTAAACCAAAGAGCAAAGAGGCACAAAGCATATTACACATTATTTAAATGAAGTAACAAAAAAAATCACAAAACCCTGTTCAGAATCCCACATCAGCTACCGAGTGAACTCGGTGAACAGCTAAAATCATGTACACGTCCAGCATCGCTGTGCAGAACGAGCAACTGCTCCATGCACATACACATCCAATCCGCAAAGCAGAGAGCAGAGTGGCACAAGGTGCCGCATCTCTCAGAAGTTATAAGCAGAAAAAGAACAACTGTGCAGCTCCACCATAAAGCAGAAGAATCATCAGTGCAAAGAATCACTATGGGAGCAACTGCAACCTCTGCATAAGTGGTGCAGGAACTCACAGGTACACACCTGGGTTGCTCAGATCTAAATGACTCCAAGTTTTCCACCAGTAAATTGTCAGTCAGAGCTCTAACAAGATGGGAGGGGGCAGAGGGACCAGCAGCCCATTTTTAATGGGCAGGATATTTTCGCCTATATATTTTCTCAATTTGGACAAAGAAAACAAAATGAAGCACTTAACCTTACTGCAAGCGATACATTTTTAAAAGTTCATTGAGTGTTTCCCTGGTTTCTTTTTTATTCCATTAATGACAAGAGCTAGACATTCTGACAACTCCATTGTGTCAGCTGAAGTCTAATCCTTATTCCTATTGTTCCTATTGACATCAAAGAAGAATTACTCCCAGCTCTTGTTGAAGGTAAGAAATTAGGCTCCAAGAAGACTGGACTTTATATTGAGATAGTCTGTCGGGGGGGTGGTAAAGGGGGAGGAAATTTTTTTCTTTTTTTTATGCTATTGCTTCCACTGATGACTTTGAATCCTTCAGAAAGTAGATATTAAATGTTACTTGATTTATCTGTTATATAATTTTATATATGTATTTTATAGTGGGTGTATAGTATTTTTTTAACACGCACACACACACTAGTAACAACTGGAATAAAAGTGCAGTCTTCATAAAAAGATAGCATAAGTATTTGTACAGTTGTAAAATGCAAAATATTAGCAGCAGTGAATATTAGCACTATTTCAAATTGAAGCAAAGTAATAAGCACCTGAACATTGGATTGTTGATTTCTCGGTTCATGATTATGGCTTCAAACACAGGCCCTTCTCGTACCACAAACTCTATCATTCGATGTATCAAAGCGAGCAAATTCCTACAACAACAACACAGTTAAAGAAAAATTGATTCAGACCTAACACTATATAAAACTACACTCCACCTAAGACACTACAACTGTGCAGAAGATTATTTTGCTGCCTTGTTAAGAAAACAGTATAAAAGATAAGGTAACATGGAACATATTATAGTCTTGCACCATAGACACGGGCATTCTAAAATAATGACATGCCTAGGAGTGGTGGAGTAAGAATTTAAGAGGAGACCTCATTCCTGAATTTCCACGGCTTAGCCTACAACCATCTCTTGCTTAGCAGAAGCTTAATAGTCTTTATGCTTAAAAATGGGCAACAGAACACCAAAGTACAACTAACTATCAAAAACTAAGCCCTCATCTAAATTGTCTAGAACTAAGACCAAAGTGTTAGCTGAAGTTCTACAGACAAGGAAGTGGTTGAATATTATGCTCAAAATTAAACACACATATTTTGAATATTCAACAGAAACTGCATTCATCTTTCAAACTATTCAAGTATGAAAGGAAAAGCAAATAGCCTTCTGGATGCCAAAACAGGCAACAGTTTTATTAATTTAGATAACCTCTTTTTAGTCAAGACTCAACTACAGGCATAGAACAAAATTGTCCATCATTTTGTGTCATACCATCCAATGTTTCCTCCTTCATACACTCAGATGAACCAAATCACAATTTAAAAAAAAAATTAAAAATCTATATTCGTTTCATTCAGCACTACATCCTGAGACAGGCAAGAAGCAGATGTGAAGTGCATGTTTTCCAAGCCAAATCTGAAAATGCAAAGCTTGCTAACAGGAGAGAGTCATCTAAGCTTATGAAAAATAGTGATCTTCAGTTTCCAATCTCTTGGAGTTCTTTTGGAAACAGGATCCTGAATTTTCAAATATAAATTACATACATATATCAAAAGCTTCACAGCCTGGGTCCTTTGAATGTGATGCAAACAAAAATACAGATTTTTACATTTTAAAACTTATTTTCTTAGATCTAACAAATGGATCTTGGTTCTTTGCATTAGATTTCCTTTTAGCAATTTTGTAATGATTTAACTTCAAAAACTGTTACATTGAAAAGCTGCAGAATTTTCTATTACTTCTTAGTAATGAGGTGATAATTTTCTACCATGACTATTCAATGATCTGCCACAGATATAATGCAGACAAAAAAAAATTCAACTTAAAAACAGTGATAAAAACCTGCCCCTGCCATTTGCAAACTTAGAAAATGTTCTCTTTTATACCAGCTAGCATTAAATCTACATTTGCCTCAAATATTACACAAAAACCCCACAACTACCTACAGCTCAGTTTTCCTGTTTGCTTTTTATAATCCCAGAAACACTGTAAAGAGGACATAGTCACAATAATACTGTAGCCATTTTATTTAAAGTAGTGTTCTGAAAGTCTAAATAGCAAGATTGTTCTTATATGAACTGTATTTGTAAACATCAATATGAAAACAATTTGCAATTAGCTTTCAAGCCTCTGAGTTGTTACACCTTCCATTTATTTTAAGGCAAGTTCAATGTGATCATTTCTGGCTTCCTGCAGAACCATGCCATTGGTTTTCATCGAATTTTTCTTTCATCAAGTAAAATTAAGTTGCATAAGAGCAGCTTATGCTTTAACACGAACACCTGCTTTGGAAAGACCTCAGATGTAGGAAAAAAAGATTCAGTACATTCTCTATGTGAAAGAGGGTGTTACATGCATTTCAGTATATAAGACATGGCTACTTGAAAATTAATTTCTCAGAAAAAAATTTGTGTATATACAAGGTCTTCTGTTTAGTAAACGCTAAGAAGCAAGAGATGTTAAAAACTGGTATTGAAAATTTTCCAGCAAAGGAGAATTAAACGTATTATCCGACTGAAATCAAGTGAATTTTTTGCACAATGTGATGCACTGAATAATAGCCTTAGCAGCTGTCATTAGCATCTTTGGAAGTCACCAGGAAAGAAAAATCAAAAATATTTTCAAATACAGTTCAATTAACATGAGCTTTTCTTATCCTATAAGCTTTCAAAATGCTACAGTAAATAAAATGGAAACACATTTCTCTCTGAAAGTTAATTGCCCTGTATGCACTGTACAGTTTTACAAGTACTTGTTCTACTACTCTACTACTACAGCAATGCAGACAAAACAAACACCACACTCATACCCAAGGCTTATCATGTCATCAGGAAATAATATCTCACAGTAGCGTTATAGGATACCTGCAGATCAGCCACATGAATATATGTATTCTAGTGACACAAGGGAAGCAGCTGTAAGATAACAAGACTTCTGGCACTAAGTTCTCCTCAGTTTAGAAAGGGTCTCAGGAAAAACAAACAAACAAACAAACACACACACACGTTTGAAGTGGCTGGAGCAATATAAAGTTAATAGAACTGAACTAATTTATGCCTGTCAGTTACATTCCAGTAGGCAATTATAACATTATTATTAACTACATGTAGCTTCACAGAACTCCTAGCAACAGAGCTATACAAAACTTGAAGGCCTTCCTCCTTCAAAAGATGGAAAAGAATAGAGTGAAAAGGACAAGGCACAAGGGTAAAGCAAATGACAGAAGCAAAGAGAGAACATTTAGCTGAGTAATGAAAGGACTGTATGAAAGCAAACTCCTATTAAACATAATGCTGTATTGAGTATAAGAAGGCACAAAGTACTGAAGTCCCAGTTCCATGAAAAACACAAAATATTCAAAAGAAATTTAAGAGTAATTTTTCCAAATTGTAGCAAGTAAAGTAAATCAATAAAAGGACCTACCCATTTATTAAAAGCTTCTGCTATCATAACTTGAATAATGTTATCTTACAAGCAATTTAACAGCTGCTAATGGACTTCTTCATATACAAAAATCAAATTGAAATCTTGAAGAAAATCAAAACCACAGAATGAACTGTCTGGTATTAACACTCTATTTGGCTCTTGCTGCCTGTTTTCATTTTAGCTCAGAATTTGTGGGCCGTCAAGCAACGTATCAACCACATGACCACACAAAGGTCTCCTCAGTGGGAGGTAAAAAACAAAACAACTAAGTAATTATTTTACCTCTTGCTTTAAGTATATTCTATTAGAAACAAATACAAAGGATGAAATTAGGGCCGCACTATCTCATTTTTGAGAAGCCAACTGCAGACAAAAAGACACTTTAATATCCAGTGACTCTTGTGATTAATCACCTTGTAGTTTCAACTATTTCTTAGTCTAAGAGACAAACATATACAGAGTCCTTACAGCTTCTTGCTGTTCCAGTGTCTATTAGGAACGCAATATCATGCAGTAGAGCTTCCTACAGTTGTGGTGGTTTGAAAGATTCAAGGAAAATTTTCAAACATGAAAATCAATGGTTCATTTACAAACACCTACAGATTAGATACCCAATACATCAGTCTGCCTGCAGCAAGTAGTTTTCTTTAGAGAACAAGCGTATTTTGAGTTTGTGGGTTTGGCTGGATTTTTTTGCTTGGGTTTTTCTTTTGTTTTTTTAAAATATTTTGGACTTACATGTGCATCAGCAGATCCAGTGGTGTGTACTGCATCTGATGCTCTGACATGAAGAGCGAATGAAGAGGAGGTAAGGCACAGAAAAAAGAAACAGCCAAATAACCTCTGTTTTTTTAATTCAGTTCTTCAAATGTGATTTTTATTTCAACTTCAACATCCAAATACACAAGGATACATGTAATATATTTTAATGATATATCTGAACAGGGTCACAGCATGAACAATGTCAAAATAAGGCAAATAAGGGATTAAGGATAGACTGTTCTTGCCACCACTAAAAACATCTGAATTTCCACAGCTGGATTTTATAAACATGCCACTAACACCACTGCAAGCAAAAAATATTAAGTTTGCCACACTGTATCTGCAGGAATTGTCATCAAAACCTGTTAAGGATCACATAAAGTGCTTGATTACATTTGCCTTACTATAAATTCATTTCCAAAACTGCTCTTAGTATGTTTTGCATAGATGGAAGATGGCCACCACAAGAACACTAACTGAAGTCCAATTTGTATGTACTAACTAACCTTATTACTTTAAACTGTAACTGAACTTTAACACATAAACCAATATATATAAAAATTTGCACAGGCTTTAAAAAAAAAAAAAAAAAAAAAAAAAAAAAACACACACACAAACAAAAACCAGGACTGAACACGTTTTAAAATTATGTAATGTCCAAATTCTGGAAATCCTCACTGACATAACAGCTACTATTAAAGATACAACTATATGATGCACGATTCATATCTAAATTGAAATTTCATTCAAAATAAAACATTAGCATTAGCTGAAATCTGTCCATTAGTTACAGAACATTAGCATTTCTCCTTATTACAGGAATTTATAGCCTCCACCAGAAATAGTAATATAAGGTGCTCATCTTCAGTCTTCCAAAATAGAAAAGCACCAAATGCTACTCTACAGGATAATTTACTAGACTTTGTAATCATTTCACATAGTAGTTTTTCATCAACTAAGATAGCAACGTTTATCTTTGGACAAGTATATTCCTATGTTTTGCAGTCAAATCAATTTGGAAAAAATGGTAGACAGCACTTCAAGAACCAGAACTAAGTCCACAAAGGCAAAGAGACACAAAGATACAAACCTTAAAAGAGACACAAAGATACAACCCTTAAAAGGGACAAGCAAAAGACTCCTAAGAACATATGCTTGGGGTTTTCTTAAGAATGAGAAAGAGGGGAAAAAACAAACAGGGAAAAAAATATATGCCTTACTTTCAAAGATCTCCCAAATCCACTTACCTGCAACACTATACAGCATTCACAAAGCACATCTTTGCATAGAAGTTAAAAGAAAGTTCAGTTCACGTGTACCAATTCATTAAAATACACGTGGAAGCAAATATCACAAGCACCTGCAAAACAGAAATTAGAGGTGCCCTGCCTCCAACCAGGTGGAGGAAAGGGATAACAGAGTTTATTGGACTGTACAAATACGATGGCCTGGTACAACACACTCCCAGGAGTACAAAGCTTTAGTGGACACTGGTGCACAGTGCACAATAATTCCTTCTAATTATAAAGGAACTGTTGTGACAAAATGAACTTAATGAACTTTTCAAAGGATGGTCCACTGATTAAGATTAATTACTCCTGTGTATATATGTACATATGTATATGTATATATAGTAGTAGTGATTAATTAGATTGTATTGATAGATTGTATTGATAAGGTTTAAGTATTCAGTGAATGACATATTATAAGGGGTGGAATGTCCTGGTTTTGTTAAAAACAAGTTTCTCTTTCAGTGAATTTTGCCTGTCAGCTAAAGCCTTCATATTAACTGCATTTTCCTGGAGAACCAGACACATGTTTTGGTAAACCTAGCAATGGAATGCAAACTTATTGATAAGCACGGATGGACATCTCGCGATAGGGGCGACAAGAAACAAGTGACCAAGAAACTGACCAACTGTGTATAACATTCCATTCACCTGAATACTTCATATAAAAGTGGGAGATCACGAGGATCTCGGCCCTTCTTCCCTATGGCCGACATTAGGAGAGGACCTTGCTAGTCGTCCCTGCGAACTGAGGCCAGTGACAGACTGAATCCAGCTCCGGTTGGCTGCAGAGTCTAATCCAGGACTTTGGGTGCCGGCTCTGCAGTTGCTGAGACTTTCAAGATTGGTTTTGTATATTTTGTATTATTTTCTCTATTCTTATTAGTAGCATTAGTAAAACATCTTTAATTTTTTCCAACTCTCTTCTCTCTGTCCTTCTTTTCCTCCCAATAACCTCTCCTTAGTGGAAAGGGGGGAGAGGGAGGGGCAAAAAGGGGGAAGTGGCGGGGGAGAGGGGGTTAACAATACATCTGCCAGGGGCTTATTGTCACCCCACAATCTTAACCCTCGACACCCAGCCAGCATGGGTTTAGGAGGGGCAGGTCCTGTCTGACCAACCTGATCTCCTTTTATGATCAGGTGACTCACCTGGTGGATGAGGGGAAAGCCGTGGATGTGGTCTATCTGGACTTCAGCAAGGCCTTTGACACTGTCTCCCATAATATACTCCTGCAAAAGCTGGTAGCCTGTGGCTTGGACAAGTGTACTCTACGCTGGGTTAAGAACTGGCTGGAGGGCCGGGCCCAGAGAGTGCTGGTGAATGGGGCTGCATCCAGCTGGCGGCCAGTCACTAGTGGTGTTCCCCAGGGGTCAGTGTTGGGTCCAGTCCTGTTTAACATCTTTATTGACGATTTAGATGAGGGGATTGAGTCCATCATCAGCAAATTTGCTGATGACACCAAGTTGGGAGGGAGTGTCGACCTGTTGGAAGGCAGGAGGGCTCTGCAGAGGGATCTGGATAAACTGGAAAAATGGGCTGATTCCAATGGGATGAAGTTCAATAAGGCCAAGTGCTGGGTGCTGCACTTTGGTCACAACAACCCCCTGCAGCGCTACAGGCTAGGCAGAGAGTGGCTGGAGAGCAGTCAGACAGAAAGCGACCTGGGGGTACTAATTGACAGGAAGCTCAACATGAGCCATCAGTGTGCCCAGGTGGCCAAGAAGGCCAATGGTATCCTGTCCTGTATCAAAAATAGCATGGTCAGCAGGACAAGGGCAGTGATCCTTCTGCTGTACTCTGCATTGGTGAGGCCACACCTGGAGTACTGTGTTCAGTTCTGGGCCCCTCAGTTCAGGAAAGACTTTGAAGTGCTGGAGCGGGTCCAGAGAAGAGCAACAAGACTGGTGAAGGGACTTGAACATAAGACCTATGGGGAGAGGCTGAGGGAGCTGGGCTTGTTTGGTCTGGAGAAGAGGAGGCTTAGAGGTGACCTCATCACTCTCTAGAACTACCTGAAGGGAAGTTATAGCCAGGGGGGGATTGGTCTCTTCTCCCAGGCAGTCAGCAATAGGACAAGGGGGCATGGGCTTCAACTCTGCCAGGGGAAATTTAGGCTGGATATTAGAAAGAAATTCTTTACCGAGAGAGTGATCAGGCATTGGAATGGCTGCCCAGGGAGGTGGTGGACTCACCGTCCCTGGAGGTTTTTAAAGTGAGGTTGGACATGGCACTTAGTGCCATGATCTAGTAAACGGACTAGAGTTGGACCAAGGGTTCGACTTGATGATCTCTGAGGTCTTTTCCAATGCAGTCGATTCTGTGATTCTGTGATTGCTCCTCTAACCGAGTGTGCACATGATTTGCACTTCTCAGTATTTATTACATATACCTATTGCATATTCATTTCTGGGTTTCTGAAGGAGAAAATTGACCTCAGCATCAGTTGGACCATAAAAGGACATTTTGTACAGATACGCAGGCACGTCGCAAGAGCCAGAGGCTATGAATGCATTTCAAGGAGCAAGTTTTACTGTAGTTCCCCCTCTTCTGGGGGATCTCCGAAGCCGCACCTGAGCTCCCAGGCAGAGGTGACAGCAGCAGGGACGCAGGCGCTGGTCAGTTCAGCCCTGCTGGAAGGTCACTGGGCCTGCTGAGCTCGCCTGTATTTCACGGCTTCAAGCAGGCGCAGCCTCCCGCTCTTTCTCACAACAAAGCAGGAATCTCAGACATAGTGGTAAGGTGCCCAGAGTTTCTCACAGGCCTATGTTACCTAACACAGAGGTTCTGCTCATCAAGCACACAGTTAGTGTGATGTATGTGCTTTTTCTACAGGCATGTGCAAGTCACTTGAGCGTATTTACATTTAACTAATCACTTTGCCAAATCTTCCGCTATATCCCCATACAGTGTTTTGTTCCAGATTTTCCCTGGTGATTTGAATGTGTTCTTCTTGTTCCTGAAAAACTGATTTATTTCCTTTCCTCCAGCCCTGCCTTCCAGGAGAAACAGCTACAACGCTCTTCCTCTGTGCTGCAGCTGTCCTGGCCCTTGTGCTGAGACCGAGCTCATCACTTGCACAAGTACAGACCGTCCTGGTTAGCGCTGCCGAAGCTTCTGCAGTAACGAGTGTGGTTGGGAGATCCAGCGCATGAGCTGCTGTTGTGCTTGGGGGGAAAACTGGCTGCTCTCGGTGTGGGGAAAGCGGGAGGATTTGTCTTGTTCCCATCTGAGCTGTGGTGGATGAGGAGGTTCTGAATGCTGCGCAGGATGGGTGAGTGTGTCTGTAGATGGAGATGTTTTAAATTAGCCAGTGTCACACGCTGCCTGTAAAAGTGTCTGTGCGATCCCTGTGTCAGCCGAGGCTCTGGGCACAGCCGGGCTCTTGGTGCTGAGTGCTGCTGCATGGACAGGCCTCTCTCCTGGGAACACGAAGGAACCGGCGGCAATCAATCACCACCCTGTTTGGTTCGGCAGCCTGAACCCCCTCCCCGAGGGAGAGCGGGTGGAATTTCCCACCCAGGAGGGAATGATTCGCTGGAGGGGAAAAGCAGTTTGGCAACTGCACCCCCGTAGGCACCTTCAGCAAATCAGACCAGTTCTCTCCATCGCACCTGTGAACCGTGAGCAGCGGGAGCTGCAGCGGGACCCGTGTGGGAGCAGGTCCGGTGCTGCCGGGGCCAGTGCAAGATGGTTGCAGCTGGCTCCAAACCCGGTGTGAGCAGCCATCACCTGCCAAAGCAGCGCCAGTCAGGGCAGCCATGCTCCCCGCTGCAGACCCGTTGGGTGAGAGAGGCAGGAAGAAGCGGGGAAGGGTAGAAGGAAGCGCATCAGCGCTTGCAGCCCGGTGTCCCCATGTGGGGACATGGCAGGGGTAAGCCCCAGCCTGGGGAAACCCCTCCCGCTCAGGAGACAGTGGGGTGGGACAGCTCCCTGAAGCCCCTGCCCACTGCAGAGCCCCTGGCAGGGCCCGGGGGGGCAGATGTGTGCAGCCCCTGTGTGACACGGTCTGGTGTCATAGTGGGACAGCCACACGTCACAGTGGTGACAGCCCCCCTTTCCCTCTCGTGACCAGCAGCTGCCCCACTCACCCCGGTGAGGCCGAGTTGACTCCAGGCGCTGGGAGCTGCTCTCGCCACCGCTCTGCTCTGGAGTAGCTGCTCTGCAGTGAGGAGGAGAAGGCGGAGAGAGGGAGCACGACAGCACCAAGGAGGGTGAAGGTGGAGGAGGAGAAGGAGGAGAAGGAGGAGAAGGAGGAGAAGGAGGAGGAGGAGGAGAAGGAGGAGGAGGAGGAGAAGGAGGAGGAGGAGGAGAAGGAGGAGAAGGAGGAGGAGGAGAGCAGAGACGAGGAAGAGGAGGCGTTTTGTGGGAAGCAGGAAAGCCATCGTCCAGCCACTCTCTGCAGTTGTTGACCTGAAGCAGGAGTGGAACTAAGATGGCAGGACGCCTCTTCTTGCAGCCTCACCTGACTCCAACCATTGAGAAGCTGGAGCGTTATGGTAAGGCCTTCAGGCCCAATTTCGTGAGCGTGGCCGGGTCAAGGGCATCTCTGAAATCAGGCGTGGAAACCCGAGGACTGTCGGGGGTGGCTGCTCAGGAGTGGTGACTGCGAGGAGGGACCTGCTTGACCATCCTGAAGGGCTGAGGGGCTGATGTGGCAGCCAGGGCTCCTGGTTCCCTTCCTGACGTGGCCCCTGCCTTCCTGGGGCAGCCCAGGCAGAAGCCCCTGACCCCGAAGGGCTGCCCTTGCCTGGCGCTGGGCATTGCCCACCCTGAGCTCATGTGTGAATAGAGGAGCTGAAGGTGCTCGTGGGCCACGTGGGCTCTGTGTGTTCAGAGCTGTCACCCGGCAAAACTAGCCCCTGCTGGGGAGACACCAGGGCCTGCCCTGAGCCTCCGAGAGCCACGTGGAGCACAGCCCGTGCCCTCGCGGGCACGGCAAAGCACTGCCGGCTTCCCGGCTGCTGCCGCAGAGCATGACGGGTCTTTCCCTTGTTCTTCCAGAGTTCGCTAAGATTTGGGCCAGCGCATCGTATCACCTCAGCCTGCAGCTGGCTCTCCACCAGGTGGGCCTCACCTCCTCCTCCCCCCCACATGCCGACGAACGCTGATCGAGTCCTGACAGCCCTTTGCCATCGAGTGCAGTTGTTCTTCCTCTCCTTGGAAAGCGGGAGCAGCGCCCCAGCACGACACTGCAATGCACACAGTGCGATGGACACCTCCTCTGTCCATTCAGACGTACAAGAAGGTCCCCCTGTCAGAGTTGCATGGGAAAGCCTGGAAGCCTAGGACACGTCTGGACTTATTCCAAGTGTGGGAACCCCCGGCCTTCTATGTGGTTGAGCCAGAAGATGTTTGTCAGCTTTCCCTCACCTATTTGGTTCTTCATGGCTGAAGTGGGGAGAGAGGGAAAAGTGCAGCCTCTGTTTGTTTTCTGCCAAGGTTTCCAAAGAGCCCATCTTGCTCCTTGTACCTCAGGCCAGGGCAGAGCACTAAGCACCATCAGCCTCCTCTGACAAGTCACCCGCCTGTCCCTCCAAGACTTCTTCCCATCCGCCATCTCCTCTGTTTCAGGCTGTCCGCATTCCCGGAATCGGGACTTTTGCGGTTGTCACAAAGCAAGTAGCCCTTGGCGAGCAGGATCTGGTGATCGTGGGGAGACCCGTGTTTCAACTTGAACAGGCTGTTGCGCAGGACCATGAGCTCCGCTGTGGTTGCATAGACATTCCTGGTAAGCACAGCGGAAGCGGCACTGGCCCTTGAGCCCAGCTCCCTCAGCCTCCTTGCAAGGGGAAAAGCAGGGGAAACCCAGGGGGAAAAGATGGTTCCTTCCAAAACCCAGTGACGGTGACGCCTGCGCCTTCTAGTCACTACTGCCTTTGGGGCAGCTGTTGTGGGACCCCGGGGAGCACCAAGAGCTTGGGGCTGTGCTTGGGGTGCGTTTCTCTCTAATGACAGACAGCACCGAGTGTGGGCTCCAATGGGCTGGCAGCCTCCAGCTTGCCCTGGCACCTGGCGCCCATCTCCCCACCTTGTCCCGCAGTCACGGATCTTCTTCCCGCCAAGTGCCTCAGACTCTTTGTTTCCCTTTCTGTATCAGAGAAGCCACAGCGGGCTGCTCCGCACCTCACTGTCCACTTTAAGAGGAAGGGACAAGCCGAGCATCTCCTCAGAGGCGCTGGCCCAACCAGACAGCCCAGTACCGAAGTGTTGCCCGAGGGCCTGGAAGCTGCAGACCTTTGATTGCAGCCTGCCCAGCCGGTCTGCAAGTTCACGTGTTCCTCTTTTCTTGCCTTTCAGACCGTCAAGATTTTGAGCAGCTGCCGTTTGCTGAGATAGCCTCAGAGAACGCTGTCTCTGAGGGCACCGTGCAGCTTTACATGAAAAGGACCACGTACCTTTTCCATGCCTGCCTAGAGAACAGGGAGAACGTTGCCATCATCTGGAGGGATGTGGGCATGCTGATTGCCCAGGGAAAAGACATAAAAATGAGATTTTACTTAGACTTTCTGGAAAGGTTGAATGGCACTGGCAAGATGCTGCAAACTCTTCTCGAGGTAGGTTTTTCACTTTCCCAGCGCCACTCCTGCTGCTTCTGAAATGCTTTCTGGGGGCTGCTTTCCCCTGGCCGGCCATGCCTTGTTCAGCTCCCTGGGCTCCTCGAGCTCTAGAGCACAGCAGGCTCTCTGCAGAGCACTTCCCTGGCGTGCAATGGCCTGGCTTTGCAAGAGCCACCCCCAGAGGAGCTGCACTTTGTGACAAAAGGCCGGCGTTGAGGGTGGGGAGCGCTACGTGCCCCACTCTGGGGGCCGGGAGCAGAGGCAGAGGCAGAGCAAGGCTTGCTGAGCCCAGAGCCCTTGGGCGGCTCTGGCTCTTTACTGGCGTTGGGCTGAGGCGGAGCCAGCAGCCGGCCCTTCCCAGTGTCCGCTCCTCCCGCCATCCGTCTCTGTCCTCGTTGCAGATGCCGGAGATGAGGGACTCGGTCATCTCACGCCATGACACCGCTGCTTCCCAGACCTCTTCTGGACGTGTTATGGTTCTACCGTGGTATGTTTGCTCCTGCAAGCCCTTGGCTGAGCAACCAAGCGGCTTCTCAGCTCGTGCTTGGGAGGGCAGCCCTGCCCGGTGCTGGGAACTGTACTCGTGACGGCACTGAGGACCAAGCGTCTCAGAAGCCTTGTTGGCCCAGAACTCTGTGTTGCTCTTGTTCAGTTTGACTTCACTTGGAGGAACGTGGGACAGTGACACAGCCTATGAGTGTGTCCTACTGCAGACCTAGAGACGCATTTAGCCAACATCTTCCACCAGGGTTCTCCTGCTCCTTTTCTTTCCTGTTTGTGAGAGACTGCTCTTAGCTACAGAGGCATTAATCTGTGAGGCTCTGCAAGGAACTTGGAGGGCAGGATTAGAATTCAAAGGATGTTGGAAAATCCCAGCACTACATAATAGTCTGCTCGCCATGTGCACTGTGAGCGGAATCATTTCCCCAGAAGCAGCAAGGGGGTTTTGTGGGAGGACGACCATTCTCATGGGCAGGATAGACAAACACGGGCACAGGCTGATGGGGCCTCACCTGCTCCTCAGGAACTGGAGCTTCTGGTGCAGCCCTGCGGGTTGGGCTGCCTTGGGAAACAACGCGGTGTCCTTTCTTCAGCCTGGTGCCTTCTTGCTCTTCAGGTACCAACTTGAGACCGTGCCTAAAATGCCAACGCTGATAGACCTGCCGGGACGTGTGCAGGGAAAAGGTGATGGCAGTGGAAAGAAAGGTCAGGGACCAGCGGGTTGCTGGCAGGGGGCTGCAGGGTTTCCTTCCACGGCGTCTGGAGGGGATCAGAACTGAGGTTACCTCAGATGGCCTGGAAGAGGGAGAGGCTCCTCCTGTGACTCTCTGGACCCATCACAGTAAAGCTCCGGCGCCCCATCGTGGGACAAGGTCTCAGGATAGCCCTGCACCACAAAGGGCCACTGGGACTGCTGGAGGACACCTTCTCAGTGGCCTCCACTCCCTGCTTGTGCTGCAAACAGTGCAAAGCTCTAAGCCTGCTTCTTTCCATCATGTGCTCAGATGTCTCAGAAGCAATGCCTGTGGAGTGAACCTGCTCCAGCAGCAAATGTGTGTGCACGGGACCAGTGCAGCAATCCCAGAGCTGGGTTCCCTTGAGCAAAATGACTCCCCTCCCCAGAATGACTCCTGGAGACCACCAGCTCTGCCAGGGAACCCCCCGTTTCAGCACAAGGAGGAGAGAAAGCCACCCAGACAGTTTTCTCCTGGGAATAACGGTGCACTGTAGGCACGAGGAGCTGGACAAAAAACCAGTGTCAGAACATGCCCAAGACCTGCCAGGAAACATGGCTTTCCTCCCAAGGGATGAAAAGGACCACCTTCCCCAGTGTTAGCACAGCCCCGAGCAGACCCGCACGTCACTCTCCTTGGAACTGGCACACGACAGGCACCCGGTTCCCAGAACAACACCGAGATGCTGTTCTGAAGAATCGTCTCATTTCCCGTTTCTAGAGGATGTTGCCGAGAAGCGCCTCCTTCATCGAGCAAGGCTTTCTCCAAATCGGTTACCTGCGCTGACTGTGAAGCCGGAGCAGGGTCAGAAAGCTGAGGGGAGTGAGCCTCGCACCAGGTGAGACACTTGCATAAACGGGTGAGCGTGACCCCCTGCTCTGGTCTCTGTGGGAGCGAGATGTTTCTCCCGGACACACTCCAAGTGCACTCACCCCGTGTCCCACTAACTAATGGTTTCTCGGGCATGGCAAGTGTCTCGCAGCTTCTTGGCAGACTCTGCAGGCAGCACTATTTCTTTCTCTGCTCCCGATGTGCAGATCTGTTGAGTCCCCAACTGCAAATGCTCATTTCGGGAGCAGGAGGCCATTTTGGCTTTCCCTTCAGATTGAAATGAGCCTGACCTTTCTGTTTGCTGAGAACAGTGTTCTGCGGTTGGTTACTGCAGAGGATTGCCCTGAGTAACCAGGAGCCTCTTCTACGCTGACGCCTGTCTTAAGGAGAGCTGGGTGGCAGGATGGCTTTTCTCATGGGGCCGTGTCCTCCTCCCTTTGACACTGCGTCTCCAGCACCCAACCTGCCCGTACAGCCCATGAGCGCTCTGTGTTGCAGACCCAGGAGCACACTTCAGTGCACTGACCCGGAGGGCGTAGCGCTATCTCCGGGCACAGGACCCCGTTCCTCTGGATGCTCCAGCAAGAGAGGGCCGAGACCACTTGTGCCACTTGGAAGCACAAGGTGCAGAACCAGCTTCTCCTGCACTCCTGCAACACACCCTGTTGTGTCTTTGCAGGCAGCTACCAGCTGTCCAGAGGAGCTGCTTGAAGGAAAAGGAGGAGAAAGGAAAGCTGCCGCCTCTGGTCGGAGCCAGAACAGTGGACTTCATTGCCAGAGCCATTGAGAAGAGAGAAAAGGTACCCGACACGGGACGCTGCAGGAGCGCGTCGTACTGTAGAGCAGCGTTGCTCCACGCACGCCAGTGCTCACAAGATTCTTCACTGAGTGTTCATGGGACCACTGACCAGTTGCTTTGGTGTTTACTTGAAGAGAAGCGAGTCACTGTCATTTGAGAATATACCTGTCACTTCCAGTAGCCTGCAGGGCTGATCTGAGCTCGCCAGCTGCCGGCTGGTTTGTAGCCCGGTGGTGGCTGATCTCCCTGGTCATTCCAGACGGGCTCTCCGGTGGAGCCTGCAGGAACCTGGGAGCGAACCAGCGTGGACAGCAAGGCAGAAGAGAAGGGAGGGAAGGGAGGAAAACAGCTCAGCCGTGGCAGGACAGACTAATGCTGCCTGCTATTGCATTTTGTTTGACCTCCAGAAGAAACAGGAGAAGAAGAAGAAAGAGGAGCAGCTTCCACAATATATCCGGAGGTTCCTGGAAGAAGAGGAAAAGAAGAAAAAAGAGGCGGCGGTAGGGGAAAAAAGGAAACGGCACTCAGGCGGAGCAATGAAAGCAAAGGCCAAGGCAGAAAAGGAGGCAGCCAGTGTGAAAGAAAAGGGAGAACAACCAAAGGAGATGCAGAGCATCCAGGTACTTGGGATTCCTGCAGGCAAAGAGCACTTTCTCCTGCGGGGCGGCTGAGCTTGCGAAGTACCTCTAGCACCCAAGCCGTCACAGCAGCGTTGCTGCAGCAGAGCCGGGCGGGTGATGCTGCCCTTCCTGAGCAAGAGCGGGGACAGGGAGTTGCAGTGAAACCCTGGTGACACTCAGAGGTCACCCCAAGGGCCTGCTGAGCTCCTTCTCCCAGTTCTCCCCGTCCCGTGTGGTCCAGCCAGAAGTGTTCTGGGGTCTGCGTGCTGGGAAGCAGCACCCTCCGGGTGCGGGGCTGTTGTATGAGAGTCTCCTCCTGTGCAGGAATCCAGCTCCTCTGAGTGCTCCTCAGACAGCTCCCCGAGCAGCGTGGAGTCAGACGAGTCCAGCTGTGACCTGCTGGAGATTAGGACGATTATGGAGGACTGGGAAGAGGCTGAAGACAACACCGTCCCCCCAAAGCGGTACGAGCCCGCTTCAGCCGAGCCTTGGGGCAGTGGGGGGTGAGCCGGTGGTGGTGGGTACAGGGAGCCAACCCCTGAGCCACGGGGCCGCACAGGGTGCCCGGGGACTTCTGCAGCCACGGGAACGGGCTGGGTGAGATCCGACAGCAGGAGCCAGAGAGGGGCTTGAAACCCCTCCTGCCTCCAGGGGGCTGTGGGGCAGAACGGGGCCACGTAGGTGTGGGGTGGGTGTGGGAAGAGGCAGGACGGTCCCAGCTGCAGGGTCAAGGGAGCCTTTGTCCTTGCTGTTGCAGGAGCCTTTCCCCACGGACAGACCGTGCCCTGCGGGAGGTGGTGACCTGCATTCTGGGGCAGGTGGCCCGCAAGAGAAGAGGGGAGAGGGACGAGCAGCTGGATCTGCAGGACAAGCTCCAGTGGTAAATCTCTACGGACATGGACAGTGCTTCCTCTCCCACAGTCCCTTCCTCCTGCTGCCCGCAGCCCCGCGGGAGAGAGCCGCTTCTCCTGGCACCGGCCTCTCGGCAGAGCCGCTCTGCGGCCGCGGCTGGCGCCCAGCTGGGAGCCCGGCTGGAGCGCGCTCTCCTGTGCTCACACCTCCTCCTCCCGCTGTGCGTCTGCAGCGAGCTGGCAGTGCTGCGCTGGGAACGGTCGGGGAAAGAGGCGGGCAGCAGCCAACACCTGCGGGAAGCTGCACCCCAGGCTGCACCCCCTGCCAGGCCAGGGGAGAGGAGGGCAGGACCGGTACGTCCCAAGGCTTGATGTGGTGGTGTTGGTAATGGCAATGGTGCAACAGTGCTGCCAGGCACTGGGAGAGCAAGCAGCCGGGTTGCTTTCAGCCGCGCGCGGCCTTGGCTCAGGGGTCATTGCAGAAAGGCTCTGCAGTCAGGACCGTGAGCAAAGCAGGGCTGATGGAGAGGCTGAAAAGAAGGGGCAGAGGAGGGAGGGGGGGCACTAAAATCCCCCCAGCCCCTGCCAGGGACACTAACACTGCCTGCTGCTGCATTGCCGTGGCCCTGCAGGCGCAGCCCCGCGAGTGCACGGAGGAGGAAAGACGCAAGCTCTGGGACTCCGTGCGCAGAAAGACAGAGCAGAAGCGCAACTGTGGCACCGCCAAAGGCCTGGAGAAAAGAGCCAGAGCAACGGGAGGCCCAGGTACCGCAGGCAGTGAAAAGCAACTGGGAAAAGAGCGTTCCCAGTTGAGTGTTTGCCTTTTGGAGTGCTCGCCTCTGAAAAAGTGAGTGTGGGCCAGCTTCAGGCCAGAGCTGGGCAAAGAGGGTGTTTTCCTGACAGCCCTGGGGGCACGGAGAGCAGCAGGGTGGGACTGCATCCCAGGGTCCTGGACCTGCCCTCTCCAGACAGAAGCAGATCCCACCACATGTGTCCTGACCAGACTTGTTGCTCTGCACCTCTGTGCATACAAGTCTACTGAGCTTTGTATTCAACTCCACAGCTCTGCAGAGCACATCTGCTCCACGTCAGCCAGTACCAGGAGACCGTCTCGGGCGCTGAGGCTCTCGAGAGAAGCGTCCAGCAAGAGCCTCCTCTGGCGTGACGAGCACCAGTGCCGGCCAGCCAGGATGCTCACACCAGCTCTTGCCCCTGATCAGTAAAGCCCCACCTGCAAACCGCTGGGTCTGACACTGTGGGTGTTTCCTTGGTGGCTGTGGAAGCTGCGCTGGGCAGTGGGTGAGCGCTGGTGGGGCAGGGAAAGGCCTGCAGGGAAGAGGACTGGAGCTTCAGCCCTGCTCCAAGGGCAGCCCTCCCCAAGGCTCTGCTGGACCAGCTCGGCTGCGGCCCCGCTCTTGGTGCCCCTGCGCCCCGTGTCCCTGGCACTGAGCCTGCCGCAGCTGCACAGCCCTGGCAGGAGCGGGGAGGAGGAGGAGGAGGGGAATGGGGAGGCTGGGCAGCCAGGGGAGCCGAGCTGCAGGGGAACACTTGGGGGCTCGCCCAGCCAGGGCACTGCGGGGCGCCCAGGCCAGCGCTGTCAGGGGCACCCAGAGCTGTGCAGGAACCACCGTGTGCCACGGGGACAGTGACAGCCCAGGCAGGAGCCGTGCCTGGGGACAGGAAAGCCATGGGGGGCAGCTGGGTAGCCGCACTCTGCCAAAGCTCGGCTGGGGCTCCCGAGCCTTCTGTTGGACAGCCCCTGGTAGGAAAGGCAGGCTGGAGCTGAGGGGGGATGGCCAGGCAGGCTTCAGCCGCGAGGGGAAGGATGGGGTTCCGCTGCGCCACGCGCGGGGCTGATCTCAAGTCTTGCTCAGTCACTCTCTTCCAGCTCACTGCTGGTTTTTTGCATTAACGATTCAGACTGTCCCTCGATATAAGGATATTAGGATCCCACCCTGGATCGGCCGAAGGACAATTTTGGCGAGTGTGGCCTCAGCCCCAGGTCCTGGCCCCAGCACACAAAGGGGGTGAGGCCGCATGGCCTGGTGAGGTGTGTCCTGGCCCTGAGCAGGCACCACTGCTCAACACTTGGCAACACCGGCTTCCTGCTGGATGGGGCTTCGTTTCCCTCTTCGCCCTCAACGGTTCTGCACGTGAGAAGCTGGAGGATGTGACTGAAATACATCTTTAATGGGAAACTGGGGGTTATAGATTGCATAACTAAAGTAAATTTGCTAATCACACCAAGAATATGTTAGTAGTTGGTGATTCACTGAGTTGTGTAAATGTTAAACCACCAGAGTTTGCCACATTCTGGTTTTGCAAGTTTTGGCGGGAAAGATGTTGTGTGCTGATGGGGGGGAATGTGCTTTGCTGTGCGGGGAACACTGATTGACAGCAGAGCAGCCCGTCTGACCAATCAGGAAGAAGATCGGGGGCGTGTACTTGCAGTCGGTCTATAGACGCCTGAGTGCTGCAGTTCAGTGTTCGTGCCTTTGGGTGCAGCAGCGACTGCTCGGCCGCCCAGCGCTGCTTTGCTCATTTATCTTGAATAAAAGTTATTCTACATTTCTTTGAGTCGTATTTGACTATAACACTGGGGGTTTGCTTATGGGCCTTCTTGAACCTTGCACTCCAAACCCTGACCCCCAAATGCACATGTGGCACAGTCAATGCAGCAGGTTCATTGTCTTCTCTCACGCTCTGCTATCTCCAGTGTTTTTTCACTTCGTTACACTGTAAGTTCACCTTGAGGTTAAAGTTGTTTGCTCATCCCAACATACGTTAACAAGGGAAACAAGCCAGAGGCCTGGGAGAGCCAATTATGTTCCCTTTGTCATAGCTCTTTGTCTTTGGGGAAGACCCTCCATATGCTGAGGTGTTGTGTCTCCTTCCTCTTCAGCCTCTAAAAGGTATTTGGAAAAGAGCAGAGTTGGAACCAAGGGTTCCCATCATTTGGGATAAACCCTAAAAACTCATGAATCATTTTGGTTGGAAAAGACCCTCAAGATCATGGAGCCCAACCGTAACCCACACCTGGCACTGACTCATATCCCTGAGAAGAATTGTTTCTCTTGGGGTGAAATGCAGAGGTTGTCCAGCAATGTTGCAAAGCAACCCAGGAGTTCGGGGGGGACCCAGGAGTGCCCCAAGGGGGCACTGTAGCAGCCAGGGACCCCACATGGCCTATGGGTGTCTGGGCATGTGTGATTTAATGTGTGTGTGCACGAGTGCCTTATGGGGAATGCAAAATAAAGCTACTACTCTTAGGTAAGCCAAATGCTCAGGTGAAAACAGCTGATGAGTGTTGCTGTAGGTTTTCTTTTTCTACAAAATCTCTGTTTCTATTGTGGAAGAAGATCCACCTAACACCAGCAAGGGATGGAAGAGCATCCAGATGCCTTGAAAACACTACCAACAATGACGGGGTGGAAAAGGATCCAGCTAACACCAGCAAGCCATTCAGAAGGAAGGCAGTCACAGGAATGGAAACACTAATGAACTGTGACTGATGCTGGGACTCAATAATTACCTTGGGCAATTGTTGATTGTTGTAATTACTTCAATTCTATTGTATATTGTTATTAATAACTGTTTTGCAGGGGTAAGTCAACACATGAGATATGGTGATCCACAGTGGACATTAAGGCTCACTGGCAGGAATGTCCCGTTTTTACTTTGGAGGCAAGAGGTGGCTGTGACACCACTCCAGAGTTATAGTCCAGACCATGACTGTAGTCACAGGGTGGGATTGTGGCAGAATGCAACCCCCCCTCTCTCTCCCCCTCTCTGCCCCTACTCTCCCCCTCCCTCCTTTAGTATGGAGGAGTGGGCACATCTCCCTCTCTCCCGGCTACTTGAGGCTAACAGCTTCTTTTGTCTGGCCCCAGAGCACCCTGACCAGGGTCATTAGCAACGGTAGGGAGTGCCGAAGCCGCTGGGCGCCCACGCCCAGGGTGGGGGATGTTTTTGGGAGGCTTCGGGGGCACCCACAGCCGGTGTGGGGGGTGCAGAGGAACTAAAACAATGCCTACAGTCAGGTCTGATCAGATAACAAAAACGGGATTCTCGTTGAAACTCTACCCATTGTCATGGAGTTTCTCGGAGCAGGAGCTTAGCCACTGCCGCCAGGAGCCACGCCCCGCCCCCCGCTCCCCAGAACGGAGTCTCCACTTGCCTCGCCGCCACGGCTGTGAGTAAAACTTCTCGCAGGATTGCGAGTATATTTATACTTTCCGTGCACATATGCACGTGTAATTTTCCGTGCACATTTGCACGTGTACTTTAAATTCTTTTGCTCGCACAATTGCGAGTGTATTTTCCTCCCGTGCTTCCACGTAAGCACGTGTAATATTCCGTGCACATTTGCACGTGTAAGTAAATTAACCCTCGCAGGATTGCGAGTGTATTATAAATTTACCCTCGCGGAATCGCGAGTGTACACTTCCCGTACTCACTACGAGTACGTGTATCTCTTTAAAAATAATCCCGCACGGAGTTTGGGCAAGTGTGTTCTTCTCTGGGACTCGGGGGCGACTGCGGCATTGTTTTGAGTGAAGCCACGTGCATGCACTCTGTGGACCGCCTGTTGTAGTGGTTGCTGCCCCTAAATAATTTTCCTCAACTGATATCCGAACCTTTATTTAAGTCACTTTTGGAGTGCTAAAACCCTGTTTCTCATCAGTTTAATAAAAGTTGTTTTGGACCCTGTTGTCCCTTAAATTAACCTCGGGGTGCCTCCGTGACAGATGGTGACTCAATCACTTCACTGAGCAGCCTCTTCCAATGCCCGACAACCCTTTCCGGGAAGAAATTGCTCCCAATACCAAATCTAAACCTTCCCTGGTGCAACTTGAGGACATTTCCTCTTGTCCTATTTCTTGGTACCTGGGAGAAGAGACCAAAATCCTCCATGCTACATCCTCCTTTCAGGTAGTTGTAGAATGCAAGAAATTCTCCCCTCAGACTCCTTTTCTCCAGGCTAAACAGCCCCCGTTCCCTCAGCCGCTCCTCATAAGACTTGTGCTCCAGACCCCTCACCAGTTTTTTTTCTCTTCTATGAACTCACTTCAGCATCTCAAGGTCTTTACTGCAATGAGGTGCTGAAAACTGACCCCAGGATTTGACTTGCAGCCTCTGCAGTTCTGAGCAGAGGGTAACAATAACTTCTCAAGTCCTGCTGGCCACACTATTGCTGACACAAGCCATAGGCCATAGGGAGAAACATGGTTTGGGCATGTACTTGTGATGCTGGATAGCTGATAGGCCAGAACCAGGTACATGTCCTTACAGGTGCTTGTGAGGTCACCAGATGATTGAGTTAGTCATGACCGAGTAGCTCATAGACCTGGAGTAGGCCCATAGCATGTGTAGGTGCTTGTAATGTCACTGCTGCCTGAGCAGCTGATAGAGCAGGAACAGGCCCATAGTTTGTGTAGGTGGTTTTGAGGCCATTTGTGTCTAATAGCTGATAGGACAGGAGTAGGCTAATAGCAGATGTAAATGCTATGACATCACCTGTGGCTGAGTAGCAAATGGGCAGGGAACATGCCCATGGCTTGCGTAGGTGCTCCTGATTTCACCAAAACAATATTTACACGATGCCCATATACAGCTTTTGGGAAGAACCATTGTCAGCAGAAGTCCATACACGGCACACATATGCGTGGCAGCGTAACTCATGAGCACACAACTGTTGTAGTAGAGGGTGTGAGGTCACCATCAGTATAACCCATGAGCACCCAGGAGTGGTGCAGTGCTCACATCACTGGTGGCACCCCATGGCAATGGAGCTCGATGCACAGTGCCAGGAGGAAGCCACAGACTTCCTGCCGGGGCGCCGCGAGGGGGAGCACGGAGGCTGTGGTTTATGCACCTGTAGGCTGCAGGTCTGATCCACCCATGGGGAATAACGGTTCCTTGGTGACACACTGAGAGTCAGCGACACATTGGAGTCTCGGGGCTGCATGTCAGCTGCCAGGACAGGGGTGTGTCCCAGCTCGAGCTCCTGTGAGGAACTTTCCATGTGGGCCTCCAGGGAGGGGTGGGTGAGCTCCTGGGATGGGGCGCTGGCCTGGGCTAAGGTCCTTTCCCAGCAGCTGCTCCTAGCACAGCAGGGTCTGTCACAGGGTCAGGGGCTGTTTCCTTCCCTTCCTGACACAGCCCCAGTGCAGTCGCAGCCCTGTGGGTCTTATGGCACGGAGTGGCTGAACACTCTTACCTTGTGCTCTTGAATGTGCCTATCATGGGACATGCTCAGTGCTTCTGGTCCACACTCAGAGCTCAAGGGCTGAAAAAAGTTTTTCCCCCATTACAGCCATCCCTGTCCTGTGACACTGCACCACCACAGTGATGTGACACCTGCAGCGGAGCCGTCCCTCATATATGGTCATGAATGGCACTGGAGAAGATAATTGGAGGACTGGGCTGTGTCAGTGGGGAGATAGCTCCCGATAATGTCTAAAAAGGTGCTGCTGCTCTGATTGGCTCCTCCTGTAGCTGAAGGGGCATCTTCAGAGATATATTGCCCTCCCATCATCATTGTTCCCGTGAGTCCCTTGGAGCTGTGGCAGGGAGTGCGGCACAGAGGGCTGTACCATCAGGGCAGGAGGTTCAGGATGGGCACAGAGGGACTCCTGTACCCTCAGACACTGTGGCTGCTCCTCTGGGTACAGCTGTGCAGGGGTAAGTGCCAATGCCCTTGTTCCTCCACTCATGGACAGCGGGTACCAGCGTGGTCATGGGGATCTGTCTGGGAATGGCATTTCTTTGCAGGTGCTACTGAGACAAGGGGCAGAGTGTGCTCAGTTCCATGGAGCCTGTGCCTTTCCCTGTGCCCATCTGTGTGGGAGAGAGTATCTCCTTTTCCAGGGGTCTAGTGTTCAGGGCAGCCTGTGCCTGACTGGATTCGCACTCTGTCCTGGTGTACCTTTTGCTTCCCCTGTCCTGGTGTACCTTTTGGGACTCCTTTGTTCCTAGCACTCTGCCTCTGTAGCCAGTGGTGGCCTTACTGGTGATGGCAGCACTCAGAGATCCCCAGGGCACTGCCAACCTCTGGGGTGCCCCAGAGGGTTTGTGTGCTGCTCACCTCTTCCTTGTTCCAGGGGAATCCTGACCCCACAAGGGCAGTTTGTGCCCCATGAGAGAAGAGGACAGGGGACATCTGCAGAACAGAGATGTCCTTCCTGGGGACCCTGGCCCAGTGCAGGGGCCGGGCTGGCACCAGGGAAGAGCAGGGGATGCGTGGTGGGGGGATGCTCGGGTTTATCTCAGTGGGAATAGGGAAAGCCCTGGGGGTGAGTTGGATTTGAATGGTACACAGGGCTGTTCAGGGTGTGCTGGGCTGGGGAGGAGTGGGTGCCCAGGGCAGGGCAGGGCAGTGTGCGGATGGGCATGGGTGGGGGGCAGGTGGCCATTGGGGTGGGAAGAGGTGCCTTGTGTGGTGGGATGGAGGATGACCCAGCAGTGCTGGAACTGGGCACTGCCAGCCTTGAACAGCTTTTGAGGTTAGAAGGGACCTCACACTGCAGTGTGGACAGCAGGGAGGGAAGTGGGCTCCCACCCTGGCACCTCTGGTTCCATGAAGGCAGGAGGTTCCCCCAGATCTGCAGCACTGGGGCTCAGCACTCTCCTGACTCCTCCAATGTTGGTGTTTGAAGGTGCTGCGGAGGTGAGGCTGGCGGATGGCAGCGGGCGCTGTGCTGGGAGAGTGGAGGTGAAACACCAAGGCCAGTGGGGGACCGTGTGTGATGACTACTGGGGCATGAACGATGCAGCAGTGGTTTGTAAGCAGCTGGGCTGTGGGTCTGCTGTTGGAGCACCTCAGTACGGACACTTTGGGCCAGGATCTGGCCACATTTGGATGGATGATGTCAACTGTACTGGCACCGAACCTGTCCTTTCTGACTGCACACATGCAGGATGGGGTGAACATAATTGTGAGCACTTTCGTGACGCTGGAGTGATATGTTCAGGTGAGTGGTCAACCTGTTCCCAGTCTTTGGAGCTGAAAAGGGTGAGGGGACCTGGCTGTGCCCTCAGGGAACAACAAACATGCTGGAGCAGGGCCAAGTGCCACCAATCAGAGACCATGAGTGCTGGGCCCTGGACAGAGGAGCAGGTGGCACAAAGCCTCTCGCTGACCATACTCAGGACTCAGCTGTGTGGCCCTACACTGCCAGACTTAAAGAGCTTGGCAGCTGCTTGACTCAGGCTGCTTGCCCTGCATCACCACATGCAAAGGCTGGTGCTGGGATATCCCGGGTGTTGTGACAGCCCTGTGAGGACAGGACCCAATGCAGGCAGTGCTGACCAGCTGCCAACCCCTTCCTGCATGCCCACAGCTCCCCACACTGACCCATGAAACAGGGTCTTTGTCAGTACTTATTCATCTCATCTGGGCCTGCTGTGACCATCTGAGGCAGCATAAGACCAGGGGGACACAAAGGTCTCCTGTCCCCTGCCTGGCCATTGACCTGGGCCTGTGCACATCTGGGCAGAGTACAGTGTCCCTGGCTGAGAACATCTCCCCTCCAGCAGGCATTGGAATGCTCTGGACTGACACCAGCTGTGACAATAGCTTAAGCATATCTGTGCTCTGTGACACCTGCCGCCAAAAAGGAATGTCCCAATAGCCCTGGACCAACCCTGGAATCACAGTGCGGTTCTGGTTGCACCAATTTGATGATGGTCCTGCCTGGCACGAAGCTCTGCAGGGGCTGAGCAGGCTGCAGCAGTCATCATCATCTGGGTTAGTTCTCCTGGACCCTAACTGCTTACATTCCTGCAGTGCTGGGAGGACCGTGCCAGGCAGCACAGTGAACCTTGTGTGGGAGCACTTTGTTTGAGCAGTACCTGTGGCTGTGAGTGTGTGGCAGACACATAGCTCAAACGCTCTGATGGTGTGGAGAAGGGGTGAAGGGGTCTTGGATGTGTTTGTGTCACCAGGACTCTCCCAACAGCTTTCTCTGCGTTGTGCAATGGGCAGTTTGGTCACATGTTCTATGATTCTATGAGATTATGTGGGATGTGGGTATGTAACTGCCAGAGTGCTCTGGGGACGCCCAGTTGTTTTATTGTCTTGGTTTGGTTTGATTTTTTTCCAGGATTTGTCCGGCTGGTGGAAGGGAAGAGCCGCTGCTCAGGACGTGTGGAGATAAATGATGGAGACCAGTGGAAAACTGTTTGTGATTCCCACTTTGGTCCCAAAGATGCTGAGGTGGTCTGTAGGGAGCTGCAGTGCGGCAGGGCCCTGCCTATGGCTGGAGGAGGTCACTTTGCAGAAGGGGTTGGTCCCATGTGGGATGGAGAGCTGCAGTGTGTGGGGAATGAGTCCCTCCTGTCCTCCTGCCCCAAGGAGTTCTCCAGGGACCAGGCCTGCACCCAGACTAACAGCGCTGTTGTCAGCTGCACACGTAAGGACTCAGGGTGGGCTGTTGAACACTGAAATGAACCCCAGCCTGAGGAGGGGACAGTTTGTGCTTGTGGAGACAAGGGAACTGGGGCATCTGTTCCCACAGCTGGCAGAGAGGTGACCATCCTGGGGATCTTAGACAAGGTTGGGCTGGTGCCCAAGGACAGAGAGAGGGCATGGGCTAGGAGGGCTCCCTGGGATCATCATGTTTGTCAGCACGGGATACACATAGGTCTGAGACAATGAGCTGGGAGGTGCCCAGGGCAGACTGTGGTCCAGGGGAGCTGGGGGCCCTGGGGACAAGCAGCAGTGTGTGCTTGGGGATCCCTGGGAGCAGGTCTCTTCCCAGGGTGCCGGCTGGGGGGGAGCGGGTGCTCTAGGTGGGTCTGAGGCAAGGACAGGTTGAAGGGGCCGTTATCATAGAAGGAAGTGCCAAATTCTGTGAGCTCACAAATGACCCAGCTGTGCTGGAGCTGGTCACCCTCAGCTTTGCAGAGACTGTGGGGATAGAAGGGAACGCTACACCACACTGGGGACAACAGGGAGGGGATTGGGCTCCCACTCTGAGAGCAATAGTGCTGGGGCTTGATGCTGTTCTGACTGGTCCTGTGTCAGTGTTTGAAGGTGCTGCGGAGGTGAGGCTGGCGGATGGCAGCGGACGCTGTGCTGGGAGAGTGGAGGTGAAACACCAAGGCCAGTGGGGGACCGTATGTGATGACTACTGGGGCATGAACGACGCAGCAGTGGTTTGTAAGCAGCTGGGCTGTGGGACTGCTGTTCGAGTTCACCAGGCTGGCTATTTTGATTCTGGATATGGCGCCATCTGGATTGATGACATTGCCTGTAACGGCACCGAATCTGCCCTGTCTGACTGCACACATGCAGGATGGGGTGAACACGATTGTAATCATAATGAGGTTGCTGGAGTGACGTGTTCAGGTAAGGGGTCAGTCTGTTGCACATATTTGGGGTTTGGATGTTGAAAGTCACCTGACTTTGCCCTCATGGAGCAACAAACAGAAGCTGGAGTAGGGCCCAATGATGCTGGTCAAACTGCTGAGCTGGCACTCCCGTTGCTCGTGGCCCCAGTCCCTGAAGAAAGGCCAGAGGGAGCCAACCCCACGTTGAACTAACCCTGCCACAGTGCATTGGACCCACCTCCATTGGTGTCTTGGTCTGCAGGGGAAACCTCCATTCTTGTCCTGGGGTGTCCACTGGTCTCCACTGGTCCCCAGCCATTCTTCCAGTTCCCAGCCAACAAGGCTGAGGATCCCTGTATGGAGACATCACCAGGGGTCTTGCTTGGCACCCAACACCTTGGAGCAAGAGCATGAGATGGTTGGTTATGCTGGGTTGTTGCCACCTCGGAGACGTGTACTTTGACAGACTTGGAGAGACTTTTCAGAGAGTATCTGTGCTGGGCCTTGGGCAGAGGAGCAGATGGCACATAGTCCCCCTCTGCCTGTCCCCAGGGCTCAGCTGTGTGGTCCTGCACTGCCAGGCTTAAAGAGCTTGGCAGCTGCTTGACTCAGGCTGCTTCCCCTGCATCACCACATGCAAAGGCTGGTGCAGGGATATTCCTGGGGCTGTGACAGCCCTGTGGGGACAGGACCCCATGCAGGTGGCGCTGACCAGCTGTCCACTACATCCTGCCTGCCCGCAGCTCCCCACACTGACCCATGAAACAGAGTCTTTGCCAGCACTTATTGACTTTCATCTGTGCCTGCTGTGACCCTCTGGGGCATCGTAAGATCAGGGAGACATGAAGGTCTCCTGCCCCCTGGCTGGCCATTGGCCTGGGCCTGTGCACCTCTGGGCAGAACATGGTGTCCCTGGATGAGATCACCCTCTGCAGCAGGCATTGAAAGGCTCTGGACAGGCACCAACTGTGATAACAGCTGCTCCATTTCTGTTCTCTGAGACATCTCCCATCAAAAAGGAGCCTCCCAAAACCCTGTAACAGCCCTGGAATCACAGTGCGGTTCTGGTTGCACCAATGGTCCTGCCTGGCCTGAAGCTCTGCAGTGGCTGAGAAGGCTGCAGTAGACATGGAATCACAGAATCATTTTGATTTGAAGAGACCCTCAGGGTCATCAAGTCCAACCATAACCTATCTGTGGCACTCTAATAATGTCCCTTGGAACCTCATCTCTATGTCTTTTAAACCCCTCCAGGGATGGTGACTCCACCACTGCCCTTTGGCAGCCTTTTCCACTGTTTCACAAACCTTTCCATTAAGAAATTTTCCTAATATCCAATATAATTCTCTCCTGGTGCAAACTGAGGCCATTTTCTATCATCCTATCACTTGCTACTTGGGTGAAGAGACCAACACTCTCCAGGCTACTCCTTTCGGGTAGTTGTAGGGACTGAGAAGGTCTCCCCTCAGTCGCCTTTTCTCCAGACTGAACCCCCCAGGTCCCTCAGCTGCCCTCCGTCACACTTGTGCTCCAGACCCTTCACCAGCTGTTCCCTTCTCTGAACTTGCTTCAGCACCTCAAGGTCTTTCCTGTCATGAGTGGCTTAAAACTGAGGCCAGGATTCGAGGTTTGTCCTCACTAGTGCCCAGGACAGCAGGATGGTCACTGCCCTGGTCCTGCTGACTACACCAGTGCTGGTACGAACCAGGATGCTGGTGGCCTTTTTGGCCACCTGGGTACACACTGGCTCATGTTCAGCTGGTGTTGACCAACACCTCCAGATCCTTTTCCACCAGGCATCTTTCCAGCCCTTCTTCCCCGAGCCTGTAGTGTTCATGGGGTTGTTAAGACCCAAATTTAGGACCCCTCAATTGGCCTTGTTGAACCTCAGACAATTGGCCTCAGACTATTGATCCATCCTTTCCATATCCCTCTGTAGAGCCCTCCCACCCTCCAGCAGGTCAACACTCCCATCCAACTTGGTGTCGTTTGCAGACTTACTGAGAGTGCACTCAATCCCCTCATCCAGATCATTGATAAAGAAATTAAACAGAACTGGCCCCAATACTGAGCCCTGGGGACACCACTTGCGACTGGCCACCAACTGAATTTGGCTCTGTTCGCCACAATTCTTTGGATCTGACCACCCAGCCAGTTTTTTACCCAGCGAAGTGTACACCCATCCAAGACAAGAGCTGCCAGTTTCTCCAGGAGAATGCTGTGGGAATGGTGTAAAAGGCTTTACTGAAGTCTAAGTACATGCCATCCACAGCCTTTCCGTCATCCACTAAGTGAGTCACCTTGTCACAGAAAGAGATCAGGTTGGTCAAGCAGGACCTGCCTTTCATAAACCCATGCTGGCTGCACCTGACCTCTTGGTTGTCCTGTATGTGCCATGTGATGTCACTCCGGATGATCTGCTCCATGACCTTCCTTGGCACCAAGGTCAGACTGACAGGTCTGTAATTCCACAGATCTTCCTCCAGCTCTTCTTGTAAATGGACATCACTTGTTCCAGCTTCCAGTAAACTGGGACCTCCCCAGTTAGCCAGAATTGCTGGTAAGTAATGGAGAGTGGCCTGGTGATGACCTACACCAGCTCGCTCAGTACCCTTGGGTGGATCCCATCTTACCCCATAGACTTCTGTGTGTCTAAGGTACCTCAGTCTTTCCCTCATCCTCTGTCACTATGTTTCCCCCTGCATCCACCAGAAGGTGGAGAATCTCCTTAGCCCTCCTTTTGTTGCAATGTATTTATAGAAGCATTTTTTGTTCCCTTTTACAGCAGCAGCTGCCAGCATCCAACTCTAGTTGGGCTTTGACCCTTTTAATTTTCTCCCTGCATAAATTCACTGCAACCTTGTAGTCCTTCTGAGTAGCTTGCCCCTTCTTTCAAAGTTTATAAATTCACCTTTTATTCCCGAGTTTCAGCCGAAGCTCTCTGTTCAGACAGCCTGTCACCTCATCTTTCAGCACACAGCCTACTCCTACAACTCTAAGATTTCCTTCTTGAAGAGCAACCAGCCTTCCTGGACTCCTTTGCCTGTTGTCCTTCAGTCATTATCATCTGGGTCAGTTCTCCTGGATCCCAACTGCTCACACTGCCTGTGCCAGGCAGCACAGAGAACCTTGTGTGGGAGCACTTTATTTGAGCAGTACTTACAGCTGTGAATGTGTGGCAGATACATACCCTCAAGTGCTCTGATGGTATAGAGAAGCAGTGGCGGGGGTTTGGATGTGTTTGTACCACAACCCTCGCAGCTTCCTCTGGAATGTGCAATGGGCAGTTTGGTCACATGTTCTATGATTCTATGCAGTGATGTGGGACATGGGCATGTAAGCACAGAGGGCTCTGGGAACTCCCAGGCTTTTGGGTATGGCTTGGTGATGGTGTTGTCTTTGTTGGTTTGTTTCTTTGTTTTTTCCAGGATTTGTCCAGCTGGTGGAAGGAAAGAACCGCTGCTCAGGACGTGTGGAGATCCGTGATGGGGACCAGTGGAAAACTGTTTGTGATTCCCTCTTTGGTCCCAAAGCTGCTGAGGTGGTCTGTAGGGAGCTGCAGTGCGGCAGGGCCCTACCTATGGCTGGAGGAGGTCACTTTGCAGAAGGGGTTGGTCCCATGTGGGATGGAGAGCTGCAGTGTGTGGGGAATGAGTCCCTCCTGTCCGCCTGCCCCAAGGGGTTCTCCAGGGACCAGACCTGCACCCAGATGAACAGCGCTGTTGTCAGCTGCACACGTAAGGACTCAGGGTGGAGTGTCGAACACTGGGGCTGTGCCAGGGGTTGGGGTAGAGAGCAAGGACCATGTTGGGCAGGGTGGGTAATGGGACTGTCTGCAGCATGAAATCAGTGCAGGAGAAGAAAGGCATGGTCTCCCTCTGTCCTCTCATCATACAGAGGGTACAAAAGCACCAACCCAACCTCTCTCCTTCTCCTCTTTCCCCAGAGTACACAGGGTTCAGGCTAGTGAATGGAAGCACAGCATGTGCGGGGAGGTTGGAGGTCCAGGTGCTAGGGACCTGGGGGACCCTCTGTGGCTCCCACTGGGATCTCTTGGATGCCCACGTTCTCTGTCGTCAGCTCAACTGTGGTTTTGCGGAGTCCATTCCTGGAGGACAGCATTTTGGGAGAGATATTGGCCTTGTCTGGAGAGACTCATTCCACTGTGACGGGACTGAAGCCCACCTGGGACAGTGCCCAGTGATCACCCTGGGGGCCTCCCCATGCTCCCATGGGAACAACGCTGCTGTCATTTGCTCAGGTGAGTTCCAGGAAAATGGTGCATTAACTCTATTGCCCTTTTTGTGAGACATGGGCACCCAAAGCAGGGGTCCCATGGGAACACAAAGCTAAATTTCTCTCTGGAGGATCCCTAACTTCCCCAGGAGCTCCCTGGTGGGCTTTCCCTGCTCAGACTGACTGCTCTGCTCTGTGAGAGCTGAGGTCTGAACAGAGGCAGGTGTCTGCCCCCCGGGGTAGTGGCTTAGGCCCCAGCACCACTGCCAGGCCTGGGGTCTGTGGGATGAGCCCAGTACAGGGCTGCATGGTTCTGCTCCATCCCTTCAGCTGCAGACAAACACATCACATTCCCACAGAGAGCCCTGCAGAGACTCATCCCACTATCCAAGCAGCAGCTGCCTTCATGCCACAGCAGAAGCAAAGCTGGGTGTGAGCTGCAGAAGGGACCCACAGCTTTGCCCTTGCTTCTTGTTAGCACAAGGCTCAATCTTGTCCTGCTTAGTCAGAAAATCCCCCCTTGACCTCCCCCTTGAAGGCTGCCATGTTGCCCGGTGCCACTGATGGCTGCGGCTCCTCTGCTCTCCCCAGGCCAAGCCGATTCTGCATCCCTGCGGCTGGTGGGCGGCGGGAGCCGGTGCAACGGGCGAGTGGAGATCTTCCAGCACGGGACATGGGGCAGAGTCCTGGACGACCAGTGGGACATGCAGGAGGCCAGCGTGGTGTGCCGGCAGCTGCGGTGTGGAGAGGCAGAAAAAGCCTACAACCCCCGCAAGCCTGAGCGAGGGACGGGACCCGTGGGACTGCGAGGGGTCCGGTGTGCAGGGCACGAGGCCAGCCTGACCCTCTGCAACACCTCCCTGCCCAGGAGTGCCCTGTTGGGAGGGGTTGTGGAGGACGTGGGAGTGATTTGCTGGGGTGAGTGGTGCTGCACGAGCCCACAAATGATGGGAAGGATGGGCAGCCACCCCCTGACAGCACCTGGGGTTTCTCCCCACTGCAGGGAGCCGGCGGGTTCGGCTGGTGAATGGGCCGGGGCGCTGCGCAGGGAGAGTGGAGATCTACTACCAGGGCAGCTGGGGGACCGTCTGTGATGACGGCTGGGACCTGTCTGATGCCGCCGTCGTTTGCCACCAGCTGGGCTGCGGAGGGGCAGTAGAGGCACCTGGCTTCGCTTCGTTCGGGGAAGGCTTTGGGCAGATCTGGCTGGACAGCGTGAACTGTTCCGGGGTCGAAGCTGCTCTCTGGGACTGTGCTGCCAGGCCCTGGGGGCAGCACGACTGTGGGCACAAAGAAGACGTGGGTGTCATCTGCTCAGGTCTGTGCCAGGAGCTGTGCTGGGAGCCTGGTTCGTGGGGAGGGCAGGACGCAGGAAAGCTGGGTATGGTCCATGCTGTCCCTGGATGAGCCTCCACCTGAGCCCATCCTACAGACAACCGTGCATGGGTGCCCTCAGTCCTACTGGGGTTCCCTAGGGAGCTCAGCTGTCCCCCAGGGTTAGTGGGGGGACCAGTGGTGTCTGTCATCAGGGACTTCTCTCTGCCCTGGGTGCAAGGGGGACTTGCTGGCCCTGCCATGCCTGGCGGGGGGCCTGGGGAGCGCAGAGGTGTCCTGGCTACCACAGCCCCAGACCAGCCTGTTCCTCTTGCTGCCTTTCCTCCCAGAGTTCGTGGCCCTGAGGCTGGAGAACAGTGATGGCTGCTCCGGGCGCCTGCAAGTTTTCTACAATGGGACATGGGGGAGTGTTTGTTTCAACTCAACGACTCCTGACACGGCGTCGCTGGTGTGCAAGGAGCTGGGCTGCGGGGACAGAGGATTCCTGGAAACAGCCCTGCCCCGTGGCAGGGTGTCTGGTCCTGCCTGGCTGGATTACGTGCAGTGTGGGGAGACAAACTTCTCCTTCTGGCAGTGTCCCTCCACTCCCTGGGAGCCACAGTCCTGCAATGACCTGCAAGAAGAGATGCACATCACCTGCAATGGTAACTCTGAGCCACTTGGGCACTGGTGTCACCTCAGTTTCTGCTCTCCTCTGGGCATGGCCAAATGCAGAGAAAGAGATGGACAGGCTTTTCCTTTCCCTGTCAGACCCTTCTGCTGCTGATGGCACAAATGTGGCCTTAGCTCTCAGAGCCTCACATGTGCAGCAGCACTTCCCATCCACCAGTGCCCAGGGGAGACAGAAACATCTCCAGGTGAGGCCTAAGCAGACAACAGAGAGGGTTCAGAGGAGCTTCCCCTCCACTGAAACCCCCCTGCTGCTCTATAACCAAGATGCCACACACAGGCACAAGCAGAGCTCAGCCCCACTCTCTTCTGCACAATCCCCCAAGACAGCCCCTTCACCACAGTGTTTCCTTCTTCAGGGAGACGCCCAGAAATCCTCCCAGAGCCTTTGGCCCCATGCCCCAACTCCACCAGCTGCACAGGTAGGGAGCTGCTCTGTGTGCTCCTCTTGCCTGGCAGGGCTCTGCTGTCTGAGAGCCATGGGAGCTCTTTGCCTTCTCCAGACAGGGAGAAGATCCGTGCTGTGGGAGGCGAGGATGGGTGCTCGGGCAGAGTGGAGCTCTGGCATCACGGCTCCTGGGGAACAGTGTGCGATGACTCCTGGGACATGCAGGATGCCCAGGTGGCGTGCAGGCAGCTGGGTTGCGGCCCTGCAGTGTCTGCCCTGCATGAGGCTGCCTTTGGGGTGGGCCAAGGCCCCATCTGGCTGGAGCGGGTGGAGTGCCGGGGGACGGAGTCGTCTCTGCAGGACTGCTGGGCCCGGCCTGGGGACGGACGTGCTTGCCAGCATAAGGAAGATGCTGCTGTGTGCTGCTCGGGTGAGCGACAGGGATGGGACCCCTTGCTCGGATAGTGGCAGGGAGCTGGGGAAGGCCTTTCGCCCACTTGTCCCCTGACCTCCCAAGAACAAGGATGTTCCTGCGTAGCACAGCAGCCTGGTGCCAAGCAGGGAGCAGCCTTGGTGGAACTGGATGTCCTCTGGCCACTGCTCATGGGGCCCTGCAGCTCCAGGACTATCCCCTGGGGTGCCTGTGCCACCCTGCCTGCCACCCAGAGCAGAGGCCCTGGACCCTGGCCTGGCCTGGCCTTTCCAGCAATACAGGAGGGGCAATTTGGGTGGGATGTGTCAGGGACATCTACAGACACACACATCATGTGTAGGAAAGGAGGATCCCTGGTATGTGCATTCCCACCCTCTCAGCCCAGCTCTCCTTTTCCTCCTCTGCAGCTACACCCAGGACCGCAGCATCCCCACCCCAAGCAGGTAACTTGTCCTCCCGGTAGGTCTAGGTATCCTCGGGGCCAGGCTCTGACCCACATTGGGTGGAAGGAGCTCCTTGCTGGAGTGTGAAGCTCCTAGGAGGAGGCACTGGGGTAGTTCTACGGGGATTGAGGAGGGTTGTAATTTACTCATCAGAGTGGAAACTTCTCCATCACTGCCCCTGGGAACCTCCACCCCCTGCTGCCTTGTGTGATGGGGGTCAGGACTGGTGCTGCCTCTGCCTCTCCCAGGGCTGGTGCTGCCCTTTCCATGTTCTTGCCCATGCAGATCCCACCCAAGGCCATCCGACTGGGAGCGGGAGAGTCTCAGTGCCCATCATCATCTGCATCATCCTGGGGGCCCTTCTCTGCCTGCTCCTGGCCCTCCTGGCCGGGCAAGTGCTCAGTGCCAGGGATGGGTGCAGAGGTGGGTCCTTCCACAGAGGTCCCAGTGATGCCTCCTGGAAGGTCTGTGGGTGCTGTGGGGTGTCAGTAAGGGGCACAAGCAGAGCTGAGGGCATGAGACTATGTGCTGCCACCTGTCCCACACACCTCCCCATTGACTGACCACAGGGCACCAGAGCAAGGGGTGGAGAGAACCCAGAGGTGGTGGGACATTGTGATGGGGTAAGGAGAGAAACAGCAGAGCAGGACCGGGGGAGATTTTAGTCTGGGGGAAATGGCCAAGGTTGGAAGTGCTGGGGGTAGTGCTGGAGAGGGCTCTGGAGCAAGGTAGAAGGCAGGAGGAGCACAGAACAGCAGCATCCATCTCCATGGTGTCAGGCCCCTGGGCTGACCCTCTGCCCAGTGCTGCCCACCCCTTGGCAGGGCAGGGGCAATGCTATGGAGTCACGGGACAAAAAGTGTTCAGGTCCAGGTGAAAAGGAAACATGGCACTTGCTCTGGGGTCAGACAAGGGGAACATGACCCATGGGCCAGAAGAACATGAGTGGAGGGCATGACCCAAGGACCAGAAGAACATGAGTGTTGTCAATGAAGTGATGATGTGAGGATGACAGTGCCCCAGATAACCTCCATGGCAATATGGCCCTCACTGGGGCTGTGGCAGCTGTTCCTGGACAGTGCAGTGGGTCTGTGCTGTTGGAGTGGTCCAGGGCTGGCCCATGGAACAGATCTGGTTGAGCAAAATGGGGTCCTATTGCTGTTCTGTCTTTCCCTATGCCAGCCCTGCCTCTGTTTCCAGGCTCTAGGAGAGCTCAAGAACTCTTCCCCGAGGCTGTGTATGAGGAAATCGGTTACAGCCCAGTGTGGGAGAAGCAGGCAAGGTTCGGTCGCTCAGGTGGGTGTGGGTTCTCCCTGGAGGAACACCTGCAGGATCCTTTCCCCTGGCCCCAAACCAGCACTGATCCTCTGAAGCCCCAGAGCCCGTGGTCTATGCAGTGCTGTGTGGTCTGTGGGAAGAGCACCCAGGTCCTAGGCCCAGCAGAGAAGGTGCCTCTCAACCAGCTTGGCCCATCAGAGCTGGACAGCCCCTCTCTTCCTGCCCCTGCACTTCATGTTACACCAGAGGAGTGAAGGAAGACCTGTCCTGGGGCAGCTCTGGGAGCACCTTTGAGACAGGGTTTGTCCCAGGGGAGCAGGGAGAATTTCTAGCCCTCCTCCCCATGTAGCCCCAGTTCTGTGAATCACTCTTCCCCAGCAGCACTGACCATGAGCCAGGTCAGTGGGTTTGCTCCATAACACCTGCTGCACATCTCTTCAGGCTCCTCTGCAGAGCAATCCCTGACCCAGTTGCAGCTCTACCATGAGGTCAGAGAAGAAGAAGATAGTTTGGGATCAGCACTAGGGAACAGAGCAGGAAGGGGTTGATCTCCCTACAGACAGATGATGGACAGAGGTGTCACTGAGTGTCACTGTCAGAGATGGGAAGGACTTGAGGGTCTCCTGTGGTGCTACCAATATCAGTGTCTCAGCCCTGTGTCCCTGCTCATCCTCCCATTCTCTGTTCTGCAGGATATATCTTTTTCACTGTCGCCAGCTCCCCTGTCTTTTCAGATGTTCTTGTTCTGCCCGGGAATGACCCAGTGGATGGCTATGATGATGCCAGGGAGGTTTCTGACCCTGGAGAGGACGTTGCCCCTGGGCAGGGAGCCTGGGAAATGCCCAGGGTGCCAGAGAAGGAAGCAGGACCCAGGGGTGCACCCAGAGGTGAGATGGAAATTTAGAGCTGCTGGTTCCTGGGGTGCCATCCCTGCTGCCATCCTAGTTGCTGCTGTACTGAGACCTAAATCTCCTGGGAAGGGGGAACTGCCCCAGGAGTTTTCTGTGGAGGGATTGAAGGGTGGGAGAAGGAGCTGAATGTGGTGAGGAGCAGGGAGGAAGGTGATGCACAGACCCCATGGGGTGAACTGCAACGTCCTGCCTTGCTGCTTGCAGGTGGCGACCTGCCCTCCCAGAGAAGGGCCGGGTTCAGTGGAGCTGAAGGAGACACCTCATCCCTGTCCCTAGAGAGCATGGGCTATGATGATGCTGAAGAGGTCTCTCTGGCACATCCTCATAAGGACACAGAGGCTGTGACACTGGACCTGGGTGCACAGCAGTCCCTGAGCCCCACAATAGCAGAGCCCATTCCCGCTATGCAGCTGGGTGTGGACAGGAGGGAGGAGATGTCTGTGCAGCTGGGAGAGCCGTGAGCACTGGGGAACCACCTCCCTTTACCCATGGGCTGCAGAAATAGCCCAGAGTTTCCTCTGTTTTTTTTTCCCATTTTTACACTGTACATCATATTTGTTCTTATTAAAAGTCTCAGGGGGCTTTGACCCAGAGCTGGTCTGTGCCTGCCCAGGTGTCATAAAATCTTCCTGAATTTGATTAGAGGGAGCACAGAACAAAGACATGGTGGTGGGTAGGGGGCATGTCTCAGGGGCAGCAAGCTTGGGCTCAGGCTCTCAGGCTGTGAGAGCCTCTGGTCCCTGGGGAGTAATCCGTCTGACAGAAACGTTTCCCTTCTTCTTGACACAGGTAATTTCTAGTCAAAAAGGCCCTCTGGTTCAACCTGTCACTGGCCAGCCTGTTCCAATGCCTGACATTACTCTCTGGGAAGAAATTGTTCCCAATATCAAGTCTAAACCTCTCCTCGTGCAACTTGAGGCCACTTGCAGTCAGTCAGCGGGGCACACAGTGGTAGCAGCAGCTAATTCCTGTGGCTGAGCACCAGATCAGCTAGTTCCCGTGGCTGAGTGCTAGACCAGAGCAGACAGCAGGCTTCCTGGAGGCAAGGAAACCCGAGGAAGAGGCGTTTCTGGCATTCGTAGAGTCATAGAGTCATTTGAGTTGGAAGAAACCCTCAGGATCATTGAGTCCGGCCATAACATGACCTAACCTAACTCTAACACTAAACCATGTCCCTGAGAAACTCGTCTAAATGCCTTTTAAATACCTTCAGGGATGGTGACTCCACCACTGCCCTGGGCAGCCTGTTCCAATGCCTGACAATCATTTCCATGAAGAATTCTTTTCCTAATATCCAATCTACACCTCCCCTGGCACTACCTGAGGCCATTTCCTCTTGTCCTATCACTTGCTACTTGGGAAGAGGAGACCAACACCCTCCATGCTACAACCTCCTTTCAGGTAGTTGTAGACAGCAATAAGGTCTCCTGTCAGCCTTCTTTTCTCCAGGCTAAACAACCCAGTTCCCTCAACCACTCCTCATGAGACTTGTGTTCCAGGCCCCTCACCAGCTTCATCACCTCCTCTGCGCTCTCTCTAGTGCCTCAATGTCCTTCTTATGATGAGGGGCCCAAAACTGAACACAGTATTCAAGGTGGGGCCTCACCAGTGCCAAGAAGCGGCATATCTCATGAGAGGCTGATGCAGAGGGGGCATTGCCAGGAGATTTAAACTGTCCCTGAGGAGCACAGGGTACCACGCAGCACAGTGAACAGGGCCAGCAAACAGAGGTGAGGCAGTTAGCATGGCAGTTTGTGCAGAAGGGCAAGCAGGAAGGGTGAGGAAGCTCTGCCAGCTCAGGAGATTAGTTCAGTTAGTGGTTATCACCCACACAGAAGGAGCCTAACTATGGTAGCCACCTGGAGGAACGGTAAGTCCCCTGTATTTGCCACGAAGAAGGCAGCAACTCAAGACAGCACGGCCATGGAAGCGTACAACTGTCCAGACCTCAGGCTGCAGGGAATACCAGAGTCTCTCACTGTCATGGAAGGGTAGGAGAGAGAACAGCTGTGTGAGGTGTGGTCAAGTGGATGACCTGCTCAGCCTGGTGGTAGAGTTAAAAGAGGAGGTAGAAAGGCTGAGAAGAATCAGGGAGGAGAAGAAGGAAATAGACTGGTGGGATCAAGCTCTGGCCTCCCTGAGACATGAAACGCCACCACAAAATAACCAAGTCCAAGAGAGTCCATTACCCTCCCCCTGCCTGACTGAAGGCAGTAGGTCAAGGGAAAGGGGTGAATGGAAACAATTCCATACCCAAGGTGGGAGGTGAAACATCCCCTTGCCCACCCCACCCTCCCATGTGCCTCTACATGAGAGATACGATGCTCTAGAAGTGGAAGGCCAGTCAATGGCCAATGAATACGAAGAACCATCTACACCACAGGTGCTCACATGATCTGAAAAGCCTACCTCCATAAGAAGGGTTAGCTTTAGGTGACTCCTTTATGGGGGGTACAGAGGGTCCAACATTCCGGAAGGACCCTCCTCTTAGGGAGGTCTGCTGCCTTCCTGGGACCCGGGTTAAGGACATCACCAGGAAACTCCCTAGCCTGGCATGGCCCTCAGACTACTACCCATTGCTCGTCTTTCACGTGGGTAGTGATGAGGCTGTGACCCATAGTCTAAGGGAAATTAAAAGGTACTTCAGGGCCTTGGAATGGTTGGTGAGGGAATCAGGTGCACAGGTTATTTTCTCCTCTCTTCTTCTAGTTATGGGCAGTGACAGCACAAGAAACAGATGGGTGTTACTCTATTAACACATGGCTTCGTGGCTGGTGTCACAGCCACATTTTTGGCTTTTTTGATATCGGGTTTGCTGGCATCGGATGGAGTTCACCTTTCACATAAGGGGAAGAGGGTCTTTGCACACAAGCTATCATGGCTTATTGACAGGGTTTTAAACTGGACATGATGGAGGAGGGGGATGTAATCAGGTTCACCTGCAATATGCTGTGTGACGTGACAGCAAGCATAAAGAGACAAGGTGAAGCAGGCTCTAAACTGATGAGCTTGGGGAGCAGGGTCCAAAGTGGTGATGCTCACACAATCAAATCCAACTGGAGAACAAGCCAGACCAACCAAAGCAGCAACAAATATTCCTTAGCTGTCTCCCAAGGTAAGAACCAGAAGGTCAACCTCCTCAAGGGTACACATGGCTGCAGCAGATCTCTCTGCACCCCTCATGAGAAACCGGCATATTTGAGTGCTTCTCTGAAGTGTCTGTACACCACCCTCATGATCACATGCCCTGGTTCTCATGGAAGATTTCAATCACCCTGACATCTGCTGGGTGGGCAACACAGCTAAGCACGCATAATCCAGGAGGCTCCTACAGATAACTGATGACAACTTTTTGACACAGATGGTGGAGGAGCCAACGAGGAGAGGCATGCTGCTGGATCTGATCCTAAAAAAAGCAAGAAGAACTATATGGATATGTCATGGTTGGGGGCAGCCTCATCTGCAGCAACCATGACATGGTGAAGTTCAGGATCTTACATAGAGGAAGCAAGACAATAAGTAGGACTTAAACCATGGACTTCAGCAGGGTGAACTTTGGCCTCTTCAAGGTCCTGCTTGGAAGAATTGCATGGGATAGGACTCTAGAAGCTAGGGGAGTCCAAGAGAGCTGGCTAATATTCAAACATCACTTCCTCCAAGCTCAAGACTGATGCATCCCTATGAGAATGAAATCAAGTAAAGGGAATAAGAGCTCAGCATGGATGAATAAGGAACTCCAGTCAAAACTCAGATGGAAGAAGGATGTTTATGTGATGTGGAAAAACAGACAGACCACCTGGGAAGAATATAAGGAGGCTGTTAGAGTATGCAGGGGTACAGTGAGGAAGACCAGGCTCCACTTGGAAGCAAATCTGGCCAGGGATGCCAAGGACAAGAAGGGCTTCTTCAAGTACATCAGCAGCAAAAGAAAGCTTAGGGAAAATGTAGGTCTGCTGCTGAATGAGGTGGGTGCCCTGAAGGTGGAAGATAGAAAGAAGGTAGAGTTACTGAATGCTTTCTTAACTTCTATCTTTACTGCTAAGACCAGCCTCCAGATATCCCAGATGCTAGAGATAGGAGAGAAAGTCTGGCAAATGGAAGACTTTCCCTTGGTTGAAAAAGATCAGGTTAGAGATGGTTTAGACAAGCTGAACAGCCACAAATCCATGGGCCCCAATCAGATGTGCTCATGAGTTCTGAAAGAGTTGGCAGATGTTATTGCTAAGCCACTCTCCATCATCTTTGGAAGGTCTTGGGGAACAGGAGAGGTGCCTGAGCACTGGAAGAGAGCCAGCGTCACTCCAGTCTTCAAAAAGGTCAAGAAGGATGACCCAGGAAACTGCAGGCCAGTCAACCTCACCTCCATCCCTGGAAAGGTGATAGGACAGCTCGTTCTGGACATCATCTCCAAACATGTGGCAAAAAGAAGGTTATCAGGAGTAGTCAGCATGGGTTCACCAAAGGAAAATTATGTTTGAACAACCTGATAGCCTTCTATGACTGGCTGGGTAGATGAGGGAAGAGCAGTGGACATTGTCTACCTTGACTTCAGCAAGGCTTTTGACATTGTTTCTCAGAACGTCCTCATAGGCAAGTTCAGGAAGTGCAGGCTGGATGAATGTACAGTGAGGTGGATCATGAACTGACTGCATGGCAGAGCTCAGAGGGTTGTGATCAATGGTGCAGAGTCTGGTTGGAAGCCTGTAGTTGGTGGGATTCCCCAGGAGTCAGTACTGGGTCCAGATCTGTATATGTTCATCAATGACCTGGATGAAGAGACTGAGTGCACCCTCAGCAAGTTTGCTGATGATACCAAACTGGAAGGAAGGGCTGACACAGCAGAAGGCTGTGCTGCCATTCAGTGAGACCTGGACAGTGGGCCTGTCAGCAGCACCTCATCATTCCTAGAGATCAGTATCACCTCTGCTAAAGGCCCCAAGTAGCAGCAAACATTAAAAAAAAAAAAAAAAAAAAAAAAAAAAAAAAGACAAATACAGAAAATAAAATGAAGCAAAACAAAACCAAAACCAACCAACCACCAATCAACCAAAAAAATAAAAACAAAAAGAAAAACAAATCAAACATTTCCTGCCAGGACTGCCCTTCCCAGACCTGTTTCTCTCTGTCTTTGGGGACAGCAGGGTTTTCTCACTCTTTTGTCACCTAGTTTCAGCTCTATGTTTCCATTTGCCGATCATTCTGACATGTCTCTGTGCTGAAGCCAAACCTTTATAGAAATGGGGTCTTGGACACTTGGCACGAAGTTTCCGTGTGACTAATCAGAGCTTGACCTGGTGTTACAGCTGAGGTGCCACAGCCCAAATGTGCACTGATGCCCACAGCCAAGGGCAGAGCCAGATTGAGCTGGAGCCTGTTGCTTTGGACATCTATGACGTAGCTACCAAGGCATGATGGGACAAGTCACACATCTTGGAGTGGATGGATACAGTGTTTTCATTGGAGACAGGATGGAAAAATCAGGAGTTGGATTCCCTCAAAGTAAAGAAATTACTTGGATGTATGGAGCTCCTTAATAGGGTGACTGACAAGCTGGGTCATTAAAATGCCTCGGGCTGCTCCTCTGCTACTGAGTTGGACTGGGCTCCTGGGACACGGGGAGCTTATAGCAAGCAGCAGCACTGCAGAGAGACAGCTCTGCCCACGAGCAGCTCCTCTGCAAAGCGCAGCAGGGCTGAGGGCTCTGCCTGGGGATCTCAGTGAGACGAGCAAGGCAGTGAGAGAGCTTAAATGTGGTCAGGACTGACAGGATGACTGAGAGCTCACTGGAGAATGGTAAGTTTCTGGTTGCAAGTCAATGCAACTATGGTTCCTGGAGGCATCTCCTAATGCTGCCACAGTCACAGCTTATGGGATCTGTAAGGAGGGGGCTCTTGTTTGGCAATTTTGAACAACTGTGAAGCCACAGAGTGGAGCCAGGTTGCCCAGGGCTGTCCTGCAGAGCAGGGTCCCTGCACCCCAGGGCTGTGTGCCGGGGCAGGGACTCTGCCAACTGCCAGGGTCAGCACTCAGGCTGCCCGGGGAGATCCCCATGGTGCTGTGGGGAGAAGCTGTGGGTAGAAGGAGTGACCCTTGGCAGAACAGAGTCCAGAGGGTATGGCATGAGTGAGGGCTGCTGCCAGCTGCAGATCACTAGAGGACATTTCCAGGGGATGTTTAAAGAAGAATAGTAAGGAGGGGGCTACCTGAAATTGAGGGATTGTGTTCTTAGAGTCTTCTACTCTGAGTTTTCTGGATGGGCAATAGGACACAGAAACAAATGCGTTATTCAGGGAAGGCACTGAAATTCCAGATCCATTTCTCTTACAGGTGAATAAACCAGGAAGTATCAGAAGTCAACACACCATGGCTTACAGACAGCATCAGCATCACTTTCTAGCCTCATCACGGCTGGTCTGATGTTCCCATCAGAGCCGGCCCACACAGAGCTGCCCCTGGGCAGTGCCGGCTGCTGGGAGGGGTCTGCAGGGCAGAGCTGAGCACACAACGGGTGGAATGGGATCTGCAACAGTGACAGGAGGAGACCTGGGGACAGAGACACAGCTGCAGGCAGGGACAGCTCCAGCAGCAAAGCAGGGGGTGTTCAGGAGCTTTTTTGGTCTTTCTCTGCAGATGTCTGCTGGGTATTGTCTGCTGGGCAATGATCTGACTGTCCCTTTAGCGCATTCTGTCTTCAGGAGCCCTGACTCTCTGCTCTGCCTGTCCTGCTGGGCTTGCAAGCTGCCCCCAGAAAGGCCCAGCTCTGCTGTAGGACCCCAGGAGTGCTGAGCCTTTCCTTGGGGGTCAGTACTTTCCTCTCAGAGTCCTTTGCTTCTCTCCCCGAGAGGTTGTGAAGGGCTCTCTCCATCACATCTCTACCTCTGGGCTGGCACAGAGTAGAGTTGGTAGATCTGCCCTTTCATACTGTGCTCCCCCGGTCCCATATGAGTCAAGTTTTTTTTGATTTTTTTTTTTTTAATAATTTCTGTGTGAGGTCATCTTCAAGGAAACAGAAGTGAAAGCACAGGGCAAATGAGTAAAAGATTGATGGACACTCTTTGTGTCTTGATGCTGCACTGAGCCACAGAAAGTGAGCACTTCTGTGTCTCCTCTCACATTTTCAGTCACAAAAATGAGGGTTTCTACCCCTATAAATAACCACTCAGCAGATCCAGTGGTGGAAAATGCAAAGCACAGACAAAATTCTTTTAAAGCCGTGCTAAGTCTCTCATCTGCAGCCCATGCTCTGGAGAGTCATGAGTACAGATAATGAACTTTTCTGTTAAAGCTGGATTACACCTGACTTGCGCTGTGAATGTCAGAGCCGTCACAAACCAGCTCCCATGTTCCTACTACAGCACAGCAAAGCTGGCTGTTTGGCAGCACACAGGCAGAGGTCCTGTTGCTCACAGCACACTCAGCCAGCACAGACCAGAGAAAGGAAATGCATTTCAAATTGGGGGTGATTTCTACGGCAAATGGAGTGGCTTTGCTCAGAGGAGTCTGTCCTAATTTTAAGTTGTCACTTCCTTTTTGGAACAGACCTACCATGTCAAGAAACAGCAAATGTCCAACAGCAGCTCCATCACCCAGTTCCTCCTCCTGGCATTCACAGGAGCATCCTTACACATTAGAGTAATTGCTTATATTGTTAGAAAAGCATTTAAATTGTTAAAATGCTATGATAGATGTGAATTTGGAAGAGGTTGTATTTAAAAGTTGCTAGAATATTAACTGATTTGGATCTAGGAAAATAGAATAATGGATTTATATTTATTATACTGGTTTATACTGTTTTTTGACATCTCTAAATTGTGAAAGGTAAATGGAGCTAAGGAATGTAACTATTGCTGAGCTACTTGAAATTGCATATAAAGTGTATTATGGTTGGAATGAAATGGGTAAACAAAAGAGCAAAATAGGAGGTCATGGGCCACACTTGTATTTGGTCTGATCCTACATACTTGCAAAGTTTTTGTCGATGGTTTTGGGCAGTCTCATAAAGCTGTAGTGGTTTGGTGTGAAGATAACAATTGGCGTCATTCTGTAAAAATTATTGAAGGTTCAACCCAATTAGCAGAACTTGGCACAGCTTTAAATTACTTAGAGCTTTTTAAGGAGGAACCTTTAAATTTGATTTGTGATTTTGAGTACGTAGTCAAGGTCCAACGCACGTATCTGGTTCTGAAGTTTTGTTTGTTTGTTTGTTTGTTTGTTTTACAAAAAAGAAAAAAAAAAGGAGGGGGTGGAAGAAGGGGAAACACCACAAAACCAGTTGTCAAAAGCATTGTATGTGATGAAATACTTTGCAAGTATGACCCAAAACCATGCTAAATCAGAAAGAACCTACATTAGCTATGGTCAAATCACTAGTCAATTAAAAAGGCCACATCAATTGATAACATGGGGAAAAGGTTATGTTTGTGTCATTACAGGCCGAGGATTGAAGTAGATTCAACAAAGATTCAACGGATGCAGATGGGCAGGAGGGAGATAAGTTGTGAGGACTGTTTCAGATGTAAACCATGGATCCTAATTCAGTGTTACAGATGCTCGCAGACCCGGTGGTCTAGAAGCCTATTAGCAAGCAGGTGGCGTACCTTCTGTGGAGAATGGCAATTTGAACAATCAGCAGGAGATCCAAAAGGGTGATATTATGATTAGATAGTTAATGCATAGATAAGGTAAAATTATGAGATATCCCTACCATAGTAATCTAAGTTTAGCAACTGATAAAGTTTTAGAAGGGATATTAAAATTAAGCTATTGATCTTTTAAATAGGTTGAGATAACTTTTAAGATATTAATTCAATTATTAGTATATACTGATGATATTAAGTATGTTACCCTATAGACTGCGCAGTTATAAATCTTTTAGGAGTTTAAGAGAATATATTGTATTAACTTGTCTGGTTATTTTGAATCTATTAAAATAGTGTGATAATAAGGTTGTCATGATAGAATTAAGGTTTTAAGAATAGGCAGGTAGTTGTTTGATCTTATTAAGTAAGGTTTAACTGCATTATATGTAATTGTAATTATGTTGTTAATCACGTGTTCTATGTTGCAGTATATTGCAAAAATGATGCACCGTGCGGTTTAAGGAGCCTGACTAATTCAGGAAAAGAAAGGGGGAAGTGTGGATGGGTTTTGATAGATTAAGATCTGTTGCTGAATTAGTCAGGCTCAAAGGTATTTCAAGGCCGCTTCGAGAAGCTGAGGGCAGAGTCTGCTGTGAGAAAGAGGGGCGTTCCATGGTCGCAGGGCTCCTGGAGTGTCCTGAATCATCAGACGTATCATCAGTGAGACTCCAGAGCACAGACAGCCCACAATACTCATTTAACGAATCCATGCTTGGAGCATGGACGCGTGATTAGAATATAGTTACGTATATAAGGAGACTTGTTTCTGTAATAACTGGCTTAGCGTGATTCACATTGAATCGACTTGTTTTGCTTAGTCCTTATCTCGCTCTTACATGGGGGGGCAGGTGTGTGCAGCCCCTCTGTGACCCGTGGTCTGGTGTCATAGTGGGACAGCCACACGTCACAGTGGTGACAGCCCCCCTTTCCCTCTCGTGACCAGCAGCTGCCCCACTCACCCCGGTGAGGCCGAGTTGACTCCAGGCGCTGGGAGCTGCTCTCGCCACCGCTCTGCTCTGGAGTAGCTGCTCTGCAGTGAGGAGGAGAAGGCGGAGAGAGGGAGCACGACAGCACCAAGGAGGGTGAAGGTGGAGGAGGAGGAGGAGAAGGAGGAGAAGGAGGAGAAGGAGGAGAAGGAGGAGGAGGAGGAGAAGGAGGAGAAGGAGGAGGAGGAGAGCAGAGACGAGGAAGAGGAGGTGTTTTGTGGGAAGCAGGAAAGCCATCGTCCAGCCACTCTCTGCAGTTGTTGACCTGAAGCAGGAGTGGAACTAAGATGGCAGGACGCCTCTTCTTGCAGCCTCACCTGACTCCAACCATTGAGAAGCTGGAGCGTTATGGTAAGGCCTTCAGGTTCAATTTCGTGGGACCAGCGGGTTGCTGGCAGGGGGCTGCAGGGTTTCCTTCCACGGCGTCTGGAGGGGATGAGAACTGAGGTTACCCCAGGGGGCCTGGAAGAGGGAGAGGCTCCTCCTGTGACTCTCTGGACCCATCACGGTAAAGCTCCGGCCCCGCATCGTGGGACAAGGTCTCAGGACAGCCCTGCACCACAAAGGGCCATTGGGACTGCTGGAGGACACCTTCTCAGTGGCCTCCACTCCCTGCTTGTGCTGCAAACAGTGCAAAGCTCTAAGCCTGCTTCTTTCCATCATGTGCTCAGATGTCTCAGAAGCAGTGCCTGTGGAGTGAACCTGCTCCAGCAGCATATGTGTGTGCACGGGACCAGTGCAGCAATCCCAGAGCTGGATTCCCTTGAGCAAAATGACTCCCCTCCCCAGAATGACTCCTGGCGACCACCAGCTCTGCCAGGGAACCCCCTGTTTCAGCACAAGGAGGAGAGAAAGCCACCCAGACAGTTTTCCCCGGGAATAACGATGCACTGTAGGCACGAGGAGCTGGACAAAAAACCAGTGTCAGAACATGCCCAAGACCTGCCAGGAAACATGGCTTTCCTCCCAAGGGATGAAAAGGACCACCTTCCCCAGTGTTAGCACAGCCCCGAGCAGACCCGCACGTCACTCTCCTTGGAACTGGCACATGACAGGCACCCGGTTCCCAGAACAACACCGAGATGCTGTTCTGAAGAATTGTCTCACTTCCCGTTTCTAGAGGATGTTGCCGAGAAGTGCCTCCTTTGTCGAGCAAGGCTTTCTCCAAATCGGTTACCTGCGCTGACTGTGAAGCCGGAGCAGGGTCAGAAAGCTGAGGGGAGTGAGCCTCGCGCCAGGTGAGACACTTGCATAAACGGGTGAGCGTGACCCCCTGCTCTGGTCTCTGTGGGAGCGAGATGTTTCTCCCGGACACACTCCAAGTGCACTCACCCCGTGTCCCACTAACTAATGGTTTCTCGGGCATGGCAAGTGTCTCGCAGCTTCTTGGCAGACCCTGCAGGCAGCACTATTTCTTTCTCTGCTCCCGATGTGCAGATCTGTTGAGTCCCCAACTGCAAATGCTCATTCCGGGAGCAGGAGGCCATTTTGGCTTTCCCTTCAGATTGAAATGAGCCTGACCTTTCTCTTTGCTGAGAAGAGTGTTCTGCGGTTGGTTACTGCAGAGGATTGCCCTGAGTAACCAGGAGCCTCTTCTACGCTGACGCCTGTCTTAAGGAGAGCTGGGTGGCAGGATGGCTTTTCTCATGGGGCCGTGTCCTCCTCCCTTTGACACTGCGTCTCCAGCACCCAACCTGCCCGTACAGCCCATGAGCGCTCTGTGTTGCAGACCCAGGAGCACACTTCAGTGCACTGACCCGGAGGGCGTAGCGCTATCTCCGGGCACAGGACCCCGTTCCTCTGGATGCTCCAGCAAGAGAGGGCCGAGACCACTTGTGCTACTTGGAAGCACAAGGTGCAGAACCAGCTTCTCCTGCACTCCTGCAACACACCCTGTTGTGTCTTTGCAGGCAGCTACCAGCTGTCCAGAGGAGCTGCTTGAAGGAAAAGGAGGAGAAAGGAAAGCTGCCGCCTCTGGTCGGAGCCAGAACAGTGGACTTCATTGCCAGAGCCATTGAGAAGAGAGAAAAGGTACCCGACACGGGACGCTGCAGGAGCGCGTCGTACTGTAGAGCAGCGTTGCTCCACGCACGCCAGTGCTCACAAGATTCTTCACTGAGTGTTCATGGGACCACTGACCAGTTGCTTTGGTGTTTACTTGAAGAGAAGCGAGTCACTGTCATTTGAGAATATACCTGTCACTTCTAGTAGCCTGCAGGGCTGGTCTGGGCTCGCCAGCTGCCGGCTGGTTTGTAGCCCGGTGGTGGCTGATCTCCCTGGTCATTCCAGACGGGCTCTCCGGTGGAGCCTGCAGGAACCTGGGAGCGAACCAGCGTGGACAGCAAGGCAGAAGAGAAGGGAGGGAAGGGAGGAAAACAGCTCAGCCGTGGCAGGACAGACTAATGCTGCCTGCTATTGCATTTTGTTTGACCTCCAGAAGAAACAGGAGAAGAAGAAGAAAGAGGAGCAGCTTCCACAATATATCCGGAGGTTCCTGGAAGAAGAGGAAAAGAAGAAAAAAGAGGCGGCGGTAGGGGAAAAAAGGAAACGGCACTCAGGCGGAGCAATGAAAGCAAAGGCCAAGGCAGAAAAGGAGGCAGCCAGTGTGAAAGAAAAGGGAGAACAACCAAAGGAGATGCAGAGCATCCAGGTACTTGGGATTCCTGCAGGCAAAGAGCACTTTCTCCTGCGGGGCGGCTGAGCTTGCGAAGTACCTCTAGCACCCAAGCCGTCACAGCAGCGTTGCTGCAGCAGAGCCGGGCGGGTGATGCTGCCCTTCCTGAGCAAGAGCGGGGACAGGGAGTTGCAATGAAACCCTGGTGACACTCAGAGGTCACCCCAAGGGCCTGCTGAGCTCCTTCTCCCGGTTCTCCCCGTCCCGTGTGGTCCAGCCAGAAGTGTTCTGGGGTCTGCGTGCTGGGAAGCAGCACCCTCCGGGTGCGGGGCTGTTGTATGAGTCTCCTCTTGTGCAGGAATCCAGCTCCTCCGAGTGCTCCTCAGACAGCTCCCCGGGCAGCGTGGAGTCAGACGAGTCCAGCTATGACCTGCTGGAGATTAGGACGATTATGGAGGACTGGGAAGAGGCTGGAGACAACACCGTCCCCCCAAAGCGGTACGAGTGAGCCCGCTCCAGCCGAGCCCTGGGGCGATGTGGGGTGAGCCGGTGGTGGTGGGTACAGGGAGCCAACCCTTGAGCCACGGGGCAGCACAGGGTGCCTGGGGACTTCTGCAGACATGGGAACGGACTGGGTGAGATCCGACAGCAGGAGCCAGAGAGGGGCTTGAAACCCCTCCTGCCTCCAGGGGGCTGTGGGGCAGAACGGGGCCACGTAGGTGTGGGGTGGGTGTGGGAAGAGGCAGGACGGTCCCAGCTGCAGGGTCAGGGAGCCTTTGTCCTTGCTGTTGCAGGAGCCTTTCCCCACGGACAGACCGTGCCCTGCGGGAGGTGGTGACCTGCATCCTGGGGCAGGTGGCCCGCAAGAGAAGAGGGGAGAGGGACGAGCAGCTGGATCTGCAGGACAAACTCCAGTGGTAAATCTCTACGGACATGGACAGTGCTTCCTCTCCCACAGTCCCTTCCTCCTGCTGCCCGCAGCCCCGCGGGAGAGAGCCGCTTCTCCTGGCACCGGCCTCTCGGCAGAGCCGCTCTGCGGCCGCGGCTGGCGCCCAGCTGGGAGCCCGGCTGGAGCGCGCTCTCCTGTGCTCACACCTCCTCCTCCCGCTGTGCGTCTGCAGCGAGCTGGCAGTGCTGCGCTGGGAACGGTCGGGGAAAGAGGCGGGCAGCAGCCAACACCTGCGGGAAGCTGCACCCCAGGCTGCACCCCCTGCCAGGCCAGGGGAGAGGAGGGCAGGACCGGTACGTCTCAAGGCTTGATGTGGTGGTGTTGGTAATGGCAATGGTGCAACAGTGCTGCCAGGCACTGGGAGAGCAAGCAGCCGGGTTGCTTTCAGCCGCGCGCGGCCTTGGCTCAGGGGTCATTGCAGAAAGGCTCTGCAGTCAGGACCGTGAGCAAAGCGGGGCTGATGGAGAGGCTGAAAAGAAGGGGCAGGAGGGAGGGGAGGCGCTAAAATCCCCCCAGCCCCTGCCAGGGACACTAACACTGCCTGCTGCTGCATTGCCGTGGCCCTGCAGGCGCAGCCCCGCGAGTGCACGGAGGAGGAAAGACGCAAGCTCTGGGACTCCGTGCGCAGAAAGACAGAGCAGAAGTGCAGCCGTGGCACCGCCAAAGGCCTGGAGAAAAGAGCCAGAGCAACGGGAGGCCCAGGTACCGCAGGCAGTGAAAAGCAACTGGGAAAAGAGCGTTCCCAGTTGAGTGTTTGCCTTTTGGAGTGCTCGCCTCTGAAAAAGTGAGTGTGGGCCAGCTTCAGGCCAGAGCTGGGCAAAGAGGGTGTTTTCCTGACAGCCCTGGGGGCACGGAGAGCAGCAGGGTGGGACTGCATCCCAGGGTCCTGGACCTGCCCTCTCCAGACAGAAGCAGTTCCCACCACATGTATCCTGACCAGACTTGTTGCTCTGCACCTCTGTGCATACAAGTCTACTGAGCTTTGTATTCAACTCCACAGCTCTGCAGAGCACATCTGCTCCACGTCAGCCAGTGCCAGGAGACCGTCTCGGGCGCTGAGGCTCTCGAGAGAAGCGTCCAGCAAGAGCCTCCTCCGGCGTGATGAGCACCAGTGTCGGCCAGCCAGGATGCTCACACCAGCTCTTGCCCCTGATCAGTAAAGCCCCACCTGCAAACCGCTGGGTCTGACACTGTGGGTGTTTCCTTGGTGGCTGTGGAAGCTGCGCTGGGCAGTGGGTGAGCGCTGGTGGGGCAGGGAAAGGCCTGCAGGGAAGAGGACTGGAGCTTCAGCCCTGCTCCAAGGGCAGCCCTCCCCAAGGCTCTGCTGGACCAGCTCGGCTGCGGCCCCGCTCTTGGTGCCCCTGCGCCCCGTGTCCCTGGCACTGAGCCTGCCGCAGCTGCACAGCCCTGGCAGGAGCGGGGAGGAGGAGGAGGAGGGGAATGGGGAGGCTGGGCAGCCAGGGGAGCCGAGCTGCAGGGGAACACTTGGGGGCTCGCCCAGCCAGGGCACTGCGGGGCGCCCAGGCCAGTGCTGTCAGGGGCACCCAGAGCTGTGCAGGAACCACCGTGTGCCACGGGGACAGTGACAGCCCAGGCAGGAGCCGTGCCTGGGGACAGGAAAGCCATGGGGGGCAGCTGGGTAGCCGCACTCTGCCAAAGCTCGGCTGGGGCTCCCGAGCCTTCTGTTGGACAGCCCCTGGTAGGAAAGGCAGGCTGGAGCTGAGGGGGGATGGCCAGGCAGGCTTCAGCCGCGAGGGGAAGGATGGGGTTCCGCTGCGCCACGCGCGGGGCTGATCTCAAGTCTTGCTCAGTCACTCTCTTCCAGCTCACTGCTGTTTTTTTGCATTAATGATTCAGACTGTCCCTCGATATAAGGATATTAGGATCCCACCCTGGATCGGCCGAAGGACAATTTTGGCGAGTGTGGCCTCAGCCCCAGGTCCTGGCCCCAGCACACAAAGGGGGTGAGGCCGCATGGCCTGGTGAGGTGTGTCCTGGCCCTGAGCAGGCACCACTGCTCAACACTTGGCAACACCGGCTTCCTGCTGGATGGGGCTTCGTTTCCCTCTTCGCCCTCAACGGTTCTGCACGTGAGAAGCTGGAGGATGTGACTGAAATACATCTTTAATGGGAAACTGGGGGTTATAGATTGCATAACTAAAGTAAATTTGCTAATCACACCAAGAATATGTTAGTAGTTGGTGATTCACTGAGTTGTGTAAATGTTAAACCACCAGAGTTTGCCACATTCTGGTTTTGCAAGTTTTGGCGGGAAAGATGTTGTGTGCTGATGGGGGGGAATGTGCTTTGCTGTGCGGGGAACACTGATTGACAGCAGAGCAGCCCGTCTGACCAATCAGGAAGAAGATCGGGGGCGTGTACTTGCAGTCGGTCTATAGACGCCCGAGTGCTGCAGTTCAGTGTTCGTGCCTTTGGGTGCAGCAGCGACTGCTCGGCCGCCCAGCGCTGCTTTGCTCATTTATCTTGAATAAAAGTTATTCTACATTTCTTTGAGTCGTATTTGACTATAACACTGGGGGTTTACTTATGGGCCTTCTTGAACCCCAGAATTGGACAAGGAAACCATCATGGCTCATCTCATGGCGTCTCCTGTGAACGGGCAGTTCTTTTCAGTGTCTTTTTGAGTCCTTTGGACTAAACTGGCTTTGAACATCATGAGCCATTTTGTTTATTTTAGTGGAAAACAGCACCTACTGGTGTGTAGGAGCTGCCAGTTTCCCTCCCCGCACCTCAAAGTCCGCTGTCAAATTCCAAACCCCTGGGGCCCCGTCACGTCCTGGGGCTCCCGGCTCGGGAGCGGTGGTGCTGGCCCAGACGCCGGTGTCCATGGAGCTGGTGGCCACGACAGGCTGGTGGGGCAGGGCCAGGCCCCAGGCCCAGCCGAGCCCAAGCGCACTGCTCAGGCCAGGGGCCCCGGGTCAGGGTCTTTGTGTGTGGATGACAGTGGGGGTCTCTCCCCACAGGCCCTGAGCCCTTGTCACCCTTTCCCATCCCCCACAGGATCCTCACTGCCCCCTCCCACTGAAATGGAGAAATAACAGCAGAGTCAACGACCCTGTGAAGTGGCATTCTTTATTTTACCAGCTAACCCTGCACCCCAAACCCTGACCCCCAAATGCACATGTGGCACAGTCAATGCAGCAGGTTCATTGTCTTCTCTCACGCTCTGCTATCTCCAGTGTTTTTTCACTTCGTTACACTGTAAGTTCACCTTGAGGTTAAAGTTGTTTGCTCATCCCAACATACGTTAACAAGGGAAACAAGCCAGAGGCCGGGGAGAGCCAATTATTTTCCCTTTGTCATAGCTCTTTGTCTTTGGGGAAGACCCTCCATATGCTGAGGTGTTGTGTCTCCTTCCTCTTCAGCCTCTAAAAGGTATTTGGAAAAGAGCAGAGTTGGAACCAGGGGTTCCCATCATTTGGGATAAACCCTAAAAACTCATGAATCATTTTGGTTGGAAAAGACCCTCAAGATCATGGAGCCCAACCATAACCCACCCCTGGCACTGACCCATATCCCTGAGAAGAATTGTTTCTCTTGGGGTGAAATGCAGAGGTTGTCCAGCAATGTTGCAAAGCAACCCAGGAGTTCGGGGGGGACCCAGGAGTGCCCCAAGGGACCCAGGAGTTCTGGGGGGACCCAGGAGTTCAGGAGGGCCCCAGGAGTGCCCCAAGGGACCCAGGAGTTCAGGAGAGATCCAGGAGTTCGGGAGGGACCCAGGAGTGCCTCAAGGGACCCAGGAGTTCAGGAGGGACGCAGAAGTTCAGGGAGGGACAACTTGGAATTCTAAATGTGATGTTTTCTTGTTTCTAGGTAATAGACAATAAATATGGCTGTAGATCGTCCTCTGTGATCTTTCATGCCTGTTTATCTACTTCAGTATTACTGGAAATTTTTCTGTTTTGAACTCTTTTTAATGACATTTTGCAGTTCTTGGGATTCCGTACAAAACCGAGGTGTTTCTGTCAACCCCACCTGTTGGATATTTGTGTGTTTTTGTTACACAGGTCTTTTGTTGAATATTCATGCAGCCCTTATGCTTGGCAAAAGGAGAGCATTAAAAGCTTTTGCTAGTTGAAATCATCACTGAAATGTCATTTCAAGTGTGGGTCTTCAGATGAGAGAAGTCTGCCTTTCTGTTTGTAACAGGACAAAACTTTTGAGCCTGTTCCCAGGATTAAAAAGAGCACAGGAATTCCCAGGAGTTTCCTGATGGAGCTGAAAGATCCCAATACAAGGGACGCGATGCTGACAAACACCGGAAAATACGCTATACCAATTATTAATGTGTAAGTATGGAATTAATTGGACTGACCTGAAAGGCAATGAGAGAAAACACGTGAGCGTGTGAGCAGCAATGCCAGCAAGTGGCACAGCACCTGTAGTTATGGGAAAGAAGCGTTGTCACTGTCTCGTAACCTGAAAATTCCATCTATTATCTCCCTTTGTTGAAACTCAAAGCTTGGAGAAGCTTTCATTTGCCCATCTTCAACTTTTTGATTTTCCATCTCCCCCTCCAGGGAGAGGGAAGAAGGAAAAACCTTCATTTTTACCAGAGGACCTGCCCTCCTCCTCCTCAAACTACGACCCTGTTCCCGAGGAGTTGTTATGTCTCATTCGTAAAAACATAACGACCGATGCCATCATTATTCCCTGCTGTGGAAACAGTTATTGCGATGAATGTGTTTGTTAATGTCCAGGATCACACCTGCTCTTCTGAAAGTAGAAATATAAGAAGGAAATGTCATTTAAACTATCAGAAAAGAATTTTAAGAAATAAATATAATTTAATCCACATTCTTCTCCCTGAGAGGGTTGGTTCAGGCCTCCAGAACTCAAACCTATCTACTCATGGTTTTTGAGACGTGTTTTATTCGTTAACCTTGAGGTTGGTGACTTCTCACTGGATGAGAAGGTGGAAAAAACACCACTCAAAACATCCAGACACAGCCTCGTCTAATGAGACTAATTAGAACACCAGGACACAGCCCAGTCTACATCTTCAAATGTTGTAAGAACAAAATATCAAAACTCTATAGCTATTTGTTGCGTATGAGAAACTTTTTACACTATGGAACATTTAGAGCTTCCTGCTCTTCAATTCAGACCATATTTACCCATTAATCATCTAAGTGTTCTTATAATCGATTAGAACCCACAAAATGTCCTTAGTTTGGCTAAAAATACTTGGATGGCTCTAATTCTTCACAGGTATCAGGACAGCATTACTGGAATCTGAAGAACATAAATGCCCAACATGTCACCGGATGGATGTTTCTCCTGATGCTTTAGTTGCCAACAAGTTCCTGCGCCAGGTAACGCAATGACTTTTACATACGCTGTTTGTAAGAAAAGTCTGTTTGTAAAAAATATGGATTTACATCTCCTTAAGCAAGGCTGTATTGCTTAAGGCTGAATTTCCTGTTCAAACACATTATCTGTTGTTCCAGAAGGTCACAACTCTAAATTTAGAGGCAATTTGTCCAATTTGGGTTACAGTTTTGTTGAGCGTGATTGCCTCACATTCAAATTCAGCGTTAACACTGGAGGATTTTAAATACCTGTGGCAGAATGCAACCTCCCCCTCTCTCCCCATCTCTGCCCCCACTCTCCCCCTCCCTCCTTTAGTATGGAGGAGTGAGCACATCTCCCTCTCTCCTGGCTACTTGAGGCTAACAGCTTCTTTTGTCTGGCCCCAGAGCACCCTGACCAGGGTCATTAGCAACGGTAGGGAGTGCCGAAGCGACTGGGCGCCCACACCCAGGGTGGGGGATTTTTTGGGAGGCTTCGGGGGCACCCACAGCCAGTGTGGGGGGTGCAGAGGAACTAAAACAATGCCTACAGTCAGGTCTGATCAGATAACAAAAACGGGATTCTCGCTGAAACTCCACCCATTATCGCGGAGTTTCTCGGAGCACGAGCTTAGCCACTGCCGCCAGGAGCCACGGCCCCCCACCCCGGGATGGAGACTGCGCTTGCCTCGCCGCCACAGCTGTAAGTAAAACTTCTCGCAGGATTGCGAGTATATTTATACTTTCTGTGCACATATGCACGTATAACTCTCCGTGCTCCATATGAGCATGTGTAAAATTAATCCTCGCAGAATCGCGGGTGTATTTTCCTTCCGTGCACATATGCACGTGTACTTTAAATTATTTTCCTCGCACAATCGCGACTGTATTTTCATCCCGTGCTTCCGCATAAGCATGTGTAATTTACTTACACATTTGCACATGTAAGTAAATTAACCCTCGCAGGATTGCGAGTGTATTATAAATTTACCCTTGCGGAATCGCGAGTGTACACTTCCCGTATTCACTACAAGTACGTGTATCTCTTTAAAAATAATGCCGCAGCGGGTTTGGGCAAGTGTGTTCTTCTCCGGGACTCGGGGGCGACTCCGGCATTGTTTTGAGTGAAGCCACGTGCATGCACTCTGTGGATCGCCTGTTGTAGTGGTTGCTGCCCCTAAATAATTTTCCTCAACTGATATCCGAACCTTTATTTAAGTCACTTTTGGAGTGCTAAAACCCTGTTTCTCATCGGTTTAATAAAAGTTGTTTTGGACCCTGTTGTCCCTTAAATTAACCTCGGGGTGCATTCTGTGACAGAAAGGTTTGAAGGAATGATTTGGGGTGCAGGGTTTTGGGGGTGCAAGGTTTGGGGGTGCAAGTTTCAGATGTTCAGGACCCAAGGATGAAGGACTGGGTAGTGTAGGGCTTGGTGTTGCATTGTTTGGGGGGACAGGTTTTGGGGATGCAGGATTTTAGGGTGCAGGACTTTAAGGTGCAGGAATTGAACAGGTGTTGGGGGGCAGGATTTGCAGGTGCAGGGTTTCGGGTGCAGGGTTTCATGGTCCAGGGTTCTGGGGTGCAGGGTTTGAGGATGCAAAATTTGAGGGTTCACTGCTGGGGGGTGCAGGGTTTGGAGGTCAGGATCTAAAGGTGCAGGGTTTTGGGGTGCAGGACCTGGAGTCCAGGATTTATGGGTGCAGGGTGTTGGGGAGAAGGATTTGGAGCTTCAGGATGTGGGGATGGAGGATTCGAGCATGCATGATTTTGGGGCGCAGAGTTTGGAGGGAAATATTTTAGGGGTGCAGGTTTTGTGGGGCAGGATTTAGGGTGCAAGGTTTAGGGCTCTAGGGTTTGGGGTGCAGGGCTGTGGAAGGCAAGATCTGGGGGTGCAGCATTTGGGGTTGCAGGATTTGAGAGTGCAGGGTTCGAGGGTGCGGAGTTTTGGGGGTGCCAGGTTTGGGGAGAAGGATCTGGAGAGTCATGATCTGGGGGTGCAGCATTTGGGGTTGCAGGATTTGAGAGTGCAGGGTGTGAGGGTGCAAAGTTTTGGGGGTGCCGGGTTTGGGGGGGGGAATGGCCTGGGGATGCAGGGTTTTAGGGCTTAAGTTGTGGGGGAGCAGGATTTGGGGTATAGAGTTTTGGGGTGCAGGGTTTGGGGGTGCAGGATATGAGGGGGCAGGATCTGTGGGTGGAGGATTAGAGGGTACACAGTTTGGTGATTATGTACATGGGGGTGCAGGAGATTTGGGTGAAGGATTTGGGGTGCATGATTTTGGGCTGCAGGATTTGAGGAGCAGCATTTTGACTGCAGGGTTTTCGGGTGCAGGATATTGGAGTCCCGTATTTTGGGGTGCAGGATTTGAAATTGCAGATTTAGGGGTGCAGGTTTGGGGGGGTAGAATTTGACAGTGCAGGGTTTCGGGGTGAAGGTTTCTAGGTGCAGGATTTAGGGTTCCAGGACCTGGGCTTGCAGGATTTGGGGTGCAGGGCTTCAAGGTGTGGGGCTTGTGGGGCAGAATTCTAAGGTGCATTGTTCTGGGGTTCATGGTTTTGGGGTGCAGGATCCGGGGTTGCAGGATCTGGGAGGGGCAGAGTTTGGGAGGGAAGGATCTTGGGGTGTAGGGTTTGGCGTGAAGGGTTTGGTTGTGCAGGATTTGGGGGTGCAGGGCTTCGGGGGGCAGGATCTAGGAATGCAGGATTTGGGGGTGAAAGGTTCAGGGTTTTGGGTGCAGGGTTTGAGGATGAAGAATGTGAGGGTGGAGGAACTGGGGCTGCAGGGTTTGACAGAAAGGATTTGGGGCTTTTCAGTACTTAAAAGGAGCCTATAAGAAGGATGGGGACCATCTTTTTAGCAGGACCTGTTACGACAGGACAAGGGGCCTGAGCTGTAGCACACATCACACATCCCTTGCACTGAGCTGTAGTGCACATTCCCCATTCCCTGCACCGAGCTGCAGTGCAAGCCCCCCAACCTTGTCCTTGCACTGAGCCCTGGTGCAAATCCCACCCCCTTGCCACCCACACTGAGCCCTGGAGCTCATCCCCTGCCCCTTGGCCATGGTGCACAACCTGCCTCCCTCACCGACCCACCTCCCAGCTCACACTTTGCTCACACCAAGCCCTGTGCCAGCACAGGCTGCCCGTGCCCCTGCCACATCACCCACCACGGCTCTTGCCCCACCACGTACCCACTTTCCCCTGTCACCCCCCTTGCCAAGCTGTGCCATATGTCACCCTTCCCCCAGCGCTTTGCACAGTTTCACCGTTTCCTCCTCATTTTTGGCCCCAGAAAAGCTGCCAAGAACTGCTGGGCTGGGCCCAAGCCCCCTCCATCCCACCCCTTGCTGGCTGTAGTGCTGCTTACCCCTTCGTGGGAGACAGGGCAGGAGCGGGGCCAATACCCACTGCCCCACCAGCCCCTGCAGAGCCCAGGCCAGTGAGTAACAGGACACATGTAATCAAGCCCAAGTTTTTAAGAGTAAATTTTTCTGTGAGCAAGAATGTGATTTTTTTTTTTTTTTGGTAACTTATATAAATAAAATGGGTTTGTTTTTTTCAATAAAAGGACTCTTCCAGAGCTCGAGTCTGGCTGAGTGTGAGGGAAGGGCACAGAGCCTCGCAGAGGGCAGATCCACATCATGATACAGTGACCAGCAGGGTTGGGTGGGCCACACAGCACCCTCTGCTCATGTCCTGCCAGCCACAGGAAGGTTATCGCACAAAGGACACAGGGCACAGCTCCAGAAACAGGATTTAATGACCCGGCTCCAGGGCCCAGGAATCATCAGGGGCTTTGAGGCTGCAACCCTCTGCTTCAGGGGGATGATGCAGTTGCTGGTTTTGGCTTCTTTGATTCTTCACCACCGTCCGAGCCTGTAGATGACAGAGATAGGGGTCACCCTTTATAACTGAGCGTGATCTTATGTGGTACGGAATACTCCTTGGCTAGTTTTGGGTCGGTCTCCTGGCTGTGTCACACCCCCAGCTACCCATGGAAGTTAACCCTATCTCAGTCAACTCAGCACAGTCAGTGATGGGTTAATGATACAGCAATGACAGGTAACCAGCGCACTTCCCAAGGGAGAAGCAGTCAAGAGTGTCACCACATCACCCAGAGCATCCTGGAGATGGCTGCACCGCTCTCCCATCTGGAGATCACTCAATGGTGATGGCTCCACAGAGGGCTGCATTGTGTGGTGTGATCTTTTACCATTGCTCCTCTGACTTCCAACGTCCCTAGGCACCAGCGGTTGCAGGGCCGGTGGGGATGGGTAGTGCAGGCAGGATGGAGAGCTGCCCATCCTGTCGGGGGCACAGAGGGGACAATGCTGCTGGAGCTAGAGCGTCAGTGGCTTTGGAGCTCCCAGACTTGACCATATCATCCTGAGGCAGCGCAGGTTCCTCAGATGGTGGGGAGCAGAAAAAGTGATTTACCCCAGCATGGCCCTGGAGGGAACGCTTCAGCTTCACCTTGGGCTCCAGCTCTGGCTTGGACTTTTCCTTCCCTCTTTCATTGCCCCTTCAAGGACTGTGGGGACAAAGAGCAGAGGTGAGGTGACAGTCCTGTGTGGCCTCCAGGCAGGGCATATGACACCCTGTGACTCCCACAGCCAGGAGGGAGCAGGGGGGTGGGTGGCTTGGCTGGAGGCTTCTGGTCAGGAATAACCCACCTCTAGAAACACCCCTCTTCCCATAGACATGCTGGGAGCAGAGCTCCCCTCACCCATGCTTGAGTTGGGGGGGGAGGGGGCTCCACGGTGGGGTCCTTCCTCCTCCCCCCTGCCTTCACTCACTCTCTGTGATGTACTCCTGCACCTTCCGATCATCTGTCTGCCATTTGATGAGCCCTAGGGGGACATAGCGCATCGGGGACCCCACTGTTGGGGATCCCCCCCGCCCAGCCTGCCTGGCCACACAGCTGCCCAGGAACGGCTGACTCTGGGGTGCAGCATCGGGGAGGGGAGAGGTGAGCCTGCTGCCACCCCACCTGTGCAGGCAGGGGTGGGAGGGGGAGAACGGGTGCCCCATCGCTCCTGTGCAGGGACATGGGGACCACAGGAGAGGAAGGAACCCTGGGGCTCGAGGCTCACCAATGAACCTGACAGCCTCCTGCCGCAGGGGCTCCTGGGGGCTTTTCAAGTACAACTGGCTCATGCGCACATAGTTCCTGTAGTTGTGCTTTTCCTTGGACAGCTGGAGAGAGAAGGGCACCAGGCGGGTGCTGAGCTGCCCCTGGTCGGGCCCTACCCTCGCCCAGGACCACCTTCTTTCCCCCCAGCAGGACATTCCCAGCCCCCTGCTGTGCAGCATCAGGGTCTGGAGGGAGCAGAGGGCTCCCTGGTGACGCTGGGTTGTCATCCTGGTTGCAAGGTCCCCTTTGAGACCATGGGGGCAAGGAAAGCCTGGAGCAGAATCTGCTGTGGGAGGGTGCGTGTTCCTGTGGGGGCACAGCCCTCCGTCCCCAGCACGGGACACGGGACAGCGCTGGCCCGGGGCCAGATCTGGGACGTTAGGACTGTGCTTACCAGGAGCTCACTGATCCTCCACGCCTGCGCAGTCTTGGCCAGCTTCTGCAGCTCTTCCCACTTCAGGAACTGGCCAGCACGGCAGAGGGCTTCCTGGGCGGCCTGGCGAGCAGCAGAGATGCCACCATCACCACCGGGGGCATGCAACCCTATGTCACCCAACTTGGCAGGGCTCACAGCCTGTCCCAGCCCGTGTAGGGAAGATGCACCAGCTGGGGACTGATGCTGCCGGATGCAGCTAGACCTTATGGTGACACACACTGGAAGGGTGCAGTGCCATCATTGCCCTACCCAAAGGACCAGTCAGGTTGGGAATCCCACCTGGGCCACGTTCCTGTCCTGGTCGTACAGGTGGAAGAGCAGTGGCAGCAGGCTGTCCCACACCTCCTGTCTCATCTTCTTCTTTTCAGCACCCACCACAAGCTCCATCGTGTTTTGGAAGAACTGGATGGAGAGCTCCCGCACGATGACTGATTCCTGAGGGAGAAGGTAAGAAGACCTCAGCCCCAAGCCCATGGTGAGCAAGGGGCTGACATGGACATAAACATCGCCAAAATGACTGCAGGCAGGCCTGCTCCAAAAGGGAGGGAACTGCAGTGTGCAGAAGGTCTGCCCGGGGTGGGCTGGGTACCCTGGGGTTGGGGGCTAGAGAGGGAGACCCTGCCGGGAGGGCTGGGGGATGCTGCCGGGGCAGGATGCACGTCAGCGGGGCTCAGTGTGCCTGCTGTCATCTGCCACTGCCGTCCCCACACAGAAGGAAGGCCAAGCTAGGATGAGTCCACGTAGGTGGTTTGGGATGCAGCACAGAGTCACCAAAGGCAGCAGTGAGGTCTGGGGGCTGTGGGGCAAAGCATCCCCCTGAGCAGCACAAGGGCTGTGGCGGGAGGCACGAACGGAGGGGCCCGAGGAGGAGGCACAGGGCTCTGCACCAGCCTTACATTGTCAAAGAGCGGCCGGAGTGTGGGAGCCAGCTGCAGGACTGTGAGGCTGGTTGCTGCCCCCTCCAGCATCCGCAGCATGTTGCTGAGCACACACAAGGCCATGGCGCTGGCATCACTGGCAGCATTGTTATCAGTATCCCGCAGAAGCTCTGCGACATGCGGCAGAAGGACGAGGGTTTTCTTTGCCTGCATGAGACACGCCATCTCTTTTTCATGAAACAGCAGCCAACTGCAGGGGGGAAAGCCCTCTCCGCAAGCACTGGCTTTCTTGCTGGCTTCTCAGAGTAAGGTCCCGTCAGGCAGGGCTCGCCACCATGGTGGTGGGAAGAGCAGGGTGCAGAGGGGAAGGATGGATGGCACTGGCTCCTTGCCAGCCCCTCAGCTGCCCCCTTCTCCACCAGACCCCCTGGGCAAGCTGCTGGGCAACCAGCACTGCCTCAAAAGCTGCCCGAGCTGCCAGCAGCACCCACCACAGCTGCTGCATTTCACCCTGCAGCTCAGCATCCCCTGGCCAGGCTCTGCAGACCCCACGCTCACAACCCTGATAGGACATGCTGGCAGCAGGGGTCTGTTGCTGCAGGCACTGATGCCTCTCTCCTTGCAGGGCACAGGGCCAGACAGGCAGGAGAGCTGGCAGCAGCCAGCACAGCTCCTCGTGCCCAGAAAAGCACCAGCCACTGCGTCACCCACTGCTCCACCCTGGACCGCTGTCCCCTCCTCACCATGCTGGGCTTCGCCAGGAGCTTGAAGATTCCCCTGAGTGCCAGGCTGGGCATATCCAGGCACTTGCTCTGCAGACACCTGGGGAAGATTGTCAGTGCACAGTCCAGGTCTCCTGTTAGGTCAGAGCAGTCCAGCATCTGCAACACAGGCAGCAGGAGCTGGTGTGGTGCGGTGCTGGCTCTGACCATCAGCTCAGGGCAAGGATGCTGGAGCAAAGCCCAGCCTGGATGGAGGCAGCAGGGCTTGTGGAGAACCTCCGTGCCCCCTACCACAATGCACCGCTTGCTTGCCTGCTCCTGCATGGTAGCAGCTGAAGCCCACCCGCCAGCCCAGCTCCCCAGTCAGTGGTGGGCACGGGAAAGCCAAGTGTCTGAGGAAGCTTGGAACGGTGCCATTAGGCTCACCTCAACAAAGACAACCATGGCCACCATCTCCCAGCCAGAGTACTGCACGCTGAGGAGCTCTGTCAGATGGCAGAAGATCTTGGAGAGCAGGGTTTTTTCAACATTCACCATCTCCCTGGCAGGGGGAAGGAGACACTGTCAGGCCTGAGCCAGCCGGGCACACCTCTTCAGGGTTTGCACCAGGCTGGACATCACCAGTCTGCAGCAATTTCTCCAAGAAGTGGGGACCCCCTTGCCATCAACCCCAAGGGACGGGGTGGCACAGGATGCCCAGCCCCCCAGGAGCAGGGAAAAGAGGCTCTTACCTGGCCACAATGCCCACACCCATGAGGTGTCCCTGGGGGCTGAGCAGGACATCCCAGCCACCCTGCGCCTCAATGGCCAGCACATGGCTCTCCAAGCCCACGCTGCAGAGCAGCATTCTCAAGACCTGCACCGCAGACCTGCACAAGGAGAAATGCCCAGCTTGCAAAAGGACCCCTAAGCTTGGATCCGGGCAGCTGGGAAGGATGGGATGACAGGGATGCAGCACCTGATGGGACTGAGCTGAGCCTCTGGATCCTGCACCCAGAAGATCTGCACCTCCTCTTGCGTCAACTCCTCAGTGAACGACACTTGGCACAGCAGTGCCAGGAAAAGCTGGGGAAAAATCTCCTGGGCCTCAGCCTGGAAGGTGGGCTCTGGGAAGATCTTGCTTATCATTTGTGCTGCCTGCAGAAGACACCCAGAAACCGAAATGTTCCTGTGCCCCTGGGGAACTCAAGGCTTGAGGTGGGCAGGGAAGGCAAGCAGTGGCCCCAGAGAGCTGAGAGCAGCCCTGGAGGGTCATCCAGCAACCCACAGCCAGGGAGAGGATGCGCGGGTCATCCGAGGTGGTCATCTTGCGCCACGACTTGTTCCTCAGCCTGCTGAGCAGGTCCTGCAGCACCTTCTTTGCACTCTGGGGCTCAGAAACAATTGCCTTCCACATGACCACAGCAACACTGTGGGGACGCAGGGCTATGTCAGCGGGTATGCTCTGGAGAATGGCTGGGCTGAAGGCCCTCGGGAGGGTCTTGGGGCCCCTCTCCCAGTGTGAGAGGCGCCCCAAAGGCTGGAAGGCCCCATACCAGGTGCATGTTGGGGAGCACTGCAGCAGGCTGGCCACCACCTCTCTGGGGTGCTCATCCATCAGGCTCTGTAGGGCTTTGTTCAGGCTCTCGGAGGCCAGCTCTTCTGTGATGGAGGGCAGGTCCCTGTAAATGGCCCCCACGATGTTCTGCACCTGGAGGGGAGACATCAGTGGGAGCGGGGGTGTCAGCAGGGCGAGCATGGCTATTTCCCCAGTTCCCACTGGGAGCTGCTTCTGTCCCCATTGCAGTCTGCCAGCTTGAGATGCACCAGCCAGGCGTGGAGCTGGAGGAGGAACCATCCCCTAGTGGGCTGGAGCATTGGTCGTGCCACCCATGGGCTACTTACCTGCTCTGAGTAGAAGGCAGAGCCACTCACAAGGGTTTCCACCATGTAGGCAGCCAGGCTGATACTGTGGTCACTCCGGCTTCTCATGTTCTTGATGGCTATGAGAATGATGTTTGCTCGGCTAGAGGGCTGGAGGTATTTTGTAAAAAGCTGCAGGATGAAGAAGAGGAGGGGAGATTTGTCACCTGGAACGTCACCCAGACCATCGTGGCTGTGCAATGAGAGTGAGACACACTTCCAGGCTGCACTGGGGAGGAGACTGATGCTGGGGTCAGAGTCCCGCAGGGAAGCCAAGCTTGCTGTGGGCCTTTGCCTAGCCCCTGCTCAGAAACAGAGTGAGCCTCTCTCATGCCCATGCATCATAGAATCATAGAACAGTTTGGGTTGGAAGGCACCTTCACAACTCATCTAGTCCAACCCCTTGGCATGAGCTGGGACACCTTCACCCAGATCAGGTGGCCTTGAGTGTCTCCAGGGATGGGGCATCCACCACCTCTCTGGGCAAGCTGTTCCAGTATTACAGAATCACAGAATTGACTGGGTTGGAAAAGACCTCAGAGATCACCAAGTCCAACCCTTGGTCCAACTCCAGTTCATTGACTAGATCATGGCACTAAGTGCCATGTCCAATCTCAGTTTAAAAATCTCCAGGGACTGTGAGTCCAGCACCTTCCTGGGCAGCCGTTCCAATGCCTGACCACTCTCTCTGCAAAGAATTGCTTTCTAATCTCCAGCCTAAATTTCTCCTGGCAGAGTTTAAGTCCATGCCCCCTTGTCCTATTGCTGACTGCCTGGGAGAAGAGACCAATCCCCACCTGGCTAGAACTGCCCTTCAGGTAGTTCTAGAGAGTGATGAGGTCACCTCTAAGCCTCCTCTTCTCCAGACTAAACAACCCCAGCTCCCTCAACCTCTCCCCATAGGTCTTGTGTTCAAGTCCCTTCACCAGTCTTGTTGCTCTTCTCTGGATCTGCTCATATATTGTACCACTCTCATTAGAAAAAGTTGTTTCTTCATGTCAGATGTCCCCTCGCTCATGCTGATGCCCCTGGCCAGGAGCCAAAGGTACTTCTTACCTTAAAGCTTTCTCTGGCATAGGTGTTTAGCCAAAGCTGGTGGGAATGTCTCTCTTGCCAGTGCTCCAGGTGCTGCTGCTCCTCTGAATTATCCAACTGAGGCCACCTGCCTGTGGAGGAGCAAAAGCAGGGTGCTCAGAGAGGGGGTGCAGAGCTGGAGGTGCAGTATGAAAGCACTGGGCAGAAAAGTCACTGGCAAAGAAAGAGGGCACCCAGAAACATCTGGGGAGCAGACACCAAGGGAGGGTCCTGGGCTATGGCAAGCCAGGGCAAGGGAAAATGGCTTTTCAGGTTGCAGGCAGGCAGGTTTGATCAGGCTTTCTCTCAGCAAGGAGAGTGGCCCCTGGCTGCCTATGCCTGGAGGGACCCAGCCTGACATTTCTCTTACGTTTCTGCACCAGGATGAATTTGTGCAGGTGAAAGAGAGCTTGTGCAGCTTTCTCACGGGTCCTCTGGTTCTTGCAGGTGCAGCAGAGGGTGAGGTGCCCCACCAGCCTCCCCAGCATGGGAAACTGCTGTGCCTCAGAGCACTGATGTGGCAACGTTTTCCTTTGGATGGAGCAGTGGCATATCTGGGGAAAAAGAGGTAGTGCGGGCACAAGGTGAGCCCGGGCAGCAGCCGAGCCCCAACTGCTCCCAGAGCAGCCAAGCAGCAGCCCAGAGCAGGACAGGGCTGCTGGAGCCAGGTTCCCGCCTGTACCTGGGGCAGCCCTGCCCTGCTCTAGCAGAGAGTGTGGAGAGGACAGGGGCAGGGCAAAGCCCCCCACTCCTGTCCTCCAGCTGATGGGGTACCTGGCTTCCCTGGGATGTGCTGAGGCTCAGGGGCACAGGGAAGGGGGACTGAGGCTGCCCAGAGCAGGAGCCCAGTACCTGTATCAGGGGATGGGTGCTGATGAATTCGAACAGGCTGGCAATCTGCGCCACAGCCCGCTCCTGTTCCTCTGTTGTCTGGGAAATGGCGAAGGGCAGCAGGAGCTAGGAGAGAAGGAGAAAAGCTGCTGCTGTGCCAGGGAGGTGGCACGGCACAGCACGTCACAGCCAAGCTTGCTGTGGGGCAGTGCCTGGGATGTGGCATATGTCCCTCTTGCCCCTCACAGCAACCTGCTGTGGCCAGGCAGGTCACTGTATCCTGCTGCTGCCTCTGCTGCCTTCCACTTCACCCTGAAAAAACATCCCTGCACCCCCACCCAAGCACCTCAAGGCTTTGGGGTGACCACCTTCCTGGAAATCCATGGTCAGGGCTCTGGGATATGGCCCACGGTGGAGCCAGAGGGTGAAAGCCCCAGGGCTGCGCTCCCCTTGGCACACAGGCAGGTCCACCTGTGGTCGGCTGGGGCATGAGAAGGGGCTCTGGCAGCAGCTGGGAGGCATGGCAGGAAAGGAGGGATATTTCCTGCCTCTGTCCTTGCACCAGGCACTGAGCGGGCACCGCTCAAGCAAAGGGTCACTGCCTGTGGGGGTCCTGTGCCAAGGTCAGACCTCCAAGATGTTCTGCAGCTCCTGGAAGCCAAGGCTGCCAGCACTGGACACCAGCACTTTCAGCATGTTGTCCATCGTGGCCAGGGTCTGCAAGGGGGACAGAGTCTTGGGGGCAGCCCTGGCAGCCTGGTGGGGGCCAGCTGTGGCCACGCAGTGCCCAGAAAAGGGCATGGGGGTTGGAAAGCTCCCCATGGTTCTCCCCATGGCATACCTGGGTGCAGATGGACTCCTCGGTGGCCTTCTGTGCAGGCAGGTGGAAGATGCTGCCAAAGCAGACTTGGAGGAGGCTGCTTTTGTCCTCTTGAAGCAGCCTCACTTCACTGCAGGGACAGCGAGGTGCTCTTCAGACCCAGCAAGGGGGAGGCGGGCACCGGGGTTGGAGACCTGGCCTGATCCCCATGCTGCAGGGGCATCTCAGCCTCCCATGACACTGACACTCGCCTTCAGGGGCAAAACCCTGCAGAACCCCCTGCCCTGCTGTTTGCCTCCCTCTTGGAGCCAGGACTGGGGATGCCCCTACCTGGGACTGGTACCATTGGTGCCACCCAGCACCAGGGAGGCCAAGCTCCGGCCTGGGGCAGGTACCTCATGCAAGAGATGGCCAACATGGCTTGCTGCCGCACCAACATGCTCAGCTGGTCAGGGGGATCCTCTCGCACCAGGTCCTGGGGACCAGAGTAGGGTGGGTCGGGTTGCAATGGGGCAGTGTCCCTCATCCAGCAAGAGCTTGCAGGGCTGGCAGAGCCTGGGAGCGCCCATCCAGGCACCCTCTCCCCACCCAGCACACAGTGGTCCCAAGCTCCATGGTGGGAAGAGCTGTGTCCATCTCAGAGCCACACGCGCTGGCCAAGGGACCTGCAAACGTCCTTGGCTCCAAGTCCTGGCGCCAGTCTGGCCACTCCCCGGCCTGGTCAAGCCCTCTCCCACCCCCAGCCTGTGCCCGTTGCCGTTCCCCTCACCACAATCATCTCTACCATCTCCTCCTGGCAGAAGTACAGCTTGGCCCACTCCGTGGATTCAAGGGTGCACATGCCGATGTTTTGGCTGAGGGTGCTGCAGATGGTTATGATGGAGTCCAGGAACTTCATCTTCTGGTCCTCTTGCTGCCAGCCGAGGAAGGTGCAGATGGACAGGACAAACAAAATCAGGGAGGAGAAACAGTTGGGGAGAGCCCAGCACAGCCCCAGCACCTTGTGAGCACGGGATGAGGACAGAAAGATCGGCCAGGAGACATGGGTGCAGCCTCATAAAAATGGCCCCAGATACCTTTGGTCGGTTCTTGAGGAATGCCTGGATGGTGTCCAGGGGGTCTTCCTCCCCGGGCACAGCCAATGTGGACCCAGAGACAGCAGGCATAGCTGCGGGGCAGGCAGGGGACAACAGCTGACCCCTCTGCCCAGCTCCCAGGGATGTCACCAGCCCTGGCTCAAGGCCAGAACACCGGTGTCCCCTGTGCTGAGACAGGGCAGGCAGTCCCTGCCTGCAGCGCCTGCACACTCACCCGCTGGCAGCGGCTGCATCTCCCATGAGTCTTCAGGCTCGGGACTGGACGTGGGAGCTCGGGTCTTGCTGGGCTCCACCCAGGCCAGACTGGGGGTGTTGGGGGATCTCTCCACCATCCTATGGGAGGGAGGGATGCAGGAAAGTGGAGAGGGGCACCCCACACTGTGTGGGGCTGTCCTGCCAGGCCAGTGAGGCAGAGGTGGCTGCATTCAGGGGGGCTTCTCACTCCCACCTGTGAGGACAAGCTGAGAGAGCTGGTTCAGCCTGCGGGGGAAATTACTGTGGCTTGTCAGTACTTAAAAGGAACCTATAAGAAGGATGGGGACAGACTTTTTAGCAGGACCTGTTACAACAGGACAAGGGGTGATGATTTTAAACTAAAGGAGGGAGATTCAGGCTGGACATGAGGAAGACATTTTTTACAATGAGGGTGGTAAAATACTGGTACAGAGAGGTGGTGGATGAACCATCCCTGGAGGCATTCAAGGCCAGGCTGAACAGGGCTCTGACTAATTATGTTATACATATATATATATATTATTGATCAAATTACCATATTATATTATTCATGTTATTATATTAATATATTAATTTTATATAATTTATATTAATATATTAACATAATAAATATTATATTAATATTTAAACAATCCAACTTAAAGAATTAAGTGGGTTTAGGGAGGTCGCGACCAATCAGCACCTTCCTCTCCCTCAGAAACAGCCGCGTGGGGCTGAGCCAATGGGAGGCTTTCCCGCCAGACAGCACCAGCCAATCAGCGGGTGTCTCCTCGTCCTCCTCAGCTTGAGGGGGCAATGGGAGGGGAGGCAAGATGACGGTGGGTTAAAAAAGCTGAAATTGTTCCCTCTTAAATATTAATTTAGTAAATTATCAATAAATACATTTTAAAAGTTTTTTTTGAGGCACAAATCAGCACCAGATCTGGGACCCCAAACTTTAGATACCTTCATTAAAGTGAATCCAGCCCCAAAACCCTCTCAAAAGGCAACAAAATGCCCCTCCCGACTTTAAATACAATAATTTACACAAGTATTTAAACAATTATTTAAATTATTTGAACAATTAATAATGTAAACAAGCAGCTCTACGAGCCTCAAAACCGCCAAAAATGCTCAAAAAAAACCCAAACTCAATTAAAATAAAACCTCATAAATCCCCACTTAAATATAATAATTTCAATTAACAAGCAGTTAAAATAAAAAGCTGGGAAACAGACCCAAATCTCCCCCCGTGCTTGAAGTATTAATCTATTGAATAGATTCAGTATCAACGAGTAGATTCTAAAAGCTTTAAAGTCACAAATCAGCCCCTCAAACTTTAAATGCATTAAATAAACCTCTTTAAAAGCCAGTTTAGACCCAAACAACCCAAAAATGGCACCTCCCAGCTTTAAATAATTCAAGCAATTCAGCAGCTTTAGGAGCCTCAAACCGCCCGAAACTCCCGAATAAGCCCCAAAGAGCCATTCAAAATAGTTATTTACATCAATGCGGTAAAAACGAAAACCGGATTTGGACTCAAAATCTGGGCAAACAGCCCCAACTTCCCTCATCTAAATATTAGCTTGTTTCATCATTTAGCTTTCAATAAATATATTTTTCAATCTTTGAAAAGCAGCAATGAGCCGCAAAGTGGATCTCAAGCTGTAAATACTTTAAACGAACATTTTAAAAGCTGAAACAAAACCCTGAAACAAAACACTTTAAACAAACCACCCAAAACCCCGAACTCGGTAAAATAAAACCGCAAAAAGCCCTGCTGAAGTACAGGAGTTTAAATGAATAAGCCGGTTTAAAAAAATTTGGCTTCAAAACCCCCATAAAAAACGAATCCCCCCGGCTTTAAACTACTCAATAAACAGTTTTTAAAAGTTTTAAAGGCACGGATCAGCCCCAAAGTGGAATCCTCAACTTTAAATACGTTCAATCACCCTTTAAAACACGAATTCAACCCAAAATGCCCGCCCCCCCCGACTTTAAGTGCAATAATTTCAACACTAAGTTTAATAAATCAAACAATTAAATTTTAGGAGCCTCAAACCCACCCAAAACATTCCAAATAAAACCACAAATAAATCCTTTAATCATAATAAATAAGGGCTTAAAATAATAATAAGTAGCAGTAGTAGTAGTAGTAGTAGTAATAATAATATATTAATAAGTAATTAATTATTAATTGGTAGTAATATTAATATATTAGTAATTAGTAATATTAGTAGTAATATATTATTATTATTATTATTATTATTATTATTATTATTATTATTATTATTATTATTATTATTATTATTATTATTTATTGTTATTTATTGTTATTTATTGTTATTATTATTATTGTTTGGACTCAAAATCCTGAGAAAAAGCCTCACATCTCCTCCTGAGCTTTCAACATTAATTCTCCTGATAAGATGTCAATAAACAGATTTTAAAGGCACCATTTGGCACGGATCAGCACCCAAAAATATCTTAAAAAATCTTTTAAAAGCCAAACTCGACCCAAACCACCCCTGATTTCCGAGAAAAGCCCCAAACCGGCTCCTCCCACTTTAAACACAACAGTTTAAACAGTTCAATTGTCTTCAGGAGCCTCAATTCCTGCCCCACCCCAATCCACAAGCCCGCAGCTTTAAACCCCCAATTTCAACCAAAATTCACAAATACACCCAAGCCCGCCGGTCGCTCATTAACGCGCCGAGCCCAAATTAACACCCGAACAATAATTAACGCCCTAACCGGCCCCGGTAACTGATTCCAACCCCGTTCCTGCTGCTCTTGGGGGTCCCTGCGCGTCCCGCAGGGGGCGCTGATCAGCCGCACCCACAGCGCCGGCGGGCGCGCGGGGCCGCTGCTGTCGCCACGTGCCTGGACCTGCGCCACCCCCTTTATCACCTCGTTGTCCTGCCCTCCGGCCAATGAGCGAGCCGTTCACCTCAGCCGTGCTGGCCAATCAGCATCTTGTTGCTGGGGGCGAACATCAGCAGGAAGGCAGCAACCAATCAGCGCCTTCCTCCCCTCCGTGTCGCGTTGACCAATCAGCACCTTTCCCACTCCCTCAGAGAAATCTGCGAGGTGGTGAGCCCATGGGCGGCTTTCGCGCCGGGTGCCGGCAGCCAATCAGTGTGCGGCAGCAGCGATTGAGGAGGAGGGGCGGGGCAGTGGGGGCTGGGTGGAAAAGCGGCGGCTGCTCTGGCCGCGGCCAGGATGTGGCTTCACCAGCACTGAGGGTGCGAGACGGCACGCTGTGGGGCCGGGGAGCTCCAGGGCAGGGCAGGATGGGGCAGCTGTGGCGTTATCTGTGGGACACCTATGGGGCTGCTGTAGGGGCTCTTAAGAGGTGTGTCTGGAGCACTTATGGGGCAGATACAGAGCTGCTATGGGGTCACAGATGGGGGGCAGCTGAGTGTGACCTTTGACAGCCCACTGGGGGTGGGGATTCTGTGGGGCACGCCCAGAATTGCAACCTCAGAAGAAAAAGGAGCTGAATGTCATGGCCCCTCATGAGACAGGACTGGAGAAACAGAGACTATGCAAGTGCAAGAAGCCTCTGCAAGACCTAAAAACTTCAAGATGCTGATAAATGCCAGCCCATTAAACTGGATGGGTAGAGAGCAGAGCTGCCGACACAGCCCAGAACGACACTATAAAACACAACTGACTGCAAACGTCCAAGGCACGAGGACCATCCACACTTTCGGCTCATTACGCTTCATCAGCTGTATATCGCAATCAGAGTTTTTGGCGTAATTATACCAGTCCCAAGGTATCTAAGGCCACCAACATCCCTTTGAAATTCCCCCCAGGAATATTTTTAATTTGTGGCGATAGAGCCTGGCAAGAGATTCCCTCCCACATAAAAGGAGGGCATATGTTCTTTAGGGAGGTTAACCTTGTTATCTTTAAACACATCAAGCATTTAAATGCATAAAAGAGGAAAAAGAATTCATGCCTTTGACAAAGATTGTACGGATAACATAGAATTCTGGGGAACGGACAAAACTGTATTGGCCTCCGTTTTTGCACACGGAGTTGCAGTAGCAATTATATTTCCAGGGCAGAATGAGATGGCATGAAAAAAAGAAAGCAAGAAGAGAGAGAAAAAAAAAAGCATCTCATTAATATTATTATTAATAATTAATTATTAGTATCATTATTGTTAATATTGTTATAATATCATTCCTGTTACCTCCAAAGCCACCCCACGGTGGGACAAACCACAAAAACTTACAAAATTTTTTGAAGAGGAAAAAATGAACATTCTGCCAATGAGATTCTTTTGACAAATTGACCTGGGGTGTCAAAATTTCTACATTTTGCTGAAATTTTGATGTTATTAATATGTGCTGCTGAGGTGCCTAAAAACACCTAAACTGCCCATTTTTGCCCTTTTTTTTATTACTTTTGACAGCATTTTCTTGATCTCTGTCATAACTCACTTTCGTTTTTCTCACAAATTAGTAATAATTTTCTATTAGGTGAAGGACTATAAACTCCAATTAAATCCAGTTGAGGTATACATATTACAAATGTATTACATGAATTACATTATATAAAAATGTATTTGGATTTTATCATATACAAATTTTATTTTATTTAATATTATATTTAAATTAATTAAATTTAATAAATTATCTATATTATAAAATCCAATTAAATTTTAAACAATAAAATGATGAATATAATAATGCCAAATATCATGTAGTGATATAGTAATAACATAGTAATAACACAGCAACAGTTATAATAAAATATATACATGTATAAAAATGCAAAAATATAGAAATAAAAACTTGAATACAAACTTGAGTGTTTCATAAAATGTCTTCCAAGAATAATTTTGGAAGAAAGGCTTAAACTCCTTTCTGTCTTTTCTAGAAAATGTATCTGGAAGGATAAATCTTCAAGAGGCAACTGAAGGATTTAAATATCCAAGGTGATTTAAATCTCATGAAAAATGGATGCAAAACCAAATCCTCAAAAATTTAAGGTTCTTCATTTTCCAAAATTTCCTTTGCCTCAAAATTAAAATAGTATTTTGCTTGGCATCAATGCCCCAGAATCACCTGGATTCTGAAGTTGTCCATTTGCATAACTAAAAAAAAAAAAATAATAATAATAATTTAGCCTAAAATAAAGGGGTTTTTACTTCAGTTGAATTAAGTTCTGAATTTAGTGTCACACTAGCTTTTTTCTTAATGGTTGGCAAAATCTTTACATAACTCAGACTGTTGTGAAATCTGAAGAAGAAAAAATTTAAAAAAATAAAGGAGATTGCATTTTTCTACGTTGTCGAGGTTTAAGATTGCAGGGTGACAATAAAACCCTGGCAGATGTATTGTTAACCCCCTCTCCCCCCCCACTTCCCCCTTTTTGCCCCTCCCTCTCCCCCCTTCCCCCTTTTTGCCCCTCCCTCTCCCCCCTTCCCACTCAGGACAGGCGATCGGGAGGGAAAGAAGGACAGAGAGAAGAGAGTTGGAAAAATTAACAATGTTTTACTAATGCTACTAATAAGAATAGAGAAAATAATACAAAATACACAAAACCAATCTTGAAAGTCTCAGCAACTGCAGAGCCGGCAACCAAAGTCCTGGACTGGACTCTGCAGCCAACCGGAGCTGGATTCAGTCTGTCACTGGCCTCAGTTCGCAGGGACGACTCGCAAGGTCCTCTCCTAATGTCAGCCATAAGCAGAAGGGCAAAAGCAAAGGCAAAAGGGCCGAGATCCTCGTGATCTCCCACTTTTATATGAAGTATTCACGTGAATGGGATATTATACACAGATGGTCAGTTTCTTGGTCACCGGTTTCTCGTCGCCCCTCTGGCGAGATGTCCATCCATGCTTATCAATAAGTTTGCATTCCATTGCTAGGTTTACCAAAACATGTGTCTGGTTCTCCAGGAAAATGCAGTTAATATGAAGGCTTTAGCTGACAGGCAAAATGCACTGAAAGAGAAACTTGTTCTTAACAAAACCAGGACATACATGTAGTCATAATGGTTTGTTACAACTTTATGAAAGAAAAATTTAATTTAAATTTTAATTAATCAAATTTAAAATTAAATTTAATATTTCATTTGAGTATTAAAATTTAATCTCATTGTCTTAATTTAATTATCTTAATTTAATTTAAATTAGTTATTTTAGTTAAATTTAATTTAATTACATTTACTTTAAAATATAATTAATTTTAAATATACTTAAATTTAAAATGTAAAATTAACTTATTTTAAAATCATTTTAAATGAAACAAATTACTATTAAAGCTTAAAAATAATTTATTTTTTTTAAATTATGCTCCTCCCATGCAATCAAATCAACGATTCAAATCTGCAAGTATTAGTATTTGGATTTTCATAATTTCGTCATCACAACAGTCGACTCACCTGTCAATTCTCTGTCATCCCAGAATAATTCCGCAATGGCTTCATTAGCAACATCCAGCATGATTATGAGTCCCAGGGAAATCTTACGGCTATGAGGAAAAAAAAAAAAAAGCCCTTTAATATGATAAATTATAATTCATTTAAATTAAAGTATATTATAAATATCTAGATAGCCCTGAATTTTTTTATTAAGAGTTTAATGTTCAGCAGGGTTTTGAAACTTTGTGAATGTGTGTGGCAGAATGCAACCGCCCCTCTCTCCCCCTCTTTGCCCCCTCTCTCCCCCTCCCTCCTTCAGTATGGAGGAGTGGGTACATCTCCCTCTCTCCCAGCTACTTGAGGCTAACAGCTTCTTTTGTCTGGCCCCAGAGCACCCTGGCCAGGGCCATTTGCCTACGCCCAAGGTGGGGGATGTTTTGGGGAGGCTTCGGGGGCACCCACAGCCAGTGTGGGGGGGGGGGGGGGTGCAGAACAATGCCTACAGTCAGGTCTGATCAGATAACAAAAACGGGATTCTCGTCGAAACTCTGCCCATTGTCGCGGAGTTTCTCGGAGCATGAGCTTAGCCACTGCTGCCAGGAGCCATGGCCCGCCCCCGGCTCCCCGGGACGGAGTCTCTGCTTGCCTCGCCGCCACGGCTGTGAGTAAAACTTCTCGCATGATTGCGAGTATATTTATACTTCCCATGCACATATGCACGTATAACTCTCCGTGCTCCATATGATCACGTGTAAAATTAATCCTCGCAGAATCGCGGGTGTATTTTCCTTCCGTGCACATATGCACGTGTAACTTTCCCTGCACATTTGCACGCGTACTTTAAGTTATTTCTTCACACAATCGCGAGTGTACTTTCCTCCTGTGCTTCCACGTAAGCACGTGTAATATTACTTACACATTTGCACGTGTAAGTAAATTAACTCTTGCAGGATTGCGAGTGCATTATAAATTTACCCTCGCGGAATTGCGAGTGTACACTTTCCGTACTCACCTACAAGTATGTGTATCTCTTTAAAAATAATCCCAAACTGGGTTTGGGCAAGTGTGTTCTTCTCCGGGACTCAGGGCCGGCTCCGGCATTGTTTTGAGTGAAGCCACGTGCATGCACCCTGTGGATCGCCTGTTGTATTGGTTGCTGCCCCTAAATAATTTTCCTCAACTGATATCCAAACCTTTATTTAAGTCACTTTTGGAGTGCTAAAACCCTATTTCTCACCAGTTTAATAAAAGTTGTTTTGGACCCTGTTGTCCCTTAAATTAACCTTCGGGGTGCCTCCGTGACAATGTGTAAAAAAGATTTGACCAGTTGTGGCTGTAGGTCAGATGATACTAAGTGCAGAAATAAGGGTTTAGCTTATGGCCTGAGAAGTTGAACATTTGTCAATTATTTGGGACTGGCTGTGGCTCATTTCTGCTGTTAGGAACCTGTCTCAGGTCTCCAAAATTGTTGTGGTGTTTTAATCAATGCAGGTCTCTGAAAAGGCAGCAGAAACTTCCTCAAAACTGATTATAGGTTTGGGGTTTATTTTCATATTGCTTTCTCAGCTGGCTGAGAAATTAATTGTCAACTAATTGCCTCTTACACAGAACACTATTTGTGAACAACCATCCCTGCCCAAAGCAATTTTGTCTTGAAAAGCTTAATTGTCTCTTTTATAATTGTCATCAGGTGACTTTTTTTCTTCTTCAATCTGGAGCTTATAGGTGGTTATGATGTTAATTTTTTCCCTATCCTAGGAAATTCATAGCACTAAAATAATAAGCTGTTGGATTTATGAATGTTGGTCTTCATTTTATTGCTGGTGTTCTAAGTCAGGCTTAAGTTGAAGACTCAAAGTCAACTGAAGAGTGTGAAAACAACCTATTTGCACATTAGCAAGTATTGGGGCTTCTTTGTCACAAATACAGTAACTCTGTTACTGATGATATGTGTGCCTGGATTTCCTTTTAAAAATTTTCTTTTACAGTGTCAGTTTGTGTCCTGTAAAGCCCCACTTGGCAGTTTGACCTTCTCTGGGGCACTAAGCTTCTGCTGGTTTGTTGGTGCAGGTCAAGGTCCTTCTGGCTTGAAAGGCCCAAGTGCTTTAAAACATGGATGTTGGACGTGGCTGTTCAATATTGTGTGATATCAGAGCAGGGGATTGATCCAGCGGTTCCGCAGTGGTTAGTTCTTAGTGATGTTGCATTTGTAGAGTGATTTGGAGGCTTTTCAACTGAAAAGCGTTAGATGGTAAATTATTGGATGTGTCTGAGAGTGGTGCAGCTCTAACTGAAAATGTCATAGAACCCGTGTTGAAAGGAATAGAAAAGGTTTTGTTTATTTGGAGTTGGGCTGTATTACCAATTCCTTTAAGTACTGAGAAGCTTGTAATCGTGCTTAGTAACTTCTTGTAGAGGTATCAGTAAGTGAAGGAACTTTTATGCTTCAAGAAGTCTAATAAACCTTTCTTAAAATTCTTGATCCTAAGAAAGCATCCAGAGTTCTTGAATGGTTGGCTCTGTTATGAGAAAATGGTCAGTTTAAAAGCCAGTCGTAAGATTACAGCTTAAGCACAGAAACACTTGCCTATTTAAACACAGAAATGTCTTTCTTGTGTTTCAAACTTGGACAATTAATAAAAACAAAAAACAAACAGGCTGTGACTGATGCAGTTCCTTAAATTTCCAAAGTGTGAAGCTTTCGTAGAAGCAGCAAATTTCTTAGCTTTAAATTTAATATTAGACATCAAAGCATGGCAATCATAGGTATTGTTTTTGTCAGTAAACATTGAGTGAAGCTTTAGACTTGAGTCACTACAGTATTAGAAATAAACATGTAAAAATGGAAGCAATCCAGTCAGGAGTTTTGCACAACCTCTGTTGCCAAGATTCAAGGCAGACAGAAGTTCTCCTTCCCTGAAACCAGATGTTCTTGTGGTGCCTGGCAGTGTTTGGGGTTAGGTGAGATTCTGGAGAAGCAAGAGGTTAATTTTTTTTGAGCTCCTGCTTCACAGTCAGCCTTTGGCAGAGCGTGGGGAGCAGCAGGGCTGGGGCTGCAGCCAGTGCCCTGGCTGCCAGACTGGGAGGATCATTCCCCTTCTCTTCCCTGGGGCGTTTCCTGAGGAGCTCCCTCCTTGCCTCTGGGTTGCACTGCGAGTTCTCCAGCTGTGTGGGAAAATCCGAGTAGAAGATACTCAGTGCAATTCCTCAAGAACTCTGTGTGTGCTGAGCAGCCAGCAGAGGAAGAGCAAGCACCCTGGTCCCAAGCAGCTGATCCCAGGGAAGAGAGAAAAAGGAGGCCCAGAGGCCAATATGAAACGGTAGAATGGCAAAAAGCTGAGCTAAAAGAAATTCCCAAATGGAATTCCACTGAAATGGAGGAAAAACCTAGCCAGAAAATCCGATTCTCCTTAGATATGAAGCATGGTGCTAATGGCATGGAATATTCTCGTTGATCAGTCTGTATGTCAGTCACGGTCTGTCCCATCCAACTGCCTCACACATGGAAAGAGCTCAGGAAGACATTGGCTCCCAGACAACAACTAAGATAACAGTGAGTTCTTACATTCTCTTTGTTCCAACTCAAAGCCACAGGAGATGTACTTGGAGAAAAGCATTTAACTGTCTCGGGGTGTTATTTTACTATCCTCAAACTAAATCCAAATAACATCCATGCTAGCTAAAAAAAAAAAAAAAGTTTCTAAGTGCATGTAGAAAATCAACTTGCTTTCAGTCAAACCAGCGCAGTCCCGGGACTCTCCCAAGCATGTCCACGAAGGGGTCTGTGTCTTCTCTCCTGAAGGTCAGGATAAGGGAAGAGGCCGAGAGGGGAGGGACGCCGTTGTCTCCTTTTCTGGTCCCACACACCCCTGTGCTGCAGAGGGCTGCCATCCCACGGGGAGGCTCTCAGGGCTGGAGGAGTCAGCCTTGGCACAGCCCCTGCCAAAGGGCAGCTGCCTGTCCTGCCGGTGGGAGAAGCAGCCCCAGCTGGGGTGTGCCTTGTATTTAGGGAGCCTCTTCAAGGAAACCTGTAGACCTTCTGCAATCTGGGGTATCCCCAAGAGCTGTGCAACGGCTGCATGCCTCAAAGAGTGCCAAGCCCTCGCTGCTGCTACCCTGCTCCATCCGCTTCCATGGATTAGGTGGCTGGCCAGCTCCCAGCACGGGGGCTGAGCTGCTGCCCACACCTGCCTGCCACCTTGGCAGACCTTGCTTCTCAGTGAGCAGAACTAAACTTGTTGCTGAGAGTTTTGGGGGCTGCCTCTACCCCAGCAAGGGTAGCTGAGCATGGGGTGAGGCTGCTCCGTGTGACCACAGCCTCTCAGTGCCTTCTGGGCCCTGAAGATCGATGCAAAGATGAAAGTCTCATGGAGATTTAGGTTGGAAAGTGCTGGCAAGCAGAAGGTGGCTCTTCGGTACTTTCCAAAGGTTCTCTCTGAGTAACATCCTCTCACTGGAGGTCCCAGGCCACACCGAGCATCAAGAATCATAGAATCATTTCAGTTGGAAGAGACCATCAGGATCATCAAGTCTAACCATAACCTAACCCAACTCCAGCACTAAACCATGTCCCTAAGAACCTTGTCTAAACGCCTTTTAAACCCCTCCAGGGATGGTGACTCCAGCACTGCCCTGGGCAGCCTGTTCCAATGCCCCACAGCCCTTTCCAGGAAGAATTTTTTCTTAGTATCCAATCTAAACCTGCCCTGGCATGACTTGAGGCCATTTCCTCCTGTCCTATCGCTTGCTACTTGGGAGAACAGACCAACACCCTCCATGCTCCAACTTCCTTCCAGGCAGTTGCAGAAAGCAACAAGGTCTCCTCTCAGCTCCTGTTCTCCAGGCTGAACAGCCCCAGCTCCCTCAACCACTCCTCATCACACTTGTGCTCCAGCCCCTCACCAGCTTCGTCGCCTCCTCTACACTCTCTCTAGTACCTCAATGTCCTTCTTACGATGAGGGGCCCAAAACTGAACACAGGATTAAAGGTTTGTCCTCACCAGCGCCGAGTACAGTGGCACAATCACTTCTCTAGTCATCCTGGCCACACTATTCCTGATACCAGCCAGGATGCTGTTGGCCTTTTTGGCCACCTGGGCACATGGTGGCTCATATTCAGCCGGCTGTCAATCAACACCTCCAGGTCCCTCTCTGCCAGGCACTTTCCAGCCACTCTTCCCCGAGTCTGTAGCGTTCATGGGGTTGTTGTGACCCAACTACAGGACCTAGCACTTGGCCTCGTTAAACCTCATGCAACTGGCCCCAGCCCAATGATCCAGCCAGTCCAAATCCCTCTGTGTGGCCTTCCCACCCTCCAGAAGATCAACATTGCCACCCAATTTGGTGTAATATGCAAAGTTACTAAGGGTGCACTCAATCTCTTCATCAGATAACTGACAGAGAGATTAAACAGAACTGGCCCCAATACTGAGCCCTGGGGACACCACTCGTGACCAGCCACCAACTGGATTTGGCTCCATTCACCACAACTCTTTGGGCCTGTCCCTCCAGCCAGTTCTTTATCCATCATAGATACACCATCCAGGCCATGAGCTGCAGCTTCTCCAGGAGATTCTGTGGGATATGGTGTCAAAGGCTTTAATGAAGTACACAACATCCACAGCCTTTCCCTCATCTACTAGCTGGGTCACTTTGTCACAGAAGGAGATCAGGTTGGTCAAACAGAACCTGCTTTTCATAAACTCATATTGACTGGGCCTGATCACATGGTTCTCTTGTATGTGCTGTGTGATGTTACTCAAGATCATCTGCTCCATGACCTTTTCCAGCACAGAAGTTAGAGTGATAGGTCTGTAGTTCCCCAGATTCTCCTTCTGGCCCTTCTTGTAGATGAGTGTCACATTGGCCAACTTCCACTGAATTGAGACCCCCCCAGTTAGCCAGGATTGCTGATAGATAATGGAAAGTGGTTCAGTGATCATGTCTGCCAGCTCCCTCAGCACCCTTGGGTGTATCCCATCTGGCCCCACAGACTTGTGGGTGTCCAAGTGGTGTAGCAGGTTGCAAACCATTTCCTCTTGGATTATTGGGGCTTCATACTGCTCCCTGTCTCTGTCTTCCAGCTCAGAGAGCTGGGTACCTGAAGCACAACCGGTCAGACTATTAAAGACTGAGCAAAATAATGCATTTAGCACCTCAGCCTTTCCCTCATCTTCTGTCACTGTGTTTCCCCCCACATCCATCAGGGGATGGAGATTCTCCTTAGCCCTCCTCTTGTTGCTAATACATTTATAGAAACATTTCTTGTTGCCTTTCACAGTGGTGGCCAGGCTCAGCTCTAGTTGGGCTTTTGCCTTTCTAATTTTCTACCTGCATAACCTCACAAAGTTCTTGTGTTCCTCTTGAGTAGCCTGGCCCTTCTTCCAAAGGTTACAAATTCTTTTTATTCCAAAGTTCTAGGCACAGTTCTCTATTCAACCAGGCCGGCCTTGTTCCCCGCCGGCTCGCCTTCCAGCATATGGGTACAGCTGCTCCTGTGTCTCTAAGGTCACCTTCCTGAAGAGAGACCAGCTTTCCTGAACTCCTTTGTCCTTCAGGACTGTCTCCCAAGGGACTCTGCCAGCCAGCCTTCTGAACAGGTCGAAGTCTGCCCTTCAGAATCCAGAGTAGCAGTTCTGCTGACCACCCTTCTAACTTCTCCAAGGACAATAAATTCAGTCATTTCATGATCACTATACCCAAGGCAACCTCCAACCGACATGTTGCTCATGAGTCCTTCTCTATTTACAAACGATAGATCCAGTGGGGCTCCTTCCCTGGTAGGCTTACTAACCAGCTGTGTCAGGATTTGTCTTCCATACACTCCAGGAGCCTCCTGGACTGTTTCCTCTCTGCTGTGTTGTACTTCCAGCAGACATCTGGTAGGTTGAACTCCCCCATAAGAACAAGGGCTGGTGATGAGGAGACTTCTCCCAGCTGCCTGCAAAATATTTCATCTGCCTCTTGATCCTGATTGGGTGGTCTGTAACAGAGTCCACCAGGATGTCCACCTTGTTGCCCTTCGCCTTGATTCTTATGCATAAACACTCAACCCTATATATATGCATAAACACTCAACACATCACCCTCCTCAAGTTCTAGACAATCCAAACCCTTCCGAACATACATGTCTACCCCACCTCCTCCCTCGTCTACCCCTTCTGAAGAGTTTATAGCCATCTATTGCAGCACTCCCGTTATGAGAGTCATGTCACCATGTTTCTGAGATGGTAAATCATAGTTTCTCTGCCTCACAATGGCTTCCAGCTCCTCCTGTTTGTTGCCCATGCCGTGTGCATTTGTATAGATGCACTTCAGCTAAGCCATTGATTCCACTGGGTTGGCAGACTGAAGGGCCTTGTTAGCACTACCCTCAGATGCCCACATGTCACCCCTGGGTGTGCCTCTGCCAAACCTGGTTTCCTCCCCCTTCAAATCTACTTTAAAGACCTCTCAATAAGTCCTGCTAACTCCTGGCCCAGGATCCCTTTCCCCTTTTGAGACAGGTGCATCCCATTTGTTGCTAGCAGGCCAGGTGCCATGTAAGGTACATTCTGTCCTTCCCCAGCACCCCAGGGGAGCACGAGGCAGGATGATTGTGAGTGACTTTCTGGTACCTAGAGAAACATCCAACCCTCACTGGGCTTTCTGCAAAGTCCCTTTTGACCCAATAGTTGGCAAAGCTCCAGCCATCCCCAGCCATGCTGACAATGAGAAGGGAGTGGACTCGTGTCTCGGCTCACAACATCTGTCTGCTTAACCTGAGACGCACGGTGCCTCCGGCACCAGGCCACGTTCCCGTGTTCTGCACAGCGTCCCCATCAATATTGCAGAGCACTGCCCCGCTGCCAGCATGGCAACACAGCAGGGAGACATCAGCTCATCTCCCCACAAGAGCTGCTCTGTGCTGGATGTCAGCCCACTCCAGGGCCAGGGAGAGATCAAGAGGCTGAATCTGTAATGGATCCTCACCAGGCGACTGGTGTTTAAAAACTTTGATCTACTGCTTCTTGATTATATTCCAGCTCCTTGATAGAATTTCTCTTGTGTAAGCGAGCCACACTAATCCATCCTGGCCATATATAATGGATGGCAGCGGAGTGAAGGAAAACAAATGTGGCTGAGTATCGGTAACAGATGTCCGGGAAGCAATGCAGCACATCCTTCTGCCAAAGATCCCCCATTTCCAGTACCTGCCCTCGGTGTCAGCCAGCGCACACCCCCTCCCCAAAACCTGGCCTGGCAGTGTGCGGGGGCAGGCACCATGACCAGCTTCAGCCATTCTCCACTGGTCCGAGGAGTTAGTTGAGGCTGGGAGCCAAGCCACTGAGCTGCTATTTCCAGGACCAGTTGCCAGTGCCACCCACTGAGACCTGGCGCTGCCACTTGATGCTCCTGTCAAATATTAATGCGATGCTCACTGCACTCTCTGCCCTGTCCCAGTGCCGTAGCTGTGGCCCCTGCTCTCTCCAGGGCTGCGCGATCCCTCCAGCCTCCCCTCCTGTGTGCACTGATCGCTGTGCAGGGGTTTTGGGGGTGCACCTGCACCCACCTTTGGGTGTTGTCCAGTCAGTGCAGGGCAGGACCTGGCCCTCTGCACTCAGTAGGAGGCTCCTTGGTGCCTCCTGTCCCCAGTGGCTGGATCAGCCTCCCACGGCAGGTAAGGCCCATTGGGACTGAGGTTGCGGGTTCCTCCATCCCCTGGGGACAGCCAGTCTGTCACCTGCAGGAGAGCGAGGCGGGAGGGCCAGGGGCATGGGGAGCCTGGAGAAGGGCTGGCAGCGATGGGGGCGGCCCCAGGCTTGGTCCTCAGCTGCAGGGGCATTGCAGTGTCCCCTGGGGTAAGAGGGGGCAGCAACACTCTCTGCAGCTCAGTCTTGTTTTCTGAAAGAAAAGCCCACCAGTGGGTCTTTTGCGGGGAGGGTTCAGCACAAGGACTGGGGTGATGTGACGGGCATCCTCACGGGGCAGCCCTCACCCAGTCACGCGTGGGGGATCCTGGAGCTACTGGGGTCCCATCTCCCTTTGCCTGTCCTCCTCTAGGAGGAGGCCTGTGCCTCTTCCCCCGGCAGCGCCTGGCCTGGCAGAGGATGGAGCTTGGCAGGTCAATGCCAGCCGACCTGAAGCTCCACAAGCCCTCACAGCGGGCCAGGATTCCAGCATCCTTCTTCACCCACCCGGTAGGTGGCTGGCTCTGACCACAGCCCCCGGCTTGTCCCCTCATCTGGGCCCCCAGCAAGCCTCTCTTGACTCTGTCCACGCAGGATGGGGTGGCAGAGCCAGCAGACCCCTCCGGGCTGGACTCCACAGAGACAGATGCAGACTCTCTTGTGCCTACACATGACGAGCAGGGCCACCTCATACCTGAGTGGAAGCGGCAGGTGATGGTGCGGCGGCTGCAAGCCCGGCTGGCAGACGAGGAGGCAATGGGCACCCAGGTACAAGGCGTCCTGGGGATGGGGTCACAGGCTGGTGGCCCATGGGGATGCTGACCGCCTCTCTCTGCAGGGCGAGGGCTCCTGGCACTTCTCGTCCTCCCGCCAGGCCTTGCTGGGCCCCTTCGGGGAGCTGCTGACAGAGGCAGACCTGCAGCAGCTGGAGTGGGCAGTGGAGAGCCTGCGGCTGCGACGGCGGGGCGAGGTGTACCAGGGTGAGCTGCGGCGCCTGGCGCGGGAGCTGCGTGCCCTCCTGCCCGCCCCACTGCTCAACATCACTGTGCGCAGCCCGCCGCCTGCCCCCGGGCTACCCCTGCCCCTCTGGTGCGGCCGCCTGGCGGGCGCCGTCAGCAGCCTGACCGCGCTGCTGGCCCATGCAGAGGGGGCACGGCCCGGCTCCCCCGCCGCCGCAGCTGCCGTTCCCCCCGCCGCCGCTCACGGGCAGCCCCGGGAGCCGACAGGCAGCCTGGCGCAGCGGGAGATTCGGCAGTGCGGGGTCTGTGTCCGCAGCCTCCGCGGCGCCTTCGAGCCCGCGTGGAGGGCGGCGGGGGGGAAGGCGGCCGGGGGGAGCGGCGTGGAGGCCGCCAGTGACTCGGGCATCAGCTGCGAGGAGGCATTTTCCGACGGCGGCGGCTCCACGGTGCCGGGGCCGGAGTGGGGCAGCCTGAGGAAGGAGCGAATCGTGATGCTCTTCCTGAGCCACTGGAGACGGTCCGCCTACGGGCCCGTCCCGACGGCAGCCGGGGACCCCCGGGAGGCAGCGGGGACCGGGGACGGGGCAGCAGCCCGCCTGGCGCGGCAGAGGGCGGCCATCCAGCGGCTTCTGGGCGGCTGGAGGGACGCTGCCTCCCGCCGCCCCCCGCCACTGCCGCCCCCCGCCGCCGCCTGCGCCCCGCTCTCCCCGGAGCAGTTCGTAGCCAGGCCGGGCGGGGGGCCAGCCGACTACGACAGCCTGTCCCTGGAGCTCTTCATGCTGGGTTATTTCCGCATCCTTGAGCAGGAGCTGCCCCCCGAGGAGCGCCGCGGCCGCCACCTCCTCTGCTTCGAGGTCTTCGAGCAGCTGGGCCGGCACGGCTGGCGGGCGGTGCGCTCCTTCCACCGCGCCGTCACTGACGAGATCGCTGCCGGCCGACGAGGCTGGCTGGATAGCTTCGATGACATCAAGGCCAGGTATTTTGGATCCCCCCAAACCTCCGCCCGGCGGCCGGGGGAGGCCGAGGGAGAGGGGGAAGAGATCTGCCGCTACATCGACCGCAGCTTCGCCTTCTGGAAGGAGAAGGAAGCCGAGATCTTCAGCTTGGAGGGGTGATGCCCTCTGGCGGGGAGGGCGGAGGTTTGCGTGAAGCCGCGGGCTGAAATAAATGCCTTTTCGGGTCTGTTCGAGCTGAGCGAGGCTTGCGGGGGAGGCGGAGAAAGCTTTTAAGGGGGGCCGCCCCAGCACCCCGTATTCACCTTCCCCATGATCGGTGTCTTGGCCCCGGCTCCCTGCGGCGAGACGGCTGTCGCCTTTTATTTATCGCCGCCGAGAAGTGAGATAACAGTCCTATATTTAACACTCGGCATCGGCGCCACAGCCAGGGGGCGGAGGAACATTGTGAGGACCCCCGGCGACCGATAAGGCAGAAATGGGGGGCGTTGCTGAGGAGAGCCTTTTACCCCAGGCTTGCGGGGCCCGGCTATCACTTTATTAGATGCTTTCCAAAGAGCAGCAAAGCCGCGCGGCGGCGGGGATGGACAGCAACGGGCAGCTTTGCCCGTGCTGTACCTTTAAGAGCAGGGAGCGGTGTCCCGGTGCCACCTAAAAATAGTGTGTCCCTCCCCCGTCCCGGCTGGATCCCGTGTCGCGCCGGGGTGTCCCTTCCCAGTGCCGGGATCGCGGCCGCTTCCCTGCCGGTGGGCCAGCCGGAGGGCTGCATAGCCCAGGTGAGACCAGGAGGGAGAGAGCCGGAGCGACGCTCAGCGGAGCCCCAAAACGACCCCCACCTCCAGAAAACTGGTGGCAGCCCCTGAAGGGCAGCTCGGGATGTGGGGAGGACAAATCATGGCCACCCGTGGAAGTGGGAGTGGGGGGGTTCCTGCCCCTGATTGTGCCTGTAAATCGGGTGCTGGGAAGATGCAGTTGTGCCGGGGGGAGGGAGAAGGAAAAGGATGGAGATGTCATCACCTTTTCCTGTCAGGGACACCCTCGCCAAGCTGCGCTTGGGCTCTGTCTGCCGGCAAGTGTCCACGGCCATCCCCAGCAGCATGGTGAGGAATGTGGATGACTTCGACTTCTGCTTGCCTTCACACGCCCAGGGTGTGCTGGAGGGGCTGCAGCGGCTGCGCACCAACCCCAAACTGGCGGATGTGACACTGCTGGCGGGCGGACGGGAGTTCCCCTGCCATCGCAGTGTCCTGGCCCTCTGCAGCCACTACTTCCATGCCATGTTCTCTGGTGACTTTGCGGAGAGCATTGCGGCACGGGTGGAGCTGAAGGAGGTGGACTCCAGCGCGCTGGAGATGCTGCTTGACTTCGCCTACACGGGGAAGGTGACCATCAACCAGGGCAACGTGGAGGGGCTGATGCGGACCGCCAGCCAGCTCCACTTCCCCACTATCCAGAAGGTCTGCAGCCGCTACCTCCGGCAGCAGATGGACGCCACCAACTGTTTAGGTATCTGTGAGTTCGGTGAGAGCCACGGTTGCCCTGAAGTCTCCTCCAAGGCCTGGGCTTTCTTGCAGGAGAACTTTGAAGCTGTGTCTCAGCAGGAGGAGTTCCTCCAGCTCTCCAAGGAGAGGCTGGCCACCTATCTCTCCAACAAGCATCTGCAGGTGCAGGAGGAGCAGAGCCTGGCCGAGGCTGTGCTGCGCTGGGTGCGCCATGACCCTGGGCCCCGAGCCCAGTTTCTGCCAGAGCTGCTGGAACTCAGTCGCCTCGTCTCACTGCCTGACCAGTACCTGCAGAACCTGCTTGCCACTGAGCCCCTCATCCGTGATTCAGATGCCAGCAAGGCTCTAGTTGCCCGATCCTGCACCAGGGTGAGTATCCCCTGCCCCAAATGTGCCCCCTGAGCCAGCAGGGAGTCCCAGCTCAGAGCCTGACAGTCCTGCCCTGGCCTCTCCATCAGGGGCAGAGAGATGCCGGGGCCCAGAACCCCCCGAGCCCACCACAGAAGCTGGAGGAGGTGCTGGTGGTGGTTGGTGGCCGTGTGCTGGAGGAGAGCGAGGATGAGGATGGGGGACTGCGCATGCCAGCTGCCCCCAGGAACTTTGCCTTCTACAACCCCAAAAGCAGTAAGTGCACATGGCAGGGATGGGACAAGCGCTCACCACCCTCGCATATTCGTTAACCCTCCGATCCACCCCAAAGCCACCTCTTGCCAAATGATCTGGTGTCAGGAGGGGCACTGGGGAAGACGGGGGGAGAGGGAAGAGTAAAATGGGGCTGGCTTAAAAATGTCGTTGCTGGCCGGTCATCACTTGGCTCTTCTGGGTTTCAGGGCAATGGATGGCTCTGCCTGACTTCCCTGATTACAACAAATGGGGCTTTTCCCTGGTGGCTCTGAACAACGATGTGTACGTCACAGGTAGATGCTGGGGCTGCTAGTACAAGGTGGGAGTCCCCCAGGAGCAGGGATGGGAGATGAGGGAGAAAGATGTGGGCGTGGGGTGCTGGCATGGGCCGGGGGCTACCTTTGTCTCTGAGCAAAGCCTTCTTCTCGCTCCCCGCTTGGGTGGATTGGGCTGCTGGCACGAGATGCCCAGTGACAGCTGCACTCAGAGGGTCTGAGCCCGTGTGCCTGACCCATCCCTCCCCAGGCGGCTCACGGGGCTCCCAGAACGACACATGGTCAACGACCCAGGCCTGGCGCTTCTGCCTTAGGGACGGCGCCTGGAAGCCCATCGCTCCCATGCTGAGAGCCCGGACAAACCACACCAGCGCTGTCCTCAATGGTGAGATCTACGTCATCGGCGGTAAGGCTGCAAAGAACTCGTGCATGCTGCTGGGGCTGGGGTTCGTGGGTGCCCTGGAGCAGTGGGGTGGCTACAATGTGCCACCGCACCGCAGGGACGACAGTGGATGTGGTGGAGGTGGAGCGTTACGATCCCTACAACAAGAACTGGTGTGGAATCAGCCCAGCCCTCAAGTACGTGAGCAATTTCGCGGCCGCCAGCTGCTTGGGCAAGCTCTACCTGGTGGGCTCCTGTGCTGTCAAGTACAATGCGCTCACCCTCCAGTGCTACAACCCTGTCCAAGGTGAGAGCTGCCCTGCCACCATGCCCCGCTGATGCCTTCCTGGGGAGCAGGACTGAGGGGGCAGGCACGCAAGATCCTGTGCCACCAGGCATGGTCCCATGGGATGTGAACAGGTGCTAATGGGGGTCTGGTGACAGCTGCAGGACAGGCCTGGGGTCGGCCAGGAGCACGGCTGCCAGTAGCAGGGATCTGAGATGCAGACCTCCAGCACAGCCCAGACCTGACCCTCAGTTTAGCAGGATGCCTGTGGCAGGGGGATGGTGGAGGCTGCCTGCCTTGGGGAGAAACTAAACACCCATGACAGTGCCACCTCCTTGGGCAGCCTCTGTGCAGCCCATGGTGGTCTCCCCCATCCCACAACACCACTACAAACAATAGCACACTTACTTTTTTTTTATGCAAGAGCCTCATCTGGGATGGGGACAGTGACTGTCGCCCTGCCTGGCCGCTCTGTCCCCTCCTTTTCAAACTCCCCCTTAAATAGCCATGGGCTTGGCAATTCTTTTTTTGGTCACTGGCAGCTGCATCATGAGCCAAGGGTGGGACATGCTGCTGACGGCCGCTCCTTGCAGATTTGTGGAGTGTGGTCACGTCCCCCTTCATCCCCAAATACCTCTCAGCCCCGCGCTGCGCCACCCTGCACGGGCTCATCTACCTCATCGGGGACAACACCAAGAAGGTCTACGTGTACAGCCCAGAGGCCAACATCTGGCAGAAGGTAGTGGGATGCGGAACCAGGCGCAATCTCCCTCCTGGGAAGTTGGGGCAGCACCCTACAATGATACCCCACACCCCCTCCCCCTGGGTGCCAGCACCCCCTCTCCCTCTTGCCTGCTCATTCCTTGGTTCTTATTAACCCATGTAGAGCCAAAGATGGCCCAATCCTTCTTTCCCTGCTCCTGTCACACCAGCATGAGGAGCATGGCTTTTGCACCAATTTTAAGTGGCGTTCACACTCCAGAGCCCCACAGGATGCCCCCTTTTCCAGCAGAACCCTCCCACAGGGTGTGAGGGGCTCCAGCCTGTGCAGTCTGGCAGAATTCTGCCTGCCCCATCTGCTCTTCAGACCCCATGCTCCTTGCAGCACCCCCAACCTTTCTATCATACATGGGGATGCTACTAGAAACAAGACCCCCCCAAACCTCGCAGAGAGAACGGGGTGAGGGAACACGCCAGGTAGATCAATGTCTTCTGTGGTGGGAGCGAGAGGTACCCAGAGGGTCCCCACACATCTTGCCCTGCCCCTTGCACAGGTGCAGCTCCTGCACACGCTCCATGAGAATGGTGGGATGGTACCTCTGGGCGACCGGCTTTTTGTCACTGGCGGCCACTGGAAGGGCATGGATGGAGACTACCGTGTGGAGATGGAGGTGTATGACTGTGCCAAGGACCTCTGGACGTGGGAGGGCTCCCTGCCCTGCCTCTGGCTCTTCCACAGCTCCTCCTCCATCTTCATGGACACCTCCAAGTGGACGGAGGCTTTCCAGGGTGACCACAGGTGGTAGGAGAGCCTGCAGCGTCACCTGTCACGCTGCACAGCTGCTCTGCCCTCTTGTCTGTCTCCTTGCTGCCAGTTCAGCTGTGCAGGGCGGAGGTGGAAACCCCTCTGCAAGGCTGGCTGCAGCATCAGGAGTGTGTTCTGTCCCTCACCACCACTGTGGAGAAAAGCCTTTTCCTTTTAAACACACTTTGGCTCATGTTCTCTTTTAGTTTGGTGGACTGGTTTGTTTGTTTGTTTTAAAGAATTGTCTCTTCTTCCCCCTCCAAGACCCTCAAACTTTTAGGGTATTTTGAGGCCTCCTAAAGTGTGGCCCATGCTGTCAATGACTGGCATTGCTGCCTGCTGGCCATGTCCCTTTCCCCCATCATGTTGACCATCCAGCATGGGGAAACACAAGGGGAACTGGGGGAATCTCACTTTCCTGACACCTGAAGCTCTCTGTTACCTTGCTGACCCAGACTGAAGTGCCAGACCCACTCCAACACCCCATGGAGCAGCATGCCACGACATAAAACAGTTTTTGAATGCTTTGCATCCTCAGGCAGCACAGCATTCTGTGGTGGGGTGCTTCATCCTGGCTTCTCTCCTGGGATGTGCAGCACAGGCCCCTGCGATGTGAGCTGAGGGTGATGGTGAAGCAGCCAGCACCTCGGTGGCTCCTGGTGCAGGGACAGAGCGCGGTGGTGCCTCCTGCCCCATACCCATCTCCGCTGGTACTCAGTGGCAAAGGATTGCCCCAGGGCGCGACAAACACCCGGCAGCGCTTCCCCAGCGGCCGCTCCCACCACCGGCACCAGGACGTCGTAGCTCTGCCAGCGTCCTTCGACGGTTAATCTCTTCTGTGTTGCACTTTTTTATCACTTTGGAAGGGTCCCCCGCCCCTCGGAGCTCCGCGCTGCTCCCCACGGGCCATGCGGGGTTTTACACACGGGGGCGGGGATCCCCGCGGGGGAGGGCGGGGGCTCTCCCGAGACCCCCGCGCTGTCCCCGGCGGGACCCGGGCAGGCGCGGCCGCTGGGCGGGCCCCGAGGCGGGGCCGGGGCCGGGTTCGCCCTGCCGGGAGCGACACGATGCGGCTGCCGGAGCTGTGCCTGGCGCTTCTCTGCGCTGCCGCCGGGCTCGGCTCCCCGGGGGCGGCCCGGGAGCGGCCGCCGGGCCCGGGAGCAGCCGTGGGGAGGGCAGTGGAGGCGGGACGCGTGGGGACGGGGGCAGCTGGCGGCGTGGACCCCCGCCAGGCGTGGATGCTGCTGGCCGGGAGCCCCGGGCGGGCGAGCGGCAGCCGGCACCGGGGCAGGACGGGCACGGCACGGCATGGTTCGGGGGCTGGCGCAGCGGCGGTACCGGCTGGCGGCCCGTCCCCAGGAAAATCACCCCGGGCTGCTTTGCAAGTCGGTGCGCCAAGTGCTGCCCCTGCCCCTCCCGCCGCCCCCGCCGCGCTGGAAAAGCTGCTGAGGGAGCTGCAGCTCCTGCTGAAAGGTACCCGCTGCCCCGGGGAAGAACGGGGGGCTGAAGGGAACCCAAGGACAGAGGCAGGGGACAGCAGAGACGAGGCACCACAGGGCTAGGTGACAGATCTGCCTCATCTCGGGTCCAGGAAAAGATGAGGTTTCCTCCTAAAGCCAAGCCCTGGTCGGGTTTTTGTGTCAGGCATGGTAAAGGAACAGGTGAAGACATGCAGGAAGACCGGTGAAGAGTGTGAGGAAGAGGAGGAAAGTGATGAAGGCAACCCACAGGATCAGTCCCATCATCATGTGGAAGCAGCCTTCCACTGCCGGACACGTGAAAACATCTCTGTTGAGAAGAGAACACAGCAGGAGCTGCAATTCTACTACATCGTGAGTGCCCAGCCTGCTGGCTCCTCCTGCCTGCAGCACCCTGCTGCCCATGGGGGCACCTGCCCCGGCACGGGGTTTCATTCTCTAATCCAAGCCTTTCCCCGTGCCCAGCCGGAGGCAGAGCGGATGTTCCACCGTGGCTCTGGGCTGAACCTGACCAGCGGGCAGTACACAGCCCCCACTGCAGGGTACTACACCTTCACTGCCACGCTGCACATCGGTGAGCCCTCAGGCACCCCCCACACGACCCTGCTGGGCGGGGGGTCTGGGCCAGCTCTCACCCTTGCATCTGTCGCAGTGAGCGGAGGACAGCGGAAGAAGGAGCGGTCATGCAGGGGGAATCGTCTGCGGGTGATGGTTTGCGTGCAGTCCCGCTGCCAGCACAACAGGTACGGCAGGGCAAAGCTGGGATGGGAGAGGAACCACCAGGGAGGGCAGGAGGAAGGAGGCCAAGCACCCTTGGGGGAAGGAGGCACATGCTCTCCCCAGCACCACCCTCCCTCCCTCTTCTGCAGCAATTTGGAGACTGTATCCCAGCTGGAGAGTTGTGGTGACCTTTTCACCATCTCTGTCACTGGAGTCCTTTACATGCAGGTTAGTGGTGCCAGTTCCGCTCAGGACCGTGCCAGGCAGGAAGGCGCCTTCTGTGGCCCCAGCTCCCGAGCTGGGCGCCGGGTCTGTTTCTCAGCCCAGCTCCACGCCCAAAGGACACTCGGGGCTGAGGTGTGCTGGGACGCTGCAGCGCGTACCACAGCTGGGCTGCCCTCCAGGCCTTGATGGCATCCTTTACCAGAAGGAAGCAGGGAGCAGCCCCTTCGGCTCTCAGCTGCTGTGTGCAGGGGAGACCTCTCTCCTTTGCTCTGCCAGGCTGCGCCCTGTGGCAGGAAGAGCTGTCCCAGCCCAGTTAAGCCCTCTCTCCCTCCAGGCTGGGCAGTATGCCTCTGTTTTCGTGGACAATGCTGCAGGCTTCACCCTCACCATTCAAAGTGGCTCCGATTTCAGCGCCATCCTGCTGGGGGTGTGAAAAGGCACTGGGCACCATGCAGGAAGCTGAGCCTGTGCCAGGAGCAGCTGGACCCTTCCCTCTGCCAGCCACCAAGACACCTCCTCTGCTTGGCACCAAGGCCAAGACAACCTTTTGCTGCTGCAGGAGCTGCAGGCTGGTCTAGTACTGCTGGTGCTGCAGAACCACCTGAAGCTCGACAAAAGATTGAGGAGGAAAGGATAATAATAACAAAAATAATAAAAAGGCATGCTGACAAGGAGCTAAAGGGGTTCACTTTTATCTAAAGGCTAGGGCTGGAAGTTTATCTTGGAAAATGATGCTGGTTGATTTCTCCACAGGGCTCCGCTCCCACACCTCCATTTTCGCTCTCCGATTTCCCTGCCTAGCATCTCAGCAGCCCGAAACAGATCATCTATATCGCTTTAGCTTCCCAGCAATGTATTAGCAGTCAATGTTTGTGGCAGAAGCAAACAACCTTTACAGCCAATCTTCAAAGCAGGGCAGTGTCCGCACATTTGATTAAAGCAAATTCCTGTCCCATGGCTTTCCCCGCCAGGCGTTCTCTGCCCGTGGCACAGGGCCCAGGCCGTGAGCAGCGCAGATACACTCCTTGCTCGGCTCCGATAGCCGCCCCAGCTGAGGATGGGCGCAGGGCTACGTGCCCGAGCAAGGGCTGCGGGAGAGGAACCCGGGTGGGCCGGGCGTGGGGGCAAGGGAGATGCACGTTTTATTTCTTAGTAGCACGTAGCACTGGGTGAGCTGTGCCAGCAACACAGTGAGTGAACCTGAACTGCAGCCAGCCCCACCTTCCCCAGGAATCTGCACACGTAGCAGGGGGGAGGCAGCCTCCTGGCACTGGACATGGTCCATAGGGGCTTCCGTGGCTCTGCCTGCCCTCCTCCACACGTGGCGTCTTCTCCAGGAGCATCTCAGGGAGCTTGGTGAAGCAGCTGTTGCTGCAGCTCTGTGGGAGAGTGTTTGGATCCAGGGGGCTGGCTCTGACTGCGCAGTGTTAATACCGACTTCTTGCCCAAGGCAAGAGAACTTGGCTCTGAAAGGAAAGACATGCTTTTCCCCTGGCTGAATGGGTGGGCAGCAGGACCTTGGCAGAGACCAGGCTCTGCAGCTCCTGTTCAGCTAAGGAGCTCGGCCCAGGCACGACTGCAAGCCAGAGCAGTCTCACTCGCATCAGCCACCTTCCATTTCTACCAAACACACCTGAGAAGACACAAAAGGACTCACTGTTGGAGAGTGGGGCTTGACAAGCAGGGAAGTCCAGTGCATGTGGACAGAAAACTGCAAGAGCTGATTAAGTCAGAGCTACTGCGGAGCTAATCCAGGTGCTGGGAGAGGGCTGGAGGCTCGGCCAGCCCAGCAGACGGGACCTGCACAGACAGCACCCCTGCCCAGGCCACGCCGGCGGGGTCTCAGAGCTCCCCCAGCAGCAGGGCGCTGCTGAGCAACGAGGCACCGAGAGGTTATTTTCAGGAAACCTCTGGCAGACCCCACCCTACCAGGAAATATAAGCAAACAGTTTTTTGATTTCCACTAAAGTCAGAGTTGAACCTGCTTTTCTAACTGGCTGGCTACTCACAAGCATGGCAAAACCTGTTCCACTGTGCTTCCTTTTCCCCTTTGATCTGAAAAATGGATGATACAATCCATTTTATGGAAATGGATACAGTGTTAACTGTACCATAATGCTGTGCATTATGTTCCTAGCTAGAGTTGTGCTTTCAGTACTCTTTTCTAAAGGGCAGGGAAGAGTTGTAAGGGAAGAGAGGGCAGAGAAGACAGTCAGCGAAATACAAGCTGATATATCTCCCACCAGCTTCTGTGCTGGAATTAAGAGGGGCCTCCTGGGGGGAGCTCCAGAGCGACGGGTGCTTGGCTCAGCTCTCGCAGCACAGCACACAGCTCTCACAGTATCACAGTATGTTTGGGATTGGAAGGGACCTCAAAAGCTCATCCAGTGCAATCCCCCCATGGAGCAGGAACGCCCAGATGAGGTTGCACAGGAACATGTCCAGGCGTGTTGGAATGTCTGCAAAGAACGAGACTCCACAACCTCCCTGGGCAGCCTGGGCCAGGCTCTGCCACCCTCACTGAGAAGAAGTTTTTTCTCAAATTTAAGTGGAACCTCCTGTGTTCCAGCTTGATCCCACTGCCCCTTGTCCTATCATTGTTTGCCACCGAGAAGAGCCTGGCTCCATCCTCATGGCACTCACCCTTTATATATTTATAAACATTAATAAGGTCCCTCCTCAGTCTCCTCTTCTCCAAACTAAAGAGCCCCAGCTCCCTCAGCCTTTCCTCATAAGGGAGGTGCTCCAGTCCCTTAATCATCTTCGTTGCCCTACGCTGGACTCTCTCCAGCAGTTCCCTGTCCTTCTTGAACTGAGGGGCCCAGAACTGGACACAATATTCCAGATGTGGTCTCCCCAGGGCAGAGTAGAGGGGCAGGAGAACCTCTCTGACCTACTAACCACCCCCTTCTAACCCATCCCAGGTACCATTGGCTTCCTGGCCACAAGGGCACACTGCTGGCTCATGGTCATCCTGTTGTCCACCAGGACCCCCAGCTCCCTTTCCCCTACACTGCTCTCTAATGTCATTTCCCAACCTATACTGGAACCTGGTACAAGAGCTGTGAAAAGCAGGGAGCTGAGAAGGGAGGGCAAGTTGCCCTTCTGAGATCAGCCACCAGGGTGTATTTCGCCACAGATTGATTCAATTCCAGGCTACTCTGTCTTGGCTCTCCAAAAGTGGCTTTCAAGAGCAAAAGCAGCAGAGTGTGTTGTTAACATGGGCAATTCCCTTCCAGAGTACGCAGGAACGGCTGAGAGCAGAACAAGCTGGCAGAGGCAAGCACTAACCAAAATACGTGCTGGAGGCCGCTTCCTTCCTCGGTGCTCTGCAGAAGATGTGGAGAGTTAGCACAAGTTAGGACAAGTTAGCCCAAACGTTAGCACAGTTCCACGAATTCAAACTGACTTCTGCTGTAGTAGCAATAGATGAAAGGTGGACAAGCCATTTGTCCCTAACAACAGGAGAGCTTTTATGTGCTCAACAAAACAGATCAGCCAGGATCCAGGACCATCTCCCAAAGCTCCAGGGAACACAGGGAACAGAAAAGAGCCCAGGAAGTCACACAACCCTGCACAGGACTATGCACAAAGCAGCAGGCATCACCCCAGCGATCTGCCCAGCCTCCAGCGGGGACTGCACTGTTTCTCGTGCAGAGCAAGGAGGTGGCACAAGAAACACAGACACACTGACTCGTCTTCCTCACTGCACCCACAGGATGGGAAAATTGCATGATCTGGAGTTTAAGTGTTTTGGTAGCCCAATTCGTTCAGCTTTCACACTGTCACTTGGTCTTAAGCCAAATATTCTCTGGAAAACAGCACACAGACTCTTTGCAGCAACAGCTGGTAGAGGAATGGGGACGGGATGAGACACCAGACCTTAATAGCAACAAGTACCTAGAACCCGAGGTGCCTTCTCCTCAGGTAGCACATAGACAAGCACAGAGCCCGTCCTTATCACGGCTGCCTCACAGGTCCATTTGGTGAAAATGCTTTCCCAGTAAACACCAGGAGGAAACTTCTGACACTTTTGCCATATCAACGAGTGGGATAAAACCCCAATGTTTTCTGCAAGCAGAGGTAAGGTACACTGCAGCTCTGCAGGCGGTGTTTGCATCATTCAGCTGTGTGCAACCTCACAACCCAGCTTTGGAAACAGAAGATTTCATTCCCAGCACCAAAAGGACAGCCCATACAGCATCCCAAGCCTGGTATGGCACAGCCCAACCACGGTTTCCCCTGAGTCCTGAGAGCTCAGGACCCTCCCAAGGCCCCCAGGGACTCATACAAAGCTCAAAGAAACGAACAGCAGAACTGCACCGTGTGGAACAGCTGGCAGAGTTCATGCCACCGATGCCTGCTCTTGCTAGCACCTCTGCCAAATGGATTTATTTGGTTTGCCAAGACATTCATGAGAGGTTGACAGTACATGAGATTTCCACATAAGCTGATCCACTGTGGGAGCCACTTAGAAAACATCGCTAACCAAGTGAGCTAAAACTATTAGAAAAAAAAAAAAAAAACAAAAAAAAAAACAACAAAAACCCACTTTATTTACACTTTAGAGCATCCAGCAGGACCCTCCCTCCCCCAGCCACGCATGCACACGCACTGACTTCTCCCTTCCCTTACACCTGCTGCAAGCTGGGGATCCCACTGGCCGCACCTCATCTCTCAGTGCTCTATCCGGACCACCATGACCGTGACATTGTCTGCTGACCCTCGCTGTACAGCCTTGTTGGCCAGTCTGTTACATGCAGCTTCATATCTAGCATCTGCTTCCAGCTTCCCTTCTCTCGTCTGGATGTTCTTATCCTGTTGGGACGAGGAAAGACGACGCTGATTGCTCCCAGCAAAGCACGCAGGTACAAGAACACGGTGATTTCCAAGCATGGGGAAGCAAAACAAATAAGGACAACTAAGGGAGGACACCCTGACAGAGGTACATGTCTGCAAGGCAGAGCCATTCTACTTCACGCCCTTTGCACTGACAAACCCAGCCACCACACTGCCTTCTTCTCACCTCCAGGCAGGACACAATGAAGTTCACAGCTTCTTCTGGCGTAAAGACTTTGAAGAGGCCATCACACGCTATCAGAATGAACCTGGAAATCAAGAAGAGGCAAGTTCCAAGGCTGAATCTTTGGCTTCCCCCACTACAGCAAAAGCCCTCCAAGCTATTTTATGAGTACCCACACTCCAATCCAAAGGGGTGATGCCATAAAGCTCATATTAAAAGCTCTCGGAAGAACCAGAAGTCCTCTGGTGCTCTGGAACCTGACATTCACAGAGCTGAGGCAATTCAAAGTACAGGCCAAAGAGCCAGGCAAATAGTCTAAGACCTAGATTAGGACATCCTGTCAGTCCTGCTGACACTGCTCTGGTAGGAAAGACCATATACCACACCCTGCTGGAAAGCTTCATTATTTCTCTAGGAACTGCTTCTTTCCTTTGAGTCCTTTTCATTCACGTATCTTCCCTGTCATGTAGCTAATGCAAAGAAACAGAGAAATACAGCCAGCTGAATACCTTACGTGCATCCCTTTAAATCCTTTACTTTTCCATGCTCCTGAGGTATAGCGATAATTTAAATAGAAATATTCAAAAGAAAAACAAGCAGCTTAACCCAGAAAGAGAGGCGTAACTGTGACCAGAAAGCTCTGCCACAAGGTATTGCTGCAGGATGCAGAAGGCTGAGGGGATACAAAGCTCAAGGCAAGGAGAGCTGCCACCAGGGTCCCCACCAGAAGATGGGGAGACAGCCTGCTGTGCACTCCCGCCTGCACTGGGGATTGCGGTGACAAGGAGCCCTAACCAAAGTCACTGGACAAGGAGAAATACAGCCACCCTGTAGTGGTGGCCAGTCTGCCAAAGCGGCACATCTCTGAAGACATCGTTTCAGACCCTGATGCTCAGAATACCTTCAGAAATATTTTGGTGTATCACTTGATATGGAACTCTAATCCCAGAAGACGCAGCAGTACTGGCGTATGTTCTCACCCCAGAGAGCCTGCAGAGCCAGACTGACACGAAAGCTCATACCAATTTGTCACCACCAATCATGTATTAGAAAAGTATCCCAAATCTCCAAGTATCAGAGACAAATGCAACAGTATTCATGGGCACCACCGCTGCTAGAAACAACTCTTGGACACGATAGGAATCCAAGAATTAAAGCCTTAACCAACTGCCTGAACACTGGTGTGTGAACCTATTCAGAGCACAAAGGAAGTCTAAGGCTCATGTATGTTATCACTGCTGCTTCAACAGGAGCCTTCACACTATCCTGGCAGTGAGGCAGCAGCATTATCCCACTACACTGACAAGGAACAGGAGTGAAGAGAGATCAGCAGTAGGAGCATCCTCTGACCCTGGGTGATCAGTCTGAAGTGCCTCGGCCCTCACAACAGAGCATATGGGGTTGTGCAGCTTGTGCTACTCATGCTGAGCAGAGCCAGGACGCAGCCACCCCACTGTGCGTGGGCAATGCTTTCTTTACCTGTCGTTGTGCGTAAGTTGGCAGCGCTTGATATCTGGCACAGAGATAACGCCACAGCGTTTGTACTGGCCATCCCCAATGGAGCGGGAAACCTCCAGCACGCCTAGGACTCTTCCTTCCCTGCACAAGGAAAGAAAACATTGAGAGCCCTCCCCACACATAGACATCTCACTACACTGCCTGATGGGAACACTCTTCCTGCTGCCTTTAGCTACCTTGTACAAATCCTGATCCACCTCCCCAGCAAGTTCAGATCTTCCTGTCAAAGTCTCTTTGCCTTTCTGCACGTTTGTGTGAAGCTTTTGGAAGCAAGTGGAGAGGGGGAGGAAGAAATGAAATCAGGAGAATTTAAGGTTGTTTTCCATCTCCCTTCCCCAAATCAAGCCCTGCTCAGCCTAGCAAGCCAGGAAAGTAACACTTCTATGCTGAGCTGAACTCCTGGAAGCAGACGTTTGAATTCCTGGATTATTTTTTTGGCAAGGTATCTACCAAACTGCATTTCAATGGACTCACAGAGTGGCAGCAGGCAAGACCAGGTCTGAGCCAGCAGCCCCTCCTGCACTCTATCAGGACACCAGCCCCAAAAGACTGGCTCAACTGCGGGCAGTTCCAAGGACTGATAACCACAACACTTTCTCTTGATCACTTGGTCTTTTACTAACCATTGACTGCAGCAACCAGTTACATGAAACCCAAGTTATAATTCTCCTTAAGGAAGCAGTTTTGTTTGCTAAACTTTTCCAATTAGCTGAGAGCTGCCTCAATAGAAGCAGCTTCTCACGCTTCACCTCTCCAACAATCGAGCATCTTCTCCCCACAAAGGCTCTTCTGTGCACCCTGGAAAGACACAAGCTCATTCATCTCATAATCCAACCAGCCCACTTGAGATAAAACCAAGAAGCAAGGCACATCACAGAGAAGAGATCTGATGCCTGCACACTTTGCAACTTATCTCTTGGGTCCAAAATATTGAACTACAAGCAGTGGGAGAGGCTCTCGGGCAGCTGAGGACGTGTTCCCCAGTTCTGAAAAGAGCTAACAGACACTGGCCCCTCTCTTTCCTGTGTGCGAAGATATATGAGTGTGAAGCATAAGAAGCAGCAAGTGCTCTCCAGAGATAAGGGGAACAAGGCCCTCCAGACATGGCAGTGTGACAGAACTGAGCCCACCCTTCCCCACCCCGGGGGGCATTCTGCCTCTGCAGGGACTAAGATACTTCACCTGCACCAAGTCCTGTCTTGTGAGGATGCCATTAAATCAAGAAACAGCCTTCAAAGAAGGGAGAGATCCTAGCCAGGGAAATTGGACACAGGTACCCAAACAGCCACACACATGAACATTAAGATAACCCCACACTGGCTCCAGAAACCTCGCTCCTACTGCAGACTGCCCCAGTGCATCGGCTAACCCGCGGGGAAGCAACACCAACTGACCCCATGGACTTCTCATGCCTTCTCAAACTACCCCCTGCTCCGACAGGACAAGGACAGAGAGGTGGTGCTGCAAGCAAGGAAGTGAGTTATGTTCAATGCCACAGTGTACCACAAATGATAACTTCTTCAACAATGAGTTCCAGCTCTGTAGGTGAAGCTTCAGCATATCCATGGTTGCATCGCACTGCCAGGCTTTCACGTGGGTTCCCGCCTTTGCAGCACAGCCCCCACCCCCACTGTAAGCCCCTAGGAAAACAGCCCCCATCAACCAGCTCAAGCCACCAAATCCTTGGACATCTCAGCACCACCGTGCCTCCCGCAGGCAGCAATAGATCCTCTCACCAGCATGAGCGCCGAGCTGAGGAAAGCCCAGACACTCTAAACTCTGTTGGGCCAGGGTTTAGATTTGCTCACTCACACCGTTTAGGCACTTACCTGACATTTCCCCCAGCTTTCTGTATCCGCATGCGTTCCTCATATTGGGTGGGGTTGTGCTCCTTACTGAGGCTTAAGGCTGCATGTTTCTGACTCTCTTCATTATAACGACACAGAATCGCCTGCGCTGACAAAAGACCCTTGTGAGTAAACAACAAAACTGCAGCAAGAGCTTCTTGAGAGAGAAAGGCAAGTTGTGGTGAACGGGGCTACATCTGGCTGACGACTGGTCACCAGGGGTGTTCCTCAGGGCTCAGGCCTGTGCAATACATTTGCCAGTGATCTGGATGCAGGGGTTGAACGCACCATCAGCAAGTTTGCTGGGAGGTGCTGTGGACTCTCCGGAGGGACAAGAGGCCTGCACAGGGATCTGGACAGACTGGAGCGTCAGACACTCATCAATGGCATGACACTTAAGTCCAAGTGCTGGATTCTGAGCCTGGGAGGGAGTAACACCAGGCACAAGTATAAATGGATCGCTGGAGAGCAGCCCTGCAGAATGGGACCTGGGGATGCTGGTCAGCAGCAGCTCAGTAGGAGCCAGCGCTGAGCCCCGCACCACGAGGGGGCATCAAACCCAACATGGCCAGTCAGCCACGAGAGGGGCTTGTGCTGCTGTGCTCAGCAATGCTGTGGCCTCACCTCGAGCCCTCTGTACAGTGCTGGGCTCCAGCATTTCAGAGAGATGTGAAGGTCCTTGAATGCCTCCAGAGGAGGACAGCAGAGCTGGTGAAGGGCTGGAAGGTCTTGTGAGGAGCGGCTGAGGACTCCGGGGTTGTCTAGTTTGGAGGAAAGGGGGCTGAGGGGTCACCTCATGGCTCTGCAGCTTCCTGAGGAGGGGATGTGGAAAGGGAGGGCTGAGCTCTGCTCCCCAGGATTCAAGGACAGAACGTTCAGGAATGGTTCAAAGCTGGGCCAGGGAGGTTCAGACTGGACATGAGGAAGCACTTCTGTCCTGAGAAGGTGCTCAGACACAGGCTTCCTTCAGAGGTGGTTGATGCCCCAAGCCTGTCAGTGTTTAAGAGGCATTTGGACAACACCCATAACAACATGCTTTAACTTTTGGTCAGCCCTGAAGTGGTCAGTTGTACTAGATGATCATTGTAGGTCCCTTCTAATTGAAATATTCTGTTCTGTTCTAGATACTGTGAGATATTTAGCACCACCAAGAGAGTGCTACCATACACAATTGTTTCACACTACAGGAGACCACACAGAAGTACCCTGCAAGCACCCAAAACAAAATGCTCTGTAGAAGCAGCTGGGAAGCTCATGGCAACTGGGACATCCCACACAAACACCTTTCAGGGCAAATAAAGCTCTCAGAGGAAATGAGACACCAGCAGCTGGCTCAGTTCTGCTTACCCGGCTATCCCCGAGGTTGGCTATGTAGAGAATATTGTCAACAGCAAGGACACAAGTAGCTGTGGAGCCATCCTTCCATGCTGGCTTCCTGAAGGGAACAAAAATGCAATTACTATGGGGAGAAAACAACATTTAAGAAATCAGTCACAGAGTGCTGCTGGGACCTCCAGGAAGCGACATGTGCCAACACGCAGCAGTCAGCTGGCACAAGCCCCCAGGAGCTGCCTGCAAGCATCCAGGGAAACTGCTGGTGGTAAATACTGAGCTGGACAAGGACAGTGGAGATGCACAGAGTTCTGCCTTCTGCGTGCATGGCCAAGTCCTCGCTGGTTCAAATGCTGCCAGCCACGCTGCCCTCACAAAACTTTCCTCGCACTCCCAGAAAAGCTCATCTGCACTGGAACAGGCTCAGCCCCTGTGACTACCCAGAAACTCCAGTGTTGTGAGCAAACATACACCCCACACTCCGGGGAAGGCTCCTTCTTTGCAGCAACAGGCAGGCACAGTGAGGACTGCAGCAGAGTGGTCTTCATTTTTGCTTTCATTTCCCTCCATTTCTTCACAGTACCCCTGGCCCGCCCGCCGCCGTCCTCACCACCCACCTCGGCAACATTACCACTCCTTCAGTCACTCTCCCAATACTTCACCTTCTGTAGTTAAGCTCTAGAGCTCTGGGTAAAATGAGAGGCATTTCTTAGATTAGAGCTGCCAGGCTAGTCCTCCACACAATGCAGCCTGGCTACGATGCCACTCCTTACTGAAACTAGCTTTGAGAGGCTGATTTCCAGACATAGGCCATCCAGTTTTTCCGAACTTTGAAGGTGCAGCTGAATGAAGATCTTTCATTTTGTCATCAATACAGTGATCACTAGCTATCTTTTGTAGCACCTTTGTTGTAAGTCACACTTCTGACCAGAGCCTGGTTTGGGAATGACACTTTTGTGACAGACTCAAGGAAGCTTTTTCTGTTTGCCTGGTCAAGCTTGTTGACCTGATTACGTTAAGAGACTGAGCCAGTTTGCAGTTTACTTAAAATTGGAAGTTTGCAGGGAACCTTAGAATAAGATGCAGTCTCTCCATCTGTGTTAGGTATCAATACAAAACCAAAAAACCAAACCAAACAAATATGTAAAGGACTGGTAACAAAGTGACTGTATTTTAAACACAACCTGCATCTCCCCTAGGCCATATAGTTGGTGTTCAGCAGAGACTGAGAAGGGTGCTTGCACTCAAAACCCAGACCCAGCTGGGAGGCAAGCTGGTATCTATCCCACAGAAAGTAGCTGCTATGCTTTTCAGCTTCATTTTAAAAGAATCTGTGGAAACAAGCTTAAGATGAGGGACATTCTTCATTACCTTTTTTTGAAAATGGAGATGGTAAAGAGAGCAAGATTTAAACTTTCATTGGGAGAGGTACATCTTTCAACACCAGGCATTCAAAACTATCCCAGAGACGTGCTCCAGCCTGGCAAGCACACACTAACTCTAAGAAAGCTGCATGCAGCCACCTGCAAAGTGCTGCTCTATAGGTATCTCCTGCCACACTTTGATGCTGCCAACACAAAGATCCCAAGCCAGGCAGTGTGACATAAGTCAGTTCAGCAACTCGGTAAGCCTTTAAAAGGGAAGGCAAACAAGATGCCCTGATAAAGACAGAGGTGCATTCTTGGTCATGTTTTGGTTCCTTCATTTTCCACAAATGTGTATTTTAGTCTCAGCAAGTCGCACAGACCACTTACCACAGAGTAAGACCAGAACACGGCACAATCCAGCCCTAGCAGGCACTCAGCTGGCAGAGATACCACCTGGCACAGCCACACTGTGCAGGGTTTCACCAAAGCATAGACACAACTCAAGGTTTCCTTGGCCTGCAAGATGCAAGCTAAGAAATACAAACACACAGGCAGCATTTACACTTACTGGCTGGATGCCTGCTTTAGAAACTCATCATCTGTGTGTTTGAAGGTGTCCAAAAGGCATCTCTTCACTGTTTTCTCCACGCTGACTACCTCACCTGTCAGACACGGGAAAACAGCAAGTAAGATCCAGCTAAAATGTATCTGAGCTATCCCAGTCCCTCCATTCACTCAACATCCAATCAGGCAGTGCATCTCTCGGACCCTGCGCAGAGCAGCTGTGGCACATCCTATGCTCACGCTACCAAAAAACTGCGTGGTAGAGCATATGGAGAATTTACGACATAACCCTCTGCCCCATGGATGTATTTTCATGCTTGAAGCGGCACTGCCGAAACTTGCAACAGCACATCCCGCATTTCGCTTAGCAGTTCCCAACTGGCTACTTGTACCTGTGTACTGAAAAGACTCACAGCCCTCTCCCTCAGGAGACAGCATGGTCTCACAGACCCACTGGGAATAAGAGATGGGAACTGCAGAACTACACCCAAGCAGATCAGTTTAACAATCCACTGTCATAATGTCAAGGCAGAAAAGGTGAAGGTTGTCCTACAGCCCTTATTCCATTCCTCTCACCTTTAGGAAATTTCTTAATCAGGTTTTGGTGGAGATTCTGTGCTGCAAATTTTGAGGCTCGGACTCCCCCGTGGCCATCAAAAACAGCAAAGTACGAGACACGTGTGCTGTGAGGGAACAAAGAGTAGCAGAAAGGGGCTAAGAAAGGCTGTTAGCCAGAGGGTAGGATCAAATGTATTTGTCTCTGCAACACCCTGCCCTGTGTCAGCCAGACTGAATAAATACTGCATTCCAAGGCACAAACAGAGGTAACGAGTCTCTAAGCTCACACATTCAAACATTTGCGTGGTTTACATGTGCAAACTCTGAGCTGAGAACTTGTAATTTTCCACCCCTCAAGAAAAAGAAGGGCAGAAGAAAATTATAGACCACAACTTGGCATAAAAGCAGTTAAACATTTTACCCCCGGTGCAGTGCAACCCCCCAGCACCACAGAGACATTGGTCTAACCTATGCTATGGTGCCTTCCATGCCTAAACTTTTTGAAACCATGCTCCAGATGAGAAACTTGCATCCCTTGGCACACAAAGCTCTTGGGACAACATTTTTCAGAAGCTAAATCCAGTATCAGGATGATGCTTGAGAACATTCCTTGCACACTCCTCCTTGCACACACTTGTATGTGTTGATTTGCTAAGAGATTTAAACTTTTCAAATGAGAGAGTTCTGACATTTTCTTTGAGCATTCTCCATTGCCACAGTTAGGGTTTTACATACCATAAAATGCCCAGGGCAAGGCCTGATTACTTATAATTAAACTTATAATTAAGGGTCTCTGAACATTCACACTTACATTTAGGTAACAGAGGCTCAATATCCAGAGTTATCAGGCCCCCACAATCCTTGTGAAGTCAGTGACCTAATCCCCTAAGCATTGCTCCAGGGGATATATTGGTACATAACAGTCCTGTTATTTGCTCAGGAACACAGCAAAGAATTCAACCCAGGTCTCCCAATAACCAGCCCAAACCATGCAGCACCACACATGCGTAGTAAAGAACATCAGCTGCTCAACACAAAAAGGATCTTCTCACAGGCTTTGCACCCACAGCATCACTGCAGCAGCTGGGCCCACTTACATTTGGGAGGGCAGAGGCTGGCACTCCTCGGTGATATCGTTCAAGATGACATGTGCATCCTGCATGTCTTCTCTTTCACCCTTCCTCTCTGCCACATAACCCTTCAATCCAAGAATGCCCACTGACCCTAAAGGGGAACGAAGCAGGCACGCAAATCAAACTCTATCCCCTTGGCTAGACTAAAAACCAATACATCAGCAACCACTTTTCAGCTTTCAGAACCTGATCCTGGCACTGCAGCCAAGTGTGGCTCTCCTCCTCCCACAAAACATCTGGCACCTCTAATAGCTGGACTCAATGATCTTAAAGGTCTTTTCCAACCAAAATTATTCTGCTGAACAGGCTATATTTATCTTGTAACATGGGTTTTAAGTGCTGCCAAGGTCAGTAGCTACAAAAGCTACTTGCCCCCATTTTGGAGGCCGCTGCAGCTAAGCAGCACTGCTGGGCATTGGACAGGGCTCTCACCAAAAAGGGCTGGGGGGGCAGAGTAAGCATGTGGCCTTGAACTTGCAGATTAAACGAAGCATAGCTTTAAAAGGGTGCTAAGGTAGGGAAATCAGGGTCTGCTGTTTCCAGAACACGTCATTTCCTTTGTACCCCTGAACACTTCTTATTCCCAAAGCTGCAACATCACACATGGGCACCTGCACTGGCATCAAATGCCCCAAGTGTAACAGCAAATCTCTCTCTCTGGCTTTCTTAGCAGCCGCCCGGGGAAGAGATCTGTGGATGTGCAAAAGAAACTGGTGTGGTTCTGGCCTTCCAGAGGTCTCACAACCAACTCCCCTCTTGGCAGCACAGAAACTTATCCTGCAAACGCCAGGGTGCTCACTGCTCAGCTCTGCCACTTGAGCAGGGCTGCAAGGAGGCCCAGGTCGGGGAACCAGAGAGTGCCAGGGAGCTTGAGGGGCTTCCACAGACCACCCCAGCTATTTGTTCCCTACCAGAGGCTGAAAATGCAAGCAGACAAAGAACCAAAGCTTAGATTTGGTATGGACTTACTCAGCCCAACATCAAAAGTACAAATTGAGTACATTTGTTTTCAAACTGTCTGAAAACCTTTACAAACTTTCTTTTCCACAAGTTCTTCCCTGCCATTCTTCTCTTCCTCCTCCAAGGACTTTCTCTTCTCCCCCTTCCCATGGTTCCCTCCTGATGAGACCTGCTCAGCAGCACTGGAAGCTGAAAGAAAGCAAAAAAGCAGGCAGCTGAAGTCTTCCAGCTCTGTTTTACTTGCATAAATTCAGCAGCAAGTCCTTGGATGGTGAAGCACAAGCTCCCACACTCACACAGTATTAAGCGACCAGAATTATTACCAAACAAGACACACTGACTGACCACAACCACGCACACACGACTTTGCTCAGCACGTACAACCCGCAGCACACGGCACTGTCTGACCCAGCAAGTGCCAGTTTGATCCCTTGACGTTGCGTGACCCCACCTCAGGCAGAGCACAGCTGCGTTTGGCTGGCAGGCTGCAGATTCTCCCCACCGACCCACAGTTTGTTTCTTACCTACCAGCCTTTTTTGTAGTTAACTGATCAGGAAGTTAGCATTTCAGGTTGGAATACTCATATTTTTTTATTATTATAATTTTTGTCTACAAATTGTGCCTGCAGCAACGCAAAGAAGTGTAGTTTATTACTCTGAACGTGCACGTTTGTTAGACAGTTCAGAACACAGGTTACAAACTAAAACTAGCAAGCAAAATGTGATTCCCATAATAATCAGAGTTCCAGCCTTCTCCTTCCAGAGATTTATTCTTGTATGGTACAGTAAATTATTTCACCTCCTCCCAGGTGCTACCAAACCCTTGGCCACATGCAGAGAGCCCTGCCAGACCAGCAGCCTGGCTCTGAGGACATTTACAGCAGGGAACGAGGCAGTAGCCTCTGCCCACAGCAGGAAAGCAGCAGCAGCATCAGCCCAGCTCTGCCCTTGCTCTGAGCAAGCACACACATCCCTTCACTCAGAAAGTGGGGAGCTTTCAGGCACAGACAACGAGGGACCCCAAAAGATGTCTGACAGATGTGCTTCTGGGAACAGAACAAAATTTACTTTTAAACAGCCAGAATCTCCATTTAAACAATCAGGGCATAAACAGGTTTCCACAACCAGCGGGGGACCCTCGGATACCAGGTTAATGAGCCGTGTGCCAAACACGACAGACTATGCCAGTGGATTTTCCTGAGGGGCAGGTCAGCAGAGGGCTGGTGAGCTGACACAGCTCCTTACCTGTGTCACCACTGCTGGCTGGTGGGAGATCATCGAAAAGCAAAGAGCCTCCTCTTCCTGGAAGACAAAAAGAAAGGCATGAAGAACTCAATACCTTCGTCCCTTCAAGGAAACAGTGCTCCATGTATGCACCTCCTGAGGAAAGGAAATTGTAAAATGGCAGCTTACCGAAGCAAGCCAAATTTCAACCTCTGTTACTAGATGGTGGGGCAAATTCAGGCCTTGCATTTGTTTGAGGGAATATTTGTATGGAACATATTATGGAATGAACATATGTGAAACATCTATAACATTCTGGCTACCAAAAAAAAAACCAAACCACAAGAAGAGGAAACCAGCTGCTCTGCACACTGGTGCTGATAACCCTGTCTAACAAAGAAAAGGATTTACACAAGTTGCATCTCAAGAGATCCTGATGCAGAAAAGACTGGAAGTCAAACTAACGGCAGGAACAAAGCGGCCATACCTGAGCCAACACCGGTGGCTGGCGGGAGATCATCAAAGAGCAGAGGCTCTTTCTGGGCTTCCTTCCCTGTAAGACAGCAGGGCAGAGTCAGCACCCGCTGCAGGCACCGAGCGGGGTTTCTGGAAGAGCCCCCCCAGGTGGGATAACCAAGGGAGAGGCCTGGCCGCCTGCCTTCCCTCTCTAACGCAGGCAGCTCCCACATGAGTGAGACACCCACCTGCCTAGGGATGAGGCAAACATTCCTCTTGAAAACACCTGGGTTTTTTTCTTTGCTAGGAACCCACTCAACTTGTGTTAACACCCCTCAGCAGCCCCACCAAGATGTCAGAGGCCGGGAGGGGCTCAGAAGGCACCAGGTTATTTCAGGTAACACCATTACAGCTCTCCACGGACCCGCAGCAGCACAGGAACGGGAAACGCTCCAGCAGGGCCGGGACCGCAGGTAACACTGCACCTGAGCGGGACCCAGCGGGAAGGAAAACCGCAACAAAACCCAAACCCTGCAATTCGTCCTGCGATTACACCGCTCCCGCCTGCAGCCGCCCCCGACCCGCTGGCTGCCCCGTCCCTCAAGCGCAGGAGCCCTCAGCCGCTGTCCCGCGGCGCCTCCGCAGCCCCAGCCCGCCCTGGAGCGGCCACGCTCCGCAGGCCCGGCGGGGGAGCCTGGCAGCCGTGCCCGGGGAGGCCCCGCCCCGGGGCCGGGCGGGCCCAGCAGCACGGCCGCCATGTGCCCGCCCCGGGCTCGGCGGGGCCCTCACCCGGCACCGAGGAGCCGGGCTCCGGGAGGTCCCCGAACAGATCCATCCGCCGGCAGCGCCGCCGAGGCCGCTTCCTCTCGCACAGGCGCCGTCCCGCCCCCCAGGGCTGCCAATCTCCCCGCGAGGCCAATCAGCGGCGGCGGCAGGGCCGGAAGTAAGCGCACGGCCCGGTGGCGGCGGGGCCGAAGCGGAAGGCCGCCATTGCCCCGCCCCTGGAGGCCCCTGTCAATCCCGCTGGCGGGAGGCGGCAGCGCGGCGTCTTCTCCACCAATCGGAAGGCGGGGCCGTCCGGCCGGTCAGTCCCTTTGCTTCGCGACTGACTCCGCGAGGCTGACCAATCCCAGGGCGGAGTGCCCAGCACGGCCCTCCTGTGCCCACCAATCGCTGACAAGGGGCGTGGCGGGGCCCACCGCGGTGCCCAGTGGGGCGGAGAGGGCGTGCGGCGCCCCCTGGCGGCACCAGCGCGGTAGCGGCCCCGGCGGCGCACGGCCCGACCGCGGTCCCGGGGCTCCCGGGGTGTCAGGGGCTGGAAGGGACCTGGAAAGCTCATCCAGTGCAATCCCCCCATGGAGCAGGAACACCCAGATGAGGTTACACAGGAAGGTGTCCAGGCGGGTTGGAATGTCTGCACAGAAGGAGACTCCACAACCCCCCTGGGCAGCCTGGGCCAGGCTCTGCCACCCTCACCCCCAACAAGTTGCTTCTCATATTCAAGTGGAACCTCCTGTGTTCCAGTTTGCACCCATTGCCCCTTGTCCTGTCACTGGTTGTCACCCAGAAGAGCCTGGCTCCATCCTCCTGACACTCCCCCTTTCCATATTGATCCCCAGGAATGAGTCCCCCCTCAGTCTCCTCTTGTCCAGCTCCAGAGCCCCAGCTCCCTCAGCCTTTCCTCACACGGGAGATGCTCCACTCCCTTCAGCATCTTGGTGGCTGCGCTGGACTCTCTCCAGCAGTTCCCTGTCCTGCTGGAACTGAGGGGCCACCACTGGACACAAGATTCCCGGGGCTTCTCGCAGCCGGTGCTGTTGGTTTGCGGGGTCCCGCCATGCCCACCCGTCCCAGGAAGGAGCTCAGTGGCACGGGGCTGTTTGCGTTAAATGCCACATTTATTTCAGAACCAAACAAGCCTCATGTGCGCGCGGATGGCCGGGACTCGCGGTGCCAGCTCCCAGGCAGCGGGGGCAGGACGGCCCAGGGGCGCCGCCATGAACCAGCGGGCTCCCCAGCTGCAGGGCACAGCTCCCTGTCACTGCCCCCGGTGACATTTCCGTTCTGCTGGGGCTCACGGCCGTGCCTAACCCTCGGGGTTGTGTTCCTTGTCCCGGGCACTGGAGTGGTGGAGGGGAGAGGTGGACAGGGGACTGACCAGGGGGTGAGTGGTGCTGGCGAAGAGTGGAGCTGGTGAGCCGTCCAGGGCAGCTCGAGGGCCGGGGCCAGCCTGTGGGGATGCTGCAGGAGCCCAGCCGTGCCCCCTCGGCCCTGCCGCCCCCAGCTGAGCCAGCTGCTCTGCAGGTTTGCTGGCCTCAGGCAGTGCTGGCTCTGGCTGGAGGACACCAGCGCCACGGCCGCCCCTCGCCCGCAGCACAGGGAGCGCTGCCCAGCTGCGGCCGGTGAACCTGTGTCTGGTGCCTGGCAGATGCAGGTCCTGTGTCCCCCAGAAGCTGCCTCTGCTGCTGCCCTGGAAGAGCCTCCCCTTTCCCCCGGGGCACCCAGTGTTTCCACCTTTAGCCCCTTACACTGAAATTCGAGATGGTACCAAGTAGACCCTGCTCAGGCCACTGCTCCACCTCGGCTGCAGCTCTGCCCCTCCGCATCCCCAGGTGGGCACCTCTCCTGCCATAAAGGGCACGAGTCAGCTTCCAGGTCTCCAAAATGGATCATGGGGGTAAAAATCTCCAGTTTGATGGGCAGCTTGTCCTAGGCAGCCAAGCTGCCACCTGCCGGGGACATGGGGCCGGGAGGAGCAGCCCCGCCATGGCTTTGGGCTGGAGCAATGCAGTGAGATGCCCAAGGAGCTGTGGCGAGGCCGGCAGAACTGGCAAGGGCTCAGGAAGGATCCCAAAGCCCTTTCCGTGACCTGAAACCCAAGCTGAACGGTGTCTGACATGCAGCGAGGGCGTCCCTGCAAGCCTCTGCCCACCGGCCACATCCCAACCCATCCATGCCCCCGCAACATGGGTGTAACAAGAAGACAGCACCACGTCCGACACACATGCGCACACACAGACACACACACACCACAGACAGCGCGGGGAGGTGCGGCAGAGCCAAGGTGCAGCCGTGCTGTGCGAGGGAAGGGCAGGCGCGAAGGTGTGACAGCGAAGCTGGGGGTGCCTGGGAGATGCGGAGGAGGATGCTCGCCTGCTCGCCCAGAGCTGTGCCAGATGCTGCTGGACACTCGGGGAGCCCCGGACCAAAGCATCCCCACCAAGGGTGAGAGAAGGAGAGGAAGAGCTGCTGCTGCAGGAGGATGGAAGCAGTGAGGGTTGGAGAAGAAGGTCTTCTTGGTGAAGCCACCTCCGCCGTGAGAAGCCCCCTGGATTAACGTGCTGACAGAGGCAGGACAGGAAGGAGATGGGTGCTCACTTCTGCAGCAGGGGAAGAGGAGTGAGAAAATGGCAGCTGCAACAGGAGAAAACAGCCCTATCTCCACCCCAATGCCCCCACGCCAGCCTCTCCCCTGCTCTCATGAACTGCTTTGAGCCTGTCATCCTGCTGGGAGGAGAAGGGACGTGACAGCCCTTTTTGGAAAGGGTGACAAGCATCCTGTGGATTGGGATGGTCATTCCTAATCCCGTTTCCCAGAGAACTTCCGCATCTGGCTTTGGAAGTGGCCACCTGAACCTCCACACTCCCCAGGGGGATGGGACCCTTGGCGTCCCGCCCTAAGAGATGGGGAATGCCTTTGGACAAGGCCCCCCGGGGTTCCCAGGCCAGGACAGTGGAGGTGGCCCCGTGCTTTTTGTTGGGAAGGACAGCCCTGTACGAGGTGACAGGCAGAGCTGCCCCCGGAGTCCTTCTTTTCCCTCCAGCAAGACCAAGCTCCAAAGCAAGGTGACCCATCCACATGGATGTGGGTGCCCTGGCCAGCCAAGATGGAGGGCTCCCCCCTTCCAGAGGTAGACGGGGCAGGTAGGAATTGCCTCCTTTGGGAAGACATGGTGCGTTGTCCAGCCACTGCTGAGAGGAGAAGTAGTTTAAGCCACAGGGAGGGTAAAGCAGAGGTTTGGGGAACAGTGGGGAGCGAGGGCGAGAGCACCGCTGCTGCCAGGCATGTGCCAGGGATGTCCCCGGGAAGGCATCTCCAGGACCCCGGCCCACCACCAAGGCTCTCCCCTGCCCAGAGGAGGCTTTGTCCGGGGGCCAGAACCCAATTTATGGGATTTTTGTGACGTAAATAGAAATAAATACTTTATAAATATCATCTTAAGCTACCAACACCTGATCTTACCCTGCCGTCTCTTGCAGAAACATCAATAAACTAGGAAATCCCCATCCCTAAACTACCGCTTTCCATTCACATGGAGGCAATTCCTCCTGCTCTCCCAACTCTGAGCTTTACTGCACTCCCACCTTTGTAGATCAAAGACCAGCTTTCAGCCAAAACTGCCCTCCTTGCTCCCTCCCCTCCAACAGGGACCTTTCTGGAGCATTACAGATGGTGTGACATGAAGGTCACCCAAGGGATAGCAGGCGCATGAGTAATCCTGCACAGGCGGGTCCAGGCTTTTGCAGCTACGAACAGAAGTGAGTTTCCCCCGTGAAGGTGTGAATCAAGACAGATCCTTCCATGGAGCAGACAGCTGGGGCAGCAGATGGTGTGAGAGATCAGACATTAACATGGGAAGTCTTGAGACGGAATCAGCTATCTTGATCCTGTTGGCAGATGGATGAGGTGGAGGGTGTTTTTCAAGTTAGATTCTCATCTGGGCTGTTCTCCTTCTGGACAGCTTGGATCTGATTTGGAAAGCAAGAGACAAAAGGTGTCAGAGATATGGACAATCAGAGGTGTGGTCCCCTGGGTTCAGTGTCCTGGCTCCGGGCTGGTGCTTGAATCCAACTAGAGCTGGAGGTACGTGGGATTAATGTCTCTTTAGCTAGAGCACACAAATTTCTGTGCATTTACTCCTGTTCCCCCAGTCCTGCCACTTGAGATGGTCTCAGGAATTTTGTGATGAGATGCTCTCAAGAACTGCTAGAGATGCTCTCAATAAGTGACGGGCCAGTGTCCCTGCCACCAGGCATCGATGTTGCTTTGAACTCAGCACAGAAATGCCTCTGTACCAGCCGGGATCTGGGCCTAGATCATAGAATCATAGAATAGGTTGGGTTGGAAGGGACCTTCAAAGGTAATTTAGTCCAACGCCCCTGCCATAAGCAGGAACATCTTCAACTAGATTGAAGTACTTGAGTGGGGGAAGGAGCTGAAATCAAGATTAATACAGTCCAAGTTTTGCCAGCAAAGAGCCCATCCAGGCAGAGCTCTGCACAGGAGGTGCTCCCCATGCCTGGCCAAAGGGGCTGTAGCAGGGAGAGCCCTGGGAACAGGGCAGGGAGCCCATGGAGCCCACAGACCCCCCCCGACAGCCTCACTGCACCCTCCTGCCCCAGTTGCCCCCGGTACCTTATGGACCCAGCCAGGAGGGGGTTGAAGGCGTAGAGCCAGTCGTGCATGTCCTTGTCACTGCTTGCCTGCAGCAGGATGCCCCGGTGCTCCGTGCACACCGCAAAAGTGTTGGGAGTCTGCCAGGGGAGAGCTGGGGCTGAGAACCTCGCCCAAGGGGATGTGCAGAGTGGGGCTGGTTCCTGGCGCCCTACCTTGAGCATGGCCTGCTGGTCCTCACTGTACTCCACCTGGGCCTTGGAGAGATTGAGTACGGCCCTCTCGACCGCGTCCTTGTCCGAGTTGTAGATGTAGACGTACGGGCGCCGGACCACCACGAAGCGCTTCACCCACCCACTGGTATGGGGCTCCAGGAAGTGCAAGTAGCCCTTTTTGGAAACGATGGGGCTGCAGAAGGGACCGAAGTCAGGGTGGGACATGATGCCCCCCAGCCCCAAGGCATTCCCTTGCTGGCTGCTCCTACCTGACCCGGATCTCCTGGATGTCAGGCACCAGCAAACGCTGGGGCTCCTTCTCCTCCTCAGGCCGGCGGGCTGGGGACTTCTTCTGCTCTCGCTCTGCTGCAGGCTCCAGGTCAGGACTCTCCACCCTGGAGGAGACCTGGGGGGGCCTGGGGAGGGAGGAGAGGCTGGGGGTGTAGGAAGGGTGATGGCAAGGGAACACCCATCGATCACAACAGTGTCCCAGTGGTACAACTGCCCTGCTCAGAGGACACTGGGGCATCACCTGAACCTCCCAGCCACCTTCTTACCTGACCTCTATGGCATTGTAGCGTCCTTCCACCAGTGATGGGCAGGTCGAGGATGGGGTGAGAGTGGTGACCCCGAGAGCTGGCATGGAGGGGTCTCTCATCAGGGTCACAGACATTTCGGACAGCTGTAGAGAAGCGGAGGTGTGGACTCGAGTTTCTGCCCCAAGGTAGGCAGAGGCAAAGGACCCGGTGCCTGCTTATACAGGGAGAGGCAACACCTCTGGCCAGCAGGGTCTTCTCATGGCACAGTCCTGAGAACCACCAGCTCCAGGAGCACCAGGGAGAGTAGAGGGAGCAGGGACCCCAAAGCAAGAACCACTTGTGCCACGGTGCCCATCTGCCCCCACCCAGCCTGCTCCCCCCTGGTCACACATCCTTCCCAGCCCCTGCCAGCCCCGGGGAGCCTGGGGCTGCAACAGTACCTTGCTCTCGCTGGCGCTAATGCAGACGTGGCTGTGGCTGTACTCCCTGTTGAAGGTGTGCGTGAGCAGGCGCAAGCACTGTGGAGAGAGGAGGAAGACGGTGGGTCACGAGGCACCTTCATCCACCCTCCCGCTCCTCTTAGGCTTTCTCCTGCCACAAGCTCCTGCTGCCCCATGGAAGCCGCTTCCCAGCTTCATCCCCATGAGCTGGCTGGTACCTCCACGGACACATACCTTCACGGCCAGCTCCTTCTGCCTCTCACTGGGGGTCTCAGGGGGAGTGGTGCGGCCCTCAGGGGCTCCGTCAACAGAGAGTGGGGAAGAGACGCAGGAGGTGCTTCGGGACTCGGAGTCCTCACTGGAGCAGGGGGACAGGGTCTCCAGGCCCAGGCGCTGGGTCGTTTCCAGCTTCTCGCGCAGCAACAGGTAGTGCCTTGTCTTCTCCACCTGAACACAGGCAGCCAGGCTCAGGGGTGGCCCCTTCATCCTGCCCACATCCTTTCGGGGACCACGCTTCCCAGGCCTTATTACACTCCTTTGTGCATCAGCTTTGGGTCAGCTGTGCCCCCGGTGAGCAGCGATGCAGCGGAGAGCACAGCCCAACTCTTGCCTTCTCCCACCAGCAGGAGGGCTAAGGCACCCACAGTGGGGAATCCCACCTGCACTGGCAGGGTGAGCGGCTGAGCTGCAAACTGCACTATCTCGGCCTGTTTCTAGCCCAGACTCTTACTTCTTGCAGGAGGCTGAGCTTCTCCAGCTCCCACTGATGGTCGAGGATGAGGCTGTCGCTGCGGGGCCGCCAGCCAGCCAGGTTCTCCTCTCCTCGCACATAGGCTACGGAGGTGTCCAGCACACGCCGACGCCGTCTCTGCATGCCTGTGGGGACAGACACACAGCTGGGGGGACAGACGCACAGCCCTGACCCCAATCACCATGCCGTTCTTCCGGCAAACACCCAGGCAGAGGCACGGCACGCACCTGGGCTGCCAGCATCGGCCACACGGCAGAGGCTGAGCTCATAGACTCCCGTCACACGGTTGCTGCAAGCAAAGGGAGATGAGGCATTACCAGCTCTGTCTCATCCCCAGGGCCTGGCTATTTCGCCCAGGCTGCTGGGGTGCCTCCAGCGATGGCTTTCCTGCCCCAGAAAGGCAAGAGCGTTCCAGTACCTCTCAGAAGCCCGCAGGCTGCCACTGCCAAAAAGATTGCGGATGGAGCGGGAGGCAGGAAGTTTGGCATCCCGGGAGTAGAAAACCATGCTGAAGTCTTTGGTGATGACAGCGGGCTGGGTGCAGTTCTCCATCTGCAGCAGAGCGGGGGGAAGAGTGTCATGGGGGCTGCAGTTTGGCAGCCTAGCAGGTCTCTCCTACCCCTGGTGCCCAGCGGTTTCCACTCCCGGGGTCCCGCAGGGCTCCCAGTCACTAGGTTGAATCCTGCACCCTGTTAGCATAGGTGCCGGCTAAACAGGTGCTGACGGTGGCTGCACCCCGACAGTGGGGGAAATGCCAGACTTTGTTGGTGTTATAATGGCCCCGACTAAGGTCCTTGCCTCAATATAGGCAGAAAGGGTGATGTAGATTTTCTCCCGGTACGGGGTGACACGGTTGAGCAGCAGCGAGTTGTGCATGGAGCTATCCCACGCCGCCTCAAACTGGTAGAAAGTCCTGCCAAAAAAAATAGCAGAGCCAGTAAAACAACCTCCATAGGACCCCAGGCAAGCGAGCAAGGAGATGCCATCGTCCCTCCCGCAGCACTGCAGCACGCCTGCAGGGACACACAGACATGCACACGCAGGGGCACAGCTGGGGACAGCCACTCCAGAAGGCACAGGCTCAAGGCAAAGGGGGACAAGGCGTCCCAGGAGGGGAACGCGGCGCCCTTGAAACAGCCAACAGACTGGGGTTTTGGGTAGGAGGGACCGCGGGAGGAGTGGGAGCTCAGCTGGGGTGCAGGCAAGGCAGGGCAGGCTGGAAAGGCAAAGGAGGGTGCATGCCCCACCCCCATCCTTGGAGCGGGGGGCTGCCACCCCTAGCGCACCCGGGTCAGGTCCCCACCATCCAGTTCAGAGTACGCATCACCTTCTGGCCCCTGCCAGGAGCCACTGTCCCTGTTTGGGTGATGACAGCCAGAAGGGAAAGGAGGGAGGATGCTTGGCATGGGGGATGCTGCCAGCCTGCCCCTGGGAAAGCAGCCCCCCTGCCAGACTGGTGCCCTTTCCCAGGGCTGCCCCCATCTGGCAGCAGCACCTGGGGACCAGGATTTATTTGGCGGCTGGCCCCTGTCGAGCTGTCTCCCCCCTGGCTCTTGTTCTGCCCTGATCGCCAGCCCCATCCGTCCCCATCCCCACCAGGCTGCCTCGCTCCACTCAGTGTGTGTTCCACAGCTCCCAGCCTGCGAGCAGGAGCAGGGAACCCCCGACTCCACTCGCCTGTTGCCTGTGGGGTCCCACAGAGCGCAGCGCAGCCACCCAGAACAAGAGCAGCAACCGCACTCTTCAAGTCAAGCAATCAAGTGTGGTGGAAGCAGGAGGCGGCTCCAGCTCAAGAGCGTAAAGGATCCTCGTCTCACCCTCTGCCCCTCTCCTGGGCTCCCTCCTGGGCCAGCCTTGCGGTTATGGGACACCCACTCCCCAAAGCCACCCAGAGCTGCCCCAGCCCCACCTATTGCCTGAGCATCCTCAGGAAGCTGTGGCTCAGAGACTGTCTTAACATGGATGCTTTGGCAGATCCCCAAAGCAGCATCCAGGCGGCTGAGTGGCTCTTCTAATGAGAGCCAGTGTGGCCAGAGGCAGCAGGGAGAGGGTCTTAGCTGTGATTGCCCCCACATTGGAAGAAGAGGGAGAGCGACGCTTTCAGAAGGTGTATAAAATACATTAAAAAATCCCACATAAGACAGAACCAAGGCGAAGGATCACTTTGCAGACACGGGTCACTTGAGAAGAGAATGCTCCCCAGGGAGAAGGAGGAGAAAAGGAGCCTCAGGGAAGGGAGGAAAGAGCAAAAAGCAAAGGGAGGAGCCAAAGGAGAAAGAGAGAAAAGCAGGAGGGGCAGACCGAGCGGGTGCACGTGAAGTACCTAGTATCATTTCCAAACGAAATGCTATATGTTGAAGGCAACCCAAGGACAAACACACACACGTACACAGAAAAAATGAAAGGTCAGAAAGCATCGTCCATATGGGGCTGTGCGGGAGCAGGGCCGTGAAGAAGGGGAGCCCCTCTTAGGGAGACTTGCCCCATATTGGCACTGCTGGCCAAAGGAGTTCCTGTCTAGCTGGACCCTGAATCTGAGCCCAGCTCAGGGAGGGCAGGCAGGGGTTTACCCACTTGGGTGAAAACCCTCTGTCTCTCACCTTCCTCGTGGACCAGCAGCTGGGAAGTGAGCACGCACACACTCCCCATCCCCTTAACTCTGCCCTTGCTGCCATCCCAGGGCAAGGAGCTCCAGACCAGCGCAGCCCCCCAGGAAGGTGCCCATTAGGGGGAAAAACAGCTGTCCCACCACCACCCACACAGTGGCCGATAATTTCTTGGTCTGTCTCCTGGCTCACAGGGAGAGGATCCATGTGCTAAGGGCCCACAGGCAATGCCACCACGAGCTCACGCGTTCCTGCAGTGGGGACTGGATCCTTGCTGGAGCCACCCCCCCGCACCCTTAGGGGGACAGGGTACTGCTGGAGGGACAGCTCTGCCTTCAGGCATCTCTGAGCAGGGCCAGGTTCTAGCTACTGTAGGGACGGCACAAAGCTACAGAGCCCACCAGGTCCCAGGACACCTCATCCCCTGTCTCCCAGATACACGTGGGGCACAGCAGCAGGACGCCCCCTTCTCAGGGCCCTCAGCGACGCTTCCATCCAGATGCTGGCAGCAGCATCTGGGGCCGGCAGCTCTCGCCCACATGCTGCACACCAGGCTCACCCTGAGGTCCACGCTGAACACCACCCATACCTGAACAGCCACTCCCCCCAGTAAACAGTCTGTGCCATGCCTGGGTGTGCATACCCACCATCGCGCCCACATACAGATGCACACTGCCAGTTCACCACATCTGCACCCACAGGACTACCGTGCACAGGGTGCTGTGCGTGCCAGTGCACCACCCTGCAGCGCTGCCATTGTCACAAGGTGCCCAAGTGAGGGCTGGAGGGGTCCCTGAAGTCTCCACCATGGTCCACACCAGCCCTGCAGCTACTCCAAGCGGCACCGGGGGCTGAGCTGGGGCTGAGGTGGGAGACAATGGGGTATGGGGGGTGGCACGCTTGGCTCTGGATTCCGGAGAAATGGAAGAGCAGCAAAGTCAAAAAGCGAGAAGAAAATTCAAATCAGGCGATGGGAACGCAGGCGTGCGAGGGGGAGCGGCAGCCAGAGAGAGCGCGGCCCAAACGAACAGCAAAAGGGGCCAGGTGAGCCAGAGGTGCCAGGGCAGGGGGGAGGAGGGACGGGGCGTGTGGAGGGATGGGGGACTGGATGTCCAAGTGCTGCCTCCGGTGGGAGTGAGTGCGCCGAGGTGAAGGGGGAGAAAGAAAGAAGAGAGAGAGGAAGAGGGGGTGGAAAAAAAAAACAATGGAAACAAATAATACCTAGGCATATCCGAATCAAGAAACTGCCTGCAAAAACACAAAACAGTTACATGGTTAGTGTGGGCTCGGATGGGCCGCAGCAGCGGAGGGAAGCGAAGGGGGACCCTGGGCGTGGTCCCTCATGCCTCCTCCCTGGGAGCTCGATGCAGAGATGGATGAGTGCCAGGGAGGGAGCCAAACCCGTGCCCTGGTCTTCTGAGTGGCTCTGGGGGACTGGGGAAGCTGGGGAGAGGAGCCAAGGCTGCACTGGGCAATGGAGGCTGCGTGGTGTAAGGCAGCAAAGCAGGGAGCACAAGCAGCCGGGGTGGAGGTGAGGCAGGCCGTGGCTCTGCCCGCCGCCCTCCCTTGCAGGCTGCTGGGGCTAAAGCTTGCGCAACTGCATGCGGGATGGAAGCCGGGGGGGATTGTGGTGAGCGCCCCTCGGCACCCTGCAGCATGCCAGCCGCCCTGTCATCCTCCTGCCCAGCCCCGGACAGGCTCGATACAGGGTGGATACGGGGCAGATACAGTGTGCATACCTGCCTGTGCCCCCGACTCGGGGTTGGACCTGTGGCACAGACCCTCTGAGCGTGCAGCTGAGGTGCTTTCTCACAAAACATGAGCCCTGCCTCCCCATGCCCCGAGCATCCCACCCAGCCCAAGCAGCATCCCTTGCCCTGCAAGACCCGTGCAGGGAAGACAGGAGCAGGAGCCACATCCCTCCTGCCAGGCTGTGCAAGAGATGCTGAAGATCCGATCTGGCTGCACCCAGGACCAACCCACCAGATCAGGAGCTGACACAAAATCGTGCAGCCCCAGAAGCCCACAGGTGACACAGCCACCCAGCTCCCAGCAGTCCAGTGAAATCCACTGCAGCTCTGCTGGGCTGAGCCCTCAGAGCCTGATCATCCCTGCCTGGTATTGCCCTGATGTCCCCATGGCTGTACCAAAGTCTCCTGGTCTGACACGTGCATGCACACTCAACCCCATGATTCGGCTCTGCTGCCTGGGTACTGCGTGCCTGTCACTCCAGCATGCCCAGAAGCTGCCCTGAGAGCACTGCAAGGTGGCACCTCCCATCCAGAATCCCATCATCCCCCCTCAAAAACACCTTGCCTTGGGACAGGCCTCTTTGGGGCAGCAGTGACCCCAAAGAAAACAAGGGGAAAAGTGGTCCGCACTCCCTGCCAGGCTACTCCTACGCCAGCAACCACTACATGTACAGTCCAGGACTGGTCCCACTGCTCCCGGTGCTGCCAATGACTGTTCCCGCCTCATCACAGCTTCCTGCACACACACATTCTGGCCAGGGACCCCCACCAGCCCCCCAAGTTTTGCCAATAGCCCTGGCGCAGAGGAGAGCTCTGTGCTCCGCACCACTGCTTCCCCGCATCGCCACAGGACCCAGCCAGGGATATCTCAGATATAAAAACCCTTTGGTCCCGCTGCTGCCCCACCCATGCCAAATCCATGGTGGGGACACAGCCCTCTGGGACTGGCATCCCCAAAGTCACCCGGCAGCAATGGGAGATGGCTTTCCTGCATCATCTCCATGCAGATAGGGACTGACTCTCTGTGGTCACAGCTGCCACTGCAGAGCAAGACCCCCATCCAAATTCCCTGTAGTGCCAAAGCCTGGTGTGGAGAGGCCTCAAGGAGGAATGGGGCTGGCAGCCCTGAACCCCAAGACCCTCTGCAGCTCCAGAAAAGCCCCCCCAAGGCAGCAACAGGTCGGCAGGGGAGAGAGGGGCTCCCTATGTCCCCCTGCCAGCCCTCATCACAGCTGAGGAAGAACAAGAAAAGAAGTGGCACGCACCGGTCATCCTGGGAGGGGTGGATGTACCCAGAGGAGAGGATGTTCAGGGACAGGATGTTGGGGTCAATGAGAGACTCATCTGCTTCTGGGGTGTTCCGGATCCGACCTGCAAGCGCAGCACGGGGACACCACTCAGGCAACAGGCCTGTGAAGGTCCCCAGGAGGGACAGGGGCAGCCCATCTGCCTGCATCCCCAGCAGCCCCTGTCACAGACAGCAGCCGCCCAGCGCTCAGTCACTCCAGCTCCTAGACATGGTGCCTGGGACCGAGGAGTCCTGCCCACATGGCATGTCTGTGTCACCTGCTAGGCAGCCACTACTTTGCTATTGCAGGGTGGGAGGTGAGGCAAGGCATAAAGCCCCACATGGGAACATGAGCAAGAAACAGGCTGAGAGGATGCTCAGGAGGTCGGCGGGCTGGGTGTTGCTCACAGCCCACCCAACCTGGCTCGGCTTACCTACAACCAGCTCCCGCACCTCCTTCCAGCGGATGAGGCTGCCTGTTTCATGCACCAAGGTGACGGTGATTCTCCTTTGGATCCCCTGAGACCCGTAAGGCCACAGAGAAGGGGTAGTGGTTAGCAGAGCTCCCAGCAGGAGCCAGAGCCAGGATGGCATCTCGAGGAGAGAGTACCTGGTGGAGGAGGAAGGTCCCATGGCATGGCATGCCTCCACGGTGGTCCACAACGGCAGGGATGTAGCTGGAAGAGAGGATTGTGGCATGACGCAGAGCCACAGCAGCCTGCCCACAGGTGCCGAGCAGCAGGCAAATCACCGTGCTGCCTCCCTCTCCTTCCCATGCCTCTTTCCAGCCAGACTTACTCGCCATTTGCCTCCAGCTCACAGATCTCGAAGAAGACCATCAGGTCATACTTGCACTGGCATGGGCCGGCACTGGGCCGAGTCATGGTGCTCAGCTTTGTCGCAGGCACTGTGATGGGTCAAAAAGACAGCTTAAAGGGCGAGCTTGCCACTGACACTTGGAGTGAGGCACACGACAGCTGGCAGGGTAAGGACAGAGCAGGCAGGGACTGCAGGGAGACACTCAGAGGTGGCAGCAAGGCAGAAGAGAGTGATAGAGGGGGACACCCCCATCCGGGTGGACTTCGCTGACCACTGGCACAGCAAATCAAGACGCTCAGCCAAACCCCAACAACTTGGGTCTTGGCAGCCAGCGCACAATGGGGACCCTGCGGGATGGCGGGGCTGGGTGGCCAGCTGAGCTGTCCAGGGTGGGCAGTGTCCTCCCTGCCGCTCCGCAGGAGGTGAGAACAGGGACTTTGCATCCATCAGGTGCTGTGGGAATGGGTGCCAAGGGCTTTTGGGCACGCTGGCCTGCAGTACGTTTTCTGGTGCCCCTGGGGAAGGGGACTCTGCACCCAGCACAGGGACCACAGGTGGGCAGAGGAGTAGGAGGCCAGATTTCCTACCTGGTTTGGAGAGCGGCATCACACGGGGGAAGTGGCGCCGGGATGGCCTCAGCGGGCTGCAGAGAGACCTGCCTTGGTTAAAACACTCACAGGGACCACTGAACTCAGCCAACCCCACCTATGTCTTGGTGCCACCCTTTCCTGCCACCTGCACCCTCCGTTCTCTGGGTCCCCAGGAAGCTGAGGGTGGCCCCCCTGTGCCACCCAGGAGCCGGGGGTGGCCCAGGGTGCACCCACCTCAGGACGTCCTTGCAGAGGGGTGGAAAGGGGTGCTGCTGGTAGTGCCCAAAGACTTCAAATACAATCGGCTGGCTCTTGATGTATTCAATGAAGGACTTAGTCACCTCCACGGCAATCTGGAAGAGAAAGAGCCGGCAGTGGCACAGTTTAGCTGGGAAAGGGATGCAGCCAGCAACAGCACTGGGGAAGTGAGATGGTGCAAGCCTGTCCAGTGCCCTGCATCCCTCACCCATCCCCTTCCCTGTGAGTACTCTCCCCATCATGAAATCCTAGCCTTTTTGGGTAGAGAGCTGCAGCTTTTGGTATTTTTCCCACATATTCATCTTATCTAAGGCTGGCTCAGCTGGGTGCCTGTGATGGGCTGGGAGAGCCAGGAGGAGGCTTCTCCCCTGGGGAGAAGATCCAGCCAATGGCTCTGTGGGCTCTGTGGCAGCCGCAAAGATGTGGGCAGAGAAGGGATACATACATTTTGGACATGATAGAAGCCCAGCGGTGGTCCCCGTCCTGTGTTTTTCAAAGGCTCTGTCGAAAAAGCCTCATCATGGCGATGGATGAAGCTGCAGAGGGAATGAAGGTGGCTCAGCAGCTGCAGGGTGGCGATGTGCAGGAGCAGGGAGGGGAGAGAGGGCAGGGACCAGGAGAAGAGCCCACTCCCCAACTGCACCCTGGACTGGCTCAGCACCCCCCACATCCAACGGCAGCCTCTCCCTGTGTTTCATCAGTGACTGAACAAGGCACCATACAAGCGCGTGGGCTCATTCCGCAGCCTTGGTTTTGCCTCCCCACCCATGGAGGGCTCAAAGGTGGTGGGGCTGGGGCTCCCTCATGTTCACTGCCAGCCCTGAGGCAATGGCTGGAGCAGTGGGAGACATGCAGCCAAGGGGGCACCAGGGGCTCACTTGAACTGGCAGAAGATGTCTGCATATTCCGCAGAGATGCTGGAGGCTTGCAGGACTGTCACGCGGAATGTGAAGATGCTGCCCAGCCTCAGGTGGTCCAGAGCTGTCTCCAGTGGCCCATCTGGCGCAGGTTTCTCCGGGCTGTCCAGGAGAAGGTCCTCTGGGGTCACTGCAAGGAGAGGAGGGTCCTCAGCCCCTCGGTGTCCGCTGGCAGTGCTGCACCGGGGCAGCGGGCCTCTCATGCTTAAGCAGGCGCAGAAGACTGGGTGCAGTAGTGGGGGGGGCACTCCCCAACAGCTTGTCGCTATCCCCTCACCTGCACAGGTGTTGTTGTTGACTTCGTCAGCAGAGGGACCCACGTCGCTGACCTGGCCCTGGCCTTCAACGATGCGCAGCTCTTCCTGGGAGGTTCCCGAGCGAGACATCCCCACAGCTGGGCACGACTCTGACTGGAACTGCACCATGAGTGGGGCTCAGGGATGCTGGCAGTGCCCAAGGTGGTACTGCTTGTGCCACCAGCACTGTCCTGAGCACTAGAGCACCTCCAGCTCCTCCCTCCTACCCCCTGCCAGCCCCCCCCAGGACCCAGCAAAGGACAGGGCGCACCAATGGGTGCTGGAGGGCTGAAGTTGCCACGTGGGCTGGGAGAATGGCCCCTTCAGGATGATGTCTGCACCTCTGGGAGTCCAGTGGTCCCCATGGGGGAGCATCACCATGACAGGCAGGGGTCTGCGGTCTCTGGGCACCCACCAAGCGACAGCCACCATCATACCTTCTCAAAGTGCTGGTCATCAAAGGATATCTTGGCTGTCCCCGACTGCCGCACACCGGAGCCGTAGTCAGGGGCTTCCTCATCCGCTGGAGGAGGGATGGGAGTGAGCCCGCATGGGTGGTGCAGGGGATGCGAGGGGCATGTTTCAAGGGGGTCCCCCTCCTACCTGAGATCGCCTGGACAGCCACGCGCAGGAAGCCCTTCACCTCGCCCTTCTCGCTGACGATGGCCACACGGTGGACCAGGGGCACGGGGTAGAGGAGGTTGCTCAGATAGACAAAGGCCCTGCCGAAGAATGGTGGGGGAGACACAACAGAGGGGAGAGCGGTCACTGCTCCCACCCGTGGGTCTCCAGGCGCGGGTGGCATGGCCGGCGGCGGCCGCGATCCCAGGTCACCGGTCATGGTGCTACCGCGGCGCTGCAAAGCAAAACTAAAGAGAAGGCAGCCAGGGCCAGCCGAGAGGGGTGGGGAGCAGGCAGCGGGCGGGCAGCGTACTGCAGGCAGCACCATGAAGCAGATGGGGCTCGCATACCTCTCCAGCTGTCACCTCCGTGGCGGGCGGGGAGGGGAAGGGGGCTGTGCTGGTGCCATCATGAAGCTAGGAGGGAAGAGGACCTTCTCTGCGGTGGAGAGCCAGAGGACTGGGGCAGGAGGTGCTGCGACATGACTTGGGGGCAGCTGTGGAGTCACCATGGGGAAGACAGGGCAAGGCGGGGGGGTAAGGGAGGGTGACAAGGGAGGTAGAGGCCAGTGGGAGCGAAGGAAGGGAGAGGAGGAGGTCCTGGCTGAAGGTCAGAAGCCTCCGGAGATGAACCTGCCGGGGAAGTCCTGGCCCTGGCTCTGCCTGTGGCGTTGCAGGACCACTGGTGGCTGCAGGTGGCCTGTGCTCGGCTGGGAGGGAGGCTGCACGGCATAGCTGGTGGCATCAGAGATCTGTGTTCGTCCGCCACATCCCTTTGCAAACATGGATTCAGCGGCCCAGGCCACCCATCAGTGTCACAGGGGTGAAACAGCAGGCTGCTCCTGTGGGCGAGGAAGGAGCTGCCCGCTCCCCGTGCGGCAGCTCTGAGCCTCCCTGCCGTCCTCCTTGCGTCCAGGTCACCAACGCTACCACGGCAAGTTGCTGTGCCGGGGCTCGACATGATGGCCGCACCACATCTCTGCGGTACCTCCCAGCAGGCTATAGCTCCCTGCTTCACAAGCTGTTTGCCTCCGCTTGCCACCTTCCTCAACCTTGCTGCCTACCAGCTTGCTGTTCAACATTCCTCCTGGCACTCTGGTGATGGTGGCGTGCTGTGCCCTCAGTGGTGACGAGTCACCTCCACAGCCTTTGGCGCTGAGCTCCCTGCTGAGCAGTACAAACTGCCCTTGCCTGTGGGGTAGCACTGATCCCAGCAAAAGTGGGCGCAGGGTGCCTGGCACCCCTCCCTGGGGCACCCACTGGCATCTTGACGCACAGCATCTTCGGGTGTCAAGGGGCAGAATGGTGCAGGGGCCAGCCAGGACACTTCTGCTTCAGGGGACTCCCATGAGGGTTGCATCTCCAGGCAGCTGGCAGCGCTGCTTGCAATATCCCAGCCTCGCAAGTATCTTTGCGGACATCCAAGAGCACCTGAAAGTGCCCAGGCGGCTCTTGCAGGAGGCTCCAGCCCCACATTTGCAGCTTGAGCCCTGAAGTCCAGAGGTTTCCCTTGCTCTTGTGACTCCCATTTACCTCCAACTGCTTTTTTGTATCCAAAGCATCTCCAAAGACTCCAGTTGTGGAAGCAAAGGCGATGCCTCATCACCCTCTGCAGCTGGGCCTGTCTCACCCCGTCTCTTCCTGGAGGCCACTAGGGACAAGTGGCTGGACTGTGCCAGGGCTTCCCGGCAGGACCACATGCCCAGGGCACAGCCCCATGACCACAGGGGGGTCTCGAGAGCATGGGGGGTCTGGGCACCCCTGCCTGCCTGAAGTCACAGGGAGCCAGTGCTGAAGCCAAGGGAGTGGAGAGGGCAGGAAAGAGGGGAAGAGGGCGAGAGGGGAAGGGGAGGAGGGGAACAAGTGTGTCACTAGAGGAAGGAGGGCAGGGACACTAACCACAAGATTGGTGAGGTGCAAAGATGGCATGCTCAGACCAAAGAAAAGCCTTTCCAAAGGAACACAGAAGTGAAATAACCCCAATTTTAGCTAAAGCTTTGGAGAGATAGAGCCAGCAGCTTAAAAAAAAAATCAAAAAGAAAAAAAAAAAAGAAAGGAAAAAAATCAAAGACAAAGATCCAATCATAAACAAATCCAAGCACACTTCACAAGAAATGTGGCCGGCAGAGCTGCTGCGCGAGGAGCCAAACCCAGGGCAGACTCAAAAGAAGTTGAAAGGTGCCGAGCTCCGGGGAACATGTCCCCGGCATGGAGCGGGGCTGCTGCCACAGGGCCTAGCTTGGGTTTTTGACGTGCCTCCAAGAGTTTTGGAGTTTTTTTTGATGTTTAGTGGTTTTTGTTTGTTTGCTTTTTTAAATAAGGAAAAAAGGAAAAAAGAAAAAAAGGGGAAGAACCCAGCTCTTTCGGTCTGAGGCTGCAGGACTCTTACTCCACCTCCGCCCTCTCTACCTGCACTGGTCCCTTCTTCCCCATCTCTCTGCCTGCACCCTGCCTAGTAGGGATAAGCCTGGCTTAACATGCCAAGGAAGAGGAGCTCCAGCTTCCCCAGTCAGGGCAGCCTCCATGGGGGCAGAGGCTCCTGGACCAGCTCCAGGCACATATTCGCTTGGGAAAACCCCAGAGCAGAGGTGGCAGTACCGCATCCCATTTTGGGAATGGGTAGATTGCAACCAGCTTTGGTGTGGCTGGTGGGATTCTCCAGGCCAAGACTGATGGAGCCCAGGGGCATCTCCTGGCCAACAGATAGGAGAAATCAAAGCTCTTGTGTTTGGCTGGAGCCAAGGAGGAGTTGGAGCCTCCCTGAACATCTCCTGTGCCAAGCCAGCAGGGATGGCCCCAAGCCAAGTGCTGGGCACAGGCGGTCACAGAGCCCTCCTCCCCCTCCTGCACCCAGCTCTGGCCTTGCTGCCCTCAGCTTCATCCCCCCGACTGCCTGCGGACATCCAAGCCCCCGCCTTCGGGGGGGGGGCTTACGCTGACTGACGCAGCCGGGATGGCCAAGCCAGTGCCAGAGGCACATGTGGCTTCAAAGTGCCAGCAGCACCTTTGCGGTCACCCCGAGCTCAGTGGGAGGTGGCCCTCCCGGGACAGAAATGCTCAGGACCGAGACCCCTGTGCAGCTCCCCTGGCTCCTTTGGTGCTGGAGACATGGCAGAGCTCCCTTTCTCGGGGGCTGCCCTAAAGAAGGACCTACACAAAGGGCCTCCGGCCGAGCTGCCCCCATCCGCCTTCCCCTGCTGTCCCCTACTGCCGCTGTGCTGGTCACAGCCCTACCTCGCTGGCCACCTGCCACCCCGGCGGGCATCCCAGGCTTGGTGGCAGTCCCAGCCAGCCAGCCACTCCCTGCGCCTCCAGGACACCCCGGAGGTGGGAGTCGTGTCCGAAAGCAGTTCCCTCATGCGAAAGAGCTAGTTCCTTCCCGGCATGCTCTCCTAAAACCTCACCAACCTTCCTACTAAACTGAACAGGGGGGAGCGGTCGTAAAACGGATCCCGGCCATCACACAGCGGGCACTCCGGAAAGATGTCTTCCTCCAGGTCCTCCGCCTCCTCCTCCTCCTGCCCCTGGTGCTGCTCGTCAGCAGGCTCGGTGATGTCGGAGTCGGGGTTCGAGAAGGTAGGGGAGGGGGTGAGATCAGCCATGCGCTCGCTCATGCATGTGTTGAAAAGAGGAGAGCTGTTGCAGCCAGAGATATCTGAACTAAGGTTAGTACGACAAGATAGAAGACAGGTTAACACCAGCTGTTCCAAACAGAGAGAGCAAGAATAGGAATTTTGCTTTTTTTTGGTTTGCTTTTTTTTTTTATCAGTTGGGTTTTGAGGTGGGATTTTTTTTTTTGCTCAAACCAAGGGATGCCAGGAAATAAAGACCTGCCCGTCCAGTGTGTCCCTAGAGGAAGCCACCAATGGCTCTCGGCTACAAAGGGCAGAGAAAGAGCAGCCCAAGGAACTGGTGCGAACAGTGTGGATTTGCCTCACTGGCTTTGCAGGCAACGTGGGGACAAAGCAGGTGGCATGAGACTCCCCACCAACCCCAGTGCTGAAGGGAATCTCTCCACGTGCCATGGCACGGGTGGGACGCCTCCACAGCACGTGTGGTTGGTTGGGCCATGCAGCTCAGCCCCCCGCTGAGGCAGACCCCTTCTCTGGGGTGGCCCATCCTCGTTGCCGGCACCACATCCTTCCAACCAGCATGTGGGAAACGCACGGAGACAGGTGGCACGTACCATACAGACGGATGCTCGGACACCAACGCGTGCACACGGGCGCGTGCCCACCACAGTAGAAGTGGCAACAGCACAGGCTCTCGGCCCGCCGGACGGCCGCAGCCCCTGCCTCCCGCTGGCGGCAAGCCCAGAGCCTGCCCCGCACAGCACTGTGTTACAGCAGGCAGAGAGAGCATTGCCAGCGGCACACGGGTCCCTCGGGGTCCTGGCAGCCAACACGGAGGAGAGCCATCGCAGGCACAACAGGCCCTGACTGGCACCGGGGGGGCACAGCATCCTCCCACAGTGCAGCCCCAGGGGCCAAACGCCCCGTGCGTGGTGGAGCCGGCAGCTCCTCCTCCTGCGGGGCTGCTTGTGGGTCCCAGCCATGCCTGGAAGGAGCCAAAGCGCTCACCTGCCGACCAGCCTGAACCAGGGGAAGCGGTCGTAGAAAGGATCTCCGCCAGTCACCACGTTGTCGCAGTCCTCAATGACACTAGAAGGCACTTCTGCTGCACGGTCATACATTTCACGCATCAGGTCCAGGCGTTGCCTGCAGGTAGCGGGGGCTATGGTGAGAAATCAGGCTGAGGCCAGCTGAGCCCTTCCCGGCGTGGGCATCATTCACCCACCTCAGCTTCTCCAGGGTCCAGTAATGTGTCGCCCCATTCTTCTGGTCCTGCACTTCTACGGCCACAATGGTCCGGGGAAACGGCCGCTTCTCCCGGTCCTTGGCAGCATCGGGAGGCAGCAGGTCGGGAGGGAGAGGTGAGTACAGTGTGTCCGTCAGGAGCACGAACTGGAACTGAACCTGAGGAGGGGCAGAGGGGGACGGTGAGCCACCCAGGGGACAGTGGGCTCCGTGTGGTGCCTTCAGCGACCCAGTCCTTGGCACATCCTGGCTGCCCAAGCTCGTGGCCTCTGCCATGGGTGCTGCAGCAAGTGAGAGGGGAGCCCCAGGCACCCACCTTCTTCTTTAGCTCCACGCTGATGGCGTTGGCTTCCTTGAGGAAGATGGCGTTGCCCCAGAGCAGGTCACGGAGGGAGGTGAACTGGTACCACTTCCACTTCCTAAAGGCCCAGAGGGCCAGCTCAAACTCCCGCTCTGTCCACTGCACTGTGGGGACATGGAGAGACAGTTACCCCACCGCTGGGATGGAGGATATTGGCACAGAGGTGCCCAGAGGACCCATCGTCCACCCTTATGCAGAGAGCATCAAAACCCTGTGGTGGCACCCAGCCCTCACCTTCATCCTCAGGTTCTTCTTCTTCCTCATTTGCCTCAGGGTAATACCTAGAGTCCATCTGCTTCTGCAAAGCCTCCAATTTGCTCTCGTAGTCCTGGGGGAAGCAGGGAGCAGGATAATGCAACCCACAAGGTATGACCTTCCTCCATGTTGCCACACAGCACTTCTCCCCCGCTGCAGGAACCCAGCCCCCTCCCTCCTCTGGTTCCCTGTTTACAGGGACAACCCCAGGAACAACAGGTTTGTCCTTGTTTTTAGGACACACAGAGCCACCCCATGCAAACATCTGCCAGGACTCAGTCATGCCTGGGCAGCCTGAGAAGGAGCCAGGTCCTGGCCACCTACCAGCCTTTGCTGCTCGAGAAGGTAATTCGCCTCTTCCCGCTCCCTCCGATACTGGTCCTCCAGCTCCTGGAGCCTGGGAGGAACAGGGAAGGAGACGATGACCAACCTGGAGGTAGATACCCAACTCTCCATGGCTCCAGCCCCTGTGCCCTCACCGCTGCTCCATCTCCTGCTTCATGTCGATGCCCTGCTTCTCCAGCAGCTCTCTTTGGGCGAAAGCCCAGTCCACGGGCTCAGCGGGGGTCTCGGCACATGGGGTTCGCTCCCGCTCCTGCCGAGCCTGCTCAGGGTGGTTGAAGCGGAAGACGTGGCTCTTCCCCATGATTATGCGGTTTCCTACAGGGATGGAAAGAGTGTGGATTTAATGTGGGACAACCTGCAGGGCCCTTGTGGGATGGAGGGAGGCAGGCTAGAGCAGCACTGGTGCACTGGCTCCAGGGACCCACCTGAGCGCAGGATGCTGGGCTCTGTCACTTTTTTGCCATTCACGTAGGTGTCAGCACCTTCACAGGGCTCCAGGGTCACTATTACTGTAGAGACAGTGGGAAGGGGAGAGAAGAAGTAGACGTAAGGTGGAAGCTGCTCCTGCAGCCTCGGAAAGGGAGAGCTGCTCCAAGCAGCACCCCAGGCGCAGAGTGGAGGAACACTCACCAGCAGCACCCACACTCTGGGCAACCAAGGGGGCTCAGCCAACCTTGTTAATCAGAGCAGTCCCAAGGACTAAAAGCAGCTAGAGACTGGATGTGAGAGGAGATCAGAGCCTCCAGCATGCATCTCCAGCCTCTCCAGGTGCATCTCCCAAAGCCATTTCACCCCCAGGTTCCTGCTGGTCCACAGGATGGGCTCTGCTTCACATCTTGGGTGGGCAAATCATCTATGGTCTGCTATTCGCTCCCACCCCGATCTCCCTGGCTGGCCAAACTGTGGCAGCTTCCACGTGCCTTGCACAAGGTTCCCTCCCAGCGAAGGGAGCGCCACAGCTTGCTCTGCAAGCAGGGAAAGGCCACAGCCATGTGAGATAGCCTCACTAGTGTGAGGAGGGCAGGCCCCCCGCTGTGAGCAGGTGCTGGGGACATGTAGAGGGACTGGGGTCCCCAAGGAGGTAGAGCCTCTCCAGACAAGGAATACCTTCACCACCGGTTTTGGTGTCGCTGCGGAAAAGGCAGTGCTCTTCCTTAATGAAGTGCCCGCTGAGAACGATGTCTTGCCTCTTCTCTGCATCTTCCCGGCCAACCCTGCCAGGGGGAAACCCAGCTCAATCCTTCCTCAAAGCAGCCCCTCCCAGGGCCTCCCCCCAACATCACTCTTGGGGCTGACAGAAGCAGCCCTTGATGCACAGCAGGACGAACGTCCCTAATGAGATTGCCAGGCAAATACATTTTTCACACGTGGCTATGGTGCTTTGTGGATGCCCTGGCAATGGTGCCTAGCCCAGGAACACCTGTCACCTCCCTGCCCACCCAGGCAAGGCAGGCACTGAGGTGTGGACTTGGCTCCTGCCGCCCTGCCAGACTTGGCCCTCACCTTGTTATCCCATCCTTGATGTAGTAGAGAAGACACTCGGACATGAGTGGGTCCTCGTTCAGGTTGACCAAGTGGGGCGTCTGGCAAAAACAAACAAGTAGTCACTCCAGTGTTGCCCACCTACCCAGACACTGAGGGATGCTCCCGACGGAGGTGGGAACTCGGCAGCACCTCAGGCTGCCCCCTGCTTGTGGATGGGCTGTCCTGCCCTCCATAGCTCCAGGACAATATGCCTAGGCAGGTGCTTTATCAAGGGGACTGCAGAGAACCAAGGAGCCAGATAAGGATGACCTGCCTCCAAAATGCCTCCTTGCTTTCTTCCTCAAAGGGCTGAGTGCTGGGCACCCTTTCCCTGTTGCCTTTGAAAATTATTGTTGCAAACAGGCCCAATACAAAGCTGGACACTTCCCAGAGGGAGTCCCTGATACGATTTAGTATCTCCTGGGGCAGGACCCTGCTTGCCTGCACTGTGTGTCCATAGGTCCTTGTATCCTCATAGCCTCCGGCTCCACTGCGTACAGTGTAGCTAAGGCAGACAGGTCCCATGCAGCAACCAGCTTAGGATAAGAGGAACTAAAAGTGCCTGTTTTCCTACACTGACAGTACAAGGATAGATGAAGCATCCAAAAGAGCGGGTCCAAACAAAAGTAGTGGAGACATGAAACCGTATCTCCAGGCTGAATTTTACTCCCTGGTCTGCTTCCTAACAGTTCCCTCCCATCACTTTCTTCCTCTGGGTCACAAACCACTTTGTTCTTGATGAGAGGGAAGTTTCTCCTCTGGCCACAGACCTCTCCAGTTGCACCCAGCTTATCTCACCCCATTGCAAGCTGCTGTGATTGCACCTTCAGGCAACAGGCAAAGTCCTGGGAGTATCAGCAGGTGAAGTTCTGAGTTTCCCAGAAATGAGAATAGAGACGGTAAGAAACATCTTAGCAGCCCGCTGACACCTAGCATGCAGAGATTTCCACATCACGACAGTGCAACGAGCCCTGGCTGATAGGAGAGACTCACTCCAAACGGTTCAAGGGAAACACAGGCTCTTCTCCATGCTGGCTGGCAAGAAGGAGTTGGCCAGAACATTTACCTCAGGCCCACCTGGGCAAACACAATAGCCCCAGGGTCTGAGACGCCTTTAGCTTGCAGTTTTTCTCCAGATTTGCAAGGCTGATTAGTAGAAGGCAGATGCTCTACCCTCCACTGTGCTATTGGAGAAGTAACCACCCCAGCAATAGCATACTGCAGGACAACATCATGCCTTGCTTGTCCTTAACGAAATGGGGTTTTGCACACTATCAATGCTAACTTTCCTCACCAGCCACTGGAGAAGTCTGAGGAGTTTCCACCCACCAGACAGCTGAAGGGTAAGGAGGCAACAAGACCAGCACAGCAATGCCCCACCTCCAAGACCAACCTGCTTTGGGGAATAAACACCCACACTTTCTACACAAAGGTCTGGGGTCATAACAGGCAGTGGCTGAGATGAGAATAAGAAACAAAGACGACGATGTAGAAATTTATCCAAAGAGCCACAGCAAGGCATGCAAGGGGAAGGTCCCCTTACACCACCTCAGCTGGGGACACACACATCTACTAAAACGTGTGGCCAAGCTAACCAGCATCAGCTGCCAGGGGAGGTCTCAGAGCATCCCCCGGCGTAGTGGGAGAGCCGAGCGAGCGCACCCTGGTCATACCTGCACCTCGGGAGCCTGTGCCGCTCTGTGGGCTTCATGGGGTTGGGGCTGTAAACTGGACATCACTACACTCATGGTTATACAGACAAGTGAGGGGCAGTGATGTGCTGTAGCTGGTGCTTGGCACAGTTTGCTGGCACACAAGCTTTTTGGGGCGCAGCTAGTGTTTTCTTAGAAAATACTTTCCAGGAAGCTACAAGCAGTAGAGTATGGAATGCTCCCACATCCACATTTCTCAGCAAAGACACACTGGTTTCAAGGGCAGCAATTTCAAACACACCAAAGGATGGATTTTTATCAGCTGACACTCAAGTCCAACACAGTGATTAGTCAGCAAAGCCCCCCCTGAATGGGGAGAGCATCCAGGCAATGGGGGTTGGACTTGTAGCCATGTGTTTCAACTGATGTTCATACCCAGCAGGGGTCAACACTAGGATTTCCCCATAGGTTTCAGAGCCAAGAAAAGGCTAGTGAAGTATTTGAGGCTGGCCAGTAGCAACAGGGCAGGCTGTGAGGGAGCTGTGTGGATACACACCAGCCCTCCTTCACCAGGAAGAAGATAATAAGATGATCCTACCTTTTTAGGAGAGAAAACACCCAAGGTGCCTCCGTCCTCCCTCATGGCCACCCCCATTTCAGCCAGCAATGCTTCCCTGAAGGAGCAAGGGAAAGAAGAGCCTGTCAAAGCCCCACAAGCCCCTGGAGCTGGCACAGACAAGCCCAGGACAGGACCTGAGCCCATGGGTTTGCCCCATGGATCACAGCTGTAGTGCTTGTTTCAGCTCTCTCCATGCTGCAGGAGGGTTTCTCAGAGCAGACCACATCTGTGCAGGCTGACATGGTGGCCCTGGGGCACCCAGGAGCAGCCAGGCTACAATTGGATGGTCAAATTGCCAAACTGCCGCCAGGAGCACAAAGTGGAGAGGGGAGATACCTGGGGAACCCCATCCCATCCCAGCCCTACACATCCTATCCTGTACCAACTCACTCACCTCTCCATCCGGATTGCTTCTGTCCTCCGCAGCTTCTCCTCCCACGTCTCGTTCAGCTCCGCGATGATCTTCTCAGTTTCCTGGCAAGTGAGGGGTGAGCATGTGCTACGGGCAGCAGACCTGCCCGTTCTGCGGGCTCTGCCCAGCATGCTGCAGCAGGACACTGTTTGCAGTTTCAGGCTGGTTTAAATGAGCTGCAATAGCATTTCACACGTCTTTCCCTGTCTTCAAAGAGCGAGGCACGAAGAGCAGCCTCTCCATCCCCTTGCTGCCAGCCTGCCCCTGTGCCGTGCTGAGCCAGGAGCACCCACCCCACGGGGCAAAGGCAGCAGTCACCCCACGGGGAGGACGGCAGCACGAGGTGGACCCTACCACAACAAACCTTCTCCAGTATGGCAGCCCAGAGCACTGGGCAGCTCTGGGTCTGTCCATTCTGCAAGCGCACTCCCAAGCATTGCTTCACATAAGAACCATCCATAACGGGTTTCCAGAAAATACCGAGCCCCCTCCACAAGCCTGAGTGCAAAAGCGTTGAGCTGAGCCCTCCATCCTGCTGGGCACCGACCTCTTACCTTGAGCCTTTCAATTGCCTCTTCGCTACCCGGAGCAAACATGATGCGCTCGTGGAGGCTGGCGACAGAGGCGGCGCGGCTGGACAAGGCTGACAGGGAGGAAGAGGGGCTGATCCCGGCAATGGCGTTGGTCACTGTGGAGAGATTGTCATGGCGGTGACTCAGCTCTGCCCCTCTAGCATCATTATTGTTCTCAAAGTCGGACACATCTATGGGTAGGGAAGGAAGGATGGGCCAGATAAAGACACATCGACAGGAAAAGAGAGAGAAAGATAGAGACAAGAAAAGCTGTTGGGAAAAAAAGAAAAAAATAAAATAAAAAAAAAGAGTGGCTGGGTGCAGCAAGAAGAAAGCCAGGAATTACAAGGAAAAGGCACAGGCAACAGCACAGTGGCACAGGCAGCAGCAGGGCAAGGGCACTCATGTCTCTCCCCCAGCCTGGGCAGCTCCCCAGGCACACGGGGCTGTTTTGGGAGCCACAGGAACAGCTCTGGAGCCTTCCCAGGCTACCAGGGATGCTTTTACGCAATACCAGATCCTGCAGCCACCAGGTCTGGGATCAACCATCTTCCCCAAGAGCATGCCGCTGCCCCGGCATCCTCTCCCACCAACACAACCCAGGTGGTTTTCCCTGCCCGGCTGCCCTTGATTAGCTGAATTTGGGGGCAGAGAATGAGAAGGGAAGGGGAGAAGAGGCAGTGGCCCTCTGCCCTACAAAGGGGTCAAGGGGACAGAGCAGGAGGAGCCATGAGATTCCCTTGCTGGCACAGTCCAATCCCTCGGCCCGCTAGAGCAGCACCTGGGAGAGAGCAAAGTGAGGGCAGGGCAGCAGTGCAACCGATACAGGCAGCAGTGCTCGCCTGTCAGCACCCAGAGCATCACCCCCACCAGGCCCTGCAGCAAAGGGACCCAGGTATCAGAGATGCTCCTCCAGCCCTGAGAAGTCACAGGGGCTCAGCGCAGTATGCCAGAGGTGGGCCGGGCACAGGTCAGTGGGAGCAGAGTTAGTCATCCATCTCTATCAGCCCGCATCCGAAGAGCCAAGCCAGGAGGGGACGGGCCAGGTCCCCATCGCTTCAGCAGGCTCGCCACAGCCTGGCTGTGCTGCCTGGCCCAGGGTGGGATGGGGTGATAGTGCTTATACACAGGCAAAAGCCTCCTGGGTGTCACCTCGCACCCCTCCACCAGGAGAGGGCCGTGCCAGCCTGCCCAAGCGCCGTGCCGGGCTCCACTCCCGATGAACCCCAGCGCAGCAGAAGCAGCAGCAGCAAATTATGACAGCACGGAAGAAGGAGCTCTTATGGGGATCAGGCCCTTGGCACAGCAGAAGGGGAGAACATTGGTTCCTCCAAATGCTATCCTGAGCCCAGGTGCTAACTGCGACTCTGCCACCAACCCCTTTGCCAGCTCCCTGGGGACAGCCAGCCTGCTGGCAAGAGCCTCTTCATCAGCTAGGGCCGGCTACAGGAGCCCTCCCCATGCTGCAAAGGTGTTCCCAGGCGCAGCCTGCACCTCCCAAAGCCATGAAGCAACAGAGTACCGGTGATGGGGAATACACACATTTGGATCCTCCTGCAGCAGGATGGGCTAAGAAAGAGAGAGAGGGCAGGGAGCAGGGGTAAGACAGAGAGAACAGAACAAGAGTGGGTTCATCTCAGCAGGATCTCCCGCAGCACACAGAGGAGAGGCCACGGGCGGGTGCAGCCCCAGGAACATCTTCCTGGCACCTCTGCCAGGTGCAGGGGGCTGAAAATGGGAGGTGGAGGGGGAGGAGGGGAGGTCTGCTGGGTGTAAAGCAGCTCCTCCTGCTTACGAGAGCAGGCTGGGGGTTGCGAACACGGGACGCCAGCCCCCTGGGCAGCGAGGCTCCAGCCCACCTCTGCATGGAGCTGCTGTTAGAGAGCACACAGGGGTACCTACTGTCAATGATGTCCCCGAGGCCCTGGGCATAGAGAAGGTCACGCAGGCGTGCCACCTCATCCTTCAGCTCTCGGATGAGCTTGTTGTTGGGGTCCTCATTGATGACGGCATTGCAGCGGATCTGCTTGGCACGGTCAGCGTACCTAGGGACGAGCAGAGCTCTGAGCACTGGCGTGGAGGCAAACCCCCAGCTGCTGGGCAAGTAGGAGTGCTGCCAAGCCCCTCCAGCAAGTGATCCTTTGGAGAATGCCAGCATTGGGACAATCCTTCGGCCTCCTGTATGAGGCTGCAGGGTCCTCCAACAGCACTTCCCCATCCAGGGATGCCACAGAGGTGAGGAGAGCACATGGCAGGTGCTTGGGTTTCAGGGCCACCCCTGCCCTCACTCCCTGTGGGGAGACAAGGGTACTTCTTCCTACCTGAGGGTGCTGAGCGTCTCGTCATAGTTGATGTCAGCAGGACTGAGAGCAGCAACCATGGCTGTCCTGGAGTTGCCCCCTGCCCACAAAGATACACTTGCATCAGGGAGAAATTAATTGCCACGCCAGCTGTCCCCCACCATTCAGTGCCTGCTGCCAGGCCCGGAGCTCCCACTCATGTCCTCACCTAGGTTCTCCCGCAGCAGCCAGGTCAGCACTGAGTCGCGGTAGGGAATGAAATCTGTCTTCTTCTTCTTTTTGTTCTGGGGGATGAAGAGCAGATGGAAGGGCTGTCAGGCTTCCTGCTTGCCTCAGGGGGAAGATGGCAACCAGATCCCAGACACGGGGACTCAGAGGAGAATGGCCTGCCCGACTATTGTGATCTCGGGCAGCTCTGCTCAGCTTCACAGGTCATGCCTGTGAAGTGCTCTGCCTGGGCTGGGTGGGTGTTTAATGCCAGGTACCGAGAGCCACAGGGTGAGGAGGGTGATGAGTATACAGAGGGCTTTGTCAGCCCCCAGAAGAAGTGTGGCTTGGGTCTGGGCAGAGCCTGAGTCCCAAACCATCTGCAACACACTCCCACTCACCTGTGCTAAAAAAACAAACCCTCCTCCCCAGCCTGGCCAGGGTACCTACCTTGTTCGGCCCAGAATCCTGCAAAGAAAGTAGAAAGACTTTAAGTGAGCTGTTCCCTGCCTTGGCACCCACCACAGCTCCCCATCCCCCACGCAGAAAGTGGCTGGCGCAGGTCCCCATGGAGATGGCAGCCTCACCAGCCCTGGGAACAGCTTGGGAGGTGTCTGCCTGTCCCTGTATCTGCCTGTCCCATGTATGTGCCAGGACGCCCCATCCCTTGGTGCTGAGCCCATCCCTGCTGAGTTGAGCCCATTCCCCTGCAGGGCCATCGCTCGTCTGTGATCCAGCTACCTACCATTTCAGCCAGGGCAGAGATGACTTTCCCCAGTGTGGTCAAGGACTTGTTGATGTTTGCTCCTTCCTGGAGGAGAGAGGAAAAGCCCAGATGCTCAGGCCCCATTTCAGAGCGGCACTAAAGCCCAGCACACCAGGAAGATGGGGAAGTCCCAGTATGGGGTGGGCAAAAAGCAGCTGGTCTTACTGGATAACCAATACTTCCCAGCTGGGACTCACGGACCCCGGTGGAAATGGCACTGGGCAGCTTTCAGACAAAATCCTTTGAAGGATTTTGGCAACGTAGTGGGCAAGGAACCAGGCAAGGAAAGAAGACGTAACAGCTGGGGATGAGGGGGCAGGACACGGTGTCCCTGCCAGCAGAAGGGAACTTCATGCCATCTCTCACCTTTAGTCTTGTGCCCTTCGCACCGGTGGAGTCAGCTCGCTCACTCCCTGCCAGGTCCACCAAGCTGATTTTGCTGACCTACAGGCAGAGATGAGGCTGTCAGCCCCAGCTGGCACAGCAGACTGAGGCCAAGCACGTAGTGGAGGAGGGAATGGAAACTTCTTGCAAAGTGATACTGCTCTGAAGGCAGAGGTGTGCTCTGTGGGGCTGCCTTGCCAGGATTTGGCCAGGAGCAGGGTTAACATCCTTGCAGGCAGGGCTGGAGGGCACCAGCTTCCAAATACCCTGTCCAAGGGCCAGTCCCTCAAGGGATCACGAGCCCAGTGTGTGCCTGGGTCTTATCTCCATCCTGTTTCAACCCTCCATCAGGCTGCACCATCCCATCACAAATGCTATTGACAGCATACAAAGCCCTTCCTGGGCCCATGTGGGTTCCCTCAGGTGGTCCAGACTCTGGTCTCACCTTCTCAGTGGTGATGTCTGTCTCGGCATCATGCCGCTTCTGTGTGAAGATGATGTTGAACACGGCATGGGAGCGGCTGCTGGTCTCATTCATGTTGGTGGCAGCCACCGTGCTGCAGGGAGAGGAGGACAGGGAGGTATGAGACCCTGCAGGGGACACTGGAGTGGCTGGCACTGGGGCAGGGCTCATTTCAGGACAGGGTACATGATGGGAAGGCAAGTCTGGAGGACAAGAGAGGACTCTGGGAGGAGATGTACAGAAGTCCAGGCTTCCTCCTGCTGTCCCCAGTACGTTTTGAGAGCAGGAAAGAGGTAAGATGAAAATAAGTGGGAGGTACCCAGCGCTCAGACAGGAGGGGACTGCCACCTCCAGAGCAGCCAGACGGGCAAAGCAAGGAAGTTAAGCAGGACTTCCTGTAAATGTCTGCAGGCTCTCCAAATCCTGGCTATCTCCTGCTCCCCCAACTCACCGGGCCTTGTTCCCAGAGTCCATGAGGTCTTGGATGTCATTGTAGGAGGTCACAGCCAACTTGGAAAGGTCTTCAACATATGGACCCATAAGGGGATGCTCCCTCACACGCAGGTTCCCCTTGTTCTTGGGATTCAGGAGGTCCCTCACACGCTCACAGTATATCTCCATGTAGCTCACCTAGAGCAGAGGGCACGGGCAGGGCTAGTGGCCAGCAGGATGTGGACAGGCAGCATGTAGGCAAAATCAGGCCCTGCCCACCATTCCCACCCCACCCACAGGGATGGGACCCCCCAAAGAGAGGTCTGCACACCAGCATGGCTTGCAGAACCAGGTGGAAGCCTGGAGCCACACTAGGCAGGCAATGGGGTGCCTACCTCCACGGAGTAGGACATGTTGTCGTTCGTTGTGTCATTGATGCGGGAGAAGAGGTCCTCGCACAGCTGTGGACAGAAGAGCCAGAAGGATGCTCTTGCTTGGGGTGCCCAGGTCACAGGGATTTCTACCCTCTCACCCCAAAAAACAGAGCACCTGAGTGCTGGGACAGCCCCTGAGGAGTTGGCAGAACACCCCTCCGCACTGATATAGGTGGCTCAGCATCCCTAGAAACCCCCTGGTGCCCTGCTGGGCCAGCACACAGCAGCTCTCAGCAAGCACAGCCGGTGGGGGCTCGGCACTTCAACTACCGCTACTCACAAATACCAGCTTCATGTGGCCAGACTGGAGTTCATCCCATTTTAGAGGAGTCTGGCATGACCCTCCTTGTCCCCTCACCCTCTGGCAGGCCCTGCCAGCTCGCTGGAGCAGCAGGGCTGTGGTAGACACTGGTAAAGCCTGGCCCCACTCCCACCTTGCTCCCTTCTTCCCTCCACGCTCCACTTTTCCCTTGGGCATCCTGCTGGGACCAGGGAACAAGGCAGCTTTTCACCAGGGGGTACCTGTGGGATGATGCCTTGCTGGTCCTTCTCCTGTTTCCCCATCATGGTGTAGGATTTTCCAGCACCCGTCTGCCCATAAGCGAAGATGCAGACATTATAGCCTTCAAAGGCATGTTGCAACATTTCCTCGCCAATGTCTCGGTACACTTGCTTCTGAGATGCATAGTTGATGTCTGCAGGCTGCATAGAGGAGGGAGACATGGAGAAGCTTTGCAAAGAGGTTCTCCTGCCTCTCCCAGCCCAGTGCTCCAGGCGGGCTCAGGCCCCCTGCTTCTTACCGTGGTGTGGGACCAGTAGGAATAGTCAAAGCTGAAGCTTTTTGGTGTCTCTTTAGGCTGCTTTGGGTTCAGGATAGCTAGGGGAAACAGATGGGAACATGAGGTCACCCAGCTGCCTGTGGTATCCCCATCATCCGCATCCCACTCATGAGGGGAGAAGGGTGATGGGGTGCAGTCCAAAATGGTCCTGGAAAGCAGGACCAGCACCCTCCAGCTCTGCAGATGGGTCCAGAGACCCCAGACCCCAACAGACCCAGCAGAGGAGGCAGGTGCCACAGCCCAGTAGAGCCTGCAGCAGCCCAGGGAGCAGGGCAGAGCCTTGCCCAAAACATCCCGCTGGGCACAGCACGGGGGAAACAGCTCCTTGCCTCCAGCTCCTTCCTGCTCTGGCACCTGCTGTGACAGCTTGGCACCAGCACGGGAGAGGCACAGCTTCCCTCAGCCAGGGAGGCCGTGCCCACAGCGGCACACGTTGGTGCTGCGGGTGAGAGCAGCTGCCATCCCACCGGCCTCCCCCAGGCCCCTTCCAGCTCCTGCCTCTCCTCCCCAGAGGAGGGTGATTAATGCGCTACACTGCCAGAGGAAACAAGAGCCTGCTTTTTCCCATCCCCTGGTGAAAAGGACGTTGCCATGGAAATTGCAGACTGCATCGCTTCTCTTCCTTGCTCACCGCTTCCCCTCACCCCCTGTAGAGCATTTACGATGGGTTTTTTCCTGAAATAACAGATGCTTCAGAAGAAACCCAAACCAGCACAGTAATCACGAGATCCAGCCACCAGCTATGTTAGGCAACATTGAAATGCCCTTGCAGGCTGGCGCAGCACAGCTCCCATGCCCACAGCCCCCAGCTGCTCCCCGCCACTGCTGGGGGCGAGGAGGCCGCGCAGCACCAAGGCCGACGGAGCCCCCTCCACTGGAGCCCCAACCTGCCCTGCCCCAGGGCTGGGACTTGGCCAAGGCTCACGCCCGCTCAGGATTCAAGCTGGGACCCTCCCAGCAGCCCCAGGCATGGCACAGCCTGCTCCCCATGGGCTCAGATGTGCCAGCACATGGCATAATGAATATGGATGCTTTCTGCTCCAAATTCCTTCTCCATTGCCACAATGGATTCTCCCTCAGGAGCGACTTGCCACTTCTGTCCTGAGACCCATCCATCCCTGCCTGCAAAGGCAGCGAGGCAGCATTCAACAGGTAGGAAGGGGGGTCAAGATCCAGCCCTGACCACAAAACAGCAGCATGGTGCTGCTCAAACGCCCCTTTCCGTGGGCAGGAGGCCAGCTCCAGCAGCAAAGCGGGGCTGGGTGCTGGCTCCATGCCTGCTCTCCTGCCTGCTGGAGCCAGCGTGACTCAGGTGCTCCGGATGCCTCCTGCGTCCCAGGCAGACTAATTACCAAAGCCAGAGCTGCTCTCTCAGGAAAAAAGGGCTGGGAAATGACATCTCAGTAGCAATTGCCCATCCCACAGATGCAAACGGAGATCTGGAGGTCTGAAAGGGCACCAGGCCTTTCTGGGCAGCTCAGGCAGCCATAGGGGTGCCCATCCCTGCCCATGCCTGGCTGGTGTGTTGAGTGAGGGCATGTGAGCAGCCATGGCAGAGAGGCAGGCACAGAGGCCACGTGAGAAGTCAGGTGGAACTTCTGTGATGTCTCCTGGCATTCACCTGGCAGCTCTGTCATGCCATCCACCCCTCCCTGCCCTCTCCTCGGGTCTGTCTCTGCCCTGCAGAGGTGGCCCTTGCCAGAGCAAACTGGAGCATCACCCCACTAAAAATGAGTCCAACAGGGGTAAAAGCAGGAGCAAGCAGGATGTGGCTGCACAAGGCAGCTGTTCTGCATCCAAGTGCCAGCCCACACCGGGCACAGGGTGGAGGAGCAGCCGGGGATGGCGCCGAGCAGCTCCGGTCATCCCAGCTGCAGTCGCCCAGCTGGCCCGGGGGGCCAGGGACCAGGACACGGGGGAGAAGGGTGCACACTGAGAGCAGCAGACCTCCCACCCCTGAGCTGAAACACTCTCCCCATGCCCCTTCCATTCGCATTTATTTGCCCCCACATGGCTGGATGCCACTGGTGGGTTATCCTCTCCTGTGACCAGGCATCCCACAGCTTTTGCAAAGCTGCTGCAAAAGATTCATGCTACAACCAAAGAGGATTAAAAAAGCAGGGGTGCAGGAGGAAGACAGACATACAGACAAGAGGGGGAGGTGGAAAACATCTGGAGATGACCCTTGTCTTTGCCCTGAAGAGCCAGTGGCACGGCAGAGCATAGCAAGTGGGCAAGCACCAAGCAGGATGAAACCCAGGACCCACAAGAGAGAAAATAATAGCCGTATTTTAAGGCCTGCAGAGGCACGGCTCCAGCTGGAGAATACTAATGGCCTCGTGGGATGAAAGCCGGGGTCCCTTCCTCGCTGTCCTGGTGGGAGCTGGCAGAAGAGGGGCCGGGGGTGTCAGTGCCCGGGCTGGTCCCCACGGAGGAGGGACATCAGGGAAACAAAGCAGCAGTGTTGGCAGGTGGCTGCGGCACAGGGAGCCAAGGGGGCAGCGGCTGCAAGTCTGGGGGAAAAGGAGAGCGGAGAAGAGCTGACCCCTTCCTGCCCGGGCCCCCACTGCCCACCATGGGGCTTAATGAATTAGGCAGAACAACCTGCCCCACCCCAGTATGTGCAGGGTTCTCTGCAAATAATCCCAGGAAGGGGGAAACTTGCTCTCACTCCCGCAACACATTTATTTTTGGCTTCTATGCAAGGAGCCAGGAGGCCAAGACAGTCCTGCTCTGAGGAGCTGGGAGGGGAGAGCAGCCAGCACCACCAGCATCCTCCTGCCTCCCTCAGCCGGCATGAGAAGCAGGAACGAGTCCCGCTGCACCTTCCCCCCAGCCCCCCAGCCAAGGGGATTAGCCGAGGGCTTGTCCATTCGTGGAGATAAACCTCGCTGTCAGCAAAAGGCTGGCCAGGGCGCTGCCCCTGCCCACAGCCCTGCCAGCCCTCCCCAGCACCAGCAGAGGACAAGGGGCCTGGGGCAGGGCCTGGGGGCAGATTGGTCTGAGCAAACGTGGCCATAGTGGAGTTGGGGGATGCCCGATGCTCCTGACTTGGGCCTGGAGCATGGCAGGTCCCCTCCAGCCCTCACGGCCAGAAGAGAAGCGTCCCTGGTGGCACCCAGGCCCAGGCATGCGTGTAGGTCCTGCTGGGCCAGAAAGGCTCCCTCGCTGTCAGGGGAGCATCCCTGTGCACCCAGGCAGGGGGAGACACCCAGGACCCCAGAGGCTGGCAGATGCTGCCTCCAGACCCTGCTTCCATTCCTGCTCCCCAGGCCTAGGACGTGTGGGGGACCTGGCGAGGTCACAGAGCCACCCTGCACCCTCGGGTGCCCTCCTCGCCCTCCCTCCCACCGGGCTGTGGTGGCCACCTGGCAGAGCACTGCGGGGGTGGCTGGAGCTGCTGCTTCACCCACTGCCACTGGTGACGCAGGAAGCCCCGGGCAGGCAGGCAGGGAGGGAGTTATTTCAGATGTTGTCCCATCCGCAGGCTTCCAGAGCCAAAGACGAGGGATTCAGCTGCCTTTCCCACCCCATACTTCCAGTAGCCATTATTTAAGGAGGGGCAATGCTGGATGGGCTCATACGGGACAGGAAGCCCCAAGCCCCCATGCTACATCCCCCCTTCCCCAAGCATGCCGTTCCCTCTGCAAATCCCACTCCCGCCTCTCCATCCTGACGATGCAGTGGAGCCCCTCTACTCCTGACACCGGCACTCACTGGTGGTGCTTCCCGACATCTGGATAATGCATTTGGATTCCCGGCTCATCTCCCGGGAGTTGAAGGGCCGGACGCGCACCGCCACCTTCACGGATGCTCCCGCCATCGCGCCGGCCAGAGGTGGGTTCTGCTAGCGGGGAGCAGTGGCTGTCCTGCAAGGAGGGAAGAAAAGGGGGTTAGGAAAGCTTGCATCCCAATCCCCATCTCACGGCTGTTACGGAAAAATGAACAGAAAGCCTGTGCAGTGAAAACTCCTGGGAAGACCTTTGCCCAAAAAGATGATGGTTTTTTTCATCCCTCAATCTGCCCACGTTTTGCCTGTCCTGCCTCCCCTTTGTATCTTGGGTCAGAACCCTCTGCTTGGTCCCAGGGAAGCACCCAGAGCCTCTATCACCCTGCAGCATCACTCGCTGGGCACCCACAGCAGGGGACAGGGCTACGCAAGCACTGTCAGTATCAGCGTGACCCCCGAGGAGCAGTTTTTCCATCCCAGGGTGCAGAGGGCACTGAGCAGGTAGCCTCTCACTTGCAAGCAAGCCCACAACCCTCTGCCCATTGCTCAAGCTTCCTGCCTCTGCTCCAGCCCCAGCAGAGCAGGGACTGGGCAGCAGGATTGGGTAGAGGAGGAGTGGAAAACTATGGAATTCATGCTGAGAAAGGAGGCGGCTGTTGAACACAACTGCTGGTATTTGCCTCTCATTCAGCTCCCGGCAAAAGGAGAAGCGCAGCGTCAGCAGGAGCAGCACCAGCCAGCAAGTCAGTGGCGATCGCATTCAGCTCAAGCTCCCAGCTCATGTTCATTTTTCCACTCCTTTTGCTGATAAATTATTAATCACAAACCTTCACAACACAAAACAAACAGCTCTCTAATGTCTCCCCAGAACAGCTGCCCATCCCAGCATTAGTGTCTAGGCTCTCTGCAGCCAGTCCCACCTTTCCCAAGCCCCAGTTAAGCCTCACTAGCATTGGCCAGAAAACAATGCTGGGGTCCTTCCCTTGACTGCTGGGTCCCTCAATATCAGCCCTGAAGACATCCCCTTCCTGCCTTCTAACATCCCCTCTCCTGCCGGTTCCCTGCTCCCTGCCTGCCCACGCTGAGCCTGCCAGTGGAAGAGGAGCTGAGCACCTGCAGCACAGGCAGGCACTGGCTCCTCTGGCATCCCTGCCTGTGGGACTCCAGCTACGGTGTTTGCAAATGCCCTGGCAGGTTTTGAGCTTGGCCTTTGCCAGTGGGATGCTCGCTGTGGGAGGAAGGAGATCAGGAGCGAGCAACGGCATAGCTCTGGCTACATGGACCATGACCCAAACGAAGTGGAGCAGTAACGGGTCCTCAACATGAGATGGGTTTTCCCATGGTGGAAATGAAAAATACAACTGAATTTGTGGAAAAGGAGGAAAAAACAAAAATAACACAACAAAAAAGAAAAAATAAATCCACAGAATGGAAAGTGTCCCAAGAGAAGGGAATGGCTTCAAAACTAAGGTTTGACAGCAATGGTTTCATTTCTAAAGGGAGTGGGAGGAAAAACAACGTATGCTCTACCCAAAAACAGGTGTATTCATGGCACAGTGGAGAAATGCACAGCCAGAAAGTATTGTAAGCTTGGTGCTGTCTTTCAAAAGCACTTCACCTGTTTTAGAAGTGAGCCTGCATCCCTGACAGCAGGAGGACAAATGTTCTCCCACTAGAGTTCCCAAACCCTCCTCTTACCACCCTGCGGAGATGGCTCCAGAGCTCCCACAATTGCAGCCTTAAATCCCACCAGCTCCACAGTTCAAGCATGTGGTCTCAGGCTTTCTTGAGCATGAATTATTTTAAGTGGGCATTTAACACCACCATTGAGTCCCTGAGCCAGCGAGCAGGCCAACCAGCCTCTGTCTTCCCCACTCTGCTGCTTTCTCAGATGGGGGAGAAAGGAAATATTAAACAGGACTCCTTGCCAAAGGCAAATGTAAAAGTTGGTTTTCCCACAAAAGGGCAGGATATATTCCCCGGTGGAAGAGCCGTATCCTCACAAGGCCACTGGCTTGAGCTGCTCCACCCTGTGATACGGCTGGCACTCAGGGACAATGGATCCACCGCTGGGCTAAACCCCAAGCAGGACCTGACAACTGACCGTGTCAAATGCTTCCCTGTCTTCCCCCTGCCTTGCACTGTCTCCAGCTCTCAGGGCTGCACAGAGGTCGGCCAGGTCCACAGGCTCGCACCTTGTGGCACAGCCCTCGGCAAGAGCCACAGGCATGGCACACCCACCACCAACCATCACTTCCTGCAAAGAAGCACCGGTTTCTCTTCTGTCCCGCTTTTCCATGCACCTCGTCTTTCTGTGTGCTCTCCATGGGTGGCTGCCTGCCCTCCTCTGCCAGGAGTGCCCCCCACACCAGCACCCCCCACAGACAGCCCTTGCTGGCTGTGAGGAGCCTCCTCCTCCCCAGCAGAACCTTTCCTCTCTCCCCGCCAACTCCATGCTCACATCCCAGTGTATTCCCAGCAAGCCATCCAGCTTGCCCAGCCCAGCAGCACAGGTTCCTCTCCCTGCCTGCATTCCCTGCTGCAGAGCCACAAGCTTGGCTCCATTTTCTGTCTCCATCCATTTCCTTCAGCTTCCTTGGTTGGCAACGCCCCGCTTCCCTCCTGCTGCTCTGCAGCTCTCCAGTCCCGTCTCTGCCACAGTGACACAGGGACCCCAGACCCCACAGCCCCCTGGGGAACGCCGACAAGCCCCCGGCCCAGCTCCTTCCCCTGACTCTTTACTTTCCCACCTCGGACACGGGGAGGAATTCAGCTCGCAGCCCACGTAACGTGGTAGCACCGCCAGCCGCCACTGGCCACAGGCGCTCAGCATCCCGCAGAGCGGGGCCATGCTGCAGCAGGCAGGCCGCAGGCAGGGGCAGGCAGACGGAGCCCAGCCAGGTCACTCTGCCCGGGAGCAATCAGCCGCTGCCTGCTTAATCCGCCATCGAGCGAAATTCAATAACCCGCTATCAGCCTTTCACCGAGAGTCGGCCAGGACCGCGGCCCCGCTTCCCGCTCCCTCCCTGCCTCTTCCCAGGGCCATCGTGCACACAAGGGACTCAGCAGAGGAGGACAGCAGACTCCCTCGGGCCATGGTGCCAGCAGGCTCATACAGACCTGCCCCCCAGCTCTGCAGGGCATCTCTTCCCCCTTCACCCCGCTGCTCTCTGCCCATCCCTACCAGCACACCCGCCAGCGCTCGATGATGAGCGAAAGGCCTAGAGAGTGATGATTAACTGGATCAGCTAAGATTAATTGGGTAGAGATTAGCTAACAAGAGCTCTCTTAAATACGGGGCTACCGACTGGCAGCTACCCTGTCACTGCCGAGAGGTGACCAACGGGCCAGGGAGCATCATCTCCAAGTGTCACCTGCAGTGAACTCTTCCCCTAAGGATGCTGCAGGTGCACTGGGTGCTGCAGGACACAAGGGTTCAAGTGATGCTAACATGGGTTGGTATGGCCAGGATGTCCCATTCCCTGTCCCCAGCACGGGGCAGGAGCTGCCTTGCCAGGGCTGCAGGCAGCTGTGGCAGATGAAGAGCTGCTTGCACTGAGGGAAATCCGAGGCGAGTTTCTTCTTTTGTCTGCCTGCATCCCCACATCACCTCAGCAGTGAAGGGCTGCGTCTCCTGAGCCATGGTGCTCTCAGCTGCCAACAGGCTTTGTTTTAATAAGCCCTTCCCCTGCACCCCTCGTTGGAGCCCCCGGGCTCCATCTGGGACTGTGGGACCCTGCCGTCCCTCTGGGGACAACGGGGACAGTGGGGGACCCTAGGGGCAGCTGGCCCAGATGACGCAGCACCATTGGCGCCTGCCAGCTGAGCCCGGGGCTGCTCCCCACTCGCCTCCCGCTCCACGCAGGGCGATGGGCTGTGACGGTGCAGTTTTTCCCAGAGCAGCACCCATGAGTGTGGAAGCAGCTCAGAGGACAGCCGAGGGCAGAGGCAGGGCCCCCCCAGCCCCAGCTGAAAGCCCGGCCCTCGCTTCCCTGGCACCATTAGGGGCACTGTGCCTCCTCGCCCCGACGGGGGACATGGCTTCAGGGCAGCGGTTTTGGCTCACTATCAATGCAGATTAAATTTGCAGGTAGCAAATTTAAGGTCCTGGATGAGGGGGTTTGCTGCTGCAAAGGCAAGTCACCTCACACTCTGCCGCCCATTCCCTTCATCCTGTCTTCTGCACGCTAAAACCCCCAGTCGGGGGAAAGCCACACGGAAAAGGCAGCGAGCTCTGTCAGGTTACTGGTATGGCTGAGCACAGAGGGGTGGGCAGCTGGGGCTGGGGGGGGTAACACCAGGTCTCCCCCTGCCCCGGGTTGCGGCGCTGCAGCTCTGCCCACATACAGGGAGGTGGGGCGGTGGTGGCATCTGTGCCAGCGTCAGCTGCCACCTCCCAGACAAAATGGAGGTCAGCAGCGTGTGGGGATGGCACAGCCCACCACACCTCAGGCTGTACCCACGAGGTGGGTTCTGCTGCCCCCCAGCTCTGTGACACTGATGCCGCCTGCCAAGGGGCTGCTCTGGGCACTGGGGTGGGGAAGGATGGCCATGGGGTGCCAGGGGAGATGTTCGGCTGGCTCCTTGTCCTTCCTGAGCCTCACAGCCAAAGCGTGAGACCTGAGCAGGCAGGAGACCCCAGCACAGAGGGGGTCTGCAGGGTCTGGGGGAGGGGACGAGGAGGAGGAGAACAATGAGGCAGGTGCAGGGCTGCTCCCTGGGAGCCAGGGTGGCCAAGTGCAGGGCTCTACACCAGACCCTCCACCCAGGGACCACTCCCTCCTCCAGCCAGAAGCCATTGGTGCTGACTGGCAGTAACACGGCTGCCCTTGCCCAGCCGCCCCCAGGCACAAGGTCAGTAGCTGCAGCTCGTCCTTGTGGGGCAAGCGAGAGTCTCAGCTTTGCTGCGCCTTCACCAGCCACTCCCCTGCGGTGAGAGCCCCAGCCGAGGCACCCACTGCTCCCTTCAGCACCGTTGTTGACTCTGAAGCATAATGATGATGGCGCAAGATGGGTCAGCTTCGCGGCCAAAGCCACCTGCCTCGGCGGACAGAGTCCGTGTGCCCCCTCCCACGGGCTGCGGCGACGGCATCTTCCCCACCCAACCCAGGCTGGAGCCAGAGCCGCCGAAGGGTCGCCCCATGCCCAGACAGGCGCCCCCCGGCGGGATCTTTCTGGAAGCCGGGGTGGCACCCACCAGCCCCCGCCCGGCCCCCCTCCCCCGCGCCTCGGGGCGCCCCGCAAAATGGCTGCCAGCCGCAGCCCCCCGCCCCGCCGGACCTCCAGCGGGGCAGGTCCCGCGTCCCCCCGCCACGCCTCGCCGAGCCCCCGGCCCCGCCTCGGCCAGCGCCCGGGGATGGCACCCGTGTTGCCGCAGCCTCGCCCGGGCGCGCCAGGGCTTCCCCGTCCCGCACGGTGCTCGCCCGCCCCTACCTGTGCCCGTGCCCGGTTCGGCGGGCCGCAGCGCTCAGCCGTGGGCGGGGGGCGCCGGCATAAGGCCGAACCGCGCGGTGTGATGCGATGCGGTGCCGGCGGCGATGCCAGTGCCGGTGCGGGTGGCGGCAGCCCCGCCCCTGCGGTCCCCGCCCCGCCCCGCGCGCTGGTTGGCCGCCGCCGCCGCCCGGGAGAAAGGGGGGGACCGGCAGGGCGCGAGCGGGGATGGAGCGGTGACGTCAGCGCATCCCCCCCACCTCGGTCCGCGCTGCGGAACCGCCGCAAGGGCGCGGGCCGGGGCGGGGCCCCGCGTCACCGGGCAACCGTCGCCCGGCAACCGTCGCCTGGCAACGCCCCCCTCATCCCCGGTTTCCCCGGTTTCCCCGGGCGCGGTACCCCGTCCCGTCCCGCACGCTGTGACCCCTCCAGGGCTTCCCGCCGGCCCCGGCTCCAGCCCCCGGCGCTCAGCATCCACCTCGCTTACACACGGCAGCTGCTGCAGCCCCCGGGCTGCCGAGGCCCGAGCGCCGCAGCTCCAGGGCTGCACAGCCAGCTCCCGGTCCATCTGCACCAGGGAATTTAGACCCAGCACGGAAAGAAGATTATGCCTTTGCCACCAGATGTTTCCAGCAGCGCGTTCTCCTTCCCCCTCCGCACCAACCACAAAGCCATGTGTCCCCTCCCTGCCCCAGTCTTCCCCCGAAATGTTCCTGGAGCACAGGCAGCTCAGAGGTCATCATGCACCCACCTGCCACAGTGGTGCTGGGTCTCCAGCAGGTCTCTCCTGACGGTTTCAGTGATGCTGTGAGCATCCTGCAGCAATCCCAGCAAAGGGCAGTCAGCTCAGCCAGAGGAGCACACGACTGAGACACAGGATGAAGGGGCTGGCTTGGCACCTCTGGGGACACCAGGACTTCTTGTCCTCACTTTGGTAGATAATGACCAGGCAGCAGTACACAGGCTAACTATGGTTTCCCTCATCCAAGTGGTATCTGTCAGAGATGACCATCCAAGCCGCCTAGGCACAAATGTTCTTGGCCCCACATGCCTTCCTGAAATGGCTTCAGCTCCAGCCATTGGTGCCAGCTCTGCCAGGGGAGACTTTCCACCCCATAACCAGCACTGTGCCCTTGTGGCCAGGAAGCCAATGGTACCTGGGGTGGGTTAGAAGTGGGTGGTCAGTAGGTCAGAGAGGTTCTCCTGCCCCTCTGCTCTGCCCTGGGGAGACCACACCTGGAATATTGTGTCCAGTGGTCGCCCCTCAGTTCCAGCAGAACAGGGAACTGCTGGAGAGAGTCCAGCGCAGCCACCAAGATGCTGAAGGGAGTGGAGCATCTCCCGGGTGAGGAAAGGCTGAGGGAGCTGGGGCTCTGGAGCTGGACAAGAGGAGACTGAGGGGTGACTCATTCATGGGGATCAATATGGAAAGGGGGAGTGTCAGAGGATGGAGCCAGGCTCTTCTGGGTGACAACCAGTGACAGGACAAGGGGCAATGGGTGCAAACTGGAACACAGGAGGTTCCGCTTGAATATGAGAAGCAACTTGTTGGGGGTGAGGGTGTCAGAGCCTGGCCCAGGCTGCCCAGGGAGGTTGTGGAGTCTCCTTCTCTGCAGACATTCCAACCCGCCTGGACACCTTCCTGTGTAACCTCATCTGGGTGTTCCTGCTCCATGGGGGATTGCACTGGATGAGCTTTCCAGGGCCCTTCCCACCCCTGACACTCTGGGATTCTGGGATTCTGGGATCCTCAGCCTAAAGCTTTTCTCACTGAGTGGCTCCTCTGGCCAGGAACCTGCAACTGAACCTGCCACGAGCTGGCAGCAGGCAGCTCATTCACATTTCAGGGTGTGAATGGCAGAGAACGTGTCAGAGGATGGACATGATTCAGTGGACACGGGCACACAGGGCAGGTGACAGGCACAGCATATTGAACAGGCACATGTGGCCTGTGGCATCATCAGGATGAGCTGTGATGGCCGTGAGCCAGGCTGAGCCCGCAGAGCACAGCTCGCTGTGGCAAGCGCTGCACCCGTGTCCCACCCCATGGCTCTGCCCTTGTGCAAACCGTACTGATGGCCAACCTCCTCCAGCTGGCTGTCAGTTGGCCAGATGTTCTTCTGTAAGGCAAGTCCCTGGCCAGGGAGACCTGGCCAACAAGAGCTTTGTGCTGCTGGAGTGGTGGTGACTCTGGCAGCTGTGCTGGACCAGTCCCAGCACAACCATGGCACAGAAGCTGTGTGACCTAGAGCAGGGACCTCACCTGCTGGGATGGTGTTGGGAACCATCAACCATGGTGTCCTGGGAGCCATGGGGATGGAATCTGTGTGGGTGCTTGCCAGTCCCAGAGGCTGGCATGCCTGGGGAGCAACCCCCTCAGCACTAGTAAAGGGGACCCCTCAAAATGAGGAGGCTGAGACAGCAGGGACAGTTCTGGTGGCACATTAACCAGATAAGGAGGCGGCCAAGGGCAGAGTCCAGGCAGCAGGGCAAGCACTGAGCCACATGGTCAGGGTCCACGGGGACACTGGCCACTGCTGGCACGGGATGCGCTGCGCTGCGGTGCTGGGCGCTGCACAGGCAACCTCCACTGCTCCTCTCCCCCGTGCTCGGCTCCTGGGGGCGGCAAGGCACACCATGGCCACCAACCTGCTCCACGTGCCCAAACCCCAGGGGCTGCTTCGGCCCCTGGTTGTGCCAGAGAGGCTGCTGCTCGGGCCAGGGCCCAGCAATGTGCCCCCCCGCATCCTGGCTGCAGGTGGCCGGCAGCTCCTGGGCCACATGCACCCCGAGGTGCTGCAGGTGAGCTGCCTGGCCCAGCCTTCCTCCTCTGCCCTCCTCTCCCTTCCTCCTCTGCCCTCCTCTCCCTCACCCCCCAAGAGGGGCTGGGACAGCTCTGCCTGGGCAAAGAGGGCAATAGCAGTGCCTGTTGGGCCCCTGCTGCCGCAGGTGATGGACGAGATCAAGGCAGGCATTCAGTACGCCTTCCAGACACAAAACCGGTTGACCCTGGCCATCAGCGGCACCGGCCACTGCGCCATGGAAGCTGCCCTCCTCAACCTCCTGGAGCACGGTGACACTGCGCTGGTGGCTGTCAACGGCATCTGGGGACAACGCGCCGCCGACATTGCCAGGAGGTTGGGTATGCTGGGGACAGCCAGATGGCAATGGTGGGGCTTGAGGGGGGGATGCCAGAATGTGACCCTTGACTTGCTGCCCCCATCCTGGTGGCATTGACTGGTGACACAACTTCTGCAGCTAGAGAGAGCTCCAGATTTTTTGCAGGGTGACTTCTCTCCACTTACAGTGGTTTATGGCTTTTCCACCGGGCAAACTCACAGGAGGCCAGACCCTTGTGGGTGGCTGCGCTCCTAGTTCATGCATGAGCGATTCCCCCTTGGCGCAGGTGGCTGCCCAGGGAGACTCATGCCCAAACCTCACTCTCCCTCTGCCCAAACCCCTCTCAGGAGCCATTGTCCACGAGCTGTGGAAGCCCCCGGGTGAGTACTTCACCCCACAGGACATCGAGGAGGTGAGTGCTGGCCACAGTGCAGGGCAGTGGGTGTGAGACACCCCAGGAGCCGTCACCTTTCCCTCTGTTCCATGCAGGGCCTGGTGCGGCACAAGCCCTTGGTGCTCTTCATCACCCATGGCGAGTCCTCAACGGGAGTGCTGCAGCCACTGGAGGGGCTGGGCCAGCTGTGCCACCGGTCAGTGCACGCCAGGCACCTGCAGGTGCTGGTGGTACCCCACGGTCACCGCTAGGGACTGGGACATGGGGACTTGCATGCCTGGGCTCTCCTCTGCCTCTGTTGTGCTGCAAGTGGTTGGTGCCAGTGAGATACACGACCTTGGTGTGACCGGGTTGCCAAAGCTGGAGGAAGTGAGGTGGCAGGAGGAGGTGGCAGGGACACCAGGCTGAGCTCTGTCCTCCCACAGGCATGGTTGCCTGCTACTTGTGGACGCGGTGGCATCGCTCGGGGGAGCCCCCATCTTCATGGACCAGCAGGGTGAGAGCCACAGTGCCATCACAGACACCCAGGGGACAAGGGGGCTTTACAGCTGGGCCAATGAGGGAGGGCAGTGGGATCAGACCCACCACCCACATTTTGGGTTGGCAGCACTAGAAACTGGTCTAGCTGCAGCCAGAGAGCCTAATTCCTGCGGGGCACCATCAGCAGCACCAGGGTGTCCCCTAAAGCTGGCCAAACACAAGCAGGACCCACAGCATGTGCCACCCTGTGCTTCCCATTTGCTGCTTGCAGCTGGGCTGGGGAGGCTCAGTGTGGCCTCACTCAGAGCCCCCAGTTCTTAAGGAGCTTCCTCTCCTCTCGGGCAGAGATCGACATCCTATACTCGGGGTCTCAGAAAGTCCTCAACGCCCCCCCTGGCAGCGCGCCCATTTCATTCAGCGAGCGAGCCAGGTAAGGGCAGCCAGGTCCCACTATGGGGAAAAGACAATGGGGCTGGGGGAGGCTGTCACCCCACCCCCCGGCTTTGCCAGCTCTCTGCTCCTGCTCCACTCTGGGGAGCTCACCCAGCAGCAGCTCTATGGGGTTGGAGCCCAACCAGTCCCTGGGCAGTGATGGGCACTGGAGCCAAGCTTGGCATTTTTTTGGGTGGACCCCACCCTGGAGCTGGCAGGGTCAAGATCCAGCTCCACCCCTGCACTCTACTTCTCCAGGGAGAAGATACTGAGGAGGAAGACGCAGCCTTTGTCCTTCTACCTGGATATGGGCTGGCTGGCAAACTACTGGGGCTGCGATGGGGAGCCACGAAGGTGAGGGCCGGCTGTCCCAGGACACATGGATGCAGTCGCCCCCTCTACAGCCTCCACCCTGTTTCGGGGCCTGCCCACCCTGCGATGCTCAGGCCCTGTCTCCCCATTGCCCCTGGTCACAAAGAGGCCCTGGGGAATTTGCAACCCCTCTGCACTGGCTGCAGGGGAGGGAGCACACCGCACCCCGCTCCCCCATCGCTGCGAGCTCTGCCAAATGCACCCAGCTGCCCCTTGGGTTTTGCAGGTACCACCACACAGCACCAATCAACAGCTTCTTCAGCCTGCGTGAAGGCTTGGCCATGCTGGCGGAGCTGGTGAGCGGTGCCGGCCAGGCAAGGGGGCACCGGCAGTGCTGGTGGGGCCTGGGGGAGTGGTGGGTGCCAGGAGGTTGCAGGGACCTTCTGTGTCTTCCTCTCTGCCCACAGGGTCTGGAGAGCTCATGGGAACGCCACCGGGTCAACTGTGCACAGCTGTGCCAGGGTTTGCGGGACTTGGGGCTCGAGCTCTTCGTGAAGGAGGAGGTGGGTGTGGGGCGAGCACACCACCATGGTGTGAGGGCAGGGTGAGGACATGGCTGTGTGTGGCTGGAGATGGGCTTGGGTGAGTTTTGATGCTGCAGAAAAAACTCAACCCCCAGTGATATACTCTTGGCAGGGTGACAGGCTCACCAGGGGACACGGCCACAGGCAGGAAGCTGCATATTTACCCCATTTCTCTCTTCCCCAGAAGGCAAGACTTCCCACCATCACCACTGTCAGGGTGCCCAAGGGCTACGACTGGAAGGAGATCACAGCCTTTCTCATGGAGAACCATGCCATCGAGATCGCCGGGGGCCTGGGCCCCTCAGTGGGCAAGGTGGGCAGCATCTTCCCCCTCCAGCAGCCCCTGGCTGTGCACCAAAGGCAACTGCAGCCACATCCCATGATTAACTTGGTGCGCTCTCACTGCAAACAGCAAACCCATACTGGATGCAGCCCATCACCTGCAGCAATGCATAGTGGCTCCTAACCACACACAACTGACGAATGTAATTGAATAACCGCACACGTAATTAGCAGAGTGACACATCTTTTGGAGAACCATGTGTTAAACAGGAGCAAGCGGGGAGTTGGGCACATGCATTCATGCCTGGCTGTACACGTGGCCACTCCTCGCACAGCCCCTGCTCTATGCCGGAGCCTGCACTCTGCCACTGGCCACTCTGCCCAGAGGGAGATGGTGCTGAGGCACAGCCGCAAAGGTGGGTGCTGCAGGGAGATGCTTGCCCTTGTCCTCTCAGGTCCTGCGAATCGGCCTCATGGGCTGCAACTCAACCAGCAGCAATGTGGACCGTGTGCTGCATGGCCTGCGAGACGCCCTCAGGCGCTGCCACCGCAGCCGGCTGTGAGCACTCCTGCAAATGGGGTGTCCAGACGAGGTGGCGTGGCACTGCCCCCCGTGCCTGGCTGCAGGGAGCTGGCACACAGAGTGGCTGCGCCACCTCCCCGGAGTGCTGGCAGGAAACACTGCAACACCCAGCAACCCAAGCCAGAGGAGGAAAGAGATGTGGAGGTGAGGGCTGCAGCTCAGCACACGTGGGACATGGCTCACAAACCCTTCTCCCTGTCCCCACACAAGGTGACTCCTCACCCTGATGGCCTGCCCCCCCAGCTGCTCCCTTACCCCTGCCCACAGGGCATGGCACTCCACTGTAAGCTGACACAAGGGCTGCATGCAGAATCCGACTGCAGGTCCCTTCCTTTCCCTTCCCACCACTATCACCCTTGGCCATCCCCGCACCAGCCCCCAGCTGTGCAGGACACCAGCCATCCCCTCCTGATTAGGTACCCTGGTACGAAACATCCACCCCAGTACCCAGCTCTACCAGGGGAGCTGAGGGGCTGTCCAACCTCACCCAGCTGCAGCAGATGTGCACTTGCCCCCCCACCATGTACCATCTTCCCTCAATAAAGCAACATGGCAGTGTGCTGTTCCCTGGTCCTGTAGCTTGCCTTGCACCCCCTCGAGTTTTGAGGCACCTGGATGGGGTGGCAGCGGGGTCCTGCTCAGCTTTGCTGGGGGATTTCTTGCCGGATCTTGGAGAGGAGCTGGGACATTGCTGAGTGGCGCACGCTATCCCGGATCCGGTACACCTGGAACTAAGCAGAGGCAGACGGGGAGTGAGGGGAGAAAGGTCCAGCTCTGCTTGAGCCCCACACCCCAGCATCGCCTGTTGCGCGCTGGTGTTGGACAGCACATGCCCATGGCTCACAAGGGCCACGAGGGCTCTGGAGGGCAAATTCCAGCACATCCTGAGCTGCTCGGCCCTGGTGGTTTCTGGCACTGCTGCGGTTTGCCTCACGAGACCAGCTGAGCATCTCTGGTCCCAGTTACCTGGCTGAGCAGGATGTCAAAATAGGCTGTGTCCCAGTAGGACCCATCCTTGTCAGGGAGCTGTAAGAGGGCTTGAGTTCTGGGGTCTGCCTTCCAGCCCTCGGTGTGCACAGGGAGGTCAAAATGGAAGTGGAGAAAGCGTTGGGGGTCCCAGGCAAAGCTTTCCACTTTAGGGTAGAGCGAGGTGAAGTCTGGGTGGTCTCCTTGGAAGAGGTTCTCCTCCGGGTACAGGAAGTGGGGCAGGCGCTGGGTGGCCAGGCAGCGGAGGAGGATCACCAAGAGCCTGTAGACCGAGCCTTCCAGGTCCTGCCAGTCCTCTGGGGAGGGGAAAAACTCCGTGCTCCACAGTAGCACCATCTGTGGGGAGGGAGGGGAGTGTGTAGGATCAGACACTTGCTGCAAAGGCTGTGCCTCCACAGCCTGCCTGTCACTGCACAACCACCCGTGCGGCTAAGCCCCACTGCCATCACGTCCTCAGCAGCCTAGGACTGCACAGGTGCTCAGAGCTGCTGCTTCGGCTGCTGACGGTGTGGCCAATGCCCCACCACCCCTCAGTTTTGAACCTTTGCTTCACTCCACAAAGAGCTCCCATCTCAGCTCCAAGGCAGGTCCCAGCTCTGCAGCAGCTTCAAGACAACACGCCCAAGCTTTCCACATAGCAATAGTAAAAATCCTTGCTTGTGGTTTCCATCAGCCGTTGGAAAGGCAGGTAAAACCCCAGCAACTGCCATGCCAGCTTCTTCAGCACTGTGCTGGCTAACGGCCCAGCATGGTTGCCTTTAGGTGACATGGTGTAATAGGCATTGCACACAGTGGGCTGGAGCAGACAGCGCTTTTGTAAAGGACAGATGCCCTTTAAAAAAAAAAAAAAAAAAAAGAAAGAAAGAAAGAAAAATCAAAGAAAGCAACATAAAGCAAAACCCACAGGATCTGCGGTCACTTGGAGCTCGAGCTGTTCTCTCAGCCGAAGACAACTTGGCCTCTTTCTCCACCCCAGCCTGGAGAGCTGCCACATGGCAGCACCCACCTGGGTTGTGCCACCAGGTGCTGTCCCTGGCATGGCCCCTTTCCCAGCCGACATCACCAGCTGGCATGGGTCCAGAGTGCTGGAAACAGGTTGGGCAGGGAGAGAAGGAGGATTTTTCTCGGAGGAAACACCACCCTCAGCCCTGCACTGGCACCTCCCAGCATGCCAGGGCACAGGACAACGGGTGGCATGGCAGGCACAGCAGTGCAATCCCCAGCATGGCCCCTGCAGACACCAGCAGCCGGTGCCTGGGGATGCCTGGCACGTTGGCACAGAGTCCCAGCTCTTAATGCTCAGAGTGTTTAAGGCTAGAGGTTGCTGGTTCAATCCAGCAAGTGCCCACTGTTTGCCAAGAAGAAGGACTTAGCCCCTCTGATCATGTTCGGCAGCGCTTGTCCTTCCCAGACACAGCCACGGGCTGGTGCTTCCCAAAGCACTGTTGGCACTTGGGTTTGTTGTTTGGGATCTTCTTCCAGCAGTGACTTGGCCAGGGTGGCATGCAGGGAAGCAGCCTTGGCTCTGCCTGCCCCAGGAACCGCTGTCCCACCAGCAGAACCTACATACCTTCAGGTGCTTGAAGGTAAGACCACCTTTCCCACCCTCCTCTCCCCAGTCTTGGCTGCGTATCTGATTGAGCACGCGAAGGCTGTCCAGACGAGGTCCCTTCAGCATGTCCACTGCCTGGAGCAGCTTCAGGATGGGAAGGTGAGAGGAGGATCTGTTGAGAGAAAGTGGGTTCCTGTGACAAGGAGGATGGATACACAGCAGTGCCAGTGGGCTTGTAGTTCCCTACATGCAGCAGAGAGGGCTGCAGGCTGCCCTGGAGGGGAGGCTGAATGGGACCTCAAGGAGTGGCCAAGCATCTGGCTGGACCACATTGTGTCCAAAAGAAGCCTGAGCTGGTCCAGCTGGATGCTCAGCCCCTCCTTGGGGCCAGGTGGCTGAGCTGGCAGGAAGGATGCGTGTCATGCAGTCCCACTCCCTCCCACAGCCCGCCTGGGGAGGCACCTTGTCACCATGCTGCTGCCAGGTGCCTGGGCTCGCTCCTGAAGAGGAGCAGGGATCTGAGAGCTGCCATGTGGCCAGGGTTCAATCTGATAGCTGCTTCTTCAGTTGCATTCCACTCCCTGAGCTGCCCGAAATTTGGCTGAGGTTTTTCCTCCAGCACAGGGCGGCAGGTTTGAGCGCCACGAGGGAGTGACTTCACCCACTGGTTGACATGTCCCTCCACTTTCCCATCCCCTTTTTGCCTACACCCAGCAGTGATGCCAGCCAGGTGGGATCCCCAGGGCAGGGCTGCCCCACTATGTGTGCAGACGAGCTGCTCACCTCCAGCAGTGGGGAGAGGCCGGGACGAAGTGGGCCTCTTGGGTGGCCTTCCGGAGGCTGCCTGCAGGGAAGCCCCTGTCACTCAGCCGCCCCTTGAGCCGCAGCGGCTCCTGCCACTTCCTCACTACAGGGACAATGTCAAAGCGAATAGTCCTCCAGCCGCTGCAGATCAGCAGCGAGAGCTCCATGGCATCTTCCCGCAGATTTTCAGCGCTGAGATCACCTAGGTGCGGAGGGTTTGGCCACAGTTAGAGGTTCATCACAGCCAGTCCCACAAGCTGAACCAGGTATGTGTCACAACGCCCATGGGCACGTCCCACCCCACTCAACTCATCCCTTTCCAATGCTGCGGTTTGGCTGCGGTTCCCTGTCGAAAGCCGCTCTCCAAGCACTGCTGGGGTGATTTTCAGGAAGGAGCATCGCTCCAGCCAAACCCAGGGCCAGGTCAGGGGTGTGGGCACTGCAGGAAGCCTCGAGCAGCTGAGCAGGGCCGTACTACTGGATGGCTGAACGGTGCCAAGAAAAACAACATGATCCAAGAGGAACGGACCGGGAAAGGTCTCACGTTGTGGGGGCAGAGGAAGATGAAGGGCTGTGATTTGGCTGGGGAGGAAGGAGGGAATGGTGGGCTTGCTGGGGCTTGGTTAAGAGACTTTCAGACCTGCAGGTCCTCTCACATCACCTTTCCATCAGGGCTGAGATTTACTTTAAAAAGCACCTTTGGAGATGGAAATGCACGAAGAAGCTGCTAGGACCCCTACAGGCATTCCCAGGGTCCTTTCCCCATCCTGTCATTCCCAGGAACATTGCTCCTAGCTGAGGTCTGTGTGTGCGCAGTGTCAGACCCGTGCCCAAGGGGCCTGGTCCAGTCCTGATGTGCCTCCAGCTCACCCTCCAAACAGCCTCCTCCAGAGTGAAGGACACTCAGAGGCCAGAAGAGACGGGGGGAACACAGTTAGGGTGAGCCAAGCATGTCAAGACCCTGAGTGAACCCTTCCTGGGGACTCACAACAGAATCCCAGAATGTCAGGGGTTGGAAGGGCCCTGGAAAGCTCATCCAGTGCAATCCCCCCATGGAGCAGGAACACCCAGATGAGGTTACACAGGAAGGTGTCCAGGCGGGTTGGAATGTCTGCAGAGAAGGAGACTCCACAATCTCCCTGGGCAGCCTGGGCCAGGCTCTGACACCCTCACTGAGAAGTTTCTTCTCATATTTAAGCGGAACCTTCTGCGTTCCAGTTTGTACCCATTGCCCCTTGTCCTATCAGTGGTTGTCACCAAGAAGAGCTCCTCAGTCTCCTCTTGTCCAGCTGCAGAGCCCCAGCTGCCTCAGCCTTTCCTCACATGGGAGATGCTCCACTCCCTTCAGCGTCTTCACCCAGAGGAGTGGGTGAACCCCACGTGGACCTACCACTCACCATGGAGGCTGCCATCAGCCCAGGGTGAAGATGCCTGAGGATGACCCTGATGCTGCGGGATGGCAGCGAGTGGTTTGCATCTCCCCTTCCTTAGCTGAGGGCAAAGCCTGTCCCAGCACATGGAAGGGCACTGGCTCGCCGGTGCAGCCTTTGGGTCATAGGGACACAGGCACCAGCCTGTTTGCGCAGGGACCGGCACCCAGCTGGGCTCCCCAGCCGCACTGCGGGCAGCTGGGGCAGCGCCCCGCTGGCATACGCACCTGGCTGCAGCAGGAAGCGACGCTGGCACTGCACGATGGCCGAAACAAGAAGCTCTTTCAGGTGCTGGAGGACTTTGCCTGGAGCCAGGCACCCCGCACCACCACCCAACTCCATCACACTCACAGTGCTGGTCCAGTCCTCCAAGTCGGTCCCTGGAGAGGGCACTTCCAGATAGCAGGTGCCCAGCCCTGAATGGTTCCTGGCTGGGGAGTCCCCAGGCTGGCACGCCAGCACCCGCAGGGCATCGCCATCGATCCTCAGGGGAACCTCCACGGTGACAGCATCCTCAGAGGAACAGAGAGCAAATTCGAAGGCTTCCAAGTTCCTGGCATAGTCCACAAGGAAGCGGGGCTCCAGGGCATGCACACCTTCCAGCAGGGTCAGCAGGATGTCCTCAGCCCTCTGGAAATGCTCCAGCCGCTGCCTCTCGCGGGACACGATCACGCCGAGGCAGCTGTGCCAGTGGGAAGCGCTGGCTGCCATGGCAGCCCTGCAGCCATCCCAAGCCTGCTGCAAGCAGAAGTGAAAATATGCGGGCAGGGCGGGCAGGGCCGGGAGCCGCGCAGAGTGGGTGGAGGGAAGCTGCAGCTGGGCGTCAACAAGCATCGCTGGGCAAGAGCCAGGGAGAGGTGTCGGAGCACCGTGTCCCCAAGGGCAGACCCAGGGCAGGGGAACAGATCGCACCGTGGCCCTCTTGTCAACCCAGAAAGATGACAAAGGATGCTCAACCAGCTGGTCACACCAGGACAACGCTGTAGTCCCCTGCGCCACTCCCAGCGCCAGGGCTGCGCGCCGGCAGTGTCACCTCACAGCCAGCGCCACATGAACGGGAACCACCGACCTCCAGCCCTGCCCTAGCTCAGCCCGGCAGGCACCGCTGCCTGGGACTGCTGGGGCAGGTCTGCTCCCACCCTGTGCTGCGCCCACGGCAGCTGGGAGCAGGATCTCGTGCCTGGCCACGCTGCGGGGCTGTGGGCGGGCTGTGGGACACCACCCCCGCCATGCAGGTGCTCGACTCTGCCCGCACCTCCATCGAGCTCAGGCTCAAGCCAGCCAGAAACGCGCGGAGCCGCGCCCCGCACGCTGGCCGCGCCCCGCACGCTGGCCGCGCCCCGCACGCTGGCCGCGCCCCGCACGCTGGCCGCGCCCCGCACGCTGGCCGCGCCCCGCACGCTGGCCGCGCCCCGCACGCTGGCCGCGCCGTCCCCCTCCGCCCGAAGCGCGCAGCTGCGGCCGCCATGGTCGGCGCGCCCACCCCCCTGCCCCTCCCCGGCGGCATGGCTGTCTCGTGACAGTACCGTTCGCCACGGGGAGACCAGCAGACCGGCGCTTTCAGCCCCAAAACCTCTGGGCAGCGGGGCGGGAGAGGCCCGTGGCGGCGGGGGTGGCGTCCCTCAGCCTGGCTGTTGCCGGGAGGAGCAGATGCTGCGGAGCTGAGGGCTCCGTTTGGGTCCGTGCTCCCGTCCGAGTGGTGTCTCGGCCTCCTCCTGCCTCCTGGGAGCTGCCTGGGACAGACTTAGCCGCTGGGCTGCCCCCGGTTAGGACAGCTCCAGCCACAGCAGGGCAGAGCCTGCTGTTGTTTCTGCACAGCCTTCCTGGCTGTACCCTCATACCTGCCCTCAGCCCTCCAGCATCTCCCGCAGATCCTACAGAGGGGCGTGCATGCAAAGTGCTCGCTGGGGCAGCTGCCCCGGTTTCATGGACCCTGTGCCGGAGCTCTTAATAGTTCCAGCCCATAGCAGAAAGCGAGGCTCTCCTAGCAGGACAGCACAGTCCAGTAGTCCCAGGGTTCCCTACAAACCATTCCAGCCCTTGGTCAGAGCAATGAAGGGAGGGCTGGAGACATCATGGCAGTGGGACCCCATGAGGGAAGAGGAGTCACAGCCGAGCGTGGGGCCTTGGCACTGGGGAGGGGAGAGAGACCCACAGGGCTCACAGCTAGTTCTCCCACCTCCTGTGGCTCAGGCTCTGCATGGCCCTTTTATATAGCCCAAGAGACCCCCTTGGGGTTGTTTCCAGTTTGTCCCCGTGCCTCTTTCAGTCCCGAGTGGCTGAGGTGCCACCATCCAGGCAGGGGTCTGTCCCTCATGGCGATCTGTCCTTCCACCAGCTGAGCTCCAGAGAGCCAAGGCTGCTTTCCAGAAGGGGGCAGGGTCAGAACTTGAACCTGCAGAGCATGCTCATGCACCTGGTGTGTGAGCCACAGAGCTGGGCAGGAGCCTGCACCAGGCTCTTCACTGCTCGGAGGCTGAGTATGCCCAGGGTTGTGAAGCCCCAGCCAGATTTTAGAATCCCGACAGTGGGCTCTCTGTCTCCTCACCCAAGCCCTGCACTCCTGGTTTCACCCCACCTGAGCGGGAGGCCCTCAGTCCCCCACAGTGACTACTGTCCCTGCCAGGGCTGCATGTCCAGGTCAGCCTTGCTCTCCCCCATCTTGCAGGGAGGACAAGCTGGCTGGTGTCTTTGTGAGGAGCCGAAAGCAGCAGGACTCCCTGCTCCCAAAGCGGATCTCCTGGGGGCTTCACGCTCCCCAACAGAGGAGTCTGGGCTCATCCTGGAGGATGTTAAGCCCAAGCCAGGCAGGAGAGACAACCACTCCAGGACCCAGTGTGGGGAAGAGAGGACAGAGAGCTGCAGACCATGCTTTCCTTGGCATGGTGCAGCATGGCTCCCTGCTGGCGGGATTGCCGCCTACCTTAGGAGCATCACTTTGTCACAGATTGTGTCCCTGTTGTGGCAGCAGCCATGTGAGTCCTTCAGGCAGTGACTGGCAGGGACACTGTCGGAGGCCCTGAGGGTGATGCAGGAGCTGTAAGCGGGAGCAATGCCATTGGAAGGTCAGGCTCATCAGGGTGGGGAGACGGGTCAGTTCCCCTGGGCAGCTTGGTGCTGGTGGGGGAGCGGTAGCCCCCTTGGCAGGGTGCTGGCTGATCCCGCAGCACAAACCTGGCATCCTGCTGCCATCAATGCTGGAGCACTGCTTCTGGGAGGAGTGAGTGCCAAGTGAACCCCCCGGGCTTTGTCACCTGCGCTTGCCGGACCTCTGGGTGCCACTGTTGAGAGGTGGATGCTGCAAAATGCTGCCCTCTGCCCCTTCCCACAGGCCGGGCCCTTCCCTGTTCCCCTTCCTATTTTTCCCTTCCTCTTTCCCCATCCTCCTTCCCCTTCTCTTTTTCCCCTCCTGTTTCCCCTCTCTCCCTTCCCCTTCCCCTTCATTCCTCCCCTTCCTCTTCCCCTTGCCTTTCCCCTCCCTCCTTCCTCTTTCCCTTTCCTTCTTCACCCTTTCTCTTTCTCCTTTCCCATTCATTCCCTTTTCCCATTCTTCTTTTCCCCTTTCCGATTCTCCCTTTCCCTTTCAATTTCCTTTTCCCCTTCCCTTTCCTTTTCCCTTTCCCATTCCCTTTTCCCATTCTTCCTTTCCATTTCCCTTTCTTCCTGCCCTGTCCCCCAGGCAAGGCCCCAGCAGCAGCCCTGGGGGAGCAGTTACCCCCACAGGCAGCAGCCCCGCTGCAGGCACGGACGGCAGGAGGAGAAAGAGCTGGCCAGGGAGAGGTGCCGGCTGGCAGCACAGCTGGTGACGCAGCTGGTGACACAGCTGGGATGGGTGGGAGCAGCTGGAGACCCCCGGGGATGGGGGGCAGCTGGAGCCAGGGGGTGCTGGGATGCAGAGGAGGGTCCTTCTCAAAGCAGGGGGACAGTCAGCAAGGCCATGCAGGCAGCTCGGGGGTGGGCATGGCCCTGCCTGTACTTTGCCTGCTAGGGGGAGGTTTTTCAACACTGTGACCTTTACCTGGGGGCAGTGGAGTGTGTGGCTGCCCCGTGCCTGCGGGCATCCCTCCGGGCACCAAAGGAGGCAAAGGCAGATGCCACCAAGCAGGAGGGAAAGGGGCTGGTGCAGGTAGGGGCAGTGAGGCTGTGTCCCAGGGAAGCAGCAGAAGCTCTGTGCAGAGCATGGGAGGGTTGGGCCCTGCGCTGGGCTGTGCCCTGTGTGCGAGCGAGCGGCACCGCCTGGCATGGCACAGGGCTGAGCGTTCAGGGCAGCGCCAGAACAACAAACCATACCTGGTGGTAGTCTCAAACACAGCACATCACCGCTGGAGGCAAGACATGGGAACATTTCCTGGCAAGAAGGTCAGCTGGGCCGTGGAAGACATGGCCAGAGTGCACGGTGCTTGGTCTGGACCAGGCACTGGGAGGCTGGCGGGGAACAGCCTGGCACTGGCAGAAGGGCTGGGCTGAATGAGCTAATCGCTCATTTTCCATCCCGGCATTTTATGGTTCTATGAATTTTCTCTCCGTTAGAAACGGGAGAGAGAAAACAACCGCAAAATAAAGGCAAGAACAAGCGAGAGAGAGCAAAAAATGCAGGGGCATGGGAGCACTCGCCATGTCAGGCGCGGGTGAGGGCCGCAGCGAGCCCCCAGTGTCCCTCACTCAGCTTGCCCCTGTGTAGGACACCATGTGTGGTGTCACTGCCAACCCTGGGGACCCAGCGTGTTGCCATTGTCACCCAGGAGAAGGACGTCAGGGGTTTGAGCTGGAGCGTGGAGGAGCTGACGGTGGACAGGGAGACCAGGATCCAGGAGGTGGGTGATGCTCTGCCCAGCGCCCCAGCTCCATACTGGCCCCAGCACCGGCACCTCTGCACCCCGTGAGCCTCCAGCCTGGAGCAGCACAGCCCCTGGCAAAAGGGCTGGGATGGGAAGGGGGAAAGCAGCCAGGAGAGGTAGAGTGGGAGAGTAATTTAACATGACAGGCTGTTTATTTTGGCAAAAAGGGTTTCTTTTCAACAGATTTCAAAGCCTGGCCCCACGGCTGGGGGGGACCACACAGAGGAGCTGGAGAGCAGGGGTGCAAGGGGGGGTTCGATGGAGCACCTGGACTGAGAGCAATGGGGACGATCCCCTGCCTGCTTGTCCCCAGGGAAGTGGTGAGGTTCACGGCCCTGGGTGTGCTCGCGTGCTCCAGCGGAGCCCCCCTCCCCAGGGTACCCCCACGGGTGCCCGTGCACTTCCGCACACACGTGCTGGCCTGCACATCCGTGCACGTTCGCACGCTCCCCCTGCTCCTTCCTCTGGGCCAGGCCTCAGCTGGAGCCTTGGCTTCCTCCAGTGACATTTCAAAAGAGTGTTTATTAAAAAAAAAAAAAAATATCTAGGAAAGAAATAATTATTATAATCACATTAAGAGCTTTGGCTGTAAAAGCCTCGCGAGAGTGCAGGGAAGGAACCGAGGCTGGTAAGGGCAGGGAGCGCAGGGGGTGGTTTTCCTGCCTTGTGCTCTTTTTTCTTTTCAGTCCCCGTCCAACACCCCCCCCCGGCCTTTTCCTCCCCTTTATCCTGGGAAATGAAAACAATTTATTTAATGATGGATCATCCCTTTCTCTGGTCACTGACCTTCTGAGTGAATTTCTGCTGAGCTCGGCGGAAAACAGGAGGCTGGGTTGTGGATCCCATCTGTGAGTGGGGGAGGGGAGGAGAGGGGGAGCCTGCCCTCATCCTTCCCCAAAACCACAGCAACCGTCCTGGGGAGCGCGATGGGGCTAGTGGGGAGGGTCCTCACAACAGCGGGGGCTTTTCTGCAGCCACTGTGCCTGCAGCCCCAACCACAGGGCTTTGCGAGCAGACATGGGGGGCTACAGTGGCCCCCAGAGCCCCCCACCCCACCCCCTTCACTTTCCAGGAGACCCAGCGGGGTTTCCCAGCACCCAGCGGGGTTTCTCAGCACCCACCACCTCTTCCTGACCTGGCCTGGGGTGCCAGGGCTGGGTCCAGTGATGGGGTGGGAGCAGGGGACAGAGGGGCGGTACCCAGGGTGGGAACGGGGTCAGAGGAGTGGGGTCTCTGTCCTGCTGGCAGCCATGTGTCCTCTTGCCAACCAGTGGTGGGGTGACAAAAGGACTTTCTCAGCTCAGAGTAGCCACGGGAGGCATTTTTCAGACCTAGCCAGAGAAAAGGGCTCGGCATGAGGCTGGGCACCAAGCCGGGGGCACGTGTGTGGCTGCACGGGGCTCCCAGCAGCAATGTGCACACCACAGCAGGCGGTTTGGCACATGGACAGTGCGGTGCTTGGTCAGGCTCTGCTCCCTGGGGAGAGGAAAGCTTGGAGGAGTGATGGGAAGGGGCAGGATCACACCAACCAGCCACCCTTTTTTGGGGGGCCTTTCAGCACCCAGTGCTCATTGTCTCGGGGCCCCGGGGATGTGTGCAGCCCCGTGTCCCTCGTCAGTCTGACTCAACCCCCAGCTGACCTGCGAAGTAGGGATGGAGCAATCCAGCATCCAGCCCCCTCCCCTCTGGCCCTTCCTCTGCCATGGCCTGTTGCTGAAAGCATGGTTCTTGTAAAAACGCGTAAATATTTATACAAGAATAATTTAAAAAACATGGTCTGTCAAATAATCAAAGCAGCAGAACATCTGAGGAGCTTTCAGCTGGATTGGGAAATGCAGTGTTGCTTTCCGAAGGCACTCTGCGATGCTGGAGGTGCTTGTGGCTGCCCTAGCCCTGTGGGCTGCCGGGCTTGCCCGTGTGGATTCGCAGAAGGTATCAGGTCTTCATTAATGTGGTTTGGGGACCGCGGTGGGCAGCTTTCACTTGTGTCAACTCAAGCCACCTGCTGCCAGGAGCCCCAGCTGGGGATGGGGCTTCGCCAGCCACCAGTTTCAGCCTCACATCTTGGTTTCTGCACTGTCCCCTGCATTGGGACCGTGACAGGAGCTGGAGAAATCCTTAAATGAAGGACTGCACCCTTGTTCTCCCCCGAGCTGTGTGGTAAGACTGGGAGCTGGTGTGGGGAGTGACAGGGTGGCAGCTGAGCTGCCAGGGTGGCCCCCATGCTGAGAGGTGTCAGAGGCATAGCATCCGTACCCCTCCAGACCTGGCAGCGCCCTCAGCATTTCAAAAGTTTGGCTTTGCAGCAGGGAGACGAGAGCCTTGGGCCAGGGTTTCCCATAAGGAATGAGGTTTCTGTCTGCCTAAATGCTCTTGCATCTCTTTTTGCATTGGTGCCACAAGCTGCCAGCACAGTCATTGCTCCCCTCTTGAATCCTGCAGCACCACATGCCCCGGCACCCCTGAGAAGCAGAGCACCCCAGAGAGGCAGGGCAGCAGCCTTAAAACAGCAGCACCTGACGACCCCCAGCCCCATTTCTTTCTCCTCACTTGGGGCTCCCCTGGCTGGGCCAAGGCGGGGGCACAGCTGCCACTGAGCAATGACCCTGCCACCACCGCTCAGCCAACAAGCCTCTGCCATGTGGCTCAGGGGATCCCACGGTGGTGGGGGCAGGCAAGGGCGTGGCAGAGGGGAAGACGTCCCCCAGTTCCCACGACCCTGTAAAGCCGGAGAGCAGAGGTGGGCACTGCTGTGGGCTTGGGCAGCACAGGGGGAGCGGGAGCCTTGTGTTGCAGCAACCTCCATCCTCCTGGCTGCCCTCCAGCCCCTTCCCACTACCCGCATTTTTGCGCGTGATTCGTGTTCTTGCATTCTTTCGACCTGGGCCAGATAACGAGTTCAAACTCCCTCATTAAAACCTTGTCTTGGCCCCAAAGACCCACACACCTCCCTGGGCTACCTGGCTGCTTCACTGGCCCCAAGGAGGGGGCTCCGGGGCTGGTTTTCCCCCGCGGGAGGTGATGCTTGTGCCGTGCACGTGTTCAGCATCCACAGGGAACCCTCTCTGTGCTTGGCCTAATTAGCTGGGAGGGAGGGGGAGAGCCAAATCCAAACCATGTGCTGACCTGCAGGCCCCTCCGCTCGAAAGCATCCGTGCTGAACACTCTCTGGATCGTTAATTGCTCCTCGGGTCCTTTCTGCACGTCCTTCCCCCAAACACGCGGGGCCTGGCTGGGGGGTGAGTAGGGCTTTGTGCTCTTTCCCCATGGTTCTTCAGGGCTGCCTTTTGTGGGAGGCAGTGGGCAACCCCGGAGCTGTGAGTGGCAGCCGAGAGGAACCGGGAAACAACTGCCCACACACCTGGGTCAACCCTGGTGCTGTCATGCTGGGGAGAGACAGGCTGGGGGTGAGCTGGCGGACCTCTGCCTCCATCCCTCGCTCCTGGTGACAGCATCTGCCTGTCCCTCTGCTGCAGCTTGGCAGTGGGTGAGCTTGTCCCACAGAGTGGCCCGTGCCTGCCAGCCTCCTCAACCCGCTTGCCAGGTCCCAGCTGCTGCTGGGACCAATGCTGAAGTGTTTTGCTGAGGAGCATCGCTGGTTGTGGGTGCTGGGAAGAGCAGAGGAAGCCTGGGATACCCCCAAGACCAGCACGGTCCCCACCCCAGCATGGCAGCCCCACCAAACGCACCCTGAGGTGGGCGCGGTGGTCCCAGCCCCATGTTGGAGCCCACCAAGAAGCTGGACACCCTGAATGCAGCTGTGGGTGGAGAAAAGGGGCATTTGCTCCTTCAGAGGGAGCGGGTGGCAGCAGCCAGAGCTTGGCCAGATGGTGAGGGGAGAGGGCTGTTCCCCCAGCGCTCCTCCCAGCCTTCCCAGCACGGAGCCCAGCTCCAGCTCCTGGCCCAGAGGAAATGGCTGCTGGCCGTGGCCCACAGCTGTTTTCCCTGCTCAGTTTGCTGCTTCCAATTTAACGTCCTGGGGAGCTGGATTGAGGCGATGCAGAGGGAGCGTTGCCGTGCTTTCCCGTGCAAAGCCTGCCTGGAAGAAAATCCTTCCCTCATGCTCGGCATGGCTGCCGGCACGGCTGCTCCCCCCAGCCTGGCCCGCCCGTCCCGCAGAGGGAAAACCACCCACAGAAACCTGGGATGGCCCCTGCGGTGATGTTCACAGCAGGGGGGCAGGTTGGTGCCACCATGTCCCCATGTCCCCTGGGAGCAGAGCTGGCAGTGGAGCCTGGCATGGCACAGCGGGGCTTTTGGGAGCAGGAGGAAGGCTCAAGCCTGGGCACGGGAGCGGGGGGCTCACCCTCGCGTGTGTGAGGTGGTGGATGGCAACAGCCAGAAGGCTGTCTCCCCGAGTTGCTCCCCAAAAGAGATGGCTCTTTGCTGGCAGCCCTGGAGCCGTGCGTGGGCTGTGTGGAAGGGGTGGCAGTGCCCCCGTTGTGTCCCCCCCGTGGTGTCCCCTGGGCCGGGGAAGGGCTGAGCAGCCTAATGCCTTCCAGAAGATCAGCTGTAAATGGCTGAGGACGGTAATTCATATCAAACTCATAAAGCCTTTATTAGTGTCTCAGGGGAGAAATCCGGATGCGGCCGTTTATTTATTTTGGATTTCGCCTTTTTTTTTTTCCCCCCTCTGTTTCCTTTTAACATTTTCTTCCAGGAGATTCTTAAAGGGACAGGGACACCTTGCTGTGTTTGGCAGCAGGGCTTGCCAGGGGCCTGCACCTCATTTGGTCCTGGACCGCTGGTGCCAGCCAAGGTGCCCTGACATCTCAAGGAGTGAGGCAGATCTTGGGCTCCAGCTTTGGGACCACTGCGGGTGGGGGCAGGTGCTGGCAGTGCTGGGGGTGCCGTGCTGCCCCGGGGGTGTTTTGGAGCCCTGCAGCTTTGGCACGGGTGCTGCACCCCTGCTGCCTGCAATGTCGCTCCAGCGTCCAGCCCCACATCTTGGCCCTCCACCCCACACCTCAGTTTCCCCTGCTCTGCAGAGAAACGAGTCCTGCATCAATGCTGCTGCCCTCGGGGCAGCCAGCAGGGCGTGGGTAAAGAATCTGGGAGCACCCTCGCACCCGATGGCAGAGCTGGGGCCCTGGTGAGGCAGACTTTCCATGGCAGTGTCCGCGGCTGGTCCTAACCTAGTCCCACTGTTGTTTGCTCCTCCGCTTCGCTTTTTACATAATTTGTTCCTTGGCCCCTTTTCAGATGTACCTCGCAATCCTTACAGCAGAGGATATTTATGTAGCGGGGGTGTGGAATAACATGGAAAACCTCTGGAACTGAGGACCGGATCCTCACACCATCCCAGTGCCGTGGGCTGGTGACAACCCTCCCTGGTTTTGCTGGGACCCTGGACAGGGCTGGATGGGGTTCTCCCTTGTGTCCCCCCCAAGATGCACTCACGCACCCTGGATGCCTGTGCTGCGGGGTAGGTTGGGTGCAGCCGTGGGGGTGCTGGGAGGTGGGAGGGTGTGGGGTCACCGAGCCCCCAAGTCCAGCTGGATCCATCACCCCAGCACCTGCCCAGCCAGCATCCATTGTTCACTGTCAATTAACTGTCAAACCCCACGGGTGCTTTCTAGCAGGGTCTTCCACAGGGCAGCCCCTGACAGCTTTCTGGGGGGGCTTTTTGATAAAACCATTTGCTGATGATAAATGTAGGGTAGGTGTGTTTGTGGTTTTTTATTATTTTTATTTCTTTTTTTTTCTCCAGTGGAAACAAAGAGGCCTTTGAACCTGAAGCACAACTTAAAACATAGCATTCCTGAAAAGAATTTCCTGATAATATTTTTAGCACCTGAAAAAAAAAGGGGGGGAGAAAAAAAAAAAAAAGAGCAAATAACACCAGTTTTTCCTCTTCCACTATTTTTTTTGTTTCCCCTCCAGCCTTCTGTTTAAAGGAGCAGTGGGCACCCGCTGCTGAACTGCAGCTGGAGGGAGCGGGGTCACGGCTGGCCCTGGAGTGGGGCCTCTGCACCCACGCGTGCCCTCGGCTAGTGGAGACTGTTCCCCCGCGGGGGAACGAGGGGGCGGCGCGGGGTCCCTGCGAGGGGTCCCTGCGAGGGGCCTGGGGAGGAGAGCGCGGCACAGGGGTCCCCTGCCGCCCCCTCCCCCGCTTTATTTGCATGCCCCGCCTCACACCGCGGCACGCTCGCTGCGCCGAGCGCCCATTGGCTGGCCGCACCCTGCCTATGCAAATCAGCCGCGGGGGGCGGGCCTGCGAGGTGAAGGGGTTCGGCGCGGAGCTCCGCACTGCAGCGGGCGCTTGGTGCTGGGGCCGCGGCTCCGAGCTCCGGCCGCCATCTCCGAGCTCCGCGGTCGTCATCTCCGAGCTCCGCGGTCGTCATCTCCGAACTCCGTGCCCATCATCTCCGAACTCCGTGCCCATCATCTCCGTGCCCGTCGGCGGGCGCCCTACCCCCGCCTTGCTGCCATGCTGCGGTGGCCGGTGCCGGCGTGAGCGGCGAGCGGCGGATCCCCGCGGCCATGCAGGGCCTGGCGGGCTGGGCCGTCTTGGTGGCCCTGGGCGAGTGGCTGTGGGCGGGCGGCGTGGTGCCGTTGGCGGATTTTTACCCCTTCGGGCCCGCGCAGGGCGACGCCGCCACGCGGAAGCAAGACGACGGCGGCTCCGAGCTGCGGCCCCTCTCCATCCCCTTCCCCTTCTTCGGCGCAGGGCACACCGGCCTCTATGTGAGTACCGGGATGCAGCGGGGACAGCTTCCCCCGCGGCCTCCGATCTCAGTCGATCTCAGTCGATTTCAGTCCATTTCAGTCGATTTCAGTCCATTTCAGTCGATTTCAGTCCATTTCAGTCGATTTCAGTCCATTTCAGTCGATTTTTAGATATTACTATCCTGCTTGGCTGGACCTAAGTGCATGTTGGTTTCCACAGGTGCTCTTGGTGGTCCCCGTTTAACTCGGAGCATCAGCGGAATAACCGTGTGCTGAGGGTGGGGGGAGGTACGGCCGGGCCCCTGGCTCAGTGGGGCTGAGGCTGCCCTGGGTGCTGTGACAGGGGTCTTGGCCCTGGTGAGGGTCCTGGCCCTGCCATGCTGTGGGTGCTGGATGGAGCTCTGGACTTAGCCCTGGCTGGAGCCTGTGATCCCCACGCTCCGTGGAACCAGCCCGTGCAGGGAGCTGGGCATGGCTGGTGGGTGAGAGCCCTCTGGATTGTGTTGTAGTGGGCTGGGTTGGTGCTTGGCACATCCTGCTCCTTCTGCTCTTCTCCCTGTGCCCGCGGGGCAGCTGGGCCGCTGGGACCCCCACTAACGTGCAGCCCCTGAGCTGCGCGGAGGGGATTATGGCCAGAGATCTCGAGTCATGCCTGGCCCATCATTGTCACTCGTGGCTGTGACCATCAGGCAGAGGAGCAGCCCTAAGTTGCCCAGTTGTCCCTGGAGCCTTTTGGGTGTCTCTGACTACCTGCCTTGTGTCCTTGGGTGAGTCTGTGCTCCCACCTGGTGCAGTGAATCCTCTGGCATACTGGTCCCTTCTCCCTGTTTTGCTCTGGGCTGACTGATGATCTGGACCTGGCTGACAGAGGAGTGGGCTGAGTATTGCCTCAGAGGTGGGCTTGTTTACTGTCCGGCCATCTCAGCTAAATGCAGGAAGTCCTTGGTCCTCAATGATGTTTTTTTTCTCCTGATAAAAGCGCCAGCCCTGCTACCAGGTGGGAGGGACCTGGGCTGGGAGCTTGAGCCACAGTGGGAGGATAGAAGAGGCTGTGAGAAGCTAGGTGATGTGATGGCTGTCCTGTCCGGGATCCACAGCACAGCTCTGGGTCTCGGAGGGGTTTCAGGGGTCAGAGGATGGTACGTGCCCATCCCCTGAACCAAGACCCCTGGATTCAGCAGGGCCAGCTTGCCTGCCCCTGTCAGAGGGGTTCTTGTGGCAAGGCTGTTCCTCCCTGGGGAGCCACTGTCCTGGGGGAGTGGGTGTGAGGTTGGGCTCACCTGGAAACCTCCATCCTCGAGGGCTGCCTCCAACCACCCCCTCCTCCTATGCAAAAACCAGCAACAACAAAAAAGCCCTTCTTGGCTCTGGTTCTCTCCCATCTTGCTTTAATCAGGGGAAGAATGTTCCTCTGTGGACACTGTGGGGTTACAGAGGCTTTGGGAAGCAGGAATCCTCTTCCCCTTAGTCAGAGCAAGGACTGCCCTGGGTTCACATGGAGGGGCTGGGGACCCTCCTCGGGGGTTGGGAAGCCTCTCCAGGGGCTGCACAGTCACAGCCTGGTTGCCCACCCTCAGTCTGGACATATGGGCAGCCGGGACACAGGCACGCTGGCTTCGGCATGGCTCCTGGTGGGATGCTGGCTCCTTGCCAGCACGTGAGCGTGGTACCGCTGCCTGCCCCTCCCTTCTGTGTGCCAGCGCTGCTCCTTGCTCCACAGCCTCTTGCCTGCACCGTGAGCCTGCTTTCCCACTCTGCAGCCCAGGGGCTTGCGGGGCCAGTGCTGCCAGTGTCTAGCCTGTGCTGCTGTGGCTTGCAGGCAGCACTGTGGGCAGGGGAACGGAGTGTGTGGGAGCCCCATGCTCCACTGGGCTTGCCACTGTGGCAGGATGCTGGCAGTCTCCTCTCAGCAGTTTGGGGGCTGAGGACAAGAGCAGTTCCCTTTGACCCCTGCCCCCTTGCTACATGCTCAGGCAGCAGTGCAGGCAGGGGCTTTCTTCCCCTTCTGTACCTGCACTACATCCACAAGCCAGGAGGCAGCACTCCAGGCAGCAGCATCCCCCGTCTCCAGCTGCCTCCCCTTGGCTGAGGGCTGCCTGCGCCATGCATCCTTGGGCCAGGCATCCCTAGACCCTAGTTACCCCACTTAACTAGTGCTGAGGAAGGGCAGTGTCTTGTGTCGGGTGTCTGGCATCCTCTGCTTTAATGAGAGCAGCCAGCACCAGAGGCTTTTTGCATGGGATGGTGGCGCTTGGTCAACTGGGGACCGGAGCTCGTTAGCTTGACCGCTTGTTAGCTCACTTGCATGCCAGCGGATGGACTGCTGCCTACCAAGGCTCCTGTGCTGGTAGCCGCCTGTCTCGGGCATGACCCCCATGCCAGGAGGGTGGCAGCAATGCCTGGCCCTAGACCCCAGCCCTGCAGGCTGCATCTTGGCTGGGAGTAAGCAGGGAGCGAGCGAAACAGCCCCTTGGCCAAGAGCACTGGTGCGAGCCGGCCGAACATGCCGGGCGCTGTTTGTTTAAAGCACTGGGGCCGCTGCAGTTTTCTCAGCTGTTGCCCCTTCCCCTGGCCCAGCGCGCTGGAGAACAGGGCTGGGTTTGTTCAGGCGCTGTGTCCCTGCAGCCGCACTTAAGCGAGCGGCTGGGGCGGGGGCTGCAGGCGCGGGGGGCTGCGGGCGCCCAGACATGTCTCCACTTCCAAGGGCAGGAAGGGGAAGTGCTCCAATATTTGTGGAAAGGGGGGGAAGGGGAAAGGTGAAATGGAAAACGCCTTTAAGACATTCCTGCCAGCGGCAGGAATCAACTGTGGCTGCCAATTTCTTTCCATCCCTCTCTGCAGGTGAACAACAATGGGATCATCTCATTCCTGAAGGAGGTCTCCCAGTTCACGCCGGTGGCCTTCCCCATCTCCAAGGACCGGCGTGTGGTGGCTGCTTTCTGGGCAGACGTGGATAACCGGCGGGCGGGTGATGTGTATTACCGGGAGAGCACCGAGCAGCCCATCTTGGAGAGAGCGAGCAGGGACATTGTGCAGTATTTCCCCGAGTTTCCGGGGTTTTCCGCGCAGTGGGTCTTCATTGCCACCTGGTACCGAGTGACCTTTTTCGGGGGCAGTTCGTTTTCACCAGTGAGTAGCAGGGGCAAAGCAGCTGTTAGTTTAGGGGTAGTTTTTTTTTTTTAAAAAAGGAGCTTCCCCGTGGAGCTCTGGTGCCTTCCCCAGTGGTGGCACTCCTACCGTGTGTGGCACAGAGCCATCAGCAGGCCTAAGCAGACCCCAGTGGCTCTATCACGATGCCTTGTAATGACAGAGCAGTGCCAGCTTGGCAAAACCAAACCCTCCTCTTTGTGCTGCACAGAGGCTGTAAATTGCCAGCATCCCCCTTCCCATGCAGCAGCAGGGTGGCATTTGCTTGCCTGTGTTCGCCTGTGTCTGGCTGTGCTGAGGACCTGGTCACAGACAGGGTTCAGGGCCCTTTTTCCAGGGGCCTGATAACCACATTTCTCCATGTTTTTTCCAGTTCCCCAGGGAGCAGAAACGAGCTGTTCTGCTGGCTGTGGGGATCATGACACCTTAGGCTTAAAATAATTAAATGCAACTGCCTTTTCTAGCAGTGGAGGACTGGGCCTCAAAGAAACACCCCTTTTCTCGATGCTTCCTTTTGTTTTCTGACTGGTTTTTGGCTGGCTCACCTGTTCCTCTTCTGCCTGCTCAGCACTTTCTTCCCCTCTCTGCTGCAGGTAAACACTTTTCAGATTGTCCTCATCACGGATGGCAAGCTCTCCTTCACCATCTTCAACTACGAGTCCATCACCTGGACCACGGGTATGCACGCCAGCAGTGGGGGGGACTTTGCTGGGCTCGGCGGCATTGCGGCACAGGTAAGCGGCGAACGCGGCCCCTGGGGTGTCCAGGTAGCACATCTGCATTGTGAGCTCACAGCTCCTGGTTTGGGTTTTTTGGAGGTGGAAAGCTTTTTTTTATTTTTTTTAGAAAAAACCAAAAATGTTCTTAAATATCCATGTGTACTCTGGCTCCCAAAGCTAAGACCATACAGGGGGCTTTGTTATCCCGAAACTGGAGGTCTTTGCCTTGGCTGCTGCCTCGTAGTCCCTTTTCCTTCCTAACCTCAGCCGTAAGGAGCAGCTGCCACAGCCAGCACAGCTTTCACTCATATTTTTGTTTCATCCTTGTGTGTGTTGTTGTGTTTAAGGGGTGAAAAAAAGCCAACACCTACAAAAACCCCAGTACCTATTCAGATGTGTGAATTTCCCGGCAGCTGATCCGTGCTTGGCTCCCTGCCGCCAGCCTGCGGCAGGCAGGAGATTGCTGCAGGTGGAGAGGAAGCTGATGGGTTTGGAATTCCAGGGGAGGGACCGGGTGGCTGCTTTGCCCCAATGTGCTGCTTTTGTCCCCGCACGTGGGCAGGGCTGAGCGCTGGCTGGTGGCACATGGAAAGGGACAGTTGGTCTGAGCACTGCTGAGTGGCAGGAGAGATGAGCCCTCGTGCTCAAGCCGCCTTGCCCCATGTGTTAGTGATGTCTCTTTACTCTCTTGCCCTTGTTCTCCCAGGCAGGTTTTAACGCTGGTGATGGAAAGCGCTACTTCAACATCCCTGGATCCCGCACCGATGACATCGCTGACGTGGAGATGACGACAAATGTGGGTATCCCCGGGCGCTGGGTGTTCAGAATCGATGATGCCCAGGTGCAAGTGGGGGGCTGCAGCAATACAAGTAAGAGGACAGCAGTTAGGTTTATTTAACTCCCAACCCAACCCCACACTGTTCTCCAGCCCTGTCTTTCCCTGCCTCAACCCCCACCTCTGGGGGTGGAGGGGACAGCTCAAAGGGCTTGGGGAGGGAGGGGAGACAGCCATGGGGGGAACGTCCTCAGTGCCTACTGTGGCTGGGGATGGCACCCACAGGTGCCCGGGGCTGGGAAGGGGCTGGGAGAGAAATGGGGAGGGGAGGAAGACTTTTGAGACAAAAAGAGCCTGCAGGGAATGATGAGGGAGCCTGGGAAAGAGGTGATGGTGCACAGGCAGGGCAGGGCAGAGGGGCTGGCACCCTCGGGGGATGTCCAGCTCCATCAGTCTCGGGGGGCTGGGGCGAACCATGTGGAGGGCTGGATGCAGCCTCCCCTACGGGGCTGGGGCACCAGGGCTGGGCTGCACTCCCTACCGTGTGGGTCCTGACTTGTCCCTGTGGAGCTGCTGGCCTTGCATTCCTCATCCCTGCTCCCCACAGCTGTGTTTTCCCACCCATGATCTGTGTGTGCCTTGCATTACCAATGGGTTTGCTGTGCACGGGCTCTCCGGTCCCACTTTCCCTCTGCCCCGGCTGATAAATAAGGGCACATCTGTGTCCCCACAGCTGGTGGGACTGACCCTGTGCAGCTCCTCCCCCTTGTACAGAAGGCATAAAACTGCCCCCCCAAGTCCCAGGAGAGCCCCGGAGGAGCAGACCCTGCCCTGCCATGAGACAGGCAGTCCCCGTTGGGTTCCCTGAGCACCCCGGGGAGCCGGGCGGGCACAGGGCCGGGCACAGAACCTGGCACTGGTGTGGTGGGGGATGAGCCCTGCTGGGGCACGGGCTGACGGGGCGCACTGCCTGTCCCACAGCCTCTGTCTGCCTGACGCTGCGGCCCTGCCTGAACGGGGGGAAGTGTATCGAGGACTGCATCACAGGGAACCCCTCCTACACCTGCTCCTGCCTGGCTGGCTTCACTGGGAAGAGGTGCCATATCGGTGAGTGCCGGCCCCGCACTCTCAGTGCTTTGCCCTAGGGAGCAGGTGTCGCTGCTGGCATCACCGCTGGCAGTCTGTCTGTCCCTGCGCTGAGCTCCTGCCCCAACCTGGGGCTTTGTTTCAGATGTGGACGAGTGTCTCTCCCACCCATGTCAGAACGGAGCCACCTGCCTCAACGGTGCTGGCAGCTTCAGCTGCAGGTGCCTGCCCGGCTTCAGAGGCACCAGCTGTGAGAGTGGTAAGCACGGGGCTGCCGGCGCGGTGGGGCTGCGGCTCTTTGCTGCACTTGAAGAGTGGGGATCCCAGGCTTGGAGGGCACAGCTGCCCTTGGCAGGGCTCTTCAGGGCCAGGGCTCCCTGTGGCAGCTGCTGGGCTTGAGTGGTTGGTGACGGCCGGCTTGAATTTCAGCTTGCTGCAGGCAAAGGAAACTTTGCTCTGGCCGTGGGCCCTTCCGGCCGCTGGCAGCCTGTGCCTCTCCCACCACCGCTCCCTTAAGTGAGAAAAGCTGGCGGGTAGTGCTTAAACAGAAGGCTTGTAGGCCCTGCTTTTGCTGGGGATGCTCTGGTCCCAAGCCTTGCGAAGCCAGCAGGGAATCTCCCAGTCCCTGGCAGGGGCCATGGTGGCTGGTTTCCACTGCCACTGGCCTCTGCCCACTGGTGAAGTGCCACCAAAGCATTTGGCTCTTGGTGAGCCTCCACACTGGTGGAGAAGGTGAGCAGGGAGTTGACTTTTGGGGAAGGGAGGGAGAAACGCCCAGCACCGCATGCTGGCATCCTTGAGGTGCAGAGGCTTGAAAGGGCTGCCCATGGAAGGGCTTTGAGAAGAGCCGTGGCCAAGAACATAGCTGCTGCGTTGGTTGCTCTGAGCTGTGCTCTTTGCCTGGCCCCAGCGTCACTGTGTGTGCAGAGGATGCCATGTCCCAGTCCTGCACCTGGGTTGATCCCCTCTCTTTCCCTCTTTCTTTCACTGTCCTGCAGAAGAGTTGCCATGTGAGGGCAGGGAGTGCCAGAATGGTGGGAGGTGCCAGGCAGCAAATGGGACGGCAACATGCTTGTGCCAGCCGGGGTACACGGGGACGGAGTGCCAGACAGGTAGGTGGCAGGAACCGGTGCCGGAGGGAAATGGCAACGCTTCACGTCTTGCCAAGCTGCCTTCCTGCCCTGCTGCTCCCCCAGCCACGTTTTTGGGAGAGGAGCACTTGGTGTTGTCAGTGGCACTGATTTTGTTTGTTTTGTTTGTTGTTTTGTTTTGTTTTCTCCTGGCTGTTGTCTTCCTCCTCCCAAGCATCGTCTAGGCTGGGAGGTAGCGGGGGAACTGGCATCGCCTGTGCATGGCCTGACCCCCGCTCCCCGGCCTCTCCTTGCAGAGGTGAACGAGTGCGAGTCCAGCCCATGCCTGAACGGTGGGCACTGTGTCGATCTGGTTGATAACTTCACCTGTGTGTGCCTGGAGCCCTTCGTGGGACAGCGCTGCCAGACAGGTGCCTGTTCCTGCCTGCACACTGGCACGACCCGTGCCAGGGACCGTGTTCCTCGGGCTCCTGCGGTCATCACAACCCCTTTCCCAGGGCCAGGCTCTGCTCATCACTCGCTTCCTTGCTTTCTCCCACCCAGACTCGTCTTCCTGTGAGGATCGGAGCTGCCGGAACCGGCAGACGTGCAACTACATCCGCCCTGGCCGCTACATCTGCACCTGCTCCCCGGGTTATTATGGCAACAACTGCCAGTATGGTGAGTGGAGCCACAGCTCACACTGCCCAGCGCGGGAGTGGCTTGTGGTGGAGCTGTCCAGGAAGGGAGGAATGGCTAAAAAGGGGTTGTCTCCAGTGTGGGTAGTGCCAAAGTGCAGCGTGTTCGGGGGGGGTCGTGGTGCTGCCGGGAGGGAGCTCCTTCCATTGGGGCTGCTCAGCCGTGGTGGGGGCTCCAGCATGAAGCTGTAGCTTTGCCACGGCTCCCCTGGGACAGCGGCTCCCCAGGATGGGGTGGCTCTTGTTCACTTGTGCCCCCCCCACAGGTGGGCCCCATGTGCCCGGTGCCTGCCTCTCCCAGCCCTGCCAGAATGCGGGAAACTGCCTGGAGACGGAGCAGGGCTACGTCTGCGAGTGCCAGGAGGGCTATAGCGGGCAGGACTGTCGTGACAGTGAGTGCTGGGAGGAGTCTCTTCAGTGGGGTCTCACATCTCTAGGGGAGACCATGTGCTCCTGAGAGGGAGAAGCAGCCACCCTGGAGAGCCTGTTCAGGGGCTTTTGAACTGAACAGTGGGTCCATCCTGCTGAGGGATGCTGTCCGTGGGGGTCTGGGGGGCCTCATGGCTGCCAGCCACCTGAGTCCCCACTAGGGGTGGCATCTGGCAAGGCTGCTTGGCTGTCCCAGCCCTGCAAGCAGGAGGGGTCCTGGGAAGCTCTTATTTCCTCTCTTGCAGAGCTCTCAGAGGGCTGTGAATGTCGCAATGGGGGCAGCTGTCTGGAAGGGAACGTCACCATCTGCCAGTGCCTGCCTGGGTTTTTTGGTCTTCTCTGTGAATTCGGTAGGCGAAGGCTTCTTGATCACCATGTTTGTTCCCTCTGGCAGGCAGGCTATTTGGCAAGCCAGGAGACACCCTGCCCATGCCTGAGCCTAGCACAGTACCAGGGCATGTACTGGATTTGAGCCTGGAAATTTTGTTCCCTGCTGAGGAGACAACACTTGCGTCTCCATCGCTCCTCCTTGAGCCAGAGCCATGCCTCTCCCAGCCCCTGGCCACAGCCCGGCTCCCCTACATGGGGAGAGAACCGCAGCCTTCATGTGCTCCCACTCCGAAGCTAGCTGGGCATCCAGACTGGCCATTGCCATTCGCATGGTCTGTGCTGAGGGGTACAGAGGGTCCCTCCCATCTCATCAGACCCTGCAAAGTTAGAAGACTCCCGTTTCTGGCCAGGCAGCTGGCTGTGTGTCCTCCTGCCACCGGCTGATGGAGGTGCGCGCTGGCCATGTGTTTGCAGAAGTCACCACCACCCCATGCAACATGAACACCCAGTGCCCAGACGGCGGGTACTGCATGGAGTACGGCGGGAGCTACCTCTGCGTCTGCCACACCGACTATGGCACCAACCACAGTGAGTCTCCTCTGCGGAGTGCGGAACCAGCCCGGGGGAGGGGCACGTGATGGGGCCCGGGAGGATGAGCCAGGGAGCAGCTCTCACACCCCTGATCGTACATCCTCAGTGATGCCCTGTGATTGGCTTTGCAGCGATGCCGTCACCCTGTGACTCAGAGCCCTGCCTGAACGGGGGGTCCTGCGAGGTTCACGATGACTCGTACTCCTGCGAGTGTCCTCGAGGGTTCTTTGGGAAACACTGCGAGAAAGGTACCCAGACAGAGCTCCCTGCTGGCCCTGGTACCTGGCAGGGGGTGGGAGAAGAGCTTGGACCCTTGTGGGAGATGAGCAGCTGCTTGCTGAGCTGCAGCTGGAAGTGAGTGCAGGTCACCCCATCCCACAGGCTGGAGGAAGGATTGCATTGTTCTCTTCATGGCCTCTGATAGTTGCAGCAGTTGATCCAGTTCTTGTGTTTCCGACACAAACCCATCAGTGTTGGAGGGGTTTTTTTAATGTGCCTGAGCTTCTGGCCTCAGAAGCAGCCACCAGTTCCCTGGCATTGTGTGCCTGAGGCCCTGGCACTCGTCTGCAGGGGTGTTGTTTCCCAGTGTTGCTGAGCCCAGGGCTGAGCCATAGTGCACTCAGCTTTCCTGCATGCAGTGAGGGGTTTGTTGGGGTGCTGGTGGGAGGCAGCGGCTCTCATGGTGCTAGCAGCAGTGGGTGACCGCCGCTCTCGGTGGTCTCTCTGCAGCCAAGCCACAATTCTGCAGTCCAGGGCCCTGTCGCAACGGGGGCACGTGCCGAGAGGCAGATGGCGAGTACCACTGCAGCTGCCCCTACCGCTTCACTGGCAAGCACTGCGAGATTGGTATGATTGGTATGATTGCCCCCCCAGGAGGAGAGGCAGCAGTCATCCTCTCTCTGCTCAGCCCCTGCCTGCCCTGTGCCCCCAGGTAAGCCAGACCCCTGCGCCTCAGGGCCCTGCCAGAACGGGGGCACCTGCTTCCACTACATCGGCAAGTACAAGTGCGACTGTCCCCTGGGCTATGCTGGCCGGCACTGCGAGATCGGTAGGTGTGAGTGGGGTGTGCTGCTGCTGGGGGCTGCCTGGGGAGGTGTTGGGGCTGCCGGCAGAGCCGACAGCTGTGGTGGCAGTAAGTGAGCCTCACTGCTTGCTTTGAGCCCACTTCGCTCTAGTTGAAAGTGCTTCAACTCTTCCGCACATCCTGCTGGAGGAGGTGGCTCTGGTTTCTGGGCTCTGCCAGCTCCACAGCAGATGCTCTTTGCTCTGCTCTTCCAGTGCCCTCCCCGTGCTTCCCTAGCCCCTGTGAGAATGGTGCTACCTGTGAAGACCTTGGCAGGGGCTACACATGCACGTGCCCCGTGGGCTATGTAGGGAAGCACTGCCAGTCCGGTAAGGGCCTTGTGCTGCCCCTGCCAGCCAGGGGATTGGGGTGCCTCCGTGGAACCCCACTCACTTCCCCATCTCTCCTCAGAGGTCGACTGTGGCATCCCCAGCGAGGTGAAGCACGCCCAGGCCTCCTTCAACTCCACCAAGGTGGGCTCGCTGGCTGAATACCAGTGTGAGCTGGGCTACACCCTCAGTCAGCACAACCACCCCCGCGTCTGCAGCTTGCCAGGTGTCTGGAGCGACCCCCCCGAGTGCGATGGTGAGGAGCGCTGGGGAGTGGCTGAGCCCTGGGGTGCTGTCCCAGTGGGCTGCGGTCACAGCCATGGCTTGGTGACCCCAGGACGCGTACTCCGGTCCTCCCTTGCCCCCATCTGTAGTCAGAGCCCCCCGGAGACCCCAGCCCAGTGCTCACATCTCTTGCCTTGTCTCTCCCCTGCCCAAATGCCCGCAGAGATTGATGAGTGCCACTCCCAGCCCTGCCTGAATGGCGGCCGGTGCAAGGATCGTGTTGCTGAGTTCCTGTGCCTTTGTGAGCTGGGTTACACTGGCCAGCGCTGCGAGTTGGGTAAGAGACTCTGCCAGTTATGCCCTAGGGCTGCAGTGGGTGGCAGTCACCAACCCTTTTCACCCTCTGGCTCCCAGGGAACGGCAGCACATGCAAACCCCACAGCCAGAAGCTGGACTGCCCTCACATGTGTGCGCTGGCTTCAGTGTCCTCCTGGTGTGCTCGGATCAGCCTGCAGTGAGGGCTCCTCTCCTAGCGCCCCTGGCCGGCTGTGGATTTGCCAGCGGGGAGATGGTGCTCCCAGTCAGGCAGAGGAGCAGGCAGGGCTCAGGGGCATGTGCACCACTCGTGCCCCCCTGCTGATGGATGCTGGGTGGGCATCCCCATCACTGATGGGGCAGTGACTTCTCCTGATGAGTGTTAAGCCCGTGCAGAGAAGATCTTGGGATCTGGGTGTGGGGTGCTCTGCTTGGCTCCAACGTTATTGGCCAAGTGAAGGGGAAAAAAGCAGTTTGAGTTTGCATGTTTTTGGCCATGCTGAGCTTCTGCTTCTATGTGTGCGCATGGTTGTGGTTGAAGGGGTGCTGGGCAGCATGGTGGCTGGTGGGACTCTGTGGCAGGTGTGAGCCCAGCGCCTGGTAGGAGCTGGTCGGATGCTCACTGTAGGGACCTGTTGGCACAGCCCTGCACTGCCTGCTGTGTGCCCATGGGCATGTCCCCATGCCCAGCTCCTGCTGCAGCCCAATGCAGGGGCAGGTGTGGGGCAGGGGGGTCTCAATAGCCCCAGGGGTGGGGCTGTTCCTGGCTGCTGGACTTGGGGGTAGTGAGTGACCTGAGGAAAGTCTGTGTCCTGTGGGAGAAGCGCTGCCTCTCCGAACCCTCTGTCCCTTGCCTCTGAGCCTGTTGCTGTGCTGAGCCAATGCCTCTCCTCTTGCTGCTCCACAGATGTCAACGAGTGCCAGTCGGAGCCCTGTAAGAACGGTGGGACCTGCCAGGACCTGCCTGGGTCCTTTGCTTGCTTCTGTCCTGAGGGCTTTGTGGGGACCCAGTGTGAGACAGGTAGGGACTTGCCCTTCCCGGGGTGGCAGAAGGCTGGACTGTGGGTGCTGGGATGCTGGTCACTGTTTTGGGCACCTTGATCTCAAGCCATCAGCTGGGCACTTGCTGCCTCCTTGCCTGCAGTTTTGAGGGCAGAGCTGAAACTGCTCCTGGGGAGGAGGATGCAAGGAACAAGGTGTCTGTCAGTGATGGATCCCCTTTTGAAGCCATCTGCCCCCTGCCAGGGGATGTGGCTGCTGCAGTGCTTGGGTGGAATCCTGGGTCCAGCCCAGCTCTGCCGAGCTTTGGGCTGCAAGTCCGTCCTGCTGCCCCTTCAGGGGTGGTTGTTGCTGGCCCATGGGTGCTAGCTGGGCATGCCGGGGGTGCCTGCTCACCGCTGGCCTGCTCCTGCCTCCAGAAGTGGATGCCTGTGAGTCGGGTCCTTGCCGAAACGGAGGGGAGTGCGAGAGCTACAGAGGCTCCTACCTTTGCGTGTGCCCCGAGGGCTTCTTCGGCTACCACTGTGAGACAGGTGAGGCGCGCGGGGCGGCTCGGCGCGGGGCAGCCCCTTGGACAGCCAGCAGCACTAACACTGGCGGCCGGCACCTCTCCACAGCCAGCGACCCATGCTTCTCCAGTCCCTGCGGGAGCAGAGGCTACTGCCTGCCCAGCAATGGCACCCACAGCTGCACCTGCAAAGTCAGCTACACAGGCAAGAGCTGCGAGAAAGGTAAAGGCCCTCAGCAGCGGCACCAGGACGTGATGTGGGGCTCAACGCTGGCCAGGCGGTGACCACCGCCTGTGAGGGGCTCGACGCCATCCAGGACCATCAGCTCTCCTTGAGGCGGGCAGGGCAGGGGCCTCGCCTCTGCAGGGGCAGCGCAGGCCCCAGCGATGCTGTGGGCAGGTGCTGTCATGCTGAGCCACTGCCGTGGGCACGAGGATGCTGGGGACAGGTTTCCCAGGCCTTCTGTGGTGATGGCAATCCCTCGGGTGCGCTTGGGAAGGGAGGTGTGTGAGGGAAGCCTCTCGCTGCTGGCACCAGCCTTCCTGTGGCCCCATCTCACTGATGCCTTAGCCCTGGCATGTGGGGCGAGTGCTCAGCCATGGGTGCTGCCAGGTGGCGGTGGCCGGGAGCCCTCCCGTTGCCCTGGTTCCTGCGCCTGGCAGGCTGGTGGTGGCTGGCGCCTGCAGGGCTCTGCCAGGCACGCTGAGGGGAGAGCCAGGGCCCCATCCTCCATTGCTGCCACTCTGCCTCTCGCTCCCGGGGTCTGTTCTCTAAAGATTCATGGCGTTACCTCTCCCCTTTGCTTTTGCCCACACCCTGAAGAATTGCTGCCACCAACCTCATTAAAGGTGGAAAGGGTGGAGGACACTGGTGTGTTGATTTCTTGGCACCCACCTGAGGACGCAGCCGCCAGGCAACTCATTGACGGCTACGCCGTGACGTACGTATCCCTCGACGGCTCTTACCGCAGGACAGATTTTGTGGACCGAAGTCGTTCTGCCCACCAATTGCGGGCACTAGCCTCCGGCAGAGCCTACAATATTTCTGTCTTTTCAGTCAAACGCAACGTGAACAACAAGAATGATATCAGCAGGCCCATCATGCTCACCACGCGCACTAGTGAGTAGCGTCCCGGGGGGGTTGCGGTAGTGAGCACGCGTGGCCACGCTGGTGCCAGGGCTTGTGCCACCTCTTCCCTGCCACTGGCTCCAGTCCCAGCCCAGGCCAGTGCCAACCCCTGGCAAGGTGTGGTGGTGCAGATCCTAAAATCCGGCCAGGGACCATTGGAAAGCGCTTGGCACAGAGAATTGCTGTTCTCTTTGCTGTGAGTAAAAGGGGGCAGAATGCCCCGCGGCTCACTGGGCCCCTGCCCTGGGAGCTGTCAGTGGGGACCGCTCCTGGATCCTGTTCACCAGGTCACTCCTCACCTGTGGGCCTGTGGCAGCGTGGGTCCCCAGGGCTGGCAGCTGAGCTGGAGAAGCCCCCACGCCAGCTGGGCAGCAGGGCTGGGTGACCTCTGCCAGCAACGAAGCTCTATGAGCGAGCTTCCCCCCATCCCACCAGGCCTGGCATGGGGATGCGCCAGGGAGGGCAGAGGCTGGCAGGGACCTCCGCTCTGCGGGCGAGCAGGGGCACAGTGATGGCATGGGCAGGAGGGGTAGCTGCAGTCATCTATAGGGCAGGCGGGTGAAGAAATCAAGTGCAAACTGAGGATGGAGGGGATTAGACCTTGAAAAGCTGCCCTCTAATGAGGGGGGGATGGTGGTGGGAAAGCCTGTGGGCCACATGCCCCCATGTCAGGCTGAGATGGAGTGAAGCTCAAGGGAGAAGGCTGGCATGGTGCTGTGCACAGCAGGGTCTGCGCCCCTGGCCCCAGCGTTTCTGGAGGCCTTGAGCTGGGGGCAGTGAGAACTGGGCTCGGGATGGCCACCTCAAGTGTGCTGCAGGCTGAGCGCCAGCCTCAGGTACTGTGTCCCATTTGGAGCTGTGGTAGGGGCTGGGGCCAGAGAAGCACCATGGGTGGCACAAGGCCCTGTGGGCAGGCAGGTGGTTGTGCCTCCCGCCTGCCCACGGGTGCGGGTGCCGGCCGGGGGAAGCCAATCCAGAGGGGCAGGCAGGACACCTGCAAGGGTGTGGGAAAGGGACAGGGTGACCCACAGCTGACCGCAGTCCTCTCTGCTTGCTCCGGCCAGGACCGCGTCCGGTGGAAGGCTTTGAGATCACGAATGTGACAGCCAGCGCCATCACGGTGCAATGGGCTCTCCACCGGCTCAAGCACTCCACCGTCAGTAGGGTGCGTGTCTCCATCCGCCAGCCGGGGGATCTGGCAGACCGTACCGTGGAGCTGAACAGCAGCGTGGCCAAGTACACCTTCCTGTGAGTGGGGCTGCAGGCAAGCGCCCAGCCAGCTGGCCCTCCCTGGCTGCCCAGCTCACCCCTTCCCACCCTGCCTTCCTCCCACACAGAGACCTGCAGCCAGGAGAGAGGTACATTGTCCATGTCACGACGCTGAGTGGCCAGGGGACAGAAGACCACCCCTCAGAGAGTTTGGCCACAGCCCCCTTCCACGTGTGGACGAGTGAGTGGGGTTGTCTTGGCCACCCCCTGCAGCTGCAGGGCCCTGGGGCTTGGCTAGCACAGCGCGGCCGGTGGCCAGCGGGAAAGCTGCAAGGAGGGGAAGGTGTGAAAGCCGTCAGCCTGTCTGGCCAGCACGGCGGGCAGGAGACGTGCAGGCAGCCCTCAGGAAGGGCAGGCAAGGCAGCAGTATGTCCTCTCCTGCCAGATGTTGTTCACTACCCAAGACAAACATGAGCTCAGCCCCGTGGGGAGCCTGCATGGGCCTGATTCAATCCCTGCTGTATGGCAGCCGGAGCGGGGAGGGCCAGGCCTGAGAGCCAGGGTGCAGTGAGGCTCTGCCCGCCTTGGTGGGACCCAGTGCTGAGCATGTCCCGGTGCTGAGCATGGCTGAGGCCTCACTGGGGCACAGCCAGGCAAGCAGAGGCCCTGACATGCTTACAAGGTGGGGTGTGAGCAAGTAGGGTGGTTGCCATTCAGGAGTACCAGTGCTGACCTCTTGTCTCCCCTCCTCCTGCCTCCCTCAGGGCCTCTACCCCCTAAAAACCTCACTGCTTCCCGTGTCACCACCACCTCGGTGTCCATGGCATGGGAGCAGCCACCCACTGGTGCCATGGAGGGGTACATCATCAACGTCACCACTGCTCAGAGTGTGAAGAGCCGCTACGTGCCCAATGGGAAGCTTGTGTCCTACACAGTGCGGGACCTGCTCCCCGGGCAGCGGTACCGCCTGTCTGTGACAGCTGTGCAGAACACGGAGCAAGGCCAAGTGCACAGCGAGCCCATGCACCTCTACGTCACCACCTGTGAGTGGCTGGCTCGCTGCGGCTGGGGTGCTGCTGGCTTGCCGCAGCATGAGGCAGGCACTGGGCTAATGGGAACGTGGGGCATGGGGTAGGAAACTGGTTGACTGGTGGAGTAACAAGCCTGTGTGGTCTTGTGCCCTGGACTGGGTGCTTGCAGCTCTGGGGACAGGATGCAGGACTCCTGCAAAGGGAGGTGGGGGGGTTGCAGGGTGCTGCCTCCCTGAGCAGAGATCAGCTGCAGACTCACAGCTCGGTGATGTTTCACGGGGACTGGCACTTGCAGCCCAGATGTGCAAAGAGCGTGCATGTGTCCCCAGACAGCCTGAAATGGCAGCTCGGGACTGAGGAGACTGGCTGGGAGTGGGGTTGCTGTGCTGACTCGCAGCCTGACTCACTAAGCCTAACCCTTTGGGCTGCAGTGCAGAGGGATGGGGCTGGGTCTCCGGAGAGATGGTGGAGCCAAGCTGGACACCCCCGGGTCCTGCGCAACAGGCTGCCCCCAGCTTTCCTGCCAGAGCTCCGCTTGCTAGCAGATCACGACACAGCTGAAGAGCCCTCACCAGGCCCCAGGTATGCACTGTTCCTGTACTCCTGGCTCTTTTACCAGTGCTCGGCCCAAGCATTGGGTTGAGCAAAGCCCTTTTTCCCAGCTCCCCTGTCTGGGTGCGCACAGGCTTAGGACTCTTGCCCGTACCCTGGGGCCCTGAGCCAGGCAGCCCTTGTAAGCAGCTGAGCCCACGGGGCTCGCACTGAGCTTGATGCTGCCAGCAAGGGCTCCTTTGGCCCCAGCACGGGGCAGCTGCGGCCTGCGGTGCCTGCAGTGCCCCATACCCTCATGGCTCTCCTGTCGCAGGTTCACTGAGCTGGTGGATGGCAGAAGGAGGATCAGCGCCAAGTTAAGCACTGCATTGGGCAAATCCATCACTGTGAAGACAGGTGAGTGCTCTGTTGCCCTTCCAGTCTCCTCCTATCACCCAGTGCTGTCTTCTACACCTCCCCCAGGACAGGGTGGCAGTTGGGCAGGCTGCTGTAGGGCTGGGGGAGCCCTAGAGAAGGGCAGAGCTCTCTCACTGGGCAAACACCTGTCCTGCTTGCTGGACACCTGCCTGGGACATGGGGTGATCGAGGAACCCAGAGAGGGCGGTGGCACAGGCTGGCCGCTGTCCCTGCCCACCACACCAGGAGCCCAGGCAGCGACCCTGCACCCCCCCAGTGCAGCCCCTGCCTGCCCAGCAGCCTGAGCCCCCCTGCCACGCACAGCCTCGTGCTTGAGGAGAGCATCTGGGTGAGGAGCCCCTCACTAACCCAGGGCCAGCCAGCCACCCATTTGCCACCTCTGCAAAACCAAATATACAAATCCCAGCCCACAGGTATCTTACCAGGCCTGGGAGCCCCACGACATGGGGTGGGGAAAGGGGCTGGCACACGTGATGGCAGCCCTGGGTTCACACGCATCTCCACTCTGCCCCTGCTTCCCCAGGGCTCCCTGTCCCACAGCCTTCCAGGAAGGCAGAAGCAGTCATCCTAATTCTAGAGGTGCCAACTGGGAAGGGCTAAACCATTGCCTCAGGCCTGACCCACCCCCCTGATGCTGTGGGCAGGGTGGATCCCATCTGAAGGGCTGCCTTTGGGTCTGGCCCCCACTGGCAATGACACTTGACCCTCTCATTGCCCAGACCCAGAGGCTCCAGTGAAGCTGGAGAACGCGGAGGTGTCCAGCCAGGGCAGTCTGGCACTGCAGCTGAGCGAGGTGAAGAGCAAGAGTAAGTCTGAGGGAAGCACACGAGGAGCGGGGACCCAGCCCAGGGCCTGCAGGCGGGAAGGGCACATGGCAGCAGCTGGCCAGCCTTGCTGTAAGGCAAACAAGGGGCATGGCATCCCCCACAGCTGCCCCATCCCTGGGGGTTGCTGAGGGGTGGGACGGGCTGTGCGGCAGCCCTGGGCTCTAAGGGCTGTATGTGTGTTGCAGGTGAGGGGCAGAACTGCTCCACGAACCCCTGCAGGAACGGCGGCGCCTGCGCCAGGGATGCCGAGTCCTACCGCTGTGACTGCCGGCCGGGGTTCAAGGGCCGGCTCTGTGAGCTGGGTGAGTGCTGCGCTCCCTCTGCGAGTGGATGGTGTGTGCCCAGCTTGGCAGCTGTCCCAGCCGCAGGGTTCCCAGGGTGCAGGACACCAAGCGCACCCTGTCAGTACCCAGCTCCTCACCATGCGCAGGCTTCCTAGAGAGGGCTGAGCTGTGCCAACAGCAGAGGGAGGGGCTGGGCTTTGCTTTTTCCAGGTTGGGCAGATCTGGGAGCACAGGTCTGCTCCAGGCCCAGCCCTCTGCCTCTGCCTGGCAAGCCAGGCTCCTGCCCTGCCCACGTAGTTTCTTGGGCCCTGTGGGGCTGGGAGCTCACGGTGGGTCAGCTCTGTAGAGCCCAGGCCTCCAGGACAGCAGAGGAGAAACCTGGGGGGGGGCTCACTGGCCCCCTGCCATGGGGCACAGGCAGCCAGGGCCAGAGATGGGTTCGTTGATAGCTCCCTCTCCTGTTCCCCAAGCAGCCTGCAAGAAGGTGCCACACTCATGCACGCGGCTGTACTCGGAAACCAAGTCATTCCCTGTGCGGGAAGGAGGCACCTGCCACTACCTGTGAGTACTGCCTGCGGGTTGTACTCCCCCCTTCCTCTTGTGCTCGGAGCTGGGGACTGTGTCCCCACAGCTCAGCTCCAGAGAAGGGAGAGCGAGTGTGAGGCCGTCTCAGACCCAGGGTGGCAGCTGCCCCCTCCCCAGGGCAGGCTGAGCAGCCTCGTGTGCCCTCGAGCCCCTAGAGCTGCCCCGCCAGCTGCATTTCAGGGCACGGTCCTGTAGTGGTGTTGCCTCCCTGTGTAGCAGCGAGGTTGGATTTGATGTTTGTGACCCCCAAATAGTAGCGGATCCCCTGCCCGCTGCCTGCCAGCCCAGCTCCTCTCTACCTTACCATGTGCAAGCAGAGGGCTGCCACCAACCCTGCTGCAATACTGGGGCACAGGAAGGAAATACTGCAGCCTGGAAGGAAACTGCGGAGGCCCCAGCACCCTGCTTTGCACTCATAAAGCAGATCTGTCCCTGTTATTCCCTACAACTCCGCCCTCTGCTGTGTGTACAGGTACAGAAGAGTCTACAAGGTACAGCAGGACATCTGCTACAAGGAGAGCTGTGAGAGCACCGGTTCCAAGAGAACAACCAGCAGGTACAACTAGCAGCAGGATGCTGAGCGTGCTGGCCTTGCTGTGGCCTGGGGCAGCAGGACACAGCTGGCCAGAGTCACCCAGCACACCTGGGTGTGCCCAGGCTGGGGGTGGGCTGGGGGAACAGAGCCTGTGAGCAAGGCTCAGGTGCCAGCTCAACGTGCCCTCCCTGCAGGACTGAGAGCACTTTCCTCCCATCTCTTTCAGAAAACCAAGCAACAGTCACACACTGAGGAAGCCGTAGAGTAAGTACCTGCTCCAGGCCCTCCTGCAGCCACGCATGCCCCTGCACAGGGAGTTGGGCAGAAGGGTTGAGGCCAGAGTGCAGCCCAGGCTCCCGCTGCCACAGCAAGGGGCTGAGGGCTGTGCTGGTCCAGCTCGGCATGCGGCTGAGGGCTCCTGGTTGTGGCTGGGGTGCAGGAGATGGCAGTGCTCTGCAGCCCCATGAACCAGAGACCTCTGCACACAAGAGGCCCCAGGCACTGCCTGCCCGTGCAGGGCGAGCCCTGTAAGGGACAAGGCCCCTTTTCTCAGCCTGAGACGGGCATGCAGGGTGGGAAGAGGCAGCTGCAGGGCTTCTGGGGGACTTTGCACACCAGCTCATCCTTCTCCTGCTCCTTCACAGGATTCAAAGCAGTAGAAGCTTCGTCTTTCCACGTCTAAGGGCTTTTGAAACACCAGGAAGATCTGATCTGCTCCCTGGGTTGAACACAGCAGGGGAACCTTCCTGCCTGGCATCAGCCCCTCTCTTTTGTCCAGCCCGCTAGGGACACACAGCCAGATGGGCATGCCAAGCCGCGCTCCCCTCCCTGCACCGCACCAGCACTGCCTTTGCTCGGGCTTGCCTTGCTCCAGCCGCCTCTGCCCCTAAGGAGCTGAGCGCCCGTGAACCGCAGCAGCTGGTGCCTGTCCGCCCCCCAGCCCCTCCGCACGAGTGCTGGGCCCCCAGCTCTGCTTGGGCATGGCTGAGGCTGAGCTCAGTCCCTGCCAACAGCATCTGCACCAACCTGATTTTGTAATCCAAGGGTAGAAATTACCTGTAACCCCTCAATAAAACAGCCTAAAGCAGACCACAACGCCTTAGCTATCACCTGAAACATGGCCCACAACAATCTGCTTAGAGGAGACCTCCCCTATGTAGACAAGTTAGAAACGGTGAGCAGCAAGGCGAGCAGTGGACACACATCCCTGTTTCCTCTGTTCTCGCAGGGGAAACTGAGGCAGCTTCTACTGCCTGTCTTTTTCTTTGCTTTGTAAACAATCCCTGGTTTTAACCAAATTTCTAGCTCAGAAAGCAATAGAGAACCTAGAAAGAATTTTAAAAGTGACTTGTAGGGGAAGTTTGTCAGCTGCCGAGTTAACACCATACTTGTTCCGGTGCTCGTTGCCTCCAAGCCACAGCAGTGGCTGAAGCAAGACATGTACCATCCCCACACGCTGCCCGCAGCATTTGCCTTCCCTGTGGCACCCGCGGGCACCGAGAGGGTGGTGCTGTGTTTGTGGAGGAGAGGACCAGCATGCAGTGGCTGTCCCACCAGCTGCAGCAGGGCAGGCAAGGAAAAAGTGTAGCTTAGAAACGTTCCTAGTTTTTATGAGTTTGTATGGCAACACTAGTTAAACATAGATTTGTGTATTAACGTACACAGTGTATATTATAAATTAATACATACCAGAGATATATCGTAGTTGTGGTATAGAGTGTTATTTCCCCAGCAGCATGGGGGCAGCGGGGCAGGGCAGCCCTCCCCTCCCATGAGCATCGCAGGGGCACTTTTTGTTCAGCCGCATGTATGGAGCTGCAGCCTGGAAGGTGCTCTCGGAGCAGAACAGGCTCAGGAGTTTCAGCACTCCTGGCACCACCCGCCCCCTCCCAGGAGCAGCCGAAGAGCACTTGGCCCAGAGGAGCAGCAGCCTGGGAAGCAGCAGGGACTGTAAAGCCCCAACCAGCTGGCCAGGACCATGCTCCCCTCCTGCACATGCTCGAACTCTCCTCCCAGAGGAGAATCGGAGTTGGAGATGGACGTGCCTCGCTCTCTTCCAAGGCTGCCTGGCCCCGCTGCCCACACAGTGCGCACAGGAGTCCTGTCCTAGGGCAGGAGAAGCCAGGCCTGGTCTGGAAGAGCAGAGAAACGGGAAAACCAGAACAGCCTCTGCTGTCCACAAGGCAGGGGAGGTTTTGGGACCGCACTCAGAATGTGTTTGTACCCCTGCACTGTCAGCCACGAGCCGAGCGCCAACAAGGGCTGCAAAGGTGGAGGCAGCACAGCCAGTGCTGCCCCAGGGCCTGTCCCCACAGCAAAGGGCAGCAGGGCCAGCACAGTATGTAACAGCCAGAAGGTTTTAACCTCGCCTTGGAAATAAATTAGTTATTTTTGGTTTTGCCTTTTTTTTTTTTTTTTAATAAAAACACTTTATGGAAACTGGATATTTACTGAAGTAGTTGGTCAAGGAGGAAGAACAAGGGTTATTGTTGTATTCTGATACATGGAATTTATTGCTGCCCTGCACACAGAGCCCTGCAGCCCTCATGGCTCAGGCCTGTGCGGGCTGGGGGCCCAGAGGCCCCACAAGTGCAGTGCGGCGTGGCAGCGTGGCAGCGCGGGAGGGCTGGGGCACTGCAGCCTCACCTCCTCGCTCTCAGGCTGTGTCGCTTCCTTCGCTGTCCACATCTTCGTCTCCTTCCGCGTATCGTGCGTTCCTGTCCTCTTCGTCCTCCTCCTCCTCCTCCTCCTCCTCCTCCCGGGCCAGCAGCCTCTTGAAGACATCATACTCCTCCGCAGTGGCGCAGGCCAGGCTGGCCAGGAAGTCTTTCTCGGGGAGCTGAAGGATGTCCTTCAGTTTTGGGTTACTGGTTTGGGTCTGGCCTTTGTACGGGGTCTGGTAGAGCCCCCGGCGCTCCAGGAAGATGTGCCGGTTCCTGAGCTCGGGGAAGGGCATTTGGAACAGCCGGGCCTTCACCATCTCCTTCTGCGAGACGCCCATCCTGAAGTACGCGTACTGCGGAGGGACAGGGCGCTTCATGCACAGCCCCGGCCCCGCACTGCGGCCGCGGCCCCGGAGGGGACTCAGGAGCCGCGTCCCCGCGGGCGGCCGGGCCCCTCACCTGGAAGTGGTGGTGGAGGCGGTCCGGCTCCTCCAGCAGCACGGCGGGGCAGGTCCCCAGCACCTCCCGCAGCTGCTCCGCCGTGAAGAGGCAGCGCTCCCGCAGCAGCCGCACCGCCGCCGCCATCCTCCGCCGGGGCGCGCTGAAGAGCTGCGGGCAGCGGCCCAGCGCTCGCTGCAGCTGCCCTGCGAGCACCGGGGTGAGCGGGCCGGGCGCTGCCGCCCCGCAGCACCCCCCAGCCCCGCCGCCCTACCTCCGTCCAGCCCCAGGCGCCGCAGCTCTGCGGCGCGCTCCTGCAGCCGCTCCGTCGGCATCCGCAGCAGCGCCGGGCTCCGCTCCAGCAGGGCCAGGGCGGCCTCGGCGCTGAGTCCCAGCAGCAGCAGCTGCGCCGCCGCCGCCTCCCGGCGCTGCGGGCCGAGCGGGGCCTGCAGCCCCAGGAGCCTCCGGACCTGCTCCTCGCTGAAGCCCATGCCTCGCAGCGCCGCCGCCTCCCCGCAGCCGCAGCGGAGACACGGCCCGGGCGCGGCGGGAGGGCTGCGGGGCACTAGGACCCAGCCGGCCGCCCGCCCGCAGCCGCGCAGCAGCCGCCCCGCCATGGCCCAAACCACGTGGCTCCGGAGCCGCGGGAACCCGGAGCCGCGGGAACCCGGAGCCGCGGGAACCCGGAGCCGCGGGAACCCGGAGCCGCGGGAACCCGGAGCCGCGGGCGTGCTGGGACTCTTTCTCCCCTGTGTACATGCAAATGAGCCCAGTTTAGCAGACGGAGTCGAAATACAGTTAATTATAGAGCTGCCCAAGCCTGGATGCTGGAATAAAGTCAACACGCAATTATAGAGCCAGGTTCTAGAGCCACACCATATAGACCTATTATGAAGCCAGTCTTCTCAGTGACAACCAATGATAGGACAAGGGGCAATGGGTGCAAACTGGAACACAGGAGGTTCCACTTAAATCTGAGAAGAAACTTGTTGGGGGTGAGGGTGTCAGAGCCTGGCCCAGGCTGCCCAGGGGGGTTGTGGAGTCTCCTTCTGTGCAGACATTCCAACCCGCCTGGACACCTTCCTGTGTAACCTCATCTGGGTGTTCCTGCTCCATGGGTGGATTGCACTGGATGAGCTTTCCAGGTCCCTTCCAGCCCCTGACACCCTGGGATTCTGTGATATACAAAACCCTATCACTCTCAGGGAAGCCCTGAAGAACCAGTTGGTTGCACATTTGCATATTGGTTACATAATCATTTTAGCGTCTAATGAGTGACGTTCAGCTCAGGGACACTTTGTCCAACAGTCTCAAGATGTGTTAAAGCAAGACAGTGAATTGTGCAGCTCCAAAAGGTCTAAAGCTGCAAGGTCAGCAGTGCCTGTAGCTCCTGATGAGGTGTTTGCAAGTGCCTCTTTGTCATGTGACCAGACTGACCCAAAGCTGACAGGATTTACATACCTTTAGGTTAGCAATTGCTGACAGGATTTCAACTCTGTACCTCCTTTTCTTTCCAATATCTCTGTCTCACCAAAATCAAGGACAGAGAGAGGACTCTGCCCAAAAAGAAAAGAGGAAAAAAACCCTGCACCATGTAATTATGTGGCTGTTTTTGAGGCCTGTTCGTGCACACAAACTCCAAACAGGCAATCACCCGAGACAAAGGTGTTTATTCATTCACTTTCAGAGTGAAACTACATATGAAAAGTAAAAACAGCCAATAAAAATATATTCTGAGTTATGAACAATTCAAGGAAGATGTTAAAATCTTTGTTCTTACACAGGATGTGTTTTAAAGCTGTGAGGCAATTATAAATGCTTATCTGCCAGCAGCTTTTCTCGAGTGGCCGTGCCCAAGGCTGCCCTGCGCTGGCCATAGGGTCTTTCTCAAAGAGAGAAGCACTTACGATTAATTCCTGTTGGTTCCTGAATGACAGTGCATGTCCCGTGGCCAGGGAGCTTGGCTTGAGGGCTGCGCGGTGCCCCAGGCCTCAGCCCGGGCTCCCTGCAGCTGCAGCTTCCCTGCAGGGATCCACGCGCAGACCCGGGGGCGTCCAGGCACGGCTCACACTGTCTGCGTGGGCGCGCTCACCAGAACTGCTCCTCAATCTGCTGCTTTCTAGGGAGAACAACAAACAGTGAGGGGTGAGCCATAGGTCCCTCTGGACAACAGGCGTATCTTCAAACTGAGCACATCTGGCTGGCAGGAGAATCACAGAATCACAGGGACTGGAAGGGGCCTCGAAAGCTCATCCAGTGCAATCCCCCCATGGAGCAGGAACACCCAGATGAGGTTACACAGGAAGGTGTCCAGGCGGGTTGGAATGTCTGCACAGAAGGAGACTCCACAACCCCCCTGGGCAGCCTGGGCCAGGCTCTGCCACCCTCACCCCCAACAAGTTTCTTCTCAGATTTAAGTGGAACCTCCTGTGTTCCAGTTTGCATCCAGTGCCCCTTGTCCTGTCACTGGTTGTCACCCAGAAGAGCCTGGCTCCATCCTCCTGACACTCCCCCTTTCCATACTGATCCCCAGGAATGAGTCCCCCCTCAGTCTCCTCTTATCCAGCTCCAGAGCCCCAGCTCCCTCAGCCTTTCCTCACACGGGAGATGCTCCACTCCCTTCAGCATCTTGGTGGCTGCGCTGGACTCTCTCCAGCAGTTCCCTGTCCTGCTGGAACTGAGGGGCCACGTCTGGACACAAGATTCCAGGTGTGGTCTCCCCAGGGCAGAGCAGAGGGGCAGGAGAACCTCTCTGACCTACTGACCACCCCCTTCTAACCCACCCCAGGTACCATTGGCCTTCCTGGCCACAAGGGCCCAGTGCTGGCTCATGGTCACCCTGCTGTCCCCAGGACCCCCAGGTCCCTTTCCCCTACACTGCTCTCCAACAGCTCGTTCCCCAACTTATACTGGAACCTGGGGTTGTTCCTGCCCAGATTCAAGACTCTACACTTGCCCTTATTATATTACATTAAATTTTTCCTCCCCTAACTCTCCAGCCTGTCCAGGTCTCTGGATGGCAGCACAGCCTTCTGGCGTGTCACCTGATGAGAAGCGCCTTGCTAATCACAGCTCAGTCTGCTCTTAGAAATCATTCCTGCACGCTTGGCAGGCCCTGGGTGGAGAAAAACGCCTTCAGAACATTTCACCTGGCTCAGCAGAGATGTACACCTCTTCCCAGGTGTAGTCAGCCAGGTTCACAGGCTGCTTCAGCCAGCAATGCTCCACTAACATGGCCAGAGTCATGCGCTGCTCCGGAACAGGATGCAAAAGCCCAGCGATTAGATCCATGAGGCCTGGGGAGAGACAGTGGGCAGAGGAATGGCTCAGGCTGTATTTTAGGTATGTTGGGAATGCAATATATGGTTTATATTCAAAGAATGCCAATTTCAACGACTAATCCTCCCCTTTGATTCCTTGTGCAGTACTGTTCTACCGTGGTGTTGGTCACATGTGCTCAGCTCTGAGAACGATCCAAGATTTCCAAGTTGTGCAAACAGAACTGAGAGCAAGAGTTATCACACTGAAGAGCACCTAAGTGCCACAGAGGCAACCCTGACTCACTGTTTCCAAGCCCAGGCTTATCCTGCAGTTATCCCGTGTTTGATGTGTGGCTAAAGGTGCTCACAAGGGTCAGGGAAAGCTTCAAGGATTTACCAGTCAGCAGCACCCTGAAGCCTTCAAACTGTAGTGCTCCCACAAAGCCCAGAGAACTTGTTGAGGAAGACTTCGTTAGCCTGACATGCCATTAGTTTTCCATACCTCCAACAGAAAACAAGGCCAATGTATTTTACCTGTGAGGTCAAGCCATACTATTAATTCAGAAATAATAAATTAACACACTATGTATCCTCAAAGTGACTGGCAATAGTTCAAGTGAGAAAACTTGGATTAGAGTTGCATGAGTGCCATAATTGATCTTACAGAGTGAACCTTCCCATCAGGCATTATTTTTTTTGCTTTTTTTGGGTATAAACCTTAATGAAGCTTGACAAGCTGATAGGTTGAGTCATTATAATAACAGGAGGCCTGGAATTTGAAACCAATAAAACATACGACAGATAGCTGTATTCATCATAAGCATGAAGAACTGCATAACCTACCCAAAAGGATACCTCGGGTAACTCTGCTTCAGCAAGCAGCTTTTAAAATCATTGCAGAGTACATTTGGAAACAATTTTCCAGTCTTCCCTGTGATTTCTGGAGAATAAATACTGATCAGGCTTTCCCAAGAGGTCTGCTCTTTTAGAAAAGCAAATGAGAATAATTCACCTTTGGAGCCAGGCCGAGGAGGATTCAGGACAGCAGCCACAGCCTCCTCCAGCTCACAGAAGGGATTCTCTCCAAATAGCAGGGTATAAAGGGTGACACCCAGTGACCACATCTCCAACTCAGGGCCATGGTACCTGTGCAGAGATAAACTCAGATTGCAAATATATAATTGTATGCTGAACAAAGTAAAAAGAAAAAAGCCAGCTGATAGCTCCTGTTTCCAATTTTTATTTTAATATAGGAAGTTTTTGAGAATTCCAATAAGGTTCTCATGTGTTTCTGAGAAGTCTGTATTAACCTTCTCCATGAAAAAAAAAAAAAAACAACAACAAAACACAACCAAAGAATGGCCAAACAATTTCCGTTGATGAATATGTATAACATGCACCTAGACTTCCACATGCCTGAGCTGCTGACAAGACAACTTAAGCCTCCTCCTTCTTCACCATAAGCCAAAACTATCAAGTAAATATTTAAATGGAAGATCAGACACTGCAGTGGAATCCCCCTTGACTCTTCCCATCCCTTGCAAAACAAAAGTGATTTGGAAATAAATATTAACTATCTAGATTCCATCTGAGAAAAAGGGACAGTTTCTACACACAGTAAGAGCCTGAACTCCCAGGGCAGTGCTGCTTCATCTTCTATCTCATTCCCAGCAGGGAATTCCTCTCTTCCTTGCATTGTTCCTTCCCCCATCCCGGTTAAGAGGAGCTGCCTGAAGGACCCATGAAAACAGCTGTGAAATGAGAGCAAGCTGACATCCTTGCACATCCAATTAATGCTTAGTACCCTGTGATGGTGAGGCTTCCCTGCAGGAGTGGAGGCGAGACTGCCAGCCTACAGGTAAAGAGTGGAGTGCTCAGAGGAAGCGAGAACAGGGGAAAAACAGCTCAGATGTGGGTAGCACAGCAAGAAAAGCTGCATAAAGAAGAACCTTTGTGTCCAGAGGAGCTCAAAAAATAAAAAACCCACAACAAACCAAAAACCAGGGAGATGAACAATGGTAAAACTGCAAATATTCATATGAGGAAGCAGGTAGGAAAGAAGGGAACAGAGGAGATGAGAGTGGGAGAAGTACAAACCGCAGACATGGTCAGGGGCAGATGCCATACAGCAATACTTGCTTTTACCACCTCTCTAAAAAAGCAGCTTTTAGTAGACACGTTAATGTGTTCATATGCAGGTATGAAGAGAAGGTTAGCAAGCTGATGTACATATGAAAGATTACAGAAAAAATACACACTCAAGTAACAACAAAATTCATCCACTCCTCTAGCAGGCTGGAAATTAAAAGCACAGGCTTGTTCTTGAACTTGGCTCTGCAGTAGGACAGACATTAGTACAAGGCTTTGCAAAACATCTGGCCAGAATAAGAAAACCTGTCGACAGACTTAGTCAGAAACGACTTCGTTTGTATTCAAGCCTTTGCAAATAATTTCTGTCACTGCAGAGCCCTAAATCTCACTGCAGTTTTCTGTGGCTAAATATTCTAGCAGAATAGCAATGGCAAAGCTTCTCTGTTCCAGCCCTGCACACACATTTTTTTTTTGTGCAATGGTCACAAAAATTACTTTTCAGAGAGTGACTTACGGTTTGCCAGACAGCACTTCTGGTGAGCAGTATTCAATTGTCCCACAGAAGGTATAAAACAATTTGCCAGGTTCCAGGTAGGCAGCTGAACCGAAGTCCACTAATTTAATTGTGAAATCTTCAGCAATGACAATGTTTTCATCCTTGATATCTCTGTGAAGGATGTTTCTACAGTGGAGATACCCGACAGCTGATACAAGCTGGAAGAGGAGGAAAGAACTAGGTGTTACTACACAGCGGTGTCCTTCTGGGTAGTCTACGTGACATCACAGAGTTCCAATAGCCACATTTTGGCTTGTTTTGGCACTGTATAAACAAGATAAAGATCCTAATTTTGGTAACTGGAAATGAACACAGGCATGCCTGTCAGCCTTGCTGCAGCGGGTGTCGCAATGCTCTTGGAAGAGACTTAAAAAACCACTTTGCTTGTGTTCCTCTCACAAATGTGCAGGAAGACAGCACACTATAGTCACGGTGTGCTTGTTTTTTGGTTAGAAGCATCAGAGCTTACTGTTACAATCCTGCCGGTTACTCTATTTTTATCCCAGCTTCACTTGGAGGGTTCTTTGATTTCTCCAGAAGGACGTTACCGTGTGCCTCCGATACTGCAGGATGACAAAGCACTTAGACTGGTTTGGTATAAATAATATAGTCACTTCTAAATTCCATTCTTCTTTCTGCACGATTCACCCTACAGTGCTATAAGTAAGAACAGCATCAGAATTATATCACCTTAGAGACAATCGTGATCCCTACCACAATACATACAAGCAAGAAAAGCAAGTGGCTGACGTAGAAGAGTTTCTATTTATAATACAAAGCTCCCTTTGCAGAGGAATACTGTACAGGCCTGCAGTAACAAAGCACCCCTGCAAACTCAGAGTCAGCTCAGGAAAAGGGCTTGTCCATCAGAAGTGTAGAGGGGCTGCAGTTTGTGAATGCACACTGTGGAGCAGACACGGGAAGGTGCATCACTTTGGCTACCAGCTTCCACACAGGCAGGGGGAGCATGGACACAGTGGTGAGTTAACACGTGCAAAGTCATTCTTGCAAACCTTGGAGCAAGGAATTGACTCCAAAATACGTGAGGAGGAATTACTTGGGGACTGCTGTTGTGGTTAACTCAATGAACAAAGGACAATTTGGCTCTCAGGCAATCTCCTAACTCACAGTAACCTACCTTGAGTTATTTTCAAAGAATCACACAATCCCAGGTTGGAAGGGCCCACAAAGGTCAACTGATCCAACCTTTCCTGTCAAAGGCCCAGTCTAGACAAACTGGCCCTGCACACCATCCAGCTGAATCTTAAGCGTGTCCAATCTTGGGGAATCCACCACTCCCCTGGTGATATTAGACCAATGGCTGATTGTTCTCATCATGAAAAATTTCCCTCATGTCCAATCTGTATCTCCTCAGGAGTAACTTGTACCCATTTCCCCTCATCTTTTCCATGTGACTGGTTGTAAACAGGGAATCACAGAATCATAGAATCATTTCAGTTGGAAGAGACCCTCAGGATCATCAAGTCTAACCATAACCTAACCTAACTCCAGCACTAAACCATGTCCCTAAGAACCTTGTCTAAACGCCTTTTAAACCCCTCCAGGGATGGTGACTCCAGCACTGCCCTGGGCAGCCTGTTCCAATGCCCCACAGCCCTTTGGGGAAGAAATTGTTCCCCACATCCAACCTCAACCTCCCCTGGCGCAACTTGAGGCCGTTTCCTCTGCTCCTGGCGCTTGTTCCTGGGGAGCAGAGCCCGACCCCCCTGGCTCCAAGCTCCTTTCAGGCAGTTCAGAGATCAGAAGGTCTCCCCTCAGCTCCTGTTCTCCAGCTGAACCCCCCAGGTCCCTCAGCCGCTCCCATCACACTTGTGCTCCAGCCCCACACCAGCTTCATCGCCTCCTCTGCACTCTCTCTAGTCCTTCTTATGTTGAGGGGCCCAAAACGGAACACATCCCTGCTCTTGTACTGGAAACATTCAGACGATGCCAACCATGTCCCATTTTAACCAGTCACTGACCAGAGCTCATCCTCCAGCCCAAAGACTATGTCTGCTAGGTGCACTTTGGCAGAAGGTGTGTGGGGAAACAGTTCAGGGAGTCTCCATCTTCTTTGTAGCCACATTAAATTCCAAGATAATTTCTTGATTTTAAATTCCTTAAAAAGAGGAGAGCCCTTTATCCCCATAAGCAATCTAAACCAAGCATTGGTCTAAGTGAGAGTGTGGCATTTAGTGAGGCTTGGGGCAACTCCCATGAGCTTCCCTCCTCCTGCAGAGGAACTGTGAGGGCTCCACAAATGGGCATCCTGGTGGCAGGGGCAGTGTGCTGCGACAGGCACAGCCAAGACGGGACGGCGCTACAGGAAATCCTCATATGAAGTAAGGTCCTGTAAAGGCTTCTTTGTTACAGGTTTCTAAATAAACTTTAAAAACGTTTCTGCAGGCAGCATTCCTGTTAGCCAGAAATCAGCCCCACAGCATGATGAGGAAAAGTTCTGCAGGTATTGAGCATGACTCTGATTCAGCATGCCTGCTGATTAACGAGTAATTCTTCTGAGTAAAATAGGGTCCTGGTACTAATATTAACCAAATCTTACCTGCATGCAGCAAGTGTACATTCCCAGCTCTCACCTGTCTGAATATATAGCTTGCTAATGGCTCATCCAGGTTGGGCTGATTATCAATGAATGTAAAGAGATCCAGACCAGATCCATGCTTCTCCATCACCAGCTGGAAGAAGTGTTCATTTTCAAATACATTCAGCACCTATAAATAACAGACTTTTAAAATCATGTTCTTCAACCTCAAACTGCCTTTAAAAAACAAAACAAAACAAACACAAACACAGCTCTCCTCTTGGAAGTTTAATCAACACATATTATAATACTTGAAGGCTCGTTTCAGTGAGCACAGATGTTTCTTGAAAAGACAGCAAAATTGAAACTGAGAGCAGAATTAAAACAAAGAGCAATTCTCCTTCTGGGGGGGAAAAAAACCCAACCAGCCAAAAATGACGCAAACAGCCCCAAAACAAAGAATGGGAATCAAAGTATGTATCCAGATTATTTACTGAACTAGTACACGTTCAGATGTGACATCACATTTCCAAGATATGCACCCTATCATCTTGAAATGATGTACAGACTTTTTTTGTGTGAGAGTCACACCTTCAGATCTATGTTTACACCAATTGTTTGGGGTAAAAGTGTCAAAGCAGGTGATAGTCTGGTGTATATACCCTCCAAAACAAGATGGGATAGATAGGTTGTGTTCTTTCCTGAAGAGGTAAATTTAATACACTTCCTCACTCCTGAAGAGGAAGATGAGATGTGTTCAAAGGGACCATCTGATACAGTTCAAACTGCCCTCACCAAGTTCACTGTACCTTAATAATACTGGGATGCTGCAGCTTCAACAGGATTGCGATTTCTTGAGTAACTCTCCCCAGATCAGGATCATCTACCCAGCAGTCCTGAAGCACCCTCTCCTTCCAGATGAACTTTACGACAACCTACACAGACAACAGCATTCAGCATCACTTGTGAAAGTGTGACTTTAAGTGTTTGGTAAGTTAATTTCCAGGAAAAACGTTAGCGAATCACATTACTAGAAGGACAGAAATAAGCCAATGCACATTGCTTATTGTATTTTTAGATATATCTAAACTAATTTAGTCCTAGAAGCCAAATAATGCACAGACATGTATTTCCTTTTTATTGATGCTCCGAATTCCAAAGGGTTTGACAGGCCTGCTCTCTTATCAACCCAGTTACAGCAGCGGTGATGTCTGGCACAGGGGTCAACAGAGGGAAAACGAGCACTTAACATCCATGCAGAGAAACACCAGAACTTGCCTCTCAACACCCAAAGTACTTCCACTGATAAACAGGAGGGTCCCATAACCTCAACGTGTCTACTCCACATTCTTGAGTCATGGCATGATAAAAACTTTGAAGTTTGTCATTCTCTTTAGTAACAGAAGATTAAAACCTGTAATTCTGTTTAGTATGTACTTCTTTCAACAGGTTAAATCAGCTACATGGTCAGTCTCATTCTGTGCCTGTGGCCTTAGGTAACAGTTCATACACTGCATCAAGGCAAGCATTTCACTGTCCTGTTTTCATGAGGTTAGTGATTTCGAATTTCTGTTTAACAGGAAAACCCCACACTATCAAATAACAGCTTTTAACAGTGCAGTGCTGGCAGTATATGAACACTCTAACCTTTCAGTTTTCATCCTAAATAATCACTGCAATGAGATCTAAAAGAAATATTTAACCTCCTGGTGATCCTTCTTGCCCCTGGCAGTCCAGACAAAGCCAAAAGATCCTTTGCCAATAAGACTGAGAGTGCTGTAATTTTTTGCGTATTCTCCCTCACATGCCCTTAATCCTTCAAGCTCTTCAGCTCTTTGGGAATTCTCAAAAAGTGAAGCTGATCTGATGGCCTAGGTACAGATAAAGAAAAATAGCAAGAAAAAAATTATTAAGACAAAGAATCATGTTTATAAAATGAAGTAAATACTGAAAAGAACAGACACATCTGCAAGAATAGCTAAAAGGAGTGACCTTTGGTTTTGATAGCTGAACTGTCTGATGGTGTAACCATCACCCTACGAGACAGCCACCTCTCAGCAGCTACAAATACTGCTTAATTCAGAGAAAGGTAAAGAAAACAGCAGCATATGCACCTTAGATACTCGCACAAAATTCTCTGTGCAAGTAGGAAAATGAAGTCATTGTGGTCTATGACCGAATTATAATTTTATTTGATGAATAAAAAGTAGGTTACTTTCAATGTTGTAGTTTTTCCAGGTAAGTGTATTCTAGATGGATAGACCTAAAAGGATGCTGCTTTAAGCCCTGTCTATAAATTGGGCCATTTCTATTTGCCTCAGAAACTTTGAAAAGGTTAGTATATAAAAGATATTAAATTGCCAGTGTTTACCACACTTTCTGGTAAGACAGCATTTTAGTTCTGTAGACTGGTTTTTAGCAGACACAAAGAGGAAAGAAGTTTGGGGCATACCCTCCTGAATTTCAATACCCCGGTGTTGTGGTTTATGCCAAGGATGCACAGAGCACCTGGGCCAGTCACAACGGGCTGCTTTTGCCAGTCTTTCCCAGTTAAGCTCAATTCTAATGCAGTCAACTTTTCTTTTGACATAACAATAAGGAAACAAAGAAATAGCATTATCCACCCACCATCTTGTGACAATGTTTTAGTTTTAAAACTTTCTGACCTTAGCTTCAGTTTAACACTCAAACAAGGAAAAAAAAATGCTCAATATTATATAATGGTAGAATTTCTTACTTCTCCAAGACTTTGTGTAGAAAGATCTGCAATAGACTGGGCAGAGCTTGCTAGACTGGAGACCAAAAGCTGAGTCCTTGCTACAGCTTCCCTCTGGCTCTGTAGAAGGTCTTTCACCACATAGACACAGAAAAGTATGGCAGGGTCCTGCAGTTCTACACGTTTCACTTCAAAGAGTACGCCTGTAGAAACAGGTCAGGAACTTAAAATGGTAGAATGAAACTTTAGTGTTGAATGAGACCGCAGACATTTTAGGACAAAATTCTGAGCTCTTAACAAAGTGAATTCCTCCATTATTCTTTTGGGGAACACCTACTCAGCGAGGAACCATCAGAGGGGCTGACAAAAGCAGAGCTATTCTAGAGATACTTGGTGGCTACATCTATAGTTGCCACCCCCAGCAGCAACTTTTGTCAGTGTCCAGTTTTAATTATTGATTTCACGGTGTTATTCTAAATTACATAAAAATGGGGATTTTAGAAAATAAGCCACAGAATCCAGGCAAAGGAACAAAACACATTCCACTGCACAATTTAAATACAAGTTTACAATGGAGTTTATATTTTCTGTTCAGAAGAAGTTATCACATTCAAATCTTTTGATTGTGGTTTAAGAATATTTCTCACTATTCGGTCTGGATTAATTTCTTAGTAACTGTGTATTTTATACTACCTGCTTTCCAGTACCCTCTGTGTAGACTTAAATACCATTTTTTCTTCTAGACAGTAGAGCTTCTTCCTTCCTCTCCACTGCAAACTTCTAACCAGAATTTTCTGCCTTCTGCAAAAATGTGCGTGAAAAAGAGCATCCTGATAAGAGTTTTGCGAAAAGGAAAAATAGGTTTAACTTACTTAACTGTGAGCCATCTCTGTGACAGCAATTCCCAGCATAGCTGCCTTCCAGAATCTCCAGGGTAAAAGAAGCTGCTGGACTGGGCCTTCCTTCTTGTTTCACTGGGGTTGATGTTACTTGCAGCTCCATATTTTGCTGCCCATGCAAGTGACAGTCTTCTTCAGGGCTACCTCTGCTTTCAAGTGGGTTTCTGTTAATGTTGTCCCCCACAGCCTCTGCAAGAGTTTCCATCCTCTCAAGAAACGCTTTGGAGGATTCTTGAGACTTTTCTAAATGCCTTGGGGAGCCCAACCACACAGAACCATCTTCTACAGCAACACCATTCAACAGCTGCTTTTCTTGCCCAGTTGAAAAGGCACTGATTTTCTGAGTCAGCATGTTGCCTGCAGTGGAGTCCACTGCATTAGAGGAGGATGCTCCTACAAGAGCTGCAGTACTACCTGAACAATTATCTGAGTTTTCCTTGACACCAATATTCAGACCCAGCACATCAAGACCAGAGCAAATACAGTTCAGCCCAGTGTCTGATTTATTACCATCTACAGAAGTTGTGGCAATTCCTGGTGCAGAAGCACTGCAACCCATTTTATATCCTGAGCAAACATCATGGATATTATTTCTTCCCTTTGCAAAGAAGGATGAAGTATCATTTAGCAGGCAGTTTTCAATGACAAAACGCTCAAGGCTGGAATGCTTTGTATCAGACAACAAGTTTGTTTTTGACAACTGCCCTGTAACCATGTGGCTTTGAAAGTCTTGCCTGCAGTCCAGTGTTGTCCCAGACCATGGCTCATCTACTGTTGGTGTTCCAGGTGAGTTACACGTAACATCAGAAGGCAGCTTAATTGGGCCACAGGATGCGGTATCTAGATTGTCTTCTAGCCTAGGGCAAACAGGCAACCAGGCAACATTTACTGAAGAAGCTTGTCCCCAGGCGTCAGTGGTGTGCTGATGCTTCAGCATTTCATACGGTAAGCTACAGATCTGCTGACAATTTACTTCCTTGAGCTCTCGATGATGAACTTGTAATTGGTTAGACAAGCTACTAGTCTCACTGGTAGTTTGAGTCTCAGAGGGAGCAGATACTGCATTATCACTGCTTCTTGCTGGAATCTTCATGTTCTGACCTAAATCCAGCTGCTCTGAATCAGATGACATGGGAGACAGCCTTGCAGAGAGCATCTTCTGAGAATTATTTGATGCTGCAGTTTCCACTGTTCCGCACTGTTCCACTGATCTCATTCTATCAAGCCAGGTTTCAGGGTAGGGCTCTCTGCGGTGGGCTGACAGCCCAGCAGTAGCAACGCTGTCTTCACTGCAAGGATTCAAAGTTATTAGTGATATCATGATGACAAAAGAATGAGAAAATCATCAAACTGTATACCACCAACTCTTCTCTTACTATGGCCACTATTTGAAACATGCACCAATTGTTTTATTTTAAGTTTAGAAGAAAAAGGCAGAAAGCTGTTGGCACAGGCATCCAAAATTACAACAAATTCCATCTTGACCAAAGAGGCGCAGGTGCACTCGAACAGGGCTCTTGCTCTACAGATTACTTCCTTCTCTAGCTTAATTTCTAAATATATACATATATAGATCATTTACCACAACAAAAAGCCAATACATGTGGTGAGATGCTTCCAGTCACAAGAACAGAAGATCCCTTGTCTGTCCAACTGAAGATGGATGTCCCCACCCATCAAATTAACCATGGTTCACTGAAGCCCAGAGCACAAGGCATTTTACAAACATTCTATTAGTAAAAATGCAGAGCAGAAAAACAATCCATGCAGCAGAGCACTTACAATCCATGTATGATGTGAGAGACATAAGCCCAGGAGAGCACAAGGAAACAGTGAGACTATCAGTCTCTTTAAAAGGCAGCAAGAGCTGTGCTGTAATATTTTATATATTAAAAAGGGCAGTAAATATTTTCTGAGGGTTAGAATTGTTAATGTGGAAAGCTTAAAATTTGACTCAAACCATGTGCATCATATATGTACTTGTGCAGAATTTCTAACCTTGTAACAGGAAAAAGACCCAGAAAAGCTACAATAAAAATAGCTGGACTTAAGTGACACGGTAGTACTGTATTTTAATGGATGACCTGACAGTTACACCAAGCACCGAAAGGAGTAACATTTAGAATTCATTCCAGGTAACCTGGCTTCAGTGCAACACCAGCTGGTTGATAAACATCCACTGTTTCTGATCTAGCAAAGACAGAGCCTAATTACATTCCCTAGCCTGGGTGAAGCATTTGGTTGCCTCTAGAGATGGAATCCCTGTAGCTTTGCAACTGTAGGTTATACAGATCTAAACAAAAATCTCAGGTAGGCAAAACTCAACCTGCCTTGCAAGTCACACTGATTTGAAAGACAGCAAAGTGTGGAAGGCTCTTGTTACACCTTCCCATGGACATCACAGAGGTGAAAAACAGTTTTGCTACTGATTGCCACCATAGCTCTTCATTTCTCAGAGTGAATATGCAGTCCATGCAATGCCTACCTATTAGAGGGTGTGGATCCTGCTTCAGGAGGTAAGGGAGGAGGAAAAAAACTGGTCTCATTCTTTTGCTTAATCTCATCATGTATTAATTTGCCATCTTTGTGTCTTTGTTCCAATTGCTGCTCTTCATCTCTTGACAGAAGGCTTGCTAGAGATGCAGTCAAGCTGCTGCCTGTACCAAACGAGAAATAAAACCATACCAACTTAGCCTTTTGCGTTCACGCTTCAGAGACTACAGTGATTAAAAACAATCCTGGAACTGCCTTTGTCTGTCTTGTCCCAAAAATTGAATATAAGAGACTTGATTAAGGCAAAGTGGTCCAAATACGAGCACTCCACTCTACTTCGGCTTGAGAAGTCACCACATGCAGGAATCTAAATGTTTCAGATCAAAATCCACAAGTTTGTAAGAGGAAGTGAATCATCTATTGTTAAGGAGTCAACAAATCTCGATTTGAATCTAGAAGAATCCTTCCATTTATTAAAGGCTGAATGCCAACAATGCTCCCTCACTGAAGAACTGAATTAACTCCAAGATTAGAGGCATTGCCTCATCAAAGAATTACCTAAGAAACTGCACAGTCTACTAACTCTCCTTTGTTCCAGTAGTGTGCATAGCTTTCGAGGCAGATGTGCATTTCTAAGCAAAGAAAACAGAAAAAGAAAACAGAAAAAAAGCCACAAACCAACCACCAAGTAAATGAAGGAAACAAAACCAGCATAAAAGATCTCTTGCAAAATGGATGAAAGTATGCACTTGCTTGTGTTTGCTGTTTTGGGCAGAGCTAGCTGGAAAGGCAGATGTGGAGACATAAGGCCTTCTTGCTTCTGTTTACTTTGATAAATTCTTTGTAAATGCAGCAAACTGCATCAGAGGAATATGTGATGCTTCCTAACTGAAACACCACGGCAACATAACATCGAATATTAGCCAGCAGCATGAGTCAGTTCAGAAGAATATTAGAATTTTCCCTTAAAATATTAGTTGTAATCATCTACAGCTCTGCTGCCATGCTATCATAAAAGCTGTATTTCACTCGTCTTAAAATACTCAGAGTTCCTAACAGGGGAGGAAGGGGAAGTGCTCGTTAAGTGCAAAGCATCATCTATTAACAGTGTAATTTCTAACTTGGGATATTCAGCTTCATTTTCTTATCAACAAAGAAGCACAACAAGAACAATTCTGTTCACCTTAGGTTATAGTGGAAATCCAGTTTAAAAACTGCATGGAGGTACATTGCTTTTACAAAGTGTGTTCCCGTGTTCATAGGCAAATCTCTCATCTCTCTTTATTTTACCTTTCTTCCAGCAGCCAGAGCCAGTTGTACAGAAGGCAGGAACACCTTCAAATATGCACTCACTCTCTGTCCCCATGGAGTTGTCAAGAGGAGGTAATGGCAAAGAACAGTCACTGCTTCTCTCCATGTTGTTATAGAAACCGGGGATCAGGAACGTAATGTTCTAAAACACAGAAGGAAACCTCAGAGACCTAAGCTGACTCTCACAGGTTGGGGAAAAATGCTAACAATCCACGTTCATGGACCTGATTCTGATGAGTAACCAGGCAAAAGTGATCCATGTGACTGAACATGTACTTGAAACGCACACTAGGTCCTCAGCACTGTGAGAACTCGCAATTACAGCAAGGGAATTTGTGTATCATCCTACAACTCACTTGCCAAACACATGGAACACGGAGGTTTTGTGATAGACAGAAATGAGTGTGAAAGATGACTGTACAACTCCAATGGATATGCTGCCAGATAGAGCAGTCTTTTGGGAGGGATTCAAACTCCTATCTTACCTTTCCTAAGAGTTCTTTCTTCTCATAGCCAAAGAGCATCAAAGCAAAACTATCCTTGATGCCACAGATGGTTCCATCTGACCGGACAGTAATAAGACCACTGATGGTGGAGAAAACCAGGACTGTAGCAGAGTAATGACAGCCTGTGAAAGAGCTGCCTTCTTCTGTCTGCGAAACACCGTCCTTCTGCATGGCTGCTTGCTCCTCTTCCAGAAGGCTTACTTGCAGCTTTAAACTGAGAGGAAACATGTTACCCTCTCTGGATCGGCCTACAGCTCGCTGGATCCTGAGGTTCTAAATTAAAGAAAAAAAAAAGGACAAACAACCCAGAAAACATCTAAGCTAACCAAATGTTTTGGTTGTATTTCAGTATTCATAAAAAATTACACAGGAACATTATCAGGAAGAAGGAGCAGGAAAAGAAAAATGAAACAATCCTGTGAATACTGAAATTGGAATAAAGTCTGGTTTTCTAAGGATTCCAAATCCAGTGTTGAACTCCTTTATGAATGTCCTGCTGATGAAGACCAGGGAAGTCCACGCTGCAGCTTTTCGCCAAATGAGGCATTAATAATTTCAACTATCTAGCTGTTCGTTTTCATGGCATTGGCAAGATCTGGTTATTTCTTTAGACTTGCACTCCTCAGACAGGCATGACTGAAACTGGCTAAGGAATTCAAAGGAATTTTAGGGAGCTGACAGGGACAGCATGGTTTCCTAAAAAGCAAGGACTGGAGAAAAGTGTCTTTTCCACAGTGAGAGGTCAGGGCTTGGTCTTGTTCTTACTTAGGAAATATTCAGACAGCAGCTCCATAAATAAGCAACATACCCTTTTTCAGGGGACTTATGTTTCTCTCTGAAAAGGCTTTCTTCTGTTAGATGAGGGAAAACAGTATGCACCTGTGTTCCAAACCAGAAAGGTACGGAAGAACATGGTTGGTGTTCATACTATACCTTAGGGATCTTTTTGCCTAGAAGAGGGATCTGGACAGAAGGAATCAGGTCCTTTATGTGGAGCCCAACTACTTCTTCCAGTCTTGGGTAGCCATGGAGATGGGCAAAAAGAAGGTCACATGATATTATCTCTCCCTTGGAAAGAAAATTTACAGGATTATTTCAATTTTAGCATTTTAGCCACAGTTCACTCAATCCTTTCACAACAGTTTCGGCAAATACCTAAGCAAACGACAGGATGCTTCATTCTGTATTGTCTTTGTGGATACAACTACGTCAGCAAAAGCAGACACAGCATGACACAGTTCTCTGAGATTTCCAGGCAGAGCCCGCCCTTTGCCGTGGGGAGAAGCAGGGAAGTCCAATGCTCCCCACAGAACTTTTCCGCAGTGAGCTGATCCCTTCACAAGGGGATCACTGCCACAACTAACCAGTCCCTGCAAAACGGACGCTGCTGAAGTCTAAAGTGTCCCCAGGGGAGAGACAGAGTATTTTAATGTGACTTGGTGAATACATGGAGGTGAGCTGCATGGGAGATACATGCACAGCTCCTGCATGTGCAGTCCCAGTTTTGGGCACTACTATGTACACACTTCATGTTCACAAATGATAACGTGCCTGCTGGCTTTCAGACACGTTTCATTTGCACACAAACTCTCACAAACTGCAGGCTCTTTTGATCATTAGGAAAACACTCACGTCAGCCCTGAAGGAAACGGAAGCTGAAAGTCTCTCCACTGGTTCCAGCACAATCACACAACACTGGTTGTCCTTGCTTCTTATTCGCCTCAGCCAGACTGAGACAGGGATCTTCTCTTTGAGACGGCCTATAACATCCACCTTTCCGTAGGATTCAGAGATGTAGCCATAATTTAGTAAGATTGTGGTTACTTAGTAAGAATTTCAAACAAGAATAAGATATTAAGCCAAGATATCTCCCTGTTATTGTCAGAAAAACATTGGGGTTTGATTACTTATCATTTTTTTATTGGAAGAAACACAGTTTTAATACAGAAATGAAAATGCTTACAAATGATTCACGGATCATACACAAAATGTCGTGGTCTTTTCTCTCTCAGCCTCAAGAAGACTAAAGGCATTTCCTTCAGCATAATAAAAGTGCCCATTTAATACCTTACATTCAGTAAGAAGTACCTTTCTGAGATCCCATGGTGCTAGTGAATACTCTGCATTAGTAACATAGTTCTTACTTTCAGATGCAAAAATAGCAGTTTACCTTCTTACGGTAGGAGATGCTTCTCAAATCAGAAAATGTTTGTTTATCTTATAACCTGCATCATTCATATCAAGCCTTTTATCATTTTTACGAGGTCTTGACAGAATTGGTTTATGAATTACACAGAGATTCCCATAAAGTACTTAGAATGGCTGTAGCTTAGAATTAGTGCCTTTATCAGACTAATTTTAATCTTGGATTTCACCAAATCAATCCTAGATTTTTTTTTTCTCCATATGCAATTGAGGATTTAAGAAGATCAAGCTCTGAGATGCTGACATTTTCAGCACAAAAACAATACACCAGGAAGAACTTGAGCTCACCTTCCAAATATTTTCTAGTGACAACTCACAACAGCAACAAAAGAAAATAATTTTGAGACATTTATCTTATAAACAACCCCACTACAGGTAAAATATCAATTCCACTCTTTTGCACCAACTGGATATTTCACAGTATTTGACTGACTTGTAACTTCATAACATCCACAATGATAATTTTTAATTTTTTTTTTTAATCTAATGTCCTTTAGGTTGTGATTTGGTCAAGTCACACATGCTGGCAGCTGCAAAGCTCTCATGGTTGCCTCCCAAACCATCCTTTGCCCTTTGAATTCCCCCACCTGCAAATTTTTAAACAGAACAGTCCTATAAACGACATAATGGCCAGATGCCCACAAAGTTAAATATATCAGGAATTTATATTGAAAATGTCAAAAACAGCATCAAAGCCCCAAACCAAAGCCTACAAAAGTAATGTATAAGGTGGGGAATATTTGCTTGAACATTTCACGTACCACAGTTCCTGAAGTCACTGTTGAACATTCATCAGTTTCTAAGTACTCCTCTCCCACGGCTTCCCAGACCTCCTGGCTGGATTTGGATATGAAGTGGGACAGCTTTTGACCAATGAGCTCCTGACTACTGCACCCAAGCAGCTTGCAGGCTTTGTCATTAGCCACTAGGATCTAGAAAAGTGGAAAAATCCAAAACAAAACAAATCACCAAAACAAGAATAAAAGCTGTAAGTTTTGTTAATAGATCATCATCTCCTCAGGTTGTTGCTTTAATATCTTATAATATCCCTTCCTCCTGGTGGAAATGGAATGGCTCTTTTAAATTGTGAAATCTTCAAAACCAGTGCACAAAAGCTTCTTATTCTAATATATCCCTTGCACACCTGACTTCTTGGTTAAGAGGGTTTGAGACATTGCTTTCCTTTTAGGTTTAATGCTTTCTTTCAACTGCCAACCCACTGCCGCCTCTTGTATTGTTTAAATAATTACATCCACAGAGACAAAACTACCAAGTTATATTTGCTGGCAAAGACTGGGCAGATGACTAAATTTTATTCACACCCGAAGGCCAGTAATGACACCAGTCATTGAAATGCTTAGGCCTGTGTTACAGACCAAGTCAGGAATTAAATGCCTTTAAGATACGTAAGTCCAAACTGTCGGTTCAAACTAAAAATGATGCAGCTCTCTAAAGTCTTCAGTACTCCATTTTATATTAATGTTTACTCTCGGGACAGAAACAGAGAAATTCACTCCCTCCCAATGCAAAAGGCATATTTACTGAGTCAGATAAAGAGACCTTCTGCCACCACTAACCCATTCCAGGGTTGGCACCTAATAGACAGAAGGCTTGAAGCACATTCTGGATTTCCTTTCTTCCCTCATGCCACGTCACAGCTGCATTCTTCTTTATTCCCTTTTTCAAACAGAAAACCAAGACACCCGTGCTTTTGCTATTGTCTTGTACATTTTGCAAACTACAGTACGCAACGGAAACAAACACATTGTCAGTCTTTAGAGGACTGCTGAGCTCGAGCATACTATGAAATGAATTCATGATGCTCCGATTGCCTGCAGACACATGACAGGCATTTTAGAATCATTTCAGTTGGAAGAGACTCTCAGGACCATCGAGTCCAGTAGCCAATCCAATGTCATACAACCCACACCAGTTACAGCCTGATTAGTTTAGCAGTTTCTTCTGCAAGTACCTCTGTGGTGTTGACATCCACGGTGAAGATGGCTTTGTTTGGATTGCGTGCAGAAGTTGGGAGGTGCTGGCTGGATTCATCCACGGCGAGGGCATGCAAAAAGGAGGAAGAAGCAGAACTTCCAATGGAAGTGGAGAGAGAGGCAGAATCCCACCGAGCCCATGAGTTACCACTTCTGCTGGTACAGATGTTACGGGCCGCTAGTGAAGACAAACAGTAAGAGCTCCATTTCTCCCCTGTGAAAAGATAAAGATCAGCTCTGTAGCTTTAACAGTCTACTACAGGAGTTTGAGAGGAATGAATCAAAAAATTAGTTGTCAGATGAAGTAATTCCAAAATATATGCTCCTACATTTTTTAAAGAAATCAGAAGAAGATAAAAATCAATAAATAAGCTCAGTCCATAGGCTAGAAAAAAATTGCTAACATCCATAAGATTCAACCAGACTAGTCAACTTTTATTTTTCACTTAACTTATCAGAGTTTAAGAGGTTTTGAAATCTCTCAAGTTAAAACTGAAACCATTATTAAATATAATTACAGTAAGTGCTCAAGCCCTAATTAAATACTGCATTAGTCAGAAGCCAGTTAGTTAACTGCACGCAAGATGTGACACTGGAATACCTGAGCCCACACCAATGCTTTATGTTACCAAATTATTCCACTAAATGATTCTACTAAATCTTTCCAAATGATTCTACTAAAACTTTCAAAAGTTCTGCCTGTAAAAAATGTTTCCCTGGGAAGTGGCATCAGCAGCCAAGTGCCATTTCTCTCCTCCCAAAACAGTCCATAGCTTTGAAGGTTCAGCAGTACTGGAAGAAGCATTATGAACATTACGAGAACATTTCTGGACCACACACAGTAGGCATATGCTCACCATGATAAAACAGGGAGACCCATATCTGGACGCATTGTAAACAACAAAGTTCTTCCCCTCCTAACAGAATCCAGTGTAACAATATCTTTCTCCTCACTGGAAATTTCTGATGTTTTAGGTAATAATACAAGGTGGCGGGGCTGATCCAATGGCGGTCAATAAAGGTCACCCAAGGACAAGTGCAAGTGTAGAGCACCCATTCAGCAACGTGTCCCCAGTAAACTGTCCCCACCTGCAGTAATCTATGGCTCAGGTGCTTCTTGAACAAGTGTTTTCTAGCAGCTACTTATTGCTATTGCCTCTTGTTTTTGAGGAGGAGAGGAAGATCTGAAACGGTCTGAAACACATCACCTTCACTGATGACATGTGAACTCAGTCTCAAAATACTGTGCTCACCAGACAGAGATGCTCTAAGCCGGCAGAGTTCAGAGAGCTGACTTTTCCTGCCCTTGCTGGCCCAGGGGTAGGACCTATTGAGCTTATCAGAGTCATTCAAGGGAGCAGGGACTAAGCTCCCTTCAGAGGGGTTACAGGCCTCAGCTGCCATGATCACACTCTGGTTGCCATGCCACACCTAGGGAGCCACCATCTGTAACAAAAACATAGGAAATTCAGTCAGTCTCACAGCCAAGCATTAATGCTTGGGCCACTGGCAGGTAACAATGCCTTCTGACCCAAAGCACAGCCCTGTAAGTTACGGCAAGACTGCTGCTCCTTCTCGTGTCCTGATCAATGACTGGTTTGTGTAGTTAACACAAAGGAGACTCTACTGCCTGTTGTCCTGGCCTGGTGGTACGGGATACCTGTGATCCACAGGACACCACGTTTCTGTTAAGAGCTAACAAACGGCCAGCCAGCACTCTCCCCCTAATCCTACTTGCTTTAAGAGAAAAAGCTTTGCTATTATCATTTGGGAAGTAATTCCTAGTTTTGAGACAGCAAGTGTAGCACAGCCTCCCTCCCACCCAGGGTGCCGTCGCTACCACCCATCCTCCCCGGGCTGCGTCCCTAGTCCGCCAGCTGGGAGAGGAGAGGGGAGTCCAGTCCAGCCCAGCCCAGCCCAGCCCAGCCCTGCCCGGTACGGCCCCACCAGTCCCGGCCCCGCCGCGGCCGCTCCTCAGGGCGGTCACCATACAGCCGGCTGGCGCGAGGAAGTAGGAGGCGGGACTCAGCAGCCGCTTGCCCAATAAGCGAAGGCAGCGGGAGAGCGGCACGGAGGGAAGCCAATGGGACGCCAGCGCGGGAGGCGGTAAAACCGATCTGAAGTCAAGAGAATCTGCCGCTCCTCCTTCGGCCGCCACTACACACGGTACCTGCTTCGAGCCGCCGGCCCCAGCCGGTGTGCCCCAGGTGCCCCTCTCCGGAGGTGAGGGCTGCAGGTGGGACGCCCCTCAGCAGGATGACGGGTATTCTCCGAGGAATTTGTAGGAGGAAAGACGAGGCCAGAAGCAACTCGTAACGCCTCAGCCGCGAGGCGCTGGCGGGAAGGCAACAGGTTCCCCACCGCTGCAGCAGCGCCCGGCACCACAGCGGTTCCCGCCCCGCCGCAGGGAACTACAGCTCCCAGAAGGCCGCAAGGCTGACGCCGCTGCGCATGCGTGCGAGTCGCCAGGGTGCTGCCCCACCCCCTTGGCGCAGAACCTGTAGGTGTGATTGGCTGGGCCGTGTCACCAGCTGTGGGCTCTGATTAGCTGAGACGACAGCTGAGGCCGTTTCCGGAAGTGGCTGGTGGGAAGAGAAGCAATATGGCGGCGGGGAGCGGAGAGGGGCCGCAGGAGATGATGGATGGTGAGCGTCCACCGGGAGCCGGCACGGCCGCTGGATGGGTCGGGACGGCTCGTCTCTCCGCTCGAGAACCGCCGCTCGCGCACCAGCGGTCGGTGGGGCGACTGCCGGCTTTGTGGGCCATCCGCGGCCGCGCAGCCCCCGGGTGTCCCCCCGGGGGAAGCGGAGCCCTGGCCGGGGGAGCTGGGGGTGTTACTGGGCCATGGCGTGATGTCTTCACCCTCCCCGGGGACTTCACGCGTGAGAGGTGAAAGAAGTGGGTTTGTGGAGATCACGGCGAGGCAGAAAGTAAAGATGATGAGAAAGAAATCCCTTGGCATGGCATTGCTTTCCCTCAGCGACCCGTGCAATCGGAGCAAATGCTAAAGGGGGGCCGAGGACCAGTGAGGAGCTTCAGGTCCCCAGGGTCGGGATGGCCACTGGAGTTGTGGCTGGGGAAACCCTGAAGGGAACTCACAGGTTGTGCTGGGGAGACGATTGTTTTTATCTGCAGGGATTTCTTTTTTTTTTTTTTTAATAATGCCTTCACTTCTTTGTGTCATTGGTACTATTGTACATGATACCGATTTTTTTTTTTTTTTTTTTTTCTGAAAGCTTTTAAAATGTAATAGTTCTAATTCCATCTCCGTAATCTTTGGAATTGCACTTCATTGATCTAAGAAATTTCCTTTTTCCTCCAGTCTTCTTCCCAGATTGTTGATTTTAGGAAGATGTGATGGGAGGAAAAAGTGCATCCAAAATCAAAGTAGAAACAAGGGGTAAGAGGCCTTTTATTTAAGACTAAACCTTTAATTTAGCTAACTTAGGATTTTTACTAACTGCATAGTGCTATATGTGAATCCTGGTTATTATGTCTGCTTGCTACTTCTTCCCCCCACCCTACTGCTGAAAATAGCCTAATTCTGCTATTATGTCTCTTATGCAGTTGATAAGCGGATTGAATCGGAGGAATCAGGAGATGAAGAAGCGAAGAAGCAAGCGATTCGCTTAGTAACAGATCTCAGTCAGCAGAGCCTGCGAGACGAGCAGAATGGTGAGAACGCCGCAGGTACCTTCCCAGCCTCGGTGATCGCGTTAGGAAGTCTCGTCTCACCACGTTGGCATATGTGTGTTTCTCCTTTGTGTTTCTTGTGGCTACGTGATGCTTGTATCTGTGGTAGTGAGCAATGTGAATCAGCTCTCGAGCAATCTTATTTAAAAATAAATAAGTGATAGTGTTATCATTGCTAAAATAAAGCTGCCTTCTTTTTGTGGATCTGCTGATATTAGACCTTTGGTTTTTTTCTTATTTATCCCTCCACATTTCTCTTTGAAATAATTAACATCGAAATGCAAGACACCTTTATTGATACTTTTTGTGTGTGTGGAAAAGCAGTGACTTTCTGTGGAAAGATGCTGGAAATATTAATTAGAAATAAACACAAACAGCTCTTCAGAATGCTGCTTTAGTGTATGTAGTTTTTTACCTAAAGTGTTGCCAGATTACATTGGAAAGCAAAGACAACTATTTCTAGATAGACTGAAGAAAGCTTTCAATTTTATTTTTTTTTATTTAAAAATTCTAAGATATATCAAAACTGTATCTGTTTGGATCCTCTTGACTTTACATTTTTGCTCTTATTTTTACTGTTTGTTTTAGAACATTGGGTAGAAATGTTGACGGTGGTTTTTAAGCCTGTGCATGTCAGGTGGAGGGGTTTGCTTAGAATTTGTCGAAGCGGATAGCTGTATGTGATCTGGGCTTCTGGTGCTCACTAACTAATCTGAGGTGTACTGACATCTTTTGGGTAGAGATGTTCATGTGATTATTACTTGTCTGGAAATAGAAGTGAACTAATACAGCAAATTTTCTGCAGCAAATTTTAATCCGTTGTGGCTGTGCATCTGCTTAATTAGAATTTGTGAAAATATTTGCCAAACTAGTAAATAATTGTGAGAATTTAAAATCTCATCTTCTGACTATAAATGAACTCCATCTAGGAATAATTCATTGTTGAGCATAAAAACCCAAGCCTATATATTAATTAAAAGCTACTGCAGTGATGTCTGCAGAAGTATGAACACACACCTCACCAACCATGTGTCTCAAGCCCAAGGCCATGTGATCCACACGTGTTGTCACTCAGTTTGCCTTTGTGTCCCTGTAGCAGTGGGTGTTCATTTGGCTGACATAGTTTGTGTGTTTGAGGTTATATTTTGTATGTTGTTCCCCTGGGAACTTTTAACATTACGGAAAATACTTCAAGTGACACCCTTTTATTCTGATGAAAGCAAGAAAAACACATCCAGATTTGGTGGCTGAATTACATTGGATGCTATTTAATGTCATGTCTGTATCATTACATTTTCTTCTTCCAAACCATTAGGATTCAGAAAACCAATCAGAGGAATACTTTTGGAACATTTGAGTTCATTTCCACAGCCAGCTTTTGAGTTTCTCAGCTGAAAGGCAAATGAAGAGTTTTCCACCATTTTTTTTTTTCTCAGGAAAGATGTAAATAGAGCTCAAGCTGCTGAAATTTCAAATTCATCGTTTAGCTAATTCTCTGAGGAATAGCGCTTCTGTTTAGAAAGCTTACAGCTTAGTTATTTAGTCTATTTTTCATGCATATGCAGTTAAAAAGTGTAATTAGGTTTCTAGTTGCTTGAAGTGCGTGTAGTACTGTGAGCTTAAGTAACTGTAATTCCTGTTCTGTACTGTGGAATTTGGGTTTCCTGAATGTCGTATTTTTTCCTTCATCTGCAAAACTGTGTAGCTGATAGGCATGGGCTACACAAAAAATCACTGAAGTGACTTCACTGCCAGAGCACAATGTGTTTTCCCCTTGAGAAACCCACTGCATTAAAAGTTGTGAACTGAAGTGCTGTTTGCATACATGTGTGCAAGTGAAACTGCAGTTCTGTTTGTAAAGTGATTGTAAAAGTGTCAGTTTAGGATGGTTTATGTCCGCTTAGTTTGTAAATAAAACAATGGTTGACAATTCATAGGCCTGTAAATTTGCTAGGGCAATTTTTGTTTATTTTCCTTGAGAGAAAATATACTTTAACATTTTCATGCCAGTACTGATTTATCAGCGTGTCTCAGACTGCTGTATTGAGAGTGTTGTATACGGAGTACTTAAACTTTATGAGATTTGGCTTTATCACATAAATGCTAGTGCCTCTGTGTTCAGTTTTAAATTACTTTTATTTCTGTTAATTCAGTACACCTACCCTGTGTGATTTGGGTTTGCGCCTTTGGACTCGTGTGCCTTTTCCCCACACTGGCTCTGCCAGGACTGCTCACTCGATCACTGGCAAAAATACGAGGAGGGGATGTTGATGTTCTTGTATTGATGAAGGTCTCTCACTCTGAGCTACCCTTTGACAGACCCCGGAGTATTTAACACATTACCGAAAACTAATATGTATAAATGGTCTGTCATGGGTGCTGTGACCGCATAGAGAAACCTGCCAGCCAAACAAGGATTTTTTTGACTTAAACATCTTTGTTTGAAGATTTTTATTTATTTTTTTTTTTACTAAGTGCATGACTGACTTTACTGTTGGACAACTTTAAAGTCTCAAAAGGAGAAGTTCCTTTCCCATGAGCACTAACTTACTGCCAGTACAACTTAATACAAGGGCAACAGTTTGGGGTTTTAATGTGATTATCTCGAATAACTGTTGTTCCAAACTTGGGCTGCGTTCCTGTTGGCTGTTAAATTCAGCTAGGGTGCTTGTTTGGCCTGGAGCGCTTTGCGTTGGCAGCACTTTGGCCTCTAAAATAGGTCAAAGAGATGCAGCCTTGATAGCAGCAGAGTAGGGTATCACACTGCTGTGCTGAAGCGCATAGCTCCTGATCTGGAAGAAAAATAAGAGTATTCAAGTATTGCCCACTGCTAAAATACTGACAGGTACATGTGTGCCTGTCGGTTTTGGTGGCATTTCTATACCGTTGTGCAATGTCACCAAGCCAACAGCTCATTTCACACCCCCAAAAATAAAATGTATGCTTGTGGCTAATTAATGCTATAAGGAATATTAAAAGATGAGGGACAGAGGATTGCTTTTCAGTCTTAACGTCCATGAGTCTGTGCAGTTAGAGCAGCAGCCCAAATACAGCAAGGTCAACGATGGTGTGTGTAGCTATAAAAACCTTGGAGTTTGATGGCAGTATTAAAAACTGCAGTGCTTGTGCTGTCTGCTCTTGCAGTACTGCTTACAATGCCAAGCATCAGTAGGAAAAACACTAATCGTAGGGGATATTTGGCATTTATAAGCATGTTGTGACTGTGCTGGGCTACAAAAATAGTCATTTCTTCTGGGTTAACAGCATAAGCTTGCAGGATTTAATGCAAAGCCTTTGGGATTTAACTAATTGAAGTTCCTTGGGTATTTTTTGGTAGTACATTCAGAAGCTACTCACATGAGATAGAGTTTGCATGTTGAATGTCTGTCTTGCAAGTTGAATTAGACTTTCTGTGGCAATTGATGCAACCAGCACACCATCCTTCAACAAATGGGAGTTGAGTATGAATTATTCAGCGTGAATTTATCCAGTAAGCTTCACTCCCTCATGTGCTGTGACAGAAGCACAGCAAATGTTGGGCTGTCTTCCAGAGTATAAAGGCATTTCCCAAGAAAATGTATGCAGTGTGATAAACAATGTTTTTAGCGTATTGGTGAGTTCAGTCAAACCAAAGAAGGGAGATCCAGACAGCAGTGCGCACAACATTGACAGAAAGTGCCAGTGTTTATGAACGAAAAACTGAAGGGTGGGATTGCTGAGGTGCTTAGTCATTGCTGATGCTACCCCTAGACAGTTTAGATTCCCACCTGGCAACGTTGGTTTAGGTTGTTGGAGGAGCAGACACTTTGGGTGGTGTGTCTGTGGAGGGATCATGGCCCTGAGTGTAAGGAAAAGGAATCCTACCCAGAGCAGTCTTAAGCCAGCATTAGTCAGCGCAACACAGGCAGGCTGGGGATGGGGCTGTTCTTTCTGTCATTTGCAACTAGGCACGGAATTCTGTTGTTAAGAACGCTTTTTTTCACAACTTGTCGTGATGAAAGCTAAGTAGCTGAAGTGTATTTTTAAAGCAGCAAGCTATCTGAACTGTGTGTCTCATGTTTTTCCCCCATATTGTCTCTCTGGGTGTCAGCCGCTGTAATCGTGCCATTCGCTGTCAGGTAGCAGAAGTTTATAATGTATTTGCTTCTCCTGCAGGAGATGCAGAGACGCCGGTGGACATGGAGACTATTAGCCTGGACCCAGAAGCTGAGGTAAAGCCAGGTTTTTGTCCTTATAGGCTTTATACAGCAGCGAGAAAAGGTGGGCAAAGGCAAGCATTGAAACCTGGTTAAAGATCTGATCGTTCTAAAGGTGCTGGCTACTATGATCCTACCTGCAATTGATTGAGAGCCTTTAGATGAGGAATAGATGTGTTTTATTCTTGATATGTTTTGTTACTAATTTAGAAATTCCAGTTAAGCCTCGAGACACTGAAAGTGGGGCTATGCTGCAAGCATTATATACGGGCTGTCAGCTTTTGTAGAATATAAAGATATGAACAGAACCAATGGCTGCTGTCAGACCTGTGATTTGTAATTGGTGTGGCTGCTTAACCAGCCTCGTGCCTTGACATCAGCAGCCTCAGAGCCTGGTAGCTGGAGAGTTTTTGAGCTTGGGTGGTCAAGTGCTTTATTTCTCTTTGATTGCCTGACCCACAAAACTGGAACATCTGGGGCTGGATGGCACAGATGTGAAGTACATCAGGTGATTGCCAGTGCAGAATTAATGTTCATGAAACCACCAGATTATTTGAACTCTCAGTGGTTCCTGTTCACCTGAGGCCTGGAACTGGAAATAGCATAGTGTGTTCCAGTAAAGCCCTAGCAAAGTAGCTAAGAGAATTTTGTACAACACTGAATTCATACTGGACGTCAGAATTTGTCTGTCTTGGTAAATTCAGAATTTACTGCAACAGTTTTCTGATTGTGGTGAAACAATGCTCAGAGTCAGGGAAGGGCTGTTGCCTTTTCACAGATATTGTGTTTGCGGCAAGCAAGCTTGGGTCACGTGATTCGCCTGTGGTGATAAAATCGTATACCAAATGTGATTTTCACAAGCTCTTTGAAGAGAAGTTTTAAGGAACTACGCATTTTATAAGACTATAATTCTACTTAGAACAAAGTACCAGGTTGGTCTTCGAAAAATGTCTTGAAACAACTACTGAGTCTCTCCATTTCTCTTTCAGGATGTTGACTTGAATCATTTTCGAATTGGGAAGATTGAAGGATTTGAGGTGCTCAAGAAAGTGAAGGTAACAGTCCCAAGGAGCAGAGAATGCCTCCTTGGAGCAGGAGATTGTGCATGTCTGACCTGTAAGAGTCTTTTTTAATGGAGATTTTAACAAGGTCACTTCATGTTTAACTGAAGTAGGCAGTATTGACCATTGGTCAAGGGGTAATAAAAGTCTTGCAGCTTTACAAGTTGGTTTTGGAAGTGGATGAGAGACAACACATCAGGGCTTATCCTAAGAGATACATTCTGTACTTGCACAGCAGGCTTGACAGAGAATAACGTCGATTGGAAAGGACCTCTGGAGGTCTCCAGTAAACCCCTGCGCAAAGCAGGTCCAGTTAGAGCATGTTGCTTGAGGCCGCCTGCAGTCAAGCTCATGAGTATTTCCAAGCATGGAGATTACGTAGCTTCTCTGGCTTGCTGTTCTAGTGTCTGACCATCTTTGTGGTAAAAAGACTTCCTTCTGTAGAGTTGGAATAAAACAAGGCAAGATTCTATTTAAAACAAACAAAGAAAAACTTAACGGGGAAAAAAACCCAAAGCAAAAGGCATGATGTGCTGTCATTCATATCCATTTTCCTCTTTGTTTTTAAACTTTTCCCCAACTATTAGACTCTATGTCTCCGTCAGAATTTGATTAAACGCATTGAGAACCTGGAGCAATTGCAGACCTTGCGGGAACTGGATCTCTATGACAATCAAATTCGGAAGATCGAAAATTTGGAGTCTCTGGTGGAACTTGAGTGAGTCCAGGGGAATCACCAGGATGAGGTTGCGGGTGGTTTGCTGCTCACTGAGTTACTCATGCTTTGCTTACTCTGGTATTTATCACCTAGGCCTTTCTTATCATTCATTTGGGTGGTCTGTGGAGGATGATGTCTGTTCTCCATTGGTATTTAACCTGTGCTGTAAACTGGGACAGTCAGCTGGAAATGAAATGCGTGCAGTATAATGCAGCAAGAGCGACAGGCAGCTTCCGTGCAGATGCAGAAGCGCTCAGACACCCCTTGCTCTTGGCAGTGGGAGCTCCATGTAACAGGTTTTTATTCCTGCAAAAAATTATAAGATTTGAGGTGAGAGTAGGACTTTTTTGGGAGGGTGTTAGGGAAGGAGTGAGGCTCTTCCCAGTACTGGGCACTTGTCTGTGATGGCTCGCAGAGATGCATTACAAAACGGTTCCCACTGAGGCAGGAAGGAACTGACCTGCTTCCCACAGTCACGTCTCGTAGGCATGTACCTTTCCCAGGGAATGTGCAGCACTGAAGTTTGCCTTTCTCCCCTAGCGACGGCTCCACGGCTGGCCAACACCATGGCTATCTTCTGCATGCAACAGATTTTTCATTTTATTTTCCCCGCCTGACAGGCCATAGAATGATTTTGAAAGTTGTATTTGTTGTCATTTCTGATAAGAAGAAATGGCACTTATGACTCTAGCTTCAAGGCCTAGCAGAGTGGCTGATCTCTGCAGATAGCGAGGTTCCCCACCAATTTCCAAATGCCTTTTCCAGAATCATCCGTGCCTGGTGGACTGAAGAGACCTTTTCTTTTGTTTTACCTCAGGATCCTGGACATCTCCTTTAACGTTCTGCGACACATTGAAGGACTAGATCGGCTTATCCAACTTAAAAAACTCTTCCTTGTCAACAACAAAATCAGCAAAATTGAGAATTTGAGCAAGTTGCAGATGCTACAGATGTTAGAGTTGGGATCCAATCGGATTCGGGTAGGCTTGCTCTACAAGATGTTAGCTGGAGAGCTTTTTGCTCTCTGGTTTGGGATTAGCCTTTTCTGGAAGTGTGCTTCATTGACTTTTACTTGCAATTTTGTTTTAATCATTGTAGCCATTTACTGTGTAATTGCTTATTGCTGTTCATGCTGGATCCTTTAATTGTATATGCATGTAGTGCCTGGCTACTAAATTACTTTTTAGACATTTCTCTCTTCAGTGAACTCCTGCATCCACTGTGTGTTGCCTTTTGCAGATGATGGTTTTGTCCTGCTACAGAGCCAAGCCTATCAAAAGTAGATATTGCTGTTTTCTCTTTGCGTTCCTAGGGACTGTGTCGATAAAACCTATTGAATGCAAATTTAGTTCTAGTTTGATTTGTATATGTAATTGATAACCTGCTGCATCAGTCAGTCTCACTCAGGAAAAATATTTTCTTGAGACTTTGCCCTGAAATGCCTCAAAAACTGATACTGTACTGCTGATAACTTTTTTTTTATTGTGCAGTTTGTGACCTCTTCAATTTATGTCATTTAAAATCTATGCCACTTAAAGGAAAGCAGTTCTGGGTAGTCTCTGCTGTCCTTTAGGTATGCTTTTCTGCATTTTGCCCAGTTTATTAAGAGAACTGGTGAAAGATGACACAAAAGACCCGCAACATGCAAAGTAAACTCTGACTTTTTTTAGAGGCTTTTTCCAATCATATACATTTTAGAAAATCCTTGTTACAGGTGAGTGCATTGCAACCTGAATGTTGCCTAAGTTTGCCCTCCCCATTTACGATCTCTGAAAAATTACTTGTGCTGAAAGAGCAAAGTAGGAAAATAGCTGTTGGTCCTCTGTATTTCAAGCCTTGTGGAAGCACAGTTCTCTTTTCTAGAAAGGAGGAAGCTTCAGCTATTATAAACAGCCTTTTACAGCAGAAATGCTGCTGCTTTTATGAACGGCAAAAATTTTATTACGCTCCTAAAACTAAACTGGACAGACTTCTTTCCCATCTGAATGAATTTCTACGTTGGAAATGAAATTACTTAGGGGAATAAATCTGAAGTGTGAGAACATCAGTCAGACCAGATCAGGAATGATCAGGAACCCTGGAGTCTGTGTAGGTTGGAGGAACCCGCCTTAGAGGGATGCACTTTCCTTTATTCGGAAACGTAACAGGCTGAGCACACTGATCCTGACATTTTAAAAGCTGGGTTGAGCAAAACTGTTCTGTATTCTGTAGCTGAGCATCATTACCTCGTGCAAAAAAAAATCCAGCTAGATTTCTGAATTTATACTTAGGCGGTTCATTTGTCATGTTGTCAAGCCAAAGAATATCATTTAAACAATGAGGTTAGATTTATTTTACATGTGTTTTCTCAGTGTTCAGCCTGAGCTTATCATCAGAACAGAACAACCAAAAAACCCAGAGTTATCACTATATGGGTAACACAAGCTTCTTAAATTACTTCATTTTTAGTATGTTTTTCTTTTTTTCCTGTTGGTCTGTTAATTCTGTTCTGGCTTCTTCCAACTGCACTGCTCTGTGCTTTGAGTTGCTTTACTGGAGTGAGTAACCTGTGCCTGGCCTAGGCACAAAGACACACATCTGGTTATTTGGGGGCGGCCAGAGCTCTGTTTGTAGCTTTGTCGGCAGGGCGGCCCAGCCGTGTGCTGTGCAGGTCGGGGTGTGCTGAACCCCTCGCTGTGCGCGCTGTCCAGGCAGCGTTCTGGGCTCCGGGACGCCGCGTGTGCTCACCTCCTGTGTGTTAAAGCTTCTGCTGTCATGCTGGCTTACTCCTTTTGCTGCACATACCCTGGAGTCTGTCATGACTTACTAATCACTTGTAGTTCTGTTCCTTTTCTACAAATGGTGGGGAAGCAGAACTATGCTTGAAATGATGCATTTTTATGCTTTTTTCCCAAAGTTGGACTGAGGCATCTATAAGGCAAGAACTTCTTTATTTCTTGTGGGGCTTTTTTTTTCCCCTCATGTCCATCCATTTCATGCTCTCACTTCAGCGTGACTTTTTTATAGCTTTAAGTAGGTTTTTTTCCCTGATTATTTCTTCTCCGTATTCTTAGAGTCACATGTATTTCCTCCTCAGGGCTAGTGGAGCTGCCAACGAGCAACAAATCTATTATTTTCTTGCTAGGTCAGAACAGGGGTAAGTCCCACAGGCTCAAAGAAGAGTGAATCCAAATATGAGCTGATGCTGAATCTGTTGGCAATTGTGGGATGGAGATTGAGAAGCTTCTTTCCTTTCCAGAGTGTATCTATAAATTCATGTTGTGTGTGGTTGTGTCCGTCTTCCTCTTCCTTTATACACACACGCACACACAGAGTAATCTAAGTGGTGCTAGGACTGTCTCACCAGCACTGCTGGTCTCTGAAACTCTGCCAGGCAAGAAGGATGTGGAAAAGGTGAGATGTCACAAGGTACTTGAGCACAAATTCACAGCTGTGTGTGTATCTATATCATCTCTATCTTTATTAACTGTTCTTCTGTGAGCTGAAGTCTGTTTTTAAAATTCTTGTCTCTTTTAACAGCACCTCTTTTTTTAATTTAGAGACTTTCCTCTGAAAAAAACAAAACCAAAAAAACCCAAAAACCGCATTGTTTTCTTTCTTTCTGTTTCCAGGAGTCTTTTCTAAGCCCACCCTTTTCCCATTTTTTTCCCTTTTTTCTCTCTTCTGTTTATGCTTTCTGATGCCCCTTCCTTTGTAAATAAAGAATATGGTTCTTGATGCATCACAGAAATCTTTATTTTCTGCCACTGAAGACTGAGCTCAGGACCTAGACTGGTATAGCGTTATATGTTCTGCCAGTTGCATGTATATTTAAAACATGTACATCACTTAAATTAGTGTCTGTGTGTTCTACCAGTAGCGTGAATATATAGCCAATAGCTAAATATGTTAACACACACCTCCATGAAACAGTTAACCTTGCTTATGACAGAGAAACTGTTGTGCAGAGAAGCTGAATAGGTTGTCTCTGGCTGTGTTATGTAGTCACAGAATTTAAAAATTATGTTTTCTCCTCCCAGATTCTCTTGCCATTCACTAGTGACATGCTTTTTCTTGCTTCACAAATGAGTATCTCCTGCCTTGGATATACCTCATGGCCCAGGAAATGTTGTATTCAGTGCTCCCTGAGCATTTTCATTCTCTGCTCTTGCCTTCTGGATTGTGGAGGCAACAGCCGGGACAGAGTGATGTGACCCTTGCTGAAAATTGGTGAATGGGATTGCCACAAGCCAGCTGTCACACAGGGCCACTGTCACTGCACAGAGTCCTGCGCTCGTTCTGCCCTTGGGTCAGAAGGGAGCCCCTACCTTGTGGGCACTTTGTGTGCTGGTGTTAGCAGGCTTGTGTTTCTCAGGAGTGCAGCTATAAAAAGGTTGGAGTTTTGCGTCACAGCAATAACAGAGTCTCCTGTGATCCTTTTGCAGGTAATTGAAAACATCGACACCTTGGCTCATCTTGACAGTCTGTTCCTTGGAAAGAATAAAATCACCAAGCTCCAGAATTTGGATGCGCTGACAAACTTGACTGTGCTCAGCATACAGGTACTGGTTCTGCTTTGTACTGTTGAGTTTTGAACAGCCTTGGTTACATGAACCACCTTGTAATTCATTATAGGCTCTTCTGAATTAGCAGGTCTTCAGTGTTTGAGTCGAGCTCCTGTACGGGAAGAAAGTGTAATGCTGTCTGTGCTGTCTTTTCTCATCCTTCCATACTAAAGGAGATTGACAGACACTGTTAAAATGATAAAACAAATGTTGAAGAGAGAACAGGAAATTAATGTTATCCCAAATTTCCTTCCTGAAATGTTGTTTTCTAATATACTACAGTAACATCAAATGAGTTATGCCAGGGAAGTTGTTACAATGGCAGTGGGCTCAGTATCATTGCCTTCTTCCTGAAGAGGGAAGAAATAAAACAGTGTGGTCAGCAGGACAAGGGCAGTGATCCTTCCCCTGTGCTCTGCATTGATGAGGCCACACCTGGAGTATTGTGTTCAGTTCTGGGCCCCTCAGTTCAGGAAAGACATTGAAGTGCTGGAGCGGGTCCAGAGAAGAGCAACAGGACTGGTGAAGGGACTTGAACACAGGACCTCTGGGGAGAGGCTGAGGGAGCTGGGCTTGATTAGTCTGGAGAAGAGGAGGCTCAGAGGTGACCTCATCACTCTCTATAACTACCTGAAGGGCAGTTCTAGCCAGGGGGGGATTGGTCTCTTCTCCCAGGCAGTCAGCAATAGGACAAGGGGCCATGGGCTTCAACTCTGCCAGGGGAAATTTAGGCTGGATATTAGAAAGAAATTCTTTGCAGAGAGAGTGGTCAGGCATTGGAATGGCTGCCCAGGGAGGTGGTGGACTCGCCATCCCTGGAGGTTTTTAAACTGAGATTGGACATGGCACTTAGTCCCATGATCTAATAAACGGACTGGAGTTGGACCAAGGGTTGGACTCGATGATCTCTGAGGTCTTTTCCAGCCTAGTCGATTCTGTGATTCTGTGAAATGTGAACAAGCCTGTGCTAAATGAAATTCATCCTAAATGAGCTATGGAGAGTTTCTTCCTTTTTAAAAACTGGAATAAATGATACTGAACTGATTTCTGTAATTGAGTCTCCTCATCCATATGACAACACTAGTGCATTCTAAAATCTCTCATAACTGTCAGTAGGAAAGTCATGCTTGCTATGTTTTGTAGTACCTGTATGCATCATTATTCTGTAGGACATACAGAATTACATATCACAGAATGTATTTGGACTCAAGTGCTGTAACTTCCCTTCTGCCCGTTCCATTAAGAAACCTATACAATCAATGCTATTAATGTATAGGCATGTTGTTTCCAAACACACCAAGTGGAAAACTGTCAAGCTACAACTTTTGATGGGAAGGTCAGAGTCTGATTCTTCCAAACTTTGGCTCCCATGGAACTTCCTTGAGTGTCGGTGGTACAGAGATCAGACAAGCTGAGCTCATAAGATCAGTGTGGACCCAAGCAGACTGGTTCCGCTTCCCATCCATGTTTCAGAGAAATGGTTTTTCTCCAGTAACACACTTGGGCTTTGGTTTGTTTAGAGTAGACTTAAACCACTGTTCTGCTTTCAGAATAACCGTCTGACCAAGATTGAGGGGCTGCAGAGCTTGGTGAATTTGCGTGAGTTGTACCTCAGCCACAACGGCATCGAAGTCATCGAGGGACTGGAGAACAATGTGAGCAGGTTCTTGCTGACTGTGTGACGGAGTTGTTGCCCTAAGCTGCTCCCGTTAGTGCTTTTCTGGAAACCGTTGTTCCTCAGCTTCCCCAGTTACATGTGGGGTCCTGAGTCTTTTGAAAAGACTGCGAAGATCTTGAGTTAAAATATATTGCGTGGGTGAAACTCCTCCACATCTTCTGGAGTAGAATTGTTTGCATGACCTGGGGGGTGAAGCACAAGACGCAGTTAACGCAGCAGCCTGGCTGATTCTCAGCAATGGGAAGACTGATGGCCACAGCTGGCTGTCCCTGCCACAGCCTACCAGACAGGGCTTGGTAGATAACCTTTTCAATAGGACAACAACTGGAGCTGGAGTAGGAGACAAGTGTGGCACATGGCTTGCCTTCATGTTAGTATACATTTCTGGACAGGGCTGGTGTCACAGAAGCCTGTAGTGTTTTCTTCCTCACCCAGCAGTAGATGACATTGTTAGTGAGCAGAAACAATCTGGAACTTGGCTGTGTGCAAGACAGAAAAAAACTTTTTCCTAAAACTGTGTAGTTTCCTGCTGCAAAAAGCTTGTGCAACTCTGCTGCTTGAGAGGACACTTACAACCTGATTTTTAATGGATTCCTCTTCTTAATCTACTCTTAGGAAAGCTCACTTTTTGAGAGCCCTTGGCTGGCAGTTGCCATCCAGCCAGTAATTGCTTTCATTTTTGTCACATGGCTTCTGGGAGGTCAGTAACCCCACTTAATGAAAAACGGTCTTCCTCGCTATATTTAGGCAGTGAGAGCTCTTGTGCTGTGTGTAAGCAGCTGGCAATAATGTGTCTTTGCTTCTGACAGTTTCCAGCTCTGGGCCTGAAAAAAGCGGGACAGGGAAGATGAAACAAAGTCCAGTCTAATGTTCTTGTGTTTGCTTGTCTAGAACAAACTCACAATGCTGGACATTGCATCCAACAGAATCAAGAAGATTGAAAATATCAATCACCTAACAGAGCTGCAGGAGTTTTGGGTAAGTGCTGACTGGAGCTGTTCCCTGAAATACCTGTATACCAGTGAAAGAAACCCTTCTGATGGAGAGCAGGGGAGGGTGGTGTGCTGGAATGGCTTGGAGTAAACTCTTGTTCTGGTGACCAGCTTTAAGATCTTGATGGTCTGTATGCATAGAGTATGACAGTTTCCCCAAGGGAAAGAGCTGAGCTTAATTTTTTTTTTTTTGCAGGGCTCTGCTTAGTGTTAACAAAGCTGTCTCTGCCTAGAAAATAAGCCTTCATGCTCGTGATAGTTATGAAACAGCCCTGCTGTGTCCTATTTTTGCAGATCTCGTCTTTCTTTAAGTGAGCGTGACAATGTAATGAGGGAAGCTGATATCTCACCACTGCACTGGAACACAGAATCTGCTCAGGGCAGAGTCGCTATGTTCGTGTTGTTAGACATGGAGAAAAGGAAGCCATCTACTGGCTTACTTTCATTCCTATGAAGCAGATAACTGCTTAGGGTTGCTTCTCTTTCTTTCTGGCACCCTAAATAGGTAAACCCTTTGCTATTTCTAAGTCTGGTCAGGAAAAATGCAGCGATACGCCCTCCTGAACCATCAGTGCCCTGCCACGTGGGAGGGAGGTGTGTACAAATCTGCTCACGTTTGGGGGGAAAAAGCAGCAGGTGTTCATGGGTTGCCAGGGGCTTTAGCTCTTGTAGAGTTTCTGCATGTCAAGGCTGAGAATAAGAGCTGTGCTGCTTAATATCCGTCATTTGGAGTTCGGTTATTTAAACTCTTGGGATAAAAGGAGTGGGAAGCAGCTGCAAATGAAACCAAGCTAGATCCTGGAGTCGAGCCTGCTTGGACCATTTTCCTCATCTTGCAGTGTAGCTTGCAGGCAGATAGTGTTATTATCTGGCCAGGCCTATTCCATAATGAACTCGTTAAATAACAGGAGCTGAGAAGCCCGTTTAATGGGGGCATCTTCTGGGTGGTAAAAATGAGCCGGTGCAGCGTGGCTGGTGTGGGACCTGTTGTGATCCTTTGCAGTTTCCTCTCGTCCCTCTCTGCTGTTGCTCTGCTGATAGAGGGCCTTGCACAGCTGTTTCCACTTGTGTGATTATAGAAATAAAGGGGTGATCCTAACCTCATTGGACTTCTTTGCAAAAACACTAGTGTGTTTAAAGAGTCCTTTGTCAAAGCAGAGCACTGGACAGGATCTGTTAGCTGAACCCAGAAAATGCCCTCCTGGCTTTTTTTCCCACTTTAACACTGTTTTTTAAAAACGGTACTTTTTGATAAGGAGCTGGGCAGATTTTTTTTTCTGATGTGAATGAGTGTTGCATCTGCTGATGTATATTTTTTTCACTGCCTGTATTGTTGAAGCCACATAACAAAGTCCTTTAACACCTTAAGGAGGCAGAATTTCACATCCTAGATGCTGTGGGAATCTTGTAGCGCTTTCCCCAGTGGAGGGACTGGGACATCTGATGGCCAAGGGAGTTGCGTGGAGTAACGCTGTGGTGAGCTGTAGCAGAATGGAAGAGCTAGCAGGTTTTCTTTGGAGTTTCCAGTTTCCAGTGGGTGCCTGATGCAAGGAGGAGCAGTTGTTGAGGGGGGCCAGAACCAATCCATTGTTTTTTTTAAGGGTGGCGTTGCTGCCTCTGTATCCAAAAGCAAAGGGTGGCTGACGGCACTGGGCCACCTTGTGTACTTTGCTTCCTTGCCCAGCAGTGGGAGCATTCATCCCCTTGCACAGGGATTCCTTTGCACTCCTGCGCTGGCAGGAGAGGCTGAATCACAGTGCTTGGCGCTTTCTCTAGAGTGCAGAAGCAGTTTTCTGGAGGGAGCGATGTCACTTTTCACATCAGCTTGGCACCTATTTTTAATGTTTTGTGGAAAGTTGTGAAAGTAAAGGTAGATGTCACAGGGGAAGAAAGTCTTGATGTAAAGATTTCCAACCCTTAAATGAACAGCATATGGGCTGTGACACTGTATAAAGACACTGTCCCACTGCCTTACTGGGCCTTTCCCAGCGTACTGCTCGGGCTGGTTATGATGGCTGAAGGGTGAAGCATTTGACTCTTGTGGGGAAGCTGGAAACAGTGAGGGCTGGGGTGTGAGACAGGACAGCGCGTCTCAGAGGTTACAGGGGGAGAAGGATCATGTAGGCAGGGTCGTCTTATATGCCCATGAAGACTGTACAGCACTTTTGCCCCTGGGTGTTATAATCCTGAGCAGCGTTGATGTGGCTGGGCTCCTGCTAAGCAGGTGTAACTTGGGAGTGTCTGTTTGGGTGAGCGTGCCTGTGTGTGCTCTGCAGATGAACGATAACCTCGTGGAGAGCTGGAGCGACCTGGACGAGCTGAAAGGAGCGAAGAACTTGGAAACTGTCTATCTGGAGCGAAACCCCTTGCAGAAGGATCCTCAGTACCGGCGCAAAATCATGCTGGCCCTCCCGACTGTCCGGCAGATTGATGCCACGTTTGTTCGATTCTGAATGTCCTGCTGCCCCCTCCTGCCTGCCCTCCTTGGAGAAATGTCCCTGCTGGGTTTTTTATCCACTTACCACTCCCCAGGTCTTCAGTACACTGACAGTTGCAGTGCAAATGGTCAACAAAAAGCACTGAATACCAGATCTTGTGTACAATGCACTCATTGTTTTTGAAATGTTGCTATTATTATTATTATTATTAAATCTTAACACAAGAGACTTCCTTGTGCTTGCATCTGTTATTTATGGGGGAGATTTTGCCAGACAGTGTTTGCAACAGATTGAAGCCACTTGGAGGTGCTTGCTGGCTTTTGTTGACTGTGACACACCCTCAGGTTAGCAACATCCTTGGAAAAATATCCATCTCCAGGTCCAGGCTTGATGGTGATTTGTGAAAATGTGAAAAGACAATGACTGTGATGTGCAGAAGAATTTGAGATGCCCATCCAGGCTATAGAGTATGAGTCAGTGCTAAAGATCTGCTTGTAAAACCTGGGGGTGGGGGAAGCATTAGCCTTCCTGTAGCAATTTTTACTTTTCTTAAACAGCTACAAGCTCGTTAGAGGGTTGAGGACAAACAGCTTGAGATATGAAAGCAGCTTGAGGATGTACGTGCCTGTGTAAACTACCAGCCTTCGTGGAGCCGATGTTAGTCCTTCCATGTGTAAATAATGCTGGTGGGAACTGGAGAAGAGCTGAAAGGGAGTGAGATAAGGGGCTGTGGGTTCCTCTTGAGTAGGCGAGGGGGGCTAGTCCACCCTTACACATTCGTCGTTGGTTGTGGCTTCGTGTGCCTCCTGATGTCCCATGATTTGCCAGAGCACAGTACGGCAGAGCCGAGGCACTCAGCTCGTCCTTCCTGGGCCGTGCAGAGGCGCTCCCAGCGCAGGGCGTGCTGGATGCAGCCTGCGGCTCCGCCGTGGGCATGTCAAACACCCGCACTGCCCCAAGGGAAGCTGAAAATGGGCTGGACCTACTCCAGAGGGAGCCATTCGTGTAGTATGACTTCCAAGATGCCCTTCATCCTACAAACGTCATTGAGGTCCCTTGGTAGAGACTTGTGCTGAAGTCCCTCTGCCTGGAGTGGCAGGTGCTTGGACAGCGGTTTTGGCAGCGTGAATCTGGAGAGGAACGAGACACAGCCCTTGGCACGGGAGTCAAGTGGGATTGGTGCTGCTGTGGGAAGAGACAGCAAGATTCCTGGGGGCTGTGTGTTGCACTGCTGTACATCTGCCTGTTGTTACTGATCTGATCTCTGCTGAGTCACAGCTGTCACCTTCCAGCTGGCAGTGCCTGCTGGAGCTGGCTTTATCTGTGCTAGGAGTCCCTAAGCACTTCTGCAAATACAGCCTCTTGTAGTATTTGGGAATTAGTCAGGACTGCTGTGGCAAATGTATTCAGCTTTGTCTTAGCATCATCATTTGCTTGTTATTAATACTAAACTAATACAACTGATATTGATATGTTTATACTACGGGTTAGCAGGGTGCAGGTCTGGTGGCACTTTGTTACAGATGGCGTTTACACATGGGAAACGTGCTTCCACTAAATACAGCAATGTGCTGTTGCCATCCCTCTGCACCTGACTGATCTGGGCGACTGAACTTGGTACCTCCAGCGACTGGAAAACCTCCCTGGGAGCACTTGCCATCTGCCGCCGTGTTTGTGCAATGGTTGTGTCACCGCCGCAGGGAACAGCTGCTGCCCAGGCCGGGGGGTCGGCGTCAATGGGCAGATTTCCCCTCGTGCCAGCCTTCAGGAACCTTCTCCTCAGTGAACCTGTGAGTATCTGGGAGACATTTCCAGTGTGGTACAAAGCAATGAAATGTGTATTGTAAATATGAAAGCTGTTCAAGAGATGTGTAGGTTTGCAAGTTGTCGTGTACGTTTTCAAGTTCTCTGGCAAAAGAAGTACAATTTCTGACTGCTTTTTAACTAAATAGATCCCTTCCCTCTGTTAGGGATTGGACCAGAGACAACAGTGATGGGATGCAAGTGTGAGCAGGAGATGTGCTGATCACTGCACATCAGCCTCAAAGGTTTTGTTGGGCCGTTGCCCATCAGGGCTGTGTTCCACCCTGCTGCCCTGCCAAACTACAGAAAACCACTAGAAAAAAAATGGCAGGGGTGTTTGAAAATTTGCTCTTGGTGGTACTTTGATTTATTCTGAGCTGGCATGGGTTTGAATCTTTGAAAGAGTGGGCTGAATCCCTTCTTCAGCAGGAGACTGGCAGTATTGAGTGGCCAATGTGGCCCTGTGGAAGGTTTTGGAGGTTCCCTTTGCAGGCTGTGTTGCTTTTTCTCATCGGGCACAACTCTGCCACTGAGCACAATGCCACGGGAGCTGCTGCAGCGATTGGAGGGATCTGCACCCTGCAGTGCTGCTGAGCCGGGCTGGGTCACCTCATCCTGCCCTGGGTGCGGGTGGTTGGTGGGAAGAGATGCTTTGACCCCTGCACAGCTCCATGAGCTTGCCATGGCGGCTATAAAAGCAGTGTCTTGGCCGCTCAGTGGCTGTCACAACTGCACATGCCCCTTGTCCCCTGGGCTGCTGGCTGGCAGTGTGTCCCTTGGCTGGCAGCACCTGGAACGCAAAAACACAGCTGGGTGTTTCATTTTCGCTCCCCAAAGCTGACAAACCTGGCAGAAACTTTTCTCTTTTGGGTGTGAGGTGAGCACAGTGCTTAAAGTTGGGCCCCTCAGCTCCAGTAGGACAGGGAACTGCTGTGCTGCCATCCAGAGACCTGGACAGGCTGGAGAGTTAGGGGAGGAAAAATTTAATGTAATAGAATAAGGGCGAGTGTAGAGTCTTGAATCTGGGCAGGAACAACCCCAGGTTCCAGTGTAAGTTGGGGAACGACCTATTAGAGAGCAGTGTAGGGGAAAGGGACCTGGGGGTCCTGGGGACAGCAGGGTGACCATGAGCCAGCACTGGACCCTTGTGGCCAGGAAGGCCAATGGTACCTGGGGTGGGTTAGAAGGGGGTGGTCAGTAGGTCAGAGAGGTTCTCCTGCCCCTCTGCTCTGCCCTGGGGAGACCACACCTGGAATCTTGTGTCCAGTGGTGGCCCCTCAGTTCCAGCAGGACAGGGAACTGCTGGAGAGAGTCCAGCGCAGCCACCAAGATGCTGAAGGGAGTGGAGCATCTCCCGTGTGAGGAAAGGCTGAGGGAACTGGGGCTCTGGAGCTGGACAAGAGGAGACTGAGGGGGGACTCATTCCTGGGGATCAATATGGAAAGGGGGAGTGTCAGGAGGATGGAGCCAGGCTCTTCTGGGTGACAACCAGTGACAGGACAAGGGGCAATGGGTGCAAACTGGAACACAGGAGGTTCCACTTGAATATGAGAAGCAAGTTGTTGGGGGTGAGGGTGGCAGAGCCTGGCCCAGGCTGCCCAGGGAGGTTGTGGAGTCTCCTTCTGTGCAGACATTCCAATCCGCCTGGACACCTTCCTGTGTAACCTCATCTGGGTGTTCCTGCTCCATGGGGGGACTGCACTGGATGAGCTTTCCAGGGCCCTTCCAGCCCCTGACACCCTGGGATTCTGGGAAAGTTTCCCTGGTGACCAAAAATTCTTGTGCCTTGGGCAGACACTGCCCCTTGTGTTCTAAAAGGACTAGCTAGAGTTTGACAGCTACTTTGCAGGTCTGGGTCCATGCTCAGGTCTTCCAAAGCCTGCGTGGTTTTAGGCTAGTGCCTACGATTGTGGGGCTGCAGCAGCATCTGCCCACCGTCCGACCTGGGGCAGCAGGACATGGTGGGATGGGCTCCATTTGGGCTAAGAGAGCACAGGTTAAGCTGGGGATGAATACGGTTCTCCCTGGCCTGTGGTGGAATCTGTGTCTCTCTGCTTGCTAAGCCCACACCCCCCTGCTCATACCCCACATGCTCTTTGCAGATTGCCGTGGTGGTGATGTTCCTGGTCTCTGTTACCCTCTACCAGGCAGTGCTCGCCATCCTCCTCTCCAGCTCGGGGTACTTCTGGTTTGTGGCTTCGGTAAGAGGTGGCCAGAGCCACTCCCGGACCTGTTTCACTTGCTGGGCTTGCTCGCAACCCCCTGTGCTCTGCGTGTTGCTTTTCCCTGTAGGCATCCCGCATCGCTAGCATCACTGGCTCGGTCGTGAACCTCATCTTCATCCTCGTACTCTCCAAGATCTATATTTCACTGGCTCATTTCCTCACCAAATGGGGTAAGCTGGTGAGGGTCCTGCAAGCCAGACACTGATGGGAGTGAGCAGTCAGTAAGGGCAGAGCCCCAAATGCAGGGAAAGCTGGCTGACAATCCAGAGGATGATGGCTTTATGGAGTATAGGAGAGCTGCGAAAACAAGACCTTCAGGGAGAAGTGTTTCGTCAGCAGAAAAAAAAAAGAGTGTAGGGTTTATCTTCTAGGTGGTTTTGATGGAAATATCCACGCTAACTTTTGAGGTCTGGGGTAGAAAAGCATATGGGGTATTTTTGTTGCATTTAATGAGAAACGAAGGCTGTTCATATGGAGCAGAACAGAGGAAGATTATTTTTTGGTGCGAAGCAGACAGCCAAGCGGCAGGTGCATTGATTGGTACTGCCCCAGGTCTGGGGACGCTGGACTGTGGGGTGCTGCTTCGAGTCACACCACATGGAACAGCACCCTGGGGCAGCACAGGGCCACATCCCCACACTCCCCCGCAGAGATGCACCGCACCCAGACCAAGTACAAGGATGCCTTCCCCTTCAAAGTGTTCATCTTCCAGTTTGTCACCTTCTATTCCTCTCCCATTTACGTCGCCTTCTTCAAGGGCAAGTAAGGCCTTTGTGGGGAGCAGGGCTCTTCCCCATCTCCTGCAGCCATTGAGGCCTCTGGGCTTTGCAGGGCTGAAGGACGGGGCAGCGCTGCTGCTGTCGTGGGCCAGGAGCACCGCGGTGCGGAGAGATGGTCCCACCAGAGAGCGGAGCCTTCCCAGGGCCACAGGGTAGCGCCAGCCTGCTGTGGGCTAACAGATGCAGCTGGTCCCAGCCTTGACCGGGGGTCTCTCTCCAGCAGAGGCACCCACCACCAGCCCTTTTGTCCCCTGTGGTGGTGGAGACAAGGGCTCTGGGTGAACCAGAAGCAGCCCGTCCTCCCCAAGGGCTGCTCCAGGCACATCCCTGGGTCCCTGCTCACGGCTCTGCTGCGGCTCCTGCCGGTTCGTCGGCTACCCTGGGAACTACGTCAGCTTTCTGGGGGTCCGAAACGAGGAGGTGAGTGCTGGCGGGGAAGGACCCTGTGCCTGTTGCCCCAGCCAGGGCTGGTGCACACTGCAGGGATGCCTGCCCATGCTGGGGGGGCCTCTGATCCCCGCATGCCCGACCCGGCAGGATGAGGGACCCTCTCTCCCTGCAGTGCATCCCAGGCGGGTGCTTCATTGAGCTGGCACAGGAGCTGCTGGTCATCATGGTGGGGAAGCAGATCATCAACAACAAGCAGGAGGTGGCCATCCCGTGAGTATGGCGTGGCTGCCGGGTGCTTCAGGGCACGGGTGTGCTGTGGGGCTCCGCGGTGAGTGGTGCTGGCTGGCTGCAGTGGGGGACAGCGGCCACTCTTGTCTCCCCAGGAAGCTGAAGTGCTGGTGGCACAAGCACAAGCTCCTCTCCACCCAGAAGGCGAGGAAGGAGGCAGAGCAGCCACCCTGGGTGATGAACCACCAGCTGCTGGTGTTTGAGGGGCTGTTTGATGAGTACCTGGAGATGGGTAGGGACTGGCCTCGGGGTTGGGGAGGGCAGAAGCACTGGAGGAGAGAGTGCCTCTGGGGAGAGGCAGGAGGTCCCCAGAGGAAAGGACCCCGAGCATGCAGGGTGCTGGAGGGAGAAGGGCTGCCCCACGCCCCCAGGACAGAGCTGGGAGATGCCGCAGCTGCTGCTGCTGCCTCTCAGCCTGTTCCGCCCTGCTCTTCCTCCTCTTCCTCTCAGTCCTACAGTTTGGCTTCATCACTATCTTTGTGGCAGCTTATCCCCTGGCACCCCTCTTTGCTCTCCTCAACAACTGAGTGGAAATCCACCTGAATGTCCAGAAGTTCATCTGTGCCTACCGGCGGCCAGTGGCCGAGCGAGCACAGGGCATTGGCATCTGGTTCTCCATCCTGGAGGCCATCGCTCACCTGGCTGTCACCAGCAATGTACGCCGGGCAGGCGAGTGGTGAGGGGGTAGGGGAATTTTTACCGCTGTAAGACCCTGAGTGGCGAAGGGAGCTGCAGGGCCTGGGGTGCATCCACCTCTGCAGAAGGTGCAGCTCCAGCCACAGGCAGTGGGAAGCCGTCACCCTCCAGGGCATGTGGCCCTGCCTGGGTTTGTCTGCGGGGTGAGACCAAGACACAGAGCCATGAGCAGCCAGCTGCTGTCTAAGCCCAAGTGGCATTCGTGTCTGGTTTGTCAGGCTGAGGGCAAGGAGAAGTGGAAAGCTGAGGGCACAGAGGAGGTCCTGCTGGTGGGCCTGGGGTGTTCCCCTGGCTGCAGGACCTGCTGCAGCACATCTCCCTGCTCCCAGGCCTTCCTCATCGCCTTCACCTCCGATTTCCTGCCCCACATGTACTATGAGCACGTCCATGACAGCAGCTTGAGTGGCTATGTGAACTTCACCTTAGCGTATGCGCCGTGGGACTTCGTCCTGCAGAGCAACACCACATGCAGGTAGGAGCCCCTCTCCCTCCTTGTCTGCCTCTGCTCCTCATTTGATTGGACTTGGATTTGCTTTTCTCTGCTGCCACCACAGCAAACACTTTGTTTAGCACAGCAGCCTTTAGCCAGGTCCGCTGCCCTGAGCTCCTCAGAGCTCTGGCTCATCCCAGGGCTGAGCTTGTGCCAAATGTGCCCATTCCTGGGGCGATGTGGGAGGTTGTCTGCCCATCCTGACCCGGGGCTAGAGCAAAGCTCTCGAGTTGTGGTGGGAGATGGTTCTGTGAAGGAGCAAGGGAGAAAGTCCCGCCGGTGCTGGGCTGAGGTTGGCCAAGGGCTGGCTCTGCTCCAGCACGCGGGCTGGGGGATCGAAGCTCCTGCGGCAACGCGTGATGGCGATGCCCGCTGTGAAGGGGACAGAGGCAGCAACGGCTGCGCTTTGCTCTCACAGATACAGAGCATTTAGGGACCGAGAGGGCAACTTGACCTTGACTTACTGGCAGCTGCTGGCCATACACTTGGGCTTCGTCATCATGTTCGAGGTACCAGCCGCATGGCCTGGGCTCAGTGCTGGGGCAGGGGGTGAGGACCTGCCACCTTGGCCAACCTGCGTGTTCCCACTCACTTCCAGCACGTGGTTTTCTTTATTGGACATGTGATCGCAGGGCTGGTACCTGACATTCCTGAGTCTGTATAGGTCAAGGTGAAGCGTGAACAGTACTTGGCCAAGGAGGCCCTGGCTGAGAACAAGGTGGGCTGCACCGGCTCCTCCACCTACTTCTCTGAAGCCTTTTTTGCTTTAAACTTGTGCAGAGGCACAGGCTGAGCAAGGTCTGCCCTGTAAGGAGCTGTGGCAGCTCTTGCTAGTGCAAACACCAGCTTCCTTTTTCTGTGGTTCAGGTTCTTTTGGAGAGACAGGAGACAAGGAGCAAGGCCAGCGTCACGGATCAAGCTGCAGGCAGGGACTGGGAAACGGAGCAGCTGGCCAGCAGCTGAGCCGCGCAGCATGCCTGAGGCCCGTGGATGGTGCTGGGACCGAACAGCTGTCCCCGGCTCCCCAGTGGGCCAGCCTGGAGCCGCAGGGCAGCAGGCATGGGCCTGCCCTGCCTGCCTGGCACCCGCGGTTTGGGGACGTGGAGAGGGACGCCGCTGGCTCTGGGTGTTTGTCCAAGCTTGTTGGTAACCACAAGGTAACTCCAGCACCGAGTTAACGACCAGCACGGAATGAAGAGGCCATGCTGAGCTCACAGAGGGCAGTGCCTGCAACAGCTGCACAGCGCAGCCACATCTCTGCTTCCAGGGCAGGGCTGCAGCCTGCTGCTCTTGCCTCTCCTGCCTCCTCCTGTGCTGGCTGCAGCTACAGCTGGAGGGACGGGGTTACGGTGAGAGCTGCTGCTGGGGTGGAAGAGCTCCCATGGCGCCGGTGAGCTGGAGAGGCTGTGACCCCGACATGGCAGCCCCCAAAACTGAGCTTCGCCTCTCAAGGAGCAGCAGAGCAGAGGCTCTGGTTATGGTGGTGAGCAGGAGGGAGCACTCCTCCTCCCCTGCACACCTTCCCTGGGATGATGCCCAGTGCTGCCTCCCTCGGCCCAGCCACTCACCTCGGCACAGGCATGGCCGCAGAAGCTCAGACATGCACGCTGGAACTCCTCCAACTGGGCTAAACCCAGCCAAGCAAGGGCTGCCTTGGATCTTGTCCCACCAGTAGAAATAATATCCGTGACACTCCAAGCTGTTTCAGGTTTTATTTTAGAATTTATAAAATTCCAGTGTCATCCATACTCATGAGCCTTTTTACATGTTTGCATATAGTCTCCAAATTCCAAAATTAAGGCCAAGGGATCATTGCTATGGAAACGTACAATATGGAAGACGTCAAAGAGAGGGAATGGACACATGCCACAGTCTGCTGTGGAAGGAGGGTGGTGGGGGACAGTACTCGGTACAATCACTTCATTATGTTCTTTAGAGTGGAGGGTCGGGCTGTGGGGCACGAGCCCAGCTGGTGGTGCCCCAACTGTAACTCAGGCCGAGCTGTGCGACTGGTGAGGGCACAGGGGGCATAACAGGGGGAGGGCAACAGGCTTGGTGACAGGACAGACCTAAGCTACCGGGGTAATAAACCATTTTCTGACAGATGCAGATGGGGAGTGTCTGACCATCCTGTCCTTCAGGGGCAGCCAGGGGACCTGCAATGTGCTGCCCTCAGCTCCATCATTCTCAAACTTAAAGAGTGCACTGGGAGGTTTTGGTTCAACTTCTGCATATCAGCCTCTTCCAAGAAGAGCTGGCATGGGAAGGAGAAGCGTCAGCACGTCAGGCCTGCTGGAGAGGGAGAAAGGCAAGAATGCCGGGCTCAGCCTGCCAGAGTTCTGGGCCTTTGCTCTGTAAGCAGCACTAGAGAGGGTAGGGACTCCTGCTTGTTCAAGAGCTGAAGCAGCTGGGATAGAGGAATGGCTCAGACTACAACCTCTTTAGGACCGAGGCAGGGGAAGGAGCGACCAGAGAAGCCCCACGTTCCCTGTCTCCCTCCACAAAGACGTGGTTTTCCTCTTACAGGCTGGAGGAGCTTGGACACAGCCCCATTCCAGGAAGCCATGGCAGGGCCGGGCGCAGCGGCCCAGAGCACAGAGCATGGATCACCCTCTGCTGCCCATACGATGGAAGCCTTGGGGAGGGCTGGCTGCACCAGCAGCCCCCGTTGCCAGCAGAGCAGAAGCCTGGCTCACCACTGCTGCACCTACAGCCCTGGGGCCAAGCCCCATTCTAGCTCAGCAAGCAGTCCTGCGGCTCTCTCTGCTTCACAGCCTGACCATCACCACACTCAGCTTCTCTCTGAGGAGCTCCTGCAGCCACTTGGAGACTAAAGGCTCCTCTTGGTTCTCTTCCATGCTTCTGCTCTAGGAGCCAGGGCAAGAGCTGGAACAGCCGCCTACCCACCTATGCTGAGAGGTCACCATCGTACTGACTTTTGAGGTAGAAAGAAGGCAATAGTAATAGGTGTCCCTACCACTCAAGCCTAGATGCTGCAGTGCTAGCAGAGGACTACAGCTTCTCAAGGCCACGCTTCCCCCCAGCCTCTCCTGGGTCGTGCCACTGCAGCAACCGTGGCCAACCCAGATGCGGCCCATCCAGCAATACCGTCACCCGCTGGCTCGCCTGCCTGCTGGCGCTGCTGGGAAGGGTGGACGAGGAAACGCGAGGAACTAGGAGCGGGGTCTGTCACCGCGCGCTGGAAGACTCGTGGAGCGCGCGGGCTGGGGCTGTGCTCGGGGTGCACAGGGTGCGCTCGCTGCACTCGGAGGGCTTTACCTGACCAGGGCAGCCGCACGTTGTTCTGGTCCCTTCGATCTCTGCTGTCTCTACAGCCTAATGAAGATTTTGTTCCTTTAAAAAGCAAGTTTCTGACCTTCCAGATTATTTTAAGCTCTCCCCACAGTCAGCTCTCAGCATTAAATGAATTTTCGGCAGTTAAAAGGAAAAAAAAAGTTGATTGCACTCTACAAAGGTAAGGTAAGGCCTGGGATAAACACAAAGGAAAGAGGGCAAACGTTTTGGCTTTAGAAAGTCAAGGAAATTTATTTCCTGAGGTCATGAGACAGGAAGTAGATTCCTAGCCACAGTAAAGGAGGTCTCCTAATGAAGGCGAGAATGCCTAGTAAGACATGCTCAAGAGAGCGGATTGCTCTGCTAGCGCTTGGGAAGCTGCAAATCTTAGCCACTTTGAGTCAATTATGAAGTTTCTAACAAAAACACACACTTTTAGTGTTTGAATCGGAGTGGAAGTCTTGTTCCAAAGAAGGAAAGAATATCCATCAAGAGATGAGGGTTGGTCCTAGCCACGGTGATAGCTGAGGGGAGCAGGATGGGCTCTAGCACTCCAGACACCATTAGGAGACCTCTTGGGGCAATTGACTTGTGCTCCAGCCGCTGGGTCAGATTTCAGACAGGAAGTATTTGTGGCAGGTTAGTGTCAGGTCAGCGGGCTGGAGGAGATGTTTCTGCTTCCAGGTCATTATCGTTTGGGTCCCCAGGGAAGAGTCTTGGGGGCCACTTGAGCCCCAAAGCTGGGGAAGTCTTCAGAACTGCTCATATCAGGGGCCTAGAGCAAACAAAAAGGGAACAAGTTAAGCTCCTGCCCTGCTGCGAACCTGCACAGTGTCCCCTGAGCTAAGCAGCATTTCTGATGTGCCGTGAGCAGAGACAACGGGTGAGGAATGAAAACAATCGTGATGTCCTTAGGATGGTCCAGGGTGGATGGCTGAGATGTCATCTAGAGATGACATTTAGGAGGGTGCAGACAGGAGCAGACGGCAGCAGATCAGGGGCTCCGAGGGCCCAGTCTCAGTCAGTCAGTCAGTGGAGTGGGGTCAGGCCAGTCCCTCGGCAGCACCGGGGCAGCTGAGGACAGAGCTGCCACCCGTCCCAGCCCAGCGCTCCAGCCACAACAACTGTAAACACCCAGCTGGTTCGAGTGACAAACTCCAGTGCCCCATCCCACCCCTAAAACCAACATGACCTGGCAGGACACTTTCTGCTAAGGGTCCCCCATTCCCCACCAGCTCCACATCGTGGCAGTCAGTGCAGGCAAGAGACAGCAGTCCTTTGGAAGCTGGAGAGGCAGTGTCTGGGTCTGCCCTCATCCTGCATGGACCGCAGGAGAGCAGGACAACCCTCCACTGCTGTCTCTGCTCCCAAGGGAGGAGCATGCTTGGTTTCCCCAGCCAAGGTAAGCGGGCCAGACCTCAGAGCAGGTCCTTGGCGAAGGATGCCACACTCCCTATGCCCCCAGGCCCGCAGCACAAGCTGCACTCACCTTTTCATTGTTGACAGTGGCCCAGGGGGCATCTCTCACCACAAAGCCCTTGGACGGGGCCTTGGACTCTTCATGCGAAGAGGGCTTCATATACACCTGCATTGCCTCATTGTCCACCACATCTGCAAGCTGCAGCAACACGGCCAGGTTAGAGGGGGATCTGGATAGTTCCTTGAGCTAGTATAACACACCTCCTCCCCATATCTCACCACGCTGTAACCCATCCAAAGGTCACCAGCATGTTCCACAATGACCAAACACAGTGTTTCTGCACTAGCCTGAGGGCCACCAACTCCTAACTGATGCAAGTTGCAGGAAAGCCAGCATGTGCACATCCTGGAGGTGTCCTGCATTCACTGTCCCCTCCTGGACAGTGGGGCCAGTCCTTGCAGTGCTTCAGAGAACACTGACTGGGGCTCTGCGACCAGCTGGCCTGAAGGACAGTTGCAGATGAGGACTCACTGCCACCTGCACAGGGCTTGAGTTCTCCAATGCAGTGGTAGAAAACACCACATGGAAACACTTCACACATCCATCTCTGTGGCAGAGTAAATCCTTGCTGAGACCCTGCACAGATATGCCAAACACTTACGTATTCCTCCTCCAAGTTCAGGATGTGATCAATAGCTTCTTCAACATTTTCAGGGAGTCCTGTCACAGTCACACAGTTGGGGTCAGGAGCTCCACTCTGGGGAAAGCGAATATCCACCTACAACACAAGGAACGGGACAGGACTTACACCTGCACACGTGAAAAGCCACAGAGACTCCCCGTGACCCTCATCATTAGCTTCACAGAAGAGAAAAGCCCTGATCTATTCACCGCTGCGAGTCTGTTTAGGACCTCCCTAGTTCAGATGCTAGAGGTTGCACAGGAATATACCTGGCCTTGCAGCTCCCTGTGAACGAAGGCAGAGCAGGGTCTGCAGTAGGGACCCATCTTCCAGAGGGCTGCATGGCCAGTGTCCTTACGCTGCTGCAGGCATTTTCACCATGAAGGCATCAGCATGAAGCACAATAAGCTTTCTGTTCCTTCCACAGAGTCATCCTGGCTGACAAACACTTTATGGAGCTGGCTTGGTGCATCCCATACACAGCCACTGACCTCTCTTGCAGCTTGCCTTCCAGATAGGTGCAAAGAAGCCATACAAGACGGGACCAAAATCAAAGGCTGCTCTTTTGGGAACCAAACAGTTTGTTTCAGCAACTGCGCCCAGCCAAGATGCAAGTTTCCAAAGCCTTAACCGCTCTGGATTCACATTCATGACTGCACCGTAGCAAAGCATGCTGCTCTCCCTGGAGTCAGCTCACTTCACCAAATCTGAAGCCCTGAGAGCGGGCCAAGATTCCAAAAGCCAAAGCCTAGAGAGACAAAGAAATCCAGAGGATCTCCCCAAGTTAAGCTTGAGCTGAGTGCATCTGGGCACAGTCCTCTCCCAGAGCCCCCCAGCAACTGGCCTGACTGTCCACCTGCAGTAATGGAGCAGCTGACATAACCAGCTCCTCCCTTTGAAGACCACGTGGAACCCTGTCTGCAAGAAATCCACTGAAAGGGCTGCACAGTGACAGAGCGCAGTGCTGTCTGCAAAGCAAACGCAGCGCACTGAGGAAGCATTTCCAGGTTCCTCATCTGCCTGTGTTCCAGCAATACAGCAAGTGCTCAGGCTCCCCTCACCTGGCTCGGGGACGGGTGGCGCACAGCTGAGGTCCTTGCAGATGCTTCAGCTGGAGACTGGGTGCGGTGCCCACACAGCCCAGCTGCCTGGGGCACACCAGGGTGCTCTGGCCTAGGGATTCTGCTCACTTGTGGTGACAGAGCTGGAGGTGAGCGGGACAGCACCAGATTTTCTTTTGCACCTGTTCTAGCTGAAGGTGCTCAAAAGGCACAAGATGCAAGGACCACAAGGTGTGAGCCTCACGCTCCTGAATTCAGCTCCCAGCACCAAACTGCTACCAAGCTCTTAGCACAGGAACAAGTGGCACCACTGGCCCAGCCCAGCCTGTGCTGCATCACCCCACCGCTCACCTTGAACTCATCCATGATTTTGCGGATGGCTTTACCACGTGCTCCAATGATGCGTGCGTGAACACGATGGTCCAGAGTCACATCCTCAGAGACCATCTGCTCCAGCTCACCAACGATCTTCATGATGGCATCCCGGGCAGCCTCGGCATTCTTCTCATAGCCAGTGATGGTGATCTGGTCTTGGGCCTGGGGCACAGGCAAATGCATAAGAGACCAGGCTCATAAAGCAGCCAAAGGCATAAAGCCTTCTCCCTGCTAATCACCTCTACCCTCCACCTTATCCAAAGGTAGCACAGTGAGGTCAGAGCCACAGAGAAGATACTGTGCTTCCTGTGCTCAGAGACAACCAGCAGCCCTCTAACTTCTCACCTGGCTTTCATCATCCTTGTCAGGGAACTGGATGTTGACCTCATGCTCTGTGCGTATCTGGGTGATCACTGCTCCCTTCCGCCCAATGATTTTAGGGTGATACTTGGGATCCACAGTGACTGTCAGCTTGAAGCTTCGCAAGGCCTGGAACAGGAAAAGCAGAGTGAGGTATGACAGGGCATACACCACAGCTGGTCCAGTGATGTCCACCTAAGTCCCAGTGTCTCCTTCTGGCTTCTGAGATGCATGGAACAGATTCTGCAGGGTCATGCCAGAGTGTACGTGGCTACAGAAGAGTCTGTCTGCTGGGGCCCTGTGCTTTCAACAAGTTCAGCAAGGAAACTACAAGCAGCTAACAACCATGCAACTAGTTCCTCACCTGTTTATTCAGAGCAGTGATAAGGATTCAATGAGAACAGGTATGGAGACCCCTAGCACAGTAAGGTTCCCACCTGGCAGTGTCTTAGAGGTATGTGAAAGTGTCACAGAGCCCTGGGCAGTCCAAAACTCTCTTATCAGTTCATGTAAAACGGGTTCCATTTGGGTAACTCCACACCCACAGAGTAGCTAAGGGTGCTCTCAAAACGAGAGCGGTTCCAGGAGTCTGTGCAGCTTCTGAAAGAAACACCCAGAGGCCAAAGCTTTGTTTGGCTGCAAGAAAGGAAGACAGGCACAGGCCTTACCCGATCCTCTTGTTCGGCCTGCAGTTCCTTCACTCTTTCCAGCAGCCCAGCCTTGGCACGGTCCAGGTTGGTAGCCAGCCCAGTGATGGTGATGATATCCGACTGCAGCTCAGGAGCAGGGACCTGGATGTTCACCTGAGTAACAAGTACCGATGATTGTTTTGTATCACTGCATCTCGCTGCTCTCCCTTGCCATCAAGATCAGCTCCCACCCAGACAGCCTTAACCACAGTGGAAGGGACCTCTGGAGGTCTCTGGTCTGACCTCCCTGCTCAAGCAGGGCCATTTAGAGTCCGTTGCCCAGGACTGCATCTAGATGGGTTTTGCACAGAACCCTGTTTCTCCAGCTGTTATCTATATCAGATTGCTTTGCTGCAGGGCTTCAGCCCCCTGCAGTCCCTGTGACAGCTTTCTGGGGAGACAGACAGGTGCAGCAGAGCTGTTTCGCCCAGCCTAGGAGAAAAACAACTCTCCCACCGGTGGGGAATCCCTGTAGGCACCAAACAAGCGGTGCAACCTTCATGGCATCAACACCGATCATACAGCTTCAGCACAAAGCCACAGAGCCAGGGACTAAATCAGACAGGTCTTATTTTCTTATTACAGAACCTGTATTCCATGGTCAAGCCACAATGGTCCTGCATGTGTCGCAACTGACTGACATCACCACTAACATGGTTACTTACAGATTCTCCAGGACCGAGGAGATGGGAGGAAGGGCAACACTATGACGTGGAGCAACTACATCAGTGGACAAAGGAAGGGCTATGGATGTCGTCTATCTGAACTTCTGTAAAGCCTTTGACACGGTACCCCACAACATCCTTCTCTCTAAATTGGAGAGGTGTGGATTTGGTGGGTGGACTGTTTGGTGGATGAGGAACTGGCTGGATGCTAAAACCCAGAGAATAGGGGTCAGTGGCTCAATGTCTGGATGGACACCGGTGACAAGTGGTGTCCCTCGGGGGTCTGTATTGGGAATCTTCATCAATGACATTGACAGTGGGATCAAATGCATCCTCAGCCAGTTCGCGGATAACACCAAGCAGAGTGGTGCTGGTGACACACCTGAGGGACAGGATGCCATCCAGAGCAACCTGGACAACCCAGAGAAGTGGGCCCACGTGAACCTCATGAGGTTCAACAAGGGCAAGTGCAAGGTCCTGCACCTGGGTCAGGGCACCCCCCAGTATCAATCCAGGCTGGGGATGGAGGGATGAAGAACAGCCCCCAGGACAAGGACTTGGGGGTGCTGGGGGTGAAAGATTGACCATGACCCAGCCATGTGCGCTTGCAGCCCAGACGGCAATTGTATTTTGGGCTGCATCAGCAGCAGCTTGGGCAGCAGGTCAAGGGAGGGGATTCTGCCCCTCTGTTCTGCTCTGGGGAGACCCCCTTCAGTGCTGGTCCAGCTCTGGGTCCTCAGCACAGGACACATATGGACCTGCTGGAGAGGGGCCAGAGGAGCCACAGGAATGACCCGAGGCTGGAACAGCTCTGCTGGGGACAGGCTGAGAGAGTTGGGGTGTTCAGCTGCAGAAGAGAAGCTCCGGGGAGACCATAGTGCGGCCTTTCCATACTTAAAAGGGGCCCATAAGAAAGATGGGGACAGACTTTTGAGCAGGGCCTGTTGTGATAGGACAAGGGGTGATGGTTTTAAATTAAAGAAGGGAGATTCAGGCTGGACATGAGGAAGGAATTGTTGCCCTGAGGGTGGTGAGAGCCTGGCCCAGGTTGGCCAGAGAGGTGGTGGATGAACCATCCCTGGAGACATCCCAGGCCAGGCTGGACGGGGCTCTGAGCAATCTGAGCTGCTGAAGATGTCCCTGCTCATGGCAGGGGGGGCACTGGGGGAGCTGGGAAGGGCCCTTCAACCCAAACCATCTGTGATTCCACAAACTTACTTCAAACTCATCCATCATTTTGCGGATCCCACTTCCTTTCTGGCCAATGACGTAACGGTGAAGATCAAAGGGAACTTCCACCTCAATGGTGACAGGAACCAGAGCCTGCAGAGGAGGAAGCACAGTTTATCAGTTGAAATACCTCCTGTCTTTCAGCTTGCCATACATTTGCCCAAAAGAACATGTTGTTGAACTGAGGTACTTCCCCTTGTAATCAGGACAGAAAGAAAAAACAACTGTGAACACCAAGATAACCTGTTGGGCCTTAGAGCATTTCTTCCAAGCAAGTAATCTTAAACCCCACCTCTAGGGACAGGCTGTTTTCATATCCTTGGCTTCCATCTAGCAGAGACTTGGACAACAACACTAAAGGAGGATAGCAAGGTCTGCTAAAGCTAGAATGATTCACCCTCAATCAGACTTTCTCTCTTTCCAGCTGTAGGCAGGTCATGCTTTTACGGCAAGTAACTTGGTGCTACCTGTAAGCTCCAGCAATTGCGACATCAAGCACTATGATTCAGGTCATCAGGCTACATGATAGAGCAATGAGAGACTTCCCTTGAGTGGCACACACCACCTTTCCAGTTAGCATCAGAGACCACCTGGATTGCAAACTTGTCTGAGTAGTTTTTATTACCACCACTAAAGCCTGCAGTGAGGTTCTTGCATCAGGGTATCACTACATTACAGGGCCAAGGGGCTCAGAAAGCCACGTACCTGCAGTGCCTCCTTTGCTGCCTCGCACTTCTCCCTGCGGCCAGAGATGATGATGATGTCGCACTTCTTTGGAGAGCTGGGATCCGGATCCTTCCCATCCCTGCCTTCCCCACCTTCCTCGCCATTCTCTTGCACAGCTGGAAGCACAGAAAGTCTCATGTTAAATGCACAGAGCTCCTTCCTTGCTCATTAGCTCCTCAGGCTCAGCCTGGGCTTTGCCACAAGAGGTCAGACACCACAGACTGCTGTGGAGGTTACTCCTAGTATAGGCAGTTTGCCATAGCTTAGCCTGGAATGAGCAGAACAAGATCATTCACTGAGACAGTCTCTTCTCCTCCACACCTCTCTGGACAGCACTGACATCGCCTTTGCCTGCACAGAAAGGACCTGCAGTTGCACTATGGGAGTGGAGGCTGCTCTCCGACATCAGCAGAGGCAGCGAGGCTGGCAGTTTCTTTCCTGGCAGGGAAGTTCAGCAGCACAGCCCTGGATGGTACAGCAGGATAGCTGGTGCTGGGTCCCAGCTGTGCTGAACTCAGTACACCTAGCGACGAGAGCATGAGAGCTCAGAGGGACCTTGGCAAGCCTGTAGAGCCATTTTTGCCAGGGCAGGTCCTCGTACTCCCTGCACTCTGAGGTGAGAACACATCCAGAATAGCCAGGTCTGCGGTTTTACCTCCTAAAACTGTCCACTCTTCCCAAGAGGGCATGATTGATGCTAAACTCAGATTCAAGGACACCCCAGGGAACACCTGGGATCAGTTCTCCAGAGATTGTGAGCAGGACATCTCTGCTGATAGACGCTGTAGGCTACATTACACTATACTCATTTGATTACCCTAACTACTATGAGAGCATGCATCCATGGGTATAATACCTGGGTTCTCCTCCCTGTCAGGGAATTTGATCTGGACACCATAGTCCCGGGTGATCTGCTGGATTCGGGATCCTTTGGGGCCCATAATGGAGCGGTGGAACTTTTGAGGGATGGTGCATTCGATTGTCACTTGAGCTTCCTGTGAGAAAGCAGAGTTGCTCTATTGCAATGCAGCCTCTTTCACACCAGAAAACAGGCTGCTTGTGTATGGTCAAATCCATAATGGCCAAAGCAAGGAGTTACAAAAGGTAAGAGCTGCTGGGAGGGGAAAAACTGAGTTTCCCAGAATCTTTCCTCTCTAAGAGAAGTTAGCAGAGGATTTCTTAATGAAGGCTTCCAAGACCAAAACTCAAGCTCTTTATTACCATGAAGAGGAAGCACTAGAAGAAAGGAAAAATATGAAGACGGAAGGAAAGAAAGAGAACAGGTTTGACAGTTGTCTGCTTCCAAAAGACAATACTAACAGCAGAGGAAACCCCACAGAGCAACCACTGCCCAGGGCCAGGCAGGGAAAGGCACAAGGTGGCTCCACTGTTTTATTTAATGTCTAGAAGTACACCATGGAAGGGCCTCCTACTTACACTCCTAAAAACTAGGAAGATAGTCAGAGGAAGCAATTCCTCCAGATAGCATTGCTATCTTGGAGCCAGCTGTCATTCCTCAGGCTGAGATCTAAAATCTGCAGACCTTATGTGTTGACAGCAAAACTTCAAATCCCACAACTACTGTTGGACTTGTTCATGTAAAGCGTGGCTGTGCAGCGGATTCAAGAAGGGCACTTTTGAAGCAACAAAATATAGAACAAACAGCTTTCCCATAACATACCAGGTCCTCAATGATCTCCTGGATGCGTTTCTTGGCTGCCTCCACACAGTCCTTGGCTCCCTTGAGGGTGACTTTGTCGCTCTGGGTGCCAGAACGCGGGAAGCTAACCATCACACCGCCATACTCATCTGCAATCTCACGCAGAACTTGCCCTCTCCGGATGACAAAGTGGCGGTGGTGCTTGGGATCAACCACCATGGAGTCTTCAACCACATTATCCTGCCAACAGACGAAAGCCAGTCAATCCCACCTGTCTCAGTGATAAGCACGAGTTTGCTGCACACAACAGCGATCAGCTTACAACCTCTCCCAACAACTGATAGTAAGGAGGAGCTTCCTGATCTCCCATGAAGGGCAGTAGATGGTTTCAGGACAAGTGGGTCCTCCATGCTGACTCATTACATCTTGCTACAGTGATAGGCATGGAAGTAGGAAAAGGTAGTTCATACCAGGTTCTTGATGAGGGCCTCCAACTCCTTCTGTGCTTCTTTGACAGCGTCCTCAGTTCCCATGATAGTAATCAGCTCCTGATCTTTGTCGTCAGAGGTTGGGAAGATGATGCGGGCCCCGGTGTTGTCACGCACCTTACGGATGTTGCCACCCCCCTTACCGATAAGGAATTTGTGGTACTCTGGCTTTGCACGGAGGTCCACGGTGTAACTCTTTGTTTGCTGAAAAGAGTCAATTAACCATAGAACATGTCAATATATAGAAAATACACATCAGCATCAACAGCAAGCGTGTAGGTATGTAATCTGCACCCACACACAGTGTTGCAAGAGCAAGGTAGATGCAGCGTGCTGTCCAAGTCAAAAAGGTAAACTGTGTCACAAATTAAAATCACTACCCGAAAGATGTTCTCAGGGCTGGAAGGCTAACTCTACACTCAGCACAGCTGGTAAGAATACGAGCAGAAAAGACATCGCTGGTAGAAGGGTGACACTCCCACAAGGCAGCATAACCATTTGCTAACTGACTGGTGCAAGCCGGGCAGCAGCCACAAGCAACCAATCAGGAGAACGTGTTCACATGCTGCTATTAGAAAGGGGTTTTTTTCTTGCTATTAATGACCAGTCAGTCAGTCCCAAGTCAAAGCAAAGTCTTGTAACCTAAAGTTCTCAAATCTGAATATATGCAGGGTGCACTTCAACCCCAGAAAAGAAACAGCTGGCCAAAACAGTCTGCACCTTCCCCTGCGAGACAAAGCTCACCTTTTCCTCAGCCAGGTGCAGCAGCTGTTTCTTGGCTTTCTCCACATCCTGGGCTGGGCCCCTGATGGTCACAGTGTCACTGCCAGAGCCCTCGGTGGGGAAGTGGATGTGGACTCCACCACACTCCTCCATGATGGAGCGGATGAAGCGGCCTTTGGCGCCAATGAGGGAATTGTGCAGTTTGGAAGGAATAGACACCTCCACCTCTGTGATGTTGGCCTAAGAGAGGACAATACCAGGCTGTTAGTCAAGATGCAGAAACCTGTGTGCACCCACTCTGCTCACCCTCCAGCTTCCCCACTGCTGGGAGCTTTACAGAGCTGCGTGTAAGAAATGCCCAACCAGAGGAGTTTGAGGCTGGCTACTCCTGACACGACCAGCCACAAACTTCAGTGTAAGAGTCACAAATACTGACACATTTGTTTCCTCCCGGCCTTCCCACACTACAAGCACTTTTTCTGTATTTATGTCTTATAGCAACATTTTCAATCCCCTCATCTGCAACAGGCCAGTCATTTAACTTACCAGCTCCTTCTGGATGGCAAGAATTCTGTGCCGAGCAGCCTCACAGTTTGCTTTCTTGCCTGTGATAATAATTGTCTCCGAGTTGCTGTTCTCTGCTGGGAGATCAATTTTGGTGTTGCTTTCTTCACGGATCTGCCAAAAAAAGGAAAAAAAAAAATAGTCTCAGAAGTGTCCGTGTCAGAAAAAAGCCCCTGGATGTCGTATTTGACATCACCACTGAGCAGGTGAGAGCAGCAAGCGAGGTTTGGTTGCAGGCAGTGACCAAAATGAGCACTAGAGATAGTAAAGATATCTCACTTTCTTGATGTTGGCACCTCCTTTCCCAATGATGTTCTTGTGGAATTGTTTGAAGATGGGGACAGAAATAGAAAAGCTGTTTTCAACCTAAGGGAGAAAGGAAGGGAGAACTGAAGATTACACACTGTCAAACGAAGCTCCATCCCAGGAACTTGATAAACAAGCTTACACACAATTAAGTTCTCTATATGAGAGACTTGCAAGAATAAGCAAAGGCAAGCACTTTCTCCTATAGCCCTTAAATAACAGGTATCACTCCCCTGCGCTCCCATCCAGCCAGAACAGCATCTGTAGCTCCCTCATCTTGAGGTGCTTCAGCCTATCTGAGCCTCCAGGGTTGGCCAGGCACGTAGGAGAGAACAGCAGACACAAGTCTCCCTTACCAGGTCTGCCACCATCTTCTGCATGTATTTGGTGCACTTCTCCACCTCATTTTTGGGACCTCTAAGTTGGACGATGTCACTCTTGTGCGCAGGGTCTGGGAAATTGATGATAACCTGCAAGAGGTGGGCATCTATAGTTAACTCAAGATAACACAAGAATTGCCGTGTCAGACACATGCAAAGGTTGGGGGATTCTACACATTCCCTTTCCCATTCATAAAAGGGTAACCATGTTAGCAGCCTCTGGCCAAAAGAACAATCTTCTCATACATATTAGGTATAGAAGACACTAAATTTATTACTTCAGTGACGATGTGTCTGCTACCCAAGTAGGAAATATCCCTTCTGGGTTCCTCATCTCCTAGAAAGCCTCACCTCTGGGAATTTCTCCCGAATTTCCCGGATCCGCTCACCCTTCTGTCCAATGATGGTCCGGTGGAATTTCTGTTCAATTATTAGGTCCTTGGTGCGTTCATTTTCCTGATGAGAACAGAGTTAGACTGAGTGTTCCGCAGGAGGGCCACATACATTTATTTACCAGTTTGCTGCCTGACAGTTTATTTGTCAGCATTGTCCCTCTTTTCTCCTCTAAACAAAATTCACTCCAGGCTGACTGACAGAGAAGGGGTATCCAAGAGACTAGAGGAACATATCTGTGAAGAGGAACTCACACTTGTCATAAGATCCAAGTGCTTGGTGGGCAAGGGGCACACACTTGCACCAGAAGGTTATAAGGGAACGTAAGAGCTCAAACCCTGTGGCCTCCCAGGCACCACATCCTACTCACCATACGGGAAGCGAGTTCCAGCAGCTCTTTCTTGGCCTGTTGGACCCCCTGTGGGTCTCCTTCAATTCTGATCAGGTTGCTCTTCTCATTGTCCGGGGGAATGCGCACAGACACCTTGTAGAGGTCCTTAATCCTGTTAACTTCAATGCAAGGGCCATGGTGACACAGTCTGCTAGGCTAAGACTAGGAAGCAAGGCTTGGAGGCTGTTTATGGAGTAAACCAGCCTCTGAGAAGGGGTCAGTGGGGTGGGGTTGAAGCAGGGAGAAGTGCCTTTTCACCCTGTAGTTCACTGGGAGCAGATCTGTGCCACACAAGAACCCGTACAAGTAAATACTGTGGCATCTACAGAGCAAACTGTTTGTTTGCCAGAGTGAGGCCTTTGTTTCTTCCCCAAAACCAGCACCACATTTAGATTAGAAGATGATAATTCATTTCTAATCCCAAATTATTTTCTGGGGAGAAACTCCTCTAGCAGCTCTCCACCACCCCCAATCAGCTGCTAAAATGTAATTCACATAGAGCAACTTAAAACCAAAACAACCACACAATTCTTCAGCTAAAAAACCAAAAATTTCTTCCAGAACATGGCAAAGTAATACTACCACTGTTCAATTTCCCAAGATTTTCACACATTAAAGCCACCCTAAGGCCTCACTGCCCATTTACCTCCTTGTGCCAACACCCCTTCAGAAGCACAGAGGAAATGTGATGGAGGTGGCACCCTGGATGAGCTACAGAGCCCCTGATACGATCTACTCAAGATGGGGAGTCCAAGCACAGTAAGGATTTGAAAGGCCCCACTTACTGTTAGCTCCATTCTTGCCAATGAGGTGTCGGTGGAATTTGTGGTCAACATTGATTTCTGCATAATCCATCCGGTTGATCTATAAAGAATGACACAGGGCTGGGTAGGGTAGGCCACCACTACTTCTGTCTTGTGTCCAAAGTAACGGCTACTGCCAGCAGTGGCACTTGCTCTCCAGCTACTCGCGATCAACTACAAACACTGCGCACTTGTTCCCCCCAGCCAAACCTGCAGCAGTTTGGTCCAGGCTCCAGAGGAGGCAATGGTTTTACTACTCACAGGTCAGTGGATGAGCCCAGTTCAAGTTCAATATTAATCATTTAGTTTAAGTAGATGCACACCAAATGTAATAGACTATTTAGAGATATAAGGCTGTATGATTTTTAATATACTCTTTGATTCATGTTACTTAGTAGACTAGATTTGCTAAAATTTTAAGCTTGTATTTACCAAAAGCAACTGCAGACTATGCTAAACGCCTGCAAGATAAAGTCCAGCTTGTGTTCTGCTGGGAAAAACGGAACTGACTGGGAAAACAACGATCCAAGGCCAACACAGAGACACCGCAGACATCTGCAGAGCAAGGCCTATTTTGCACTTTGCTAAGAAAGGATTTATCCAGACAAAATGGCACCTGCAAGGTTATGGACCAAAACCAATGTCTACAACTGCACAAAACAAAGGCCCACGTGGAGTCAGGGAAAAAGGGTCCAATGGGGAGCAAAGGACCTGGTGGTGAAATTTTGCTATTGGAATGGATCTTGGAGTGAATGGTTTGTAAAGATATGAAAGTTCCTCATTTTCTATGCTTGGGTGGACATCCCCGCAGGTATCCAGCTTGAGCCAGCCCTTCTGCACTTCTGCTCCATTAAATTTTTATTTTTCTAAGAATTTTGGCTCCTGAAATTCTGCTCTGCATATGGTTATCAGGCCTTGCTTGAAAGTTTGCTACTGGAGTTTTAAAATACAGACTCCAGAGCGAATGGCTATCAGGGAAAGAGGAATCCTGACAGTTTGCACCGCAATGGATGCGGCCTTACCCGAAAGTTTGTCTCTGGAGCCCCAAGACACATACTCTGGAGTGAACGGTTATCAGGGATGGAAGACGCCTGAAGGTTTGCTTTGTGAACAGATATCAGGCTCCTGGAGAGAAGGTCAGCAGCATTCGGCTTGGCATATTTGCCCCATGCAGTAAATAACAGAGTGAACCTGCCACCAAACTCTTTAAGTTACGCTTCTCTCTAAGAAATTTAAACATTGTTCTGCAGCAAGCAGAACCCGGAATTACTCCCCCATGACAAGCACTCTTCCTGCCATTAAGCAGAGCAGAAGCACGACTCTGGTTCAAGCTGAGAGCACCGTGGCTGCGAAACATTTAAAGGGACTTATCTCCCTCTCCAGTTACGACTGAAAGAGAATCCTTCCTTCTCTGCATCAGAACAGTTAAGATCTGCTGCTGTTCTTTTAAGAATGCTATGGATGAGCTTCCTAAAAAAGGGCTTCACCCATCTGCTGCACAACTTGCCTTCTGCAGGCGCTGCTAAGCATGTCAAGACATCATATGTGGATGCAATACACACCTCTGTTGCCCCTTGTCCCCCACTTTCTTCTTATGTACTGGAACTAGTAATACCAACTTACCAGATCCTTGACCATGACTTCAATCTGTTCCTGAGCCACATTCACATCTTCTGTAGGTCCTTCCAAAGTGATTTTATCTTCTCCTTCAGTGAATTCGATGTGAACCTTGAGACAGAGGAATGAATCCAGTGAGAATTTTCCAAGACATAAGCCAGGTCAACGCTGTTAAGTCAGGCTGACGCCATCAATCCCTGCCATTAAGAGATGGTTTCCTTCCCACAAAGTACACACATCATTCCCATGGTTTCAGAAGTGGGGAACTTACAGTTCAGGCCATATCACAATGTCTAGAGCCCAAGGCTTTGGTGCTGCCCTGGATTCTGCAAGGGCTTTGGAGAAGTCACTCACCCAGCCTCTCTCTAGATCTCACCTAACTCACTAGGGAGAAGCCTCATTGAAGTCAGTGTTTGCAGGTATCCTACTACATCAATTCTCAACATAGTACCACATAAATCTTCCTTTGAAGGGCTCAACAAATGAGAACTACAGAGGATTAGTGGTGTTCGCAGCACTAAGAGAGAGGCTCCTCTTAATATTAAAATCTGCGTCACTCCGTCTCTGTTTTTACCCATGCTAGAATACATTTCTCTCTTCTACAAAGAGTGACCTGGACTAAACCATATTATAGATCAGAGGGTGCTAAGCTAACCAGCTTATCCATACCTTTGGCATCTGCTGAGTTATTTTGGCCAGGTTTTGCCCTTTCTTTCCAATAATGAAACGATGAAGCCAAGAGGGGGCAGAGACCGAGGAGACGGTAAAACTGTTGGCCTGAGAGACAGAAAAACAGAAGCTGCTTGATGGACAGACTGGAAGAGGTTTGCACAAGAATACAGTTCCAATTCCCACGTTGCACCCTCAGTACTGGCTTCCAAGCTGCATTGCTAACAGCATAGAGAGCACCCCCCTGCACCTCTCAGCAGTCATGGATGCATCTTTCAAAGACGGCCTAACCCATCTTGTCAGTACCTTTGCATAGACTTCAGTCAATGCTTGCCCAAGCTTTTCAGGCTCGCCTCGCAGTATCACCGTCTCCGAGCTACTGTCAGTGGGTGGGATCTCGACAGAGACTCCAGTTTTCTCCAAGATCTCCTGCAGGGAATTCCCCTTGGGGCCGATGACATACTTGTGCTGGGACTTCTTCACCTCCACCGCAATGGTAGTAGTCTTCTTCTTCTGTAGGGGCAGAAGCACTGGGGCATCAATCACAGGGGGTAGCGAAGGAGAAGAGTGAAAGGATGAGGCACAAGATACAGTGAAACTCTGCACCCAGGGAAGAGCAAAGCAGTACAGGTTGGGGGCAGACCTCCTGGAAAGGAGCTCTGCAGAGAAGGACCTGGGAGTTCTGGTGGACAACAGGTTGACCATGAGTCAACAATGTGCCCTTGTGGCCAAGAAGTCAACGGTACCTGGGGTGCAATAAGAACAGTGTGACCAGCAGGTCAGGGAGGTTGTTCCTCCCCCTCTACTCTGCCCTGGTGAGGCCCCATCTGCAGTACTGGGTCCAGTTCTGGGCTTCCCAGTTTAAAAAGGACAAGGAATTACTGGAGGGAGTCCAGTGGTAGGACACAAAGATGCTGAGAGGTCTGGAGCATCTTTCTGACGAGGAGAGACAGAGAGAGCTGGGGCTGTTCAGCTGGAGAAGAGAAGCTGAGAGGAGATCTCATCAATTTTTATCAATATCTCAAAGGTGGACAATAGGATGAGAGGCAACAAGCACAGGAGATCACATCTGAATATGAGGAAAAACTTCTTTTCTTTGAGAGCGCCAGAGTCTGACCCAGGCTGCTCAGAGTGGGTGTGGAGTCTCCTTCTCTGAGACATTCAAACCCACCTGACCCGACCCTGTGTGATCCACTCTGGTGACCCTGCATTAGCAGTGCGGTTGGACTGAGGGATCTCCAGAGGTGCCTTCCAGCTCTAACCATTCTGTGACTCTGTGGAAGGTGAGCCCAAGGGTTCTGCAGTACCCCAGCACCCTTTGGGCCCCTGCCTTGTGCTCAAAAATTCGCAAGTGAAGTACAAAACCAATATTCTGTGTCAAGCTCCTTGGGACACTACACGGAGGAGACCACATACACACACACACTTTTGCACAACAGGGCTCAACGCCCAGCTATCGCCCAGGCAGAGCTGTAATGCAACACCATGTAGGCTACTGGGCTATAAGCTGATTATCTCTGTTGAAATCCAGAGTGGTAAAAATACAAACCTAACCATGAGCAAAACCAGCTCAACAACATGCAACAAGGATGTTTGCAGTAATGTTGGCTGTGGAAAATAAACTGGATTGAAATTCACTCTTTGCAATTTGTACTTATGTAGCAACTTTGATACTGTCAGCTGGCCACCGCTGTAGACTTCACACTTCCTTCTCTCGCTTAGTAGCACCTGTGTGAACAAGAGTCCAGGGAGCTCTTTGTGCTCTGCTAGTTCCCGTGACACAGAAAAGAGATAAATCTGTCACCTCCCTGGTAGTATCAGCCCAACCTCACTCTGCTGAGTGAGGAAATTGTAAGATCCAGGGCTATGTACTGCATGGGTTGCTGAGCCAGAGCTGACATGAGGAGGATGCAACTAAAGTAGAACAAGAAGGGAAAAGGAACTATGAGGAGGGTGTGGGGAAGACAGGAAGCTTTATAGACCATCCATACCTTCTCCTCGTAGATCTTCTTAACACGAGCCACAGCCTGGGCCAGCTGCTCCTTTTCTCCTGTGAAGACTATCTCTGTCTTGTTGACGCTGGGTGGAGGAATGTTGATGCGTGTCCCTGTGTCCTGCATGAGCTCACTCACCAGCTTGTTGTAAGGACCAGCAATGAAGGGATGGTACACTTTCTCCACATCCAGCCGCTCCACAGCACGCTTATCCTGGAAGAACGCAGAACAGAGCTTGGTGAGAACTGCCCTCCATATTACAGTGTCTGCCGGACACAGCTAAGCTCCCAATGCTGCCTCGCTTCACACTCTGGCCCAAGAACCCTTTTCAGTTTGTAGACTTGTAGATCTCCATCCCTTTCAACCCACAAATACTGCTGTTGCTGCTGATGCGTTACGATATTCACCTCTAATCTCCTGCCTTATCTCAGCTGGCACCTAATATGTTCACTTCAAATACGAAACACGTGTATCTGACTTCAGAGATTGAAAAAATGGAGAACTAGAAGCTGCTGAACTTGGGAGTGGTGCCAATGGCCTAGCACATGTCTCTGTTCAGACTAACACATTAGCCACTGACTGTGGCCGTGGTGACTACAAACATTTAATATACCGAGGAGATACAAAATGGCAGTCCAGCTAATGCCATGAGAGACATTACAGTACTCACGTACCTGCTCAGCAGAGATCAGCAGGATCTCGTGTCGCGCTTTCTCAATCCCTTCTTTAGTGCCGGTGATCTTGATCTGGTTGCTGGGGTCATCTGGGCGGGGGATCTGGATTTTGGTTGCAGTTTTGAGCTCCAGGTCCTGCAGCTTCTCGCCATTCTTTCCAATGACAAAACGGTGATGCTCCTTAGGGATGGCAACTGTCGCTGAAGCCTGCAACACAGGAGCCAAGCATCTGTGAGGACCCTCGCCTGCACTGGCAGATCCACGAGAGCTGAGTCAGGGAAAGCAAGTTAGGTGCTACTTGGCAGTGCTAATGAGGAGCAAACACAATGCTCTCCCAGCACGTTCTGTCTGAGAACGGATACTGCACCAGAACAGTTGATCTACAGTGCCTGTGTACCAGCAGTCTAAAACCCACCTTTCCCTTAAAACTCTTCTGTTTGTACAGGACTAGCACTCTGAATCACCAAATGCCTTTAGGCACAGATGAGGAGGTGCCTGTCCTCCAGGACACTGGGGCAGCACCAGACAGCAACTGAGATGATGGCTCACAGGCAGAGTTTATCTGAACTCTGACATCTGCTACCAAGGCTATGGAGAACAAGACACGCAGTCTGACTCCTAGGAAACAGAAATTCAACACCAGAAACCTATTCCGGCAGGCAGACAGCTAGGAGATGCTTACCACTACTACGTGCTAAGGTGTCTTTAATGTAGCAGATGCTGCTCCTGAGACAGCCTCTACAATGCCCCTCTTGGAAAAGATGTCCCAAGAGCTTCTCTCAATCTACCATTAAAGGGCTGGTTTGTAACAGGGATTCCCAACTTCTTCCCTTTTCACTGAGTTTTTACTGACCTGGTAGCTTATGATTGCTACCACGCTCCTGATCCCTGTGAATACGTAACTACTAAGCATAATTAGACACTTAAAATTCAAGCTGCAACAGAAAAAAAAAAAAAAAAGATCATTTTGTGTGACTTTTCAGCTCTGTGTCCCTGTACTGAAGCCAGCCAAGCCTAGAAGAAGTTGGGACTGCAGACATGCCTTTCTGACCTGGGGCCAGGGCAGTAGGAGGTGTATTTGAGGACAGTGGGTCATGGATCTGTGGCAGTACAACCTGAACTATTTTTTCAGATGCACATTATGCAGGGTTTGTCCCTCTCTCTTCCCTCTGGCAGAGTATGACACACAGGCTGAACAGCACTAGGCAGACATGGTATTAACTATTGCATTAAGTGCCTTTGACATTACACTTTAAAACACGCCATGAGACCTGGCTGTGGTATATCCCAACAAGAACTACCATCTTGATTATGAACTCAAGAATCTGAAGGGAAGAAATCAAAACTAGGGGACTGAAAGGAGAAGCAAATGAAACAACAGGGCTGTGGCTCCTCACCAGTGTGGCTTGAGTTACACAATCCAGCACCCTGACCTGAAGCCTTCAGCTGGACTTCCTCTTCTCTACTTTTCTTTCTCCCATCCCTCTGCGTTCTCCTCTGAAGAACTTCAGAGCAAGCACAGTCCTGTTCTTGCACCCTACTAGCCTGGCGTGAGGGGCCTGCGCCCTCTTGGGCACCAGCACAATGTCACTGTTTGCAATTCAAGTGGTCAGAGATTGCAGACTCCACCCTTCATGTACCACCATGGCCTGTAATTAGCTTTGAACCCTATTTTAAGCCTCATTTCCATTCCAAATTGCCAATTGTGTGCTTTGAAAATATATGGCAAAGCTGACTTAGTCATCTAATAACACCTCTTTGGCTTATAAGCACACACGCCCAAGGGTCTCAACGCATTTGCGAGTCTTAGGGAAGAGCAAAGCTGAAGTGAGAAACAGTTAGATGCCCTCACCTGAGTCTGCAGCCGAGCGACAATCTCCTTCCGAGCCTTCATGACTGCTTCCAGTTTGCCAGAGACCATGATCGAAAGGCCCTGGTCCTTTGCGAGAGACAGCTCCAGGTGAGCTCCTGTCTTCTGCATGATGTCAAGGCAGATCTTGGCCTGCTCGCCTTCTCCAAACTGATTCATGTCCTTGTATTTCCTCTCCTCCAGTGGCACGTGAAACACCTGCTCAGCCACAGAATAGATAAAAGAAGGGCACAGCAAGCAGTCAGTGTGCTTTTGATCACCAGTGCTTCCTTCTCTTATTGCCATACGGGACTCTTCTGGCATACTAAGTTCCCAGGTTTGTGCAACTCATCAGCCTTTCCAGTGGCGACATGAGCTGCGAGCAGAGGAAGTGCGAGAGCACGGCAGCAGGCAGTCTCTCTCACATGAGGGTGTCTTCCTAAACTACACCAGGCAGACAAGAACGGTAAGATATGGGGAAATATTTCAACAGATTAGCGCTCACTACTTGAATTCTCCAGTCCTCCCTTTAGGCCCGTTCCAGCTATGTGTGTAACGGATGCAGAGCTCCTTCCGGACAGTTTTCCAGCACATCCCTCCCCTCCAGAGCAGCTCAAGCTCTCAGCTGCAGTCCTCCTCATGCCCCAGGGTGAAGTATGGCAAAGAGGCCACCGATCTGACACACCCAGCATTTCATGCTCCAGGGAAAGATCCACTTCACCCACTTTTTGGAGGGAGGAAAAGGACAGAGATAAGACACCCACTCCCACCAACCTGAGTGATGACAGAAGCCTTTATGGGTCGGATTTTGCTCCAGGGCCCAGCAGGTTCCTGGGCAGCTTCCAAACATGGTGCTTTCTCAGGGAGCGGAGGGAAGGCTTCCTTGTAGGTTGGAGGATCATTCTCTTCTTCAGAGTTTAAAGCTGTAACTAGGGTGAAGCAAACAGAGTAAATGAGATGCTCTCTCTGCAGAAATGCCCCTATTCATAGACAGTGCAATTGTATTTAGGCACTGCTAACAATGGAGAGCAAACGACTTGGGCGCTACTATTAGTCCTATTATGGTTATGCTTGTGGAGCAGCCAAGTCTGCAGCACAACTGACCTCAGCACAGCACAGGCTGCAGTAGATGCCATGAACAACCAGCCTTGTCTGAGCGGGCACTATGGATGCAGGAAGTGTACATGCAAGTGAACAGTGTCAGCAAACAGCACATTACCCCCAGCTTTGTCAAGAGGGGCTTAATTAGGGGAGAAAAGGCTGGGCAGAAGGAAGTGAAAGGAACAGAGCTAGGCTGCAGGCCAAAAGGTGATAAGACAGACAAACACCCTGGAGGAAGGCAGAGAGAAAGAAGTGCTACAGTTAGGGCTGAGCCGAGGGAAAGCCTCATGTTTGACTCAGTTGTGCACTGAGCCGTGCCAACGAGGCCAGCTCACAGCTGGAGGACGGGCACCAAAACCCATCAGTGAGTCAGTTAATACCGTTATACTGACTTTCCCCAGGACCTGGCTGAGCAAAGGAAAGGGATGCCAGCCCAGCACACTGCTTCCACGAGGCTCTCTTGTAGCCCAATGCCCTGTCCCATGGCTGATGGCACTGCAACCAGAGCTCTGTACGGGTCTGGGGCTTGCCTCCTCCTGGCGCTGCACAGCATCACCACTGCGCTGCTGGTGGTGCCGGTAAGCCAGAGTTTGGTGGGCCACCAGTCTAGGAATGGGTGAACGGACATGCGGACTGAGCTTGGGTAACAGCAAGGAACCTTGCCTGTGCATTCTGCATTTAGAGGCATATCACAGGAACTCAGCTGCGTTTTCTCACCTTTCACCTGCTGCTGAGCCAGGCCGCTGCGGTGTTCAGCGAAGCTCTCCTGGGTCAAAACTGCCACGGAGCTCATTGTCGACTTCCCACCCACACACAATCCGGGTATGCCACTGGAACAGACAAAGGCGGCAGCACTATTACCAACACCATTCGAGATGCACAGAAGTCTCTCCAGGAAGACAAAGTATGTGTTACTGAGCACCGTTCCAGTCTCAGACTCTTGAAAAGCCCCTACAGTGCCAGTCAGTTGCCCAGTTCTCTTGCTGAACCAGACAGGAACTCTGAGGGGATATTTCCTCACAGCAAAGTGGTCACCAAAACCAGAGCTCCTCAGTAAGGAGGCAGAGGATGTTCAACCCAAGAAGGCCACTGGAAAGGTGGACAACAAAAGTTGTTAAAGCCTATTCTAATTAATCTATCCGTTAGTAATGGTGTGCAATTTTAAAATAAGTATCTGAAGGCCTGGAGAGTCAGTCCAAGACCATTGTGTAACCCTGGAAAGAAAACAAAAAGGGCCCTGGATGATGCTTCCTCCTGAAAAAGACTTAACTAGGTGCCTGAACTCCTGCTGACTTACAGGTGCACTCAGAAAACCACTCTGATAAGCAAGCTCAGCAACAGCAAGATCTTTGGCTCTCCCAGAATAAGAACTTACCAGCTAAATGGTCAGTAGCCAGAGAGTCCGTCCTGTAAGCTGCCCGTTTGTCAGCCTGCCAGCTTTTGCTTTATAGGAAAAAAAAAGAAAAAAAATATTTATGTGACTGCTCCAAGACAACAGGAAAACACGACACCCCCGTTACTGTAACTTTCAAAAGAGCAACGCTTGTACCGCGTTTAAAACTTGCACCCTCTCCAAAACTGACTCATACTGAGTCACATGTCAATGTGCTTTACCTGTCATGTTTCACTAGAGCTACAGCAACACCACTATTTACTTAAACTTCACAGCAGGAAGCTTGGGGTAGCGACTCTTTCATCACACTGGCTACAAGAGCAGCCATCCAGTATCAGGCAAAAATACAGTCAATTAATAACAGATGTGCAAGATAGACATGAAATTTCAGGGTTGCAAGCAAGAGCATCAACATCTAGTCAGAGGAAACTAACAACCTGAAAACCTGCCAACACCACTGCCATCAGTCAGAAGTTAGGAATGTAGTTCAGTGGAGCCTGGGTGAATCAAAACAGACATCCTCACAAACTAAGGCAAACACTCAGGGCTAGCAACACACAGCTGCTGGCCAGTCCACCTCTTCATTTTTTTTATTGTAATAAGATCATGTACCAGGCACTGAACTCTGTCTCCAGGCCTAAGTCTGCAAGTCGGAAGAAAAAAACCCACACTGGTTTACATGGACTACTTTAAACACATACACAAGATGGAACCAGGAAAAAAAATACTCTGTTGGTGGGAGCTTTATATCTCCTGTGCCTGGATCTGCAGATTTACTGAGAAAGTGTTTAGGAAACTAAGTAAAAATGTAAAAGATGGTACAGTACACGTTCTGCCAGATGTAAAACAGTTCCTCAGCGCTGGAGCCTCCCTGGCAGCCACGTGTGCTCTTGTACTCTCCTAAAACACCCAGTGCCTCTGACTGCTCGTGGGATGAGCGGCCCCTCGCACACAGTGCTGCTCGCACACTGCTCAGTGAACGGACAGTTGCCATTTCTGACCTCCCAACGCACCAGAAAAGGCTCCCAAAAAACATGGCATCGCTGATGTGGCACCTTGCATCATGCTTATGTTGTGACACAGTAAGGGAAAGCGACACAGTCAGAAGGAAAAGAAGGAAGAACAAGTGATGCAACTGGGCCACACAGGCCCGATCTGCGCCCAGCGAAGTCTGGAATATTTTCCCCTACTTCAACATGCCTCTTATCAGGTGCAAGGCAACACCGTCTGCACTACCAAAGCAGCAGAGCTAATGTTGCAATTAATCCTGTAAAGATCCGCTCCTAGGAGGTGGCAGGCACACGCAGCCGTGCTGTCCGAAGCGCAGCACGCAGTGTGCGGAGGCTCTGCAAGGCATTTGCTGCTGGACACGAAAGGGTGGCTTGTAACCTAATCTCAGAGAAATACCCAAGTTCTTCTCGCTGTCCATGGTTACACCATGGTGTAACATATGGTTACGTGTCCGTGGTACATGACTGCTGCAGAACCAAGGAAAGCGCGTTAGTGGTATGGCACCTGTCCCAGGCTATTTCAGCGGGGCCTGCAGACTCGGCCATTGGCTACTCCAGCCCCTCGCGTCGCTATGGAGGTAGCCAGCACCTCACAGAAGCTGCAAACAGGAACGACGGCAGGAGCGAGAAGCATTCTAGACATCACAAGCAGCTGCCAGGGTCTGGCTGGAGCCTTATTAACAGCATGGATGTGCTTGTAACTCTCATTTCTCAGGGAAACGCCACCTGGCTCATCTTGCACATGCTCTGCTCCTTAGAAGAGGGTAAGAATGAGAAGCCAGTGAACAACACCCAATATAGTGCCTGCCTGTGAGCCGCGACCTCAAGGCACAGCTGCTGGTTTCATCGTGTCCATGCCAGCTGCAGACATCTTCCTTGAAGCCTCCATCTCAGAAAAGAGCTGAACATTCAAAGAGACATCGAAGGGCAACATTTCTCTGTATGAATTTCTGCTTTGTCACCCATACAGCAAGCTAAGAAGAAATGCTCTTCTTCTCCAGCAGCCTCAAACATCTGGTATATCACAAGCCTAAGGGATTCATCTCTGGCCAAAATTGGAGGCAGCCATCAGAACGGTATTTTAAACGTAATGTTAAAACCAGCGGCTCAGGCATTGCCTTTGGAGCCTACATCTCCTTGACTTTCCACTTGAGGTTTTGAAACTAAGGTTACAGCTATGTCATGCTAGCATGTGGCTGACTGGGTCAACAGGTTTTAAACTGCCTAGTTCATACACCGTCTGTAGCACTGGCTTTGTGTGCCAAAAGAAGTTTCAGAAGTCTAGATCGTGCTTAAAATAAAGAGAATTAAATCATCCTAAAAATAACCTCCAGCAATGGCCAGACCTAACCACATGGGAAACATCTGTATGAAGAGAAGCAAAAGCAAAGCCATGAGCTACACTGCCAATAAGATCAGCATTCGTGCACAGGAATATCAGTTACCTGTTACTTAAAAGTACATTTAATAACAATATTAGCATTTTTTAATGGGGGTAACTAAAATCAGATGCAGCTAGGATCGCACCCAGCAACAGGGCCGGGCTGGCTGGGGCATCCGCTGTGCTGTCTGACACCCAGCAGGGCAGGGTCAGCTCTTAGTAATGAGTGGTCACACATGAAAATGTTTTCTGAAAACCAACCAGCTCTCCCAGATAACAAAGGGCAAGGCCCCTGGGTTGTGGAAGGTCACACAGCTGCTGTGTGGCAGGACAGGGTCTTTCATATCACACTGATTCCTGACTCAATACACCTCGTGCCTTACGAGACACAGCCAGGCTCACACCTGACCTGCCCCCTGTGTTTACTCTTCCATTACACCATGGCCCGCCGTCCCTGCCTGCCCTCACCCTTGGACAGAAGCTGGTTTTGGCCTGTCCAGCACACAAGAACCTGCGTCCTCCCACGCAGCCCCAGCGGGACAGGCCCTGGTGGTGCTTCTCACCAGGGCCAGGCTCCCACGGCCACACACCGAGAGGGGCAGCGGCCTCAGGGACCACTCACTGCCCGCCTGCTCCTGGACACCGGCACGGGCAGGCGGGGAGCTGCCGGCCGCTTCCCCCCGCCGGGCCCCGCGGCCCAGGCCAGGCCGGGGCGGGCGGCGCCGCCAGCGCCACCTCAGCACTGCCGGCACCGGGGGCGGGGCGGCGCCCTTAAAGGGCCCGGCTGGGCCCGCTGTCACCGCGCGGGACCGGGGCGCCGCCCGTGCGGGCCCGGCAGCACCAGCCCGACGCGGTTCTCCGGACTGCAGCCCGGGGGCGGCCGCGTCACGCAAGCGGGGGAAAGGTGGTCCCGCGGGAGCCCGGTGACAGCCCCCGAGCACGGCTCCGCAGCCGCTGGGAAGCTGCCGGTGGCGGCAGCGAGCTCGGCATTCGCACCTTCCCGCCGCCCGCTCGTTCCCGCCGGCGGCGCAGGGAGCGGGGCCGGGGTGCTCGCCCCTCTGGCCGCGGCAGGACCCGGGCACGGCTGCCCGCCGCCGGCGCTCCGTGGCTGATCCGGCGCTGGACGAGCGCCCGCCGCCGACCGTTCTGGCTCGTACCAACCGCAAACCCTCCGGCCGCCGGGGAACGACGTGGAGCCGTCTCGACCCGCGCCGCTGCCCGTCTCCTCCCGGCGAGAGGGACCGCGCCGGCCCGGGCCGCCCCTCCCCGCGCACCCAACGGGGCCCAGCGGCCCCATCAGCTCGGGCCGGCGCTACCGGCCGACACAGCCGCGCTCGCACCGGCCGAGGCCGCGCCCGGAGCTTCCCCCCCCCCACCATCTCCCGCCGTTGGCTGCCCCGAGCGCCCCGTTTTCCGAGTCGGCCCCCGCCGGACTTTGCCCGGCCCGGCCGGTGGGAAGTTGGCCCAGAGTTTCCCGGCGGCGCCGACACGTCGGTGCCCGGGGGAGGACGCGAGGCCGCGCCGGGCCGCCCCCCCCCCGCCCCGCCAGCCTCCACGTCGGCACCGCGATGGAGGAGCCGCCCCCGTGACTCACTCCGGCCGGTGCCCGCTCGCCCGCCCTGCTGGAGAACCGGAGCGCTCCTGGGAGAGCGGCGCGGCGCCCGCCCCAGCGCCTATATAGGCCGGGCCGCTGCCAATCCCCGGCCCGCACGTCAGCGGGACATGCCCCTTCCCGGCGGGGCCGGCCCGCCACCCGTGCCCCACGCCACCGGGGCCGCCCCGCCGCGGCGGAGCGGAGCACGGCCCGGCCCGCGGGGCTGCCCCCGGCCCGCGGGGCTGCCCCCTGCCAGCAACCCCCGGCCGCCTTCCCCCACACACCGCACCGGCCCGCAGAAAGCGACTCCCACCCGTGAGCCGGCGGCTCCGGGGGACGCAAGGGCCAGAGCTGCAGCAGAACCGAGTCCCGAGAGTCACTTCAGCTCCCCAGCGATGAGCATTACCGACTGGTTTTGGCTGAGGCCGGTTTCACGCAAGGTTAGCGAGCTAGAGCGGCTCCTGAGGGCCCCGATGAGTCTGAAACCGGAGGGCAGCACCGGAGCACGGCAAACACCCAGGGGGCCGGGCGTTCCTCCCCCCGCACAGCCTGTGCCAAAGCAGCAGGTACCTGATGCTGCAGTTGCAGACGGGAGAAGGGCAAGGTAAGACTACAACAAACCAACCAACCAACCGACCACAACTCCCCTCTGCATCCCAAAAGAGACCCTCTCCTTATTCCAATCTCTAATTCAGAATAGAGTGTAGAATGGGAAAGAAAAGCCAGTAAGCACAATACTCTCCTGCAGAGAGGATGTTTGTTGAAGTTTGTGCAATATAGATGTTTTTAATTATTAGTTCTGCACCCTCAGGGAACTGAGGGGAAAAAAAGTCACATCAGTGTAAAAATACATGGAATTTGAACCGATTTTTGCATTAGCTCAGTCTCTGCCCATTTTCCTACACAGGATTAATTTTCCTCATCCTTCATAACTTGTGTTTAGTGACTGGTTTTCTCATTCACGCCCTGGTCTCTCCTAGACCCTGGCAAACTAAGCGCAAGAACCTGCTTTGTGGAGCTCTGACGACAGAATTTCAAGCTTTTTGGAATAACTGCTTTTGATTACATATGGTAATTTTTAGAGGCATTCATGTGATGTATTTATGGACACAGGGATGGTATTTAGCTTTCAGTAAAATTATGATTACTGAGTATTATTGAACAAGAGTAGGAGGTTTTCCGGTTTTGCTCTGTTGATCCTGTGGGTGGGCAGATATCATTAAAGCACTTGAACTTTTTGACACAATTTATCACTGAAAATAAAAATGCACTTGTGGGTAAAATCAGGAAGTACGTTAAAGGGAGAAGAACAATCATCAAGAGTTCACACACTGCCCAGGCACCACAATGACCCATCTCCCCCGCTCCCACCTCTCCTCAAAAAGTCCGTGAGTCTTTGCAAGGACGCAGGGACGCTGCTCTGAGCACAAGGCTGCCGCACAGAAAGGCAGCGACCGCTGCTGCCACGTCATATACGCTCCAAGAGCTGGCTCAGGCTCCTCCGACAAAACACATCAAGGCTGCGGATACCAGCAGCACCCTGCATGGCACATGTGAGCAGGCTGGTGCCGACCCAGCCAAAGGCAGAGCTTTGGGACCTGCACAAAACACGGCACCTCCAGACTTGGGACACTTCTGCTTCCAGGGGCTGTAGTGTGGCACATGGAGCCCAGCGCCCTGAACCTGGCTAGAGGTGCACGGTGAGCTCTGGTGCGTTCACTCCCTTGTGTTTATCTCCCCAGCGCAAAGCAAGTAGCCTCCTTTCAACACTCTAACTTCACTGCATCCAATTAACTCCGGCAAGGGTAAGTACTGCCATGCCCTGCACCGGGGGACCAGAGGAGCACCACAACCCCCAGACTAGAGCATCTTACTGACACACCAACATCCTTCTCCCTCAACTCCCTCTTATTATCCAGTTCAGCAGTGCCCTCTGTGGGGACACACTGCCTCATGCCCACAGGACAGCTGTACGTAGTAATGCTGCTGCAGTCACTGGGGTTGCTGGGACATTATGGATTTCTAGTTTTTTATCACAGCTTCCTCTCCGGGACTGTCTAAGAGGGATCTTCCCCATGTGTTTCTGCAGCTCTTCCTTTATTTGCAGCTGCAAGGGGTGGGAGGGCAGTCTGCCAGGCCCAGGAGTCACCGGAGCACCTTGCTGCGGGCCACCCTCAAATCACCATTTCTGCTAAAGAAAACCTGTCACAGGCTGATCTCCTTAGAGGAAGATCTTCCATATGGGAAAAGGATAGTGAGGGGAGAGCTCACTTTTCCTACCTCATCAAGTTCAAAAGTGTCCTGCATGTGGATAAAAGCACATCAGGAGGATGCTAGGAGGCACATTTCAACCTGCTGCTCCTCCTGTCAGCACAACATTAACCATCCATGTCCCACCCTGTCCCTCTTCTTCAGTAAGACCTTTGTGCCTCCGCTGTCTACTTGTCCATGAGTGCAACCTCACATCAAAAAAAAAAAAAAAAAGAAAAAAACCACCCATGGAGATGTGTGTAAAATGGCTCCTCAAGAAGCCAGGCATAGGAATTTTTGGTAGTTGAGGAGAAAGGAGACAGAAGGTACCCAACCCCTTGAAAAACAATCTGCCCCTCTCCCTCTATCATCCCATATTTTGGCAGCATTACAACAGATCCTGGTTTCATGACTTTGGAAAACAACTGAAAAGAAAGCCTCGCAAAAAGAGCACCAAAGTGAGACAGAAAGGGTGAAGGCTTGGGCAATATGTAGTTTCCACAGCTTATCAAATTGGCAGCTTATATCACCAGTTTGAGAGAGGACACAGAAATGGGACCAGCAAAAATACAGAATGCACACAGAGTTAAAACCAACGGTGAACAGGTTTGGTTTTTTGGAACATATGTTCACCAGTATGAAAGCAAAGGTTGAGGAGTTAAGAAGTTTTCCATAATCATACCACCCCAGGACTCGTGGGGAAGAGAGAGGAAACTTTCAGCTCCCTAAATCACTGGAGCAAAGACACAAAAAGGTTGGTCTTTCCTGGCACGGTCACCCTCAGCTTAGCTAGGATTTTGCAAAGGATTTCTTCTAGCCTGTTCTTATTTTCTGTTCTTATAAGAGATCCCTATTTTTCCTGCCAGAAACTGCAAGCCTTATTTGGAAAGCAAGCCAAGTATGCTCCAAAGTGTGTACTGTGACTTTATTTCCTGTTAAATATAACTCCATATTTCCAAAACGGTACAAATAAGCACCCTTTTTGTACTCTGGGTGCTTATCCCACACACTGAAGCCAGAGAACACCACAAAATAACTGCCCCTGAAAGCATCTCGGCACATCCTTCACCTGCAGCATGACGAGAAAAGGGGCTGAGGGAATCCCTTCCATCATACTAGAAAAAGCAGTGGAAGAGGATTCAGGACACAGGGCACTTGTATATCAGAGAGAACCTGAGTTCTCAGCCAAAGCAAGGAAGATGTTCTTGGCTCTAAAGCTATCACCACGGCTTGCCATGGGATCTTTCAATACTATGTCTACAGGAAAGCCTCTATTAAACAGAAATTAAGTGTTGAATTTTATAGATCACTCTGCTAAGAGAATGAAAAAAGTTTCATAGCAAAAAAATGGTTGAATATGAGTCCACATCACTTATGTCTCAGTGACTTTGAGACCAGATTTTCTTTATTTGTCATGAGGAAGGAAACTCCCAGGGATGTGCATGTCAGGCACCTGTCTTCTCCATTCACACATCAGTACCAGGAAGAAATGATTCTGTAGGCTAAATTCCGCCTTAATGCAAGCTCACCATCTCTAGAGGCTCACTGTGAACATCCAAGGAGAGAACTGCTGCTAGAAAAAGTCCACCCAAGCCTAGATACTAAACCTAGATACTAAACTCCAACCATTTAGTCATGTTGCGAAGAAGGGAGGGAGGTGGAAGAAACATGCAAGGCTGCATGTGTTTGTCTCATGAGACCCAGGTGGCAGAAATAAGGGGTCCCAGGGGAGTGTAACACCACTTGCCTTTCTTCTGGTAAACCAACATTGTTTGTTGAGGGCAATTCTCTTGCACAAGCAGAAAAGCTGACCAGACTTTGAAGGAAGGTGGCTAACCTCAGCAGGCTGCTCAGGCCAAATGGTTGTTTAAATGACTTATTTATTTCCTGGCACCCTAACAATAAAATTATGTAACTGTCAGCTAGCAAACAATATATACACCGCTCTTCCTAAACTATGACAGGGTGCTCTATAAAAAAGAGCAAGCGAAATAGGTAGGAAGAACAGGAGCAACTTAGTGGTGTGGACAGAGTTCTAGTGTGAACAAGTAGCTTTAAGCTATCTGACTGCAGAAAGAGGAAAAGCTACTGGTTAAGGGGTAGATACGTATGCTTTACACAGAGACACAGTGAGAAAATGAGATTCAGTGGTCAATGCAGACAAACCAGTCAAGAGACTCGAGCTCTACTCTTAGTTTTGCTGCCGATTCGATGAATTGACCAGTGAAATTCTCTCGGTTGCCCTGGCTGTGCACATGCAGCAATCTTGGTATACTCTGTGGACTCATTATTTCATTTCAGGTCGTACAGAATGCTGTGATCCTTGGACGCCAGGTGCTATGACAAAACAAACACCATTTCAGAGATGTGGAAGAAAGTCAATGGACAGTTTAATAAAATCAACCCAAATGCAAAGCAAAAGGAAGCCACAGAGGGCAGCTCAGAGTCTGTATTTCCACTTACACTGGGAGAGAAATCTGATTATTTAATACAAACTTGGCTTTCAGGAGAAGTTAAGATTTCACATAGCCAAGATAAAGTGGAATAGATAAAATGGAATGAGATTAAAACAGAAGTAATACATTCAGACCAAAAAGGACCAAGGCGAATTTCCCACCCGTATTTCGGAGAGGGTTATAGGCAAATTTAGCAATTGTAAAGGTTGTCAAATAGATGCAAATTTCAGGTTCTTGGCCTCGGGGAGCCCATAAAGATTTTGAAAAGGAATACTTTTTAACGACCATGGACAAAGTGAAATAAAGTATCTTCCTGTGTTCCTTTAGAGTTTCACAATGAAGCAGAACACTTAAGGTTTGGAAAACAAAGATTCCCACCGGGTTGACTAGAAAGTGGGAAGAGCACAGAGGTGCAGAAGTGAAAGAAATGCTGGAGGTCCAAATCCCCGAGCGTCCAGCTCAAGCTCCTGCACGACACAGGGTCAGACCAGAGCATTCGGGGATTTCTTCAGAAGGTCTTGAGAACTTTCAGAGCTACACAAGCTTTCTGGGCAACCCATTCCAATACCTGGCTATCCTAACAGCGAACAAGGTTTCTCACTTGCAGTCAGAACCTTTAATTTCAATTTGGGCTCTTTACGCAGATATGAACTTGCTTTTTAATGTCAGTTACCACCTCACTGTGTGCTCACCATCCACAGGTGAGGGAGCCGTGGCACTGCTCTCTGTCCCACCTGCACTACTGAACAAATCTCCCACAAACAACTAGCTCAAAGTTACTCCCCAAAGCCAGCTCTGACACTTGCAGTTCAATATCAGTTACCAAAGCAGTGCGGATTGAGGAGACACTGCAGAACAAAGCGCACTCTATTTCCTTTCTGCTCTTCAAAAGCAAACTTTTGCTTCATCCTCCTTTGGCTACGAAGCTGGAGTTTTTTGTTCACCTTTCAGTGTCTCTTGTTCCCTCTGCCTTTGTAATTGCAATATAAAATGAACATGTGACCAGGTGGGGTGTTCTGTTTTTTTTTTGTTGTCAGAAGCTCTCATGCGCTATGTATCACGTAGCTTGGAAAGGGAAGGGACTTGAAAGTGCTGAACCCCTTTTCACATTAACCATCTTATATATAGAAAATTCAAAGCTGATTGTGTCCCTTAGCTTGGAAGCGTCACCGTGCTTCCCAAGGCCCTCAGCAGGTACTTGCAGGCTGACGCTTCACAGGGCAGAATTTAAGGAACTGCTTATGGCTGTTTATAAAGACGACAACCACTTCTTTGTTCACAGACTCAATTAGGTAAATATACACAGCAAATGGAAAAAATGGGAGGAAAAAAAAAAAAAAAAGGAAAGCAAGGTTGTTCATGGCTCCTTAAAAGATTTTAAAGATTCCTCAGTTACTGGCGTTTATTGGATAACAAAGACTTAGGAGAATGTTGGAGCTTCATTTCTACAAACTTCCTATGCACTCTGATAACTTTTCTCCGAGTTCCAGTTCCCCGGGTCACACGGCTACACAAGACTCTCCAGTTTTGTAGATCTTTTCTCTTTACTTCTACCTTTCAGATACAATAAGCAGCTTGAAAATATGATTCAGAAGAGCTAGAATTATTATGACAAACAAAACCCTCAAAGAATAAAATAATGAAACTTGCAGGGAAGCTAGTGCTTTCTTTGGAGAGGGAGAGAACAATTTTAAATTGGGAAAAAAATCTTCGGTTTGGCAACAATTCCTCTGAAGAGGCATTAAAGTAAACATTTGATTCCAACTGCCACTTGTTAAGAGCAATGACAGGACTCTTGCTGTTGAAGCACAACCCTCCCTTTGTCCTTTTCACAGCACATGCAACAGGGGCTCAGCACACCCACAGACAAACACTAATTCCTGATCTCTACTAGGCCAAGCAAAAGGCTCTTGGTGTGTTAGACAAAATCACATCACGGTGATCTAAACTGACAGTGAAAAATCCAGACGGTCTTCTCTTCCAAATCTGCAAGGCCACTCTAAGCCTGCTATAAAAGAGGAGAGAGATAGCGAGAACTCGGAGTAAAACTATTTCCAATAATTGTTACAAATAATATTACACTTAAAACCTCTTTTCATAACCGAATCATTGGCAGTCCCACCCTGCTCATCTCTGGGCTGAACTAGAAGGGTACATGTGCCATTTTAGGTACACATTTCTTCCTTTGATACCTTGTGCTGTACAGTCCTCCACTCACACATTGTTATTGTCTTTTGGATTAACAGACTAGTGACCTGAGCAATACGAGTTTTCAAATCAAACAGAGGGGTTAGAATTTCTCAAACTTCTCTAAATACTCACTGCTTGCTCTCATTTTTAGCCACAACTCTGACACAATCAAGAGAGCCATCAACTCACTATCTTAATTTCACGAAAGTATTTATGAAAGGAGGTGTAGAACTTCACTTTTAAGTTTCCCCGATGCTACTTAACCAGCTCTGCTTTTAAGTGACGGTCACACATGTACACCTTGCTTCCTCCAGAGATTCCAAGGGTCCTTGTAAGACCACACACCTAAATCCCCACAGGCTACACCAATTGCTGAAGTATTTATTCCTTTGGAAAACAAAAGCCTATGCAATAACAGGCTAACCATAACACCCTCCCATCTGTACTCTCACCCTGCCTGCTTCACGACCTGTTCTCGGCTTCCCTTTCAACTGCTCTGCTGCAGGTTTACAAACAGCTTTATCACTTGAGCAGAGATAACAGCCAACTTTCTACTGCGCAATGGAACCAGTCAGGGACTGGTTTGCAAAGAGCAAAAAGCTCTGGGAAGGGCAGGAGAGGCCAGACAGTCCCCAGTGCCCACTGGAGAAACACAAACACCCTTCTCCTCGCCCAAGGCCGCTCCAAGCAGCAGCAAGTCCACGTCCCCTGGTCCTGCCCTACTAGGGCTTTCTCTGGCTTCCCTGCATTAACTCCAACCCTTTCTCTCTTCCTTGCTCCTAACCTGACCCACATATCCATCCCATGCTCAGCATAGACTTCGTTCATCCCTTATCCTTGGCAAATATCCAGTTCATTTTGTGAAATATCCTGTTTAATTCTCAGTGCCAGAAGCGCAGAGATAGAAACAACAGGGAGAGAACCAGCAGGTGGTACTACTGTAAGCAGTACCACCTGAATTAAGCAATGGACATCAAGGTGTTCAGAGTTCCTCTAAAAAAGAAAGAAAAAAAAAAAAAAGTAAAGTCTTTTTCAGGCAAACCACCGCAAAACCTTTGAAATATCAGTCAGGCAAAACTAGCAGGGATGGGAGAAAAAGGACAGGAGAGCGATGCCCATGCTACGTGCCAAAACTCTAAACCAAGCCTGACCTTTGAATGATGCAAGACTACTCCAATTATCCAGTCCCCAAAGAAAAATATGCCAGAGGTTAGCTTTATAAAAACCAGCCATACCTGCTTCATGACAGTTATTGTGAGATATGACACCAGTAACCTTCCTTTCAAACAGAGCCCCAATACATATGGGTCAGACAGCACCTTCATGGAGACCCCAACAAGCAATTATCAGCTTAATAACACGGGGACAAGCTGGGTCCTGCCAGCTCCACACTGAAATGGAAGAGTCAAAACACCACAGGGCTCCAAGTCCATCCTCCTTAAAATCTAGCCAGTTGCTGGGATATCTGACTACAAAATGCTACAGCAAATGAGTATCAACTGTCATCGTATTAGCACTCGCTTCCAGAAATTTTCAATCACAGCTATTTCTGACGCAGGTACCAGGCCAGGTGTGCACACCAGCTGTGTGCATGGATGCTGTCACCAGAACCACCCCGAGCTCGGATATATGCTTATATGCAAGTCACTTGTGCAATTTGGTTTGTTGGGGTTTTTGTTTGGGTGTTTGTTTTCTCTTCTTCCATTAACGTTAAAACAAAAAAACCACAACTATCAGTTCCATCCCCAACCTTTTCCCAAATGGTTCTTTCTTGGTGGAAAACAGTTCCAGACACTGTGCTGCTGAGTGGAAGAGAAGCTGGTACTACTGCCATTTTGTGTCAACAAGAAAATCCATTTTACTTTACAATTAAGTTAAACAGCGTCATTTAAGGGAGTTTGCATAAATATTACTGTGCTATATTAAATCCTCTCAAAGGCAAAACTTTTCCTGTGAATCATCATTTCTTGGTATTTTACAGCTACTGAACCAAGCCTTTCCCTTCTTCCAGGGCTGTTTTTCCATTCGAGTTAAACTCATGATGATTTCCTCTAACCGAGCCTTTCGTGGTCCGTCTTTTCTCTCGGGTTTCTCCCTGTTTTTTCTGCCCGCTTGACAGTTCTGCCAGATGCAAGATTCAGCAAAACTGAATTGTAAGAAACAACTGAAGTCTACCAGCAAGTTCAGAGAAAAGTGTCTGTATTATATGGTAGCTGCTAGAAAGGATATTCATATTTCTGAGAGACTCCTGTGAAAACACCAGAGCTTGTGTAGGTAGAAACGCCAAAGATCACCTAAATCAAGGAAAAAAGAACCACTTCAGCTTTAACACACATCAGTTTCTTATGAAACAAAATAAACCCAGAACACTCATCACAGCCTGACTACTTTTCCTTGTTAGAATTAAAACCTTAAACACATAAATCTTCTAGCAACCCGAAGTCTTCTATATACCTAAAATATTCTAAATAAAGCAGCTTTTTTTCCCCCTGCTTTGGCTAGAGCTTTTCCTCCTCGTTTATTGATACATCTTCTTTCACGCTGATCCTCTCCTGCTGAAGTCACACGAGAGCTACAGGGCAACGTGAGCTCAGAGAAGGAAGACAATTAAAAAGGTTATTAGATTTTTTAGGCATGCAGGACTTTTCCATTTATGATGGCAATGTAAATCACAAGATCTTAACAGCAGATTTTTAGTCTTTCTTTTAAAGCTAAAGGACAGCTAAATATAAAGCCACATGCTGTATTCTCTCAGGTATAACTCCACCTCCAGGATAAGCCTGTAACCCAAAATTATTCTTCTAAACCTAGGAATTTCTGAAGTGAAAAGAGCTCTTGAAACAAGCCCCAAACCTGGGACACTAGACCCTTGCCTTAATAAGCAGAGCACAAATGCCCAGGGTCCACAGACCTGCTCTGGTGCCTCCTGACCCCATCCCCCACCAACCGCAGCCCCAGAGCCCACAATAAACACCACATCCTCCTGGAAACACGAACTCCACTGCAAGAGCTTCTAGACCAAAGCCCCAGCAAAAACAATAAGCAAACCAGAAAACCACCAGCAAACCCCAGGACGCTCTACAACACAGCCCAATGCTCCCTTCTTGCAAGGTTGGGGTCATCAGGAAGAGGAAAAAAAGGCCACATCCTGCAGCTGGGTTCTGCCTTCCCATCTCCTCTTCATCTGTTCTTATATTTAATACAAGTAACACCTACTTAATTCTTGTGCAGACCCATGTTGCAGAAGTTTTAGAGGTTCTGTGCCTCTCAGTAACATGCTCTTAGACCAGTTACCCTCATTACACCCTGGGCAAACATACCTTTTCCAGCCCCCTTTAAAAACTCCCATTGCAATTTCTTCAGCTGCGCGTGTCTTTGTCAAGAGTATAACAGCATTTCTGTAAAGGTAACACTACAGAGGGGTGTCATTGTGCTAAACAGCATGTATTTCTTGTGCTGTCTGCTACGGACAGGACTGCCTGACCTACAATTTCTCTCTTTCTGGTGGCAAGGAGAGTGCAAAGGCATTTCCAGACCCCATCTGTACTGCTTGGAAGTTTCAAAACACCCATGAGGACACTTGCCAGAGTCTTGCTGTTTTGCTTTAAGGTTCATTTTATAAGATTTGCATAGTACAGCTCTGAGGATTTCCTTCTGTAGAATTCCTGAATACAAAACCAAGTTGAACCATTTTTGAGTGACTTAAACAAACAAACAAAAAAAAACCAGTGATGTTTTCACATAAATCTGATATTCCATAGAAACTCATGGCTCAGATTGTCAGACACCCTCCCAGTCGTGGTGAATGAACTTTTTCAACCACACAGCTGCATTCAGTTTGAACACTCAACACCACTGCCGACTGCTCTGACCATCTGACTAGTAGTAACCCAGGTGAATTACCTACATTCTCACAGTCCTAAGTGCACTTCTAGAGGCTTATCACACTTCTATATGCAAAAGGAAGAGTATGTTTTGGGAAAGAAGGTATCAGCTGAAGTACTGTAACCAATAAAACATCCCAGTTGTCTTTGAAAAGGTGTAAACAACACAGGCTGGCTTGTCTGGGTGGCTCTCCACTGATAACAGCTATGAAATCCAAGGTTACAGATCTCTCTTCTAATGGACAACACTGTCATCAGAAGCAGCTCAATGTGAACTGGAAAAAAAGACTTGCTACTTGACTGAGAACAACTGCCCTTATCCTACCAAAAATAAATTACTATTATTGCCATTATGCTACATAACTTCATGAGGTTATATTCCAATTCCGGATCAAAAGGAAATCTCTTCCCTGATCATCTCAGTCTAGAGAAGTCAGACCAATGAAAAAAATGAGGAACATAATAACCTTTAATACATAAGAAGCAGTGTCATCACGTTTTCACCTTTTTCAGGCAGAACTGAGGGAGATGACGTAAAAAAGGACAACAAGAAATCAGCTTAACTTGCAACAAAGGAGAAGACAGGAGTATGTGTCACCATATCAGGAGTGAAACACCAGAACAATTTATATAGGACAAACACAGAGTAATATTTCTTAGCTGCTTCTTGGAAGACACTTAGAAAACTGTCTTTTGAGAATGATCTAGGCTTACTGTATCTTGCTGCAGTGGCAAAGCTCTTCCACTCTGCATTTACGGGCCTCCAGATATTGCTGCATCCACATCTAGCAAGAGCTTTTCCTGTGCCTGTCACTCCGATCTGTGAAAAACTACACTACTGTGGACTTTTTTGGAAGGAAAAGCTTGAATTTTTTTTGCTGCTTAAGTATGCAGGTGGCCCTGCCTACAATTTGGGCCATGCTGCATGAAAAGTCAATGTACAAACAGGAACATTGCTTTCTCTATCAGCTTAAATCTAAACAGACAAAGGGCTGGAGACATAGAGCTTTAGCAGATGCGTACCTACAAATGACAGTTTCTTTTCCTGCCTTGCCTCTGAGGTATATTCCTCTACCAGAGGGAAGAATATCCAATCCACCTAAGAAACAATACCTGCATCACCACTTTCCAGTCTAGTTTGGGAGGCAAAAAAAAAAAAAAGTGAAAGCTGTTACACTACCCGTTAAATCATCTTCTAAATGAAAACAATTGTGTAGCATTTGGACAGCAACAATAGGAAAAATGGAGATTAAATCATCAGGCAGCTGTTTCATTTGCCTTACTAAACAAAAAGCATGCAATAAAGGAATTCATCACATACCAACGTGCAGAATTTTCTCTGTCATTGCACAACAGTACAGGAAAATAAGCAGCTCCTTCACACTCCTTGGGACTGTGAACGTCTCTAATCTTCACTGAGTTGTGAATTGGATTCAAATTCTAAACTAGAGGCGTGAATTCAAGGACCCTAGCTCTTCTCACTGGTTCTGAGTGAACTGCTGTTGCTATTACCAACATTCCCAGCACAACCTGCTCTCTTCTCATCTTTCAGGGGCAGGAACTGGGAATCCAGCTGGGAATCCTTCCTGCCGTCTGGGGAAGGCCAGCATGGGAAGTTCCCACATGCCAAGCTGTTTTAGCTACAGCCACGCTGGGCCCAAGGATCACAAACTCTCTACACTTAACCCTCGATCGCTGGATTGTGTTCTATAAATAACCTTCAATAAAACCACACGGCAAGTGGGTGAAGAGGCAGAATTTCCCCACTGTCACGCACAGGCGTCTCCCTGCAGAGCCACAGGTGAGGCTGAACCGCTTCTCCAGAGCCCCGGCCTGGGGGGCCACGGGCGGCAGCTCCGACCCCGAGAAACCGGAGCAGACACAGCCGGCATGTGCCGCCGTGCCGGAAGCGAGGGAAGGCGGCCGTGCCCTCAAGGGCAGCTCGGGAACTCCCCCTGGCGGGTGGGCGGCCGCCGAGGGAGGAGAAGTGGGGCCATGACTCATGGGTTTTATGTCCGCTCCGCGCTCCCCACCGCCAGCGCAGAGCAGGGCGGCCGCCGCCAGGAGAGGGGAAGGCCGGGGCGGCGGGGGAAGGCCGGGGCGGCCCAGGCACGAAGCGCGACCCCCGCGCAGCCCCCGCGCCCCGTGCAGATCGGGGCCCGGCGGCACGTGGCCGCCCCGCGCCAATGGGAGAGGCCGAGACCATAGAGCGGAGCCGGGCGCTCGCTAGACATTCCGCCCCCGGAGTCCGTCTCTCTGCTGCCGCCATCTTGTTGGAGGCAGCGGAACCCGCCCGGGCGCACAGCCGAGCCCGCGCCCGCCTTCCGCTTTACCGGAGGCACTCCCCATCCCCCGCCGCCCTCCCCCGCGGCCGGCGCCACTGGGCGCCGGGACCGGCTTTACCTCTAGTAGGCCCGCAGCGAAGCCTATGCTGGGTACGAGGCCGAGGCGCCGGCCGCCATCTTGGTGAAGCAGAGGGATATGCGTGACCTACCAACATACGGGTGGTCCCTCCCCACGTACCCTTGGCCGGCGGGTTGCTATGGGAACGGGGCGGGCGCATGCGCACCGGCCCCAGCGCCGCACCTCCCGGCAACACCCCGGGGGCGGGGCATGAGGGGCGTGGCTTGAGGGGCGGAGCGCCCTGGCTCCTCCCCTTCCCCCTTGGCGGCGCGCGCGCGGGAGCGGCGACCGGGGTCGTCGGTTGAGTGTGGGGAGGCAGGTGAGACGGGCGGGGGACGATGGGGTGCGGGGCGTCCCACTCCTTCAGGGGATCGCCGCCCTCCCTCGGGGGACCGCTGCCCTCCCTCGGGGGATCGCTGCCCTCCCTCGGGCGTCGGGGGCCCGTCTGCGCGGCCCCTTTCCGGGGGGTGAAGCACAGCCCCTTCCCCAGGTCTTCGGGAGACGGCTCTGGGCGGGACGCGTTCGGCGGGCCGGGCCTGAGGGAAGGCGGTGGGGCGGCCGGGAGGGGTGCGGGGGAGGTGCTGGCGAGGAGGAAGCGGCCGATGGCGGTGTCGCGGGGTGGGCGGGCTGGAGCATCCGCAGGCGGGGAGCCGCGGAGCTGCGGTTCCCGCGCTCCAGAGCGGGCACGGCCGATGCCCCGGTTCTCCTAGAAAACTCCAGCCGGGTGGGTGAAACCGGAGGGAACGGAACATGACCGACCAGCTTCAGAGGAAGATCCGGGCTGCTCCGGCCTGCGTGGGAGCGCTCAGCCGCTCCCCGAGGGGAACGCTGTGGGAAAGAGTTTCTGAGAAAGGTTTTCTGTGCTTGGTCCATGTGTTAAAACACAATGTAACTGCAGCCATCTGCATAAATAGCTCTCCCACATTTCATGGTGGCTGTGAGAAACTTTCCTCCGCTCTTCACCCGCCTCCGAGGTGATAGACGAGCTTCGTTAGTTAAAATAATGTTCTTCAGTGTTTTAGCGGGATCTGGTTTTGTTTGTCATTGAAAAACCTTATGGGGAATGGTTGTACAGGGATCAGTGACATCCCTTGGAAGGAAGAGTGGCTACTGGAGCGATCTGGAATGATGATAAAAGCCTCACAGGTAACCCCTTCAGTGGGTGAACACTCCATAGGTAACAGACCAGCTTATTGACTGAAACACAGACCTTGCAGACCCTGTTATTTTATTTTCAGCATGACATTTCATTTGGGAAGTATGTTATCCAGATTTTATTCCGTGTGTGTAATCAGGATGCCAGATTTTTGTCAGCAAGTTCAGCTTCACATGAAATGACACCAAATTGCTTCCGTGTTTTGCACCTTTACTCTGTCCTTCCCATGAAAAACTCCCCTCAGAACTAACCTCTCTCTCTGCAGGTCACGGTGAAGTAATCACGGTGAGCTAAACTTTGGTGTCATTTCATATGAATCTGAGCTCACATTTTTGTCAAAATCTGGAAGATGGAAGAAATCAGATGGTGATAACTTCAAATCCGCAGGATGAAGGTGGGAGCGAGCCAGATAAGGGCTTTGTGAGTGGGAACAGAGACCTTTTGGTGAGAGGGCAGGCCAGGGAGAGACGAGAAGGAGGACTTGGAGCACTCAGCACTTGAACGTACAGGAGAATCTGGCATTTTTATATTGCCATAGTAAATTATATGAACTCTTGAACAAGTTAGCGTGATAGAAGTGTTGGCAGGTCTTTTGTCAAGAGGCTTTTTTGCATAGAGGTGTTAGATGAGAGTATAGGATCTTGTGTTTGGTGTTTTGGTTTGGTTTTGTGGGTGCTTTTGTTTGTTTTGGGTTTTTTTTTCTGTCTGTTTTGTGTTTCAAAGCGATGCAGCCACGTGTGAAAATCTTACCTTGACAACAGAAGTTAAAATGCCTGAGTTTGCAAGCATCCAAATGAAAGAGGACGAGGAAACGTTTCATTTTGAATCTGTCAGCTCGTTACAGACCACTTGAGCATTAAAGGAAATGTTGAGGGGAAGGAGGCTTAAAAAGAAACAATAATACATAGGTTGGTTTTTCGAACTTTGAAAAAGCTGTTTCCTGTAAATAGTGAGATGGCTTCAAGTGCCGTGTGCTTGGTTTGCGTGGTTTCCGGTAAGGATGTGAACTTTTCTTCCTCAGACTTCAAAATGGTTTATCTAGTGCCTTTAGTGCTCTGCGTTCGTGTTAATTGAATTTATTGTCCAATTATCTTAATAGGAACAAAGGCTGCTGAAAATTCTGCTCCTCGTTAATACCAAAGAGTCAATTCAGAATCTGGACATCCAGTCAAGAACGCTTCTTTTTTGCTTTAGTGTGCAACAGTGGGCATTATATTGTTTGGTGTTTGGTTTTTATCCTACAATTTTTAATAAGCTAAAAAACACTATTTTTTTTTCCAGATTTGTTCCTGACTTTCCATAAAAATGTCTAAGGTAAGAATAACATTTCTGCCTTCTGATGTAATAATGTGAAACTGACATTTCTTTTTTAAATATTAATCTGCGAGTGTAGAATGCGTAACTTACCTTGTGTTTCACAGTGCATCCGTATGCTAAATTTATGGGTCATAAATAAGCGAGAATTCACATATATAAGACATAATGTTGAAAGATCGAGTGATGAAAACATATATTAGTTTCCTGCAAGTATAAACCTCTGCAGTTAACTTATACCCTTGGAAGGATTCAGTTTGGTCACAGAGCTGCGTACAAGCTCCCTGTTGCATTTTCATTGAAACTTCCATTCTGCTACTGTGTTTTGAGCAGGAATCATTTACGAAAAGGATTTTCTTAGATTTAATTCCTTCATTTGCTAATAGAAGCAACTGGTCTTCCAGCAAAATCCTTCAAAAACAATGTGGTGACTGAAAATGTTATTGACATGTTGGGATTCATCTAATTCTCGGTCCCTTGCGTTTGGTAGAACAGGTAGAACACCCACGTTAGCTTATTGGAGTGAAATGTGTTTGGAGAAATATTTGAAATAAGTGAGAAAAGCAGTTATACAGACACGTATGTCTTGAATGGTTGCTTATTGTTGTCTTATTTTATTATATTTTTAGCAACAGCCCGCTCAGTTTACCAACCCAGAAACCCCTGGCTATGTCGGGTTTGCAAACCTTCCCAATCAGGTTCACCGCAAGTCTGTGAAAAAGGGCTTTGAGTTTACTCTGATGGTGGTTGGTAAGGAAACGTTTTATTGTCTGTCACAAAATTACTGTTTGCTCACTGGGAATTTGGAAATAAAGTTAATATTAGTTCCGCTATTGTAGGGCTTCAGCTCATGACAGAAAACTCTTCTGTGCTGTAGCATTTAATTTTCTTTTATAGTTTATGAACTCATGCAGCAGTTGGTTTTGACACTACAAGGTGTGTTTGAATACATTAATAAGTTTGTGGGTGAAGAAATTTTGTGTGCTCCAGTGATTGTTACTTCCCTCCTTCTGTCTCATAGGATTCAAGCATTCCATTTCAAATATGCTTTAAAACTGGTTTCTCATTTGAATACAATCTGTTTGCTTGCATGTTTTGGTTGAGAGAATAGTACTGAGGAGACTATTCTACTTAAAATGTTCTTTATGCTTCTGTAGCTCAAAAGAATCTGAACTCTTTCTACCCCTTCTAAATAGTCTTGTAAGAGAAGAATGAGAAGTGGATTAGATGGTTTTCATGTGAGCTGTTACTTTTTACGTTGATCTTGATTTTCTTTTAGCAGTTATAATTTAAAGCTTAATTCTGTTTGATATTTCATTGAGAAGCTGTGTTGGTCTGGAACAGACAGAAACGTCTCGTGTGTCTGCAGAAATACCTCGATCCTCTAAGAAGTTGGTGTCATTTTTGTGAATGAAGTAGGTTCTCCAATCAGGCTGGGGCATCTTTTATCTCTCTCCTCGTCACACCGCTTGGGAGCTGAAACTTCCAAGTTTTGGTGTTTGAACTCTGTGATTCCTGCTTTTAAAATAGGCTTTTGCAAAAAGTAAGCCTAATAGAATTAGATTCTTTATTGCCTGGTGTCACAAAAAGTAAATCTCATTTGTGTGTTAGGTTTGTCCAAGACAGACAGTGGAGATGAGCAGGAGAGCTGAGGCGACGCGTGGGAGCTGGTGTTTAAGTTAATTATTTTGGCCTCTGGTAGTTACAGAGTGAGTCTGTCCTCAAACCTTCCATTAGTTTTGCCAAATGGCAGCTTTGATCCTCTTTCTGGCTTTTGTAGTTCAGTGTCAAACCGTCGGTCTTTATTTTTGTCTTCCTAGAGTTTTATCATAGTTGTTTACTGTATCTTTCGGTGGGTTTGCATAGGATAATATCACAATGGATATCTTATAAAATCTAAGGGTAAAGCCAAACTGTAAGCAGATGGCTCACATTATGAAATCTGCTCTAACTCTTCAGAATGTACTGTTCAGCGATCTGAAAAATCCGAACAGTTCTGGGAAACGAAAGATGTGCTTCCTCTGCTGCAGCTAAACTTAATTTAATTAATCTTTGAGATTAATTGCCAGTAGTGCTATGTGAAACAGTTCTAGCAGAAGGCTGTGTAAAATTATATAGACCAAACAGTTGTTTGTAGCCTCTTGTGAAACAGAAAAGAGGGAGGAAATGCCACATTATCAGAGTAACAGAAAGGCCCATGTCGCGAGTAAAATTTAACTTCACAGCCATTGCCTGCCGGTGTTCTACGGGGTAAATGAAAACTACAGGAAGATAACTTGGAGAAAAGTAATTTCATTAAGATTTGGAGTGATATTTTAAGATACACTGGCAGAGGGAAGCAGCTGATGTAAGATAAAATAAACTGTGCTTCAAACTGTTGATTATTTCAACAGTTTGGAATGTGAATTCTTTCTCTTGAAATATGCATGGGGTTAAAGTATGTGGGCTAGATCACAAGGCCTCTGTTGAGCTATCCTTCATTAGGTTGCCATGCTGCTTAGTTTCTGAGCAGGAGACTGTTTCTTTAAAAGCTCCCGGTGCTGGCATAGTCCTGATCAATGGATTTTCTTCTTCACCTTGTTTTCTCTGCTATTGCTGATTGTGGTTTGTGAAAACATGAGCTGGAGTTGATAACATTTTGGCTGCTTGGCAGTGTTGCTTCCAAAGAAATTCTAACCCCATGTATTTATTAGCAGTTTCGTGTTCCTCTCCATGACTTCATCTAAATAGTTATTTCACTCGAGAGTCGTTAGAATAACTCTGCATTTCATTAATCCTTAACAGCAACGATGAAACCCGGTTTATTCTACATGTGATATTTACCCAGACTGAACATATGGAATGTGCCACTGGTTAGAATCGGACTTTGGTTGGGTTTTGCTCAACAGATGCCGTGTGAGTGGCGAGTTCTCCGGCTGCGTGAGATCTGGAGAGATGCACTCTATGAGGCGCGAAAAACTGGCGTCTCCTGCTCAAATCTGTATTTCAGAACACCATTCCGTCTCTTTCTTTCTTTCCTTCAGGTGTCTGTGTCAGACTCCTTGCAGAACACTCCGTGTTACTCAGTGAGCGGGTACCCTGTCATTTTTTAGATCTGATTTTTAAAATTAATTCTGTCAGCACCTCAAACAAAACAAAAATTATAGAGAAGGATTTTTTCAGTCAATTCAAGTACTGAGCATTTCAAGCTGCTGGTCTTCTTTTATGCAGTTAATGTTTGTTCTGATTAAGATCTTGATGAATTAGCTAATGAGTTGGCTTTTGAACTTTTCTCACGGGTCAGTCTGTAGCCCTAGAGCAAAAATATGTTTGCTAATGCCCAGTTTCATCAGTGAAAAGGTGCTCTGTGTGTGTGCTCTGTAGCCATTCCGTTTCCCTTGGGTTCTTGTTTACCATTTTGACGTATAAAAGCAGAGATAAACCCGCTTTCTGATGGCAGGCCACGCAGAAGCTCCACAATGCCTTTTGCATTGGTTAAGTTGATTTAGCGTGAAAAAAAAGGTTTAGTCAGGTGGTACCGTCTGGATACAGTTGAAATTAATTATGTCAATATGTTGACTTTATTTTGAATCATAGGTGAATCTGGACTGGGAAAATCTACATTAATAAACAGCCTCTTCTTGACAGATCTCTACCCAGAAAGGATAATCCCAGGAGCTGCTGGTAAATGAACATTCATTCGAGTTTCTCTGTTCTCAATGCTTTTTGGAGCTGAATGCTTTTCTATTTGGATGTTAGTAACAGCCAGTAGTGATTTCTAGCTGTAATGATTTCTAATGTATTTCCTGATACCTGAACTGATAGAAATGGTTCCCTCTGTAGCCTCTTTGTTGTTTGGTCCTGGGGTGAATTCATATTGGCCCCTAGAAAGTTGATCCTTTCTGCTTAAAAAAAGTCATTGTGCCGCAGCAAGACAAACAACCAACTAAACCCATCAGGAACTTTCTTTAATTTTTCGGCTATTACGATTCCAAGCGTATGCATTGTTTATGGCTGCTTGGACTTGCAACTTGATTCCTTTGCTTAGGGTTGATATTTAGTGAATCTGAACTTCACCTGCTTTTCTTATTCAGTCCCTTGTCCCTATTTTATTCTGTTCACCAAGGCATCCAATAGTCCAACAGAAGGTAATATTGTAAGAAAATAGAGGACAGTGGTATTTTTTCCCTCTTTGCTACTTGTGGAATGACTTGTGTTAGTAATTTATCGTGTTAGCTGATGATTACTTATCACTTTCAATGTTAAGAACAAATTCCATTACATATAATTTAGTATTGTTCTCCAAATTGCTGATTACCTCTGTTTTTTTCTCAGTCCCTTTTGCCTTAGCTTCTACATCATATATATCTCTCAAAATTACGTAGTCTTAGAAATTCTATTCTGAAGGACCGTGGTTATTGTCTTTTAGAGAAGATTGAACGCACTGTGCAGATTGAAGCCTCAACAGTTGAAATTGAGGAGAGGGGTGTGAAGCTCCGTCTGACGGTTGTAGATACACCAGGATATGGGGATGCCATCAACTGTCGGGACTGGTATGTACACAGCGGATCTGTTGGCCTAGAGATATAGATATTGTTCTGGGGACAGATTAGGGAGGGAATAAGTAACTGAAGTGGGGCTCTATTATTAATGATATACAGCTCAAAGTCAGAAGGTCCAAGTAGCAACTCTATCTCTTTTAAACATTTCTATTCCAAAAGTGATGGAAACTGATTATACTGCTAAGTCATTATCTTCCTTTTATTTTTTATTTGGTGTGTTATGTGAAGTGCTGAACTTGAAGTGTGATTTTTCAGAGATGGGCATGTTTTCTAGTTTTGAGGAAGCTTGATTTAAGTTTTAGGAGTTCATTAATTTACCTGTAAAGAGGCATCAATAACAGACAACTTGAAATAAATTCTGTGACACAGATATTTTGATTTATCCTTTTTCTCAGTTGACTTTATTAAGTTTGGAAGGGTTTTAAGTGAACAGCGTCCTGAACTTTTTTATAGTCGGAAAGCTATGGAACCATTGGGACACAAGAAATTCAGCAGTACTCTGATAAAGCAACTTATCTAGTCTTTAGTGCAAGTAAAAATCCGCCTTTAGATCTTGTCCACATTCATTTGAGCATTCTCACATTCTGCATTTTCATCTTTGGGTTTGATTATTTGGGGTTTTTTTTGAGAAATTTACATTATAATAAGTACTGGGAAATAATCTTGAAATCAATGGCAGTCAGTTTTTGATGGTAATCCCTCTTCCCACATCTCTTAAGACCCTGAACCTCAAGGCAGGAACCGAGGGAATGAAATCCCTCTAATTGTAAGTAAAGATCAGGTTTGAGACCACCTGAGGAACTTGAACTTGATAAGGTGTAAGTCCACGGCACCCACCAAGCTGCATCCCCTCTTGTCGGGTTATCTGTGGCAGGTGTGGTTGCCAAGCCACACTCTACCTTATTTCAAAAGTCACAGCACCCAGGCAGAGACCACGGTGGCTGGGAAACGGGAAACATCATGCCGGTTTTTAAAAAGGTGAAGAAGGAGGATCCCAGGAGCTGCCAAGCAGTCGGCCCCACCTTCCGATCCTCCTGGGAGATGTTGTGGAGCCTGGGAGGTGATTAGACGCAGCCAGTAGCACCTCAGCAAGGGCAAATCGTATCTGACTAATCTTGTGGCCTTCTATGATGGAGAGGATAAAGGAAGAGCTGCTGATGGACTGGGAACTTGCTGAAGGGAAGAAGCCAGAGAGTTGTAGTCAATGGGGCAGAGTCCAGTTGAGGCCTGTATCTAGTGCAGTGCCTCAGGGGGCAGTGCTGGGGCCGGTATTATTCAATATATTCATCAACGACTTGGATGAGAGAATAGAGACATTCAAATGCAGACATTCCAACCCGCCTGGACACCTTCCTGTGTAACTTCATCTGGGTGTTCCTGCTCCATGGGGAGATTGCACTGGATGAGCTTTCCAGGTCCCTTCCAGTCCCTGACATTCTGGGATTCTGTGATACTGGGGGATGAAAAATTGGGTATGAGTTGGTGAACGCACATCCCCGAAAACCATTCTTATCCTGGGCTGCATTAAAAGCAGCATGGCCAGCAGGTCGAGAGAGGGTATTTTCCCCCTTTACACTGCTCTATGAGACCTGGGTCCTCAGCACAGGACACACATGGATCTGCTGCAGAGGGGCCAGAGGAGCCACAGGAATGATCTGAGGCTGGAACTGCTCTGCTGGGGACAGGCTGAGAGAGCTGGGGTGTTCAGCTGCAGAAGAGAAGCTCTGGGGAGACCTTAGTGCAGCATTTCAAAACTTATTACTAGGGCCTATAGTAACAGGGCAAGGAGCAGCAGTCTTAGACTGAAAGAGGGGAGATTTAGATGAGATTTAAGGAAGAAATTCTTCCCTGTGAGAGTGGTGAGGCCCTGGCACAGGCTGCCCCATCCCTGGAAGAGCTTAAGGCCAGGCTGGACGGGCTCTGAGCAACCCGGTGCAGTGAGAGGGGTCCCTGCCCATGGCAGGGGGTTGGACTAAATGGTGTTTGAAGGTCCCTTCCAACCCAAACCATTCTGTGATTGTAAATCAACTTGGAACAAGTAGCTTAGATTATCTTGAGTGTGTGTCATTAGTACTAGTCAAAAGATAAATACTAACCCAAGAGAAGTTTCCTGTATGAGTTAAGATGTGTGTTACATGTATGTATATTTTATCTTAATACTAAAACTATTGACCATTTGGGACCGAACGTCATTTCTTGAGTCCGTATTTGTTTTACAGTTTTAAGACCATAATATCTTACATTGATGAGCAGTTTGAGCGATATCTTCATGATGAGAGTGGTTTGAACAGAAGACACATCATAGATAACCGAGTTCATTGCTGCTTCTATTTCATTTCACCGTTTGGTCATGGGTAGGTGTTTCTCTGTCATTTTGGTTTTTAAATGATATTACTCTGAGGAGTTGGTTTGCGCCTGTTGACTTAAATGTTCACAATCAGATTGCCATTACTTACAGAAGTACTAGAATGCTGGAATTAATTCAGTGTGTTCTTTCTGTGTAAGGAGAGAAATCTACATTGGTGTGAACATAAATTGGTCATTTAGATTAAAATTAAATGTAACTTTTTCCATATTTTAATTTTAGCCTTAAGCCTCTGGATGTTGAGTTTATGAAGGCCATACACAACAAAGTAAATATTGTACCAGTGATTGCAAAAGCTGACACTCTTTCTCTGAAAGAGCGAGAAAGGCTAAAGAAGAGGGTGAGTATTCTTCTAGCTTGCAGAAAAGTGTTGTACTTTGATTCTAGCAATAGAGCCATTCTCATTTGGCCTTGCTGTGGCCTAGCCAAGAAAAAGATCATCACATGCACAGTGTAACATCATTTAACATGTAGTTTGATGTCTTGTAAATTCTTGTATTATGTATTTAACTGAGAAATTGTCCTTAAAAGGTTGCCTGCAAAATGGCGGATTGGCAACATTTACGATTATGTCATGAGTGAATTTTGAAACTGTGGAAAAATACTTAAATGCTTTTGCTACTGGTAATTACTCCCTTACTCATCCCAAAGCAGAGACACTATCTGCATCTATAACGTGCATATATTTTGTTACCCAGTCAGAATTCTGATGATTGAAAACCAGGATTTTTAGAGATTTTTCTGATTTGGGGGTTGCTTTGCTTCCTCTCTGTCACCCTCTTCTAATACATGGCAGTACTTTCTTCTACAGGCAAGACCCCATATCACATTGAGTCTCACAGAAGTTGATCCTGTATTTGCTGAGAGGGGAAAATCGCAACAAACCATCATGAGTGAATAACAGTTATGGAATCTAGGAAGAAGTGTTAAATTAACTTGCCAGAAGGCACACTAGATCCAATCTTGGCTGTTATATTTAAAACTTTATGTCGAGGGTTAAAATTGCGGGGTGACAATAAAACCCTGGCAGATGTATTGTTAACCCCCTCTCCTCCCCCACTTCCTCCTTTTGCCCTCCTCCCTCCCCCCTTCCCACTCAGGACAGGCGATCGGGAGGGAAAGAAGGACAGAGAGAAGAGAGCTGGAAGAATTAAAAGTGTTTTACTAATGCTACTGATAAGAATAGAGAAAATAATACAAAATATACAAAACCAATCTTGAAAGTCTCAGCAACTGCAGAGCCGGCAACCAAAGTCCTGGACTGGACTCTGCAGCCAACCGGAGCTGGATTCAGTCTGTCACTGGCCTCAGTTCGCAGGGACGACTCGCAAGGTCCTCTCCTAATGTCGCCATAAGGAAAAGGGCCGAGATCCTCGTGATCTCCCACTTTTATATGAAGTATTCATGTGAATGGGATGTTTGGTCAGTTTCTGGGTGCCCTGTTTCTCGTCGCCCCTCTCGCGAGATGTCCATCCATGCTTATCAATAACTTCACATTCCATTGCTGTGTTCACCAAAACATGGATCTGGCTCTCCAGGAAAATGCTGCTGATATGAAGCTTCAGCTGACAGGCAAATTCACTAAAAGAGAAACTTTTTTTAACAAAACCAGGACACTTATCTATGATTTTTTCCAGTTATTCTGAAAATCCTTTTAGTTATCTTCCGCACCTTGCAATAAAAATAGAGAAGGGTACTTTAGTTTGTACATATTATGTTTGAATTCTGCAGAAATCAAGATTTTTTTTTTTTTAAGAGCAAAATTTTGGTTCATGGCAAATGGGTTCCAGCTGCAGATTTCATTCTTAGAGGTCATGACATAGAAACAAAATTACTTGTCATGTCAGTAGCTCTGTAGTTTAAAAACTTCTACCCCTGCTCTCCAAACTGCAATTCAGAGGCAAGAGCAAGGAGTTTTAGGCTATTCAAATTATGACTTCTGAGTCAATGTTTGATAATTAAAACCAAAATGCAGATGTTTTAAAGAAACCTCAATTTCTTATGTGTAATTCACAGCGGACAGTGTTTATTTGAGCTCTGTTTATTGTCTGGAAGTCCATGGCAAGTAGTTGTTGGATATCACAAAGAAATAAACAAATACTTGCTGAGTAATTTGGATCGGTAAGACAGGCCCAAATTTCTCCAGAGATTGTGTATAAGTGATTAAGTAATTTTACCTTCAGATTTAAAAGTATTGACTTTACCTGCGTATTGTCTCAATTTCTTATATTATAAATCTCAGATTCTGGATGAAATAGAAGAGCACGGCATCAAGATTTATCACCTCCCTGATGCTGAATCAGATGAGGATGAAGATTTTAAAGAGCAAACCAGACTCCTGAAGGTACGGCTGGCGTCAGGGTGTCCGGACTGCAGCTTTTTGGGCTGCTTGGGTGGCTTTGGAACAAGACACACACCGAGACCTTGAGTGAGTCACCATGTCTCTGCCCAGGCTTTGCGGTCTTGAAAGACATTGGTGACGGTGCCATTCTTTTTTAACAGCTTCAAATTACAAGCATTACAAACTTATTATCATAATATGCAGTGCTGAGCAGAGCAAGAGTTGTTCTTGGAGTTGTTTGTTCGGGTTCATTATTAGTAATTTTTGCATTCTTGGGTTTTAGGCCAGCATTCCGTTTTGTGTAGTGGGATCCAATCAACTCATTGAAGCCAAAGGTAAAAAAGTTAGAGGTCGACTCTACCCGTGGGGGGTAGTTGAAGTGGAGAATCCGGAACATAATGACTTCCTGAAGCTGAGGACCATGTTAATGTAAGTTAGAAAATTCCAATTAAATTGTAGTTTGAAAAAACAAATCACCAGGAAGCTACTCCAACAGTGAAAAGGGGGTTGGAGCAGCTGTGGAATCCCTGGAGGCATTCAGGTTTTTTCTGGAGAAGGCTGTGAGCATCCTTGGCCTAGCTGGCCTAGGCCTAGGCCAGGGTCAGGACACTTAGGCTCCATAGGTCCTTTCCAGTCCAAATTATTCAGTGATTCTGTGAAAATAATTTTTTGTCTAATTCTTTTGTTGAACACAGCACTGTGTGGTTATTCAGATCTCCAAGAACATAAAATGGGTTGCTTCTCACCTTGTGTGCTTGTTTAAATATATCTATCTGTAGATATATATCTTCAAAGGACTGGACTTGGAGAGTCCACTGGTTGATTTTTTTTTCAGGCTTTGCTACTCTGCTTCCCCTTAAATTAGCTTCTAAATTAGCATGTTAAATGGGTGCACGCGCTGAGCACGATGACCCAGTCCAGTGCTGAATGTGAGAGTTGGTTAAGCAAACTGATGTGACCCAGCCATGTTTTCTCTTAAACTTATCACAGACTTTTATGAGGGCATAACCAGGTGGATAGATGATGGCAAAGCAGTGGATGTGGTCTGCCTTGACTTCAGTAAAGCATTTGACACAGTCTCCCACAGCATCCTCACAGCTAAACTGAGGGAGTGCGGTCTGGATGACCGGGTAGTGAGGTGAACTGGGAACTGGCTGAAGGGAAGAAGCCAGAGAGTCGTGGTCAATGGGGCAGAGTCCAGTTGAGGCCTGTATCTAGTGCAGTGCCTCAGGGGGCAGTGCTGGGGCCTGTATTATTCAATATATTCATCAATGATTTGGATGAGGGAATAGAGTGACTGTCAGCAAGTTTGCTGATGACACCAAGCTGGGAGGAGCGGCTGACACTGGAAGCTGTGCTGCCATCAGAGACCTGGACAGGCTGGAGAGCTGGGCGGGGAGAAATTAGATGAAATAGAACAAGGGCAAGTGCAGAGTCTTGAATCTGGGCAGGAACAATCCCAGGTTCCAGTGTAAGCTGGGGAACGAGCTGTTGGAGAGCAGCGTAGGGGAAAGGGACCTGGGGGTCCTGGGGACAGCAGGGTGAGCATGAACCAGCACTGGGCCCTTGTGGCCAGGAAGGCCAATGGTACCTGGGGTGGGTTAGAAGGGGGTGGTCAGTAGGTCAGAGAGGTTCTCCTGCCCCTCTACTCTGCCCTGGGGTGACCACACCTGGAATATTGTGTCCAGTTGTGGCCCCTCAGTTCCAGCAGGACAGGGAACTGCTGGAGAGAGTCCAGCGCAGCCACCAAGATGCTGAAGGGAGTGGAGCATCTCCCGTGTGAGGAAAGGCTGAGGGAGCTGGGGCTCTGGAGCTGGACAAGAGGAGACTGAGGGGGGACTCATTCCTGGGGATCAATATGGAAAGGGGGAGTGTCAGGAGGATGGAGCCAGGCTCTTCTGGGTGACAACCAGTGACAGGACAAGGGGCAATGGGTGCAAACTGGAACACAGGAGGTTCCACTGAAAGAGGAGAAGCAACTTGTTGGGGGTGAGGGTGTCAGAGCCTGGCCCAGGCTGCCCAGGGAGGTTGTGGAGTCTCCTTCTCTGCAGACATTCCAACCCGCCTGGACACCTTCCTGTGTAACCTCATCTGGGTGTTCCTGCTCCATGGGGGGATTGCACTGGATGAGCTTTCCAGGGCCCTTCCAGTCTCTAACATTCTGGGATTCTGTGATCTTTTAATTCTTTTCCTTCTCACAGCACACATATGCAAGATCTTCAGGAGGTGACCCAGGATCTTCACTATGAGAACTTCCGCTCCGAGAGGCTCAAACGAGGCGGCAGGTTGTCATCTGCTCACATGCTGTTCTTCCTCTTCTGAATGTATTTTTTGGTTTCTCTGTCTCTCCTACTATTTCATTGCTAGGATTTGATAGATCATGGGCAGATCTGTAGCTCCAGTCAGCACCAAATTCCGTCCACCCACTCACACTGAGTAAGAAAAAGTATTATCCAAGTCTGAAGAGACATTTGTGCCGTTAAAAGGATATAGTTAGACCTCTCCTTTGGCTTATGACTCTAACATTGTTGTATTAGAATGCTTGAGGTACATAAGTAGAGCAGATGTCTATGATAAATGTTGTCTTAGATCTGGAAGTTAGGTCAGTGTTGATATGTTAAAAAAGTGGATTTTTTCAGAATTGACTGAATTAACTGCTGGAATATTTAGACTGTGTCTTTAATAAGAGAAACTCAAGTCCTTCTGCAGTGCTTTGCTGAACATGGCAGTCACAGGATAATGCCTTTCAACCCTGTTTTGAGCTGTGGTGGCTCAGGTACAGCTTTCCTGATAAGGGATATAGGCAGAACACCCCCTTTGTAACTCAAACAGCCAAGCTTGTGAAGTTGAGTTTGTGAGTTCCTTGTTGAAAAGTGGTGTTTCGTGGTCTAGATTTTTGAGTTGCTTCTCTTATTTCAGCCACTAGAGGGTTTCATAATTGTACATTTCAGCAGGTTTGGTATTTTTTGCAGAGGTTTTCCCATCCTGCTGTTGACGTAGGTTTTGTCACGTGCCCCGTCAGCTTTCAGGAAAAGGAGTTTGTCTGTAGCGTTGGCCCACGAGTCCAGTTTTCCCTTCGGCAAGGTGACGTGCTCTGCCCCTTGATTTTTAAATCCTGTCTTCTGACTTTCAAGCTAAAAAAAATCAAACTTGTGCCTGTTATCCAACAAAGGTCTTAGAAGTAAAGTAAGCTAAGGTCGTCCAGAGCTAAAATCATGTTTACCGATTTTTAGAGGATTTAAAGTTGCCTCTGCCAAGGCGCTGACAGTGAGTTGCTGTCAGGTTGGGGTACCTCCCTATGGGAAACTAAACCACAGGCTTGTGTCTTGTCTGGGCAAGTGGCCTATATCTTTATTGTCACGTTTCTGAAGTGGAGCTAGGTTGTAGTTCAGTTTACTTATAGTAAGGGCAATTTGTGTGTGAATTTACTTCAAACTTGCACCAACCCCACCAGCAGCACTTGGGCCCGTATTCACTAACGGTAGAGGCTTCTTGGCACAGAGGATTTTTGTACCATCTGTTTCTCTGTTAACCTTTTAGCAAGCGTTGGTTTGCTCGCTTTGCACTTTTGATGGCACTTGTGTGGTTAGATTTGTTAGCAAATCTTCCCCATTGCAACATGGGATGGGAGAAATCTACTAGCAAAGTGGTAGGTAATCTGGAGAATACAGTAGGTGAAAATATTCTTACGTTGGTTTCTCAGTGTAAAACTGGAAGGTTCCAATTAAGCAAGAGTTTGCTGAGATACTGATTGAAAGCGTTTGCCTAATTTTGACAGGAGTAATTAATGCTGGTGCTATAACAGGTTATACAAAAGAAATCTTTTGGACTTGCAGAAAAAAAAGAAAAAAGGTGACTATATTAGAAAAATAAACTTTGAAGTTTGAAATGAAGCACAGGATAAAGGGATCCTCCAGCTGGAAGGATTCCAGATGTGGACAGTGGGTTTATGTTAGTTTTATGGGTTTGGTTATGAGCCTTTCAGAAGTTTGGTAGCCAAACACGGTTTGTGAAGATAGAGCTGGGATAGAACTGCGTCAAAGGAAGGTTCTGCCCGCGGGTAGCCGGGTTTCCAGCACAGAATTCCTTAGAACTCTGGTTATTTTAAAGGTAGCTCCCATATTTTTCTGAACATCTTGACCAGCATTACCCTGAACTTTTCATTTAATTGTATTGATCTCTTGCACCAGTGAAAGAGAGGAATGGAGTATGTCTTTGCAGTATTTCTCAATTTGCTGTATAGGACAAGGGGGCATGGGCTTCAACTCTGCCAGGGGAAACTGAGGCTGGAGATTAGAAAGCAATTCTTTGCAGAGAGAGTGGTCAGGCATTGGAATGGCTGCCCAGGGAGGTGCTGGACTCACCGTTCCTGGAGGTTTTCAAACTGAAATTGGACATGGCACTTAGTGCCATGATCTAGTCAATGGGCTGGAGTTGGACCAAGGGTTGGGCTTGATGATCTCTGAGGTCTTTCCAACCCACTTGATTCTGTGATTCTGTATGTGATGCTCAAATTGCAACCAATCAAGATAACATTATGCTCAGGCAAACGGCTGGACTCAAGTACTGCTCAGAAACAGCTCCTGTTGGTACCTACACACAAAGATGTGTCAGATTTTCAAGTCACAGCTAGAACTCATTCTTGGCAGAACTTTGTGAAGGAGTAAGGGATAAATTGGTGTCTTAAAAATAACTTAAAAACTTGAATTGCAGCCATTTGGGCAACATGTTTCAATGAATTTAGTTTGTATTATGAAACTGTGGCATACGAGATGTGTTCTAATAGCCTTTGGTTTTTTTAACAAAACATTCTCTGGAAGTTCAAAATGCAGAATGCATGCATGTTATTGAACAATATTCCTTTTCTTTTAGGAAAATAGAAGATGAAGAAGTAAATAAAGACCAGATTCTACTTGAAAAAGAAGCTGAAGTAAGACGACAGAACTCTGTACTCTTGCAATGGGGGAATTTTTATTCTTGTATCACTACTTTAGGGCAAATGATTTATATGATGTTGGTAATTGTAAAGGAAAGATGACGTTAATGTTCCCATTGGGAAGCAGATGATAGAGAGGAAGGACATAGTGAGGGGTTTACATAATCACAGACGCCAGGATGAATGGGAATCTGCTAGACAAGGAACAGGTCACGCTTCATGAGATTAATGGGTGGCTGATTTCAAATAAGAAAGATACTTTTAAGATTGTCTGTAAATTGTGGAACTCATTAGCATGGAATTTTGTGCATAGCAAGAATGCAGATAAGCTCAAAAATGAATGCAGGTAAGCGCAGGGACTGGAGAGTTTGACTTTCTCCATGAATGTGCTCACTAAACACAAAGGTGGAATTTTTTTGTTTAGGAAGTTCAGAATTGACAAATGGATAGAATTTGAGAGCATATGTCAGGAAATACTGGGTGTGTGCACATGGCTGCGTTTGCTAACAGGCAGCATTGGAGAGAGGCTGAGTTAGGCCGGGTTGCTGGTCTGCCCCAGCACAAGCAGACATGCAGCGTTCCAGTGACTTTAGCTGGAGTCCCAAAGGGCGACTGGAGTGAAAGTGGAAAGGGTCATTGTTTCAAGGAATATGGAGAAAAGAACGGTGTGAGCATTTCACACGTTTAACTGGTCATTGCTAAGCTGAACAGTTTAGTTTGAGTTTAAAGTGTAGGCGCAGAGAGGCAAAGACATCCACGAATATTTTGGTAGTGAGGTTAACTTCCAACCCGACAGAGTTGGGTACAATACAAATTATAATATTGTACATGCAGCATGGCTGAATTAATCTTATTAGCTCAGTTACATGATTACCCTGTGTGGAAAGGCTCTAAATGCTTCAATGCTCTGAAACAGAGCTGCGACCATTTTCAATAATGGTTCTGTCTCCGTGGGTAGTTTGCTTGTTGGACTGGCTGCCGCCTGCTCATCCCCAGCAAGGGAGCTGGGAGGTAATCCTGACCATTTTTGTTAGTGACAGAGACAGGTGGGTTTCTTCTTCGCCTTTAGTAATTGTTTGTTCAGCACTTCAGCACCACCCTCTTTAACTTCCAAGGAAGTAAAGACTTCCATTAAGGAAAATCTCATCCCAAATTACAGCAATAAAGTTTCTTTCAGTCAGTAAATTTCCAACCTCTTGGTGGATGAAGAAGAAAGATGCCATAACCTGAGATCAGGATAACGCAGATGTGTGTTCCCTCTCTGATATAAACAATTACTAATGTGGTGGATTTGCCTGTGCTACTCTTGCAGCTCCGGCGCATGCAGGAGATGATTGCGAGGATGCAGGCGCAGATGCAGATGCAGAGGCAAGGCGGAGAAGGGGACGGCAGTGCCGTCCACGGACACCACGTGTAAAGGCTTTGGTATGATGTTCCCATAGCCACTGAAAGGGCTTCTCTTTTAACCGGTGGTCATTGTGGTTGGTATTAAGAAGTTTTGTAAAAACGTTTGCAGGATGGGTTTGCATAGCTTTCAATCTTAATTTTAATTTTTAAGGTTTAACTACTGTTTGTGAAGTTAAATGGCTTAGAGCCATATTGGTGTGGTTCTGGTGTGTGTATATCTCTATGTCTTTGTCTATATTGAAAATTTCCAGAAAGTCAATGCAATATATGTTGGCAGGAACCATGGCAGGAGTCTTTGACATTGTGTAAACAGGTGTTTCTCACACTCCTCATTGCTTCGTTGTGCCTTTTAAAATGCGTGTGGTTCTGAGCGGTTTCTAACTATAGGGAGGTAGCTGATCTCAAATTGTATTTTGCTGTCTTGTTTCTAGATGACTGTGCACCCGGATCACAGGAGACCTCCTGCCGTTCAGTTTCAGCGCTGTTGTACCAGCCTTTTGCTCAACATGTGACTTGGAGTTTGCTTTAGAGTTTAACATGGAAATGCATTGTGGTAACTCGTGTGATGCGTATTTCATAACATGTAGTCAGTTGGTATTTTGTGTAGTATACACATTTGACTTCAGTTTTGTTTAGTAATTCTTCTATTGAGCTTATTTTTGGTTTCCCATTGTACTAGGGATACAAAATAGACGTTGAAACTTTTCGAGCCTGATATGGCGTTAGATAATAATGTTTGTTTTGGTTTGGTTTTAATATGGCTTATTAGTTCCCTGCTTTTAACTTTGTATTAGGTGTAGAAATAAGCAGCTGTCAGTGGTATCTTGTGCATGGCATGTGACAGTCACCTCACCAGGCAGCCCTGCAAGGTTAGCCCTGCACTGTTACACCAGTGACAGTGTGACAGATACCAGGCAGCCCTGCAAGGTTCCTTTGCTATTTTTTGCAGTGTTTACAGGTGTGTCTGTGGGACCTTCAGCCCTTTTCTGTCTCTGCTCAGTGTGGGTGGTTTCCTTGGCCTCTGCAAGTATCACATTAAAATTCAAGCATCCCTTGTGTCTTAATGAAAGAAATAAGAGGAAGCGCCTCTTTCAGAGGTACGCTATTTTATGATAGGCGTTATTTCCTTCAGATTTAACCTTGAGGGACATATATTCTTTGTTGTTTGCCTGAAGTCTCTTACTCTATTGCAGATAATTTTAAAGAGTTGCTTGTAGGTCAGCACAGATCAGTCCTGCTATTTTCTGGCATTACTGTAGCCAAATAAACTTGAATAATGCTGATATTGTTAAATATGGTAAACCCCAGAGAGTAGTTTTCTATGCATGGGTGTTTCCTATATCCAAATGCACAAGCAATTCTATAATTCCTAATGAGTATTTTCATACTATTTTTAGGGCATTGTAAACTGTTAATTGTAGTATAAAATACTAGCACACTTTTCTGGTTTTTTAAGTGATCTGTGCCTGACAGGATCAATGCAAACCGATATTTAAGGTCTTGCTCCGAGCCGCAGTTTGCAGTATTACTTTGGAACTGACACCGTTACGCATTTTCTCTTTAGGTCGAGGTCCCTTCCCTTGCCACTGGTAGTAAAGGGGGCTGGTGTGGAGCTTGGCTGGGCTGGTGCTCCACGGCCCGCCTGGTGCTGTATTTACTGTATCTGCGGAGCAAACAGCTGCGCTGGTGTCCGTGAGCACTGATACACCGAGGTTGGTGTTTCTACCGCTTCTGGTAAAGCCATCCATCATATCTCCTGATCTCATCTGTTACAAAGCGCTACCTAAGCAGCTAATATAAAAGACAGAATTGCAACTTTTTTATCTTCTTTGAGCTCAGGTGCAGCTGTGGCTTTTATAACTTTTTTGTAGCGTTTCTTTTAAACAGTTAATGGGATTTCTACAGCTAGTGTATGATTCCAGTGGTCCTTGAGAGGCTGGACTGCATGTAAACCTGCTAAGCGGTGGAAATTTTTACCTGCCTGAAACTACTGTTATCAATGGTTTTCTATTTAAATCTTTCTAAAGATGAGAAGTTAAATCCTGCGTCGTAGCCTTTGCTTGAGAGCTCCAGTTTTCGTCTCAAAAGCAATTATTGTTGAAGTTCCGCACAACTCGTTTGCCCTTCCCTATCCTTGACCAACGTGAAAACGAGAACCTTTTTGTGCACTGAGATGCACAGAAACGTCAAGTCCCATTTTGTCAAATATTGACGTACAAAACTTAGATGGAAAAACGTGCACTGCTGAGTTCTTGTCTTGCTTTTTCAAAATAAGGCGTAGCAACAAAGCAACATGGCTCTATTGTCAGAAGACGCTCCGCACCACCTTATCTGTTTCTAAATCCGATGCATTTTTGTGCGTCGGTCATCATAAATTTGCCAAAAGAACTTAGCGTGAACTCACATCCCTGAACTCTGTGCCGTCCCAGGCCGTTCTGCAGTTGCCACAAACGTTTGGTTTGTTGGGTTTTTTTCTCAGTAACACAGCATTTGTCTATTTTTAAGCTCTTTGTCTGATGTCTGAGCTGCAGCAGCACTGGGGACCCCGACTTGAAGAAATACTGTGAAATCCAAAGCGTACGCACAGGAGACGGGTTGAACGCGTCACTGTCTCTCTGGGTATGTTGCTGTGATAGTTTTTTCCTGTATTTTCTAAAACGGGAACACAAGCAGATTGTCCATGTATTTAGTGCTGTTCGGTCACTACCCGTGGAATTGTTCTTATTCTTGGAAATATTGTGTGTCTATTAAAATACACGATCAGGATAAAGTATTCCGTCTGGTTCTTAGGCAAAGAATTTTTCATCTACAAATTCCAGGAGGAGAAATATTTTTGTATGTTTGTTTTGTTTTTAAACAGGTAAAAGCAAGTTAATGGCACTTGCCATTTTAACTGAAATACTTGAGACGGTTAATTGCTTTTTCTTCCCGAGTGGGACAATCATTCATAGTGTGCCTGATGTCTCTGAAGGTCTATTTCGCCTTTTCTTGTGATGGTCTCGCAGTTAATGGTTTTGTGGTAAGACGGGAAGGGTGAGATCATCTTCCTCAGGTTCTGTTCCACACAAACTCAGCCACAGGTAGAAGACTTGGAGACAAGAGGTCGATGTTTGGTGGCTCGCTGAACTGGCCACAAGTGTTTCTCCATTACAGTATTGTTACGATTTTTATTTGAAGAGTCAACATACTTCTGAATTTTATAGTTGGTAGCAAAAATGACTTGCTTTTGGTACAAAAATCTGTTATATTCAGTTTTATGTACTGCCACTAGCCAAACTGTAATAAAAAAATGCTAAAATACCTTATATTTTTTGCTATGATTCTTTATTACAGTCAGCCCTGGCGATATAAATTAGTTTGTGGTTATCTATTTTAAACATAAAGGGGGAATGAAGCTGTGGTTGGAAGAGAACACGTGGATGTACTTGTGGGAGGTCTGGTCATGAGGAACGGGGGCGCCAAGTGTGCGGGTCCAGCACGTGTCCCTGGGGATCTTGCTTTTTCAGCAGCCCTCGGCAAACCCACCTGTCCCTTATTTGTTGTGGTAGCACAGAATGAAGCCACTTGTTGTTAGGTGCTGCTTTAAATAGGAAGGGTCCTTGTTTTCTCCAGCGAATCGTGCTTCATTCCTGGAGCAAGTGAGAATGCGTTTGTTCTAGCTATTCCAAAACAACTTAGGGCTCACCCTCCTGTGAAACAACTCGAAGGAGCCCAAGGCTGTTAGCGATGGAGAGCAGCAGGCTGTGTCCTTGCTTTGGGTTCTGGAGCCGACTGGTAATGCCGGAGGGTTTTCCAGCAGCGCTTTGAACTTGGAGTGTGTTGCTTTTGCACGTGGTCGCTGTCCCGATCGCTCTGTGTGGACATGCATGGTGCGGTCAGACCTCTCCACAGGGTAAAACCTCTGCAGGTTGTGCTTTCAGAGTATGTTCACGTTTCATTTATCACAAGTATTTAGTGTGGAAGTGGCGCATTAAAGGGAGATTCACATTCAGGCTCTTGTGAGAGAAGAGGTGAGGAAGCAGCCTGGGTACGTCTGACCTGCTTTTGCAAGGCGGGCGTTTCGTACGGACCGATGGTGATTTGTGGGTGGCGTCCTTTCTGTCAGCTGTAGAAAACCCAGAGCTGCACAACTAAACAATTGCTGGAAAACTTCTTATAAAAAAATCTTTCAGGTTTGTTAGTTTTGTGCGTATAAAGAAAAAGATGGTAATTGTGGACAGGGACTGGAATAGCGCGTCAAAACCGACGCGTGATATACCTTGCCAAATGGGGTGAACATACTGTAAGCTTTCTATGCAGAACTGTGTTCTAGATATTCCAAAAGAAGTGAGAGCTCATCTTCCAGGATTCCTGTGGCTGTTGGAGGTGACGAGCACCGCGCTGCGGCCTTGGGCTTGGATTAGTGTCAGTGCTCTTCTCAAACCTTTCTATTATACACTGGTATGTAGGGAGAAAAAGGAAGATTGGGATTGGAAAAAAGTATGCTGTTTTAGTAGAAATATTCTTAAAATAATGATAAACCTAACTATCCCCATTTAAATGCCCTTTGTAGGTTGTTTTGCCGTTGACAGGGCCAGAAGGAATGTAACACTCATGCATTTATTTTAAGCAGCATGTTGACTTATGCGCTCACATGCTGGGACAAGTTTTATTTCACTTTAAATCTGCTTAATAAAGCTGAGCTATGACATTATTTAGGAGGAACGGGAGTGCATTGTTAGTAGATGGCTATGCAGATAAACTCGTATGGTTTTTACATGCAGTAGCATAACACAGCTGAATATATTTGGATGTAGGTTTTCTATATAACTGTATGTGTATCTTTTTAAACCGTTTTCTCCAAAGGCATTTCTCATCCAATTTCTGCCTGCCCTTCTATGAATATTTCTCTTCTAGTCCTTCTTGCTCACTCATGCCGCTCCTCAACACACTTAGGGTTTACTGTCTTTTGAGCGTCTCTTTGCTATTCAGTAGATTTCTCTTTTTGCCCCTAAATTCCTGCCCTTTCTTTGCTTCTTCCGTTTGTTGTCCTGCGAGTTCCAGCTTTTTTTCTCATGTTTCCTCTGTAACTTTGGGGTGACATTCCTGGTTCCATTTGTCCCAGCTAGAGCGGGTTGTCTATGGGGGAGAGTCATTGGAACTTGCTCCCATGAGGAAGGGGATCCTTGGGCATCTTCCATGTGCCTGTTTCAGGTCCTGCTGATCAGCCGGCTGGGCTGGAGGTCACATTTCCACCACTTGTTGAGTTGACAGCTGGGAGGAGCTGGTCACGCCTTTCTCTTCACGAACACGCGAATGACCTCGGAGAAAAAGGCTGTCTCGCGATGCCAGCAGGAAAGAATGTTTGGCATTTCGTTAAATTCTGCCCAAAGTGACTATAGTCAGCCTTTCTCTTTAACAACGTCATGTCGGTTTACTGCCTTGATGTGGGAACCAGCACAAGAACAACCACAGGCCACGAATGCGATTGCAAAGAGCAAGTTCTATTTTAGTTACCTCGCTACCGGGGGGTCTCTGCTGCAGCACCTGAGCTCCCAGGCAGAGGTGGGGCCGCAGGCACTGGTCAGTTCAGCCCTGCGGGAAGATCCTGGTTCTGCTGCGCTCACCTGCATTTTAAGGCTTCAAGCAGGCGCAGCCTTGTGCTTTCTCACTACAGAGCAGGAATCTCAGGCACAACAATAAGTTGCCTTAGAGTTTCTCACAGGCATGTGTTATTAAGGGCAAGTGCAGAGTCTTGAATCTGGGCAGGAACAACCCCCAGGTTCCAGTGTAAGCTGGGGAACGAGCTGTTGGAGAGCAGTGTAGGGGAAAGGGACCTGGGGGTCCTGGGGACAGCAGGGTGAGCATGAGCCAGCACTGGGCCCTTGTGGCCAGGAAGGCCAATGGTACCTGGGGTGGGTTAGAAGGGGGTGGTCAGTAGGTCAGAGAGGTTCTCCTGCCCCTCTGCTCTGCCCTGGGGAGACCACACCTGGAATCTTGTGTCCAGTGGTGGCCCCTCAGTTCCAGCAGGACAGGGAACTGCTGGAGAGAGTCCAGCGCAGCCACCAAGGTGCTGAAGGGAGTGGAGCATCTCATCAATTATTTCTTAGTATGTCAAAAATTTCAAAAATTGTAACACATATGAAATAATTATGTGAAGATAAGCAACGCAAGAGCATCCAGTGTTTGGAGCACTTATGGAGGATGACCCCCAGCACTGGTAAAGAATGACTCTGAACAGTATAATTGGCCCTGCTATTAAGTTTGTTTCTTGGTTTCAGAGGGGTGTTAGGAAGGGGTTTGTCACAGGATGGTTTGGTGGCCGGCGTGGCAGGGCTGCCCAGGCCCGACTGTGGCCCCGCCAGGGAGTGTCGGGCTCTCGGGCGCACTGGGGAGTTTCTGCACCATCTAGCAAGGCTGGATCTTCTGATGTAGCTCCAGGCTTGCAAGTTGAGTTTCGGTGCTCGAAACACGCAGCAGACAAACGAAGCCGACTGCCACCCACGGGAAGGGGAACCTGCAAATCTCGCAAGGCGGAGGAGGCGCCCAGCGATCTCAGACAGGGAACAACATGCTTTTTGGAAATGAGCTCTGGCTGGAGCAAGGGCGCCCTGCACACAGCTGCTGCGCTCGTGAGAAACAGGTCTCACAAAGTGCAGCACTTGGGTTGCGGTGGAAAAGAGAATTTCTTGATAGGAAAAGGATGAGGAGCACTGTGGACTCTGCCAGCATCAGTGCGTCAGTAGGACAGGTGCAGCTCATTGTTTGTGCTCTATTCTCAGCCCTCCTTGGATCCTCAGTGTTCCACACATCTCCTGTATTTGGCACGTCACAGTTAAGCTGTGGCTGTGTTCCAAGAGCGCTCCACATTGCCAGGTACAAAATTCTGCTCAACTGCTTAAGTCACATAAAGGAAGATCACAGAGTCACAGAATGTCAGGGGTTGGAAGGGACCTGGAAAGCTCATCCAGTGCAATCCCCCCATAGAGCGGGAACACCCAGATGAGGTTACACAGGAAGGTGTCCAGGCGGGCTGGAATGTCTGCAGAGAAGGAGACTCCACAACCTCCCTGGGCAGCCTGGGCCAGGCTCTGCCACCCTTACCATGAAGAACTTTCTTCTCAAGTTTAAGTGGAACCTCTTATGTTCCAGTTTGTACCCATTGCCCCTTGTCCTGTCACTGGTTGTCACCCAGAAGAGCCTGGCTCCATCCTCCTGACACTCCCCCTTTCCATATTGATCCCCAGGAATGAGTCCCCCCTCAGTCTCCTCTTGTCCAGCTCCAGAGCCCCAGCTCCCTCAGCCTTTCCTCACACGGGAGATGCTCCACTCCCTTCAGCATCTTGGTGGCTGCACTGGACTCTCTCCAGCAGTTCCCTGTCCTGCTGGAACTGAGGGGTGATATGGTAAAAAGATATGGCAGAAGGTCAGAGATAGTTGAGTTGTAAGACATGCCAGCCATTGGCAACTTCACCGTGCTGAGGTATCATGCTTGCAGTGCCCCAGGCTGCCTGGCCTCCTGGTTTTGACTGAGACATGAATTGAGGCTGGTAGGGCGAAGAGAAGGAATCACTGCATTTTTATAAGCAGAAGCCAAAAATTCATGGGAAAGTTGCCATGTAGGAAACAGAGGAGCTCCCAAGTTATGTGAGGATAACTTAGTGTGTTCTGTAGAATAAGTAAATAAACACACCCTGAGAGCTAATGCAAAACACTCATTAAAACAGATGCTGTGCCGCTCCAACAGTGTATTTATGAAAAAAAGGGAAGGGTACTGGCTAGTCAAATACTTTGTTCAGAACATGCCCACTCCTGTGTGTCGTCATTTGCAATTCTACCCTTGTTTTAATGCTTTTGATTCATTTTTACTTCTAAGAAGCTTTTGCACAGAGGAAAGCCTAAAACCTAGGCCAGGCTGTTCCTGCAGCGGGACTTGCTCCAAGTTCAAGCTTTTCGCCCTGAGCTGAACACACGGTTTGGTTCTCCGGTAGTGTTCTGGTGAATAGTTACCTTGCTCTGCCTCCTGGCACAAACAGCTGGAGTAAAGTTACCTTGCTCTGCCTCCTGGCACAAACAGCTGCAACAATTGGTTCGGTTTTGCGGGCAGAGTGGGGAATCTGACAGTTTACTGTTTTGGGGACACTGTACCGCTGTTTTAGAAAATAACTTCATGTAGCACAGTCCCTTGGCGTCATCCAAAACCTCAAGCCAGGCTTATTTGGCAGTGAAATAATCACCACGCTTATCTGTGCTTAGTGTTTGTACATCCTTGTTTTTTCTGTTTATTCTGAAGTATGCGCTAGGACTAGACCTTTTCCTCCTTTATATTTAAGATACTTGAAACATATTCCTTACTACCTGTGCAATTCTTGTTGACTGAAGTTTATCAGTATGTGAGCCAGCCACGTGAAAAGGAGGTGATCTTTTTTCTTGTTAAAACACCAGGTTTGGGAGGAGCGGTGGTTTCTGTTTGGTGGTGTCTGTTTTTTCCCCCAAAACACCCAGAGCGGTTTTGATGGAGATCTTTGAAGCACCATACAAGTTGTGACTGGATTGAAACCTTGTGCTCTCCTCTGAGGTAACAAACACCAGCCTGATTGTATGGATAGGGAAATTAGATGAACATCAGCGAGACTTAAAATAAAAGAGAGGGGAGGGGGCGAAGCTTCTGACACTCCCAATTGTATGGGGGCTTTTCCAGGCCTTGCAGTTTCAGACATTTTTGGTTAACCTCACTGTGCAGATTGTGTTCAGTTAAAAAGAGAAATAACTTGCGTAGCTGTAGAAAAAGCTGTTTCATATCTGCTAAATGTTTAGGGTGTTACAGTCAAAGAACATTATAACATCTATCGAAACATATGAGGCTTCAGTTTAAACACAAACATAGGGGAATTCTGTGGATCTTGATGCTCTTCTGCAATGGGGGGTGAAAAAGGTTATTAGGAAGGCGCTGGAGAGAGACTCGAACTCTCGTGGGTTACTCTGAGCAGTATCTATTGTAGAAGATTCGCAGGAACAGCAGGGTTGGATCACCTCCTCAGAGAGTGACAATCGTACAGCAATACAGCTAGACATTATATAGGGTTCTAACAGGTATTATGCAACTAAGCAAAATTTATCACTGTCTATCACTGTCAATGTCTTTAGGTTCCTTCCGTCCCAGTGGTCTGCAGGTTTCACTTCTTCCTTCATGTTCCACTTCGGCAAGTACCGAACAAAAAGTCCTCGGGTTGCAGGGCTAGCTTTGAAGTTCTACCTGTCTCATTTGTTATCCATAGTTCATCAGTCTAGTACAGAAATCAGCAAACCTGAGAATAGCATTTATCAATGTCTAAGGGTACAAAGCAAGCATAAGGTAACCACACTCGTGGTTCTGGGCAAGGGCTATACAGGAGACAAGCTGAGACTTGCAGCCTTAGCAGCACAGCTTATAACACTGATATAGGCCTAAAATCCTAATTCCCTATTTTCCTACAACAGGGGGTTTGCCACATGGGGGCAATATGTGACGGGACTGTGTCCGTTCTTTGACGTCTACCTATAGATCAGGCAGCACAGCTGGCAGGTTTTGCCTGGACTTCTGTTTTGGCGCAAGTGGCTCAGCAGCCGTATTTCTTTGCAGCTCGTAGCTTGTGTGTGCTCAGGTTCCGTCTGTCCGTCCGGCTGCAGCCGGGGCGTCCTGGGCAGGCAGAACGTGCTCGGGCAGGCCGGGCGGCGGATGGAGCAGAGCTGCTGGGCAAGTGCCGGGGGGTGTGTGTGCACAGGGACCGACATGGGCCGGGCTTCATGTGTTTGTTGTAATTGCCACTTTCACCGTGAAATGCAATTGTGAAAGGCCGAGTGGGTGGTTGCAAAAATCGGTTGCGTTCTCTCGTTTTTTCAGTTCACCAATGAGCAGAAGTTTTTCCTGTACAGAAGTGCCCACACCTGTTCTAAAGAATTAGTCAATGTCGAAGGTTTAATTCTAAGTCATAGTCTGAGGCGAGTGGACTTTGCACTTTATACAAGACAATGTAATTGCTAAGTAGACTGCGTGTAGAAGGGCTCCTGAAAAATCCTAGAATCATAGAATCCTTTGGGTTGGAAAAGACCTTTAAGATCATTGAGTCCAACTGTAAACCCAAGTCCACCTCCAACCCACATCCCCAGGAACCTCATCTCCATGTGTCCTGGAGGGGAACAACCCGAAAAGCCCTGAGGACGAGCCCTGTAAGAAGAGCCATAGCATGGCTGCAGGGGCAGGAGGCACGAGGGTTGGAAGTGGAAACCACCCCCCATGGAGTCTACACGTTCCTGGAGCTTGGAAATTAGTTTCTCCGGTTGTTTTTGCAAGATGCTGCTAATGGCGAGTGCCTTTGACATTGTATTTCTACCAGCAGAACAAGGTGCGCTCTGCCAGTCTTTGAAGTGTCTTCATTCATCGCTATTGAAAAACAGGATTTCTCCTGTGCCTCCAGGTCAGTGTTAACAGTAAGCAAGCCTGCTATAAGAAAGTAATTCTGGAAAGTGGGATGTACAGGTGTGTCTGTGTTATTCATTCTTTGTGCTGATCATGAGGATCAAACCTCTGGTTATCCAGCAATTCCTGTTCACTTGGCTTGAATCTTTTGCCCTTTGCTTGTGACAGTCAGTGTGTTAATCAGTTCTGTCATTTCACTGCCTTTTTTTGTTGTTTTCCTGCCATTTCTGGTACAAGTGGCCTGTAAGTAAAGAACAACACCCGACTATAATTGCTGAAATTGGCTTGGTTTTCCTATTTGAGATGCGGTCTGATGCAGTTCTGAACTGTTGGGTAGATAACTTCTCGCCGATGAGACAAGTTGAGGAATGTTTCAGCAATCCAGAGCGTGGGTTGGTGACAAGGCAACTTGGTCTCCTGTCTGGTTCCGCTGCACAGACCATTACAAACTGCTGAGTACTCGACAGAGCTCTGCTGGGATTAAGCACTTTCAGATCAGGAATATGACCAGGGGAGTCACGATTCACCTAAGATGTGAACACATTTGTGGAAATGAGAGTTTTCCTCTTGGTGGACGCCAGAGGTCCTCAAAGGCGGTGGGAAAGAAGAGCGCTCATCCTGTGGAGAAAGCCAGCAGCCCTTGCGGTTAGTCCTTACTCACACTAGGCTTAGGTTAACAATGTCTGAAGCAAATTGTTGAATCCAGGCAGTACCTGATGGGAGAATTGTTCCAAGCTCTCCCAGGGTTCTGGTGCTTTGGTTGGCCTGTGATGCTCATCTTGTGTCTCAGCCTTGGCACGTCCTCACGAGCCGTCATTGCAGAGCCGCAGGGTGACCCACTGGAGAGGTGACCGTGGTGTAAAACACTGCCTTAAGCGGCTGTACCTATCTCTGTTCTCAGTTGTACCCATCTTCTGCTACAGACAGAAGGGGGAACAAAATGTAATGTTTTGGAATTGCTTGCCTCGTTATTATGAGATAGGAGACCTCTAAGAAACAGAACTTTGTAGTATGTATTTGGAAAATATGTGCTAACAAAGTGAGCAGTTGGTATAACTTTTCCATCTGCAGAGTTTCTCTTTGCTGTGAAGAAGAATTTGAACAGGAAGAGCTTATCCAGTTGCTGTTTTTCTTGGTTGATAAGAAGTCTGCTTTGAAGAGCTTCCTTCACCCTCATCCAGAGTGTGACTATAGAAGACGACATCATAGTGCAGTAAAAGGGTAATTCTGTTTGTCCCACTCATGCCAAGACGTGAATGTGGTGTAGATTATCTGTAATATTAGTTGAGTGAAGTGAACAAGTTACACCTCATTATCAGTTTTTATCTCACAAGGGTGAAGTCGTACTTTGTCCTGACACTGCATTCTTCCAATAGCAGCAGCTGACTTTCCTGCATAATGACATTCCTCTTCTCCCAGCTTGGTTCTGCGGGGGATTCAAACACAGCACCCAATGGGCAGAAAGTTTCCCTTCATGGGGGCTGATTTGGGGCTCTGTGTGGGTAGCTGTGAAAAACACATCGCTGAATGTGTGTGGTGGGTTAGATAACCACCCATTCCACCTTTTCAGTTCCAATTCACCAGATGCCGTGTCTCGAGCACGTTTTGTGTGTTCCAGTTGTTTTGTCAGTGACAGAGTGTGCAGAACAGAGGTTCTGTTTGATAAGGCCTTTCCTATTTGTCCCCTGGGAGTAGAAGTCACATCACCCGTTCTTTGTATTAGAAAGCAATGCTTTGCAGAGAGAGTGGTCAGGCATTGGAATGGCTGCCCAGGGAGGTGCTGGACTCACCAGCCCTGGAGGTTTTTAAACTGAGATTGGACATGGCACTTAGTGCCATAATCTAGTCAATGGGCTGGAGTTGGACCAAGGGTTGGACTGGAGGATCTCTGAGGTCTTTTCCAACCCAGTCGATTCTGTGATTCTGTGATTCCCTGCCAAGCGATTCAGTGAGCACAGGGCTGTCCCCAAGCTCTTGTCTTCTAGCTGGTACGAGTGGAGTCTTGTCCCTTGTTGTCCCTTCCCCTGCCTGTGGTGGAAGGCCCTGAAGATGGCAGGTGGTGCCGTGTCCCTTCGTATCCTGGTCCTAAGCACACAGGTGGAAATGTGAAAATGTGGGGTGACTTGTCTGATAGGGAAAAGTCACCTGTTACAGTGACTGATGTGTATGTTATAGTTCTCTTATGTACACGAGAAAACCTGTTACAGAAAGGTTTTAGCATGGAGGTACTATCAGCATGGATGGGATTGTCTGCCCTGAAGAATTGGCCAGGCGGGCATGAAAAGAAGAGACTTGTTAAGGCTCAGGTTCACGGCAGCAAACGGCTCTCGCAGGGATACCTGTGCATCCCGCCCGCATCCTCATGCGGTGATGGAAAAGAACTTTTTGTTTGTGGTGAGTATAAAGCGCAGAAATGAGCTGCGTGTAGAAACAGGCACTGGGGATGGGGACACTTGAACACTTCAGTGCCTTTCATTGCTGAATTGTTTTATGTTTTGTGTGAACGATAGACAGCAAAGCATGGACAGCAGGGACTACACTGTTTTCATCACCTATGGAAGTACAATGCAAATGGCAGGCAAAACAGGTTGCTGAAACATTCATTTCAGTAGTGAAAGCACTTCAGTTTATTGGAATCACAAACATTTTTACGAATGGAGTTACTAAAATGCTGCATGTACTTTTACATCTTTCTTAATTTTTGTGTATGCCTGAGATTCTCCAGCTCCATTTCCCTTTTTAAGGAGAAGAAATAATGGGACATATTATTAAAACATTCTGTCTAATTTCTTTTTAAGGAATGAGAATGTTGCTAGTCAGGAAGTACTCATTGAATTTGTGAGCTCCTTCTTTCTGTGGGTGAGAGTGGTGAAGCTTCTCCCAGTTCAAAGAGCTGTTCTGCATGATTTCTGCATTTCGTTAATACAAAAGTCATATGCAATGCTAATATTTTGCTTTTCAAATGGTTGTGAAAAGGTCAAGTTCTCAGAAACAAGGTGGCTCTTGGCATTTCTTGTGCTACCGGCCATCAGTCCTTCCCCAGAGAAATCACAGCGTTTCTCCCATGCCTGTTGCAGACTCCAGTGCGGGGCTGCCGGGTGCGATGTTGCCCTTGGTGCCCCCGGATCCGTCAGCCTTGGTGGCTGGTTTTGAGCAGACTTGGAAGGCAGGAGGTGCAGCATTCTGCTCACCCCATGCTCCATTTCCTACAGTGTTTGGTTCTTGTCTGTGCTCCCGAGGGAGGAGGATGAGGAGGATTTTCTCATGGTTTTCAGCCCCTGGGCCATGGGCAGTGGCCGGTGGAGCTCAGCATGGAGATGTGGTACCTGCGGCTTCTCTCCCACTCCATAGTGCTGTGGCCCCTTCTATCCTTATTTAAAATTTGTCTGTTGGTGAGAAACAAAGGCAGACCTGCAATGATCGTTATTCAAAGCAAAACGACTGAGACTTTTTGCCTTAATCTCAGTGGCTGGTGAAGAGGCTGGTGCCCCAACCACAGCAGCATTCACCCCCGCAAACAGAGTGTGTTGGTGTTTGCTCCCCTGGACAGGACACTTGCGGGATTTTGTGTTTCTTACTTTGAGGCAGGACGACAGGACAGCCCACCTGGGAGGCAACTGCCCCACAGCTCCAGCACCAGAGGGTTTGGCATCCATGTTCTTCTAAAGCTCCCAGCGCCCTCCTCATGCTGGAAGAATACACTTTGGGTTTTACTTTATTTTTGGTTTTATCATCCTAAAAGCCCCAGGGGGACGGGTAGAGTATGGGATGCTCTCCCGTCTCTCTGCCGCTCCGGATGCCCCGTGCGCAGGGGCCTGGAGTCCCCTGGACCCCGCACCCGGGGCACGGGCTCCTCTGGTCACACCGTTTGCTGAGGCGCTCACACTGCGGCAGGAGCGGGTTGGGGTTCCGGGCTATCCTGGGGCTCCCGTTTGTCCCGGGGCTCTGGGCTGTCCCACGGTTCCGGCCTGTCCCGGGACTCTGGGCTGTCCCGGGGTTCTGGACTGTCCCCCAGCTCTGGGTTGTCCTGGTGCTGCGGGCTGTCCCGGGGTCCTCGTTTGTCCCGGGGTTCCCGTTTGTCCCGGGGTTCCCATTTGTTCCCGGATTCCCGTTTGTCCCATGGTTCCCGTTTGTCCTGGGTCCCTGTTTGTCCCAGTCCCTGTTTGTCCCGGGGTCCCCGTTTGTCCCGGGGTTCCCGTTTGTCCCGGGTCCCTGTTTGTCCCGGGGTTCCCGTTTGTCCCGGGTCCCTGTTTGTCCCGGGGTTCCCGTTTGTCCTGGGTTCCCGTTTGTCCCGGGTCCCTGTTTGTCCCGGGGTTCCCGTTTGTACCGGATTCCCGTTTGTCCCGGGTTCCCGTTTGTTCCTGGTCCCCGTTTGTCCCGGGTCCCTGTTTGTCCCGGTCCCTGTTTGTCCCGGGGTTCCCGTTTGTCCCGGGGTTCCCGTTTGTCCCGGTCCCTGTTTATCCCGGGGTTCCCGTTTGTCCCGGTCCCTGTTTGTCCCGGGGTTCCCGTTTGCCCCGGCTTCCCATTTGTCCAGGTCCCTGTTTATCCCGGGTCCCTGTTTGTCCCTGCTCCCCGTGTCCCTCCCGCCGCCGCCGCCGCGCGCGGCCCCGCCCCCGCCCGCAGTGGCCCAATGGCGGCGCGCGGCGCGGGGCGGGGCCGGCGCTGGGTCAGTGCGCGCGGGCTGCGCGGGGCCGGGGCCGGAGTGGCGGCGCGGCCGCGCGCTGAGGTGAGTGAGGGGAGCGAGGAGTGGCGGGGCAGGGGGTCCCCGAGGGGTCCCCGTTCCCGGGCGGGCCCCGCACCGGGGTTGCCGGCGAGCGGCGCTCCAGCCCGGTGGCTTGGCCCGGCCCGCCTCGCCGCTCGGCCCGCCTGCGCGTCGAGCTGTTCCGCCGCCCGCGGCCGCTGTCGTGTGGTGCGGCCCCGGCCGGGGGGCTGCGGATGGGGCCCGGCCCTGCCCGCGCCGCAGCGCTCGATCCTCCAGCCCCGGGGGCGGGGGCTGTGGCTCTGGCTCGGCCATGCCTCCCGGCGCGCTGCCGGAGCCCGGCCTGGGCGGCTTCGCCACATGGTCCTTAGGCCGGGGTGTTTGCGCACCTGCGGCCCGGCCCCTCCGCTCCCCGCGGGGACCCGCAGGAGCCCGCCCTGCGAGGGGCCGCTGCTGCGCCGGCCCCGCGACCCGACCCCGCTCACCTGCGGGACCCGCCGCGGCCCTTCCCCGCCCCGCGCACCGGCTCCTTCCAGGGGCCGCGCTCCCTGCGGGGACAGCCAGGAGGGGCTTCCCCTGCCCAGGGACGGGGCCGCTTAACGGGGGCGAGGGGTCCGCGTTTCGGGGACAGGCGTCTCCCGGGGCGGCGGGGGCACTCGTGGTCTTCATCTGTCTTCATTGCGGTTACATTGCTGATGTGTGAGTTGGTGCCAGTTTGCTGTAGCGATGTTAACTGTTGCCTAGCGAAACGGGTAAAAGAGGAAAGATTGCATCTGGTGGACTGAAGGGACCTGATCTGGGAGCTCCTGCTGAGAGTGCTCCCGTGCTGCTCCCTGTGGGCTCTCACCACACACGGGGGATCCCCTCCCACGGGGATCCCCCTGCTCACTCCAGGAGCCTGACTTCAGAGCAGCCTTTTGCATGGGTGAGGGATGGAGTGTCATAGTGACCCTGTCAGGGACCAAAAGAAACTGTACTTGGAGGAGTTCCTTTGAAAGCCCTGGGTATCTTGCATGAGCATATGCTCAGGTATAAGCTGCCTTTCCAGGTTTGCTGCTAGCTGAAAAAATGCTGTCTTTCTTTTGAAAAATAAGTTTGTTCTGTCCCGTAGAAGGTAAAACTCATTACACCCTCAAAGCTATTTCAGAAAGGCAACAAAAAGTACATAGGTGCCTTATTTTTGTAAGTTATTCCTGCCTGCTTCTTTAGAATCCCTTGGGGCTGAGAGCAACAATCATTCTGTCACTGTGCTTCAGGGAGCTGATTTAGCTTTGGTGCTTGGTTACTTTATAGGAAATTATTGGGACGAGCTCAATGCAAAGAAGTTCAGAGTGGCTGAATGCAAGGAAGATTTTGTTTTTCTTGAAACTGCTAATATTGCAGTAACATTGCATTTTAGTTTTGCATTGGCGAGGAGGTAAATGAGACCTTGTTCTGGCTCTCCTGGGCTGGGAGGCTCCCTGTGCTGTTGGATGCTTTCTCCCTGCTGCCCATAGAGCCTCTGGTGCTTGCAGCCTGGCTCATGCTTCATTCTTTCCTCTTCCTCCACCTCTCATTTAGTCACCCCTTGACTGGATTGCTTTCTCAGTCATGGCTTTTTGTTTTTTGTTAAGTTTTTTGTTAAGAAACATCATGTAGTCAGCTTAGGTAAAACCTAATACATAACTATAATCAGTGGTGAAAATGGAAATAGTGCTTGGCTTGGTTAACTCTCCTCACGCTTTTGTTTTTTGAGGCATCTGGAGCAAGCCAGGCTCTTTGGGGATTTTTAGTAATTGTACCAGCATTAGTGGTGTGCAGCTGGAGGGTGCTGGATGTGGCACAGGTAGATGCTCACAGCTGCCACAGGGTAGACAGGGCTCTGCTTTCCAGGGAAACACGTCTTGCTTCTGCTCTTGGTGACAACCAGTGACAGGACAAGGGGCAATGGGTGCAAACTGGAACACAAAAGGTTCCACTTAAACATGAGAAGAAACTTTTTCCCGGTGAGGGTGGCAGAGCCTGGCCCAGGCTGCCCAGGGAGGTTGTGGAGTCTCCTTCTGTGCAGATATTCCAACCCACCTGGACACCTTCCTGTGTAACCTCATCTGGGTGTTCCTGCTCCATGGGAGGATTGCACTGGGTGAGCTTTCCAGGTCCCTTCCAGTGTCTAACATTCTGCAATTCTGTGTGTGTTTTCTGCCCAGGTGCTTGTTAGACCTTAAAAATCTGCGTGTGTGCTGGCCAGGGACTAGTCTAGTGGTACATATTTTTAGGAATGTCTTAGCAAGATGTGAGGCCAAGCCCTGTTGAGTTCATTCTTCCTGTTAACACTTGTGAGGAAGGACTTTGACATCTGCAGTTTCTGTTTGATGTGACTTTGGTCTCTGCTGGCCAGTAACCAAAGCTTGTAAAAGCAGCCGCGAGCTCCTGGTTTGGTCTGGGGTGGGGTGGCCAGGCAGCCTTGCCCTTGGGCACTGGCTGGAGGGGACGCTGCATCGGCTGTCGCCACGTATGGCTTTTCCTTTTTGAGTAGCTGCAGTGTCTGTCCCTTCCAGTAGCTGTTCTTTCAGATCAGGATGATTGTGTTCATGAAGTGCTAATTTTAAGAGCGGTTGTCTAATAAATAGCCTTATGCGGAGTATAACTGATTCTGGGCAACTTCAGTTGCTCGTAAGCTCCTGAATGGCAGTAACAAAACCCTTCCATAGGGTTAAGTTATAATGGACACAATATTGAGGGGATATAGGTGACACCCACTTGTGGTTTCTCTTGAGCTTAGCAGTTAGTTGTGTAACCTGGGCAACTGTCTCTGCTGATTTTTGCTGTTGTGTTGGTTTTAAAATCTGTGACCTAAAAGTTTTTCTCCTTGGCTGCGTGATCACACAAGCTGGTTAAGTTTAGCAAAAGCGTATAGACAAAATGGTCTGAGAAAGAAACTTGCTGCTAATATGTCACCTAAAACTGGTAGGTCAGGTACTGGACATTGCACGGACACTTTCATGGATCTGCAAGCATAAAGAGAAAAAAGAAGAGTGATGTTGAAGCAAGCTGGTCTAAAAGCCAGCAAAATGTTTCGCCAGTCTCAGTGCGTGCAAGGATTAAAACCGAAAACCTCTCCCTAATTTTTAACAACATATAAGGCTGGCTCCATTTAACTCCCCAGAGCAGGCTGCCTACCTACTCAAAGCACAGAGGGACAAAGGACCGTTGTCATGATCTGCCTCTCTCCTTTCGAGACAAAACACGTTTATTACAACACAATAATCTAACACTTCATTGAATTGTTTGTAGTGCGGTGGCCACGCAAAGGCCGTCCCAGCGGCAGGATCCGCATACTTTCGATTGTTCAGACCTAGCGTGGTATTTGGGAAATGCAACCAGCAGCAGCCAGGAGCCTGGTGGTTTCCATGTGCGTTGCTGCTGAACGCCTCGCACGTTGTTGGCAAATACTCGGTGCCTGTGGTGAGCGTGGGGTGGTGGCTTTGCTGGGCGCGTTGTGTCCTGTGATCGCACAGACCCTGCTGCAATCCCCCCGCATGCACCTTGTTGGTTTGGGTCTTTTTTCCCCATGTCAAATCAAACATTTTCTCTGCAACAACTGCCACCAGACCATGAAAGTAAGGATTGAGATGCAGGAATCGGCCTCCTTGAGCTAGTGTAGATTTCTGTGATTGAGATTTTTGCCCGCTGACTTAATCTGGGTACAGCACCGGTTTGTTAAGAAGGTGAAGAACTGTTATCTGTGGCACAAATCTGTTATGAAGGCTCCAAGCTGCCAGCATTGGTTGGAATAGTTACGGTTTTGTGTGAGTCATCATTTTGGGGAATGAAGAAAGTTAATTGTTCCTGTTATCTCAGGGCGCGGTTTGACGTTGAGCAGAGTCAGTGGCATGGCTGGGTACTGGTGAGAGTCTTCCCTTAGCTCTCCCTGCCAGTGGCCTTGCTCCTGCTGCCAGTGGTGCCTGATTTAGGGAGCTAAATCAGCAGAAAAATTAATCAGAAAGGAAAATGTCAGTGTGTAAGGAGGGTGGAGGGCACAGGTTTTACTACCCTGTTTCCTAACCATGTTTCAGAATATCTTTGGGTTTTTTTTGCCACCAATTTTTCTTTCCAGCAGCTGGATTTTTGACCAGACTTTTATCAACTTTAGTACTGCTTTTGGTAGTGGGATGAAGAGCATTAAATAAGGACTTTGTTTGCGATTGGGCTTCAGTAGGTAGTATTTTCATATGGGATATCAGTGGAAAACTATCTTTCAGGTTGTAATCCTCTGTTTTCTTCCAGATTTCTGCTCATCGTTGAAAGATGGGAGAGATAGAAGGAACATACAGAGTCCTGCAGACTCCTGGCTCTCGTTTGGGCGTCCAGAAGACCACGGGAGTGAGTACCTTGGAGCCGGGACAGAACCTCTCCACTGCGATGGCATCGTCGCCTGCCAAAACGCACGAGCGGGACCTGCTGATCAAAATAAAGATGCTGGACAACACAGTGGAAGTACTTGACATTGAGGTAGGAGAAGTTTAAACCCATTTCGAGCGTGCTTAGCCTCTGGTAATGCAAAGCTCACAGGATGCGCTGTTGTACAGAGCGGGGACGTTTATTCATTGTCTGAATAGAGATTCCTGTAGGGATTTTACCTGCTTACAAGTAGTGAAATGAATAGCACATCTATTTTTTTTTAATCTTTTAAGCATAACAAATGTTTTGTATTTGTAACAGACTTTAAATGCCAGCACATACTGTAACAAGAAGCCTTAACTGTTATTTGCTTTGGGGGAACACCAACTGTCTTCTGCCAAACTGTTCCTGCTTCCTGAGCCACATGCAGCTTTTTCGATTTGGCAGTTGGGAGAGCAGAAGAGGTTTTTTTTAGTTACTGCTTTCTATTAATTATTTTAGTGGTTTGTGTCCTCTTCAAGTAAACTTGCTTCTGTTTGAACATTTTTGCTTGTTGCCACACTTTGGGAGGGAGGCGCCGGAGGGATGACAGCGTTTCTGAAAATTTGTATTTAAAAGTGAGCTTGCTTAGGAATTAGGGAAATCTGCCTTAAGAAATACAAACCATGTTCAGATTGGAGTGGTTCTGTTTTTAAACAACTGACAATTTTTGTTTTTCAAATTCTTATTTTATTCTCAGCATTAACTTCAGACTTTAATTTTAGCTTGCCTAAAGATTCGTTGTTGGCAAACAGCTCCGTTCTAGTGAAGACACCCAGCTATCAGCTATTCTACATTAGTGTCGAACTGACTTCATGATTAGCACTTGTAGCCTTAGTTTGTTGCATAAGCAGGTTTTTCCAAATAAAGTGAAAAAGATGTCTGTGGAGCGCTAAAGAAATAGTGACTTTTGGGGATGCCTCCTCCAGACTGCAGGCCAGCTGTTCAACTCGCAAACATGAGCTCTGATTTTGTTTTTGTTACGTGTGAGGCTGTGCCCGTGTCCCCTCCTGAGGACATCCAGCCCTCATTTACTGCATAGAACACAAAAAAACCCCCATATGCTGACTTTGGTTCTTTTGAAGTGTGATGTTTCCCCCTCCCCCACCAGCTGATGTAGACATTGGTGCTTTTGTGTTTTGATTCTAAAGATTTTTTAAAAAACCACAACACCCCCCCTCCAATTTTTTAAAATCAAGAATCAAGAATAGCTTCTAGTTCCTGCTTTATTACATGAAGTCAATGACCAGAAATCTCCTATATATTAGCATAGATGCTTTCCTTATTTTCCTTGTCATATTTGTACCAACTCCATCTGCCCTTCTCTTGCAAACCATCTCCTTCCCTCAGGAGTCCTACTCTCATCATCTTTACTTGGAAACTCTTCTCTGGCTCTTCTGACACGGCCAAGCCTGCTTTCTTGTCTTTGATCTGCTGCTGGAGGGAAATCCTTTGACCGTGCTCGCCCCTGACAGCCGGGGATGCAGGTTCCCCTGCTCCCCGAGCCTCCCCCTGTTTCCCCTGTGCTCACTATGGTTCACTGCTTGTTTTTTGAAACTCTCTTGACCTGGTTCTTCTTTGCCTACCGGAGCAGTCTTGACTGTACATCGTTCCAGCTATCTGCATTTCTCTTCTGGCAGGTCCAGTTTAACCCTGTGTCTTATCCTACAGCACTTTGTTAGTTTTTCCACCGAACACAAATTCAGCTGTGGCTTGGTTCTTTATGATGTCTCAACTCTTGACTGTCTTTCGGCTCTAAATAAAATCAGCCTTTGCCTTGTGACACCTGGTTTTGATATTGATGTGTCAACATCAAGCTTCACATGTAAAAAACCCATAAATTCCTCACTCATGGTAATTTTTTGACCACTGTGAGTCAGACTCCAGTCTCACCTGACAATAATGTAGTTTGTGTTCACTTCCGATACCTTCCATTCCTTCAGCAGCCACCTCCTGCAGGTATAACTAGGGTGGTGCTGTTTAACTAAACGCCTGAAACTCATCCCATCCAGGACCACCACTGCATTTCACACCCCCATTGTGATCACCTTCTTGTTGGCTTTAGCCTCTCTTGCTGAGTACGTACCACTTCACAAGTCGCACTGAGAGTCTCCCTGCTCAGTGCTTGCTCCCCACAGCAGTTCCTGTGGTTTTTGCGTTACTCCTTTCTTTGTGGCTTCAAATGTAGTTGCTTCTCTCTGCTTCTACCTGGAGTCTCCTGCGAGAAGGTACTTGGCTTCATCCCCTGACCGGCCCATAATGCAGTGCTTTTGTTGTTTTTTCCCATCACAAGACTTTTCCCATAATTAGGAGCTATCTTAGTTTTCTCTTTTGACCTGGAAAGCTCCCTCTGGCTACAACATCCGCAGAAACACCTGAATTTGGCTAACTATAATAGCATGCTGAGGCCATAGTTAATATCGTACTATTCTTCTTTGCAAGGTCAGTCGGAACCAGAGCAACTTAAAAACTTTTGCCTGGTGTTGCAAGCAGTGAAGAGAAGGGATCGTCCTTTGTTCATCTGTAGAGCGTCGAGTGCAAAAAGGTCCATAGTCAGCAACTCTAGCATTAGTCCCACTAATACATCGCCTACATCTCCTTTATTTTTGTCTAAATGAGGTAGCAAACAGGGATGAGGTATTAAATTGTAACCTTCAGCCTCCTAATTTATTCAGTGGACTGGAGGGATAGCAGTAACTGCTGGCTGCTGTTTGTGATGGAAAATGAAATTTCTCTCTCAGGGACTGAGGGCAAGAATTAGGCAAAGTCAGGTGCTTTGCTGAATAGGTCCTGTGGGCTAGCACAGATGTTTATTAAAAAAGCAATGAGAGAAATTCATAATTAAGCAGCTGTCGCAGAGGGATGAAGGCTCTGATTGCAGTGCTGCTTGCCCGTTCCTCTTTGCTTTTGCAATTTTTTCCACTGGTGTGGAAATGAGAGGTGGTGTTGTCTTCATTACCTGCTTCATGGAGCTTGTTGGGATTGACCCAGATCAGCAATAATTTTTCAGTGTAGTGGGACACTGAGGTGTTTCTTATAGGTCACTGTCTTCTAATGGAGATGTAGCTTATGGCAAAAGGTGTTTTCTTCCCTCTTCAAATAATTTTCCCTTCAGTCTGTGAAAAATGCTGCAAATAATTTTAACTGGAAAAGAGAGGTGTTTGGTGGAAGAGGCTGCCAGGGCTGAGTGGTCAGTGCCGCAGCAGGGGGGCTAGTGCCAGCGCCCTGCTTAATGCCTTGCTTGTGAAGCCACCTAAAATGAGCCCATCAGCAATTTTAACTGTACAGGATGCACAGGGGAGCTGCGATAATGGTTTCATCCATGTGGCTTTTCCTTGTTAGCCGCTCCTTTCTCCAATATGCATTTAAAACACTTGCTTATCTCCTGGTAGGTGTGGGTGGATACTCTCGTTTGGTAGCTCTTCCCCATCATTTGGGTTTTTTAACTCGCCGAAGAGCAAGAAAAGAGACTGACACAATGGCGTAACAGATGGGATGAGAACAAAATTGGGAAGGATGGTCTTTCCTTCATGTTGTTGTTGTACCTAGAACAGCATGTTAGAAGTTCCATATAGCTACATTCCAGTGTCTTTTGTCTAAAATCTCTGCTCTCACCATCTGTACTGGAAGGTTTTCTTTCCATCTATGAATTCTGTTAATCAGTAAGAGGGAGCTGTTTTTAAAGGATGCTGGGGCAGAGTTCCTCTCTGGGGAATCTGTTTTGAATGTTAGGGGATGGAGAAATGCTCACATGTTTCTAGAGTTCAAATACTGCAAATTAGGTATTTATAGTTTTTCCTTTCCCTCCCAAAACAGAAAAGAGAATGAAACATATCCATCCAAAGCTAGACTGGAATATTCATTATTTTTATGAGCTGTGTTGTTTTTTCTTTTACTCCTTTTTACAACCAGCTTGTTTAGTTGGTTCAAATCTTGCATGTGCCATATCACAGGTTATCTGTCCTCTTCCCTCCACGCCAAGTCTGTCCCAATGGGTGGTTTTGCAGACTACTAAGTGAATGATCGGAAATTCAATTTAATTCAGACCATGGGCACACTTCAAAGTAATCAGGGTTTTACCATAGAATTTCTGCCAGTTTTCCTGATTTTCTTAAGAGATTAAACTTGGAGGCCTTTGATCAGCATGAAAATGTGGCAGACTCTTAAGCAAAAGGTACTGGGCTGAGTTAAATTTGCCAAAATGACCACTTGATGGAATTATATTTGTCTGAGGCTGGTTATGGAATGTGCTGCAACAAAGGACAACTTAGGCTATAGGAATTTAGGGTATAGGAGGTTGTGTTTTACACTTGCTGAAAGCTTTTCTGTTGATTTTTGGTAGAGTTGGAGGTTGAGGGGCTGTAGAAGACAAGGAGCGCAGTGTGTGAGCATGGTTAGAGAAAGCGGGTTTGTTTTGCAAGGCATTGTTGGCAGGAGAGTGATGCTGGTGATAGGTGAGAGGCTGATGCTGTCTGAAAATCCCAGGCGGTGAAACAGCAGGTTTGGTCAATAAGGAAGGGGTCAGACTAAGCACGTCTTGCAGTGACGTTCTCCAGTGCAATACTTTCCTGCAGCCTGCGGGCAGGCACACTGTAAGCTTTGCCTCTCTGACCCAGTTCTCTCTTTGCACCAGCTTATAAAACATTTAATGGAATTGCTGCCATAGTATGATGTTTAATATTTGATCAATCCATTGTTCCTCATGTAGGAAATATGTGTGCTTACTTTCATGTGTGAATTATGCTCTGTGCTACAAGAAAGTGCCCCAGAAAAAGAAGTTTAGATTATTATGCTTCAAGTTTATTAAACTTTGTTTGGGGAAAACTTGACACCTCTTCGGTTGTGCTGACTTCCACTTAAACGTAAAATCTGTGAGTGAGAAATGCTTATGCATTGTATTGTAGTAGATTTTTTCTGTATTTTCACCTACTGGAGAATGAATTCTGTTGAACTGTAATAGGCATCATGAAATCATAGCTCAGTTCTTAGCACTCAGCAAAGCCAGGTCTGCCTGCCTGCTCTGCTCAGTGGGGAAACTTCACCTGGAGTTTTCCTTTCATGCTGTTGTCATATTGCTTTGAGCACACAAGCCTGTTCTTTCCTTTTTTTTTTTTAATATAATAACGTGCTTCTCAGTAAAATGTTGTCTTGGTGTTACATATGTGTTGGTAGTATGAGTTGGCTTTGTTTTTTGAATTTGCCTTAGATTTCAAATATATGGTGTTTCTTGTGCTGGGATCGTCTCACCGTGCTCTGAAGTTAATTATCGTTTAAGGCTTTCTCTGTTCTTCCAGTGCAAGCATTCTCATGCCTCCGATGGAGAAAATACTTTTCCCTTTTGTCAGGATTTTTCCTGTTTACTCCATTTCTACCAGGCCTGTTGTTTCCTTGGGCCTGACTCAGTTTCTTGAAGGTGGCTGTTTCTTTTCTCATTTTCTTACCAAGCAAATGAAGGATGGAGCATGTTCCATGCTGCTGTAGCACTGGGCGATGTGTCCCTGTCCCCCACCCCGGTGTGTGGCCGGGGGACACGCTCAGCCCTGCTGCCACTCGTGGCCACAGGCCTCGGAAACAGGATTGCCCTTTGTTTCTCTGTATTTTCTTAGTAGGTATTTTCTTCTCACTGCTCCTGTCTATATCAGAGATTACTTATGTACCCTGTGAAACTTACTGTTGTATTATTACAACATTTAAGTGGCTTATTCCATACAAAGTTGAAAAAAGCTACTTGATGATTACCCCGTGCAATAGTGATAGTCTCTCCTGGCCACCTATATGACTCTTCACCGAATCCCAGAATGTCAGGGACTGGAAGGGCCCTGGAAAGCTCATCCAGTGCAGTCCCCCCATGGAGCAGGAACACCCAGATGAGGTTACACAGGAAGGTGTCCAGGCAGGTTGGAATGTCTGCAGAGAAGGAGACTCCACAACCTCCCTGGGCAGCCTGGGCCAGGCTCTGCCACCCTCACCCCAAACAAGTTTCTTCTCATGTTTAAGTGGAACCTTTTGTGTTCCAGTTTGCACCCATTGCCCCTTGTCCTACCATTGGTTGTCACCCAGAAGAGCCTGGCTCCATCCTCCTGACACTCCTCCTTTCCATATTGATCCCCATGCATGAGTCCCCCCTCAGTCTCCTCTTGTCCAGCTCCAGAGCCCCAGCTCCCTCAGCCTTTCCTCACACGGGAGATGCTCCACTCCCTTCAGCATCTTCCTTGGTTTCTTTAAATTTACAGATTGCATTATTAAAAGTGCAAAATTATTTTCCATCCCTATGTTTAGAATAGAATAACTATGTTTACATATTGTAGCTTCTGTGCAGCTTGGAGGCATTGGTAATTGAAAAGGTGCCATGAAATCGGCAGCTCTGTGCTGCCTGTTGCTCCTGTTGGGCCATGGGGGCCGTGGCTGTGACTCCGCAGTCGAGGGCGCTGGGTTCTGGAGCTGGGCTGGGACATGGGAGGGTTTTGGGTTGGTGGAGGCAGCGGTCTGACAGCTTGTACGTGCCTCCCGACTTCCCGTGGTTTGCAGAGGGTGTTTTCAGCTTGCGCACACTGGAAAACGCTGCTCATCGGTAAATTCTTAGGACAGCATTAGTACCCTCTGGAACTTCGTTAGGGCTGAAGCAGAAGTAATGCACCTTAAAATGCTGGTTTTGAGCAGTTTTAAGTAAAATACGCATCTCTTAAAACTGGTGAGTGTGCTGTGGGCACTGAAATACTTGCTCTGAAATGGTTTTTCAGGGAGGCTGTGGCGAGGCCTGAGCCCAGTGCCCGCCTTCCCTGCTGGGCCTGGGCCGGGGAGACTGCGGGGGCTCTGGCTGCAGCTGCTCCCCTCGCCTGCTCACACCCCCGTCCACAACGGCTTTTTTCCCTCTGTGCTGTAAAAGTATTAACAGCTTAAATATGTGGGAAGTGGGAGGACAGGCTGCTCCTGAATCCTATTAAGCGCTGTGCTGAAGGAATCGAGATGCTGTGTTAGTCAGCTCAGTGTTTTTCTTCCCTGGCCTGGAAGAAATAGTCAAAATTCCAGAAAGAATCATAGCCAGATGTTTGTCATTGCTCTGGTTTGACTCTCCTAAATATGGCAAATAAGCTGCCTTAGGACTTATTTTTGTCTGACCTCAGAAGAGAAAGTTAGTAATTCACCATTTAAAATCTGAAGTTATTATAGAGTTTAAAAAAGAAAGTAATTGAAGCTTTGCAATTTGTGTACTGTTTGATTCAACTCTCTATTTTTTTAAACCTGTATTTTGTGTTTGGGGGTTTGACTTTTTTGATGCCATGTAGGAATGTGGTATTGGGTGGGGAAAGGTAAAACTGCAGCCATTTTATTGAGAGACATTTGGTATGTGATGTTTTCTTTGTATGTTTTTTAAGGGAAGATGTGAGCTTAAATTGTACTATAAAAACAATTTACTACTTTACCTTTTCCTGGACATTAGGTATCCCAATATGCGAAATGAAAATAGAGCTATGCGACAGCAAAGGAGAACAATCTGAATATTCCTGTAGGAAAAGTCTCTTAAATGCATGTATTGTAACTTGAAACACAGAAACCATTTAGTAAAATTGCAACCAAGTGTTATCACAGTCCATGGAATATGAATGTAATAGATGTGTATGGCTGTGATGTACCATAGTGAATGTGCTTCACCATGGGATGTGTGTAGATGAAAAGCTTCTCACGGGCGGGTTCAGAAGAGGAACAGTACAAGGGCTGCGATGACTTGGCTCAACGCTAAGTTGCTGTAAAACCGAACTCTTTCCGAGCTCTCTTCAACAGCACACGGAGAACTTCCAGCAGAAGTTGTTTTGTCTGGATGAGATCTAATAAAGGAAACCAATGCGTAACTTAATGGGCTTGGCATGCGTGCAGTGGTACAATTCTTGTACTTAATTCCTTTCAAGTGCCTTCTGAAGTACCCAATACACAACCTTGTAAAGAAAAAGCTGTTTCCTGTTGGCTTCCTTACGAATTCCAATAATGAGTCATCATCACTAATAAAGAAAGGAAATACTATTTGTTTCTTAAACACTTCTGCACAATGCAGCTGTTCATTTATTTTTTCATAATCTAGCGGTGAAGGATAGCCAAAATCCACTGAAATTAGTCTTATGCTGTTCTATCAATATAACGGTAAGAAATGCTATATCAAAAAAAAAAAATCTTTTGGACGCCTTGTCTGGTTGTGGATGATACTTAAAGTTGGTTCCACAGATGGATAATTCCATAGACTATATAAAGCGCGAAAAGGAAAACCGATCAACTAAGAAACAACCCCCAGTCAGCTAAAAACAGCTGCAGAAATGCAGTGTGCTCAGAGAGGCGGTTCAGAGAGATTTCAGGTTAGTGCCTGCTGAAAAAAGGGACTTGATGTTGAGCAAGGACAGCGGCTCCTGGCACCCGACTATGTCACAAGCAAAGCCTTGTGAACATGCATTTAAACGAACAGGGTTGCAAAAGCATACCTGTGTATCATCTGTTTCTCCTTGCAACAAAACATGTTTCTGGCAGGGGCAACGGTGCCTACTTGTGCAAGAGGGAGACCATATAAATTGCATATTAAAAAAACTGCGCTGTGGTGACGGTACTCGGTGTAAAAGATTTACTTTTTAAGGCTGTGATGTTGGATGTGGAAGGGAGAAGACCTGTCTGTGTGACAGAGCAGTCGAATGTGAATAAAAGTAAGAAATTTAAAAGAAAATAAGATAGTACTGAGCTGCCAAGTAGCCTATATTGTGAGTTCAGAGACGCTTCTGGAAGTCTTTGAACAGCTTCTACATGTGCTGCTTCTATGGTGGAAATGCGAAGGGGAAGCAGAAGTCAGGTTCTAAACTGGAGTGTATTGCTGTTCAGTCGTCTCTTTGTGCTTGTGGTAGAACTTGTAACGTCCTTCTGACACGTTTGGGGCACATGCTCGGGTTTTGCACACGTGCGTGTATCACTGTCGTGATGGTGAAAGCAGGTTTGAGTACATCGCTTACAAAACCTGAAGCTATGAAAGATGAGCATCCCTGTGCCCCTCAGCCTGGACCAGAGCTGTAGGAAAGGCTCCTGATGGGAGGGAACACGTTAACAAAGCTTTGGCCTTATCTAACCTGGCCTGTAGGTATTTATTAACTGATGGCTGTGGTATTGAAGCTCTGCTCAAAGTACAGTGGGGAGTGATGTTAGGACAGCTGATGCAATTTCAGCTTTGCACAAAACAGAAGGTAACTTTGGCCTTTCCTTTAAAAATACCCAATCTGTGTAAAGAATCTTTCATGGTCAGCTTATTTCCATAATGTTTTAAACTGTTTCCTTCGGAGAGGCTTCTTCAAGTGGTGTGCCAGCCTGGAGTACCGTAACACCTCATAGGGAAAGCCCAGATCAATGGGTGATGTGAGCATGGATGAAGGTTTTGAGGCAAAAGTATAATTAATGGAGAAGGACTAGCAATTTAAGTGTGGGCGCTTTTTTTTGTGAACAAAGGGAAACAGAGGAGTGTCTCTGTTTAAAATGGCTTAAAAACTTAAAATTGTATTTGTATACATATACAGACACGAAATGGTGCTGTGTGAATTCCTGGAGTGCCTGCTGTGGTTTGCACGGCATGGAAGGCCTTGGAGCAAAGTGTCTCCTAGCTTCTAGTTTCTTAGCTTTGTTACACTATTTTACAGCTCGTATGAACAAAGTAGGTGCTTAGTCGTTCTGTTATGAACCTCAAGGCTTTTTTTGAGAGTGGCTGCTGAAGGCGTACTGCCCGCATTGGCAGCAGGCCGCTTTAGAAGTAGGCACTTGTATCCGTCCCCAGTTATTTGAGCCACCGAATCGTTTGAAGGCATCAAACAGTGCAGGTGTTGAATGGAGTGTGAGCTCTTTCGCATGCAGGCTCCATGCCTCAGGAAGGCTTTGCCGTGGTGGTGCTGTGGCCCTTCGCAGGTTATTTGAAATACTACGTGTTGTAAAAACTGTCCTGGCATCACCATTAGCGCGATTTTCTGGCATTTTAACCGCCCCAATCTTTGCGTGGGCCTCACCTCCACAAAGCAGCTGCTTTCCGTGCTGCTGCCACCACTGTCATCTGCATGTTTCATTATTAGCAAGTGTCAACTCTAGTGCCAGATTGTCACAGAGTGGTGACGTGGTCCAGGGTTTTAACTGGGGTGGCTTCACTCTTCTCCAGGTAGTCTAGAACAGAGTACGAACCAGAGGTATCGGGGATGTACATGGGTATTTTTCTCTCTGGGTAATAAAAGTGACTGAGAATTTCTCCTCGATGCCTTAGAGTTTTTACATGAATTTTGTGTGTGCTGTTTGTACACAGGGCTCAGGGCCCCCATGTTGGTTGAATGCTTAACACGGTGGTGGTTTGTTTTTCTCTGGGCGCAGTGTGGTTTATTTCAAGTGCTCCAGGTATTTCAGCACGAGAGCACTCTGGAACTTGGGACCATTTTTGTCCCTACATGCTCTCTACCTAAGTATCCATTTCCCAGTTTCATTCGCATAATTCCCTCCCTCTTGGGGATCTTTTCCCATGTCAACAAATTGTTTTCCTCCTTTCAGGCATCTGGCAAGTCTGGCCGCTCTGGAAAAGCGTGTTTGTTCATTTGGCAGTGAAGTGCTTTAACACTGCTTGAACCTGTACATGGCCACAGGTTTTAAAGCTAACCTTAATTATACGAGCCAGAGACTTGCACTTCTGGAAAAATTTGTCTGACTGGATTTGTATTTTTTTTTTTTTTAATTCACAACAAAAGCAACCACTAAAATCTCAGGATTAAAATTAAAATCTTAGGATAAAGAATCTTGGGGGCAAGTCTTAGATTTATTTTTTTTAAACAAAAAATTATACCGAATGTACAGTGTAATAATGTGATTTAAATCAGCTCAGAAATTTGTATTTGGCTTTACAGCTTCTGTATTTGAGTAGACTGGATTTCAGTGCCACGTAGAAATACCATGACGCACAACATTTAAAAAAAGAAGTATATTTTCCACGTGAAAATATATGCTATCTAAATTAGTGAAGAAGTTCTGAAGTGGTTTTCAGGGTGCTGGTGTGTTCCCAAAGCTCAGTTTGTGACGGTGTATAACGTGCGGGTGTCTGTGCGGTGACTGTGCTCTGTAGGTTGGTATGTGCTTTGCAACCCCTTTTTGCTGTTAGTAAAAGAACCTGTAGTTGGAACCTGTCAGCATGTAAGAGTGAATAAAACAAATCTATTTATAATTAAAACACAATTTTCCTCACAAAGTATTGAAATAATTGAAGCTGAAAGTTCTTGTTAAGTGTTCAGATTATCAAAATGAAATAGTACATAATCAGTTGCTGGCTGAGCACGTGAAACCGGAGTTCCACACATCTGTTGTTACCAGGTACCCTTTTTGTGGGGAGGCAGGGACTGTTTGCATTTGAGTCAGTTGTTCCAGTCAAAATTGAGGAAATTAGAGGAGTACTGAAAAAGTTACTTTTACTTTTCCAGCCTGCAGATTAAAAACTGTATATGGAGTTGTAAAGTCATCTTGTTTGAGCCATGAAAAGGTAATGAAGGGTATTCCTTGCCATCTTATGTGATTTCCTTCTTTAAAATAAATATGGTTTGAATGTACGTGCTGTATTCCTAAGTGCAGTTTTTGTTTACACGTGGCATTAATGATCGTTATTAACAGGGGGTTTTAAAGGCATTTTTCTGTATCACGCTGCGTTTGGACGGAGATCTGAGAGATTACACAAGGGCTGTGGATAAACAGAGCGATAAACTCACCGAAATGTTTGTGTGGTTCTGGGTAAGAACGGAAATACCAAGTCCAGTGTAACCACTGTGTTTACTTGCTGATTGTCATTTTTTTCATTTGCCAAAAGATAAGAAATCACGTTTTCGTTAGGAAGACCACTCCAGTGCACAAAAGGCAAATTGGTGAGTGCTGCAGGGCTCTGTATTTCGGTCAGTTTTTGCTTCTTGTCAGCCGCTCAGTGTTGGCCACTTGATGTCAAATCTCGACTTGTTCTCTCGTGCAGATTCCCTGTTCATTGTCCCAGCTCTGCAGCTTCAGTAAAGCAACATGCAGGGTTTGCTGGGGCGGGGGCCGGCGGCTCCTCCAGCTCTGCGTGCTCAGGAGGTTCCATTCCACACCTCTGATTCCAACTCTCATTTTTCTCCAAACTATTGACTTTTGGAGTGACTTTTCTTTTTGTCTGCAGCCTAACTGCTGCCAAAAGTGGATTTTCATGTTTGGAAAGTCTGAGCAGGGGCAGTTTGTCCGTTTTGGAATATGAAAGTACTACTCATTATGAAAATACTGTGTGGGTGGTTTGGGTTTTTTTAAGTTGAAATACGTGGAAGCAGAAAGTTATGACATTCTGGAAGACAAGTTTGGGAGTTAGGAAGGGAGAAATGGTTTCGATAATACTGAACTCCGCTCTGCTGAAAATCACAGGCTATGCGCTCCTAGTTTGTTTTCCTGTCTTCCTAAGCTCGACCGTTCCGACAGAGGGAGGCTCTGCCATGGAGGTGGTGGTTGAGGAAACAGGAAATAACAGTTGGGATGATAAAAGAAAAGCAGCTGTTCCAGCTTTATTCTTTTCAATTTACATTTTTACTCCTCTGTCCTAAAAATTGCTCACACTGAATATGTTTCCTTTTCTGATGGAGTGAAAAATACAGATGTCTCCTTCAGACAAGAAACTTCAGCTTAGAATTTGTGAGCTGGTGGTCTCTTCCAGCTTCATCTGAATATACAGATCCATTAAAAATATATATAATTGGACTGAACAGCTTTCTGATGATGACTTGTTAAAATAGTCCATGGCACAGTTAGGGCTGGGTCAGCAGGGAAAGCTTTGGCCAGCTCTCCACTTCGTTCTTTTTACCCTGTTTCTTTTCTTTCTTTTTATACGGAATAATTCCGTAATATCAGTAGTCGTCGTCTTGGCAGCGTATAAAGAGTAATTGAGAAGTCTGGAATGGAAAGCATGCCGTGTGGTGAATTTGTATTGAAAACAGGACCTTTCTGAAACGCATTCATGCAGCTTCTTGCCCTGACGTCAAAATCACAGTAATTAAGTAATTACTTCAAAGATTTTGCTTTGTGCTGCTTTTGTGCAGATTAAACAATGATGTGGCGGCACCCACTACATAACTTCATTTTTGTTGACTTCAACATGTTAAGCTTTTCAGAAAGATGGTTATAAATGTAACAAACAGTTTGAGGAACTAAATAGCTCAAATTTTTCCCTGACAGCACTTGAGACATAGTAATAAAATATTGTGTTCTGTCTCAAGCTGTTGTAACCTGTTTTTATTATAAAATAAACCTATTACTGTTCTTTTAAAATGTTACATTGTTATTGTTGCTTTATAGCTTGAAGGAAGTGCTATGAAATGACATTCAGCTTAGAAAAAGGTTTTTCTCAGCTTGTTATCATAAGCGACATTTAAAGTTACAGTAGATAGCCCAGTCAAAATAATTTTACACTTTTACCATTTGGGTGGCACCTGGATAATTTAATCAGGTGCAAAGTGCTCCCATCTCCGACCGTCTTAGTTTCTGCGTGGGTTTCTCTGGCCGGGAGCGCAGGGATGGCCGTGGCACGAGGTGCTGGCGCCGTGTGCCAAACAGACGCTTTTTTGGGGCGAAATGAAGGCAGCTGGGCTGCCCACGGGGCCACATGAACGTAACTTGGGAGAGACCTGCGTATCACAGTCTGATCAGGAGCATTTTAACACCTGTGTATAATCAGCCACAGACAGGACTTGGTTTCACTGTAAAGCTTGTCTGACTCTTATCAGACATCTTTCAGCAGTGAATCCGAGTTTAACGATTCTAACAGAACTAGAATTCCTGCTTATTTCACAGATAAGAAATGCGACATCTCCTGGGCTGTGGCTCCTGGAGGTGGCCACGCGGAGCTGGCGCAGCCCATCTTCTGCAGAGGGAAGTTCATGAGGCCCACCAGAGCACCACTGTATCTCCATCTCTGCATCACTGCCTTAGAAGCATTTCTTTCTCGAATGAATGGTGCCTGTGAATAGTAGGCATATTATAATAATAAATGCATGTGTATCTGTACCATAAAATATATTTAAGGATATATTCTGCTGTTACTACTTCAAGATTTATCCACAAGTGCAAACCAAAAAATGGATTTCATTTGAAGTTAAAAATTTAATTTTCAAAATGCATTTCTCCAGGAGCATGTGGGCCCTGTGGCAAGCGACCCGTAACGTGTCTGAGAAACGTGTCTGTACACAGACGAGGAACAATGGGATTTACTGAAGAGGTGGTTTACCATTACCTGTGCCATTCCTTATTTCATTGTCGTCATTTAAAAACCCAAACCCACACCCACAGAGTCTTCTGCAGGCACAGATTTTGGCTAAAAAATAATAAAAATCACCTGTGTTCTTACAAAGAAAATGCCCTTTTAGCCATCACAAAACTCGTCCTGAGAAAGAGGAGAGTGCTCCTTCTGTGTCATATCCCACCCAGGCATCTCTATATCGCTGAAATGCTGAACAACTGGATTGTTTCTCCTGACTTGCAGTTTTATTTGGGAGTTTTGACATCACTGGCCTGACCCACCGTGACACCAAGAAACATTCAGAACGAATGGAGTTAGGGCGGGGTGCATTCGCGCCCAGGAAAGCGTGCCTGGTGAAAGTGCGAATTGGTGCTGTCCTGCTCCCCCTGTGCTTCCCTGGGTGGCTGCAGCGCTGCGTTCGGCTCCGCTCCCACGCTGCACTTACCGACGCTGTTTTCAGGTTTGCAGTACTGCACAGCTGCTGTACTTTTGCTCACTGAAGTTTGTTTTTTGGAGTGGTACAGAGGTATTTAGCCAAATGGCAGGTTTTTAAACATCAACAGTTAATCTCTTTTTCCTGTAAGCTGCAATTACTCTTGAATTTTTATGCATCTCAGTAATGTGAAACAATTTCCCCAACTTTCCCCGTATTTTTACCTTTTTAAACCCGCTGTTTTTAAAGTGGCCCATTCTTTCTGTTAGATATTTTCATTTGCATTTTATTAAATTATTCTCTCTTACAAATTTATTATAATGCCTAATACTTTTAAAGGATACAGCGTTGTGTGTTTAAAGAGTCAGTTACAGAACTGTGTTTGGATGAGGAAGGCTCCGGGCCTTCTGACTTTTCCAAATGAGCCAGCCCTGATGAGAGATGCCAAAGCCCTTTGGATTCTTGTCTGTGTGATCTGGGTGGGCTGGGGCGGGTCCATAAAAGCCGTTTTTCCCGTGGTGGCTGCTGCAGTCGTGCAATAATAGTTGGTGAGAGCAAGCTTGGATGTTTTCACCAGCAGACCCAGGTGCGGTTGTATTGGGTGTGCTTTGCAAGTTTATCATTTTGTGCTGTGTTACCACAGCCAGGTATTTGTTTTGTGGCTTTGCACCTAACCTGGCTCTGAAGGGGCTGGTGTGAGAGGTTCTCGAGGAGAGAATCATCACAAACGCCTTTGCACAGAAGGTGTGGCGTGGGGAGGGTGTTTGGGTTCCAGCTGGTTTCTAGGGCAGGGAACCGTAGCCTTCCTGTTTATTTCTTAATGAGCAGAATAAATACTATCGCCTTGGGTTTTCTTGAACTCTGTTGTAAGAAAAAAGGTAGACTTAGGGTTTTTCGAAGATGTTGCTTTGTAGAAAATGGATTAAAACCCATTGGATTAGAACCCTTTGCAGTTTTATCAGCAAAGGCCTTGGCTGTGCAGACTACGCTGGGTCAGTGTCGTCCTGGCAGGTCCTGTTCATGCAGCCCCTGCTGTCCTGTGGGGCCACCTGGACCTCCCTAGGCCAGTCCTAAATTCAGGTTGGGTGCGACCTGCACGCACCATCTTTGCTCAGCCGGCATGGACTCGCATCACAGAATCCCAGAATGTCAGGGGTTGGAAGGGCCCTGGAAAGCTCATCCAGTGCAATCCCCCCATGGAGCAGGAACACCCAGATGAGGTTACACAGGAAGGTGTCCAGGCGGGTTGGAATGTCTGCAGAGAAGGAGACTCCACAACCCCCCTGGGCAGCCTGGGCCAGGCTCTGCCACCCTCACCCCCGACAGGTTTCTTCTCATATTTCAGCAGAACCTTTTGTGTTCCAGTTTGCACCCATTGCCCCTTGTCCTGTCACTGGTTGTCACCCAGAAGAGCCTGGCTCCATCCTCCTGACACTCTCCCTTTCCATATTGATCCCCAGGAATGAGTTGCCCCTCAGTCTCCTCTTGTCTAGCTCCAGAGCCCCAGCTCCCTCAGCCTTTCCTCACACGGGAGATGCTCCACTCCCTTCAGCATCTTGGTCGCTGCGCTGGACTCTCTCAGCAGTTGCTGGAGGAGCTGCAGGTGGCTGCAGCTGATCTGATCTGATCTGGTGTCCCAGCTGACCCTGCTGTGAGCAGGAGGTTGGACAGAGGTGACCTTGACCTCCAGCAGCCCTTTCCAGCTCAAGTTCCTTGGCTTCTGTGGAAGCTGTTAGTGGAGCCATCTCTGTGTATGAGGTGTTTGTGTGTTACACTGACAAGAATGATGGTGAAAGTCTTTGAGGTATTTTTCTATGGTTTCTAAAGATGACTTTTTTTTTCATTTGCTGTAAACTTATTAAAATATATTAATCTCACTCTTTTACTTCCTTAGTCAAAATATTATGGCCAGACATTGTTGACAGAAGTTTACAAGCATCTGAATTTGATCGAATCGGACTACTTTGGGATTGAGTTCCAGAACATCCAGTCATATTGGGTAGGTACAGTCTCCTGACCCATTTGGTATAATTCTTGGCAGTGCTATGGTAACAATTGAATTTTAAGATCTTAAAGGTCTTTTCCAACCAAAGCAATTCTATGATTCTATAATAAAAAGATCGGGTGAGTGCAGTTGCCTGCATGGCAAAAGTTTCAGAGTCTGCTAGAGGATTATCTCTTTGATTCCTGCAAATCTGCTTTGCTCACCAGAACAATGGCAGCTAATAAAGCAGAGGGGAGGAATCAGATTCTGCTTCTTGTTAAATCTCAAACTATGTATAAAGCAGCTAAATAGTTGCTGATGTTCCTGCTTTCAGGGACATAAACTCCTTCCCTCTGGAAGGAGGGACATCAACTCAAAGTGTAGTCTGTCGAACGCTTACAAAATCATATTACACGAGTAATTTTGATAGTGTTCATATTCAGTTAGTTCAGTATTCAATTAACTTCCCTGAGGAGTCATTATGAACCTCTTTCTAATAAATATAAACCTCAGCAGACATACAGACCTGCAAACTTTTAAAATCATTGATCTGGATAAGTACTGGTGCTCTGTAAGTGTCCTAGTCGCTTATCCTCTGCCTTGTGAAGAGGACAATGTGGCTTCTAAACTAGAAAATGTTAACAAAACTATGTCTTTGTTATTTTTTTTCTATTACGCACAAAATATGACTGAGAACACAAGAACACGAGTAGCACTAATACATGCTGCTCTTCAGTGAAGCAAATACAGTAAAGCTTGGTTAGTTTCTGTTCTGCAAAACCTCTAAAGTGTTTCTGCATCTAATAAGGTTCTTATAATCCTCAACTCTCTCTCAGGCAGACAAGTAACTAGTAAGGACCAAACTTCACTGTCTTGTTACAATTCTTTTTGGAGGGGTGGGAAAAAAGAATAGTTGAGCATCCACTCCACTTTGCATTAGTTTTATGGATACTTTTACTAGAACAACAGAAGTCTGGCTTTAAAAATGTGCTTGTCAAAAGAGAAAACTTTGTGGGAAATTGATCCTGAGTAAAAATCCGTAGGTAGGTAAGAGAGATGGACAAAGCACTGAAGGGGAAAAAAGTTGCACCGTGTCATTTTGTACGGACCTCGTGTAGCTCTGTAGCCTGACTCCTGCGTGTGTTCTGTGTCACTTCTGTGTTCTGGTGGCTGCTTTTACTGTTGTGACTCCTGCCCAGCTGAGCTTTAAGCACAGATCAGTGGTTTTTCTATTGATACACAATAAATGTAATTTCAAATAGGTGAGTATATTTTTTAAAAGCAAAGGAGTTGCTGTGTCACTTCAGGGAGGAAGAAATGTATACTCATAAATTACTGCTTTATTTGAATTTACTTTTGATGTGTTCATATTGTATTCAAATATGAATGTCGGCTTGTAATTCTTTTTTCTTTCATTTCAGATTTGGCTGGAACCTATGAAACCTGTTATTAAACAAGTACGGAGTAAGTACCTTTAAAAAAGGAAGTTTTCCTTCATTTGCATCTGCTTTTATGTGGGTTGCTTTCACAATTATGACTTGATTTACTGGTTATGCTTCCCTGAAAATGGTACTTGCTGGGGGTGATGGCGGTTCCTGTTGGGGCATGCAGACCTGACGTTTTTAATGTGTAATATGTGGTGGGTAGAATGGAAACGCGCTGAAGCCGTGAATCTCTGTGATAAATATCTAGACAGGTTGGCTCAGCTGGTGTCGAGTTGAAGTGAAACATGACGTGCTGGTTGTGAGCTTTTGTAAGTTGTGTTGTCTGGTGATGGAAAGAAAAAGGAATGTTCTGATTTATTGCGCCGGTTGCGTCTCAGAGCTTCTGCTCTGCGGCCAGGAGAATATTGCAATAGCGACACTATCTTTGCTTTGTGCTACTCTAAAAGCAACGTGAGAGGCACTCGAAAGGTTAAAAATAATTGAAGAATACAGTATGGTAGTTCTTCCGACACTGAAAGATTAGATCAAACCCTTTTTTTTAACCTTTAGAATTAATTTAATCCGTTTGCTTATTTATTTTCCTGAGTGCAAAGGCTTTGTGAAAAAACAAGATCCACAAGGGTGTGGTGGATTCCTGGTCCTCTCAAAATCTTTCTTGAAAAATGTTGACAATTAGTACTGGGAGGTAGTTTTTAGTTACTCTTCTGCCTGAAAGTGATTTCCAGAAAATTAGAAATCACCAACTCTAGTGAGATTTGTTTAAGGTCATGGTTTTAACCTTTACCAACATTGGGTTTTAAGCAGAAGAGCCAAACCAGCTGTAAAAGGCGGCTTCCTCAGAAGGCTTTGTCATGCTTTCAATTCCCCCCCTACCCGCCAGAATATTGTTGAGTGCCATTATTTTTTACATTCCATGTAGTTTGGTCTTTTCCCAGTGTTCCTGGCTGGAAGGAGTTGTATCTTAGTCACAAGATCTGGTGGAGCACAGGTGCTCCTTGGTTGCTCCTTTTGTATCCTCTTCTGTAGCGGATCCATTGGGGAGATTTGCCCTTAGGCCACGTGTTCCCCGCTGGTGCTTATGTTGTTCTAAAATGGTTTAAAACCATGAGACTCTGCTAAGATTTATGGCTCTTCTGTTGTTGAATCTGGCACTGACATGATTGCTCAGGATTGTCTTCCTGAGAACTCCTGAACAGTTCTGCTGAATCCACAGCCTGCAGAGGGAAATTAACGTTACCATTTGACAATGTGCACATTAAGAACTAAGGGACCTTTTCCAATATTTGCGCTTTCAGAAGTTTTGCTGAGGTTCTTTTTTGTTGTTTTCTCGGTCGGTTTGCTTTTTCAGAACGGAATGATTTTGCAGTTCACCTTGTAACTTTTGGTATCATGTGCTTTGAAGAACCACAGCCCAGACCTGGTACTTTGTGTTGATGACTCTTCATGTTTAATGCAGTTCTGAGTCCAAAGACAAAAGCTCTAAATTATTAACGTTTACTTCAAATTAGTCTTGGCCAATGACCTCTTTGGAGATGTGAAGAACGTTGTGTTGTATGAGACAGATTTTATTTTTGATTCATTTCAAATGAACACAGTCAGTTTTACTGCTGAACATCTCCGGAGGCCGAGGGGTTCAGATCCAAATGCTTGACTACCTGATAGGCGTACAATATCGGGTTGGCATGTGGGTACCTTCTCGGGGGTGTTGCCAGTTTATATAGTGCTATGTTCACCATACCTGCATGGGTAATTTTGCCTGATGTTTTTGGCGGTGTTCATGGTTTTGCTCAGATTTGGTTTCTTACAATGTATTCTGTAGCTTCGTTCAGACTGGCTCAGTGTTTCTTCTCCTAATTCTAATGGGACTTACAGAGGAAAGGCAAGATTAAAAAAAAAAAAAAAAAAAAAAGAGGAGGAGTTGTGCTGCAGAAGCAAATATGCAGTATTATGTACAAATATGCAGCGTTATGTATTTAGTTGGTAGTTGGTAATATTCATTGTCATTTGCTGTAAGCGATGCTCAGAACACTGCCCAGAATGCTCTGGCAGCAATACTTTCCTATTGATGGGCAAGAGTAACGCACAGATCTGTTCATAACCTTGTGGAACTCCCCAAAGGCTCTGAGTATTTTCAGAAATTTGACGTAAAGTTGTTGTTTTATTGGTGGTATTTTCCTGCCCCCCCTCTCCCCCCCCCCGGAGTAATTAAAACTATTTATTTTCCCCAATTGGTACATCTCAGGAACTATAGAATCACACAGTATCACAGTATGTTTGGGATTGGAAGGGACTTCAAAAGATCATCCAGTCCAATCCCCCTGCTGGAGCAGGAACGCCTAGGTGAGGTCGCACAGGAACATGTCCAGGTGGGTTTTAAATGTCTCCGGAGAAGGAGACTCCACAGCCCCCCTGGGCAGCCTGTTCCAGTGTCTGTCACCCTCACTGAGAAGTTTTTTCTCAAATTCAAGTGGAACCTCTTGAATTGCCCCTTGTCCTATCATTGTTTGCCACCGAGAAGAGCCTGGCTCCATCCTCATGGCACTCACCCTTTATATATTTATAAACATTAATAAGGTCACCCCTCAGTCTCCTCTTCTCCAAACTAAAGAGACCCAGCTCCCTCAGCCTTTCCTCATAAGGGAGATGCTCCACTCCATTAATTATCTTCGTTGCCCTGCACTGGACTCTCTCCAGCAGTTCCCTGTCCTTCTGGAAGTGCGGGGCCACAACTGGACACAATATTCCAGATGTGGTCTCCCCAGGGCGGAGTAGAGGGGAAGAAGGACCTCTCTTGATCTACTAACCACCCCCCTTGTAATACACCCCAGGTACCATTGGCCTTCCTGGCCACAAGGGCCCAGTGCTGGCTCATGGTCATCCTGTTGTCCACCAGGACCCCCAGGTCCCTTTCCCCTACACTGCTTTCCAATATGTAATTTCCCAGCCTATACTGGAACCTGGGGTTGTTCCTGCCCAGATGCAGGACTCTACGCTTGCCCTTGTTAAATTTCATCAGGTTATTCCCCGCCCAACCCTCCAGCCTGTCCAGGTCTCTGATGACAGCACAGCCTTCTGGCGTGTCAGCCACTCATCCCAGCTTAGTGTCATCAGCAAACTTGCTGATAGTATGCTCTATTCCCTCGTCCAAATCGTTAATGAATATATTGAATAATATTGGCCTCAGTACTGACCCCTGAGGCACTCCACTAGATACTGGCCTCCAACTAGACTCCGCACCATTGACTACCACTCTCTGGCTTCTCTCCTTAAGCCAGTTTGCAACCCACCTCACTACTCTATTGTCTAGACCACATCTCCTCAACTTAGCTGTGAGGATGCTGTGGGAGACTGTGTCAAAGGCTTTACTGAAGTCAAGGTAGACCACATCCACCGCTCTGCCATCATCCTTAGTATGGTTTTAGTCTCTGCCAAATGCGAGCTTTGTGTATCGTTATAAGGTGTTATTTCCAGCTCCTTTCATTTTCGGATGTGGCACTGTCATTTGGGTGAGGATTTGGGGATTGTGTTCACCAAAGCTGTGGTAATTCTGGGCTCAGAGGCTAGGAGCTGCTCCTCTTGCTGCTGTGTGAGCATTAGTTCTCCAGCTACTTGGCAGGAAGCAGAGTTTGTTATTCCCCTGTTAGCAAATAAGAGCGTGAGTGAGTGGAGGAATGTTTGGGGTGTGGGAATCGGCTATTCCGGCCAGAAGAAACCAGTGTGCTTTGGGATGGGCAGGGTTAAACTGGACTTTGTCAAGCTGTAAGAGATCTTGGAGCTTAAAATAAATTAAACCAGGCTGGTTAGTGCGCTTACCAACACGCTCAAACAAATTTGATTATTATTTTTGTTTTAATTTGGCTAGGCTTGCTTTGGAACTGCAGCAGCTGGTGGAATCCCAGGGCAGGCAGGGCTGGAAGGCGTCAGCTGTGGTTTTTACTAGAGGCCAGCAGGGCTGGCCTTGAAGTTCGCTCGGGTCATGAAATCCATGGCCAGTGATGTAGCAAGAAGCAGGGCTGCAGTTTTTCCTCTTCCCACTTCTTCCCCTGTCTTTTAGAGGGAGTCCGTCTTTCCAGGGTTTGTCCTGCCTTGTCCAGCTCTGCACACTCCAGGCGGCCTGTCCTTGCTCCTGGGGACAGGTCCGGGTCCCTGGCAGGTGGCTGGAGATGCCATGAGTGGGGCTGTGGGATGAGCAGCTCCTGTCCCAGGGGGTCTGCAAAGGGAGCTCAGCTGGCTCTGGAAGCAAAGGTGGGTCAGTGCTCTGCCTGCCAAACACGCGGCTGTTCCTGCTTGGAGCCGGGAAAACCCAGCGGCAGAGCGGTGCTGCCCAGTCGTGGCGATGGTGGTGCCCTGTCACATCCCTCTGAAAACCCTGCTGACATGGCTTTGTGGGTGTCACAGAATGTCAGGGACCGGAAGGGACCTCGAAAGCTCATCCAGTTCAATCCCCCCATGGAGCAGGAACACCCAGATGAGGTTACACAGGAAGGTGTCCAGGCGGGTTGGAATGTCTGCACAGAAGGAGACTCCACAACCTCCCTGGGCAGCCTGGGCCAGGCTCTGCCACCCTCACCCCCAACAAGTTGCTTCTCATGTTTAAGTGGAATCTCCTGTGTTCCAGTTTGCACCAACTGCCCCTTGTCCTGTCACTGGTTGTCACCCAGAAGAGCCTGGCTCCATCCTCCTGACACTCCCCCTTTCCATATTGATCCCCAGGAATGAGTCCCCCCTCAGTGTCCTCTTGTCCAGCTCCAGAGCCCCAGCTCCCTCAGCCTTTCCTCACACGGGAGATGCTCTACTCCCTTCAGCATCTTGATGGCTCTCATTGAGGCAGCCAGAGTCATGACACTGAAACTGATAATGTGGTCCAGTCACAGTTGGGTTTTCTTGATATAAAACGTTACACGGAGCATTATGGACTATACCAAATAGTTACTAAAGCTTCTGTTTAGATTTAAATGTTGAATTTTTTTTCCCCGTTGTTGAGATTGACAAGAACAGCATTAAGAAGGGGATGAGATGGGTATTGGCAGGCATGCCAGGACCAGGCCGCAGATTCACTTGTGTTCAGAGGAACTGAACAGCCCTGTCTGCTGTGTCTCCGTTGACATGGGCTATCTGTACCCCACGAGCCCTGCTGTAGGTAGCCAGCAAGCTGAAAGCTGGCCAGACTTTGTGTGCACTGTATTGCTCTGCGTGTTGGAAAACGTAATCTGCACTTGCTGATGAAGAACAAGAGTTTGTTGTGAAATGACTAAATGTTTTTTACAGGACCAAAGACTACAATGCTTCGTCTAGCGGTCAAGTTTTTCCCTCCAGACCCGGGTCAGCTGCAAGAGGAATATACCAGGTAAAGTCTTGTTTTGAAGATTTGGATTTGCATGACCTACTGAAACAATAGGAAGGTAAGAATAGGAGGACATGGGTTCTGTTTCCAAACCAAACTGACATTGAAGATGAGCAAAAAAGCACTTCTCATTAGTGTCACAGTTTTGGAAGACACACGTCGGCAGATGAATGTTATTGGAAAACCTATTTTTCAAGGCAGAAAACAGCGCAGGTTAGGGGTTGCCAGACATCACAGTGCCAAGAGACAGGCTAGAGAGGAAATACTCAAATTTATAAACAGTAACTAGATAAAATAACCAGTACATACTTTGTAAATGATTGATCGTTTAAAATTCCTAAGTCCACACTTGTAAGTGTTCTCCGCCTGGCTTTGCTGTGCACATTTTTCACCGGTGCTCCCCATGGGTCGCTTTGGCCAGTCACTCGCTGATCATTAGTAAGTCAAGCAGACACTTGCTGGCACCTGCGAACGTGCTTTGAAGTCTGTGCCTCTAACAGGCACATTCCCTGGGATTTTAGTGTTTGAAGAGCTCATTTAATGCGTTTCCTCTTTTAAATGGAAATCCTTGGAGACATGTGCAGCGTTCCTTATTTCACAGTAAACCAGCAGAACTGCTGTGATGAGATGCAATTGTCTCTTGTAATGATGAATACTTTCTGAGTGTTTCCTTTGCTCCCCATTTTCCTATGTTAATTGCAGGCTTTTGTCGGAATTTCATTAGGAATGCATCTTTTTGGAGCAAGAACTGTATTTTTGCCTATTTATGGAGTATTTATTGTGGAATTCTGGTCTGCACTTAGAGCGTCTTGGTATTTCATAATGCTATTAATGATATGTACACTTTATTGTGACTATATTGAAGAAATCAAAGTAGCTCAGTCAGATATGCAGAAAACAGAGCATACTTTGTACAAGTTTTTAATGCATACTTTCAGTACTTCAAAAAACCCCCCACACATTCAAAATGTATACCTTTTATTATCTTTTTGCCTCAAGAATATGATACATAATGTTTTAAAATCAATTATTCTTTTAGAAAAAGTTACTGTGTCTTTCAGGGTGTAATTTCATAATGAATATTAATCAGTCTCTCAGTTCAAAGGTTTATAGTAATGAGCTGCCTATTTACTGGAGTCCATATTACACCGTCTTTCAAGTTAAAAGGAAATCACAAAAGACTTGCCAGCATTACTTTCATAGAAATAGATTAAGTTTGGGTTAGGTTGGTCCTTTCAAGGTTGGTGCTTTCAAGGCTGCCATGTTTTTCCTTCTACCCTTGTATGTTTTGCAGGCAGCTTATTATACAAAACTGTTAGATAGAAATCTATTCCTCTTTAACAACTGATTGGAAAATACTTTAGTTAAATGAGTATAGCAGTATAAGAAAGCAAATTGAATTTCTTACTGTCTTTGTAGGCTGCTAGCATAGTCCTGGAAAATACAACCACTGCATAAACAGAGTGCTAGCAGAAATGCTCGTTATTTTTCTTAACAAGATATTAGAACCAGCAATGTTCCTCTGTCTTTTCTCTAATATAATAAAACCACTTGAAGTATTCAGTACGTTTCTTTCCAGCTGAAAATGACAGCTGCTCTTACTTCCCAAATCCGGCTGTTCAGTGTGGTTTTCCTTCTGCCCGTGTTCCTGTGTGTTCATTTGTACCGATAAAACTGCACTGCAATAGTCACGGGCTGTTTGGTTTGATTTGACTGCTGTTGGTAGCCAGGCTTCTGTGTTACCATGTTTGGAGAGGGGAAGAGCAAGGAGATGCTGGTTTTATACAATCCTGCTTTCAGAAAGCCCTTGTCTCACTGTTTGCTCTGGTGCCGAGGTGGTGTTTTTAACTCCAAGCTGTGGCTCGCTCTCAGGTACCTGTTTGCGTTGCAAATCAAGAGGGACCTGGCGGAGGAACGTCTGACCTGCAGTGACAACACGGCCGCCCTGCTGGTCTCGCACCTCCTGCAGTGTGAGTATCGCGCCTGCGGGAGCCGAGAGCGTTTTCCATCCTGCAGTATTTCCCTCTGTGTGTGCAGTGAACCCCTTGTTTTTGAACACTGCGATTATCCCCAGGGCTAGCTGTGGGGCAGAACAGCTGGTGCATACGGATGGGATAACTTTGGCTTCATGGACGCTGTAGAAAACCAAACCCCCTGCGTGCTGTCTGTGAACCAGCTCACCAGCACTCCCTGGCCTGCTCCCTTCTGCCTCCTGGCTTCCCTACCTTGGTTTCACAATTTCCCCGTGGCTGGCGGGACATCAGTGTATAGAGACTGGGCTGAAATAAAACTAGTAACACGCCAGAACAAGTCCAGCAGTGGGGCTGTTCCTCCTTGGAAATGGGAAGCAATTGCTTTGGAAGTTCTCCATGTTGCTGCTTGTTCAGTCTGTATGTGCCTGGAGGCCTAAAAATGTGGCCTTGAAGATGAGCAGCTTGAAATCCTGGAATGTGTTCAGACACTGAATCAGCTGGAGCAGCAGCCACATTATGAGAGTGGTTACAGATCTGTAACCTGAGCTACAGAAAGGGGGTTTTGTGCCTCCCCACTGGCCTGGAACAAAAACCGTTAAATGATATCTCTTCACACGTGCACTGCTAAATAGTTCTTAGTTATGTAATTCTGCATTGTAATATAATAATACAATTAGTTATGGTGATTTTATTGGAAGAGCGAAGCCATCTTGTGCGTGATGTCGGTGAGTGACACAATTAACATTTGCTTGTGGTTTCCAGCAGTGCCGTGCAGAGCTGGTGAGCGAATCTCAGCATCTCCCCTCGCTTAACTTGCTTCTGTTCTCCTAGAAAATCAGAAACGAGAAAGAATATGATTATTTTTAACATAAACGATATTACAAAAGTATCTTTCAGGTTTTTTTCCTTGTCATTTCATATGCTGGCGTGATTTTAAACTCTTTTTAAGAACAGCTGCCCTGGATGAGATGATTAGTTAGATGTTTAGTTGCCCTTGATGAGCTTTGCTTCCAGGTATTTGTCCAGTTGTTGAATTTGCTTATATTTTTGGCAACCTTCCATGAAAATGAGCTTTACAGCTTAGTTTTGGGGAATTTTGTAGGGTGACATCTACCCTTTTGTCTTTTTAAAACTTTTTGTATTTTAATTTAATATTGTAACTTCATAGTTTATTATCAGAAAAAGTAAATAATTTTTAAAGTGTATTTATTCACATATGTATGTAATTTTTACATATGTCTGCATAGGTTCTGCCTGCCTCATGCTTTTCTTTTCCAAGCCAAAGTCTGCTGGTCGCTTTGTGTCTTATCACATGAAGCTGTTCCACACTTGGAATTAATGCTTTTTTCTTCTGTAAATCTCTTCCTAAATCCACAGCATCATTTCTGAAAGGCATCAATATGTGAAGGAGACACCAGAGGCTCTGAGGGGATTATAGTCACATAACACTCCTTTCTTGTTTTGCTATGTATTTATTTTTGACAGTTCCTAAAATGTCAATTCCCCTCTTCCCACGTAGGCTTGTCCATAACTATTTTACGTATATTTGCAAAAATTAAACTGAAATATACTGGTTTGGTATGAGGTATTTGTAAGAAAGGAATATTTATAACTAGTCCTACATTTATACTGTCCTAAAATGAGATTCAGCCCTTTGAAGGCAATCACGAGGGTGATGTGCCCCCTTGAAAATGAGTTTGACACCCTGGATGAGGCCACCTCATGGGCCTGCTGCACAAGTCTTGTATCTTAGACTGTAAAGACTGCATTTTCCAAATGGTGTTCCAATAGTGCTATAATCCCCAGGAAGTCTGCTTGGAATAAACATGAGTATTTTGTAAAATGAAGCCGGATACAAAGCGTAATGCACCAATTTGAAGCACTTAAAGGAAAACGCATTCTGGCGCTTGGGGTCTCTGTAATTCCTTACCAAGTATTTTCTGTCATTTTCCTTTGGTTCTTCCTATTCTAACGTTGTTTTCTTTTCTGTAATAGCTGAAATAGGGGATTTTGATGAATCAGAGGATCGAGAACACCTTAAAACAAACCAGTATTTGCCAAACCAGGAAAGAATTGAAGGAAAGATTCTGGAGTTCCACAGGAAGCATGTGTAAGTGAGGATGAATGTACACCCCTAACGTTTACTCCTGGGAGCAGATGGACTCACTCGGTAGAGCTTGACCACGCTGTGCAATGGCATGATGTGAAGATTGTATAAGTTAAACACCGTTTATATCTAACAAGCAAAGTTGGATGCAGCAGTAGTTACATGGTTAAGCCAGAATTATTGGGCAATAGTTTTTCTCCAGTGATTTTTCAGTGCACCTTAAATAATGGGCCAGAGAAAGCTACTATGAGCTTATAATAGTGGTTTTAAGCAAAATCATTCTTCAGAATTTCCAGTCTACCAAGTTTAAGTTCAGCTTGCCATCAAATGCATAGGTCTTGCTTTTGTCTAAATAATTATAGATCAGTTGCATTGTACTCATTCTGTACTCGTTAAGCATAAAGGAGATGGGGAAGGGTGGAGGGAGTGGGGGAGAAGTCACTTTCATCAGAATCAGATCATTTTTTAAATCAGTAAAGTTTATTAGGGACAAAGAAACTATTTTCCACAAAAATAAAATTAATTGCAGTACACAGTCAGGAAGTCCAGAAACAAAAACTTCATTGTTTGAAATGCTTGCTTCTGTCCATTTGATGTACAGGGAGGTTGTGTGTTTTACAGTCTAATGTGTCTGCTCTTAAAATGTGAAGATCTACCCTGCATGCACTGTAAAATCACAGAATCATTTTGGTTGGAAAAGCCGCTCAAGCTCATCGAGTCCAACCATAACCCACCCCTGGCACTGCCCCATGTCCCTGAGAACCTCATCTCCATTTGTCCAACCCTCCAGGGATGGTGACTCCAGCACTGCCCTGGGCAGCCTGTTCCAATGCCCCACAGCCCTTTGGGGAAGAAATTGTTCCCCACATCCAACCTCAACCTCCCCAGGCACAACTTGAGGCCGTTTCCTCTGCTCCTGGCGCTTGTTCCTGGGGAGCAGAGCCCGACCCCCCTGGCTCCAAGCTCCTTTCAGGCAGGTCAGAGATCAGAAGGTCTCCCCTCAGCTCCTGTTCTCCAGCTGAACCCCCCAGGTCCCTCAGCCGCTCCCATCACACTTGTGCTCCAGCCCCTCACCAGCTCCGTTCCCTTCTCTCCACTCGCTCCAGCACCTCAAGATCTTTCTTGGCATGAGGGGCCCAGAACTGCCCCCAGGATTGGCGGTTTGTCCTCCCCAGGTCCCAGCACAGGGACGGTCACTGCCCTGGGGCTGCTGGCCACACCAGTGCTGGTACCAGCCAGGATGCTGGTGGCCTCTTGGCCACCTGGGCACACGCTGGCTCATGTTCAGCCACTGTCACCAACACTCCCAGGTCCTTTTCCTTTCCAGCCGCTCCTCCCCAGCCTGCAGCGTTCATGGGGTTGTTGTGACCCAGGTGCAGGACCCAGCACTTGTCCTTGTTGAACCTCAGATGATTGACCTCAGCCCATTGATCCAGCCGGTCCAGATCCCTCTGTATGGCCTTCATACCCTCCAGCAGATCAACACTCCAGTCCAACTTGGTGTCCTCTAAACTTACTGAAGTTGCACTTGGTTCCCTTGTCTAGATCCTAGTTAGCCAGGGTTGCTGATACACAATTGAAAGTGGCTTGGTGAGCACCTCCAGCAGGTCCCTCAGTACCTGTGGCTGGATCCCATCCGGCCCCATAGACTTGTGTCTCGGTGGTGTAGCAGGTTTTTTGGTAAGTAAAAAGATTTGGAGTAGATTCAACATGGTGGTTGTAAAGGAGAAGCCAACCTACAGGGAGGATCTGTCATGACCAAAACACTGCTCGGAAGATCAGGGTTTGCAGTGCATGATCTGCATTTGCCCTGACTTTGTTCTTTTAGGCTTGTAAGCACACCGTACTAATATCCCTGCGAAATTTCAGTGTGCTACCTGCCATCACGGTCCTAACCTCATGTGTGCAGTTCAGAGCTGATGTCTTAAACCAGGAGAAGCTGTTTGATAAAATGGTGCTAAAGGTTTGATTTCACCTGATAGGTCTGTCTTTTCTGTAATTTTTGAGACCTCGAGTGTTAGAATTTAGTAACTTAGAGTGCTTTTATTAGTTGGAAATATCCACACATACATTATATTAAGCATGGTTATGTGTTGTAATGCAAATACTATATTAGAAGTTTAACTTTTCCTTTTGCTCTGTGTGGGGACTTGGGGATCGTTGCTGACTGACTTTAAGACAGAATGGAGATTTTTCAAGGCGGCATCTGTGTTTAAGGCATGTATTTTCTAATAATACATATCCTTCTGTATTAGAAAAATCAGTTCCAGAGCATTTAAATAATTAACTGTGTGCTTTTTATGGTCACTCTTTTTTATTAGTACTGAAATTATTGATAGTGATGGAGTTGCGGCTTTGTTGATTCTTAATGAAATCAGATGTTTTTTCTGATTTTGAACCTTTGAGGTGCGTGTGGAAATGATGAAGGAACATATTAAATGCTGTTTTGAAGTAATTTGAGGTAATTTTGAAGAAGATTAATATGTTTGCTAGGATTCTTCACCTTGGGAGAATGTAGTAATGTAGAATGTAATTGCTCAGAAGTATTTCATCGTTTTTCTCATGTCAGAAGAAAAGTACTGAAACAATTAGGCAGTAACTTCAAAGAAAATGAAAGGAATAGGGGGAACGTCCTTTTCATACAACTCGTAACAACATTGTGAAACTTCAGTGCTGCAAGACGCTGAGCAGTCTAAAGCTACAGATGGCTTCAGGAAAGGATTTGATGGTACCATACAGTAGAGGCTGATGGCTTCCAAACTGGAGATTTCTTTCGAACGTGAGATGTGTGATGTTGTAGTTGTGAGATACGTCCATCCAGACCCTGCACAGAACAGCCCGTCGTTAACCTCGTGCCTGGATCCCTCTGAGTGGCTTCTGCTCGCGGGGAATTTTCTGGGTTTACTTTGCTTGATGGGAAGGTCGTGACTGACTTCCCAGTGAGTCAGGGACTGCTCATTTTATTAATTAGGCTTGAACTTTTTTCAGACAAGTTACTTCTAATCATTCTTTACAGTAAAGGAAGTTTGTATTTTTGCCTGCCAGGAAGAATTCAGAGGAAGATTAACAGGAAAAGATTCCTTACTTCATAAGTATACTTTTCATTAGTTGAATAAGAACTGCATCTAATAGAACCATTTTATTAAAATGATGGCAAATCCTATTTTAAAACAATGTTCTAGAACTGTACGTTCAAACCACGGTAAGATGCAAGGCCAAGGCACGTGGTTAGAAAAGATTCCAGGTGAAGGTTAGTGATACCCGAGCACCTTGGACATGTGCTCTAAATCTCCCTGTGCCTTTGGAAAAACTGTTGTTAAAGGACGTGTTGTTTTGGAAGCGCTGCAATCCTAAAACCAGCTGTGACTTCCTTCTCCCTTCCCAGTCCCTCCCTGTTCTGTTTGCAGTGGGAGTTGTGACGGTGCTGCGTTTTTGCAGAGTTCAGACACATTTTTCCTTGTTTCAGTTCCAAAGAGCAGGCGGGAGCACGGACCGTGGGCCCTGTCTCCTTCCCAGCGATGCACAGTGCAGTTCAATGGACTAAATGCTTCTCTCTCCCATCATCCTTCTTCGTCATATTTTTATTTTTGTGGTTTATTTTCATTTTTTTATTTCCTTAGCGGACCTTACTATTCCCTTGCTTACCTGTGGCAGGCTGATGCTATGGTTTCTTCACTGATGATTGCTTTTGACAGAGCCGTCTAAAAGCAGAGCCTGCAGGAGAATCCCGTTTCTGGAGGACGGCTCAGCTTGAGTGCCCTTACTCAGAGGCCAGTTTGCAGGGTGTTTCTGTGTCATATCAGCTATTCAGAAAGATGTATCATCATTTCCTTGTTCAGGTTGCAGTGTTTCCTCTTTTTTTGTGTGTGTACATGTACATAATTTGAGAAAGAAACAGAATCTTTGATATATGTATATTTATGTTTACTTTTATGCCTTGTGTCCTTTCACAACTTGTGAGCCTACTTGTCAGTGATTTAAGTTCTTTTTGCAAATAGACTGTTCATAAATTGTGTTTAAATTAGAAAAACTGTAACTTTAGGTTGCTACGTAGTCTAAACAATTTCTACCCATGCAGCGTCTTGATATGTCATCTTTAAAATTCTATATGAATCGCTGCTTTTAAATGCTCTGTAAATCAGCTAGCATTTAACAGTGTTTATTTTGAATCGATCACCCCGATTGCCACATGAATATTGTAACACGCTGCCAGTATTTGTCTAGATGGATGTGCATAAGGAACCTTTGCACTAAAGCCTGTTGTACTGACAGCAGCTTCTACCAGAGAATACTTGTAATAGATAGTGTGTTGTCCATTGACCTGGTGAAGACTAAGTAGATTTATCTGCTTAGTGGCTGAACAAAATTAGAGCAGATTGTTTTCAGGCCGGTGTGTGCGGCTTAGTCTGCAGCAAATGTCTGAGGGACCGGCCAGCACATTGTGTGCATGAGAACTAGCGTCCGGTTATTGCTTCGGTTTGTTTTATTCATTCTGAGATGTGCTGTGCTTTGGGTCATACCTGACGGAACATAAAATAAGTCTCGGTGGTTCTGCATCAGTTACACCGGACTGTTCGTGAGGATTTTTCAGGACTGTGTAGCTCTGATTTCCTAGTTGCCATTTTATGCTGATTTTTGTTTCCCTTCCAGCCCTGATTCCCAACCTCCAGCAACCTCAGCATCCTTTTTAAAAGACAAAGCGCTGCTTTCATGCTTAAATGTGCTCTGCCCGGAGGAATTACAGCAGGAATTAGTGTGGGTGGGAGTTACACACAGTGCTCAGAGTGTGATGTGGGAAATGGTGGCCAAAATTAATATTGGTGATCTATGGTTTTTTTCTTGTATGTGTTTAATGAAGAGGGACCATGGTATTTTGATGCATTTAAGGAATCTATGGGTGAAGTATTAGTAGCACTTAAAGCCAGTATGAAAACACTTCTTCCAGCATTACTCATTTCACTAAGAGAAATTTGCTTCACCAGTTTAAGCTTTTAGACGTAACTAGAATATGTGTTGGTAACACTGGTAGAAATGCAACTACAAGACTCTTTATGTAGTTTGGCATTTCTTTTTCCATTTGAAATCAGATTTTTGTTCCTCTGTGTTTGTTCTTTACAATCCATTTATACATACCTGGTCGTATAATACTGACATTTGGGCATGGTTGGAATTATAGACTGAACTTATAAAGTCAGGAAGTCCCCTCAATCCTGCTTTCTCCAGATGGAAAAAAAAGATTTCCTGTTGTAGTGGCTTAGGTTGCTTTTTTTTCCCTCCAGAATGAATAAGGCAATAGAAACCTGTTGAAATCCTATCGTCAAATATATGTGTGTTCAGGCTTTACTTTCTCAGTGCGTTTTTGTGCCTGTGTGCGTTTCAGTCTAAGGAGCATTTTGCTAAGAATCAAAGCAGCGTTGTTTCTTCTACCAACTTCCACTTAAAAACGTTAGCATACTTAAAAAGTTTCCTAGTTGCGCTCTGAATTTTAGAGACAGCTCCTACATGCAGTTTATAGATATATTGTCCCCATTTCTGATAAATTCAAAAGAAGTAATCATCGACTTTAATATTATAAATTTATGTTTACAATAAATCTATATGGAGCAAAAAGGTTGTTTCATGTAGAGCACGGCTGCAGGTAGGTGGGAGGTGGTATGTTTAGGGAGCACGCCTGGCAAGGGGAGCAGGAGAACTTAGTACTGATGTTGTGGTTGGCACTGCACAGTACACCAAAATAGATCGTGCTACAAATAGCCTCTCCTCTGGTTTAATTAAATGAAATCAAATACAGATTTATGGAAGGAGGGCCATTCCTTGGAAAACAGGGTTTATAAAATTTGTCTTCGACCGTGTGTGTAGGAGTCTAATCTGGTGTCAGCACTAGTTGGTTGTAAATAGAATAATAATAAATTGTTGTCCTGTGTCTTCTTTATACCGTTACGTTTATCCCAGTGAACTTGTGCCTTGCGGGAGCAGTTCATTCAGTGCACTAGCGAGGTGGCTCATGCAACACTTGCTTGGAAGTCCCGTAATATCTATTATTTGTAACAGTTTGCAGTGGGGACGCGGGGGTCACTGTATATACAGCTCATGGGTCCGAGTACCCAGCATGTCCTGCGCTGCTCGTGTTTCCGTGCGGTCAGCACGGAGAAGGGGCTCCTGCCTCAGCCAGGCCTGCTGCACCATACTTAGGCCTAAAATTGGTGTTGTCTTGCAGTATGTTTTTAGTTCAGGCACTACCTGAAACAACAAACCTGTGTTTGTCTTAAGGACTTTTTTACTTTGCAGCATGATTGGGGCATGTTGAGAAGCAAGAACTCTCCTGCATTTTCTTGGAATGCCCTAAACTCCCCATCAGGATCCCCAAACTGACTCAGACAGATTTGACTTGTAGGGAAAAGCCCTCGTCAGTACAAGTACCAGTGCTTCAGTAGGTCATTTCAAGGCTTGTGAAATTACTTATTTCAGGGTGGTCTGTGTTTTGGGGTCATTGCATGTCTTGGTAGCCTGAGGTCCCTGCACTGCCCTGTGTGTCCTGGGCAGGGTCTATGGCCACCCCTGTTCTTGAGAGCCAGCCCAAACCTGCACTGTAATCCAAGGAACTCCCCCTCCTGGAGAAAAATGGGGGCGAGAAGATGCAGGAAAACAAGATGTCAGGTTCTTGTCTTCAGCAAACTTGTGAAGAAGTAGATGGAGGCTGAATCTGCGAGTGGTGTGTGCCAGAGTCTGTAACAGCCTCTGTATTTCTCACCCGGACTTTGTGCACGCTCCAAAAGGAGGTGCTCCGTGCGTGTACATCTTCTGCGTGGTTTCAGGGCCATTTAAACAGCAGATGATGCTTCCAAAAATGTGTTTGAAATCCTCCTCTGGATCCCGTGGCAAGGAGGAATCCATTGTGCCCGGCAGCACGGGGAATAATTGCGATGCGGTCCCGAAACCCACCCGAAGTGGGGCATTCTGGGCAGTGTTTGCTTTGTTTCTGTCGTGCTGACTGTGCAGCTCTTTCATCTCTTGCTTTCTATCTGGTTAATATTAATGTGTATACAAGCAAGCAGGAGAAGCATTGTGGATTGAATTCTGATTTGTTGAAATTTATTGTTTCGAAACTGGGAAAGTTCTGAACTAGCTGACATTTGTTTCAGTGCCTCTGTCTAGGGGATGCATTTTGGGTCTGTTATCTGCCCCTAACACAGAAGTTTTGATGTAATACTTGGGGTGAAACTGCCCAACTAAATGAGGCAGAGAAGTCTCACTTAGTGCCAGAGTTAAGCTTTAAGTTTCTTTGCTGTGTTGGCAATATTGTAGAATCAGATTGTTCTTAAAACTTTATTTATTTTTCTTCCTCACTATAGAGGTCAAACTCCTGCTGAATCGGACTTCCAAGTGCTTGAAATTGCTCGGAAACTGGAGATGTACGGCATCCGATTTCACCTTGCGTCTGACCGCGAGGGCACCAAAATCAACCTGGCTGTGTCCCACATGGGCGTGCTGGTGTTCCAGGTGAGGGGAGCAGCCTGGGCACGTCTGTCTGTCTGTCTGTCTGTCTGTCTAGTAGCGTGTCTTGGGAACGAGCCTCTCATTTTAGCTTCAGGTGCTTCTGATGACACCTCAGGTGTCTCTGATTTTCAAACACAGCGCATTTTTGCGGTCAAGGGAGTGTCCTTTAAGGCCCTTGAATATTGTTTGGTGCAGTTTACTATTGTTGGTGCAGAGAGAAGAGAACCAAACCCATTTGACACTGAAGTGCAAAGTTTGTTGTTGTCTGTTTGAAAGTCACATGTGTATTCGGAGGAGATCATCAGTTCATTTGGTACAACCCTGGAGTGGGCTGTAACCCTGGAGTTTTGGCTCAGTTTTCTTTCTTTTGATGTGACAATGTATTTTTGCTTTGATAGCATTGCTTTTAGTGTATAGAAGTGCTGTTTTGTTGAAGTGATTGGACCAATTAGAACGACTACTTTTGTTGTATTAAGGAAGCGACTCGATGATCAGAGTTCTGTTTCTGAATGCGATCATATTATTTTCTTCCCCCAAACCACACAGGCAGCTGACCTACTGATTTTTTTTTCCATTTGGGCACATTTTCCATTCTTTTGGGTCTCACCTGTTCTTTTGTTACTGCGGGGCAGCTTCTCTCCAGAGATCCCTGCAGCCTCCGCTTCCTTAGTCCTTACCAGTGGCCTCTCAGCCCCTGAGGTTTCCATCATTTCAGTTCATTTGGGTCTTTTGAATGACCGAGTTCTGTCTCCCTTTTCATTGAGTTCCCTCAGGTGTGCTCAGAGACAGCCATTGCACACTTGTAGCTATCCCTGTCCCGAAAGATAAAATTGTCTAAGTGAATATTGTCGCCAGAAATAAAAATGCAACAGAATGGGTTGGAGAGGTTGGTGTGTGCGCTCATGTCTCTGTACCCACAACAAAATTTAGTTTGCTGCTCTTACTTGTGGAACCTTTCCCAACTTTTAACTGTTATCATTTTAATTCAGGGTAATACGAAAATCAACACCTTCAACTGGTCAAAGGTCCGTAAACTAAGCTTCAAGAGGAAAAGATTCCTTATTAAACTCCACCCAGAGGTCTGTGTAAGTTTTATCACAATAGCAGGCTGGTCAGTGTTGAAAATAATATGTATACTTAATTTTATTATGAAATATTCTAGAGTTTATAGTTTTAGAAAACAGCTTCAGCGGGGTGGGCTTGGCTTCATCATTCAAGTAAAATCTTTCCTTTCTTGCCCCACGTCTGTCATCTTAGATTTTTACATTATGGGTATCAGGCTCATGCTTGACATAGGCATACATGTGTGTAACATTCAGATAGAAAAATAAGATAAAATGCCTCTTTCCTGTGTCCTGTCTCAGTACTTTTACTCTGGAAGATGTTACATTGAATATTTCCCTTGCATATAAATGGAGGGTAGCGCTCTCATGAACTCTCTGGTCCATTGTCATCAAAATGAACCTAAGTAACCTAAGCATTGAAATAGTAAATCTCTGTTGTTTAGGTGAAAGTGTATTACGAAGGTGCTTTTGGCTGTAGCTCCTTAAAGGAACACTGTAGTCTACTGCTGATACCAACAGTGGTTGCTCTATATGGCTGTTTCCTCCAGGAACTTGTTGAATATGTGCTGCTCAAATGAAAAAGCAGCTAGAGATTCCCTTGATCCAAGTGAGAACAACCTGATGCACTTCAGGAAAGAACAGGTGGCTGAGATTGTATTGTTGGAGCTGAATTTTAGAGACTGTGGGATGATCATGCTACAGCCTTATCTTTTTTTGTACGTCTGTATAGCAGGAGGGTTATTTTTCGTGCATGGCTGATTTACTGCAGATGTTTTTGATTGTAGTTAGCAGCAGAGTTGTTGTTGTCTCCATGCTGAGTGACTAGATTATATTCAACATGAGGTTGCATTAAAATGGGGGGAAAAAATGTTTGGACATAATAGAGTTGTGTATATCAAGGAAACCTGAAGCAGGACACACTGTCTGCATGTGTAGTAATGTGTCTAACAGAGAGACCCTCACAAGTTTCTTGTGATAACCGTACTCTGACATATATGGTGTTTTCCAGTCTCGTCTAAATCTCAGGAAGTAAGCATCAGAAATTATTAGGAAAAATTTATGTTTTTTTAAAATTGCTACCATTTCACTTAAGTGTTTTAATTTCTTTCACATTACTAACATGATGATCCATATTTCTCAAGGCAGACTATACTAACCATGTTTCTAAAGTCAAGCACTCTTTAAACATTTTTACAGTTTGAAGGTAAACAAATATTTTTGGGAGCTATTAAATGATTAAAACTGCATTCAGAATCACTTCCATTGCTGTGGGGCATTTGACTTGTCAAAACACTGCATCTCCCTGAGGTTCAGCTTTGCGTTGGCACCTGTTTGTACTTTTCTCCTTCATTGCCATTTTCTGTTCTACTTTTGTGTTTTGTTCCCAGGGCCTTTATCAAGATACACTGGAGTTTCTTTTGGGAAGTAGGGATGAGTGTAAAAACTTCTGGAAAATCTGTGTTGAATATCACACCTTCTTTAGGCTCTTTGACCAGCCAAAGCCAAAGGCTAAAGCCGTGTTCTTCACCAGAGGCTCATCATTCAGATACAGGTAGGGAGAAACACAATGGATTTATTAAAGCTGAATTCCTTATCTCTTAGAAAATGAGATCAAAGGGAAGAAGTATTCTAAAGTAATTCCATCTCTAATTCTCATCCACTGCATTTCATAACATTTCTGCTTTTGTGGATTCACAGTGGCCGAACACAGAAGCAACTGGTGGATTATATAAAGGACAGTGGGATGAAGAAAACCCCATATGAAAGGTGAGTACAAATAATTATGTAAGGTGAAATGTAGTTGAGTCTTCCACAGTGTCCGTATGTCCTTAATTTCAGTGGTTTTAAATGATGCTTGGAGGCATGGGCATTTCCTGATTGTTCAGTTACCTGTAAACGGATATTTGAGATATTCGTCTACCTCAAATTCAAGGTAGCTGAACTAAATCATAAAAAATATATAATTCTGTCCTGATTTAATAAGCTTAGGAAAGTTTTAGTATTGCATTTCAGTGTCCGTGGGTAATGTGTGGCTTACCCATCCTAAAGCACAGTGTAATTCAAAGATTCACCCAAATGACTGAGGGCTTGTCTGGGTGTCACTGTAGCTGTGCCAGTGACAGAGCACGTAATTGAACGGGGGATCTGCAATCTGTGGCCTCACATACTCATTCGTTTCTAAACATATCCAGAAATACATTGAAAATGTACGTTTTCATTATGAAACCTTACTTGACTATGAAACCATCCTGTCAACCTGTGGGAAACTCCTCGTAGTCTTTCATCTGAAAGATTATAGTAACTTACTGGAATTTTTAAAAGTTTGCAATTATCTACCATTAATGAATATTTTTAATGCCTTCAGCTCCAGTTGAGCTCTTTTTCTGTAGGAAAGATTGATTTTGTGGTAAATTATTGACATAGAACGAGTCTAACCACAAGTGTGATGTGGGATACCACTTTTGGGCATGCAGCCTATGGAATTTTATACACTAGAAGTTATATGGTTGACCGAATTGTAAGTCGTTTGTAAAATTCTCACAGCTTGCTTAATTTTAGTTTTGAAGCCATTCGTTTGTAGATGTTTATACTGATGACAAAGGAAGAAGTTAAACTATTTAGTCTCATCTTCTGCCACAAGCTGCTCTTGAGTTCTGCTTCAGTGTTACAAGTGATCTGGATCTTGCTTTATTCCATTTTCTATATGTTTCTTACTCATGTACAACTGTTGTGACTTGCAAAATCTTGAGCTAGTTATTAAGAAACTGTGGTAAAATAAAGCTTGAGCTGTTTATAGTGGTGGCTGGAATGGAAATGGCCGAGTGGGGAAGGGAGAAGGCTGCTTTGTGTCCTGGAAGCTCACGGCTGCTCTCTGTTCCGCAGGAGGCACAGCAAAGCCAGGGCGTCCACTCGCGCTCCCAACACCGACGTGCCAAAGCAGGTGAGTGTGGCCGCACAGCAGCATCCTGAGGTGCTGAGCAGAGCAAACCCTTTGTCTGGAGTTGCTTTCACTGTTCAGCCTTTGCTCCTGTTCTGTTTGTGAGTGGTACCAGCTTTGCTAGTTGTGAGTAATATCACAGAATCACACACAGAATCCCAGAATGTCAGGGGTTGAACGGCCCTGGAAAGCTCATCCAGTGTAATCCCCCCATGGAGCAGGAACACCCAGATGAGGTTACACAGGAAGGTGTCCAGGCGGGTTGGAATGTCTGCAGAGGAGGAGACTCCACAACCTCCCTGGGCAGCCTGGGCCAGGCTCTGCCACCCTCACCCCCAACAAGTTGCTTCTCAGATTTAAGTGGAACCTCCTGTGTTCCAGTTTGCACCCATTGCCCCTTGTCCTGTCACTGGTTGTCACCCAGAAGAGCCTGGCTCCATCCTCCTGACACTCCCGCTTTCCATACTGATCCCCAGGAATGAGTCCCCCCTCAGTCTCCTCTTGTCCAGCTCCAGAGCTCCAGCTCCCTCAGCCTTTCCTCACATGGGAGATGCTCCACATCACAGCTTAACTGTGAAAAGAAAATATCATACTTTCTAGTATGTTATTATTTCACAGGATTAGTTTGTTTTCAGGCACTACCTACCTGCTTTCTCTGGAAGTCCTGAGTTCATTTTAGAGGTGTCTGCTACAGTCAATGGCAAGAAGCAAGTGTTTCTCTGAATGCACTTGCTTTACATGCAAGAGGTTAAGGACACATCATGGGCTTTTGCAAGTCATTGTTTTGCATTGCTTTTCCTTATGGATGCTTATTCAGCAGAGGCTATAAAATACATACCTGTAATTTTCCATCCAGTTATCAGAATTCAGGAAAAAAAGATCTTGCCTCTTACTAGAGATTCTGGCTCTGTTTCTGTATGCAATGTTTTGTTTGCTGTAAAGTGAGCTCTTTCTAAGCAAGTATTCCTTCTGCATCAGGAACCGGATGGTGCATTTGGTTTTATGTGTTATAAAACCCATTTTATCTGTTGTGTTTCTACTGTGTTTCCTCTTAGAGTGTCCCATTCCCCGAGGGCTTGAGAGCCCCAGAGTCTCCTGCCTCAGCAGCCACCTCCTTCCACTCAGTTCACTCATCGGCTGCTCCTGCTCCTGTCCAGCCCATCTTTGCAGAAACCAGCCCTTCCTCTGTGGACCCCCGCCCGCCGTACACGAGGGTTCCAGAAAAATCAACTGCGGTGCCAGCAGAAGAAGCGGGGAGGAAAGCAACGCAGCAGCCTGGATCTCCTGTGCTCCAAGGTGTTGGGTTTGGTAGTGTTGCAGGAAACTGTAACCCTGCTTGTCCTGTTGGTGAGAGTGGTTGTGGTTTAGATGTAGATGTAGAGAAAAGTAGTAAGGAGAGCAGGGTGGCTGTTTGTGCAAATGACAATGATGAGGATGACTTTACCACTGGTGGTTTCGTTGCTGAACAAGAGCATCAGCAGGACAGTCGAGGTGCCCCTCTTTTCACATTACCGAATTCCCAGTTACAGGTGTCAGAGGAATTCATTGATGATGATCCAGCAGAAATCTCTTTTTTCGCTGGGGGCTCTGAGGCGTTTTCCTACGTGTACAGTGGTTTAGAGTTGAAGGGCTCTGATTTTTCTAGGCTTGTGTCAGAGTCACCTGCCTTAACTACAGATGCCCTTCAGCAAAATACAGTCTCTTCCCAGTCAAGCCCTGACAGGTACTCAACTGAAGCTGTAGATATGAATATGGAAGATGAGTTTGAGTTTGAAGGAGGGAGCGATTTCAACGGCAACGAGAGACCGTCGGATACCTCGGAGCTGTTTGAGGTGAAGGCGCAAGCGAGCAGAATGCAAAGCCTCCTGAGCCCCTCCGAAACGAGCTCGCTCGTCAACAACCGCTCCGAGAGCAGCTCCCTCAACAACCTACCACTGAACGGCACGTCCTCCTTGCACACGTACAGCTCCGCCAACCACTCGGAGGCCAGTTCCATGGTGAACTTCCCCGCCTACTCGGTCCGCTCCGAGTCCAGCTCGGCCTTCCAGTTCACGGACATAATCGACCAGCTGGAGCAGCTGAGCTGCCCGCCCACCGCCACCGAGGACTCCAGCAGCACCGACACCGACTCCTGGGACTCCGAAACCGCTGCGCCGCTGGATGTCAACCTTTACTTCAGTAACCCTTTTGCCCAGGCAACCAGTGACAACTTAGCTTTTGACTTTCAGAATAACTTGAAAAATCTCACGCAAGAAGACTGGACAGAGAAGGCACATGTCAATTGATTTTTGTTTTTGTGATGGATCCTTCTTGTGCTGGAAAGTCAAAAGGGGGTGATGGCGATCACTTTACGCAACAAAACTCTAATCCGGTGGCTGGATTTTAAATCACATAGCATAGCTGATTTTTTTTTTCCATATATCTCTTCAGTTTCCCTCCAAACTTTGGTGCTGCGTTATATGCATCACAGTGCATTCTGAATGTATTGTAATAGGCTACGATGTTTGCAAAATACTGCGGTTAGGAAAAACCACTGATTTCAGAGACGTATCATCAGCTGGCTCCTGCAGACATCACAGATTACAGTATTCTGAAGGATTTGTTTGGCTATACATGTATCTGTAAGAGTCCCATATAATATGCTGTTTCTCCAGCACCTGAACTCAAGTCACTTTTGCACATGCTTGTTAACAAGCAGCTGCGTCAGTAAATGAGCTGTTTTCCTGCACTGAGAGTTCTCTCTTTTTGTTTCCACAATCAAAAAAACAATCTTCTAATCAGATATGAAGGAAAGTTTTAAAATATCATCCTATGCAACACATCTGTGGTATACGGGGAAGAATAAATAACCTTTTTGGTAGTTTAGAAGAGAGAATGTATACAGAATCGAATGAAAATAGCGGTCACCAAAACTTCTTCTGAAGACAATCAGATTTTTTGACTTCCAAGTGCCTTCAGCAGCCCAGCAGCAAAGTGCCTCCTGCTTTGTAGAAGTTTGGAAATATATGCATAGACTATAAAAGCACTTAATCCCTGTTGCATTCTATCTCACTTTCTTTATTTAATCACTCTGCATAAAAGTGCTTACAAATTAATTCATACAAGTGGCCTTTATCTGTGGAAGGCAGGTAGTGGTAAACCTGGTGATGATAGCTTTAGCTTTTCCTATAAAATATGAGCAGTATTCAGGAAAATACTGTAATCTTTCTGACAATGTTAGGAGAAGTGAATACTCTAGACAACAGTTAGAGCTTCACTGTTTTATAATTGTTTTGTAATCAGGTGGGTCCAATGTGAGACTCGATCTGCAAGTTTGAAAGTGTAATTGAAAGACCAGTTACTGAACTGGTCACGTGTGATTTAGCAACATTTATTGAACTGAACCAGTCGAAGTTGTGAACCATCCTTCCTCTTTGCCAGCCTGATGTCTTGGGAGGGTGACATTCGGAGCTTCAGCTCGTAATACCATTTTTTAGGGTATTTTGCTTTTGTGGGAGCAGAGAATTTGAAATACATAACAGCGAGTGGAAGCTGGTGCTGGGAGCAGCAGCTCTTTGTGTTCAGGTTTCGCGTTGCCCAGTTTTCAGTCCTGGTGCAGCCAGCGCCTCCAGAACAAGCAACTTACAGCCTGAAGCAGAACTTTATGCTCCGTATTACTCATATCTTAAATGTGGTCTTAATATATCATGTAAAGACCTTGATTCTTTACTCAAACATTTAAAAAAATACTATTATTTCTCAAAATTCTGATAACGAAGACCTCAAGGGAATTCTTCTCAATGTATGTCAGAACACGGGGAGATAAAACCTCCTTTGGTCGCATGTTTAGTTTTTACAAGCGCTTGTTTTTATGTTGTGGTTACTGTATTTGAGCGGAATCGCTCTTGTCCCATAAGAACCCTGTTGCCTTCGCCAGTGACACAGAAAGTCAGAGCACATTTAGAACACAGGATTAGTTTGGACCTACAGGAACGCACAGCAGTTTGATTGCTGTTGCGTTATTTATAGGTGCTATACGTCATTTTATGTTTTTTCCTTGTGCTGAGTATACGTTGTGGCTGTTTGTGTGACTTCATTCGTACCTGTGGAGATGCCGTCGTGGACGTGTAACGTGGAATTTCTAGACAGGCGCTCGGGAGCGGTCTGGAGTTGTGTGCAGAGCTGGTACTTGAAGCACGTTTTGAGCTGGTTTGGTTGGTTTCCTCCCCACAGCTAATTACATTATGTAACTTTAAAAAGGAAAATGAACAACAGCAAAGTCTTCTGTCTGCAGCTCTTACAGGTGGTAGAGTCAGGGACAGATACATAGGTGAAGGTTTCTTTTAAAGAAAGAGTCAGGATTCAGCTATTTACATATAACTGCATCTGCCTCCATTTCACGCTCTGTGCCTCACTCACAGGCATTCTCTCTAAATGTTGTAGAATTGCTTGACCTGGCTATAAATCCAACAAAATTTTCTAGGTTTTCAAAGATCTTAGGAAAGAGCTGCCTGTGTTTTAATAAACACCCCCGAGAGAAAGTTTGCCGATACGTTTTCTTGCAACGCAGTTAATTTGAAAAGGCGTCTTCGAAGTTTGTTTTCTCTTTTATTTTGCAGCTATGCCCATCTTTTATTGGGAATTTGAAATCTCAGGGATTAAAAAAAAAAAAAAAAATTAATGAGTCTTAATGTAACGCCCCTTTTGTTTTCTGAAGGAATGGAGAGACTGGGATTCCAGTCCTTCAGCTTAGAGCGAGATGTGCGGAGCCACAGGTGGGGACGGGCTGGGGGCTTTGTCCTGGGCACGGGGCTGGTCGGATGAAGGTGGTGTCACCAGGAGCATGGGTTGCCCATGTCACCCACCTGCTCTGTGTGCCGGGACTGGGGACACTTGCCCAGCACCACCAGCCCCTGTGGTGTGAGGCTTTGGTGCTGCCGCATGGGCCCCAGCGCCTGCTCGGTATATCGGTCCTGTTGCTAATTAATATAGCACAGAGCTGCCGTGGTTTCTTGCTGGGCTTTTCTGATTTTCAAAGATATATTTCTTCTGATGATCCAGTTGCATGCTTAGCTCTGTTGGTTTGTTTGTGGTTTCCAAGATAGGCACAATAGAGGAGAAAACTTAGTTTGCAAGTAGAGTGTTTATTAGAGCAAGAAAGCTGTGAGAAAAGGTTCTTCGACATTTCCTCCCTTGCCAATAGAGGGAGGAGACCAGCAGAGGTGGAGACAAAACCAGCTTGCGTTGGAGGGCGTGGGGACGGCTCCGTGCTCCACAGGGAGTTATTTTAGTGCGTTAGAGCCGTGTCGGACACCCCAGCGCCCCCGCTGTCCCTGGGCGGCAGGAGGAGATGAGGGAAGGGAGAGTTCTGTCTGTCCATCCACAGCGTTTGTCTTGGGCTAGCGTAGGGAACTTCAGCACGGTGTGGTTGTGGCCCGAGTACCCACGATGCTGCAAAGCTTTCTGTGTTAATCGTGGAGTTTTGGTTGGTTGTTTTGGTTTAGTTTGGTTTTTTGTTTGGTGTTGATACTACTCAAACTTAGTTCCTGGTACCGATATCTGTTTTTTCCTTTTCCTGAGCACACAAATTTTGTGTTCATAGGATGCTGGAATTGTTGCCAGCCGCCTGACGGTGAGAGCCGAGGCCCTTGCAGACCCCGAGCGGCAGAAGCTGCTGCAGGAATCATATGCTGTGAAAAGGGGGGAATTCTGTAGGAAAAAATCAGAAGATCTTTGAGTATCCCATGCATACTCGTCTTGAGAAGGCAGCATTTGAGGAGCTATGGAAGCAGGATGGTAGGAGCAGATGAAAGGCGAGGTGTAAACCTTCTCTTGCCCTCTCCTCCCCCTGCCAGTGTCACTTCTGCAGGTACATTCTTTCCCATTTGCTTTCCACCCCCATCTGTAGGAGGCTGGGCGGACGTACATAGGTACTTATATTCTAGTTGATGTCCAGGTTTTAGTGCCGTGTTTTTCCTGTCTGGAGAAGCAGAGGGGTTCCCGGGTTTGCTCAGAACCGGTGGTTCCATCCTCCTGCTGGAGCAAATCCATGCGGCCGCAGGATGGATGTCCAGATTAGCGGCTTTCAGAGCGAGTTAGGCTGGGTTTAGCTCTTTCGTAGTACTCAACTTGTGTGTCGCAGTGCGACTAAAAGGGGCTCAGAAATGTGTGTCTTGAGTGGGGAATTAAATCGGCACACGTGGTTCTGGTATGTGTACTTATGCTTAAACACATTTATAAAACCTAAGGCACTATATCAGAACATTTTTGATCTTTGTGTATGCGGTTGCTGGAGCTCTTAAATTTGCACAAAACACAGGCTGTAGAATATTCTCTGCCCCATCCAGCACCCAGTTAAACTCTGGTAAACTTTACCAGCCTATGTTATCTATTGTGTGTACACTCTGTAATTTTAAAGTGCTCATTCATTATTCAAGTAATACCTGCTGTATATTTCCCAGGACTTATATTTTATCTTAGCATGGAATAGGGCAATATATTGATCTGCTCAGCTTTCACTTTAATTTCCAGTGAATTTCAGAGTTGCTGGATAATACCAAGTATTGATCTCCTTTTTCCTGTGTATATTTATGTTGTGGTCGTAGGTGATTCTGTTTAAGGGAATTTTCTCGTTGATGGTGGCTTGGTTTTGGTTTGGCGTTGGGGTTTTGGTTTGGTTTTGGTGGTGGCAGTCCTTAGTTGCAAATCTTGATAAGGGTAACATTTTGTGGAGACACTAATAAAAGTCATAATTTCATGCTTTTTGGTGCAAACCTCTCGGTAAGTCATGCCCATTATTGTCATTTTGCAAAAAGTTTTAAGCCATAATTATTCAGTATTGATTGAGTATACAAGATAATTTCAATTGTAGTCTTTTAGCTGTAGTTTTCAGTAGATCTTGCATGGCGCTTGTCACAAATGCTGTGTGTATATGTATGGGTGTACATATACACTGTCTGTATGAATATGGGGAGACTTTACGGTTCCAAATGTGTCCTAAAATCCACTTAATTTATTATCAGCTATGGTGGGCTGGGTCCCCGGGCGAGCTGTAGCTTTGCAGGTTTCCGGTTTGGAGCGCGGTTCATTGAACCTGGTTACTGGGGAAGGTGTTGCTATAAATTTTTCCAAAGTCCTGTAATTTGCTGTTGCTGGGCCACACGTGGGTGAGGAACACGGAACGCCGTTTATCGATGCGCGCGGGGACCTGCGCGCAGAGCGCAGAGCGGCTCCCGTCCCGTAGGTGCTGTTCCGTTCAGGAAAGGATCATGGTAAGACAACAAAAGATGGCTGGAATTTCTTAATCGCTCTCTTGAACGTTCGTCTTTTATGCGGTAAATGTTTTGTTGAATTACATGTTGGGGTTTTTAATATTTTTGTGTCTGTTCAGATTGCCGGTTATGAACCTATAGATTTGTACTAATTCATAATTTTAATTGTTTATGCAATAAAATAAGGAAAACTTTGATATAAATGAAAACGTGGGCTTTTTAGCTTTATTTTTCATTCCATTGTGTTTGCGATAGAATAAATACTTGTTATTGTAGCCAGGGCATCTTAGACTTTCGCTACCAGGTTTTTCCAGGCAGTTTTCCTCCTGTACCCCTTTGCTGAAAGCAGAGCACAGCTAGGGCAGATATCCATGTGTGCTTTTCACATTACTGCTTTGCGCAGACCTTTTGCTTGGGATACAGATGGACTAAAAATTCTACTATTACTGTAGGAATTATGTTTCTTGTGGAGTCATTTTCTTTTAAATTGGGCACGCCCCTCAAACTCTCTCCCCTGTATTTGTTTGTATTGAAGCCCGTCCTTTTTTGCAAACATAGGATGTGGAGGCAATTGCATGTTTTCTAGGTTGAAAGCTCTTCTTCAGGAGTCTGTGCCCCATGTACGAGTAAATTCTCTTTTCCTGAATCGTGTAAACATTTGCCTGTAAGAACTCAGTGGCACTTGTGTAAGTAAACCGTGGTCTGGAACAACACAGACATGTCCTTTCTCACCCGCAAATAGTGTGACCTTTACAAGGGGGAAAGGTGGCAAAAGTCGTTTCAAGTCCTGGATGTAACCATAAAACCAGGACCAGCATTAGGACTGTCCTACAGCATCACGTGCAGGTGTAACTGCCCACGTACACGTGGTTGCAGTGAGGTGTCATCTGCTGTGAATGTGCTTGAATGTTTACTGTCATCTGTGCCCATTGCAGGGGAAGAAAGAAAAACGAATCTTGGAATTTGAAGTTTCTTAGATGTTTTTTGTAAGCTTTTTCAAAGTTCTCTGTATCTCCCAACCCTCCTTTGTTATTTTAAAGGGAAGATTTGCAGGGGAAAAATGTGTCAGTGGTGATATTTGGAAACAAGGAAGGTTGGGGCTATTCCAGGGTTTCAGCTGCAGTGCATTAGCTTGCAGAACACTTTTCACTATAGAAATAGTGATTCGGTGTGTGCACGTGGTGGTTCAGCAGCCACCGCGGGCGCTCAGCCCAAAGGGAACCTCCTCTGTTTGAAGCAGTAGTAATAACGAAGTTCCATCTTTCCAGGGAATCAGCCAGTGAACTGCAAGGGACGCTCCCTTCTGATGAGGCCTCTAATTGCTGACATGGCTTTTATTACATCCAGTAATGCTCTTTGTTATTGGGACACTGGTTTTGTTATCTGCCTCTGAATTGCTTGAAGCGTTCGAGTGTAAAGCTTACAGAGCCAGTACTTGCGTTTTATTTTTGTCAAGCTTTGCACTCAAATCTGGCTGCCTATGTAGAGATAGAGTTTAGATTGAAGGATGGAAATATCCTCTGAAAAATAACTGAGAAGTGAAGCTTATTACCTTACTATTAAGCTTGTCATCTAAGTGTAAACCAAATGAAGTCTGCTTCTACTTAGAGTTGTCGTAAAAGCTCGTCCATATTAACATAGTCAGCAAAACCTGTATTGCGATAAACCGGCCTAGTTGCCTAGTGGGAGCTCTCCCCATTTGAAATGGTGTTAATCTAGGATGAAAGCCCCCAGAGCCGTGGGCTGTGTCTCTTTCCCTGAAACAGGAGGTGGGCAGTGTTGGCAATGTCAGGTATGACACATCCTGCAGTGTGTATTTCAGACCTAAAAATCAAACTGTCACCTTTCCAGTGAGCGTGCCCACGGCTGCAGTGACGTTGTAGTCCAGTTTCGGACCTGGGCCACCTCCCTCTTCCCACTGGAGTTGAACGTTTCTCATAGACTAGAGATTTTCCAAAAGAAACAGCATTTTGCTTTGCAGTTCTAGCAATGGGCAGCACTGACAAGGAGGTGGCGGGGAAAGGGAAAAGCTGACGTGCACACAGGAAAATGAGATGTTGGGGGCCGGCACGCCGGCTTCCCAGAGCCGCTTTTGAAATTAAGGCTGCAATTGAAACTCAGATACTCAACTTTTAGGTTGGGGATAGTTTTCCAAAATTTTCCTTCGCTACCTGCACCTCTGATGAAGTTTGTGAGTGTATTCCCTGCACAACGCCCCACAGGTTAGAGAAGATCTCTGCTGCATTTCTGTTAGCAAGGCAAATGATTTTGGGATATTGGCCACTAAACAGATGTATTGAGAAATAAAAAAGGCAAGAAAGAAAACACTTGTATGTTAACTGGAATAATGTCAGTGAGAGGGATGAGATTCAAGTACTCTTGAAGAAAATAAAAGGTAAGGTCATGGCTACAGCATCTGGCTTAAGGTTGTTTTGTAATCCCATAGTGAACTTGTTGTGGCTGGTTTTCTATAATATTTTAAACGCATTTCCTTTTCAAACTTGAGTATGAATCTTCACACTTGTATAGGCTGAAGATCCTTTCAGTAAAATCTGGAGTGAACAAACACTTGTATTAACTCATACTTTTATATATTAGACAGAGGCTTTTGCATTTTTATACCTGGACAAAAGAAGCACCACAAACAGTAATAAACCCGTTTGTCAATATTCTGCAGTAGCTGTGGAAGATAAGGTGAACATCCTCACTGAAGCCCATGGCCGTGTTCATGCAAACTGCTGTCCTTTTGCAATGTTCTACGGTTAGAATTGATTGGTTTTCTCCCAATTATATGCATGCTGATCTTTTCTGAACCTGTGGCTTTGTTTGCTTAAGGATAGCTGGTTATAACGACATAGTGTAATTAACTAAGAAGTATTGATGTTCTTAAAGATCTTGAAGTATGTGGGATGTTCCACCCAACTGTCACACTTTTGGATGTTGCACTGAGTTCAGTGTATGCGCGTGTGCTGTGAGAGCAGAAGTTTGCTGTGTAGAGAAGGCAGCCGTGTCTGGTTTCCATCGCTCAATAGCCACGTCATTGCACGGAAACCCTGCCCGCTGCTCACAGCCACCTTTGTGGAGAACAAATTTCCCCTTCCCGCAGAATGCTGAGGCGTGGAAACGTTCCTCTCCAAGAGCAATGAGGACGCTGCTGCCCGGGCTGGGCACACCATGGTGCACCACGGTTTGATGGCAGAGGAATTCATTCACGTGTTTTCACCTTTGCACCAATATTTCTACCTCATTAGGAGTTTCTGTTGCACGGCTTTTCCTTTACCAGAGAGCAGAGAGTGGCTGGACGTCTGACCTGAGCCTGGGAGCTCCGCTCTCGCTGCTCTAGTGGGGAAATACTGCTGGGTTATGCAAAGGAAAATTTCAGCACACGCTTGTACCGTCATCTGCCGAGGAAAACAAAACCACCCAAACAGAACAACTCCGTTGAAGCAGGCAGGCAGTGGAGTTTGTAGCAAGTTATATCCCTTTCACTCCCCTTGTATCTGACCATTCAGTCTGTCCAGAAGCAATTCAAGTGACAAATTCTGGAATGTGTTGCTACATCATGTTAAATTCCAAGCATTTAAAGAAGCTCCTCACCCCTGTGAGCCTGTGGCTTGTTTGTTTTTAAGCTGTTGTTTGAGCATCCCTGACATGTAAAAGAAAACTTCCAATAAACTCCTGTCCCTGGTAGGTGAAGCGAATGCCAGACGTTGCTTTCCTGTGCTGATATCAAAAGCAGCTGGAATGAAGAGAATGCTCAGACAGAAACAAAAACCCGCTCCAGAGTGACTAGTGTATTAATAGTTAACCCGGCAGCCCGGAGGCTCTGAATCTCTTCCAGGTGACCGAGCGCAGCACTGTTTTGCTTCCTGCATTTGTCCGTGTGCGATCCTGCGCTCGGGCTCGCTCAGCTCAGCCCTGACGGGGCTTTGCGGGTTTTCCGAGCCCCAGAGCGACCGCTCGGGCCCGGGGACGCGGCAGCTCCCACCCTGCTCCCCACGGTGCTGCCCACATAGCGCCTGTCCACGGGGACCGGTCGCTATTATGTTTTTTAAAGCCTTTGGGGGTGATCTTTAAGTAGCCTGGGAATGGATGAGTTGGCGCTTTGGGCTTTGTTGTTGGTGTAGGTGTGATGCAGCCCTCGCTTTCTGCTCGTGGCACACAAGGGATGGCGCTGGGAGCGCGGCCGAGGGTTCGAGCGCCTGGGTCAAAGCGGCAGTTCTGAAGTGCTTGGTGCCCGCTCAGCTCCCTGAGCTGCCCAAGTTTGACTGTCTGTCTCAGGGAAGAGCAGAAAAAAAATGTAGATGAGGTTAGGTAGGAGTTTTGCGGGCACAGTGAAATTGGAGTCTGTTGCCTTTGTTTGGTCCCAAAAAGCAGAGCTGCTCACTGAACCCCGTGGAGTCTGCAGGACACAGGAGAGCAGCTGCTTCTCACAGGCTTCAGGTGACTGGGATGGTGCCTTGTATGTCAGAAAAGGCCTACAAATGAAATAATAGAGATAAAAAGATTGCCGGTTAATATCTAAAGCAAAGCAGTGCATGTTACTCCTGCTTCACCCAGGTTTTGTTGTGCAAGATTGTGTCCATCCAGTAAATACTCACTGTTGCAAAATTGTTTTCCTTTGAGATCAGTAGGTGATTGATAAACTTCCCTGATTTCTGAATGCATTTTTAAAGAGCTTTGTCTTCTGGATTTTTTTCTGGAGTGGAGAATAGTGGAATGATTTGTCATAGGTAAAAAACAACTCTTATTTTGAAAAGAAAAAATGGAAAGCTGTATTCTCGTTAGTGCGGTATAATCCTATGTTGCAAACCCTGCTACTACTCAACAAAATCCAATGGGATTTGAGCACTTTTTCTGAGACACTGAACAATGTATCTTTTCCCTTAGGTGCACTTCTAACTGTGTCTGTCCTTATCGCGCTGCCACGCAGCAAATGGGTTGTGGGGAACGTTCCGTTTTGGTTGGAGATACACACTTAGTCTTTGGATTTATATATGCCCTTTTTATTTCTTTTCTCTTTTCTTTTGCCTTTTTTTTTTTTAAATAATGCGAGATGGTTTACACTAACAGCGGGTAATGTTAATAAAGTCTTAGATGCGCTGTCTTCGAAACCATTTTCTCTCCTTTTCCACTCCATCTTCTCATTCTCTCCTGCCCAGGGCTCCCAGAGGAACACGCTCCGCTCGCTGCCCTCATGCTCAGGAGTCCCCTGGGCCTGACCCCGGCGTTCCAGGTGAACTTGAACGCAGCTGGCCAGGGTTCATCTCCTCTTCTGAGTCCTGTCCTCAGCGACGCTGGCGGTGCCAGGATGGAAGAGGATGAGGAAATGAAGCGTAAGGTAAGGAAATGTGACTGGGAACGTGTGTACCGCAAACAGGGGTGGTTTCGGGTGAGGAGCTGCTCTTGCTGATCACTGAATGTTGATTGCACTACGTTTTGTGGTAGAACAGATGTGTTTGGTGGTTAGTGTTAAAATCTCCGCTGCAGAAGGTTTGGTCGGGTCTGTTTCTCTTGTTGTTGTGGCCGGAGCCCCCGCTGCCCCCTTGCCGTAGGGCTTTTCTCAGCCTTCAGCTGCCAGGACCACCTCCTGCCCTATGTGCAGGAACCAAAGGTCCCAGCACAGCAGGGGCTGTGCTTGAAATCTGCCTTTTATACCCCAGAATGCACACAGGAGTTCAGACAGGACATCAAGAAAAGCCTCTTCACCGAGGGGCTGGTTGGTTGCTGAATAGGCTCCCCAGGGAAGTGGTCGTGGCATCAGGTCTCTCAGAATTCCGGGGGCATCTGGCCGGTGCTCATAGTCCTGTGGTTCAGTGCTGGGCAGTCCTGCGAGGAGCAGGGAGTTGGTCTCAATCCTCTCGAGATGAGCGTTGAGGGGGAAACGGTGGATATGTATGTGAAGTAAAACAGTGGCAGTGCACTCGGTGCCTTTTGGGCTGTAACTGTTCTATTAGAATGTAAAAGACCCTGTTGTCTTTGTGCCGAGACTGTTGAAGACACTGCAGAGCAGGCGAGTTGTTGAAGGTGGTTCTCGCCAGGGTGGTACGCTGAAAGGCTGCTGGGGGGGTGGCTCTTGCTTCTGGAAATCAGTTGCATTGGGCTCATTCAGTGATGAAAAATTGTGTCACATGATGACCTTGAACCTGGCCTTGTCTTTGCTGAATGCTGTCACGTTTGACCCACATCATCTCACTGGGCTGTGCTGTGTGTCGTTACGTTCTAAAATAATTTCATTTACCAGCGTAGAGAATATAGTGCAGAGCTAACATTTGTTAATATAGAAGGTGCATTCTTCTTAGGTTCCTTTCTTCCCACGCAGTCACACCATGGTTGCATTGGTCCAAACCACCACTCGCTGGTCCTCCAAGCCATTCTTTTTGATCACAACAGGACCTTTAGAGTGGTCCTCTCACGCAGTAGAAGACCTGACCTCCACTGCAGTTTTCTCAGCAGCAGCCGTCACGGTGACTCCTCTGATGCCGTCAGTCACAGGTGGTTCAGCAGAGCCTGATGGCTGGGGCTGCTGACTCTCCTGTCCGTGGGAGATGGGCAGTGCTCTGGCCTGGCGGAGGCTTGAGCTTGTTTTCTGAAACGCGGGACACAAAAATGCCGCTGACTTTGAGTGCGACAAGTCTCAAAGCAGCAAAGACTTTGGGTCTTCAAGGTGTGCTTATGTCCAGGTCCTGACCTTTAGCCTAGCCTGCTTTCCTCTCTCTTCCCTTTCTTTACTGAGAACTCCCCAACATTACCACAAAAAGCTGCAAAGTTGAAGGAGGTGACCTTTCCTCACCTGCGGAGCTCAGGATTCACCCTTGCTTTCTCAGGTAATACCGATTATAAAATGTTTTTGTTCTGGAGGTGGTTCCACCTTTAGTCCTTAAGACAGGAGCTTCAGCTCCTCGGTCTGTGCTTCAGCACCACTCAGCAAGGCTTCTCTGCCCCAGAGCTTCATCTGTCCTCTGGTGCACTGAGATGCTGCAGAGCCTTTCTGAAAGGTGAAGTAAGTGGTAGTAATCCACAAATTCTGACCCACATCTCCCAGGACCTTCTCCAGAGTCTTCCACCCTCTGTGCACCAAGGCTCCTCTGGTCTGCGTGGCAGAGCTGACCTCCCGCTTCATACTGACATGCCATTGTGTGCTCTGGTAGGTTAGCGGCTTTGCGCGCCCCCGTGGTTTTTCAAAATGACAGAGACAGCCAGATGTCATGGTGAGATTCAGGTTTTCTTTTTTAGCCCTGCTGCACTGTGTTATCCGGCTTCCACCGTGGCTGCTAGCAATAACAGCCTGCAACCACAGAATCACCGAGGTTGGAAGGGACCTCTTAAAATCTTCTAGTCCAGCCAGCTCCTCTTTCTTCAACAATGACTCCAAGCATTTAGTTGCACTCAGGAGAAATGAATGTGCGCGTCTACATACGCTGACACATGCGTTCTTTGTATGCTTTTCAGACGTGGATAACAAATTACCAGACTTTGCCTTGGCAGGGGCATGGTATATAGTATCTGACAAACCGCACTCACAGAACGCTGCGTTGCTCCCGGTAAGGTAGAGAAGTCCACCTAGCAACAGACTTGTGTGACCATTTTTCTGCAAGCTGCTTTGTCTTGCCTGCTTGCAGAAGGGTAATGAGAGCAGCCAGGTTTGCTCACTCTTTGGTACTTGAGAAGGATCCAGGAGCTTCCATTATGGTGCAAGGCAGGCTTCATCACCCAAACTCAGTTCTTTATGGAGTTAGTGTCCACACCGTAATTTATAGTTTTCTGTGCAGCCTCAAAGAAGAAATTGCCTTGTGTGCCCTTCTGATCTTCTGCTCGCCCCATCCAATGTTCTGGTTGTCTTACTTCTGTCAGGAACCTCAGACAAGAAGGTCACAGGCCTTGCTGTTTGCTGTCTTCACCATGTCTTTGGGTCCCTCTTGTTGCCAGCTTGCTCACTCTTGTTTCATCTCGGCTGATCTCATCCCGACTCTCAGCTGCTCAGGGAACGCACAGAAATCCCACCACGAGCAGAGGTGCCGCTCTGGATCTGGTGCTTCCAAAGCTCACTTCTCTTGTGATTGCTCCTGAACACAAAGGGACCCCCTCTGCTCTGCCCTGGAGAGACCACACCTGGAATCTTGTGTCCAGTTGTGGCCCCTCAGTTCCAGCAGGACAGGGAACTGCTGGAGAGAGTCCAGTGCAGGTTTGCTGGAATTTCTTTTCACCAGGCAAGGATTTGGCACAAAACCGTGGCATGACATAGTGAGCTAAGCAGACAAAGGAGCATCTTAGCTTTAAACTGGTTAATTCCTTAATATGTGATTTTTTAATAATGTATGTTTTCAGGCTGTCTCTGATTTTGGTTCATTGCAGCTGCAGAATATCTCTCTTGACCATTTCATTCCTTTGTGCTTCCACATCCATTCTGTCCACTGTTCTCTTTAAACAGCAGCCCTGGAGCAGCCATGCAGCCAACAGTTGATGTAGTTACATTTTCGTGTTTTCTTAACTAATTAATATGATCTTAAAAGAATTTGAGTAAAAGCTGAGTGGAAATACAATGGTTTTGGAAAAGGACTGTATTGCAAATCTGCTGTGCTTCGTTTGATTAGGGATGTGTTTAAAACCTAGGAAACTTGAAATAACTGTTTCCATATTTTTGTAAAGTGCTCTCTTTTTGAAATGGAAGTTCATACAACTGACATATAATTGACATTATTAAAAAAAAAAAATCTTGAAATACAAATAGTATGTAGCAATAAAGTCAGTATTTGAGAAGACGATACTGAATACAGAGGTGCCCTGTTAGTGACCAGTTGCTCCATTTGCACGCAGCAAAGGGAGATGTGTGGAAGGTTTGAGCTTGTCCTTAGTAATCAATAGAATATTTATATTTAAATGCTTTTCAATTACTATGTGTTCTTTCAGCGTTATCCAACTGACAAGGCGTACTTCATAGCAAAGGAGATCCTTGCTACAGAACGGACATATTTAAAGGACTTGGAAGTTATTACAGTGGTAAGGGGTTTTAATGCTTTTCCTTTTCTTAACGGATTTGTAATTGTTAATTTGGAAAAACCTGGGACTTCTCCCATGTAACAGAAGAAGGAAGTCCTATGATACAGCATAATCCATGGGCCGTGTGGCTGTTTCCTTCTCTGGTACATAGATCCTTGTGTGGGAAGGCAGATGTCTTCTCTGCACTTCTGGTGTTAGCTCCAGCAGCTACATCATATGTCATTTGGATGTTTTAGGCAAACTTTTGCTCTAAAAACTGTGATCAGGAACAGCCTGAAAATGTTTTGCATTTTGCTGCCAGAACAGTTCGTGCTCCCCGCTCTGCTGCCACTCCAGCCACTCTGGGAGGCTCTAGTCTCTGTGCCTTCAGCTTGGGAGAGCAGATGGCAATTGCAGAGAGTATTAAGGATCCATAGGGGTTTAAGGAGTTCAGTCTTTTTTTTGTCGTTTCTTTTCCTTTCCCCTCCTTTCACCCAAAGTAGACATGGGAGTCATTGTTTGGAAGGCAGCTTGAGTTTCCAGGTCTTTTTCTTTAGGAGCTTTTAGTTGATTTACTCCAGGTTTGACCACGGTCACTGTTAGGTTCCTGTAAGCCATTCTTTTCCTTTGATCAAAGGGAAGTTTGGGTCCTTCAACGCTGTACATCTCCAGCTGAGCTGTTTGCGAGCTCAGCGAGCTCCATCTCATTCCAATTCCTCCTACAGGCCTCCCAGCACTTCTCCTAAAAGATGGGGGAACACCTGGCACCCCGGAGGATTTTTGTGCTATTCGCCTCCCTGCCAGAGAGCGGGGAACCGAAAGCGATAAAAAAAGTGCAGTATGTGACATGCAACAAGATGCCTCCAGCTACTGAATAACTTGCACAGGGCTCCAGGTGTTAAGAGCGAGCAGTTGTGTCTGCGTGGAAGGGAAAGCAGCGGTGTAACATCAGCTGCGGCAGCCGCTCGGTAATTGTAATTTAGAGCCGTTACCAACCATCTCATCATTGCATTAAGAAACATGCTTGTGCCCACAACCAATAATAAGCCTCATATTTGTAATGTTTGGCAAGGAAAAAAATTACATCTTTTCATCTTTCCCAGATTACGTCTTCCCTAAAGATTTCCCCTTCCTCCTGTTTCCCTGCGCACACACTCTCTCCTCCTCCATTGCTGCAGGAGCAGAAGTTTTTATGCTAGCAATTAATTTCTGAAGTAGAGAAGTTTATCACAGTTCATGATTTTCCCGGCAGTGGTTTCGGAGCGCAGTCATCAAGGAGAACGCTATGCCAGAGGGCCTGATGACGTTACTCTTCTCTAACATAGACCCAATTTATGAGTTTCATCGAGGCTTTCTGAAAGAGATTGAGCAAAGGCTATCGCTCTGGTAAGTGTTAATAGACCTTTTCCTACATCCTCGTGTCAAAACCCTACTTAATCTATATTAAAACTGGTATTTCTGCATAAGCAGAGTCAAGGAAAAAGTCTTTAATAAATTCAGGTTTTAAAAACGTGCTCAATACGTTTTGCAAAGCCTATTTTTCAAGCACCGCCTTGAACATAGTATCCTGTAATCGAACGAGTTGCACACTGCACCAAGGTTTGTGTACTCACAGAATCATTTAGGTTGGAAAAGACCCTTAAGATCACTGAGTTGAACCTGATGTTGTCTCTCCAGCCTTGGAAAAGAGAAAGAACACAAGGTCAGAAAGATAGTGTGTGTGTTTTTCAACAACTTCCACTTAATGAATCTGCAGGTAAAAATCTAGAAAACACACACTTTCTTGTAGTTAAGATTATAGTTCAGTTCTTGCAGCACAACTTATTTCAAAGAGCTTGGTTTTAGTCCCTTAATTTTACTAAAGCAGTCCTTAAAATACACAGATACCTGGGCAGCATTTCTTAGTGATTATTTCTTGAAGTGCAGGGGAAGGTGGAGGTAGGACATTGAAATCTCTTGGTCTCCCATGTACTGCACTGTCTGTCTTCACCTGCTTGTGTGTGTTGCAGGGAAGGAAAAACCAACGCTCACGTGAAAGGAGATTATCAACGCATTGGAGATGTCATGCTCAGGAATATGCGCACTCTAAAGGTAGATAAAGGAGTTAAATAATGGAATCTCAGGTCATAGAGTCATTTTTGCCTTTTGTCAAGGATGAGGGGCCAAGGTTTAGTATTTCCACTGAACTTGAAGTGACTTGCAAATAATTATTGTTGATAAACAAATTTAAAAGCAAACATAATAAAATACTTACAGTAAGGCTTTATACCACTGTTGCTTATTTAACCACCTACATTTACCTTGAGTAAAGGTTGTTTGCTTATTGGTTATTGAGCAGAAGACAAAGAAACATTATTTAGTTAGCTCCACCATCTTTCCTCTATTTGCACAACTCTCCCCTATGGAGACACTGTTTCAGAAGTTGGTTTAATTCCAAAAGAGACATATTTTTTAACTGCGGAGCAGGTTCTGAGCTGACGGCACCTTTACTGGGAGTAGAGTCCCTTCCATAACAGCCCGCCCGTGTCTTTAGTGTGTAAACCTGGCTGAGAAACCCCCTCAGCACTGGCTGTCCCGACTCGGTCACCGACAGGCGTTGGCTTGGGGGGGCCGGGATTGGTGGGTGGTGCTGCCGCCGCTCATCAGAGGCACAGGGAGCCGTGGCTGAGGTAAATGTGAACGGAGGACAACCAAGCAAATATCTTTATTTTTAATACCTTTTTAAAAACGAAGCCATTGAAACATATAATGTTAATGCTATTTTTTCATCATCATTTATGACAATATATGCAGTTTTGGCTTATATAACCATGGTCGGAGACAAAAGCAGAGTGAGGAGAGGTGAGGGATTAACAGCACAGACTCTCAGTGCCGGTGAACCAAGAGACCTTTTATTTTGGCAAGGCACTTACCTTTATAGTTAGTAGCTGTTGTACACGTGTTTAACTTTCTGTTTTAATTGGCTTATCTTGCGGTTGGTCTAATTGATCTTTCACGTGCTCTAGCAGTTTGGCTAACACATCGTAAGTATCTTTTCCTAAACTAAAAACATTCTGATTTCTCGTTCTATTTTAGTTCTATCTCTTCTTGTACTAAAACATTCTGCTTTCTTATTATGTTTTAGTCAAGGTCATTCCAGTGACTCAAGGTAATCGTTTGGAAGACATTCCACAGAGAGGATGTTTCTTTTCCTTATTCACTGTGAAATCAATTAAAGACCATTATCATTTGTATGGTTCAACAGGAGTTCACTAATTACCTGCAGAAACATGACGAGGTCCTGACAGAACTGGAGAAAGCAACTAAGCGCCTGAAGAAGCTGGAGATGGTTTATAAGGAGTTTGAACTGCAGAAGGTTTGCTACTTGCCCCTCAACACGTTCCTGCTCAAACCCATCCAGAGGCTGATGCACTACAAGCTGGTGCTGGGGCGGCTCTGCAAGCACTACACGGCGGAGCACCGCGACTTCGCCGACTGCCGCAGTGAGTGAGCGCGCAGATGGATACACGCGGGGCACAAACCCGTTCCCCCCGCTACAGACTACATTTTGCCTGTACCTTTTGGGGAACAACAAGCAGATACAAATTCAATGTAACTTAAATATCCGGAAAAAAAACCCACAGAATATAGCAAGTAGGTCGAGAGAGGTTCTTCTGCCCCTCTGCTCTGCCCTGGGGAGACCACACCTGGAATATTGTGTCCAGTGGTGGCCCCTCAGTTCCAGCAGGACAGGGAACTGCTGGAGAGAGTCCAGCGCAGCCACCAAGATGCTGAAGGGAGTGGAGCATCTCCCGTGTGAGGAAAGGCTGAGGGAGCTGGGGCTCTGGAGCTGGACAAGAGGAGACTGAGGGGGGACTCATTCCTGGGGATCAATATGGAAAGAGGGAGTGTCAGAGGATGGAGCCAGGCTCTTCTGGGTGACAACCAGTGACAGGACAAGGGGCAATGGGTGCAAACTGGAACACAGGAGGTTCCACTTAAATCTGAGAAGCAACTTGTTGGGGGTGAGGGTGGCAGAGCCTGGCCCAGGCTGCCCAGGGAGGTTGTGGAGTCTCCTTCTGTGCAGACATTCCAACCCGCCTGGACACCTTCCTGTGTAACCTCATCTGGGTGTTCCTGCTCCATGGGGGGATTGCACTGGATGAGCTTTCCAGGGCCCTTCCAGCCCCTGACATTCTGGGATTCTGTGAAATAGAACAGCAGAAAGCAGGCAGGAGGCAGCTTAATTAAAAAAAAAAAAAAAAAGAAACAAAAACCAGTTTAGCTTACGTTTTAAAATTAACTTTGTTTTTCTTTAAGGTTTTTGGTACCAGGTTTCATTACTGTCCCACTGTGCTCTGATGTGGGGCTCATAGACTTTCTGCAATATCTAGAAATTGTCTTTACTGCTTGTTTAGAAGATGCAGAAGATAACATAGGTGTAGACTGTTCTCTGCATTGATTGAATACTTTTTGTGGCACTCCAGGAAGTGTTTTTTCTCATGGTAATCCTGATGGATCTTAATGTTTCAGCCAAAGCTGGAAAATTAGTCCTTTTCTTGTCTTCTTTTTCAGTGGGGAAAAAAGTAAGTTTTTTAGGAACTCTTCATTATTTACAAAATGTGTGAAAATATAATTGCTTTGTAGCACCTGAGGCTTGCATAGTAAATTCCATTCATTTATAAAGTAATCTTTGGTAGAAATAGTTGGCTTTAATTTTTTAATTTACTTTTGGCTATGTAGTAAAATACTTCTTGTATGCACAGAAGCTGAGATAAGCAATAGTCTCCCGGAGCACGGGCAGTGCTATGAAGTTGGTCGGTGGTCTCCATTTTGCCCTTGGGTAGCTACAGAACATCCTTTACCAAGCTGGCGCTGGGTGCTGGCCATAGGTCTCTCCTGGCTGGACTGCTCTGTCCCGCTCTCTGGCTGCGGTTCTGCAGGGACGTTAGCGGTGGGTTCGCTCTGTGCCCTCACCCGTGGTGCCGTTTCCCTGCAGGTGCGCTCAGGGAGGTCACCGAAATGATGGCTCAGCTGCAGCACAGTCTTATCCGCCTGGAGAACTTCCAGAAGCTGAGCGAGCTGCAGCATGACCTCATCGGGATAGAAAACCTCACAGCACCCGGCAGGGTAAGCACCTTTGCTTTTAGAGCATTTCTTGTTTTGATTATCAAGGAGGTGCCTTTCAACCATGTATAATATTTGCCTCTGTGTTTTATGGAACAACTGTAAAGGCTTTGTAGAATTGTCTTCATAGTAGGTCCCATGGATGTCTTGGTGATGTCCTACAGAACAGATCAAAAATGCTTCTGCTTAGACTCTGGCTACAGTCTAATGTTTCGAGTACCACAGAGGCCAGTGTGCGGGGGCATGGTGCTGTGTTCACGTGGGAGGCGGTTTGCCGTGTCCTCGGTAGGAAATCCACGGCCAGCTCTGCTCACATCTCCGGTGCAACCTCTGTCTGTGGACTGGGGCTGCGCGGGGAACAGAGTGACGGCGAGAGCTGCGCCACTGGGCAAAACTGGTAGAGATGACTGTTTTTCTGGGAGGTTGTTTAGTTCCTGCTTGTTTTTTTGTTTCTTTGTTTTCGATAGATATACTGAGCATAAGTGCAGGAGCATCGCATATGCTTGTGGGATGCTATGGCATCACTGCGGTGGGATGTAAGTGCAATAGGTGAACTGCTGGTGTCCAGCAGGAACTCTGCTCCTTTTCCTTCTCTTCCTTCACTGATTTAAATGCTGGCTGCAGCAAGGAGCTGATTCAGGTGACAAAACAGGAGGAAAGTTGTCATCTGCAGTTCAACAAATCTGTTAGCAATCATCGCTGGGCACCAATCAACATCTGTATACTCTGGGATGAAAAAAAAACCAACCATTAAAATTATCTGTGATTGGAAAAGACCAAGCTTTGCCTGACTTTGTTTTCTGCTGCAGGAGTTCATCCGGGAAGGCTGCTTGTACAAGCTCACTAAGAAGGGTCTGCAGCAGCGGATGTTCTTCCTGGTGGGTGTTCCTTCTGCTTTTCATAAACCCAAAGTCTTCAAGATGAAGTTGTTGTGAAAGTGTGTTTTCTACTTGTGATGAAAATCAGCAATTATAACTGAAAACTCACTCTGAGGGTATTTTAGATAGAGGGTGACTGTGACAATACACTCTCTTCAGCTTGTTTCCTTAATTACATGTAGTTTAAACAGGATATTAAAAAATAATTGCCTCTTTTGTAAGTAAACGAAAGAGTGGTTTTAAGGAAAGTAGGTCAAATTGGCTGAGAAAGGGCATTTTTTTTTCCCTGCATGTACAGTGGCCTTTAAACAACAGATTTTAGAAACTATGTCAGAAAACACTTGGGTCTACCTGCTATCTTGGGAATGTTGATTGTGTTCTTCCTGCCTTTCGCAGTTCTCAGATATGTTGCTGTACACGAGCAAAGGGGTTACAGGGACAAATCAATTCAAAATTCATGGACATCTTCCTCTGCACGGCATGTTGGTAAGTGGTTCCCAATTGCATCCCAGCGTAAAGGAAATGGCTTTGCCTGAAGGCAGGTTGAGGTAATTCCTTCAGGGCACAAGGACCCAACATGTGGCCACTCCGGGGCAGTGACAGCCTGCGGTGCTGCTGCCCACGAACCCGGACCTTCACCTGTCACACACAGGCTCGTCTGTGTGATAAGCTCATTCCTTCTGTGGCATTAGCAAACCAGCCAGAGCTTGTTCCTTGCCCTGCTGCTGCACAAGGCTGCTCTGGAAACAGGATTTGGTGGCGGCGTTTCTCCCCTGGCAGAGGATCAGTCCTGCTGCCTCCCCACCCCTGTTCTAACAGGACTGTTCTTTCTGTCTTTGGTTTGCAGCTGATAGTGCTTGACCCACCGGTAAGTTACCAGCTGAATCCTGCTCAGAACCCTCCTTTTCCTGCCCTGCTGGATGTGGTGCTGTGCTGCTAGACGTGCGGCCGTAGAAACGCACAGTATAGATTATTGTATAGAGCAAACATAGACTTGAAGTAGGTGGTATTCCTAAAAGAGTAGCTGTTTTGTACTTAACTGCCACCGTGTTGTAATCGCATCGCGACTCAAATTCCCAGCCAGCCGAGGAGGACAGATTTAGTGGTTTTCAGTCGCTGTAGTGATGAGAAAAACCTGTTTCCACAGGTGGAGGAGAGTGAGAACGAATGGGCTGTCCCACACTGCTTCACCATCTATTCAGCACAAAAAACCATCGTGGTGGCAGCAAGGTAATATTAATTTTCCTCAGTTGCTGGTAGGTGTAATAGATTCTCTCCAAAGAGTTCCTGTTGGATTGTGTGGTTGCAGAGCCAGGGGAGTGTTTCATGCGCCCTCTGGAAAGCATCAAAACAAACACTAGACACTTCACAGCTCCTTTATCAGGGTTGTATTTTGGGAAGGAGCAGTTTATCTCGCTGAAGCCTGTGTTGTTAAGCACACAGCAGCAGCAATAATGTGGCCATTGTATTGTTTTCTAGTTAGCTGAGCTGCCAATGTCACCGCCATGAAGCAGGAGACAAAACAAAGTGTAAACATCCAAATCTTTGAGATGCAAAAAGCGTTAAAATCCAGAACATGCAAATGTGTGTCAGAAGGGGAGAGTTCCTGCATGGATCTCATGGGAGAAGAAAAATGAAAGGGCAGCTTGGAGAAAAAACTGATTTCTGTGTAATGTGTCCCTGTGCAGCGAGTTTGGCGTTTGTTGTTGGGGGGGTTTGGTGGAGGGGTTGTATGGTTGGTTGGTTTGGGTTTTTGCTTGTTTTGTTTGTTTGTGGTTGTTTTTTTTTTTTTTGTGGGAAGGGAGAAACTTGGATTGAGATAAACACAGTTTAATAAAATTACAAAATACTAATACAGTACTAGTAAATATGTATATAAAATAGAAATAAAAGGTGCTCAGGACAACCCCCCATGAACTTCATCCACGAGCAGCCCAGGAAGCAGGGCCTGGTCCTGATCCCAAAGAGAGGAAAAAAGGAAAAAGGCAGAAGGGCTCTGAGGCCTCTGGAAAATGGCAAAAAGCCAAACTAAATGTCCTGCACCAAAACTCCCCCGGCCCTGGCAACAAGAAAACGAGCAAAGGAAAGAAACAACATGTGCAAGAGAAAGTGCCCAAGAACCAGAGCAAGAGCGAGAACACCCGAGAGAGAGAGAGGGATCCCGTCACCTCCTTAAATAATTGGCATGAGGCTAATGGGCTGGAATACTCATACTGATCAGTCTGTGTGTCAGTCCAGCTCTGTCCATCCATCCCCTTCCTCGCTGCCTCACACCTGCGGGCAGAGCTCAGAGTGGCCTCGGCTCTCAGGCCAGAGCAATTACAAACAATAACCAAGTGCTGGGGTATTATCTCTTGTTCTCACACTAAGTCTGAATAATGACAGTGCTAGCTATGAAAAAGAAAGCTTTCTAACTGCACAAAGCAAATGAACTCATTCTCTGTCAAACCAGCACAGAGGCGAATCCCAGATCCCTTTCCGGATGCGCCGTCTGTCAGGTGGCCTTTCATCCTTTGAAAAAATAATTTCCAGTACGGTCATACCACCCATCTCCAAAATGTTTTTATGAGGGAAAACACAATTTGATGTTTGAAATTCCCCATCAGCTGTGAAGCTTTCTGTATGAAGAACAGCGATGGCCTAGACCACGTAATTCTTCTGCTGAGCCCGACAGCTCCCGAGGGCGATGCCACATGCCCTTCTCTTTGCTGTCAGTTCCAAGTTTTTAGGGGTTATTTTAGTCTCTGTTTGCACTGCTTGTCTTGCAGCACCCGCCTAGAGATGGGCAAGTGGATGGAGGACCTCAACGTGGCAATTGAAATGGCCAAGAAATCTACTGAGAAATCTGACATGCTGCTGGAAAACTCAGTGTGCAACCGCTCCAACAGTAAGTGATGTTCCCTGCCGTCCTGAAGAGCATCGGTTCTCCTGTCCTTTTCATTTTTCCTTTTGTGAATTTGCTGACGTAAATGGAGTATTTTTATAATTCATATGGTAATGGAAAGTTATTGTGCTTTTGGTTTGTTTTCCTAGACTGGAGTTTCCAGTTGCTTTGGATGCGGCAGAGATGTTCCAGTTGCAGAACTGTTAATCTGATAAAGTCCTTATTCATTTCCTACATAGATTTTTTTTTCTCAATTTCACCATGCAGTGTATTTTCTTGTCCAGAAATTTGGTGTCTTTGGAGATCCACAAGTTCTTTTATAGCCCAGCATTCTTGTGCCTGTCTTCCGTGGTTTTATGGATGTGTGAAACTTGTAGTATCCCTCCTTGGAGCACTTCTTCCTATTCCTCACCAAGAATCGACTGAAGCTGAAGTGTGGGGATTTTGGTTTGTTTTACACAGAATTGGGCCAGCTGCCCTGAGCAGAGCACAGTACTGACAGCCACAGCAGTCTGCTCCGAGCGGCCTTTGGGAGCTGTGTAACAAATCCAAGTTGACGTATTTTAAAACAGGACCATTGCAAGAGACGACAGTTTTCCTCAGGAATCCCTGCTTCTCTTGCTCTTTGCGTTGCACACTTTTCTTAAACCGCTGCCGAATTCTCCTCCCCCAGGATCCTCTGATGAGGTCTCTCTAGAACAGGAGTCCGAAGATGACATACACTCTTCTCGTAGCTCCCTGGACAGGCAGAGCCACCACCGTGCCAACACCACCATGCACGTGTGCTGGTACCGCAACACCAGCGTCTCCATGACTGACCACAGTGTGGCTGTCGAGGTACCGGGCGCAGCTCTCGCCTCTCGCTCTGTCCCTCTCGGCGCACTCGGCTGCCCCTCAGCCTCCATGTCCCCCGGGAGGGCGCGGGCCGCTGCATGTCTGCCTGTGCATGTCTGTGTGTCCGCGTGCATGTCCTGGCAGCGGGGCTTGGCTTTGGCAGAGGCGCTGGAGGAGAGAGACCTTAAAGGAAGCCCATGATATCCTCGAACTGAGTTGTTCTTGGGTCTCTTTAGCTTGGAGAAGAGGAGACTGAGGGGTGACTCATTCATGGGGATCAATATGGAAAGGGGGAGTGTCAGGAGGATGGAGCCAGGCTCTTCTGGGTGACAGGACAAGGGGCAGTGGGTGCAAACTGGAACACAGGAGATTCCACTTAAATTTGAGAAGAAACTTGTTCCTGGTGAGGGTGGCAGAGCCTGGCCCAGGCTGCCCAGGGAGGTTGTGGAGTCTCCTTCTCTGCAGACATTCCAACCCGCCTGGACACCTTCCTGTGTAACCTCATCTGGGTGTTCCTGCTCCATGGGGGGATTGCACTGGATGAGCTTTCCAGGGCCCTTCCAGTCCATGACATTCTGGGATTCCTCTGGGTTTCAGCAGCCTCACTGGAGGATAAATTAGATATCTGTGATGTTTTCCTTTAGAGAATGCCTCTGCTGTGCTGGGGTCTGGCTAGCTACTCTACTGCACCTAGAATTACGAAGAGTGTGTTAACTCAGCGGGAACACGACTCTTCTGTGCCCTTCCCTCGCTGGCAGGGCAAGCAGCAGACATTAGGAAGTGCCATTCTGGGGCACTGGTGTGTCGTACTGAACAGGGGCTTATTAGGTGTCCCCTGAGCTGCTCCTACCTTGGGTCTCACCGCTCGACATGGCTTGATGCAGCACTGGTGGCACATTTTGGTACTGAATGCTGCAGATTTTGAGACAGCTGCCTGTTGACCGCTCCTTACACACAGCGCTGCTTGCAGCAGCACTACGGTTTGACTTCAGGCGACAGCTTGGCAAGGTCAGGTGGGTAGGACACCTTCTTGGAGGCTGGGATGCTTCGAAGACTTTCAGAAGCGGGGAGGACCATAAATACCGAGAGGAGAACAACGAGGTCACTAACTAGACAAACAGCAATGGGGTAGAGTGCTGCACCTCTGTGTTTGTACCCTCCTGCCTTCCCTCCCCTGCTCTTAAGGCACTTTTTGTTTGATGGAGAGAGTTAAGAGTTGGGCACTGAAGCTCCTGGATTTCCCTGATGTAAAGCCCGTATCGATCATCTCAGTAAAGGGCGCCCTATAGATGGCACCCTGGCTTACAGTCCAGATGTTGGGCACTTTAGCTGGCAAAGAAAGTGGTTTCTATCAGAGGGGACAAGCCTCCTTTTCCCTGCTGGTAACTGTGTGAAAGGCACCATCGTCTGTACGCGGATAATGAGGCCTCCCTGCGCCACGGTCTGGGACTAAACATCTGAGTTCTTGCAGCTCCCTCTCACTTTGGTCTGTTCCATGTTCTAATACCATATTTTTTTTTTCACAATCCATTTTCCTTTAACAGACGCCTTTCTTGCATCACTTCTCTTATCCTAATATTCCATTGTTCTCTTTCTCTCCCCCTTTTCTCTGCTCAGTTTTCTGCTCTCTTGCTGTTTCTCCAGAGCTTCCTCCTCGCTATTTGCTGGGCCAGGCCCAACGGCCCAACACAATCACCCATGTTTGTTGGTACCGGAACCAGAGCCTGTCCCTGTCTGATTACCTGTGCATGATCCAGGTAAAAATGCCTCTTGAGCTGTGCTGGTGGGGAGGAGCATTGGGATGCCCAGGAAAGTGTAGAGTCTTGAATCTGGGCAGGAACAGCCCCAGGTTCCAGTGTAAGTTGGGGTATGAGCTGTTGGAGAGCAGTGTAGGGGAAAGGGACCTGGGGGTCCTGGGGACAGCAGGGTGAGCATGAGCCAGCACTGGGCCCTTGTGGCCAGGAAGGCCAATGGTACCTGGGGTGGGTTAGAAGGGGGTGGTCAGTAGGTCAGAGAGGTTCTCCTGCCCCTCTGCTCTGCCCTGGGGAGACCACACCTGGAATATTGTGTCCAGTTGTGGCCCCTCAGTTCCAGCAGGACAGGGAACTGCTGGAGAGAGTCCAGCGCAGCCACCAAGATGCTGAAGGGAGTGGAGCATCTCCCGTGTGAGGAAAGGCTGAGGGAGCTGGGGCTCTGGAGCTGGACAAGAGGAGACTGAGGAGGGACTCATTCCTGGGGATCAATATGGAAAGGGAGAGTGTCAGGAGGATGGAGCCAGGCTCTTCTGGGTGACAACCAGTGACAGGACAAGGGGCAATGTGTGTAAACTGGAACACAGGAGGTTCCACTTAAAGATGAGAAGCAACTTGTTGGGGGTGAGGGTGGCAGAGCCTGGCCCAGGCTGCCCAGGGAGGTTGTGGAGTCTCCTTTTCTGCAGACGTTCCAACCCGCCTGGACACCTTCCTGTGTAACCTCATCTGGGTGTTCCTGCTCCATGGGGGGATTGCACTGGATGAGCTTTCCAGGGCCCTTCCAGTCTCCGGCATTCTGTGACTCTGTGGAAGCGCAGTGCTGCTCGCTGTGCCACTGCCCCACGTGCGCTGGCGCGGGGATGCGTTGAGACAGGATACCTGCCTATTTCTACTTCCCGAAATGGTTCTCTGTGTAATTCTGCTGTGTATCCTGCTTTTTCCTCTAATTACAAAACTCGTTTGCTGTCACTCCGTGCCGTAGGTTTCTTTATCCCGCTGCACAAGCTCTCAGCGACTCTGGCCCCGAGGCAGCGATGTTCAGCTTCCCCGCAGCCTGCTTGCCGTGCTGGGCTTGGCTTTGCGTAGCTGCCACGTGGAGCTTGGCACAACTCTGGCACCCTTGGTTTTCTCTTGTGCTTTATTTTCCATCTCGCACAGTGTGTTCTACCTGGGTTTTCTGCCTCTGAAAAAACGTGGCTAAAGGCTTGGACACCCAGGGGGCTGTCACTGTTCCCCTGACCACGGGCTGCAAGAGGAGAGCGGTTGCTGCAGGGATGGGTCGGTGTAGCCCCTCCTGTGCGCTGCCTGACGCTGCCCTGCACTGCGGCCAGCGCTTAGTCGTAAAGGCAAACCTGCTCTTAGTGGAGAGAAATTACTGATTTGTTCATCAGAAGATAGCTGTGAGTTAGTGAACTGGAGATCCAAAGTCACTCAGTCACCACGTGAAATATCTGGAAGGTCTTTTGCAACAGGGGAGCGAGGGCAGGTTTAATCTGCGCCAGTGACCGGGGGTCTCACCGCAGTTTTCTTTTCATTCTGTACTAGAACCAGCTCTCTGGATACTTGCTGAGGAAGTTCAAGAACAGCAACGGCTGGCAGAAACTGTGGGTCGTCTTCACCAACTTCTGCTTGTTCTTCTACAAAACGCACCAGGTGGGCGAATGCAGCTGCGGGGCTGCGGTTGGGGGTCAGGGCGCCCAGGAGCCCTTGGTTTCTGTGGCTCGGTGCTGCATGGAGGAGAGTGGGACAGGAGGTCATGTGAAGCTGGTCTCTCTAAGGCTGTGGGACCTTCTTGCAGAATTTAATCAGCGTTTTCAGTTCTGTTAATGGTGCTGACCTTGTGGTGAGGGGGAAAATGTCTCCTCGGTCAGTGACTGCTGGAGGGGAGGCAATTGGCAGCCTGTGCTGGGTCCCTGCTCAGTCCCTGCTCAGTCCCTGCTCGTCTCTGCTCAGTCCCTGCTCGTCTCTGCTCAGTCCCTGCTCGTCTCTGCTCAGTCTCTGCTCAATCTCGGTTCAGTCCCCGCTCAGTCCCCGCTCAGTCCCTGCTCGTCTCTGCTCAGTCCCCACTCGGTCCCCATTCAGTCCCTGCTCGTCTCTGCTCAGTCCCTGCTCAGTCTCTGCTCAGTTCTCTCCCTGCTGGGCATGGGCAACAGGGATTTTTCTGCCCATGGTGCATTCAGTGCCTGCTGGGTACTGAATTCTGCTGCAGTGCAACCCATAACTTTTAATCTTTTTAACCCAATAAACCTTGTCTATTTCTTCAGGCTTCTTGCCTTGAGTGCATGTTTCTTTTGGGAGGGTATTTTAACTTTCGTGTTGGATCTGTGCTTGGAATTACGGAGAGAGGATGTGGAGGGGGAAGAGGGGAGCCCGAGGAGGCAGCGACAGGCAAGGGAACAGAAGCAAATAGCTCTGTAAAAACACTGAAAGGAGTTGGGGAAAGGTTTTGTTATCAGCTATTGGAGGCTTCGCAAAACATAAAGACCACTCCTCCTGTTCTCTCCTAACAAACCCACCGAGCCCTGAGCTGTGTGGTACAAAGCAGCGAGCGCGTGTTGGGTGAGCGCTGACCCGGACGGCCTCGCTCAGCGCTGGGCTCTGCAACTCTTCCAGGACGACTTTCCCCTGGCCAGTCTCCCGCTGCTGGGCTATGCGGTCAGCTCCCCTGCCGAGGCCGATGGCATCCAGAAGGATTACGTCTTCAAGCTGCAGTTCAAGTCCCATGTGTATTTCTTCAGGGCTGAGAGCAAATACACCTTTGAGAGGTAATCTTCTGTTTTCTCTATCTGTCTTGGTATATAACACGCTGTTAACTCACTGATTGATCACCCAGAGCCCTCCCTTTGGACTGCCTCCTAGTCTGAGTGACCTTATGACGTTCCCTCCTCTTCCTAATGGCCATGTCTGGGGATCCGTCCTCTCCAGAACCGTCCTGGTGAGGCAGAGCCGGTGGCTGCACCGCGAGCTGGAGGCTCTGGAGCCAGGCGGGTTCCCTGGAGCTGGGGGCAGCGCAGTGGGGCTGGGACACGCTCAGCCCCACCAGGTCCTGGGACTCACGTTTCTAAGTTAGAGTTCTGGTGAGAATACGGCTTGTTTGGTTTTGTTTTCCTCTCTCGATCTCTGGAAAAGGGAGTTATAACACAAGGCTGAGAGCAGCAAGTGCAGCGCTGCTTTTCACTTTCCTGCTTTCTCTAAAGTTACGTTTAGCAGCGCTGTCAGGGGCTTCAACACATGGTGCAATGTGAATCATGTTTCAAATGCATCACATCCTAAACTCTGCCGTTGAAAGCGCTTGCGCTGTGTCCTGCTGTGCAGGGTAGTGTTGCTTGTTTTGGAGTGTGGTATTATTGAGGTGCCCGTGCTCCTCGTGGCCTTGGGTGGTGGCTGCAGACCTGGGAGCAGCGCACGGACCAGCTATGGGGAGTAGTTGTGCTCTTCAATCCCCTGAGCTCGTGGTGACTTCAAGGAAAAAGGTGTCTAATCCACAATGGATGTTTGTCTTGCTTTTTTCCTCCTTCCTTTGCTTTCTTCCATATGATCAAGTTTATTACATAATTTATTGTAAGAAAAGCAATCCATCGATTAAGGAAAATTTTTGTCAGCCTGTCCTCCTTGGTGAACACTTTCTGTACACGTACAGGAGAACAGAGCAGCTGTTATTTGGACAGGCAGCCATGTCCTGCGGTGTATGTACCACATCTCAAGCTGCTCATTTGGAGAATTAGTTTCCTAAAAGAAAGGTAGAAGATGAATGTGTTGGGAGGTTTGGTGGGGGGAGTGCAGCTCATAAGCGAAGGACAAGATGGTGCGTCTGTGGGTGAGGGGTCGAGTGTTTATCCTGTCTGTTGTTGCCAGGTGGATGGAGGTGATCAAGAGAGCCACCAGCTCTCCGGCCAGGTCCAGCCTGCAGCTGCCAAAGGATGACAAGGACAGCCACAGCGACTGAAACGGCAGAGCTGGGTCTCTGTCGCCATCCGCAGAAGAGGCAGGTGGAACCAGGAGTCTCTGGACTTGATAAAGCAAAGAACCAGGAAGCTCATTTCCACCTGGGATGGAGATGGGAGCGAGGGAGTTGCACCCGGGGATCACATCCATTCGCAGCGCTACGGAAGAGGGTCAAGTCTGTTCCAGCTGAACCTACTTAGAGAGAACCTAACAACCACAGAGCTCCGGTGTGCGCACATTGCGGAAGGTTTATGTTCCAGTTGTACCTGTACAGTAACACCCTTTTGCTTGCCCTGAAGGCAAATGCCACCTTGTTTTTACATTTTACGGGATGGTCAGCATATACGGGAGAAAAATAGCAGCTGTCTGGTGTGACGGGCTCCCAGCTGCTGTGCCAGGGCTCGTGGCCGCCCAGCCGGTGTCTCCCCGCTGCTCGGCACGGCCACTGCATCGCTGCCGTTAACGTCCTGCTGGCACCATGGGCTTCGACCAGCGGGACCCACAGACGTACTGGCTTAAACACCATTCATTTTGAACTGAAACTGCAGCTCTGCTAGAACAACTGCTCTTCAGAACTGCCGTGGGACACTCTGCTAAGCTGTGGAGGTTTCGGTGTATGTGGGTTGGTACAGGTAGGGTGTGCGGTTTTTTCTCAGAACTCAGCTACAGCATGTGTGAGAGGGTCGGTCGCTGTTCTCATATCACAGCTCCAGAGTTTCTGTATCCTGTAGTAGGCGTTACTTAAGGCATGGGATAGCAAACGCGTTCTCCACCCCTATGTGGGTGATGTTCTCAAGGCATTTAGGCAATACAGGGAACAGTGACTTTCAGAGAAGTTTGTTCTCTTGTGCTTGTGTCACGCAAAGACTTCTGAAAATCCCTATTCTTTACATTTGGGGTGGGATCTGTCTTCTGTTTCTCATGAAGGTGTAGAAGTCACTGGATTCCAGATGGAGCATTGCCGTCTGTGGACTCCATTAAATCTCTGCATTAAATCCAAAATCACTGCAGTTGGTTCTGTTTTTCTGAAGCTGTCCCCTTTGGTTCTCCGTGGAAGGACTGCCGTAAGCTGAGCACCGCAGAGGCTGCTGGACGTGGCTCGGATGGGCTCTAGGGACTCTGCTTTCATATTAGATAGAGAAGTGTTTGTGTGCTAGGAGGAGGCACAATGAAGTGGTGTAGCGAAAGAAAAAGGCAAGTGCTGCGTGTAGGGAGGACGGGCAGTGTGGAGACCCCGGGAACGCGGGAGGGGCCGAGACCAGCGTGTGCATCCCCGGGGCCGGTTCGGGTGCTGGTCCAGAGCACGCGCGGGATGAGGACGGAGGGACGTCCAGGGAGATTGTCCAGACCGCTCGCTTGGCCTTTGCGGCACAGAGAAGACGAGTGACTGCAGATCCAGCCTTCACTACCACTGTCACAATCACCGGTGCCCCAGCCAAGTTCAATGTACTTAATTTATTAGTGATGTCATTTTTTTTTTTTTAATTGTTGTAGGTATACACATGTAGATTGACTACATCATGTTATAACACAGCTGCATGACTGTTGAAAGTAAATAGCATCTTGGTATAAAACTATCTCAGCCTCTTATTCCTGAGCCCACTATCCCATCCGCAGAAGGTGGACGGCGTCTGCACAGAAGCGTCGCTTTTCCTCAGAACTGAGAGGTTGGTTAATGGGTCTTTGTGTGCTGTGGTTTTCCTGGATACGTGGTGGCTCCTCTCCAGGGCTCTTTCAGGAGGGCTCTCCCCGGGCTGCTGTCTGGGGGGGCCGCTCCGCAGGCCCCGGCTGAGCAGGAGCAGCAGAGCCCCTGGCAGCACCCGTGGTGCCGGCACTCGGCCGCAGCCGTGCCCTGCGCTCCCCCCCTGCTGCCGGGCCCAAAACACTTTAAAGTGTTCGGGATACTCAGCAGTTTTCCAAGGCTGTGGCTTTCAGCTTCATCCCCAGCAGAGACAGCACCGGGTCAGAGTGATGGGGAGGAGGTGGCAGAGCCACCAGTGGAGCCTGTGCGTGCAGCTGGGGCGGCTCCGGGGCAGGGGATGGGGCTGACGAGCACCGCTGGAAGTTCCACACAGATCAGTGCGAAGTCGTGCGTGGGGGAGCACGTTCCCTGTGGCGCAGGCGCTGGGTCCCCACAGAGCCGCGGTGTTTGTGGGAGGGCTGTGCGCCAGCTCTGGCACCTGTGTTCCGAACACCAGACCGGGCGATGGCCGGAGCAGCAGGAGGAACGTGTGTTTCTGTGTTTTCTGCCTGGGGTGTAATAGCCTCGTATTTGGCCCTGGGGTTTTTAATTATTTGTCCTTCGCTAGCTGACAGAGATAGTTCGTTCTCTTAACATCAGCTACACTTGTCTAAATTGCCTCCATAAATCAGCTGCGCTAAAGATCAGACTGAGACATTCCGGGTGTTGCGGAAGGAAGGTACAAACAGCGGCGCAGAGGCCGGGCTGGTGTTTGCTCCCCTGCAGGCTTCTCTGTCCCAGGAACTCTGCTTCAGCCTTCAGTGCCTCTGACATTTCGCAACGTGATCACAGAGCACTGTGGCAGGGCACAATCTGATGGGGTCAGCCCATGGCTGATCCATCCTGTGTGGACATGAGCCACCAGTGTCCCTGGAGCCAAGAGGGACCCATGTCCTGGTGCATCCAGCACAGCACGGCCAGGCGGGCCGGGGGGGGATTGTCCTGCTCTGCTCTGTGCTGAGGGGGCCTCACCTGGAGCATTCACTGTGTGCAAGGCTGGGACACGGGAGAAAAAAGATATTAACCTACTGGAGAGTGTCCAGAGGAGGCCACGGAGTCGTTGAAGGGTTTGGAGGGGAAGCCGTGTGAGCAGCGGCTGGAGCCCCTGGGTTTGCTCAGCTGGAGCAGAGCAGAGCGCATGGGCTGCAGGAGCAGGAGGGGCAGGGTGAGCTCTGCTCTGTGACAGTGACAGAGCCCAGGGAACAGCAGGAGATGTGCCAGGGACGGTCAGTGGGACATGAGGAAAAGGTTCTTCACCCAGAGGTGCTGGACACTGAACAGGCTCCCCAGGGAGGTGTCACAGCCCCAACCTGACAGTGTTCAAGAAGAGACTGGACAACGTCCTCAGACACACGGGGTGACCTGTGGGGTTGTCATTGCAGGGACAGGAGCTGGACTCACTTCTCACATGGTGAACAGCAAGCTCAAATATCTCTGCATTTAGATTTCAGGAGCACAGGCTATAAAAGCCAGAAACATCACTACTCCAGGCAAAACCTGCCTGCCTCTCCCCTTGGCAAGCTTTCCAACTGCTGAGGATTTTGGTGGCACATCAGTTCTGTGACACACCCTGCAGGATTTTTACTTTACCAGAATCTGCAGGACTATTCTTTTTGTCTTTGCTACAATCATGAGCAGTTTCCTTAACAAGAGCACAAGGAAAGAACAGACACTTGGTCCTAATCATTAGTTTCTTGCTAGCAGGACATGAAGGGAGAGACGAACCCATGCTCTTGGTGCCTGAGGGCTTCACATCTCTGGTCTCACTTCAAGAAGCCATCGTTTCTGGTGAAGGTCACCAGTTCTCCCTGCGTCCCACTTACAAGAGCAGCTCCTGTTACACCAGATTAATTCAGGTCCTTCTTTCAAAGCGGCTTCATCTCTGTGAACTGTCACTGACACCACGGCCACTCCTCCCACACAGGTGCAAGTGGATCAGTGCTCTTGTGCAAGTTAAACACACTGGGGGGAGCGTTTAGAGAGCTGGGAGAAAGCTAATTGTCACCATCCATGGGCTGTTGAGCAGAGGTGACATTTAACTAAATTCAGCAAAAAAAAGCACACAAGTATGTTTGTCAGTCTCTCCTTTTGGCTCTTGGGAGGAAACAGCGAGCAGTACTGCCCGGCTTCAGTGCAGACCCAAGCCCAACCTTCACCTTGTCTTTCTGCTTGGGCAAGGACAGGCACAGGTGAGGTTTTAAACACAGGCTTAAAATGCCTTTCCCCACACAGGATTTAAGGGGTCTGGCTCACAGGTCCCTGTCAGACGCACACGAGGCAGAAGGTGCGTGGAAAGACCAAGAAGAATCCAAAGAAAGTGCAGCTTGAACAAAACCTTTTTCCCTAATAATACCAAGTTACACCAACCGCATTTGTTTTGTTACTTTATTGAAAGTGGCAGATCCCTTGCAACAGTTTTAAAAACCTAAAACCATCGTTGCTTTGAATACTGGACAAAGTTTGTGGGAATTGTTTCCTTTAAAAAGTTGACTCATTACACTGCAGTGCATGTGAGTACTAATACAAGGTACCTTATTGACACAATTTGCTACCGTCACGAACAGCAACTTCAAAAGCAGCAGGAGCCCCTCAGCCGCCTGTGCCGGCTGCAGCCTCCGCCTTCCCCCAGGACGCTCCTGTGTGCACCTCCACCCTTCTCCTGACCAGAGGCAATGGGTTTGTTGTGCTCCTCACGACCGCAGGCTCCGGACATGCTCCGGACGGCTCCCGCAGCCGATCCAACAGCAGCTCCTCTTCCCTGCTGGAGACGTTTGCGGAGCGGCCGGGCCTGGATTTATCCACCGGAGAGGAAGAGCAAGGGAGGCTGCGAGCTGGAGCGAACGCCGCACGCTGCCAGGAGGGGACGTGAGGTCTTTCTGAGCTGCTTTTAGCCCAGCGCTTCCAATCCGCAGGTCTGAATCAACGTACCAAAAACCAAGCCTTGTAACCAACCGAGTGGCCTGTCTTTTAAAAACCTGCTGAACAGCCGGAACCTTTGTTCGGGGTGGCTTTGGGGCGAGCACCAGCATCCACACAAACACCCAGGCACAAAGATCTGCCTCTCTAAGGTCTTGCTGACTTAACGGGAATATCTTTACAGTTAGAGAGCAGATCTCTGAGCAACCAACTACCATAAGTTATTTTCATAAGTCTATTTTTCTACACCTTTAAAGTACAGGTTTAAGCTCTGTGCATTTACCTGGATTAAAGATTTGCTTTATAAACTAGTATTGTACAGAAAGCAAAGCTGGTTGGGGATGGCTCTGCTGGAATACCTTGAGCAGCCAACACGGCAGCAGATGCTTTAGCCTCTGCCAGCAAACAGCAGCATGGCTGGTGAAGCCGAGCAGAGCCCCGGCTTCCACGAGCCGAGATCCCAGACTGAAAGAAGAACTGGAAAGAGACAGCAGAGAAGAAGGGGAAGGAGCCTGGGTCGGCTTTTGTGACCCAGCACCCACAGCACAGGGACACCGTCACTGCCACCCGTTCAGACCTTTCTGCAGAGGGCTCTCGCCTCAAGAACTGCTACACAACGCTGACCTGCCGTGGAACTGAAGCCCCGTCAGCACCTTCGCCTGGTGTGGTTTTTTAATCCTGCAACATTTGGGCACGCGCTGTGGGGCACGTACTCAGCTTAGAGACCCCACCTGCCAAACCTGCGCATCCAGTTGCTTCAGCTGCAGAAAGCAGCAGCAAAGGAACTCCACCAGCTCCCAAAGCAGCCGCAACCCCTTTGCCTTCCAGTCCCTGGAGACACAAGGCAAGTTCTGCTGTGGCCTGAATTAGATGAACCAAGGCCTAACAGAGAATGATGTCCCAGAGCCATAAAAAGAACAGTCAGCAAACCCCAAACCTGTCCTGTGAACCCACAAGCTGGGAGAGAGCAGCAGTGTGGGCTGCTCCACTCCAAAGCTTCTTGTTGCTAGTGCGTGAAGGGGTTGGATCAGTCCTCCAGAACAACGAGAGAGCTGCTCTAACGTGCGGAGAGCTCAACCGCACCTGCGCTCGCACGCAGCTGCTCACAAACGCTTCTTCAGGAAGGGCGGGAGGCCAGACCCATCAGACTTGCCTTGGAAACATATCTCAGTGGAAGAGTCTCCCTCTTTTCCAGCAGCCAGGCATTGACCAATAACAAGCTGTGAATCAAACCAAGCCAAAATGGATACATCCATAGGGTAACAATTAAAAACTGCACTGATTACATGGTAAAAACAATTAGACCACCCATCTCGGGTTCTGCAAAAGGTCTAAATTGTACTTGCGTTGCAAACCCCACCCTGGGTTATCATGGAAACACGTATAATATGAAGGCTCTGAAATGTTCTGGAGTCCGTAACACAACGTTACATCCAACAGCAGATGGTGGTCGGGATTAGAGATGTTGTTCTCATGAAAGAGCGGCAGGGAACGGGTGTCAGCGGGCAGAGCTGAGGTGGTTCCGACTGTGTGAAAACCTGCAGGGAGGAACAATGGGGGGAAATCGGTCACACTGGTGTGGCTGGACCTGTCAGTCCTGCTCCCACTACCAAACTTTCTAGATAAAGAAGCCTTGAAAGAAAAATCCAGTACTTGAGCAAAAAGCCAAGGCGGCACTTTTCTCACGCCGTTAAGATTCAATTTTAGGCTAACGAGAAATTCTGAGTGTAGTGCTTTGCAGTAAGAAATCACCCAGGGTCTCTGAGGTGTTGCAAGGCTCCAAAAACCAGTCTCTTGCCCGATGCGCCGCTCAGCAGCGCTGTTTCCAGGCTGACCGACGTGAACAACGCTGAAACAGCTGCACCCCACACACATCTGTGAGTCCCTCCTGCTCAGAGGCTGCAGGCACCACCAGGACACTCTCTGTGACCTCTGTGCCTCAGCCAGAAGAGACAAGAGCATTCTCCTTCCAGCTTTAGGCGATTATTTGATGAGGGTTCTAACCACTCCTTCACTGGTTTAGTAAGTAATTCACTTCAGGAAAGGGAGTTTCCTGCTCCCCGAGGCTGGGCAAGCAGTGACTGGCTGCACATCGTGCTGTAGATCACATTTCTTGCCATGAAACGCAGAAGCAATCCTGATGACATTTTGCATAGTCCTTGCTACCTGGGCCATGGGACCAGCAGGATGTCATATACAGATATATGCAAGAGGAAGGTGAACAACAGCATCTTTCTGTGCTCTGCAGCATTCATCTACACTACAAAAACCTGTTCAGTGTGAGAAGGGACTTCTGAGGCAGGAAGAACTGCTTCTGTTACATGACAAGCAGTTCAACGCAGTGATTTAGGGACTGTCAGGTCAGCTGTCATCACTATTCGCTTTTTGGGTGTCTTCAGTGCTCCATGCCAACCTTACGCAGCCACGGGGTAGGAGCGCGGCGCAGCTCCGCCCCAGAGGACGCTCACCTTTGTACCCGCTCCACCATGTGTGCGATCAGCTTGTCCGAGATGCCTGGGCAGGACTCCTCGGCCAGGCTGAACGCGTTCTCCAGCTCCTCCATGGCTCCCACGTTGCCCCCGGTCTGCTTGTGCTTGTCTTTCAGCTGCAACCCAGAAACAAGGCGTTAGCTCCTTGCAGAAAGACAAGCAGTGCAGGACAGACGTGGAGTCCCTTTCAGTGGGACCGCACAAGGGTGCAGAATGACACCCAAGTTCTTCTTTAAAAAGACACGAATAAAGAAGAGATCTTTTTGTAGGTCAGGAAGACAGAATTCCAATGTCTGGAGTTCAGAATTTCTTCCAGGTGCTAATAGCGATTCAAGTCCTTAACAAACAGGTCCTGGAGTACTCTTAAACAGCATAAATTATATTAGAAATGGATCAGCAGCCCCAAAAACCCAAAAGTAGTAAGAGAACAAAAAACTCCAGCTATATCTGAACCAGTGTTGTCACCTTCGCTGCTAACAACAGCAGCCAGGCACACACAAAGGCTTGCTGACAGGCAGGGCAGAAAATACCATAACACCGGGAGTTAGTTACCACCACTTCTAATAACCACAAAAACGTCTGAGTTGCTTTTAGTGGCTGGAAGGCCAAGGGAGACTACAGCCACGCTGCAGATCTGGAGCCACTCGGCCTCAATTGCTCCTCCCCGAGAAAGAGCTTTTCGCAGGGGAGCAGGGAATGGAACCACGCTCCAGGACCTCCACGGGCAGCACCCGACCCGGGTGAAAAGTCTCCACTTGCATCTGTCACGGTCAGCACACCCCAAGCCAGCCATGAGTCGGCCTGCACATGGTTCCAATTGGAACCAGCTAAACCTCTGGCATTAAGGAGCTCCTGACAGGTCACGGATGCTGAGCCTGAATGATCTCTCATTGAAAACACCAGTCCCATCCTCTGCAGCATTTCCCCAACTCCTTCACACAATCAGCTGGTGTGACAGCCCCTTCCTGACCGTGCCTCATTACACAGCGAGCTGAACACAAATCAAACCTTTTTGTTGAACAGGCAGTGTCTGCCAGCTAACCACTGTCCAGTTCAATTAAGCTCCTGTTAGGCTGTGCTGATTAAAGGGCTTTACATAAGCCTCAGAGTTGTTTGCCTACAGTTCTGGGATCAGCCTTTCCTGTTGCTGGAGCTCACCTTTTCTCCATGGTGCAAACAGCAGGACAATGAGAAAGCCGGTCCCCAGCTGGAGCCGTCCCTGTGCTCCATGCCCTCCGCTGGACACAAGAAGAGCTGCTGCCTCTTCAGTGGGGTAACTGCTGACTAAGGCAAAGCTGTGGGAGCAACTCGCACACACCTCTGCTCGGCCAGAAGTGGCCGGGGCCATGGAGGGCAACTCAGTTGCACATCAAGGACACAGATTTCTTAGGCCAAAAATAGCTGTGATGCTAAAGCCAAGGATTTTATTTGATGTCTACCTGATCAAGGACTGCCTGCCCCAGAGCAGAATGCAACACAGGGTCCGTCGAGCAGCTAAGCTGCCGGTTTCTGATCAGCCTTTGATGCCGAGCCCTGACCTTTAGTTGGCCTGGCAGCCTGTGGTGTGTGCAGTCTGTGTGATCTGCTGCTTTCCAAGGCAGAGCAACTTTCTGGGGACGAGCAGGGGCTCGAGAGCAGCACTGCACACAGCCTGCAGCGTGGCTCCTATCCACTGCCCGGCCCTCTCCCCCCGCCCCTGAGCGGGCAGACACATTTCCAGCTTCACAGTTGCCCACATCTCTGTTAATGACCCACCATGGGTCATTTTCAGTATTAACACACACAGGCAAGGCATATAAAAGACTATGAACAGCATCTCTGTAAGATTTCAACTCAAAAAGCCTATGAGGCACTAATGCGATGGTGAGAAGGGGAAAGTCTGCTGTTGGTAGGAAACTCACACTGAAAAGAACAACAAGTGTGACCAGCAGTGGAGCAGATTTCCTTCCAGCCCCCTCCTACTGCATACAGAAGGCAGGTTATTTCACAGACTGCCCAGAACCTTCCCTGCACCTGATTCTACTGCGTGGGATCAGCGGAGAAGTCTAATCAAAGGAAAGGAAGACCAGCAAATCTGGGGCAAGGGAGTCAAACTAGCGGAAATGAAAGGCCCAGGAAGCCACTTCCCGCCTGGAACTGGCGCAGTGAGTTGGAAATGAGAAGCACGAAGATATGCTCATTGGTTTGAGAACTCACAGCTCTGAGAATCTCCTCCCCTAGAAGGCTCCTACAGAGAAAGGACTGAGAACCAGATGTCAGTGATTACGCTGCACGGACAAACTGCCTGCATCAGGAACCAACAATATTTTTATCCATTTTTATCTCATAGTAGACCAAGACCATCTGCCCTATGCTCTGACCTCTGGAAGTCAAGCCCAGTGGAGTAGAGAAGAGGCCAGTTAGCTAAACTCTCAATTTCCAAAGCGGTGCTGTCTCAAGAGTATCGCATGCCTGCTTTTCGGAACAAGCTCTGCTTCCTGCCCTGCAGCAAACTCTCTTTCTACATAGCACTAAACCTGAGGAAAGAAATTTAAGTCCAGAGACTATGCCTGAAAAAGCACAGCTCTCTGCTCTGGAACAGCATCGGAACTGAGAAAAGAGCAACTCGTCAGGAGCAGAAAAAGGGCTGCTGTCTGGGTCAGCTATTTCTTCTGAAGCAGAACCTCCTTTCCTACACTCCTACTGGAAACAGCAACTGAACTGTGTAGCCAGTCATCCCCTTATGATTATCATCCTCTTCTCCTCCCTTTTAAAACATCACCCAGCTGGAAAAACAATTAGCTCTCTGCTGATACAGACACTACCCCATCACTAATGGTAGCTTCTACAGCAACTCCACATCCCCACCCAGAACACAAGGAAGGGAAACAGGGTGGATTTTCCAAACTATTTCCTGTGTCTCTCTTCCACAGGCCATGCAGTAGGTCACTCCTTGGCATGCCAGCAATAGCAGGCATGCACAAATTAAGAAGGTGGCCTAACAACGGGCAAAGCCAGCTCCTGTTTAAATCCACCCACGTTCCCCTCAGCAACTCTGCTGTGGGCAGCAGCACCCAGCGTGGGGACAGGGAACAAGCAGAGCCACAGCAAACTCCAATTCCTGCCCACCCTGACATGAGCTGCACGTCAGCCAGGGACACGAGAGGCCAGAGCTGCCACTGATAAGAAACCAGTTCTCTTAGGCCTTGTCCTCGCCAGCAGACACCGCAGTAATGCAATGCTGCTAGGAACACGCTCGTATTGGAGAGGACACTCAGGGACATATTCACTTTGCTAACACAGGGCATAGACCTTTGAACAGATGCACAACCCCTTAACCCCACTACATACCTTACCCCACCTCCCTTCTCCAAATCCTTCCCAGTTGCTTACCCATATCAGGCATCTCTTCATCTCCAGCCACCACAGACACCAAGAAGGTTCTACTCACCTCCCCAAAAACTGGGTGAACAAGCGTGGAGAGACACTGTGACCGTGGTTGCCTCTTGATGGGCTCAGTAGGCTAGAAAGCAACATGAAAAATGTTACAAGCACAGGCCAAGGCTCCCAGGGCACACAGACTGCCAAGCCTTCAGTAAATCCGCAGCACGTTGGCGGCAGTGCCCCAGCACGCCTCAGGAAAGGCACAAACCGCAGTACCCTGACAATGGGGAAGAGGCAACTCTGGGCCACTAGCCCTTGATACCAGACTAAAGTAAACTTTAGAGCACAAGCGGCTGGTAGCTTCCACGAGACCCTCAAGAGCTTGTGTTAGTTCAGTCCACTTCCGAAGGCACTGATGGCAAACAAACCTTCTGGGAACCATGAAGAGCCATTCCTTTGTGCAGCTTGCTTAAGGAGTTGGGGCGAATCGTTGGTGGGAATGTCCAGATTGGACCTTGGTCTCCATCTTCTGTGTCCACATCACTGCAAATGAAAAGGCGATGGTCAAGACAAAGCCTCAGCTCCACACACTGGGTGTTTTACCCGCGCATTTCCACAGCCACAAGCTCTCCCTCCCAACTGCCGTATCACCGCAGGGCTCCGGGCGTTTCCCTGTCCCAGAAAAGATCCTAAAGAGAAACCACTACAGCACCACAGAGATCTAAGCCAAGTACTACAGCGTATTTCCAAATCACCACAGCTACCTTTCTGCTCTAGCCAGCATAAGGACAGTTTCAAGCAGTAGTTAAATTTAGGAGAACTTCAAGACAATCCAAGCTCACAATTTGAGGGGCCAGGCTTAGATGTTGCAAGCCAGCTTCCCAGAGTCCTTGGTCACTTGAGTCACTGCCACTACAGATGAAGAGAAGCTCTGTGACACCAGCCAGGCAACAAAGCGCCCTGTCCTCACCCGAGGAACATATCCTCCCCACCAGTAGCAAAGCTACAAAAACTACAAATACACAAACACACACAGCTGTTGCAACAGCTACTAACACCTGTAGCTCTTTGGAAAGTTGATGTGTTTAACTAAATGTGCACCAAGAGCCTTGTTTTACTAGTTATGCACAGTCTAGACATTTCTTGTTAGTACTTCTGATTCCTTACACTCAGCAAAGAGGCTGCGCTGCTTAAGGCTAGAACAGAGTGCCAGGTCCCAGCGCACAGGAGGTCACAGACACACTCTTCAGTCACTTGCTCCCACAAGCAGACACTCACAGGGCTCCCTGAGCTTCCGCAAGATCCCCAGCGCAGGCAGGAAAAAGCACAAAAGGACCCGTGCTGCTCGCAGTGGGCTGTCCCAGGGCGTGCAGCGTACAGCAGGGACACCCCACGCACAGAACACGTACGTACATATCTGAATCGCCAGAGCTGGAATCTTCTCCATGGCCCTCTGACTTCCAGCGCTTGAATCGATCTATCAGCTCCATTAGGAATGAGGTTTTCTTGGTGTAGCGTGTGATGAACTTGTGCTTCAGCAACTCTTTAGCTGTCGGCCTCTGGAGCAAATAAGGAAAGCATGCAATACGTAACCATCTCTGTACATGAACCATGCAAGCGTACTGACTTCAATTCTTGCCAGACTTGCCCGCCCTTTCCACAAGCTCAGTACTTTTTTCTCTTCAGGAGCCTTGCACCAAAAGCTCTTCCTGCTAAACGAATCTTTGGCCTCTGCGATTCACAGGGGGACAGCAATACTCACAAATCTAGGATCCTTATTGAGGCAGGCTTCCACAAACTCCTTGAAGGGCTTGCTGTGGTGACCCTCAAGTGTTGGAGGGTTATTTTTGGGGATCAGGAAGAGAACCCTCATAGGATGCAAGTCAGAATTTGGAGGCTCTCCCTTTGCTAACTCAATGGCTGTAATTCCGAGGGACCAGATGTCTGCCTGAAAGAAGAGCAAGAACAGTAACAGCACAGAGCGGCAAGGAGCAATCTGCAACATGGAAGCATGCAGCTTTAGCACAGCTGAAGGGCTGATCGCATAAAATCATATACGGAGTTTCACATCTCATAGGCAAACGTCTCCATCAGACCTTGAACTGTAACAGGAAAACATCATTCTTGCAACAAACAGCACTTACAATCCCTATATAAACCCTAGCACCATCTCATACACAGTAGCAATCCTGCTCCCAGCTCACCTTGAAGTCGTAAGCAGATTGTTTGATGACCTCTGGTGCCATCCAGAATGGAGTCCCAACAAAGGTGTTTCTCTTGATTTGCGTGTCCGTCAACTGTCCAGCCACCCCAAAGTCAGCCAGTTTCACATCTCCTTGTTCCGAAAGTAGCACATTGGCAGCTGTTCATGCAAATAAGCATTAAGGCCACTGGTTTCTGAATCATCTCCAGCCCACACAAAACTGAATACTGAGAACAGACCTCCCGTGGCATCCGCCTTTGACCCAGAGAAAACCCTCAGCTGGGATTTCCAGCCTCAGACTCATTCTCGTGCTCTGACCTCTGCTGTGTAACATGGAGCAAGTTCGTACGCCTGGCCAGATCAGAAGGGGAATATTTCTAGGGTAGGAGCAAGGAGCAGATGTGAAGGGCCACACAGTCCACTACATGTGATTCACGGCCCCACAAAGAAGAGAGGGTAACGTGGCCCAAGGCACCTCAAATGGTCTCAATTTTTTTTCAGAGCAGCATTCAGCACAGGTTAAATAGAAGACGTTTCTAAATAGCTCACAAGTCCTGGTCTTGTACCGATTCCCATTCACTCAGGTTAATACAGTGGCATTGTTCAGTTTTTGGGATGCTTGTTTTTTTGTTTGGGTTTGTTTGGCAGGACTTTTCATTCCAAGAGAGACTCTACCTACAAACTTTCAGCACTTCCCTACTCTGCTGGCGGCCAACAGTCCTGCACGGCCTGCAGCACTAGACACCTGGTGTCTCACACACACAATGGAGTCTTTTCTACCCATCTCCCTGCATGAGGTTTCTCTGCTTTGCTTGTTCCCACTTCCTGCAGAGGGTCAGAGCAGTTGGCCACGTCTCCGCAGCACCGTCCCCTCATCCTCCCGCTGTCCTTCGATGCTCCGTGCTCTTCGGGAGGCAGATGCCAGGTCTCCCTACACTGCACACAGCCAATGACTATAAAAATCAGGCGCGGGATAAGCTGAGACAAGCTGCCCTGATTTTCTAGGGCTGTGAACCCTGTGTGAGGACAGCTCACCTTCATGGTAAGTTACAACCTCGATAACCAGCACACACGGGCTCCAGCACTAAAGCAAATATCCAGACATAACTGAGAGCTAACATCTGAGCGTGCCCTTCACCGACTCCTTTGCTTTAGCCCCCTGCCTGTCCAAACTACAAATATCAGAAAAGAGCTACAGATCCCTACTGTTACTTAAACTCTAAAGACATGAAAAACATGAGTTGCAGTAGACTGACAAGCATCAGATTTAGAAACAAGCAACCCAACAGGAAAAGCAGCACTAACAAACAGCCTTTGAAACCTCTCATATTATTGCTGTATAATACTTCTGAATCTTATGGTAGTAACTTCTCTTACAAGAAAGAGAGCCCAGCTATCCACTCTTACCTTTGATGTCCCTGTGGATCTTCCTCTCAGAGTGTAGATAATCCAAACCTTTTAGGATTTCTCTCAGGATAGTAGCTATGTAAGTCTCCTCAAGGGGTCCTGGCTTCAGCTGATAAAGAGGAGAAAGATGATTTTTAAGGAGGGTGACTGATGCCTTGGATTTTCCAGTCTCTCAGTTTGTTACTTGGGAATCTTGGCTGAACAGGTCACACTCTGCAGGAAGCACCTATTACACTCCTGATGCACATTCCGCAAGCAGAACGCTGGACTTTGCACCTGGCAACACTAAATGGAAAACTTTTGGGGGATTTTCTGTTAGTCTATTAAAGGCTTCCCCAGCAAACAGCAGGATGCTTATCTCTCGCTTTGGCTTGGAAATACAGTGGTGAAGAGAATATCTGAGCAGATTCTCTTGTGCAAGTCTCTGCTAGCATGCAAGAACTGAATTTTAGCCACTGAAATAGTCTGGAGACAACTTCTTCCCTCTGGCTGCGGAGTATTGTGTTAAAGCTCTTCTCCTTTCAATCCCTTCCCAAAGCAAGCTCAGCCTTCGCAGTGCAGTAACTGAGGTTCTGACACTGAGTTCTGCTGCTGACAGCCTCCCACACACGCTTCCTCCAGGTCAGTGCAGGCTCGGCAGCTTTCACTATATGACCTTAGTTACTGCTCTGGAAAAATAGGCTTTATTATCCTAAGGAGAAAAGCAAAATTCTGTGACAGAATACAGCACAGCAGAACTTTGCCCATGTGTTTATTCTGCATTTGCATTCCCTCAAAATCTGGAGTAAGTTGTATTATCAAATACCCGAGAATCCTGATTGTAGACCAGTTCCCTGCTGAGCTTGATGCCACGCAAGCACTAAACAATATCACAAACTCTTTGCAGGCACAGAGCTTTGATTAGGGGAAATATGGATTTGCACTGCTCAAAACCAACTGGTTGCTGTCACACATCAATTCACTGGCTCTTCCCATTGTAAAGCAGCAGAGCGTGCTAGAGAGGAGTGCTTTGACAGCTGAGCGCCGTGCAAACATTCCCTCTGTCCTAGGACACAAAACAGCAGCTTGTCTGTCCTGCAGTGCCTACCCTTCCAGCACAGGGCTGTCAAAAAGATGGTATGTGGCAAGTGAGTGTCTGGCTTAAGGACATTTCACAAACTAAGGTTCCAGCCAACATTTTTCATGGTCCAGAGCTCACCACGTACTTACCAAATCCAGGGCTGAACCTCCTCCTAGATACTCCATGATTATCCACAGCTTAGTGCCCTGCAAGCAAGAGCACAATCAAGAACAAAGACACTAGCAAAAGCAGGGAGAAAAGTGAAACACTCCATAGGCAGCAAGACACACGAGTAGTCCTGTACGCAGTCCAAGAGAGGCTGCACACTACAGCTCTCAGAAGCTTATGGAGGGAGCTCCCAGCTCTCTCTTTCCTGCTGACACATCACTGTAACAGCAGACCTGCCACCAGTACATTTCTCTCTCTTGGTCTGCAGTTTTATCTGAGCAAGCTTAGTGCCCCTATAGGCACCAGACTACACAGCCCAAAGATATATGCATATTCTCAGGTTGGAGACATTTAACTTCACTCCATCAGATCTAGCACATCTCATTCTTGACAATGACAGGGGAGCTTTGGAGCCTTTGATCTCATTAACACAACTGCCAGCTTGAAGGGCATGATAAACAAGACACTCTTGTACTCCTCAAGAGAAGAGATTTCCAGACTGAGATTCACAGTGTCCTGGTAGGAGATCAGAAGCAGATCCATGCAATAGCTTGCATTATGGCATTATGGCCTTTGAAAAATACGTAGGGAATAATCGGGATCCAAAGAGGTCAGGAACTGTTTGCTACAGACCCAGTGTTACATGCACCTCCAGCAGCCGTCGTGCAGAGGCCGCTGCTGGTCATCACTACTCGTGGCTTGCATTGGGGACTCCTAAACAGCAGCTCAATGGCAGCAGTATCAGCCCTCCCACAAAGACTCGGGTCCTGTTCTCATCAGTTCTGACAAAATGATGATCACAACATCACAAAGTACAGTTTCAAACTCCTCTTTTTTCCAGAGGCATAAAGCCCTCAGTGGTACTACCTTAAAACTGTGGCATTTTGGGAAAGTATTCCACAAACTTCCTTTCAAGAATGGTCAAACTGAGGAGAGATCAGCATCTTCAACAAATAATTTTCTCTCCAGTGAAGTGCCCTCCTCCTGGGATCACACTGTACCAGGCACCTCATTTCCATGTGCTTGGTGAGTGTCTTAAAGCCCAGCTTCCTATTAAGGCCACAGAAGGGCAGTGAGCAGAGCCACTGCTGCTCCTGCTGCCACTTGCAGCTCGGGCACCTTTCAGCGCTGTGTGCCACCATCAGCTGCAGCACCCACAGAGATGCCGACCCCATTCCCAAACTGCTGGCAAAAGAGTTGCCATGGCTTTGTCCTACCTTCAAGTAGGAGCCATAGTACCGGGTGATGTAGGGACTATCACACTGGCTGAGCACCGTAATCTCCTGCTGAATGTCCTCAATTTCATCCTCAGCCTCCTCCAGGTCAATGATCTTGATAGCAACTACTTCCTTGGTGCGGTTGTCAATCCCTTTATATACTTCACCAAACGATCCTTTGCCGATCCGCTCCAGCTTGGTGAACAGCTCCTCAGGATCCACCCTGGAGTGCTACACCAGAAAGCAGAGATGAGAAAAATCCACTAAGTCTCACAGCACCTGCAGAGCACCAAAAATACCCACCTGTACAGCACATCCCCCTACCTGCGCATCTACTGCAGCATTTAATTCACCCAAAACTCACATATCCTAAAGGGTCTCCATGTGCTGAGAAACTTAACATAGAACACATGCAAGATGGGAGGACCTGAAGAAGTCTTTTACACAGGCTTTCTGTCCCTGCAGACAGTAGTGAGGGAGGAATGGGAGAGAAACCCAGAAGAAGAAAATCAGCAAGAACCTCTATGGAATGTAGCAGCTCCTTTGGGACAGGACTGCTCAACTGCGGGCACTAAACTTGCTCCATGAGTAAGCACTTGCTCACGCTTGAATAGAAGGGCAGGCATGGTGTACCAGAACCAGCCTTCTTTGGAAGATCTGGATGAGAAAATGGGCACCAGCAAGAGGTCATCAGAAGTTCACATAGATGTTTCCCTAGTCTGCCTTCCTGCACTCAAAGACTGGAATGATCTGAAAGATTTTCACCCTTGCCTACTTGTTTGGAGAGTGAAATACTCCGGTAATATAAACACCAGTTCACGTCAGCCACTTCTCTGCTGCAGCCTGATGGAAACCCAGCACAGCTCTCTTCAGATGTTTGCAGAAGGAGCCTTGTGTTTTTCGGAAGGTCAGCAGCACAGAGGTCAGGTACCCGCCTGAACTAGAGAAGACAGGAGAGCTGAATGGACACCCCACCTGCTTTCCTGGAACAGCCTCTCCTTTTGTTGTCACGCCCAGATGGAAAAGAAAATATTGTTAGATAAGCACATCAACTGGGAAGACACTAACATGATCATCAACAGAGAAATACTGAGTCTTCAGAGTAACTCTTTATTAAGATGACTATGGCCAAGAAAAGGGAGAAATGAAAATTATCAAGTTCATTCTACTCAGCTGCAGGCCAGGAGGTCTTGCTCTGCTTCATGCTACTAAAAGGCTCCTTGTGCTTAGTTTCTCTGACTTTTAAAAAAATCAGTCTAGTTTAAAAAAAAATAAATAAATCTGGAAAATATGGCCTGACCTAGAGGAAGCAGCCAAGCTGTTACAGTGAGGTTCACACACCCAGAACTACCTGTCTCACCTCCAATACATCACCCAGAGGGACCACTCCCTCACAGGGGCCTTGAGCTGGCAGGGATTTTATCCGAGAACAGGGCAGCTGCATTTTTCCATCTAATACCGGTTCTAGCAGCAGGCCATCACTGCTTAATGATTAAGCCAGCCAGTCATTACAGGTTGTTTGCCCTCTGTGCCCAGGGCACTGCTGTATGGAGTTAAGCCAGGCCCAGAGTAAGCTTTACAGTCACAAAATCACAGAATCACAGCCCAAGATACAGAAGGATAAGCAAATATCCTTGTGCATCCATGGCAACACCCAAACAGGCTGTACTTCAACAAATGCAATGGAAACAGAGTGGAGGGGATACGCAGAGATGAAAGGAACTAGAGATACATACCAGGCACACTGGAAAGGAAGAGGATTTCAGCTTGAGAAATGCCATGAGCCAAGGAGAACGATGCCTGCAGCACAGGGAAGTCTTGCTACTCCAGAAGCAGCGCCCACCTCCTGACCAACTAACAGGAAGGGGCAACAAGCTGGCTCTGCCGTTCCCTTGCACAGTGGCCTACCACCCTGTAAAAATGCCACTTGCCACTCCACACACCATAGGAAGGGAGAAAAAGAAGATCGTCTCCTAGAAGCACTTGGCTCAGCTGGTAAAGGAAACGCTATCCACGTGAATTCTACAGGGAAGCAACCCTGCAAGAAAAGCTTCCTCCCCTCCCATGTAAGCAATTTTTTTCACGAGAAATGGCAAGGTGTAAGTTACTGCTCCCCTCCTCAGTCTGGCATGGCACATCAAAGAATCAGGACTGATTCTTCAAGAACAGGACATCAAACAGAAGAGCACTGGCTACTGCAGGCAGCTTTTTACCTATCAGACTCTGCAATCACAGACAGCTTCGTGAACAAGCTTCCATACCTTGATGTCAGATTATCCCATTTTCTGTGGAAAAAAGCAGCTCTCGTAGGGACGGTGAGGGAGACAAACCTTCCTGATGAGCACATGGAAACTTTGCCCAAGGGACTCAGGAAAACAATACAACTCTGTTGAGCAGAAGAGACAGGCCTACTACCTTAGGCTGGAACACGAAACTTCTTTTGTAGGTACTTGATTTTCCTTCCCAGTACCTGTCACTTCAAAACTGATCTGGAAATGCTTCAGAGCTCTCAGGTGCAAGGACAAGAGTCTGACTCCATGGAGGGCCTGAGGATGTTTGCCAAGTTGCCAAAAATCACACAAATCATACCTAGCAACAGGCAGAACCTAGTGAGTGAGTATGGAACAAAGTGGTAGAGAGTCATTCCAGCCATGGCTCCAGTCTGCCGGACGCCTGCCACAGACCAGAGGCTGCTAAAAAATCTCTTCACTTGCTGCAAACACGGAGGAGGAAACAGGCCCGTCCTTGATTCAAGCAAGCCAGTGCCTGCCCAGTGGAACACCTTGTGAACTGCCACTGAGGGCACCACAGAACACACTGCGAGCTGGCACCTTCGTGCAAGCAATCCTGAACTCCCATGACAGACTAGGACAGATAAAATTATGCCAGTCTGCAGGACATCTGCTCTGAAGCTCTTGTCCATCAAAAGAGTCCTGTCTGAGCTGCCACATAGTAACTCACTGCTGATGAGCAGATGTTCCGATTCATGGGCAAAGAAGCCTCAGCACTCAGCAGAATAAATGCAGTTCTGGCAGGAGAATGTATTCTGTGTAGCCTGACTCTCCCTTACCCCAATAAATCGGCATCCATAGAGCACTGCAAAGAGGGGCGTAACACGCAGGATCTGCCCCTTTTCTAAATACAAACTGCTCTCACTGCCACTCATTAGAGAATTATCCTGGAAATGCACAGCTATGAACACACCTGAAAAGCTTCATTAGTACAAAGTAATGGCAGCCAGCTGAAATTCTTTACACCTGCATAAATCAGCACAGGTGTCCCAAAGAATCATTTTGGTTGGAAGAGCCCCTCAGGATCATAGACTCCAAGCATTCCCCCACCCCTGGCACTGCCCCATGTCCCTGAGAACCTCATCTCCGTCTGTCCAACCCTCCAGGGATGGTGACTCCAGCACTGCCCTGGGCAGCCTGTTCCAATGCCCCACAGCCCTTGAGGAAGAAATTGTTCCCCAGATCCAACCTCAACCTCCCCTGGTGCAACTTGAGGCTGTTTCCTCTGGTCCTGGTGCTTGTTACTTGAGAGAAGAGGCCAGCACCTTCCACACCACAACAAGAAGAAGGGTTGTTGCAACAGGACAAGCGGTGATGGTTTTAAACTAAAGGAGGGAGGTTCAGGCTGGACATGAGGAAGAAATTGTTGTCCCAGAGTGTGGTGAGAGCCTGGCCCAGGTTGGCCAGAGAGGTGGTGGCTGAACCATCCCTGGAGACATCCCAGGCCAGGCTGGACGAGGCTCTGAGCAACCTGAGCTGGTGAAGATGTCCCTGCTCATGGCAGGGGGGGCACTGGGGGAGCTGGGGAGGTCCCATCAACCCAAACTATTCTAGGATTCTATGACGCTTATCAGCAACTGTCAACTTTGCAACTGCTCGCCAGCTTAGGATCTTTCCATCTTCTTCCATATTCACAGAACCCACCAGAGGTGCAAAACAGAGCTCCAGGACAGAGTGTGAAGAGCTACTGCTCCTTGTTCTACTACAACACGTAAAGCCTTTAAGGGATGGTCACCTCACATTTTACTTGACTGAATGTCAGGTACACCGCAGTTCTGGAGCAAAAAGCCTCGTGCTATTTCTCCCCTATGAGAGCAGTCAGACACCAGAGATGGCTCAGTCAGGCATGAACAGCGCACAAAGTGCTGTCTTGGTTGTATGTGCAGGAAGGGGAGGCAAAAAGAGGGATGAGGACAATCTACTAGTAAGGTACTCTGCTTCTGCCCCCCAGGATTTAATCTCATACCCCAAGAAAGGAGGATGCTCTGTCATGACAGGTGTTGGGTCATTTGTCATCGCAATTAATGATGCCATGTTTTAAAACAGAGCAACTCGCTGCAGACATCAGGAATTAAGAATTGCAGTGTGTTATGAGACAAGTCTGGCAGTAACACCAGCTGCTCCACGGGGAAAGAAAGGGTTCGGCAGCTCTGCCACCTCCAGCTAGAGACCTGATAGCCACAGCCTGTGAGAGGAGACTAGGGAAGGAAGGTAAATATCTACCCTCATTTCAAAGCTGTTAATTGGAAAGATAAGCTGCATATTGGGAACAGAAGCAAACACCCTTTGAACCAGCTCAAGGTCTTCTCTCTGGGCTGTGGCTGGCTGGAACTCGCTCTCAAAACAGTCACATTCAGCATCATGAGCAAGAGTCACACCTGCATCTGCTGCATGAAACACGGAGAGGTGCTTAAACCCTTTTGGAAATGAGAGTTCCTCAGTCTGAAGTAGTCAGCATCAGAATCACTGTTCTATGTGGCAGAAGTTTGTAACAGAAAAAGACTGTCAAGGTCTCAATACTTTAAGAGCTGAAGCAGACTGGGAGTTTGGCAGCCAACAAAGGTTTATATGGAACTACAGCAGCATTTAGTGCTACTTCTGACTAGAACACTTTCCAACCAGCCAAACAAACATCATTTTCCTCTGCCAAACACAGTGGAAGGAGGAAGTTGGTTTTAAAAAACCTCAGCTACTGACCTTCTTTCCTCCACTGGCTCCTCTCCTCCCCAACTTCCCATCCATTATTACCCACTACACACTCATCTCTGGGCCACCACCAGAGATACCTGCAGCAGGCACTGTGCTCTCTTGGGGGAAATCAGCTTTGTACCTGAAAACATTTGAAAGCTTCCCTGGTTACAGGAAATCTGTGCACAGCTCTTTTCGACTGCTAAACCTGAGACAGTTTTCAACTTCTGTAGCATAGACAAGAGGGAAATTTGTGTTCAACCCTTTGAAGAACACCAATTTGTCTGAGACTCCCAACTGGCTTCACAGATAGTATTCTTTTGCTTCAAACGAGGGAAGCGTTACATAGCCAGAGACCTGAATGCCTCCTTCAAGGTCACATAAGGAACAACAAAACTAGAAACAGAGCTCAGGTCAGAGCTTTAAACACTGCAAATACATCATCTAGCAGAGAGAGCTCCCAACAGAGAGCAGAGGCCCACTGTGTGCTATGTACAAAGGGCAGCCAAGAAAAGAGAGAGACAACTACTGGAGGCAGGGAAACAGAGGCACAGAGGTAAAGCAGCTGGGGGATTTGCCCAGGGTAATCCTGCATGTTAGCAACAGAACTGGGAGCCAAAGCCAAGTCCAGCACCTCTCAATTTTCACAGCGCCTCCCACCACTCCCCAGCCTCTGGTGAACAGAACTGCAGGCCTGTTCCTCCTGCTCTTCCAGCAAGCCCCAGCTGCAAAGGCTACAAGGTCCCAGCAAGGATTCCTGAAGAAAGGACAACACAGGCTGCTTTCCTATTCCAGGTTCAGACTGAGAGTCATGGGATGACAGAACCAGAGAATGCCCTACATTTGCATAAAAAATTATGAGATGAGACCACCAGAACTCTGATTAGCTTCATTAGTGAACGTTGGGTACAAAAAAGCTTCAGAGCAACCTCTGCTGTAGCTACAGAACGCAGTTCTCAGCCCTAACCAGACAGTATCCTTTCCTATTCCTTTCATTTCCCTCCCTGTACCATGACTCACTCAAGCACTATATTTGCATTTAATTCCATACACACTGCAGGGAAACAGTTTATGTGAAAGACAGCATGCAAACTAAGATGCATTGCAAATCACTTCTAAATCAGAAAAGGCTTGGTGAAAGCATCATCTCAAATCACTAAGGCTTTTAGTATTAGAATTCTACACCTAGGAGCAGAACAGAAAAATGCCAAAAATTCTCACAAAACATGGTTTAACAAGACGTACATTCAGAATTGACATCTGCCAATAATAAAACACACCCCACAACCAAATTCAGAAGAAAGAAGATTCAATCCAATACTATTAATGTGGTTTAGCTTCTAGTCCCAAGCCATGACATCATCCTTCCACATTCCTCTTATGAAAATGTCATCATGACAACGGGATTTAACCGCATCCACTGAGGCTCACATCTCTCTCAGAATGGTTAAACATTCAGTACCAAATATCACTACCTTTTATGCATTAAGGTTACAAGCAACCTGAGGCTACTGCTATGAACACTCCAGTAAGGTATGTCTAGCACAGCCTGCACACACAGCTTTTCTGTTCCCATTTCTAGACTTCCCCCTCCCAAAAACAGAGAACAAATTATTCTGGTCTCCCTTAGAAGAGCAAAGTTAACTTCAGAGAAAGGCAGCACACCGGGCGAAGCATTCCCTTTCTATTTGGCTGGCAACCTAAAGCTGTCAGTCCAACGCCACCACAGACTAAGACACAAATCAATTGGCTAACAGGACTAAGCCAAGACGTGTGAAAGAGAGATAAAGAGTGGCAAAATGTGATTTTCTGGGGGTGTTATGTTTGTTCTTGATACAAGAGTTTAAAACAAATGTTCGCCACTTACCTGGCTGGCAAATTCTCTCAGGTGAGCCATGCCTACGGGATGGTCAGACATCCGCTTTGGCAAAACCAGGGAGGGTTGGGATGTCGTAGCACAGCGGGAAAGCAACGCTTTCTCATCCACCGGTCAACTGTGACAAGCAAGAACACAACAGCTCTGACTCAAGGTTCTTGGAGCCTGGCTCATGCCCCAAAAGAGCTACTTGCATCGTTTTTCACCTCGATTTGCAGTTGTCCTTGAACCTCAGCCCATTTTAAGTATGCCAGCCCCTCCTTGCAGACCCCATTTCTCAATTCTTTCCAGACATGCTCTCCAGATGTATCAAGAAACCCACTTTAATGATGTATTCTGACAGAGCCTCAGGCACCATCACCTCAGCTTGCTCCCAGTATTACAGTTGTCTCTCCAGCACCATCTCCTCGTCACCATCCCCAGTATTATCTTGACACCCCCTTCCTCCTCGTGCTCCCCAGCAATCCTCTGAGGGTTCCCCTCTGCTCCCCAGTACATCCACTTGCATAGCTCAGTTCCCAGCACCCTTCCTCCTCCTCCTCCCCAGGGAACCCCAACCCTACCCCACCCCGGGTACACCCGCCAGTGCTCCCCGGTTCTGCCCCGGGCCCCGTGCTCCTCAGCAACCCCCTCCACAGGGCTCCACAGCCGAAGAGCCCCGACCCAGCGCAGTCCCCTCAGGTCCTCTCCAGGGCTGCCCCACCTCCCCACAGCCCCCTCAGTGTCTCCCTGTCACGCTGCCCCACGGCCGCCCCCCGGCCCCGCTCTGCCGCCCCACCTCACGGACCCCCGCCCCGCCACGGCCTCCTCGGAGCGCCCCACGCCAGCCCCCTCCTCAGGGCCCCTCAGGCGGATCCCCGCCCCGCACGGCCCCTGGGGCCCTCCCGGTCCCGGGCGCCGCCGCACCTACGGCGAACGGTCCCCGCCCTCAGGGCGGCGCGGTGCCATGCCGGGCCCTGGCGCACGGAGCCGCCGCCGCGCCCGCTGCCGCTCCGGGCTGCCCTGAGACACCGAGCTCGGGGCGGGAGCGCCGGGAGCGGGGTGGGGAGGGCCGGGCCGCGCCGGGCCGGGCGCAACAACACGGCGCGGTGGGGGACGCGGGCCGGGAGAAGCCGCGCCGCGCTGCCTGCCGGGAGCTGTAGTTCCCGCGCAGTGCCGGCGGGCGGCGGGGCGGCCCCTGCGGACTGCAGCGCCCAGCAGGCGGCGCGACAGGACGCCAAGGGAGGGGAGGGCGCGGCGCCCGCGCGGGGGCTGCTGGGACGGGGAGTCCTCCGACGCGGGCGGCAGGGACTACCCATCCCAGCGGCCCCCGCGGCGCGGGCGGGGCCCCGGTGCCCGCGGCTGGGGGCGGGGCCACCGGGTCCTCCGGGCGCGCCCGCCAGCGCGGGCCCCTCGGGCCGGGGCTCACCCGGCAGCCCGCGGGGTGTCCGGGCCGCTCCGGCCTCAGCCCGGCGCGGGGGGGGCTCCGCTCCCGCCCGCTGTCCCCGTGAGGAGCCGGGAGCCCCTCAGCTGCCCAATTAATGTGCACTGCGATACAAGCTACAAAACACGTACCCGTCATTGACCAACCGACGTGATCAGTGCTTCCTGACCACCTGCGAAACGAGGGGATATTTCTCAAGTTTTAGATCCTTCCACACGACAAGAGGGACACAGAAGGTTAAGTGACACGTTGTTTAGCATCACAGAATCCCAGAATGTCAGGGGCTGGAAGGGCCCTGGAAAGCTCACCCAGTGCAATCCCCCCATGGAGCAGGAACACCCAGATGAGGTTACACAGGAAGGTGTCCAGGCGAGTTGGAATGTCTGCAGAGGAGGAGACTCCACAACCTCCCTGGGCAGCCTGGGCCAGGCTCTGCCACCCTCACCCCCAACAAGTTGCTTCTCCTCTTTCAGTGGAACCTCCTGTGTTCCAGTTTGAAGCAGAGTTTTTAGTTCATATTTAACTAATAATTAATAGATGTAAATAAGAAATGCAATAATTACAACTAACATAATCAATTATTTCTTAGTATCGATCTATGTCAAAATTTTCAAAAATTGTAACGCGTATGTAATAATTATGTGAATATAAGCAACGCAAGAGCATCCAGTGTTTGGAGCACTAATGGAGGATGATCCCCGGTGCTGATAAAATAAAGAATGACGCTTAACAGTGTAATTGACTCTGCTGTTAAGTTTATTTCTCCATTTCACCAGGGTGGGCTTTGCAAGGTTGGTTTGTTCTCCACATTAATTTTTTTCTCCGCGTTAAATGTCAGTGACCAATTCACGTTTTTAAACAACAACAAAATAATTCTCAGCAGCCCAGTTTCCAGTCAGCTTTAGCGCCAGGCTTGACGTTTCTTCCCCACAGCCGACAAAACCGACACAACTTTTTCCCCAGCTCCGGTGTGTCTGTCTGCACACAAATTGTTCTTCATCGGCTGCTGCTTCTGGTGATGAATTTGTGCTGCTTTCCTGAAGGGCTGTGGCAAGAGGAAGAGCCCTGAGAGGGCTGGGCCACGGCAGCAGCCCCTGGTTCTCTGCCCCCACCAAACCACCTGGTACTTGAGTGAAAACATCAGTCAGAGACTGGTATCAAATACCTCTGTAATGGGATAATACCTTAGTGTTTAAATGAACCGTATCTCGGCTGGAAGGTTTTCAACAAAGGGCTTACCTGTTGGATCCCTGGGTTGCTTGAGGTTTGGGGTTATAGCTGCAGGACCAGTCTTCTAGCCCCACAGACGCATCTCATAAACATCCCTATTCCAACGTCACAGCTCGTCTTAGGAGGTCCAGGAGCACATGGAGGAATCGAAGCTTCCTTGCGAAGGGGAAAAGGCAGGAGAAGGGAGTTCTGCTCCAGCAGGGGCCGAGGGCTGAGCGCTTCCCTCTTGGTACCACACAAGCCGCCTCAGAGCGGGGACGTCGTGAGTCCCTGTGTTTGTTACCCAGGAATAGTTCCACCCTGACAGCCCAGCTCTCATGAATTTAACGACGTAATTTCTTTCTTGGCATCAGGCAAAAGTCTCACAAAAAATACTTATGTTAATTAATGTGCCAAGGTTGACCACACTCCAAAAAGCTGCCTCGCTAAACTCACTCATAGATTTTAGGGCTGGTTGTGCAGTGTCAGGATAATTGTCTGGAGCTGCTAACAACTGCAGGGAGGAGCAGAAATTAACTTGTTTTGTCAGCTTAATTTATGTAAGTCTTTAATAAGGGTGATTAGCATGTAGGATTAGCATTGCAGACCCATCTTAAAAGGAATTGCAAAAGCTGACCAGCTGTTTTAGAGCTGGCCCAGAAGCACAGAAGACTGAGGGGGGGTTCAAGTGTAGGCTGATATTCCCCCTCATGTGGGACCTGTGGGCCACCTACTTCATAACAACAGGGTCCATGGATGGGCAGGAACAATAGTGTGGGAATTGTCCTCTGGTCACCACCTACAAGAAACCACATACAGGTCAGTACCTGGTCAATTTGGTTTGGACAAGTTGTATATATATATGTGTATATATAGGGCTGGAGATGATTGCTCTGGCATAAGGCAGTTATTTCTGTGACTTCCTTGTGTGAGGAGAGGATTTAGTAATCCTAGTGTGCTCAGAAGAGTGCAAAACCAAATTGCTGACCATGGAGAAGCAGACTTCCCTGGCTTCTCTGTGGCTGCCATGGCATGTTTGTGTCATCCCCACCTCCATTTGATTCCCAAAATCCAGGAAAAGAATACAGAAGTGTCTTCTTATGCTCCCTGCTCCTCATATTCAGTTAGTGCTGTATTTCTAGTAGTCGAGCCCTTTCTCTTTTGTTTTTTTTTGACATTAGCCATTGTGGTTACAGAACTATCATCATACAAGTTGTGTATATGTATATATCTAGTTGTTGCTTCAGCATCCAGAAGCTTCTTGTGCTAACAGCTGGACCTTCAAAGAAAGAAACCCTGCCCCTGCCTCCAGGAGACCTATGTTTAAAAAGAGCCAGCGAAGCAACTGCAAAAGAGGAAATATTTCAGTTGGGGGAATGCAGCAGAGGATTCATGACACGTTCCCAGGCCTACAAAGTGCCTGTCACTTGCTGTTCAGGGTTGAAGCTTTCCCGACAGGGCAGCTTGAGCAGCGAGCCGGCCGCACCGTACCGCCCTCCTCTTCTTCTGTGCCAGTCCCAACGCTGCTGTTAGTCTTTTCCTCCATAGCAGGGTTAGTAAGTTCTTACCTTTTGCTTCCCAAAATTGTAGGAACACCATGTTTTGGGAGTTCCTGCTCCTTTTCACACACAGGTTAAAACTGGTTGAAAACTGAGCAGGGAAGAGTCACATACGTACCCATGTAGGTGTGTGTTAGCTGTGTGTGCTGTATGGCTGCCCAGGCCTGGAGGCTGTGGGGAAATAGAGCCAAAAACCAAAGGTATCTGTCTATGTTGTTGGGGTTTCTTCTCACAAAAGATAAGAAATAAATTATTAATTATTATTTTAAAGGGGATAAGCTGATTTAGTTGACTTTTTTTCTTCTCCATGTTCTAGTTTTGCTTTTTTTTTTTAATTGTTAAAGCAGAAATATAAACCTAAAGAATGAAAAATAGATTAAAACTGGTGACAAAAAAAGAAGTAGTACTTAAACAAGCCTTCTGCTCACCTCCACCATGTGCCCCCCCAAACCTCACCTCGGTTCTGAAAGCTGCTTAAAGAAAAGCGGTGCTGCGGTCCCCATCCCCCGGTCAAGCGCTGCCTGGCAGTGGAACCTGCTCTGTTCCTGTCCACAGAACAGGAGCCTTTGTCGGAGCTGAGCTAAAAGTAATTATTTCATAAAATTGTTATATTCTGCTGGCAGTGTGGCATGAACGCTGCTTGAGATAACACATGTAATTCTCTCGTGGAAGAGAAATCTTAGCAGAGATGTTTACAGCTCAATAAGCTGAGACACCTGGCTGTGTTTCGGCAAAGTCCAGAGAAGAAGGTGAATAGTTGTTAAAGAAACTTTGACTGATCTGTTCTTAAATGTTCCACCTAAGCGGCACAGCTTTGATGTTTTGCCAGGCAGCGTTGAGCCCATCACAGCCTGCTCTCCCGCTGCTCATTGAGCCCATCACACCGGCTCCTGCTGCCTGCTCTCCCGCTGCTTTTGAGAACAAGAAACTCTTCAGTGAGACGGCTCAAAGTCACTTCCTCGCCTGAAGGAAAAAGTGCTGCAGTTGTATTACTTTATCCCCACCTGTTGTGGACTTACCTGGGGGATATACGTTCAAAAGTGTGATAAGAGATCCTAAGGAGGGTGATCCGGAGCCCAGAATGCTGGTCTGTAGACAGGATCTGCAGGCTTGCCAGGGGCTGTAGCTGTTTATGGCCAAAACAAACCATGAGGAAAGGACCTCAGGAGCTGTTGCTCTATGTTTTACCTGCTCTGGCTTATGGGACTTTTCCAAGGAAGTGTCTGTTCATGGTTGCTTCAGATTTTTCTTTATGAATTACCCAACACACCCAGATTTACACTGTTCAGTACGTCTTGAGAAACCTGTTGCAGCACTGCTGTCAGAGAGCGGCATGGTGTGAATGGAAATATTTGGAACTCCTGGCGGGTTAAGGTTACGCAGACTAATTTCTCATGGCTTTATCTTATAAATGCTGCTACTTGCATAGTTCTGTTATCTGTTCTAGTCTTACTGAAGTTTTAAAAATGATGGTAAAGCTGAATTTAGGCTGCAACTCAACTATATACTAATCTGGCTACATGAGTTGGAATTTAAGGAATTTTGACAGATCATATTTACTCATTAGTCTAGAAATAGCTTTTGAATTATTAGTCTGTGTAAGTGAGAAGTATGGCTGTGCTGTGCTCTCTGAAGCTCGGTTTCACTTGTGTGCTGTGGATCAATATTTTGCTGCTTTTGTTCCAAAATATAAACAGAATGAGGTAAGAAAATAGAGCAGTGTGTGCGTTTTTAAAAGTCTGGTGGCTCTAACTTTTGGATAGCATGACTGTCTAAAAACTGAAGCCAGTTGCCGATACTTTATTTATCCACGCTATTCAAAAGAAGTCATTAGGAAGTTAAGGCAATATCTGAGAACTTCTGAGTCGTGTCATTTGGAACCCTCCAAGTTTGATGAACAACTGGTTTCTTATTCTCTCCTCTAAGTCTTCTAGGTGACGCAAACTGTTCTAGGACTTAAGAAATATCTAGAAAAATTGTTTTGATTTGAGTGTTTGTTTGCCTTAGAGGATCTCCTTTCTAGGCTGTGAGGTGTCCTGCAGTCCCTGGGCTGTGCAGGAGCTGGTCTGACCTCAGGGCAAGGACACGAGCCTGGTGCTGTTGTCCAAGTCCTGGGGCTGGAGCAGCTCAGGGCTTTCCACCCTCTGCACAGACCATGCTGTCTGAGAGCTTTTCTGCTCAGCGGTTTTAAAAGCAAACCCGGGCCGCTCTTTTGTTGGTGTCGGCAGGTGGCAACAGCGCATTGCAACCCCACGCTCCTCGCAGGAAAGCGGCACATGGCGGCTCCCACCCCTGCCAAATCCCCCTTGCTCTGGTGCTGCTCTTTCCTGCGTGGGTCGTGCTGGAGCATGAAGCAGCGCTCCAAGCCAGTCACCCCACGCTGTTTGCTCAGCTTTAAACCACACATCGCTCGCTTGCGAAGGGGAAGATGGGGAGCAGGGGCGGTGGCCGCATCACTACGCGGGGGCACCCAGGTTTCGTGCTGTGTGGCCCGAGTCTGGTTCAGTTTCAGTCCACTCCGGGTACAATAAAAGCAATTCAGGCGCGGGGAGGGTAAAAGAGCAGAGAGTAAAGTGTGTCTCACAGAGGGTGACGATGGAAACAGCTGTGAATGGACTGGATTATGTGGTGGCTGGATGATATTGGCTCTGGCATCTCAGCTGCTTCTCTACCACTCTGTGGAGTCATTCTGGGATGTTATTTGCAGCTTGAGTCTGGAGAGCCCTGAAAAGCGGCCGTGCTCTCTGAGCCCAGCGGTGAGCCTCGGAGGCTGCGCTGGAGGGTGAGTGCTCTCCCTAAGTTACGTGGGTTAAACTTTACTGTGAGAAGTACAGCAGAATAACTCCCTCAGTGCTGCAGTGCTTGTCCACAGAGGAGATATTTCTAGCTCCATTAGTACACAGAGAGGCTGAAGTAGTTTTGTGTATTGTACTTCTGGAGATCAGATTTGTGGAAAAGTGCTATTGCTGCGCTATGCAGTTAAACATTAGCACTAGGGTAACAGAAGGCAAGTTATCTTCCTGACAAGGAGGTCCTTTTGAATTTGTGGCTTTCCCAAGGTATATCCTTTTGCCCAGTGCAAAGTGGAGCTTTCAGGCCCACGGAAAGAACACACTTGTACAGAGAGAAGCAAGAGTTGGCATTCACCTGCTGTTTTCCTCTTTGCCAGACTGGACTTGGCCACTGAGCTTCTCTATACCAGATGCTACATGAGCTCATGCCAAGCAGTCTCTTCTTGAACTTGCAACCTACACTGACAGTTTAAAATGTGGATGTTCTTCCTGCTCACCTTTCTTTTTGGTCAAAGTTTAGAATTGCAACATTAAGTATCTTACCTGCATTTAGCGAAGTAGTAGCAAAGAGTGCTCTACATCTAAACTGCTCTTCCCTTTGGTGAGAGGCATAGGGCTGCTTAGTTCTGCTCTACCTGGGCGCATCACAGCTACTGATAAACATGACGCGATCAGCTTTGTTTTGGCACTAATGTACCGCTCTGGGCCTTAAACCTTGGTCTTTGTAGGAATGCAAGAGGGGATTCAAAGAGGACTCCACACCCTTACAGGATAGACCCAGCTGGACTGGTACTGTAGAAATCCACAATAGCTCTTCAGGAGATCCCTGGAGACCAGAGCAGACTGTTAAAGCCAAAGTGCTCTTGTTCCTGCAGTCCGACTATTGCTACAGACCTTGCAATATCAGTTGCATGGGGCAGTTCTGCTGTCTCTTAAGGCTGTCTTAGAAAAAGCCTTTATCTCCCAATTCTGCTGGCAAAGTGGAATAAGCAAGAGTGACGCTTGCAGCTGCAAAGCTCAGAGTGCAGCTGACTCTCCCGTCTCAGCATCTCTTTGCTTTCCACAGTGACTAACCCCTAAATTAAACTAGGGTTCTTTCAAGCCAAAGGCATGGAGTACTTGTTCTTCCTCTTTAGCGGTAGGGGACAGTTGAAGATGATATGAATCCTGGGCTCTGTGCTGTGCTGAGGCAGGAATGGATGTGCCCAGTGTCGTTCTTGGAGAGATTTTTGCTTTCCTGCTAGTGTGTTCTGACTGCCCTGGAGCTCGTAGGCAGATGGGTGCATGGACTCCTGTTTAGCTGAGTGACAAAGGGTAGGTGATCTGAGGATGGGCCTGGCACTCCCTGAACTCTTCAGGAGAGAGTCCTGTCTGGAACCAGGAGGGATCTGTGGAAATTAGAATAAATGCTCCTTGAAACAGAGAACAAAATGCTCTGCTGGAACTGAGAGCATGACATTAAGCTTCACTCACCTACCTGCTTTTAAGCTGGAACCCCTAAATGTGGTTGAATCCAGCTGGAATTATCCACCCAGGAAAATTAGGAGAAACAGAAGGCACTATCCAGAACTGCTGGAGGAAAGAAAAGTGTTCTAGTTATCTGCCTGTTGCCTCTGCAGATCGGTCAAACATCTGCCTTCTCACCCATGTCTGAACCAGGAACAGGAGTACTCGGCTAAAATTCTGCTCAAACCACAGTGTGGTCACACTCGTGTTTCCAAGTTGCTCGGCAATTCAAAATGAGCACCGGGCTCCTCCTTCTGAGCTGCTGTTACTCCCTTGCTCATGGATTTTATTTTTTTATCAATACATGGTTTTTGTACCATTAAACTAAAATATAACAGTAAATAAAACCCATAGCTAGGATGTAGGTACTTCAGAGAAAAGAACTCCCATATTGTGCATCTGAGACACCTTGTGGAAGGGAAAACTAGCAGTCCCTGTTTCGTTGAGGAAAGACTTCTCTTTGCTCATATTTGTCCAGAAGCCTTTGTAAACAGGCAAATGCAGAGTTAGGCAAGAAGCCAGAGAGTCGCCAATGGGGCAGAGTCCAATTGAGGCCTGTATCTAGTGCAGTGCCTCAGGGGTCAGTGCTGGGACCTGTATCATTCAGTATATTCATCAGTGACTTGGACAAGGGAATAGAGTGACTGTCAGCAAGTTTGCTGATGACACCAAGGTAGGAGGAGCGGCTGACACTGGAAGCTGTGCTGCCATCAGAGACCTGGATTTCTGATTTGTATCAGCTGTAGAATTGTTTAAATACACATCACATTCCTTCTTTGTAGCTGAGAAAGAAAACGTAGCATTGAGCTGTGTTCAGATGCAAATAAAACCAGGTCTTAATTCCTGCAAGTCTCAGACTCGCCCTCTCTTAGAAGCAAATATAAACCCAGATTAAAATCAGTGACCTCAAACAAGATTTCCAGCTTGCTGATTCTTACATACAATTAAAATTGACTTGAATCACTTTGAAGTGGGTCTACCCTGAGCATCTTTGGGGGTGGCTTTTAACACCTGGCCAGATGTTGGCGGGTGTCCCGCTGATGTGCAGCGCTGGTGTCTGACGCACGGGAGATGTGCAGGTTCAGCAAGAGGTGAAGAGCTTCCTGGCTCTTGCTGGAACCTCTCTTAGCTGGTCTCTTCCACCACAAGCCCTGGAAGCAAGCGGTCATCTTCACAGTGCTGGGAAACACAGGCGTGCTGAGCACTCGCTCCCGCAGAAAGACCTGTTGATTACCTTCTGTCGGCATTTCCGTCTCCTGCAGTGCACTAGGAAGCTCCAGATCACCACAGCTGCATTTTTATATGCCAAAGTAATGCTATAGTTTCATGGCCATTTGATGGCAAAGCTGAAATTGTTTCCTTCTGTTTGTAGCTGCCTTGGTTGTACTAATGCAACTCTGCCTGCAGACGTGCTTTGGATGGAAGGTTGATTGCATCCGGATGAAAAATAACCAGCCAGCTCCTTGAACCAGTCTGCAGTGCCAGCAAACACAAAATTATAGCAGTGCAATTAGGAAGGACAATTTGGGAATGGGTATGAGCAGCTGGAGGTGAAGGTTGCTTTAGCTGACCTTGTGCTGAAGAAAACAGCCCCAAGTAAGAGGGTAAATCTTGTTAACCAAAGCAGCCCTGAAGAAAATTTTTGTCAACATGGAGTTCCACAAAGTCCAGGGGTGTATTGTGTATGCAGAAGCATTTTGCTGGCAGTCAGGGTGGAACTGTGCATCCTAATGGCCGAAATGCTGCACAGTATAATCAACCACGCTTGAAGGAACCACGCGTTCCGAATTTGATCTGTGCAGACTACAGACCTCAGCCTGGCCTCCTTGTCTGTCAACTTGAAAAGACAGATCCTTTGCTTGTTTGTTTGTTTTTTAAACGTAGCTTCTGCCCTGCCCAGCACTAGAGGCTGAGACTGAAAGTCAGGAAGGGCTTAATTGAAAGTAGGGCTACATTCTGGACGTGCAAAATTGGAGTTGAAATCCATTGGAGCGTGTTGAGGGCTTGCCAATGTGTGGCTACCAGATCCAGTGACCTGTTTGCCCATGGAGGACGTGTCTGTGCCTCAGCATGTGTCTCGAAGCAGCAGGCTGATGTGTCAGAGCTCACAAATGCTGCCGAGCCGGTGCAGAAGTGCCTGCAGCCACCTCGGGCTCTCGAGATTTCAGGATCGCTGGGGCAGAGGCACCTGCCTGTCGTCACCTGTCCCGTGTGGAAGTGTGAACTGATTCCCAGTCCTTGTGGGCGATCAGTCACTGGAAGAGACAAAGGCCCATCCTCTGCCTTTGTGGCTTGGAGCTTGAATGGGAAGAGATGATTCTATGATTCTAGTCCTCTTTGCTCTCTTGAGGGTAGAGGCCTCATTAGGTGTCTTCTTCCTTTTCTGTTTTGGTGGTATGGCATATAAATATTTTACCTGTGTTTCAAAACAAGGCTATAGGCGTTGAACTACTTAAAATCTCTGATTTCTTTTGTGCGTCTGCCGTCTTTTTGATTTACAAGATGATCTGTTCAGCAGAATGCGTCGTGTGGAAGCATATTAGAAGATAGGAAACAACCAAACCAGTTTTATGTACTCAATTAGGTTCTGAAGCTGATGACACAGTCTCGTCCAAGTCCTGGACTTCGCTAGAAACTGCTGGTTTACGGTGGGCAGCTCTGCCTTGCTGCTGAGCAGCAATGTTTGGTTAAACTTTTCTCAGGCAATGTTTCCAGAGTAAGACTCAGGAATACTGATAGAGAGGTTCTATGATTCAGCTCATGGCCCTGCTTCCTAACATGATTCATGCTACACTTTCCCCTTCAGCATGTTTGTATGTCCTTTCTGGAGTCCGTTTTATCTTTTTCTGCCCGTGTCAAAACATACGTATAACAAGGAAGTTGCGTTCACAGTGGCAGAGGGTTGAGAGAAGAAAATATGGGGACCAGTATTATTCAATATATTAATCAATGACTTGGATGAGGGAATAGAGTGACTGTCAGCAAGTTTGCTGGTGACACCAAGCTGGGAGGAGCGGCTGACACAGGAAGCTGTGCTGCCATCAGAGACCTGGACAGGCTGGAGAGCTGGGCGGGGAGAAATTTAATGAAACAGAACAAGGGCAAGTGTAGAGTCTTGAATCTGGGCAGGAACAACCCCAGGTTCCAGTGTAAGTTGGGGAATGACCTATTAGAGAGCAGCATAGGGGAAAGGGACCTGGGGGTCCTGGGGACAGCAGGGTGACCATGAGCCAGCACTGGGCCCTTGTGGCCAGGAAGGCCAATGGTACCTGGGGTGGGTTAGAAGGGGATGGTCAGTAGGTCAGAGAGGTTCTCCTGCCCCTCTGCTCTGCCCTGGGGAGACCACACCTGGAATCTTGTGTCCAGTGGTGGCCCCTCAGTTCCAGCAGGACAGGGAACTGAGAGAGTCCAGCGCAGCCACCAAGATGCTGAAGGGAGTGGAGCATCTCCCGTGTGAGGAAAGGCTGAGGGAGCTGGGGCTCTGGAGCTGGACAAGAGGAGACTGAGGAGGGACTCATTCCTGGGGATCAATATGGAAAGGGAGAGTGTCAGGAGGATGGAGCCAGGCTCTTCTGGGTGACAACCAGTGACAGGACAAGGGGCAATGGGTGCAAACTGGAACACAGGAGGTTCCACTTAAATCTGAGAAGCAACTTGTTTGGGGTGAGGGTGGCAGAGCCTGGCCCAGGCTGCCCAGGGAGGTTGTGGAATCTCCTTCTCTGCAGACATTCCAACCCGCCTGGACACCTTCCTGTGTAACCTCATCTGGGTGTTCCTGCTCCATGGGGGGATTGCACTGGATGAGCTTTCCAGGTCCCTTCCAACCCCTGACATTCTGGGATTCTATGGGTATCAGTGATAACCTGTGTTAGAAACCTAAGTAATGGATTGGTTGCTAAATTGGATGTGTAGAAGCCACTATCCCTGCGTCTTCATGAAGGAGAACAGCCTGATGGCCGTGGAAGATCAGGTCGCTGTCATGCTGCCCTTTTGGGTGGCATGTGCTGCTTGGCACTGCAAAACCCTCCTTCAGGGTAGGTGCTCCAGGGTGTTCCCGGCAGGCAGAGAACACAAAACACTGCCTGGCTTTCAGGAGGGTTTGAGTCAAGCCCTTCAGAAATGAGAGAAAGGTTCAAAAAGCCCTGGTGTTTTGCTTGGGTCCCATTCAGCTGCTACTTCCATGTATTGTTTTCCTGTAGCAGCTGGCAAAACATTTCTGTTTAAAAAAAGTGTTTATTCTAGCCCCCCTGCCCCTATTGTATGGGTCTGCAACATAAAGCCTGACATCCAAGGGGTTTTCACAGGGGTAAATGGTAACTTCACCAGCATAGAACTGCAAAAATGGGAGATGGAGAGGCAGTGAGGAGCAGCTGGGATGTTAACTGGGTGAGATGCTGCAGAGGAAGGTTCAGGGATGGTTCTGTAGAAGGCTTTGCTCTGGTCACAGTGTTTTGGCAGAGCATCTTCTCTTGGAAGGAAAAGCTCTTGCACAGACAGGCTCACAGGGCTGGTTCCCCGGCTCTCTGGCTGTTACTGGTGCCTCTGGCATCGCTTCGGTGTCTCTGCCTTCCCTAAGCCCTCGCTCTGCAGGTGTTTTAGGACACTGCCCAGTGTGGAGTTTCTGCTGGAATTGGCACCATGAGATGAAACAAAACAAGAGCTCTGATGGAAACCAGGCTGGAAACGAGCTCTGAGGGATGCAGGGTTATTCCCATGCTGCAGCAGGAAACTGTATCATGCAGACCCTTCATGAGCTTCGTAGGCTCACAATTAGCCAGCTATTTTGCTTCCACTGCAACTATTACAAGGTTCTTCCAGAGACTGACTTCTTGAATGGTTAACATATTACAAGGTGTCCACGTTTGGGCTGTTGCTGTGTTCTCGCTGATGTGGTTTCCCCAGGGTTCGCTTCCAATTGAGGTACTTTCAAAATGTAGTCATGTGTCTGTGGTCCCCCAGTTTTACTCAATGAATGCTCCAAGCTCTTTTGGTCACCCCATTGCAGACAGGCAGGACCTGTGGTGGGAATCCCATTGTTCCAGCCAGAACACTGGCAGGGTCAATAATAGCTATACCAGGAACTGTGGGTTTGGGTGATAGAAGCTGTTTCTGCACTGTTTCCTGAGGTTTTTCCAGTATAGAACTAGTCTCCATTGTTGTAGCCTACACATACTATGGAAAAAGGGGCTCAGATTCCACTGGCAGCTCCTTGGATTGTAACACCCTGTTCTTCTGCAGTCAGCTGAGCACTATGTACTGCAGTTTCATCTATTTTTACTTATAGAGGTATCTTTCAGTGTGAAGCTGTATTTTTAGTGTGTAAATAATATAGGTAGAATACCGCACACTGTTTTTCTTTGTTTTTAAATACAGAGGTTGGTTTATTGCACACAGCCTTCACGTTTCCATTTTTTCTGTCTTCCTGCAGGGTGGAAGTTGAGGGGGTGACAGCCGGGCAGGGTACACGTGGGACGGGCTTGGCACCCCTGGAGGGCTGGCAGGCACTGTGGCACTTGCGTATTTGCCAGAATTCTGGAAAATGTTATCATTAGTTAAGCAATACTGATATTTAAGCACTCATTTTTGTTCCAGAACTCTACTGAATAGGCACAGTTTAAATAGGACTACTGTTTCAAGCTGTCAGCTGTTGCAGGAAGCTAAGACATAGTTTTTAGTGATTTTTCAGCCATCGGAGTTGCAAGGGCAAAAATATGATTTTCCAAGAGCCCATTGGGCACACTTTGCGGAGACGGGGTGAGTTAGGGATGAGCAGTAACAGCAGATCTCTGGAGTCTTGGTTTCAGCTTCTGTGGGACGGGCCTCTGTCTGTAGTGACTATTTTCACACTTGAGGAAGGCTAGTGGATAAAAGCAAATTTCTGAGAGAATCTTTGAGCGAATGCTTGTGGCGCTGGAGACACACAGTCACTATTGCCGTGTTAACATGATGGTATCAAGCTGGGCCAGGCGTCCCTGTCACAGAATCACAGCATCCCAGAATGTCAGGGGTTGCAAGGGACCTGGAAAGCTCATCCAGTGCAATCCCCCCATGGAGCAGGAACACCCAGATGAGGTTACACAGGAAGGTGTCCAGGCGGGTTGGAATGTCTGCAGAGAAGGAGACTCCACAACCCCCTGGGCAGCCTGGGCCAGGCTCTGCCACCCTCTCCGTGTGTCCTCAGCCCCGCTCCCTCCCAGAGCAGCCAGCTCCGGAGGAGGATCCATTGCTGGAACGAGGACGGTTTTGCTGCAGCCGCCCTCCCCGCGCAGCAAAGCTCTCCCCAGTCCACCCAGTTCACCCAGTTCACGGCAGACCAAAGCACATGCTCTGCATTAAGCCTGTGCGTGAGATGTGTGTTGGATGCTGGCCAGAGTATTTGATACATCATATAATAAGGCTTTTTCATGTGGTTCATTTGTGCCTTTTTATCCCTCCGTTTTGAGACCAGCAGTAGTGCAGGTCGTGCTTGGGGTTTTTGTGTGACCCTCACCTTGGGGCGCTGTTCTTGCCTCTGTCTTTTCTCAAAGGTGACAAGCGAGTGATGGCAATGGCAACCTCTTGCTTCTGACCTGATTTTGGAAAGACTGTGTTTTGAACATCCCACCTACCCAGTCATTAATCTACAAATTCTTATTTGCTGGAGAGAATTTGAGTCTGTGCTGATGGAATTTCTTGTCTGCAGGAAACCTGTATTTCTAAAACTTCTTTTGTTTCAAATCAGAACAGAGGAAGCCAACATTTGCATGTGGTCTGCTGATTTGAAATAGTATTACACACAAAAAGCTGAGTGTTGTGGCATCAATATGATAGTGTTGCAGCAAAAAGTTGATTTTGAAATTAATTTCTAAGTATGTTGGAACTGATTGAAATGTTATCCTTAAACTTTCTTTGGTAGTTTTCTAAATGGACAGCTCTTCATTCTGGACAAACTATTTCCTATCAGCAAACCCGCTTCATTTTTTTAACCAGAGTACTTGATGTTTGGGGAATGCAAGCACCCCTTGATTTAGCCCCAAGCTGTTTGCGAATCTCATCCATCACAGAATCATTTTGGTTGGAAAAGACCTTTAAGATTGAGTCCAGCTGTTAATGTAATATTCCTAAGACCCTCACTTGGGCATAATTTTGGATAGAACTGGTATGACTAGCCCAGCGCTGAGTTGTGACATCCCACAGATCCCCGCTGAAAGTAACTGGACTCTGCAAAAGTCGCCTGGGGAATTCACCAGGACCTGGTGCTATTTCAGCAGCGCCTGCATCGCTCTCTGTTCCACGGGGTGACCTGCTCCGGATATTCTGCTCCTTCCCTCACCCGGGAGACCCTTGAACAAAGCCCCTGTGCGCTGGCAGGAGAACAACAAAGAACCTCCTTAAGAGAGAAGAAAGGGGAGGAGAAAGCTTTGCTCCCTGGCTATAGCAACCCCACCTCCCAGTTATTTCATCTTCCTTACAAGGCCAAACCAGACGCTTTCCTCTCCGCCTGGGTCCCTTAAAAGCAGCAGAGGATCCCGGAGGAGCGAGGGTACCGGGATGCCAGGGTGATGGAGCGAGCGCGGTGCAGGCGGCTGGTGCGACAGTGTCCTCTGAACCCCAGCCCAGGTGTCCACTGATGCAGACCAGCCAAAGCAGCATGAAACCAAATGCAAAAAGAAATCACTGAGGGGGGAAAAGTGCAAGATGAGAGGTAAATATGTTTTTCATCGGGAAAAATAAAATAGAAACAACTGGCTTTATTTCATTTGAAAATCATTATTGTAAGTAGATGTCTAAAACTGGGGGCTGAAAAATACTAACATCTGAATAAAGACTGGTCTGACTCAAAAGCAGCACTGTGCTAAAAAGTCATATCGACAGAATTCAGGTGACTGAAGAAATTCCGAATTTTTTCTTTAGGCATTCACACCTGAAAAGAAATGTTAAATCTGCTCTTCTGTTTTGCTCTGTGCTGTTAGTAAGGTTGTCGAGAAGTAGCATGCATGCTCCTTTGGGGGGAAAAAAAGAAAGAGAAAAAGAGTGGCAGAACTGAAACCTAAACTGAGAATGTGGTAAACTGTCTGCAGTCAGGCATTTCAAATGCTCCCGCACCCCTGCTCTTGCAACTGTGCCATTTCTGCAGAAGGATTCATGACCTACTGAGCTGGAATGTCTGTTGACATCTGGTTGAAGTTACTGTAGCTGGTATTTGAGATTCAGGGTTTTTTTCCAGTTTAATTGAAACAAGCTGAGATTGTCTACACATTCTATGAATTGTTTCCACGCTCTTGACCATCCAGTCTCTCCAAAGGGTAATTCTAGGACTGCTGAATCTGAACGGGAAAAGAGGAAGCGCTTTGATAGTTCCAAAGTGCAGCCCTCCTGTGTGGGTCCTGCTGCCAGGGACAGTCAGAGGGGCTGGAAAACGGGACACGCTGCCTCTTGTCTATAAGACGCACTGAGACAGATGCTTTCCAACTATGATACTACTGATGTTAGTGTAACTGTAGGGTAGAATACTTGGGCTTCTGATTTACATCCTTGCAATGCTAGAGGACTTACAGGTGCTTTTGTTCACCCAGGTAAAATGAAAAACTGGCCTTTTGAGAATAGCTGCCGGGAGCTGTGACAAAGCAAGGGAGCGGAGGATCGCTCAGCAGGTTCTCAGCCGTCCCGAGGTGTGCGCCGAGGTGGGGGCTCAGCGACCGAGGATGGAAGTGCTGCGCCGTTCCTCGGTCTTTGCCGCGGAGGTGATGGAGGTTTTTGACAGGTCTCCCACTGACAAGGAGCTCGTGTCCCAAGCCAAGGCTCTGTGCAGAGACTACATCAACTCCAGGCTGATCCGAGCGGGTGTGAGCTGGAGCAAAGCCGAGCCCGGCACGCTGGTGCCTGGCGGGAAGCTGGCCGAGGTGTCCACCATCCTGCTGCGACTGGGTGAGTCCCTCAGACCTGGGGGAGCAATTCAGACCTGGAAGTGATGGGTGCCAAGAGGCTTTTCATGTGATGATACAGAGGATTTTATTCTCTGCTATTAGTGGTTTGGTTTTGCTGATCTTCCCTAAACGGCTCCTTTACCTGCGTTTCCCCAGTCCCTTGGAACACCGCTCAGCGCAGTGTTTCCGTAGAGCTACTTTTTCCTGAGGACTTGCAAGAACTTTAAAGTATGATGCAGTCCAAGAAAGCCCAACTGCAAACTAATATTACCTGCATAAGTTTTCACAGTAGTTTCAGTAGTCTTTCTCAACTTGGCATTTTAGCGGGTCTTGCAGTGTCTTCTCCAGACGCAGGTGACTTGGCTGCCGTGACACAACCCAAGTTTGGAATCTAGTAAGAGTACTGCTACTTCTAGACCTGGGCTTCATCCATTCCTCACCCAGCTGCAAGGACATTTAATTTGGAGGTAGTTGCTTAGACCATGTGCGTTAGAGATCTTATAAAAAATACTTTCAATGACAGTGTGCTTAATTTTCCTTTTGCCTACCTTAATTGCTCCGGAAGACGTGTGTTTCTTGCTTTTTGCTGGAGCAAGGAGGAGTTGGCTGACGTTGCCTGGCAGACTCTGTGCCAGCCCCTGTCACGGCCAGGTTAACGCCGAGGCTGCGGGGAGAGGGATTTGCAGGTTATGCCTGTGGGATGCTGTGTGAAGATGAGCTTGTGCCAGGAGCACCCTCTCGATGCCAGTGCTTGCCAGGCCTTTTACTGTAGGTTTGAACCTCCTGCCCAAGCCAAGCTGTTTGTCTTTTGGACTCTCGACTCCCTCATTCTTGGAAGCTGCTTCCAACATCCCTCTTGCCTTCAGGTATTAGCTGACATCTGGCTTGGAAACTACTGTGAGCATTTGCATCTGATTTAATTACATGAAAGCTCAAATAAGTCTGTTGAAGTAACCTTTAGCTGGGCCTAATCAACTCAGGACCAGGCTGAGCTCCCCACTTTCTTCCCTTTATTTCTACTTCTGTTTGATATTAGCACAAATTTCTTTTCAAGGCATAAGTGTGTTTCTTTTAGCTGACTTTTTTTCATTCATTCTTTTTCACTTTTTCTCTCCTATGCTGACTTCTGTTTTTGTTTCCAGTGGTTGTTTGGTTTCTTGGTTGGTTGGTTGGGGTTTTTTTGTTCTTCTCTCAGTCTCACTCCGTCTTTGTCTTCCATTTCTTCTCTGCCTGGGTTGGGGGTTGAGATTTGTTTGCTTTCAACCAGATCTCCTGTGGGTGGCCAGGAGCACGTTAAAGGGCAAGCAGGTGGCAGACGGGATCTGAAGGCGTCTCCTGGATGACTCTCCTGTTCCTTATTCATGTCCAGATGGAAAGCTTTGCCTGACAGTCTCAGGAACTTGGCACTTTCCCTGAGCAAATCTGTTTGGAGAGCGCCGTGTGGCACCCATGCCACAAGATGGGTGAGCAGTCCTCCTGATTAGGACAAAATGTTGTTTCTGAACTGTTTGTCCAGAAACGCTGCCTGCCACATGGCCTGTCATCTTCTTTTCTCCTTTGCTGCTATAACCTGTACAAGGCCAGGGGTATCCAGCCATCTGCCAGGAAATCCTTAGCTGCTCGCTAAGCAGTGCAACAAGCCAGGCCAGTTTTTTCTCCATGATAGAGTATTTCCGAGCCCTTTTGCACATGCCACGGCTGATGAGTCCGATGCGGTGGCCAGGGGGTTGGCAGAGGTGCTGGGCCCAGGCGATGTAGTTACAAAGTCCTGGGGAGGAAGACCTTGTCAGCTTAGGGAGGCTTAGCAGCTAATTTGTGCAATTAATGAGTCAGAGGTGGTAAAACCTAATGGTATGGCCACCCCAGATCAACCTGCCGTGTGTGACGGAGGTCTGGTTTATCTGAACTTGTCTCTCCTGTGGCCGAGACCCAGACAAGCATCCTTTCACCTCTGCACCGAGCTGCTGCGTGTGGGCACAGTCATTGCTGCCCTGCTTGTTCCTCTGCAATTACTGGAGGAAGGAGAAGCACAGAAATTACTCTGAATATAGCAAAGTGCACGGTTGGGCATCTGAACATGAGCACAGAAGACTGCCACCGAAATAACAGCGCTGCTGGAAAGGTCCTGGGGCAGAGTCACTGTGAGCCTGGAGCTGCTTTTCTTGCCCCGATGCTCTTGTCTGCCCAGTTGCTGCAGGGCAGGGCCTGCTTTAACAGCATGTGCGGCTCCAAACAAAATGCAAAACAAGTCCTGATCTCAGCCTGGGCCTGCAGGCACTGCTCATTAAAAGCTTTGTCGGTGGCAGGCTACCAAGTGCTGATCCCAGCTAACCACGGGCAGGGCTATCCCCGTTTCCTTGCGTTCACAGGGAAGCCTGTGTGCTCCCTGTGAGAAGAAAACAGCTGGTGAGTAGTGCAAGTCATTTTCCCTCTTATCAGGGCTGACCATGTGTTTGCAGTGTTTCCTCTTGCCATCACACTGTGTGGGACAATCCCACACACACAAAGGGCCCAGAGAGCTCGTCTATGGAATCCTGTAGAGCTGGGGTTTGCCGGTGCTGTGCTGAATGCCAGTTAAATGAATTAAGGATCAGTAAGTAGCTAATGACTCTGTAACAAGCTCCTGGCTGGCGTGGCATCTTTTATGTTCTCATAGAAATGAAATTTTCAGGAGGATTAGCTGCCCTCTGACGGCGACAAGCCGTCTGAGTCTTGCAGCGGGATGGAAGGCTGTTGTGACAAGTCTCCTCTTCCCCCAGGTGCTCCAGAGCATCCTTGTGCAGGAGAAGGATGCAGAGTGTCACAAATCTAAACCAAATAGGACTCTCCGTGCACAAAGGGCCTTGGTCTCATGCAGTGTTTGCACTGTGTAATGCTCCTACAGCAGCTGTGCAGCCCTCATTAAATATCTGTCAACACCTACAGAGAGATAAATCTGTTGGAAACTGGGCTTTATTAATTCTTCTGCTTAAAAATGGTTTGTTTTGCTACAGAGGAAAAGCTTTACCACTCTTGTCCAAGCTCCACAGCTCAAACATGTGGGAGTAGGTTCTCTGCTTGTCCTTGGTATTTCTGTCTGGGTCTTCAAGCCAGCCCAGCACCTCCAACCATTTCCCAGCTGGGGAGAAAACAACCTGGAACTAGAGGCACATGCCTGTGTGTGTTGGGAACCTGGGTGCTGGGAAGTCAGCCAGGCAAATGAACATCCCTTTAGTAATTTGGACAAGAGAAATAACTCCAGATCATCACTCAGTGCCTGTGCGAGCATAAAATAGCTGAGCTGATAGTCTCTTTGCTCAATTAATGCTGGGCAGCTCTGGGTGGATCCTTGCCTTTCATCAGCCTCCAGCGTTCTCGAGTCGCTCTCATCTTGAGGCTTTTTTGTACAAGTCTGATGGGGTGTTGAGAAAGGGCGTATCTCTCAAAAGCTTACGTAGATGTACATGCCTCCTTTTCACTTCTGAAGAAAAAGAGATGGCTTTGCTTGTCTGAGGCCTGTCTCATGTGCTGGAGGGAAGGCAGGCAGCCAGCCTGGGAACTTCATTTATATCCTGGATTACTGCAGCCGCACCACTGGTACGGGGCCACTGCCTGTCCCCAAACCCCTTAGGAGTCCCAGGCACAGGGGATATTAGGACGGCAGGGCGCTGGTGGCAGGAGGTCATGTCTAAATGACCTGAAACACACTGCTGCCTGTTTAAAATCCTGTGGAGCTGGGCCCAAGTCCCCTGGGCTGGAGGGATGTGTGGAGCGGCCCCAGCTGTAACTCTATACGATGAGAGCAAGACTTGGGGTTCTGTGTGCTGACTCCTGACTGTTTGTTTCCAGGGGATGAGCTGGAATACATTCGCCCCAATGTCTACCGGAATATCGCCCGCCAGTTAAACATCTCTCTGCACTCGGAGACGGTGGTGACGGACGCCTTCCTGGCAGTAGCCGCGCAGATTTTCACCGCAGGTACTGCGCCCTGACGGATCTGCAGACAGGGCTGGGTGGAAAGGAATGGGATGGAGCCACGTCTCCCAGAGAAGGCGTGTTGCTGGGATGGCCTGCAAGGTGGGGCCTGCTTCTGAAAGGGCCGTGGGCAGTTTGGCAGCATGCCCTGCTTTAATGGTTTAATGAGGGCTCCTCTGTGCTCTGTTGTTCTGGCAGGGAAATGCCCTGTTTTATAATCCTGACAGGTTCTTGCTCATTCCAGAAGGCATCTCCTGCCCTTCCTTGTTAGGAGGTGGTGTTATCTCATTGCACAAGGAGGTCATTCATTCCAAGCTCCTTTGCTCACCATTGGCAGCTGGAGAAGATACATTACATGGGAGTCTCCCCTGTTCCAGCTCACGCCACCGATGCCGGGAGCCAGAAGCAACTCATCACAAGGGAGTTCCTCTCTTCCTGGCTGTCTGTCCCACAGCAACAGCCACGGCTGCGATGGAGCTGCTGCTTCCAGTTGCTGCTTCTCTTTTCTTGTAGGCAGAGAGAGCAAGCCTCGGCCTTCAGGGCTCGCTGTTCCAGACAAGCAGGCGTCTGAGCTTTCTCACTGCTTAGGCCTGAATCACAGAATCATTTTGGTTGGAAGAGACCCTTGAGATCAAGTCCAACCATAACCTAAGTCTAGCACTAGACCCAAGAACCTCGTCTATATGTCTTTTAAACACCTTCGTGGATGGTGACTCCAGCACTGCCCTGGGCAGCCTGTTCCAATGCCCCACAGCCCTTTGGGGAAGAAATTGTTCCCCACATCCAACCTCAACCTCCCCTGGCAAAACTTGAGGCCATTTCCTCTGCTCCTGGCGCTTGTTCCTGGGGAGCAGAGCCCGACCCCCCTGGCTCCAAGCTCCTTTCAGGCAGTTCAGAGATCAGAAGGTCTCCCCTCAGTTCCTGTTCTCCAGCTGAACCCCCCAGGTCCCTCAGCTGCTCCCATCACACTTGTGCTCCAGCCCCTCACCAGCTCCGTTCCCTTCTCTCCACTTGCTCCAGCACCTCAAGGCCTTTCTTAGTGTGAGGGGCCCAGAACTGCCCCCAGGATTGGCGGTTTGTCCTCCCCAGGTCCCAGCACAGGGATGGTCACTGCCCTGGGCCTGCTGGCCACACCAGTGCTGGTACCAGCCAGGACGCTGGTGGCCTCTTGGCCACCTGGGCACACGCTGGCTCATGTTGTTCTGCTGCCTGTTCCCAGAGATAGTTGTGGTAAGGAAAGGTACACTCTGCACTGGGCTCCTGTGAGGGAACCTCAGCCTCCCCTGAAAGCATTGCCTGCCTGCCGTGGGGAATCAAGGGAAGAGAAACATTTGGCATGAAGAGATTCATGTCAGGCAAGCCCTCACACAGTTGTGGGCTTTCTGCAATGTCTCGTTGTATTGTCCATGGAAGGGACAGCAGGCGCTAGAGGCTGGAAACAAACAGACCAAAAATCCCTCCCCCCTCCTCCATAAGCCCCCCCTAAAAAACAACAAAAAAAAGGGGTGGGGAGGAGAAAACAAAGACAGTCACTTGCTGGCAGCATAGTAGTGTGAAAACACGGGATCCAGTGACACTGACATGGGAATGTCCCAGGAGGTCATGATTCTTGTTACGCTGGGAGTAGCTGGTATGGGATAGAAATCCAGGTTTCTGTTGTACCTTCAAATAGGCTTTGTCACCCAAATCCCTTGTATCTTCTCAATCAGCTATGCATCTGTATGCATCTGAACTGCATGGGAACCACTGACACCCCGGAGAAGCCGTGTGCTGACGTCCTGGACTCAGTTCTGAAGTGTGTTTTGGTGGGGAGCACAGATCCTCTCCAGAAACACAAGAGAATTGACCTCTGAGAGCTCAAGCAGGGCTCCTGGTGGGTTGAGCAGGGCAGATTCACTCCATGGAACAGGGAAACGGAAGCCGTGTCATAAGAAATAGATGGAGTTGGATTCCGCAGGTAGTAGTGCAGCCCTCATCCCTTCAGGACATGCCTGGAATGCAGATCGCCTTTTCGCTGGGCTGGCTTGGGAAGCTGTGGAGGCTCAGAAAGGAAGAGCTGGGCGAGTATGGCAGGAATGTCCAAGTGTGGCTCATTCAAAGTGCAGGCGCCCTGTCTTGTCACTTGGTGCTGAGCTTTACTGGCTTCAGGGCTTACAGGAACACAGAGGTCAAGTTTGCAGGCTCTGGTATTTTTGTTGCAGGTAAGTAGGTGATCTTCTTAGATGACTAGGGGTGACTACATCAGAACTGGCCCACCTCTGAAGCTGAAGGGGCACAGGGAATCAAGCCAGAAAGGCGAGTGGCCGCAGGTGCAGCAGCCTGTGGGTGCTGCTGTGCTGCATAGACGTGATGCCGGGGAGAAAGCTCTGCTGGCCTCTGCAAGTCCTGCGCTCCCCCGTGTATATTGAGAGTTAAATTTTTTGATGTTCTTCAGCTTCTCAGCTCAGGAGTCAAGTGAAAAGTGTGGATGGTTTCAAATACTTTTGTTGAAAGTAAAGCTGGAAAGTGTAACTCTTGGTTCTAAACTTGAGGTTTTCAGGGTAGTAAGAATGGGATCTGGGCTCAGCCTGTTGAGGCTGGTGATGCTGGAGATTTTAGGAACATGCTAGAAGCCCAGGCTCAATATCTGCTGCTGGTGCTGCCCCTCGCCTGGGGATACTGTGCTGCATAAACAGCTGGCAGCTGGCTGGCTGCACTGGGGGTGGATTCAATCCTTCCTGGTGCTCTATATGCTCTGTTTTTTCCTCTTCCTCATCTCTGCCTCAGAGCAACTAACAGGATAACCCGTGAGCAAGAAGCTGGAGTTGTGTATTCAACTGCTTTTTTTCAGGTCTTTATTGTGATTTCTCTTGCTAGAAGGCTGTTGAGTGGCAGAGGAGTTCGCTGATTTTTAACATTCCTGGATCCCAACTGCGGTCTCAAGACTCAGCATTTAATGCTAAATCCAGCAAATAGGAGTTGGATCTGACAGCAGACATTCATTCCTATTTTTTTTCACAGTTCAGAGAGGCTCTGAACTCTCTTCAAAGAGGCTCTTTTTGTGCAAAGAGAAACAGGAGACTCAAGTGCAGCTGGAGTTTTTATGCCAATTACCAACAGCTAAAGCATCTCATACTGTTTTTCACTGTCCAGTTTATTAAGAAAACAGCTACAGTCTGACACTGCAGTGCTTAGGCAGTTTGGGGAGCCCCATTAGTCGCTCGCAATGCCTTTCCAGCAAGGGAGTGTAGCATTTTGACCCTATGCTGCTGGTGAGGTTTTCTCCTTAATCTTTTACGTGACCTTCTTCCATACTCTGGTCTGGTTTCGAGTCTTCACACTGTAGCTCTGGCTGTGCCTATGTCCCGTCCTCGCTGTGTTCAAGTCGTGACTAAGCACAAGACCTTGCTGGACCTCTCAGGAAGGCGAGACTGAGGACATCTGGCATCCTTATTGGTCCTACTGCATGAGTGCATGGTGCCGTATTTGACTTTACAGCATTGTCTGTCCCAGTTATCTCAGGTTTGGCTTTTCTCTGGTGTAGCAAAGACAGCTTGAATTCCTATTACAGCTGAGAATATAGGCAGAAGGTGAGCAGCTCACAGAGCATGGTAAGGCTCAAGCAGTATCTTGCTTCCCTGTTGCTATATGATGTGTTAGCTATTCGGAGTGAGGAGAATCTGTCTGTGTGGAGCCTGGCACCGCAGAGCCCCAACCTGCTTTGGATGGTGAAGGATCTGCAGCAGCATCACCTCTGTGACAATAGCCCTGGTTCTGGTGTGGGGTCCAAAGCTGCTCTGCAGCCAGCAGAAGACTTTCCACTGACTTCAACAGGCTTTGGATTGGAGTCTGGCTGAGCTGGCATTCACATTAGCAGTTTAATTAAATCCCAGAGGGAAGGCGTCACTTGGTGGAAAAACAGAAGAAGAAAAGGGAGATGTATTTTCCTTTCCTAAAGCAAATAGATTCCTCCAGTTGGTAAAGGCTGCTAGGCATGAGAGCTCTCCCAAAGCCTTCATGTTGCGTTTGGGTGGGTTTGGGTGCTTCTCGGTTTTTAATCATGAGTTCTTGGGCTAAAGTGAACTTTGTACAGTGGATGTGCATGGTTGATGTGTTCTCAGGAGGAAACACTTTCCTCTGCAGGAGCAAGTGGTGTCAGAAATGCATCCCATTGCTTCGTCATCGCTTGGGCCTTATGAGTTGAGCTTCCTGCCTTGTGAACGTCCTTCTTGGCTTCTTTCTTTCTACCAGAGGAAAGTATATTGTGTCTGGCTGTATCCTCCCAGCAGCTGAAATGCAGCACTTGGTCATGTTTGTCTTAGGTCTGATTTTCAAGTTGAGCTCTGATGCTGAGCGGAGCAGAAGGAAGTCTGTGTGAGCAGCGCTGGCAGCGCAGTGCTCGGAGGCTCCGCGCACTCGAGTCTCGTGGCTTCTGGAGCTGCCAGGCAAGCTGATCTGCAGCAGCACCACTTTCAAGAGCGGTCTTCTCCTGCTAATTCATTTTCCCCTGGGCTCGCCAGTGTTTACATACCTTCGGCTCCATGGCTGGCATTCAGACTGCAACTTGTATTTCTAATTTTTTCAAATGTCAGCTCTTCATATTTTCCGTCTCCTTTTGTTCCATCTCTGTGAGCAGAATTATCAGAGCTTTCTCTGTTATGATCATTCCTTTCTGGACCAGTTTTCCATTCCCTCTTGTTAGCTCCTGTGCACAGTGGGAAGCTGTGGATAGGTTGTTTCTCTTGGTGATGAGCGCCTGTTTCACCCAATGTGGATGGCAGCTAGACCTGTGGAGGAATTTGCAGCAAGACAATGTGTCTTCTCATCTGCACTGACCACATGCAATTCCACCTTACGCTGAGGGATGCATCAAGCAAGTCTCACCCTGGCATGGGAATCACAGGGGGCAGAGGCACTGCCTGCTCAGTAGGTTGTGCTCCTCTACCCCTGCCAAGGGAGTCATAGAGAGAGAGAAGTTAACAGTCAGTGTCCTGGAAAAGAGTAGCTGGGGCTGCTTGGCCTGTTCCTGCCTGGCCTGGGGCTGGGTGGCTGCTGGAGCCCCCTGGGGCAGAGGGACCAGGCGTGGGCATTCAAGGTGAGGCCCAACCGCCAATACTGGGGGCAGTTCTGGGCCCCTCACGCCAAGAAAGGCCTTGAGGTGCTGGAGCGAGTGGAGAGAAGGGAACGGAGCTGGTGTGGGGCTGGAGCACAAGTGTGATGGGAGCGGCTGAGGGACCTGGGGGGTTCAGCTGGAGAACAGGAGCTGAGGGGAGACCTTCTGATCTCTGAACTGCCTGAAAGGAGCTTGGAGCCAGGGGGGTCGGGCTCTGCTCCCCAGGAACAAGCGCCAGGAGCAGAGGAAACGGCCTCAAGTTGCGCCAGGGGAGGTTGAGGTTGGATGTGGGGAACAATTTCTTCCCCAAAGGGCTGTGGGGCATTGGAACAGGCTGCCCAGGGCAGTGCTGGAGTCACCATCCCTGGAGGAGTTTAAAAGACACATAGACAAGGTTCTCAGGACATGGTTTAGTGCTGGAGTCAGGTTATGTTTGGACTCGATGATCCTTAGGGTCTCTTCCAACCAAAATGGTTCTGTGTATGATCTCGTGATCTCTGCTGTCTCAGGTGAGGAGCCCAACCAGCTGTCTCTGTCTTCTGCCTCCAGCAATGGCTGTAGGAGTTTCCATACAGAGAAACTGGGAGGGGATCTCCTCCTCTCTCACACCTGTGGCTCTGCCAGCAACAGGAATAACAGACTGAAAGATTGGCTTGACTCTGATAGTCATACTCTGTAAAGCAGAGGGTAATGTGAAGTGACTGCTGAGCCCTTCGCATCCATCACCATGATAAGCATTGGCCAACAACTTGCCCTCTTTCTGCTGTCTGTGTAAGAGGGAAAGGAGCTCTGTCCATTTACTGAGGAGTGTTCACCACACGCAAGTCCTGCAGCAGGTGCCACTACATAGCAGCTGTGACAGACAAGCTAGAGCTGAAGGGCTTTCTCTCCATCCTCTCTGGGAGGAGACACCTGGACCAACAGGTCTGTAGAGAAAACTGCTTTCCTGTGTTTTAGGGAAACCGTGGGTCTATTGAGCTTTTATTTTGCATAGGCTGTGGATGCACTTCTCTGTTAGGAGGAGAAACTTGGGTTTAAGATAAAGTTAGTGAAGACTGCAGCAGTCTTTCTCTACCAGGGTAGCCTCAACCCCCTATCAGTTTGTTACTACCATGTAAATATCTTAAAGCTAATGGACTTGCTTAGAATCATAGGATCATTTTGGTTGGAAAAGGCCTTTAAGATCATTGAATCCAACCTTTAACCCAAATACTGCCAAGCCCACCTCTAAGCCATGTCCCTAAGGACATCATCTATGAATCGTTTAAACCCCTCCAGGGATGGTGACTCCACCGCAGCCCTGGGCAGCCTGTTCCAATGCCCCACAGCCCTTCGGGGAAGAAATTGTTCCTAATATCCAATCTAAATCTCCCCTGGTGCAACTTGAGGCCGTTTTCTCTTGTCCTATCACTTGCTGCTTGGGATAAGATCCTTAAGAGCGAGCGCTGTCAGTAGAAGCTTGGGAAAAAGTCAGTGAACTCTTCCCTGGATTTCTGGGTAACTTTGGTCCACATAACTCCAGATGCAAGGAGCCACATTTCTGCAGGGATGGATGATTGTAAAAACTGGCTCACACTAAAGCTGCATGTGAGCCAGCTGAGGCTCTGGTCCAGGAGGCTGTGGTCAGCAAGAGGTAACCCCTGAAAGCCTCTTAATTGAGTGGAGAGGTATTGACCTGCAGGAGAACAGCCGCTTTCTTGCCAGGAGAAGGCCTCTGTCTAGTGTTTTCTCATGTGGTTTCATAGCCTCTTCCTGGCTCGTTCTGCTGGCTCTCATGGTGACATGCAATGTGAGAAAGACAGATAAATGGTGTGAATACCACACCGGCAGTGAACTTCCTGAGTGACAGCTCTGGGGAAGGGACACCGCAGGGCCTACTTGGAAAATAAAACCAGAAAAAGAATAGCAGCCAATTTAGCTATATTAATAACTTCCTCTGATCTTGGAGATAGTGCTGGTGAAGGACAGAGTATCACAGGAGACTCCGAGCTACTGCTGTTCCTGTTGCTACAGAGCCTCACAGAAGGATCATCTGTAGCTTTTGATCTTCCGTCACCCAGGAGTGAACAGTGGCTTTTTCAGAACACTGAATTGTTTTATTTCGGTATAACAAGCCATTCCTGTGGCTGACGTTTGAACAGCTTTTCTAAAGTTTAGGAAATGCCTTAAAGCATTACTGTGAGTGTCCCTTTAGAGGCAGTAAGTGGAAGGATTGTGTAAAAGCTCTGAAACCTGCAGTTGTTGTAAATGACTGCAGTGTGAACAGGCGTGAGGAGTCTGGAGCTCCATCCCAGACAGATGGATCGGAGTATGTGGGAGTGCGAGGAAGGAAAGAAGGAGACCCTTCATTTAAATTGTAGCTAAGGTTTTGCTTTCTTAGCTCATGGATTGCTGAGCACATACAGTGTTTTGGTTGTGTGTTTAACCCCTTCTGGTCTTTAGATCTAGTGACTGAACTAACCTTTCCTTTGTCTCACCTGTTTGTTTATTTGTTGCAACTCAGCACAAATGGTTTTGTGTGATTTTTAAATACTGAAACTTCACCTGGCTTCTGGCTACATTTGGGAAAGGCCTTGGACAGACTCCATAGAGACCTAACACGGTAAAATGCTTCACAGTATGCTTGTCAGGTACGGCAATTTTAGGCTGAAAGAGTTGGGGGTGTCCAGCTGGAGAAGAGAAGCTCCAGGGAGACCTCATTGCAGCCTTTCCGTACGTAAAACAGGCTGATAAGAAAGATGGGGACAGACTTTTCAGCAGGGCCTGTTGTGGTAGGACAAGGGGTGATGGTTTTAAACTAAAGGAGGGAGATTCAGGCCGAACATGAGGAAAGAATTGTTGTCCCTGAGGGTGGTGAGAGCCTGGCCCAGGTTGGCCAGAGAGGTGGTGGATGAACCATCCCTGGAGACATCCCAGGCCAGGCTGGACGGGGCTCTGAGCAACCTGAGCTGGTGCAGATGTCCCTGCTCATGGTAGGGGGTGCACTGGGGGAGCTGGGAACAGCCCTTCAAGCCAAACTGTTCTGTGATTCTGTGATTCTATAATGAAGTAAGGGAGGGAATTAAACTTCCTAGTGGATCCAAAGCAAATCCAGTGCTGTTGTTCTGAGATAGTTCTTCAATATGGGTGCAGAAGTGACATTTCCATGTCACTGGGCCTGACAAAAGCCCAATGAGAGACTGCAGGCTGCAATGTTCAAGCACAGAGGATTTATGCCCAGTGGTGTTGGCAAAGTCTGAGGGAGACCCAGGGATGCTGGCTGGTATCCAGAACTGAGCTGGAGCGCTTACCGCCAGCACTAACAGGGGGATGACTGCTGCTGGGACAGCTTCCATGGGGCGTTTGCTGCTGACAGGTCAGTCTAGTAGGAAGACTGTTTTCCAGGAGATTAGATGACTGACTGACACCCCATCCCTGTGCTGCCTTCCATGGGATAGGACATGCAACGTTAAGTATTGTAGACAGAGTGGCAGAATTCTTGAAGCCACCTGGTTTTCAGGTGGAGACTGAGATGTACTTCTCACATCAAGGAGGAAGCCATCCCTCTTGGCCCTAGAGCCTCCCCTCCCTTGTTTGCTCTTGTGTCATGGTAGAACCAACTGAAGATGCTTATCTCATCTGCTCTGTGTTCCACATTGCTTTGTTTTAAGGGTGTTCAAGAGTTGTGCTGGTGACAAAAATCCTAGGTTGCTCAAACTCTTTGAATTCAATCACCTCCTGTGCTGCACATGCATGGCTGAAAGTTACCGGCAATATAAACCGTGGTGCTGCACAGCTTCCCAATTTTGGTGGTGCCTTTGGGCTGCTTTCTCCAAAGCTGTGCACCCAGTGCTGAGAGGGGGTCAAAGTGTGCCCAAGTCAGACTGTTTAATCCTGTTTCTCCAGCTGGAGAGGTTTCCCCAGTCCTGTTTCCATCATATTTCTTTTCCCCCATGGTGCAGAACTGCGGCTGCACCTGAACCAGAACTGCATGCATGTGGCGTGGGCATATGTGATGAAGAAAAGCTGTTTCCCTTGATTATTCAAGACTGAGCTCTGTGCATGTGTAGATTTGAATTACTTTTCTTCTTTCCACAGGCATAACGTGGGGCAAGGTGGTGTCCCTGTACGCTGTGGCAGCGGGGCTGGCGGTGGACTGCGTGCGGCACGCACAGCCAGCCATGGTTCACACCATCGTAGACTGCCTGGGAGAGTTTGTCCGCAAGAGCTTGGTGACTTGGCTGAAAAAGAGAGGAGGCTGGGTAAGAGATGCTTTCTGATCAAGCTTGCTTCCACACATGCAGACCAGAAAACATGCCAGTTGATGAAAGAGTGCCCTCTCTGCAGCTTTATGCAGAAAAACATTGAATAAGATTCTCTTCCGAAGCCCCATGGCCACCACTGTCCTGCTTACACCTGTGTTAGACTCAGCATAACTCCGCTGCTGCCTCGTGGTCCCGGCCTCGGCAACATCAGCCACTCTGGTCCTCAGACTAATTCAGTCCTGACCCACCAGAGCCTCTTCTGTTCCTGACCTGAATGTCTCTGGAGCTGCCAGCCAGCCATAGTGGGATACTGCAAACAGGGGTCACTATCTCAGGGAGTTGTTTTCTATAAACTGAATGAGGCCTGCCAACTTATTTCCGTTTTCATCGACTGCCCCACAGTTCCTCAAGTCTAAGCTTAGTATATTAATGTGACTTCCCACTTTAAGGAATTCTAGAGGGTTTTAACAACCCTGGTGGTTTGTGCCATTCCCTGACCTGATCCACGAATAGCTTCTTGTGATGTAGCTCAAACTGTAGCTTATCTATGGTTTGAAGGGCACTCATCACACCCATTGAGAGTAGGAGGGCTCGTGGCTCTATCACTGCTCAGAGACCATGGGTGAGGGAGGGTGCTGCTCTGCATTGGAGGGTGGCTCCGTATCATGTGGCTTTAAGCATCTAATCTCTTTGGTGCTCTCTATACGCAACGGCAAATACACTGCTCCTGTGAAGGATGGTTCAGAACAAGAACTTTGCTGCTGCGCAATAGCTGAGCATGTTTCTCATGGCCTCCCCATAGCCTGAGGTGATGGGCTATGGCAGCGGCTGCAGCCAGGTGGTGGGGGTGTGTACCGGGGTCTCTGTGCCCGCCTGGATCCAGATGCACCTTGGAGCGACGCACCTAAAAGCACTTTGGTGTGCGGCCTGGCAGATGCTGCCTGGAGCTAAATATCGCCATATGACACCACTGATCTCACGGGACGTCTTGTTCCCAAGGCATGTGCTCTTTGCAGATGGAGCCACGGCAGCAATTTCCTGCCTTTCCAAGAAGGGATATTTATTCCTGAGCTGTTGGGAACCAGTCAGGCTCCCCACCCCACACACACCGGGGTGGCTTCTTCCAAACCAAGTATTGCTCCTCTGTGCTGAGACCTCCCTCTCACCTGTGCCTGTAGCTGATGCAGCCACCTAGTTTCTGCAGGAGTGAAGGCACCTTTTGGATGGAAGGCAACTGGAAAAGTAGCTTTGTTCTGATTTTGCATCTCTTGCATTTACAAAGCGTCATTTCCACCTTAGATCATCTCTAAAACTCTGCGACCTTGAGGCCAACTGGGTCAGGGAGCTGTTTGGCTGGGCCAAAAAGTCACCTTTGACTTGAATGCCCTGACCTGTTTAATTTTGTGTCCACACAAACAATCCTACCAAAGTAGGTGAAGGAAATCCTGGGAAAGCAACTGATTAAGTAGCACTGTTCCTGCCTGTGAAATCTCTGCCTCAGTATCATTTGAGGTTTATTTTAACTGGGTACCTGTAGAGCTGGTTGAAATGTATTCTCTAAAACATTTTTTCCTTTGGAAAAAATCTGGTTTCATTAAAATTGAAATGTTGCACAGGAATGTGCCTCTTCCTAGTCTCCAACTAATATTTTTCCTTTGTTTTGGTAAAACATGCATGTTCTGCTAAGTTGACATCTTGGTTTAATTTTTGTATCACATTATCAGAGTTGAAAACAGGGCGTTTTGGTAGCTCCAAATGGGTATTTCTGCAAAGTTTGTTGCATAGCAAACAAACCACAACCCCTGTCCCCAGACCAGAAGTGGCTCTTTGCAGCTGAGATAAGCCCCGTCCGCTGCAAACTCCTCTGCCCGTCGTCCCCTTTGGGCAGCAAACGCATTTCGACTGGAGCTGCGGAACCGGTGCCGCTTGCTCTCAGGATCTGGCCCTAGGAAAGGGAAGCCAATCTCACTGCCACCAATCAAACAAACCGACTGTAACAGCTGCCGGGTTGTGCTGATTACAGCCTGTCTCCGGTACCCTTATCCACAATGTTAGGCTGCAACAAGGAGATATTTTCCCTTGAGAAATGAGTGGTTCCTTCAGTCTGGTGAAAGGCTGCTTAATTATCTTGCCATCTTGTGCTGTGCTTCCCTGAGTGTTCTTCCTCTTGCTCCAGGCACTGCAGCGTGACACTTCCCAGCCTTGTTCACAAATGGGCCGGAGAAACCAGCTCTGCATGGGGACCCTTTCATCTGCTGCCTGCCTGGCTGTTGGCAGCTTTTCTTGGCGTGGAGCCCTTATTTCCCCCGTGCACATGGCCCCCGTCTCTTACACATCAGCTCAGGTTGTGGCTGCCAAGAGGAACCACCTTACCCTCTGAGGTTTTCCTGAAAAGCCGCTGTGGGGACCTTGGAAAGGCATTTGGAAGTCTCCACTCAGCAGCAGGTTCCCATACTTCTTCCATAGGGTGGAAAAAGCCTCTACCCCCCAAAGCCCAACCCAAAACAAATCTCCTAAGAGACACAAGAAATTTTCAACCCTTTGAGGCATCGTCTCTCCCTGGGGAGAGTTTGCAGCCTCAGAAGTGGCTTTACAGTAGAACAGAACAATGATTATCTTTTTAGCAGCTGTTACATACATTTGCTAGCAAGAAGAGCATGTGACTTGAACTTGTTTGAATAATTAACAGCCAAAGATCAAACTGCTGTTGCAGGAGTTTATCAATGCCCCGCAAGACTCAAAGACCTGCTTTATTAACTAGCTTTGAAATGTTCAATTCCAGTGCCTTATCAGGTATGCTTTATTTGGATAACAATAGCTAAGGCGATTGTTAAACAGCTGAGCAGTTTTGTTTGTCTAAGCAAGCACCATACACATCTGTAAGTGGTTCTGGCTCCAGCTCCTCTGGAGAGCTGCAGAGAGGTTGTTGCCTTTGGCAGGGCATAGCGCAGCTCTAAGGAGTTCACGTTTTCTCAGCTGGAAGTTAACCCTCTGCACCTATAATCAATCCAGCGTGCATACTGGGGCCTTATACTGGTTCACGTGAGGCACTCAAGCCCTTCAAAGCTTAGGTTTCTTATTGATCAGCTACGCTAACATCTGCATATGTTATCAGACAGCTTCTTGCACGTCATGACTGAAAAGGCAGCTTGACATAACCCTGTTTTAGGGACATGCTGGTCCCTAAACTTGGACAGATTTAATCAGTTCAGACATTCAAAAATGCAAATAGGGTGAATTTGCTAAGCCATCACTGACAGGATTTAGGCAGACCCATTTTGCTTTCCTCCACAGTACAGATGAAGGACTTGTGACCACCAGTACCACATTGCAGCATCTCCTGTTGCTGCGTGGGAGCTGCTGGCAACAGATCTTTGCTCCAGCTATGACAGTGGAGTTGGTTAGCGTGGCTGCATTTGCTTATCAGACACAGCAGTTTGTCCTTTCAGTTCCCCTTTTGTTTTCTTCCAGTTATTCCCAAGGTCAGTCAGGCTCACCCATATCTTGAACACAGGCGGAAATACTGGAAAATATTATTGGAGTATTCAGCAGCTCGTGTCCCGTTCTAGGGGAGGAACGTCCTAGATTTGAGAGCCTGACTTCCTCTGCTTTTGTTTTCCCCACCAGAAGATGCAATTTTCTATCATCTGCTTCTGTCCTGTTCACTTTACCCTCCAGGTATTTTCCACCTTCTCCTCCCAATGCCAGCTGAGATCCTGTCTTCATTAATCTGCTGGATTGTTATTGGTTTGTATTCATCGCAGACCAGCTCCTACTCTTGTTAATACTTGAAACCAGCTGCCCAAGCAATCTTTAAATCTGGCCCACACGTCTGGGAGGCATCTCTGCCAACATACATATTTCCACAAACAAAGCTTGCATTGCTTTAAATTTAAATTGGGGGTTGGCTTGCTTGAATGAGTTCCAAATAAAACATTAAGGCAAGAGAAAAAGTGCAAGAAACTTGAGCTGATATTAAACAGGACAACCTCTGGGAAGCATCTTGCTTTACAGAGAAGGATGAGAATGCTGGTATTGCCAAGGCTTCCTAGCTCTTTTGAAAAGGGGAAGAATGGGGTTTTTTTATTTAGCTATTCAAAATGCAAAATGCTTGACAATCTTCCCATAGAGCTTCTTTCCCCAGAGGTGGCTAAAAAGGGGGGTGCTTCACCTTGTTAATGCAGAATGAAGCAAGTGTGTTTCACAGAGCTCTTGAGCCTGATTTACTAACTTGCAGGGTATGGACGTGTCAGAGCAAGTGTTTGTGGCTGCTAGCGGTGCTGCGGCAGTGGTGGCATAGGGCTGTGGGGTCGGGAGAGTCCCCAGCGGTGGCTGGTGTGGCTCAGGGCATCTCTGATGATCTCTGTTCCCTCCTCATTAGGCAGACATCACAAAATGCGTGGTGAACACTGACCCCAGCCTTCGCTCCCACTGGCTCGTGGCTGCTGTTTGCAGCTTTGGGCACTTCCTCAAGGCCATCTTCTTCGTCCTGCTGCCCGAGAGATGAATCTGAGCCTCCAGCTGCAGCCCCCCGGCCCCATCTCCTCCCTGGCTCCAGAAGCAGCGGTGATGACAATCTCCGAAAAGGAGGAGAGAAGAACTGGGACAAACACAAGGCTTGTTCTCCTCTCCCTTCAGCTGGGAGCAGGTGACCAACCCCAGGCTCCTTTTTGCAGCCACAGGAGCCTCTCTCACCATTAATTCCTTGTTTCCATGGGTCGCCTGTGTGTGGCCTGGACACTGCCGGTCCCTGGGTGCACTGCCTGCAGCAGCGTGTCAGACATCCTGGGCTGTCGGACATCTCTCTGTTCCTTATGGTTGTGTTGCATGCTTATCCTCATGCCAGGCAGAGGGGAGGAGGGAAGGGATATTATTTGAAATAGGATAGAAAATAGGAGAGGGGGAGAGTCCCTCCTTCACTCCATGTGAGTCCCTTTTCAGTCCTCAGACTCGCTTTGCATCAGTTCTTGTTACATTTGTGCTTAAGCCCCATCTCCTCCTTTATACCCGACTCCAACGTGGTGGGCTCTCCCCACAGCACGGTGGAGGTGATAATGCAGCCATGGGTTTTCCACGTGATAAGAACAAACACACTGTTGTCAGATGCTTCTCCCCAGTGCATCTTGGACATCAGGGTGATGTGCAGGAGGGGAGGGTGGCGGCGTGTGATGCAGTCTGCAAGTGTATTGCATTGATCCCTCTTGCTGTGCCCACACGCCGTTCCAAACAGCAGAGCGAGGTGCCATTGCCTTCAAGCAACAACCTGGGACAGATATTTGTAATGAAGAAAAGCCTTTTCTCCTCTGAGATTTCGTCAGAGCTCAGCACGTGAGTAGGAAAGGCCGGGGGCATGGGCAGGAATTAGGGAAACAGCAAGTGAACTGTCTGGTGGTGTGAAGCGGAAAAGCTGTGTCAAAAGTAGCTGATTTATGTTTCTCCTTTAATGTGTTCAGAAGTACAGCTCGCAGTTATCTTTGCGGCAAACAATAAAAGAAAATAGGTGGTGTTTCACTGTTGCAAAGGGTATTGTATTTGTTTCCAGAGTTAAAAATTCCAAAAAAGGCCAGAACAGTGCTGAGACAAACACTCAGACCATGCTAAAAATACTTCAGCTTTTCCCCTGGTAGAACATGTTAATGTGTTAAAACCACAGCTCGCCTGGGTCATGTGAGTTTAACCCACGTTGGTACCATGTCAGAAACGTACTGTTTTCACCGACAGAGCCAGAGCTCGGCGGGCAAACTCGTGGAGCTTTTTCTCTGCCAAAGCCTTGCGGGAGACACCTCGTGTGTTGCCTTGCTCCTGAGAGCGTGGAGTCACAGGGATACACTTCTGGATTAAGAACATGTGGCATTATATGAGCTTTTTTATGTTTTATTTGGTTGGTTTTGTGGTTTTTTTTGTTGTTTCATTTTTTTCTATTGATTTCCCTCCCTGTATTTAGTGGAGGCTTTACCGTTCCCATCCAGAAGTTACAAATGGGTTTGGCAATAAAGCAAAGCCCTTGCTTTTGGGTTATATCGTGTGACAGGTTTCAGCTAGCAGCTGGTAGTGCTGTGCTGACCAGCGAAGGATGCGGAGGGGTTATCCCCTTAGCTGTCCTGCTTTTCCTGGGCAAGCCTTTTGCGCTTTTTCAGATGCCTCGACACGTGGATACCCAGCTCAGCGTTACCCCTCGTGCTACATCCGCTTTACCACTTCAGTCTGCTAGTATTTTTTCAGTAGTAAAGTAATTCTTGTGGAGCAGAACCTGCCCCGCTGTTCCCAGTCCCCCAGCACTAACACTCACCAAGAAGGGAAAAGCCTCCTGTTCCGGATCGAAGCTGCCTGTGCTGCCTTGGATAGTGTCTAGATGGACTCTGGGTACACTATTAAAAGTTGGGGGGTTTGTACTGGCAAAGTTCCCCATGTGGATGCAGCTGATGGTGCCCTGAGGTTGGTGCATTTGTGTGTGTGCGAAGCTTGCAGCAGTTTCCCAAGTAAAACCAAATTGCCAAAGCTATATATATATATATGTATATAATTTTTTCTCTTCCTGACTTAATTACATTAGCACTAGGGGTTTTGCTGACACCTCTCCCACTTGGGATTTTCTTCCTTAGATTCCTGATAGATCCAGCTGTGGAAATTTAAACCAGGTGCAGTGTATGTGGTGAGCTAAACCGGTCACGCTTTGAGCAGCACAGAGGGCTCTCCCCTTGTCTGCAGTGCATCCAGCACAGGCAGCAGAGGTTACTGCAGGGGGATGCAGCTGTGTCTTCTCAAAGGAGCTCCTCAGAAAGGAGACATTGGCTTTCTAGAAGTACCCTGGTTGTGTGCAGACTTTGGGACGGTTTTGCAGCTCGCCAAGTCCAGCTTGCCTTATCGTGCCTGGTGTTTTGTGAAGCGCATGTGAGTGCATGGCACGAGCTCAGCTGGACACTGGAGCTGCCAAGACCTTTCTCAATTTAGATGCTGTTTTGAAATGTAATACTTAAGGCTATGACTGCTTTTTCAGTAAACAAGTGATATCAGAGGGACTATTAAGGAACTTAAATAGTTAAATGCGCCAATTAAGTGAGTTTAACAAAAAGATAATGATAAGCCAAGTAAAGCTGCATTGGTGGAATGGAATGTGTGTGGGTGGGAAGGGGCTTACAGAGGCAGACAAAGGCTTGGTCTGGAAACTGCTGATAATGAAGAGGTGGCGGAGCTCCCCACAAACAGGTTTTAGACTTCTCTGGCTTTCCTCTCCTTGCAGTTGTTAGTCCCTGCAACGTATATATTGGAGCTGAACAGTGTGCTGCTTGTCTGGCACTTAGTGTTCAACCAGGATGATGCTTTTACCCTACTCACTCCTGCAATAACCACGTCGGCACCAGTCCTGCTACCAAAATAAACAGCAAGCAGAATTGTGCACACTGCTGTGCATTTGGGAGACAAGTCTCGAGCCTGATCCAGCCAAGTATTTATGTTGTGTTCCATTTTAGTCGTAATATTTAGGCATTTCAGAGTACTTCCAGAGGCCCTTTACAATCTCAACAGTTCTGTGGCTCTGTGATTCTTCTTTTCTGTCTTCTCTTTTGGCCAGTCGTACTTGATGTGAGACATCGGGGTTGGTTGTTTATTGCCCCAATAAACATTTTCCTTTTATATGATGATTGGTGATGGTCCTAGGAGCATGTCTGATTTATTCAGCTGTTTAAGAAAACCAAGAGTGTAAGTACCAAGGTTAGTATTATTATGCTTCTTCATATTAAAAGCCTGGCTTTTGTTCCTCCTCCAGCATCAAAAAATGAAAATCCTCAGACTAGCCATCTCATACTTTTTTCTTTCCAATTCTCTGCTTGAGAAAACTGCTGGTAGAGAAAGTTGCCTTAATTTGTTTTTAAGCTGTTTTGCTCACGTTTAACGTTCTAAGTGAGCCTTGCCTGTGCACAGACTGTCTCGGGGGGTTGCTCCCTGTTGCCTGTTGCCCACAGGGGTATGGCAGTCACTTAGGGGGTAGCAGGAGGTGGGAGGAGGGGTTGGAAATGGGTAAACAACATCTGAGGTATTTTAGTGGATGTGGAATATTTTGCAGATGGGAGCAGCCCATTATTGCAGTGGGGATTGTCGAGGTCAGAGAGTTGAGCCTGGAGGAACCTGAGCTCCAGATGAAGAACTTGCTTCAGTAAGGATTATCCCACTCTCCCCAGGCGCCGTCCTCATTCTCCTTTTGTTTGGAATAGACATACATTCCGCCAATGGAAATACTTGCTTTATCAAAAAGGTAGGGAGCAGAAACGCTGTCTTGGCTTGGGTATTTCAATGACGGGCGTTTGAGCAATGCTTATCGTGTCCTAGATGTGACATTGCTCCAGCCACTGCCTGGCTGAGACCTCTCCCTTGTCACACGTGGGCAGCAACCAGAGAAACCGAAGCGGGCTCAGTCTCGCAGAAGATGTCACTTGTGTTCCTGCACTGCTTTTTCTCCTGTAAATGGAAAGAAAACAATCTGTGAAGCCCTTAATTTATCAGACTTGCATTTGTATAACACACTGAGGTGCAGGACAATAGTGTCAGGGAGTGACATTGAGGCTGCCTGGAAAGTTGTAATACCAAACTTCCTCATGTCCAGACTTGTTGAGGCCCTGAGAAAAAGCTTTGCCTGTTATTTTTTTTTATCCTCCTTTTAATGTGTAAAGTCCGCAAGTGGTTGTTTGGGGTTTTTTTTGTGCACATTAAACTGAATATGAAGCAGGTTTTGAGTCTCTTAGGCGACTTTCTGAAAAGACCAGGCCCAATGGCTTTGCCAAGAGCCCTCTTGATGTGTCTCTTGTCAACATGTGACTCCTTCGATTTCTTCACTCTTGTTGCATTTTAAAATCCCTATATATCATTTTTATGGGCATGAATTTGCCACAGATTAATTATTCTCTTAAGGCAACATGAAAACAACGCATGCTACTAAATTAAGGACAAGAAAACAGCGATTTAATGTACTTCTGGCAGAGCCTATAAATTTCTTCCGTGCAAGTTGTTTGACAGGCGGAATTTAAATACTCCCTTGGAAAAGCCTGTAACCTCTTTAACTGTGAGCATTTTGACCCACTGGGATTACATGCCCCTAGCACAGCTAAACAGAGTGATCCTTGGTTGAACTTTACACCGTCACCCAGGACCTGGAAGTGCATTGCACGTTCAAGCAGGGGCTGTGGGAAATAGGGGCTCCCGGGTCAATCACACGACATGCGGCCCGTGTCCAGGCGAGGTCAGATGGGAAAAAAGCTTCCTCTCTCACAGAAAGGGGAAATAAAAATATAAAGTGTTGGGAAGGGAATTTCCAGCTTCCTTACAAGCATATTTCAGAGCTTTAGCTGAGAAGAAACTTCATTCCTCTTCTCTGCCCATAGACCAACAGACAGCAGTTGAGATTGTCTTCTCCATCACTGCGGGAAGGCGTGATGATACAGCTCTACTTATGTCAAATACTGAGTTGTGAAGCCAAGCTCAGAAAGCAGCACTGAAGAGATCACTCCCCTGTTGTTTAGAATTTCCACTTCTGGCCCTATTTCATGACCTTCACTCACACTTTTGTTAAGCTCCATGTTTAAGCAAGATAAGGTATGTTTGGTGCATGTTCTACCTCCAGAACAGCCCCAGCCACTGCGGGAACAGGACTCGCATTGGGCTTGAGTCCCTTTCAGTCAACTGAAGGGCAACTAGTTTGGACTGGGAAGGACTATGGGCAGTACCAAGGACCTTCATCATCATCACTAATCTGGTGGGATCTTTGTCAGCTCTCTCTGTCCCGCAGCACCAGGTATCTCACCCAACTTGCATGAGGCAGGAGCTGGAGTTGCTGCTGCCAGTCCCTGCAATGCAGGCTCATCCTCCTGATGCTCTGTGACATTGTCCAGGTAATGTAAAGCCACTTGAAATTTGAGTTTGAAGCCCTCTCAGTATCACAATGTCACCTTCTGTGAGTCAGGGAGTGCACAGCTGCCGCCATGGGACAGTTTGTTCCTGTTTCCCATCAGAACTGAGCCTGGATTTTCTGACAATCCAAGAAGGGAATTAAAAAAAAAAAAAAAAATTGCCTTTTATTTTGATCTCCTTGACACTTCAAAAGAAAAGTTATACCACCGGTAAGCTGCTAGAACATACTTTGCTCTCAGTTCCTCAGCCAGGAGGTGGCCAGACTGCCCTTTTTAAGCCCGGTGAGCTTCTGCCAGCAAAACCCCTTAGCCGTGCTGTCAGACTTTCCCTCTCAGTGCTTGAAGTGCAGGATTGCTGCCAGAGTTCCTGGGGAAGGCTCTCTGACCCCCCCAGAGGGAGTCTTCCCCAGCAGGTTGTTCTCTCTCCCAGAGAAGTCACCCCTTTCCAAAACGTTGGGTGCTGTGGCACAGTTGGGTGCCGCAGAAAGTACAACCGGCATTAGAAAGAGAGCAAACAACCCCAAAAGTCTTGTACTGTGTTGTGTTCAAAGCCTCTCCTGTCTGCTGCAAGGGCTTGGGTTCCCGCCGGTACTCAGCAGGCTGGTGCATGCTGTGACCCTGTAATTTGCGGCTAATCATAGATTACTCGAAACTGGGAAAAGTTGCTTTGAGTGTCTGTGCCCTTGGTTTTTATGGCTTAACTGGAGAAGCAGAACAGCACTACTAAAAATACTTACACGATCAATATAACATTTTGTCTCTGAGGGAGAACGATGGATTCAAGAAGTTGAGCCAAGGCTGTATATTATTACAGCAATAAACCTACTAGAGTCCATAACTAGCTAGATCTAAATTATGAGACATCCTTCTCAAACCCTACAGCACATCAGAGGGAAGACTGGAAACACTGCACAGCAGCTTCGCTTAAATTTAAGCACTTTAATAATAATAAAAAAGTACTCTGTAGAATTCCCTGTGGTATTTTGGCATTACATTCACAACCTTGAGGTTTTCTGTTGGGGTGACGGCTGGATGGAGCAAGGAAGCTGCGTGGGGCAGCTGAGTGGGTTGTCTCTATGTTAAGCACATTAATTTCTGCTATAATGAGCTGCTGTGAACTGGTTACATGTCTGGTGCTGTGAAGGCCATGTAAGGGGAGGTAAATGTCACGGTGATATTGCTGCTGCTGCTGGCAGGGCAGTGCCTGAGCTGGCCATGACAGCCTGGGCAGCACAGGGACCAGCAGGGGGATGCTCTGTGCTGGGTGATGTTTCCAAATCAGCCAGGGTCTGTGTGCTGTGGGGTAAGAGCATCTGGCAAGAGTGGCCTTTGCGGGTGCTGCGGGTAAAGAATGGGACATGACCCAGCCATGTGCACTTACAGCCCAGAAGCCAATGATGCCCTGGGCTGCAACCCCAGCCCCGTGGGCAGCAGGTTTGGGGGAGGTTGTCCCCTCTGCCCTGCCCTGGTGAGACCCCCCTGTAGTGCTGGTCCAGCTCTGGGTCCTCAGCACTGGAGAGGGGCCAGAGGAGCCACAGGAATGACCCGAGGCTGGAACAGCTCTGCTGGGGACAGGCTGAGAGAGTTGGGGTGTTCAGCTGGAGAAGAGAAGCTCCAGGGAGACGTTTTAGTGGGGCCTGTTATGATGGAACAAGGGGTGATGGTTTTAAACTAAAGGAGGGAGATTCAGGCTGGATAAAGGGAAATTGTTGGCCCTGAGGGTGGTGAGAGCCTGGCCCAGGTTGGGCAGAGAGGTGGTGGCTGAACCATCCCTGGAGACATCCCACGCCAGGCTGGACGGGGCTCTGAGCAACCTGAGCTGGTGCAGATGTCCCTGCTCATGGCAGGGGGGCACTGGAGGAGCTGGAGAGGGCCCTTCAACTCAGACTGTTCTGTGATTCTATTCTGAGTGACCTGGAGCCTGAGGTTGCACCTGCAGCCAGGTGAGGTTCAGCCTGGGGCAGGAGGGCAGATCGCTGCTGTGCATTGAGAGGGATCAACAGGTGACATTGTCCTCATCCCTCCACCCGAGCAAGCTGCCACTGTCTGTGCTGCACAAGGACTCGAGGTGGCCTGAACTTGCCCTCTGAGGTTGCCACTTTGCAACCTATGTGAGTTAATGTGATTTCCAAAGCAGAGGAGAGCTGGGCTGGGGTCTACAATGTTCAGTCTCAAGCTTAGCACAGGCTGTAAGTCTGCCCTTAGCCGGCAGAAAGGTTGCCCGGTTAGTTTTAGGGGTGGGTAAGGGCACAGCAGCTCCCCAGCAGCTGCTGCCGTGGGCTGGCAGCTTGGCACTCACCTCGGTTCTTTGGCTCTTCACGTCGTGGCTGCATCTCATGCCAAGAGGCTGTTTATATTTCTACTTTCTGGGGCAACAACAGCTCCAGGGCTGAGCAGAAACCAAGTCTTGGGGACATCAGGAGCCTGAACTGACAACGTGCTAATATTAATTTGCAGTGACTGAAATCAGCCCATTTAGGAGTTCATAGAATGCAATGCACCGGAGGCAGGGAGAAGGGGAAGCTGTTTGGAGAGCAGTGTGGTCCAAGAGCATCCCAAAGATTCACAATATGTGCTTTTCAAAAACCAGTTCCCTTGCAAAGATGGTATCTTACTGAGATGCGTTTGTTGACTGCATGTATTTATGTCTGCAGACATAAAAATTGCAATCAGCCTCTCTTTTGAAGGGAAGAAGAGCAGCTGAGAAAACATTTTCCCTTTTTCAAAGAGCTTTATTTACTTTGGGATCAGAGTGATTCAGCACAGAGGCACCAGTCAGGGCTGGAGGAAACACTACACTTCCCTTGAAGATACCATTGAGGATTATATCAAAAGTGAAATTTAATCCTGCTTTCACTTAGAAGATTTAGCGAAGTGCCGCTGATTGACTTCAGCAGCTTCTCCAAGGACAGTGATATGCTCAGGCTTTGAAGGTGTGAAACACCGGGCGACTTGTGTTGAGGAAACATTTTGGGAGGTGGCTGGGGCTGGCTGGAGAGCAGCAGTCTTCCCTTGCTTGCCACCCTTTCCCAGTCTCCGTGGCCATCGGCTGGTGTCCCAGCAGGGCTGTGGGGACCGGAGCATGTCACCAGGAGCTGCAGGACGGTCAGCCTGCACCGGAGCTGTGGGGCAGCAGGAGCAGCAAACGCTGTTTTCTGCAGAATTTCCTGGCTTTTTCAGTGGCTAGTGATGAAACAGCTATGCAGGAAAAGGCCTGTTAAAAAGAACACAAAAGGCACTTACCTTAATCTCTCAAGCTGAAATGATTTCATGGTGCCGTGGTTTGTACACGGCACACCCTGACCCATTACACCTGGTAGCGCTGAACTGCTCCTATCCCACGGACAAAAAAACAAACAGCAAAAGAAGAAATGAGCACTAAAGGGGCAAACAGGATGATTTAACACCCTACAGCTGAGCTGGGAATGACCTGGCCCCTCGAAGGCACCAAAGAGGACAGCAGAGCCCACCTCTGCCTTTGCGGGCTGCATCGTTCCCAGGCTGCCAACAGGGGACAACGACCTCTCAGAACGAGCTTTTTGTCTCCTCTGCCTTACCTGACTTGGAGTTTAACTTATGGAACTGCTTTAAATGCTTGGGCAAAAGTTATGCGCTCCAGGCTCTCAGTGCTGGGCTCTGTGGGTCTGCTTGGCTTTGCACAGCCCTGGGGTGGCCAGCAGCCGCAGCCTGCGAGGTTGGACCAGGCACGTGGCAAAGCTGCTCAGAGGAGAATGAGTCCCAGCAACTTCATAGCAACCAGGAAACAGTTTTTAGCAGAGAAACTGTCCTTACACCACGGCCATGCTGTGTGATGAAGAGCTGTGGTGGGTTGGTGGCAGGCACAGAGCTGTATGGAGGAATCAGGGTCCAGCAATGCTGCAGCACAGGAGCCTTGAAGTGCAGGGGAGCATCAAAGACACCGGTGCAGCAGTTCCGTACAACAGCGACAGCACAAAGCAGCCTCTCAGATGAATGCTACATATAATGTAAAAGTGCGTTGGCTCTTCCACGCCGATTTACCGTCCCTGCCCTCTACAGAAAACTGTCTCCCCTGGGTGCTTTGAGGGAGCTGCTCGTTCCACCACATGTTGCTGTGCAGGGGAGGCGCGGGGCTCATGAAGGCTAGGACGTGCTGCTGGGATGTTAAACCTCTGGGTGATGCTGAAGAAACAGCTCTTCTGTCTTACTCCTGCCCAGCACTGCGCCGGGTTTGCCCAGCACCTGTAATGGGCAGGCGAGCAGGGAACCCTCTGACAAGCGCTGGGTACTTTGGGTATCGTCACCTACGCTATTAAACCAACCACTTTGGGACTGGGTTTGGAATTGGACGAGACCAAGCAACCTCTCCCATGCCAGGAGGGGTCATTGATCATGTTTTACCCTGCAGACTCACTGTCTCACCACCGTTGTCCTCGGGAAGGCAGCAGCACCAGTCCCCGACAGAGGTGTCTATACACAGCACGGATAAATGGGACTTACAGCCGCCAGCTTCCTGGCCTTCCTTTCCAGAAGCAGGAGCATCAACAGCACACAGAAGAAAAAATAACAGCTCGAAAGAGTAAAAACATGAGGAAACGTGCCTGTTCTCTAGGCACTCCTGGGAGAACATAACCAGCATGTTTGGAAAAAAAACCCGTTGCCTTCCTCTCCTCCTTTAGTAACAATTCGACCTGCTGAAAATATGTTATTTGACTTAAAAAGCAGTCTGGGAACCTAAACATCACCCTCATCTGTGCAGCTTCAGTGCTGAAGCCCGTGGGCAGGAGGGCAGCAGCAGGGATGCTGAGCAGACCCCTCCCGCAGCGAGACGGGACGTTTTCTTTTAAAATGTTTGTAATTAAGAACTCTGGTTCCCTGCAGATGTGTGTCCTATAAAGCACTAAAAATAAAGCTATTAAATAAAGGAGGCACCGTCGCCACTCTTAAAAAACAAAACAAACCACGGAAAAAAACCTGTGCACCAGAAGGAAGCAGAGTTTGGGCTGTTTTTCCAGGTGCTGCTTCTGCTGATACAAACACACACGGGCACGCGTTTGTGGGGGCAATTGAATCCACGGAGCTGAGTTACCACCCTGGTGCTATCTGCACAAACTTGTACCCTCAATTAAATCTGGGGTTTGTGCCCTTGGGATGGCCACCACCCCTCCTCCCCAGACAATTCCGTGCTCCATAAGCAAAGCAGATGCAAGAACAGACTCCTGGCTGCTTATGGTGCTGCCCCTCCAGCTTTTCTTCCAGCTTTTCTCTGCTGCTGCTTGGCCAGCACAACCTCACAGGCGGCTGCTGGAGCTCCAGCTGTGCCCTACAGCTGTGCCCGCTGCACAGACGCTGGCAGTGGCACCGCAGTGACAGCCGGTTCTCCTGTCTCCAGCATCCAGCAGAGCTCTGCTCGCTGTGAGCAGCCGGGCTGCTGCTGGACTCTGTGCAGACGCACCGTTATCACAGAACACAGAATCCCAGAATGTCAGGGGTTGGAAGGGACCTGGAAAGCTCATCCAGTGCAATCCCCCCATGGAGCAGGAACACCCAGATGAGGTTACACAGGAAGGTGTCCAGGCGGGTTGGAATGTCTGCACAGAAGGAGACTCCACAACTCCCCTGGGCAGCCTGGGCCAGGCTCTGCCACCCTCACCCCCAACAAGTTGCTTCTCATGTTCAAGTGGAACCTCCTGTGTTCCAGTTTGCACCCATTGCCCCTTGTCCTGTCACTGGTTGTCACCCAGAAGAGCCTGGCTCCATCCTCCTGACACTCCCCCTTTCCATATTGATCCCCAGGAATGAGTCCCCCCTCAGTGTCCTCTTGTCCAGCTCCAGAGCCCCAGCTCCCTCAGCCTTTCCTCACCCGGGAGATGCTCCACTCCCTCCAGCATCTTGGTGGCTGCGCTGGACTCTCTCCAGCAGTTCCCTGTCCTGCTGGAACTGAGGGGCCACAGCTGGATACAAGATTCCAGGTGTGGTCTCCCCAGGGCAGAGTAGAGGGGCAGGAGAATCTCTCTGACCTACTGACCACCCCCTTCTAACCCACCCCAGGTACCATTGGCCTTCTTGGCCACAAGGGCCCAGTGCTGGCTCATGGTCACCCTGCTGTCCCCAGGACCCTCAGGTCCCTTTCCCCTACGTTGCTCTCTAACAGGTCATTCCCCAACTTACACTGGAACCTGGGGTTGTTCCTGCCCAGATTCAAGACTCTACACTTGCCCTTGTTCTATTTCATTACATTTCTCTGTGCCCAGCTCTCAGCCTGTCCAGGTCTCTGGATGGCAGCACAGCTTCCAGTGTCAGCCGCTCGTCTCACCATCCTCGCTGCTTGCTCTTCCTCAGTCTCCCTTAAGTTTTCCTGGAAGATGCCTATGGTCATGATTTACATCTCCTGCCTCTCCACCAGCTCCCTCCGTGACTGCATTTCAAGGGGACAGGAGCCATCAGTGCGAACACCTGGGGCAACCTTCCCTGATGAGACGAGCACCTGGTGGCGCAGGCAGAATCCAGATGCCGTGAACGCCCTCGGTGCAGCTCTGTAGCCCAATTCATCTGAAACCAACAGTGCAACCCCACTGAAACCTTTTCCCACAGCAGCATAACAAGACGTAACCGGCACAGTGTTATAAATCTGCTTCATTTGCAAAGAACCAAAAACCCATAATTAAATGACATAACTTATTTTAATGTCATTGGCCCTGGCCAGGTTGGAATATTTCCAACTCAGATAATACAAAGGGAATTTAAGACCCTCATTCTGAAGTTAGCGGAGTTTTCAGCCTCGAGGAGCTGCTGATCTTATCAGGCTGGTTCTGCCACTCCTTCTTCACCGGACCTTTCTTCAGATGTGCAGATGATTTGAGGCAAAGAAGTGTCTGCAGTGCCCCAAAATGGGGTTCACTGTGTCACCTCCAGCTGCTGTTGCATAAGAGGAAATAGCAGGGATGGACAGTGGGGGTCAGAACTGGCAGCAAGATCAGAGCTGCCAGCCCGGACCAGCCGCCACCGGTGGGACGTGGGCCAGGAGCAACATGTGAATGCCCTGGAAAGCCAAACAGCTGCCACAGCTTTCAAAGGCTCAGGGGCTTCTGTGTGAGGGGAGGGAGCAGGCGGGAAGCACGGGATAATCCTGCTGATCAGCCGCGGGAAACAGCAAGAAAAGTTTGAGAATCTCTGAAATTCAGGATTTTGTTTTAAGATCTGCCAGAGTTTTCCAGTAACAGCTGTGATTGCCTTTGAAGGCCAGATCCAAAGTCCAGTAAAAAGCTAAACAAAATGTTAAAATCCATACCAAACGATAAAAAATACAATACATGCCCGTGAAAGTGTGACTGCATTCCTGTAGCTATGAGATTAGACCAGGAGGCCGAGCTTGTTCCTGGGCGTGTACAGCTCCCGCGTGTCCTACAGCAAAGCAGTCAGCAGGGAATCCTGCCGTTTTCATTTTTCCACAGACACTATTTATTAAAAGAATTCGACAACCACTGAAAGTTGTTTCTGAAGTGGAAGGACTGGTTTGCAGAGCAGAATCTGGATCTGCAGGGGAGGCGAACGCCACCCGACACGGGGACCACCGGGTGTCCTGCCCGCGGGCAGCGTGTCCCAGGGACAGCCACCTCCTCCCTTGACTTGGAGTCCTTCCAGACCAGCGCTGTCAAACACTCTCAGCTGCCATACGAGGGTATTGAGGCAAGACTTTCCTCTTCTTTTTGCTAAGGAGCTGCCGCTGACCGCTGCTGGAGATGGGCCGGACAGCCCTTTGGCCAGACTCAGCATGGCAGCTCTTGCTTTAACCATCCTTCCTCATCTTGTAAGCCACAAAGCTGCTTCTGAAGACTGTTATAGATAAGATAAGCAAGAACGCTATGCAATATTTCCAAGAACTCTTGAAGGCAACATGTAATTACATCCGAACTTGGGCGCCAGCTGGGTCTGAAAGTTCTTTCCCTCGCAGCAACTCAGATGGAATCTTTACCTTTGTCCAAGGCGCCACTTCCAGACAGTGCGAGATTCTCCTAGTTTAGGACACAAAACAAAAGGACTGTGCTGAAGTTAGGTTACTGTCCAATGTTGCTAAGGCTGCAGCGGAGGAGTCCACCCATCAGAGCAATGTGGAGGCTCTGGGTAGTGGCACAGCCGGGGAAGGGGCTCCAAGAGGGAATCTGCTGCACAAGTCACACCAAACACTCCTGGAAGAACAGCCTGCAAAGGGGCTTAAAACCACCACAGCCCCATCCTGGCAGGGCTACAAGCTCTACCCTGCAGTGCAGAATCAAATACAGTGAGCGCTGACAAGAGTTCAGTGGGGTGTTAAATCTGAGCCTGCTCAGATGGAGCAGCTGACCAAACGTGACCCTGCAACAGGAGGAGGATTCCAGACAAAGAGCTCACGAACCACAGCACGCATCTCTCTGTTTCTGCCACAGGGGCCACATGCTCAGTAGTTTTTTTGTTTTCAAAACTATTTCTGGAGATACCAACCTATCATTTCAGGAGAGGAGACCCCCCCCATGTCTCCTGCCAGTGGCATTTTCATTAATTGTGACCAGAGAGCTACTGAGCCAAAAGCTCTTGACAAAGGCACACAGTCAGTCCTGGGAACACGAGGCTTTGGCCATGAGGTTGTTGGTGCCAGAAGGGAGCGCTGAACCCCCTGACAAGTTGTAGGGATGAACCCTTTAGAGCAGCCCAATACATTTTCTGTATCCTGTAAAAACAGGACTAGAGAACAACAATCACTCTGCTTCTCCTGCAGCATGGGTCGTGAGGATGCTGGGCTAGTAGTCCCTGGGCACTGGTGGTGGCCACCTTACTTGTGTCAGGTTTTACATGGAGCAACCTACACTTTTGGTGCATTGCTTTGCCGGTGTCTGGCTGGATGCACGGAATCAGGTTACAAAAAATGCTGTGGTGCTGCAAAAACCTTATGGTGCTCAGCCTGGTCTTGTCTCAGAGGAAACGCTGTTTTATTTAAGCACACGATCATTCATAGTACTTAGATAATGAATGCAGGATTAAAAGAAAAATCTCCATGTCTGGATACAGCAGTGCTTTAGGCAACAGGAGAATAATATTTCAAGATTGAAAGACATGAACGTGCAAAAAAGAAGTCCTCTTTTTTTGCATAGCCAGTGCTTGAAGCCAGGCCTAGTTATTTATGTTCAGGCTCGAGACACTCCATAACTCTGGAGTCTCTGGAGCAGCTGCTGAGGAGCTCCCTTGGGCAGCCTGGCCTTTCCCTGGCGCAGGAGCTGCACTCTGTCCCAAATACTCCCTTTTCTCAGTGCCTTGGGGTCATTTTAGCGGCAAAGCTGGCCTTTTTCATCTCTCACTTGCTGGAGGCAATAGCAGAACCGACTTCTTCTTTCCCCTCAAAACCAGAAGCTTTCAGCTCAAATACGTGACTGTCTCACACCATCCTCGGAGCTGCTGCTCCTAAATCTGTGCCCAGGACTCCCTCATGCAACAGCAGTTTCTATACGTGCTTCTGTCATGCAACGGGGATGTTCCTGCAGAAAAGGGCTGATACCAGTCCCCTTGGCCACCAGGACCTGTCCCGGAACTGGGGATGCGCTGTATTATCAGCTGCCACCCCAATAGTAACAGGATAAATGAGCAACAGACCCAAGAAGAGCTTGACTAAAGGGCTTGTCCAGGTGCTGCCATACGGCAAGCTGGGTGAAATTATCCATTACTGAAAAGTTCAGCGCTGGAAAGTTGAAAGAATATGTTTCTTATGTGAACTAATGTATCCCACAGAATCAATGTCTCCTGAAGACTAACAGCTCAGGTCTGGCACAGAGTGCCCAGAGGAGGAATTGGGGTGCCTGTAGCTGTCACGGATTCTCCTGGGGCAAACACACAAGTCTGGCTCCTGTTTGGCTTTGCCCATACATGAGGGATGTCTCATCCTGACCACAGCCACCTGGTTGTGCCAAGGGAGCGGAGGAGCCGTGCTGGCAGTGCCGGATGGCAGCTGCGCTGGGTGTCCCGGTGAGACTGTTCCCATCCAACACCGGGTGAACGTCCATCAGGGGAGGCAGCACCAGGTGCCCGGGTGGCAGCATCTCCATGACTTTGGGCCAGAGGGGTTTCTGCCTCTACTCGGTTACCTGTTTTCCTGGCGCTTATGGGTATTTGATGTTTTGGAGCTATATCTCCCCAGCCAACAAAAAAAACATCTTTAAAAGTAGGCACCATTCAAAAGTTGCAGGGCAGGGAGTTGCCAGACTGAGCATGGTGGTTAAAGCTTTGTTTCCTTTGGAAACCAGGCTAAAAATACCCCGTTCCTGACTGACAGCTCTGTCACAGCCAGCAGCGTGCAGGGGGAATGCAGGGCAGCTCCTCCGCAACCCGGCTCTTGGCTGATCCGTGCAGCCGTGCACACCGGATTTCAGCTGAAGAATCACTGACCTTTCAAAGACCCTTACCCACTGCTTGCTCAAGCAGCAGCCAAGGCTCTGATACTTGGCTCCTGATTTTTGCACTATGCCATTTTTGGTGGCGATGCCATTCTGGCAGCTTTGGAATTGCTGGAAGATCCGTGTGATGCCCACAGAGCTGCAATTCTCAGCTCCCTTCCAACACCTCTGTTGCCTGTCCCATCCTACTTTTCACCATATAATGCCCCAGGCTGCACCTGCATGCTTCAAATTACAATCACCTTGCTGATCCTGTCCATTTTTGTCTCTTTCATGACAAAGGTATGAGCTCATTTCAAAATGCTCAGATACGTGGGCATGCTCTAAACCAGCGAGCCTTTGCTGCCTGCAGGTGTGCAGCCTAGGACACGTTTCAACAGTGCTGCAAACTGTCAGCAGTTTGAAAGAAAATTCAAATTATTAGGCCAGATCTTGTCAAATCCTCTCACCTGGTGGAGGAAGTCTGTTTATTGTACTGGGGAACTAAGAGCACTCATGGAAAGTAGGTCTAGTTTCACATGTGCTCTTAGTCTCACACTAGACAAGCTTCTAAATGACACGTATCTGACTCTTGTCTCTAGTATAGACTTAAGAAGAAAAGCTCGTGCATGCTGGGGAGAAATCCAAAACCTCAAGGTAAGGAACTAAACTCCAAATTGCATTTAAGAGATCTAATATAGTGGGCTGGCTTTTCTCAAGCAGCAAGAATATACTGTTCCCATTGACTTTGCAGACTTAGGACATGAGACGTCATCTTGGGGGAAAAAGAAAGTCAGGCTGTACATAGGACATCAATCTGGAGGCCCTCATAGGTTCAAAAGTTTGGCTGTGATTTTTGTAATGTCTCCCAAAAGCTGATGTGGATGCAGGGTCAGATGTGACGATGTTACTGCTGCTCCTTCCTTCCCTGGCCTCACCTCCGCCACAGCGATGGCTGGAAGAGGCAACGCTGAGTTTGGCTGAATGCTTTGCTAAATAAAAGAACAAAAGCTCTGTTTTGCAGGAGTGGCGGACACAGCGGTAGCTCCCCAGACAAGCTGCTAGGCTGGTACAAAGTACGGCATCACCAAAATGTCACTGCACCTACAAGCATTGGGGACCGTTGCGCTCATCAGCCCAAGACTTTCCAGTCTGGTGGCTCACAGAGGCTTCCCCAGCACACACAGCAGGACATGTGGATGATCTTTGCAAGACCCCCACGATGAACATCCCCTGTGCTTCAAGGACAAAGAAAGCTAGAGGTCCTGGTTGTGCAGACAGTTCATGGAATGGAATCAGAGCCAGTGGACAGACATGTGGAGTCTTCACCCAAAAATGGGGTGGAAAGGGCTGGTCATCCAAAGAGGTGGGAATAATGCAGGAGTTGCTGGTGACACCTGGGGCAGGTCAGAGCCCAAAAGGAGCAGCAAGCTGTTCTCTTGCGTCAGTACATTCAGAGGAGCAACCAGGCTGTGTCTGGCAGAGTGACAAAGCTCCTGCTTTAATGACTCATTTCAGAAGAACAGCTTCAGTAAGCAACAATTTTGCACTTTGCTGTGATTTCAGAGGGTGTGAACTGAAAAAAAAAAAAAAAAATCAAAGGAATGAATTGAGCCCAACTGAGAATTGAGGTCACTTGGTTGCAGGCTTAGCCTTATGCCGTGAGCCAGGGGAGGGACACGGGGAAGACCAGCGCACACAGGGTTAGGGTCCGAGACAGGGTTAGGGTTATCTTAGGGTTACCCTTATCTTCTAAGTGTTCAGTGTAGTTTGTAGTTGCTTTTGGTAAATATGAGCAGATCTTTACAGCTTAAAACTTTAGGAAATCTAGCTTACCATGCAACACGAAGCAAAAGTATATTGAAAATCATACAGCCTTATATTCCTAAATAATTCATTCTATTTAGTCTGCATCTACTGAAGCTAAATGATCAATATTCAATTTAAATTGGACTCATCCACTGACCTCTGAGTAGCAAAACCATTGCCATACAGCTCACTTATTTAGCAGGCTCCAGAGCAGGTCCTCATGGGCTTTTAGCACTTTTGCAAGAGCGTGAAGCGCACGCACTGCATGTAATTGTCTGTGCTTACCTTCCAGCTCTGTTGGGAACATCCCCAGCATCGGCACCTTATTTTCCGGTGCTGTAAAAAGCATCCATTCAGTGATCACCGACATCAAAAGGAGGAAAGACAGCCATGGAAAGCCATGGCATTCCCATTTGCTTTCAAAGAAACACCATCTTCTTTCCACTTCCAGCTTGAAAGCGAACGATTTTGAAGCCCAGGAGAGTACCACCAGCCTACCCACTGGCTTTTTGCTTTTTGTTTGCTCCCTCCATACACGACTTTTCTTCCTCAGCTTTCTCTGAGCAGCTTAGGAGTTGAAGATGAGCTTCCGAAGGGGTAGCTGAGGCTGCAGCCTGGGCTGCTGCTGCCCTCTCCTGGGTCCGACACAGCCAAGAAGCCAAGAGCTGCCTTTTTTGTTTGTTTTTAAAAAGATTACTGCAAGCCTGGGTGCAGGTCACCCTCAGCAGGTCCCCTTGCAGGGAAGGCATGGGGGCAGCCGCTGGGGACCAGTTCTCAGAGGGTGCCATGCCCAGGGACGCTGCCCAGGTTGGGTTGCCTGGCTGTGCCATCTGAGGATCTTCTTTCACCGCATCCCATCACGACTCCTGGCACAGTCCATGGCAGGAAGGTAGATGCCCGGCTTGGCCAGCCCTGACACGGATAACGGCTACACTAGCCCAGTATTGTGGGAACTCATGGTTTTTGGCTACCTGTTCTCTCTAGGATGGTTTTATTTATATTAAACTAAAAAGCCTTCAAAATCAGGTGCTACAGCTGATTATTTGTATGCCAGACAAGTCCCTGGATCCCTTCTCTGGTCACTTGCCCTGACTTCTTCATTGCCAGCTGAAATGGAACCTCCCACTCACACCCTGGCTTGCCCCACTGTGGGTCTACCCCACTCAGGACATGGCCGGAGGGGTGGGCACCCACCGCTGCAAGAGCAACCTCACCCCAGCTGCAATGGGGAGGGGACACCCCCGTCCCACCCCGAGCCTTTGGGAAGCTTCTTGTTGGTGCTTCTCCAAAGAAGGGGCTGAGGAATGATGGAGCCTCCCCTGTGGCACTGAGAGCGTTTAATGCAGCAGTTGGCTGACGGTTTCAGAAGGTGCTTAAGTGGCTTTATTACAGTATTATTGCCTTGTGAGTGGCTGGAAATTCAGCACTGGAGGACTCAGACACTCCAAGGTACCTGTGTAGCTCCTGCTTTCTTTTCAATAGGAGCAGAGGAGAAGGTGGTTTCATAGAATCACGGAAGGGTTTGGGTTGAAGAGCCCTCCCCAGCTCCCCCAGTGCCCCCCTTGCCATGAGCAGGGACATCTTCACCAGCTCAGGTTGCTCAGAGCCCCGTCCAGCCTGGCCTGGGATGTCTCCAGGGATGGTTCATCCACCACCTCTCCGGCCAACCTGGGCCAGGCTCTCACCACCCTCAGAGACAACAATTCCTTCCTCATGTTCGGCCTGAATCTCCCTCCTTTAGTTTAAAACCATCACCCCTTCTTCCGTCATAACAGGCCCCACTAAAACGTCTCCCCGGAGCTTCTCTTCTGCAGCTGAACACCCCAGCTCTCTCAGCCTGTCCCCAGCAGAGCTGTTCCAGCCTCGGGTCATTCCTGGGGCTCCCCTGGCCCCTCTCCAGCAGGTCCATGTGTGTTCTGTGCTGAGGACCCAGAGCTGGACCAGCACTGCAGGGGGGTCTCAGCAGAGCGGGGCTGAGGGGACAACCCCCTCCCTTCAGTGTCTCCCTCTTCTACCTACAGCCTGCCTTGAAATGGGAGACTTGGAGTCAATGATCTGGACCAACATTTCCCATGAAAGTCAGCCCACCTGTAGCCTAAAACAGAATAAGGCCCCAGGACCAAGGCTGGAGCTGATATCCTCCCTGCCACACAAGTGCTCCATAAACAGGATCGCACTGTGGATACCAAAGATCCTTCCCGCTGTGTCACCACATGGTGCTCCAGGGCCCCACGAGGCCATGGTGGCCAGGAGCAGGAGAAGGACACCCACGAGGTGGTGCCAGACCGGTGGGAAGGGACTTGGGGCACAGCACAGTGCCTGGTGGGTGGATGGGCCTCGCTTTTAATTACTCACCAGACCAGGTTGGTGGGGTTTTTTTGGTTTGGGTTTTTGATTTCTGGAGCTCACCCATACTGAAGTTAGCTTTGCACAATACTCAGGTATTTAAAAGCCAAATCAACCCACTTGAGAAAAATCGAGTGTTTGAAGAGCTGAGGAAGAGAGGCCAGGCTTCACGCACAGGCGGCAAAGCCCAGGTGTGAGAGACAAGGGGACATTTGTCCTGCTGGCTGCCGTAAGAACAAGCTGAGGGGGCAGTAATTCTTCCCACAAATGCTCTTCCAGTCAGGGATGGAGAACTCCATCACGGGCTATTAAATATGAAGCCCCTGAGCCACAAATCTTGCCCCAGACGGAAGTGTTAAACTATTTATGTACTCCTGTGTAAGAGTCGCTGCAGACCTTTGGCTGTTGCTATTGCTTTTTGAACGTTTTCCAGTCCAGCTATATCCTTCTCAGACAGGGAGAGCAGAAATGCATTCAGTGAATTATGGATGTGTAGAGAGCCATGATGATGCTCTCCCTTTTACAGGGTTCTCTATTTCCAAATGATTTTTAACACGAGCCTCTCCTTTGGACAGCTTTGGACTGTCAGGTAAAACCATGCTTTTATTCCAAGGAGGTAATAGCTTGGTGCACATTATAAGACTGTAAAGAGAAGAAAATTAAAAAAACGCATTTATCCCCATTCAATACTAGCTGCCATTTTACTATCTGCTCACACAGGATCTCAGATTGTTCACCCTGAATTACTAATAGTTTTGCTACCCCATGACCTGGGTAGGAGGTGGAATCTGTGATCTGGAGGGTTGTAGCACCAGGGTTTTGCCGAGCCTGGATGGCTGAATTCTCCCCCAAAAGCTGCTTTGTCCTTCCCATTGTCTCTGTTCACTCTTCACTCCCCCGCAGCAGCCAGAGCAGGAGGCAGAGGGTGTGCGAGGAGGGGACCGAGGTGGCTGGTCCTGGGGAGGGAGCAGTGGTGGCCCCAGCCTTTCCTGGTGCCGGAGGCAGCTGTGGTGGCGGTGGCCATGGCGATGGAGGCAGCTGTGGTGGCGGTGGCTTGTGGCAATGGAGGCAGCAGTGGTGGTGGTGGCCATGACAATGGAGGCAGCAGTGGTGGCAATGGAGGCAGCAGTGGTGGTGGTGGCTGTGGGGATGGAGGCAGCAGTGGTAGTGGTGGCCATGACAATGGAGGCAGCAGTGGTGGTGGTGGCCATGGCGATGGAGGCAGCAGTGGTGGCGGTGGCTGTGGCAATGGAGGCAGCAGTGGTGGTGGTGGCCATGACAATGGAGGCAGCAGTGGTGGCGGTGGCTGTGGCAATGGAGGCAGCAGTGGTGGTGGTGGCCATGACAATGGAGGCAGCAGTGGTGGTGGTGGCTATGGCGATGGAGGCAGCAGTGGTGGCAGTGGCCATGGCAATGGAGGCAGCAGTGGTGGCGGTGGCCGTGGCGATGCTCCCCAGGCCGTGTCCCCATCCTGCTGCACATGAGAGTGTGGCTGAGGCGGCTTGTCTGTGTGCTCTGGAGCAGCGGTTGATGGGGCACAAAGGGTGCAAGGAGTGGGGAAGCTTTTCCACCTGCTTGCCCTCCATCTCCCCCACTCCTGGCAAATGCCAGCCCAGCCTCTGGGCTGCCTGGGAGCGCTTGTCCTCATCCCCAGGAGCTGCAGGCAGGACACTGAGCAGCAGCGGCTTGTCCCTCACCCTCGGGATGGGGAACGAGTGGGACCACACACCCACAGCAGCTCCATTCCCTCTGAACGAGCAGAAGCCTCCCGTGTGCAGCACAGGGAGGTGTGATGCACAGCCAGATCAAACAAGGAGCAAATTCTTAACGCTCTTAGTATTTAAAAGCTGGTGTGGTATCAAACCCTCTGGGATCTGATACCTTTTGTCCCGCACTGATGGAGTGGAACAGAACAATGTCTCTTTTCCTCTCCTCACCCCTCGGCAAGAACAGTGTGTGCGATACTCTTGCACCCCCCCCCGCCCTGCCTGCAGCAGGATTTGCAGGGCAGGTCATGTCGTGGTGTGACAAACTGCTTGATGAAGGCTTGGGGAAGCTTTGTCTTATCTGCTCATCCTTGCTGCCCACAACCGGTCCCGCACTCTCGCCATGCCGCTGGGTCGCGGTCCCGCCGCGCCGGGCCATCTGCTGCCGGCAGCGCTGCCGGTGGCCCCGCGTTCCCCCTGCTTTGTCCCGAAAACCAGGACTCAGTCTGCTGCGATCCCCAGTGCTGTGGGATTACCGGGCACTGGCATCTGGAGCTCAGATTGCCAGCAGGAATTTGCACATACCCTCTTGTTTTAACTTGATTTTCGTGCTGTTAGGCAGAAGACAAATCTTTGTAGAAAATATAAATGGAGTATGGTTGGGAGGCTGGCATGAGCTAGAGGTGTGTGCCCAGGCTGGGGGGGTTTCACTATATCAAAAGTGCGTTGTGGGTGCAGGGTGCGGAGCCCAGCCCAGCCCTGTGGCTCCTTCCCACCGGAATATCTCTGTGCGGGTTTCCCCACACAGGAGAGCCTACCTGAGCACCACCGAGAGGCTCGCTTGCCAAACCACTGAGACTTGGTGCCACAGAGCTCCTTAGAAGGGAGAGGAGATGCCTTTAGGGGCTGAGCAGCTGATTTAAGCCCTGGAAGGCTTCAGGCAGGCTGAATTGGTTTTGTTCAGTGTCTGGGGGACTGCTTTGCCCTGCTTGGGCTATGAGACAGCCACACTGCCCAGCCTCATGCTTGAGGCACGGTCAGCAAGAGCAGCTCAAGGACCTGTGAGCAGCGTGGCTGGTGGCCATGCCTGGACTGAGGTGAGGTGCTGTGTATAAAGAATGCTAAGGACCATCCATCTCTCCACTGCCATATCTAGGGATGGAGTTTGGCTGGGTTGGGAGCAGAGCCTGCAAGAGCCATCAGTCCATTGCTGTCTCCAGCAGCATCATCCCTCCCCCGGCATGGGGACAGGGAGGGACACCCCAGCTTGCCCTGCTTTGGCCAACTAAAATAGAGGCCAACCTGAGTGGACTGTTCAAGGGTGTTGGAGCTTTTCTCCAGCGCACTGGGGGAAACACAGACCCTTCAACTGAGTCATGTCCTCACAGGGCAGCCCTTGCTCTCCACTCCCCTCCTGCAGTCTTTTGCTCCGTGGGGATTCTTCCCAGCCTAGAAATGGGTGCAGTAATTGCTGGGGGACCACTGCCAGGAGGTCCTGGAAGGGCCTTCAGCACCCTGCACCACTTCGGCCCCCACAAGCACACCCAGAGGCTCCCCTACAGCATCCATGGGGCAGGCAAAACAGCCCTGGCCAGGGAGGAACAGAAAGCAAGATCCTTTATTGTACACAGTACAGAATGTAATGCAGCTTTGCAGGAGATACATAGCCCTGCTGGAGTAGATTATTTCAAATCAGTCCTCAGATTAACCCCTTCTGCACTGTAGACCTGCCACACTGAGCAAATATTGAAAACCCTGGCCCCAAGGTGGGACCAAACACTCCCATAGTTACAGGCCACTGCAGACCCCATAGGGAGAATAACCCAGTCTACCCAGAGTTAATCTTCATACTTTCCCCCCCAAAAAAAGAATGAATCAGTCAAAAAAAAAAAAAAAATTCCAACCAAAGCTAACTAAGGAAGAGAAAAAATTTCCTATACAGCATTTACAACAAAATCATGTAGCCAGTGGAGGGGGACAGGCAGGTGTGGATATATGAGTGGTGGAGGAGTGTTAGGAGGCGCAGCGGGTACGGGGGAGCTGGAGGAAGGAGAGTACCCAGGACGGGGGACAAGGGACCCCAGCGTCCCTGCCCGCCGCTGCCTCCCGGCCCAGCTCCGCGGCTGTGCCGAGCAGGGGCAGCGCAGCCCCAGCTCCCCGGGGAACGAGGGCTCCAGCACTGAAATGGAGTGGACCAGATACTTCAGCAGCCATCCTGGTGAGCCAGGGTGCCGAGGGCCCCCTGCTGCAGACGTGCCACCAGGAGAGGGGGGAGGGTGGCCCCAGGGGCGCCAGGAACAGCAGCCAGACTGCTAAAAAGAGTTTTGCCTTAAAATACAAAAAAAAAAAAAAAAAAATCTACAAAAAATCAGTTTAGAAACTTTTTTTTTCCCCTAAAACATTAAAAAAAAAAAAAAAAAGAAAAAACAGGGTGTTAGTGTTGGTGTCAGGGCCTTCTCCCCTGAAATGCAACTCATGGCACATAGCCGGAGCTGGGGAGGAGTGAGAGGGGCACGGAGAGGACCTGGTGGGGCTGGGAAACCGTTATATCAGGTTATATCATGAGGGTGAGGAGGGTGGGTTGGGGAAGGCGGTAGAAGGCTCTAGGGGGTTGGGGTAGGATGCTGCATACATCAGCTCCGGGGTGCTGGCCCCCCCGCATCCCTCCTCTGTGCAAATCAAAGCCCTTTCCACCACACAAGGCAGCTACGCAGATCACGCTCGATGCAAAGCAGATTGTCGTGACAAGTGGCCCAGTGCCGGGGTGCTGCCGGAGCCCTTGCGGTGCTGGCGAGGAGCGGGGCCCGGGGCAGAGACTGCGGCTCCAGCTCCCGTCACCCAACCCAGCGCGCCGGTGCTTGGCAGGAGGTGCCAGCCACGGGCAGTCCTATGCACTAGCCCTTGGACAGTAAAGGATGGGAATTCAGTGGTGACACACACAGGGCAGTTTAGATTCCTCCGATTTGTGTGTGCGTGCATGCCGGGTTTCTGTTGTTGGGTTTTTTTTCTCCTTATGAACAGCAAAAAATATTCTTTAGAAAACCGTATTTGCCCCAAGTGGATGCGCTAGTGCTGGTGGCTCTGCCGGCCGGTCAGTAGGCGAAGGCCTCGGCGTAGGGCAGGCTGCCGCAGGGCTCCATCTCCAGCAGGAACGCCGGGCTGTCCTCGAAGTGCGTCAGCGGCACCGTCTCCTCCTCGGGCACCGGGCAGTCGGGCTCCGTCTTCAGGAACGGGCGCTGGTTGTCGGGGTAGGCCATGGAGAACAGAGCGTCGGGGTCGCAGACAAACTTATAGACGTACCGCTCGCCAGCCACCTGCGAGGAGGAGGAAGCGTGAGAGGTGCCCCCAGCCATCCCCCTGGGGAATAACCACTCCAGCACAACTGACACCGGACCCAGCCCAGTCCTGCTGTGCCCTGGGATGCTGGGGTGACAGTGGGGGACAGTCCCAGGCTCCAGCCGCCCCCCGGCAGGGTGGCCACTCACCTTCTGCATGATGCCCTTCTCATAGTAGTAGCGCAGGGAGCGGCTGAGCTTGTCGTAGTTCATGGCTGGCCGGTTCTTCTGGATGCCCCAGCGCCGCGCGACCTGCAGGGAGAAAGGCAGCAGCTGTGAAAGGTCCGGCCAGGGCTTGGACATGGGTCCTCAAAGAAAAGTCACCACCGAAACACGGGGCAGCGGCTTGCTTCTGGGGCTCGAGCAGCCGAGGTGAAAGCAGCACCTCGGCCCCAGAGAAGTTCCCTGCCTGCCCCGAGCACCAGCTGCCACAACGCTGCCACTGCCAAACCGGGGGCTGAATCAAAAGATGCTTGATTAGGGGAACCTGCCAAAAAAGTGGCTTCAAAAAACCACAATTTCCATGCATGGCGTAAGAGATATTATGGGGAATTACCCACAATGCGCAGCTCGGCGCTACAGCTGCTTTCAATTACTGCCCAAACAGCTTCTTCCTCTGTGTCACCCTCCTGCGGAGCCGCACGGCTCCGGCACAGCCCCGCACCAGCACGGAGCCGCCGCGGCGGCGCGGGGAGAAGCAGCGCAGGGGTCCGGGAGGGCGCCGCGGCTGAGCACCCCAGGGACAGCACAGCAGCGGTGCCACCGCAGACGGTGACCACCAGGAGCGGAGCACACACCGTGAGGCAGCAGAGGAGATTAAAGGCACATTTCCCCCGCTCTTAGCACAGACAAGCGCCTGGCGCTTCCCTCTCGCACTCAAAAGCTGCCCGGAGAGTAAGACACGTGTCTTACTCCAAGTGCGAGCGTCACCCGCTGTGTTTGGTGGGAAGGATGTGGCCTCCCCCACACCCCCAGGCTCTCCCCATGGCCCAGCCCTCGCTCTGCCACACTGGACACCGGGGTGGGACAGCCCCCATACCTCCTCAGGCTCGATCAGCTTGAACTCCATGCCCCGGCCAGTCCAGGCAATGAAGTGAGCATTGGCGGGGTCGTCGAGGAGGGTGACGAGGAACTGCCAGAGCTGCAGGGACCCGCGGCGCTGGTAGGGAGGGCCCTCGCGGTACAGGGTGGGCTCCTGCTTCACTTTACCTGCCCACACCGAGACACGGCTGGTTAACACCCTGGCTCTGCTCCTCTCCTGGGCTGTGCCAGCCAGGAGGGGACACATATGGTGACACCAGGCTCACCCCTGTGCAGGAGGCCACAGAGTCAGAGAGGGGAGAGGCACAGGGTAGCAGGGACAGGGCACAGCAATGGTGCCGAGCACCCATGTGGGACGATGCTCAGCAGCTCTCAAGAGCATCGTCCCGGCAGAGTGTGGCCAGTAAAGCTGGCAAGTGTGGTCCCTGGCCATGAAACTCCCTGCCACCAGCCCTGGTCACCCCCAGTCCTCTTCTGGGGCCAGATTCTTACCCTCCAGCCTCTCTGGTACCACGCACGTGTCATCAAAATACAATCGTGTGTCCTTTTCATAAGAAAATCCTAGGGGAAAAGATCCTCAGTGAGCACAGGGCTCCTCCATGAGCCCGGCCAGATCCCAAAAATCCCATGGCTTGGCCCAATCCAGCACCAAGCCCCCATCCCCCAAGCTGGCAGCAGCCCCATCCCCAGTGTTTTGGGTGGCATCACACTGTTTTTCAGGCTGAGCACTGCACAGTTCTGTCCCGCCTTCCTTTCCCCCAGGGGGCTGGGGGAACCAAAACCCTCTCAGCAGCTCTGCGTCGTATGTCATCCCAGGTTACGCAGCAGTGCCGGTGCTGCTCACACGTGGGCTCTCATGGGCTGCTCACGGGCACTTTTGGGGTGCCCAGCGGCTCTGCCAGCTGTGACAGGGGGTCTGCCTGCCTGAGGGAGGGACGAGAAGGCACATCTGTGAGCAGGAGGGGGTTGGGGACTCACTCACCGTCATGGCTGCTGGGGAACGGCCCCCGCAGGTAGGAGGACTGGCAGTTAGGCACTTCTGCGAGGGAGATGAAGGTGGCATTAAGGACACGCATCCCATGGGTCCCACACAGTGCTCAGCAGCATCTTTCCCCCTCCCCGAGCACATCCCGTGGCCAAGCTGGGGCAACCCGCCTCCCAGGCCCACCCTGGGTCACTGCACCCACCCCCAACATTTGAGGGAAAACCAGTATGATTTGGGCACTGGGGTGAGCACTGGGAACAAGGTCTAAGTGAGCTCAGATTTTCCCCACGTTACTGGGGCCCTGCGGGAAGGGAGGCATCGCCGTGCTTCCCCTGCCATCTGCTCAGCCGTGCCACCCTCCATCCCGAGGTCAGGGTATTTTTAGGTCCTAAGGCGATTAAGAGGATTTTTTCCGTGATGCTGGTGGGGTCCAGCAGCCAGAAATCACAGCTGGCCCCAGGCCAGGGCTGCGGTGGGACCCAGCGGGTGCTGCGGGGCACCCAGCCTGTGGCAATGGCGCAAACCACACCATGCGGCATCTGCTCTATGCCCCACACTTTGGAAAGAAAAGGGGGGAAAAAAGGAAGAGATCATATGCTGCTGCAGGTGGAGTGTGGTGTTGCCGTGGGGAGAAACGGCCCGAGGCTCAGCCCTGCGGCCACCCTGCTGCCCATGGCAGAGACGGCTCCGCTCCCCCGGGTGCCGCTGGTGTAACCAGTGCCCCTGAGCACCTTGCTGCCCCCCGACCCGCACCCACCTGAGTCAATGCAATAGTCCCGGGGCTCCTGCTTGATGCCCATGGGGGGCTGGAAGCTGTGGCTGGGGGGGCCAGGCAGGCTGTGGCCGCTGTGCTCGTAGAGCGGGTCATGGTACTCCTGCTTGAATCCCTGAGGGGGGCGTGGGCCGGGGGGGCCCAGCGGCTCCGACAGCTGCCGCTGGTAGACGGGGCGGCTGTCCCCCCCGACCCCGGGCTGCGGTGGGAAGGGGTGGCAGGGCTCCGACAGCTGCCTCTGAAACCTGGAGGCAGAGGGACATGGCGTTACTGAGGGCTGGGGGTCAGCCCCAGAGCAGGACCCCGTGCCAGCTCGGTGCCCTCAGCCCAGGGTGCTCCCAAGGTGGTTTGGGTGGCTTTGTGTCCCGCCCACAGCGGGCTGGGACGGTTCCTCAGGAGCACAGCCACCACGAGGGCTCATCCCGTGGGCATATTATATTTGCAAGGTAATTGTTTCCTACGTGGGAATCCAGGGAGGTGCTGGGGAGCCCCAGACCCCTCTCCACACTGGAGACCCCCGTGCTGAGGGAGCAAGACAGAGCGTGCGCTGCTGCTGCAAAGCACCGTGCACCGCAGTGATGGGGTATCTGGATAAGAGTGGGAAAAGGAAGCAAAAAGGCCCCCCACAACAGGAACACCTCTGTAAAGCAGTAACCCACCTGGAGTGGGGGGCAGAGCTGTGGGGCCTGGGGGATGCTGCGCTCAGGCCGGTGCTTACGCAAAACCAAATCCACCCCACAGCTCCAGCCCGCTGCTAATCCGCCTGCACGGCTGGGATTAAACCTTGAACTCCAGGGTAGGGAGCACTATTTTTGGCTCGGGAGTGCTGCCACCACCAGCATGGTCTCTCCTGTCCGTGGTGTGTAAAGAACCATCTCAAGGGGGTGCTGCCACGTTCCCTCGCCCTCCAGCACCTTGAAAGGCGATCTCTGATCCGGGCGCCCGGCTCCTCTCTGCCGGCCGTGCGCCATTTGGCTTTGTAACCGGAGCCCCGCCAGCTGCCGGGCTGGGATTACTCCATTTCCGAGCCGTGTCCCTCTGCCCTTCCTGAGTGAAACCCAAGCCCTGCGCTGGCACGGCGGTTCCCGCGGGGTCCAGGCCAGCCCCCCGCATAGCTTGAAGGTCGCCCAGAGCCGAGCCCCACTTTGCTGGGGAGGGATGCTCGCCCACTGCGGGCATGTCCCAAGGGTTCCATGGCCCCACCGTGTGGCGTTTGCTGGGCTGCCATGTCCAGCCCTGTGTCCATAGGGGACATGCTGCCACAGGTGACATGGCAGCCCTCAAAGCAAAGGGCATCCAGGAGGCCACAAGCAATGCCAGCGGTTGACTGTGACCTGCGCCATGTCATCAATGGCATGAGCAAAGGCAAGGGAGGGGACTGGCAAAGCCTCTGGGGACACAGGGGTGATGGGGCATGAAGCCACAGCTTGAACTGGAAGTGGGGAGCAGAGTCTCTCCCTCCACAGCCCCAAAATCCCAGGGATGCTACGTGATGCACAGCGGAGCTGAGGACCAGCCCCCAGCCCCGTGGGGCTCAGCTCGGCCGGCAGAGCTGCAGCGGGGGCAGGGAGGAGAGCAGGAGCGCTGACTCAGCACCAGCGCCCGCTGCCACATGGAGGGATGCAGGTGGCAGCCCCTGCCTCCCTCGCCGCTCCCGAGGGGGACGTGAAGGGGCTGCTCAGTGCCCCAGGGCCAGGAGCAGCAGGTCCTCGTTCATGGGGAGAACAAACCCAGAGATCCCAGGGGGAAGTGGCAAGTTTTGCCACGTTGCTTTCCACGGGCCTCTATGCAGCAGGATCTGCTGCACAGTCCGTGACCACAGCAACGGCACGGGCATCCGCCTTCCCTTCCCAAACTCGGAGGCCACTGATCTATCTCGACCGGACCAAAGTCCCCAGCAGCACCCGCACTATGCCAGCGCTCACTTTCGCGGAGGCAGCCTTACCTGTGCTCTGCGGGATACTGGTTCTCAGACATCATCTTTGGCATGTGCATGGGCGGGTGCGGCGGCCGCGGCACAGCAAAGGTCTGCGGCCTCTGCTCCTGCAGCGGGGCTGGGGCCGCCCCATGGGCAGCTGCCGGCACGGCCGGGGCTGGCGCTAGCAGGGCTGATCCCTGGTGCGCGGGGGACACCGGCGTGGCGGGCGGCGTTAATGGCTTGAACCCGGCGGGGGGCTTCCTGTCGTAGGCACTGCAGAGGGAACAGGGGCAGGGGCTGATGGCCACGCTAACCAGGGCACCTCCGCAGGGCACACAGTGACACGCAAGTACCCGCGCTGTCACCCCAGGAAGCTGCAGGCAGCGGCTGACCCACGATACCTACCAGCAGTTGTAGAGGCACTTGTCCCCGTAGCCAGCACAGAGAGCCTGCTCATGGCTGCAGGATGACAGCTCCGAGGAAGGGCTGTGCAGCTCCCGCTTGATCTTGGCCGGAGGTGGGGCGTGCAGGACCACTGCAGTGAGAGAGAGGAGGATACGGGCTCACCCGCATGGGACAAGGTGATGGGGGATGTCACCCCGGGCAGCATCTGCTGGGGTGTTCTTTGTTCGGTAATTGGGTGCCAAATCAACCCCGCAGGAGCAACAGGCAACAAAACCATAGAATCACAGAATCATTTTGGTTGGAAAGGACCCTCGAGATCATGAAGTCCAACCATTCCCCCACCGCTGGCACTACCCCATGTCCTGAGAACCTCATGTCCGTCTGTCCAACCCTCCAGGGATGGTGACTCCAGCACTGCCCTGGGCAGCCTGTTCCAATGCCCCACAGCCCTTTGGGGAAGAAATTGTTCCCCAGATTCAACCTCAACCTCCCCTGGCACATCTTGAGGCCATTTCCCTTTGTCCTATCACTTGTTATGGCAGGACGGTGCCTCAACAGACCCTGACATGCCAGTGGGGCGAACCAGGGTAGCAAGGCTGACTTCTGCAGGGGAAAACCAGAGCTCCCAGGGCTGGGACAGTCCCTCCAGCCCAGGACATCACTCACAGAGTGGGAAACGTTCTCTAATGGGATCTGAGAGGGGAACAGCACACGGTAAGAGGCGCAAAGCAAGGGCTGCCAGAGGGGAACGGGCAGCAGCTCAGTGGGATTCACCTTCCCCCAGCCAAGGGGACCCAGTTCCGGGGTGCCACAACTGTATCAGTTCAAGTGGCAAGCGTCCCATTAAACACAAATCCTTCCCAGGGCCCCCAAGCCCACTCGCTATATATAATTTTAAACCGAGTAATATACACTTAAGCTAATTAATTTCTAAAAGCAGGCACTCCAGGAAAGGGAAAGCGCCTCAGAGATCTTTACCTAAATAGTGCCTGCAGAGAAGAGCCAAGACTAATCGGAAGTGGAGTATTAGCTTCACGCAATGTCTAAACACAGCCCAGCTACAGTGGAGAGGAGCAAATAGCTCCAGGACAACTGGTCACAGCTTGCCAGGTAATTAGCTGCTCCCCTAATTTGTCAAAACCTTTAAAGAGCTGCTGACTCCCCCCTCAACGGCCCAGCACAGCTGGTACCAAGGGCATAAAACCCCCCCAACCAAGGAGGATTTGAAACATGAAGCGCAGCGCTGAGCCAGCACAGCCCCCCGCACGCCTTCCACCCGCTCCCCAGCCGGATTTACCCCCCTCCTCCGTCCCCCCGCCAGCGAGCTTTTGCCGCTCTCAGCATTTCCAGCCTTAACGGGGGGCCGGCGCGGCGGCGGCAGAGCCCGGGCTCCCCGCGAGCCCCGGGAAAGCCAAGTGGAACGGGTTTTGGAAGGGCTCCAGCTGCCTATCGCAGGCATGTTTCTCCCTAACAAGCTCCGTGTTGTTGGAGCTGGTTGTTTTTCCGCCAGCCGTACAATGGGGTCTGGTTATTCATTGAAAAAAAAGTCTCTGAGCAGGCACCACCCTCCATTCACAAACAATTTGGAGCGCTCCATTCATGCGGCCAGGGGAAAAAAATAAAAAGAAGAGAAAAATTTCCCCAGAGCTTTAGCATTGCCATTCAAGAAAGCCTTAAGATCCTAACAGAGACCAGCTGGCCCAGCCTGGACTTTGTGCAACATTTGAATTCCTTACACAAACACGGCGGGGCCGGCCGGGGCTGCTCGGCAAGACGCTCTTGCTGCCGAGCTCATGGCTGGCTGGGGCAGCGAGGCCGGAGCGCTTGGCAGCGGGAGGCTCGGGGGCACCCCGGCTGGTGGCGTGGCTTTTTGGGGGGTAAAAGAGCTGGTTTTGGGTCCCCAGTGGCCAGGGGGGGGCAGAGGAGGCAGCAGGAGGGTTCCCAGGGAAGGGGCTGCCCTGCCCAAACAGCACTTTGAACCTTTCTGGTCCTGTGCTCAGCGCTATAATTAAAAGCTAAAAAAAATTACAAAAATAGGCAGAGGGCACAGCTTAACTATAGATGGGGCCAGAGAACAAACCTCGGCACACCCGCACCGGGCCGGAGCTGCAGGAGTGGCGAGAGCACCCACGGGTGCCGGGCAGCCCCTCGCTGGGGGCAGGAGGAGGCTGGGCAAGGGGACCAGCCACAAGTGCCACTGCTGTGCCCAGCTGGCAAGGTGGCACAGACATCACACCCCAGCCACACTGGAGATGCCCCAAACATCAACCTCTGGCCAAGAGGTCTCCTGCGAGAAAGGTGCCACCCCAAAGCTGGTTGGGGATGCAAATTCCCACTGAACCCATCGGTGGGGGACAGGGCATGTTGTTGCCAACCATTAGCGCAATTGGACCTGTAAGAGACCAAGCGCCAGGACCAAACTCGCTGGCTTGCTGCTGGTCGCACCCGCTGCCCGAGCCATGGGAAAGGCGGCCAAACCACCGTTTCCAGCCCGGCCACCGGCTGGGGACCTTGGCACCTGCTCAAGCCGTCACCTGGGAGCCGAGCTCCCCGCCTGCCCCTCCATCCCCAGCGCTACAGGGCGCACCCAAGGTCACGCCAGGAGAGGAGCCAGAAATAGAAGCCAGGCTCCTGCTTTCCTTTGTTTAAACAACCCTTCCTCAAAAACAAACCTCCTGCTTTCATTGTGGTATGTAAGAAACCCGCTCTGTGCCCTGCTCGTGGCTTCAGCCATGTGTCACCCGTGCAGGGTGCCCAAGGTCCCCAGGGAGCAAAGCCCTGCAAATGGCAAAGCCTCTCACAGTGCTCGATCTCCCCAGCACGACCTCATCGCTCCTCAATTATTTAAAAATCTGACTGAGATAACACATTGTACATATTCCCTTCTCACCAGGATCGTGCCGCCAGAAAACCCACCCGGATCCTTGGCCAAGGCTGCGGCACGGTGAGCTCTGCACAGTCACCCCGGAAGGATCTGCCGCTTCTCCGGTTCGCTATAAAGCACCAAACCCGGCTGCCGGCTGCTCAGGTGCCAAGAACAACACGTCCCTCTCGCAGAGGAGCCCTGCTTTCCCCAGCCCCACGGTGAGATTTCCTCCAGCTGCTGTGCGGTGAGGGTTTTCTAGCAAGGCAAGAACGATGCTGCGGTTCAGAGCGTGTCCGAGACTCAACACGGCCCACGTGGCAGCATTCCCCACACCAACAGCGTCAAAACTAAGCCTGGTTTGTCCCTTTCTGCTGCTCCGCCGAGGAAGCTTGGCCTCGGGGACCCCAGGGCCATGGAGCTGGTTTGCTCAGGGTAAAAGAGAGCAGCAGCTTCCTCAGGGAAAAGGCACAGAGCAACACAACTGCAGAAACAGAGTCCAATGTGTATTCGCAAACATCTGTATGGGCTAGGGAAAGATTTCCTTTCCCCTGGGAGTTATGGGGCGCTGAGCCCCACTGTGACCCCCGCCTGGGAAAGGCACATGTTCCTGCTGCATGTAGGGGGAGGCTGCACCAGATTCATCCCTCTTTTTCTTTCTACACCACACACAGTTCAAAACGAGAGCGAAATGAGAGGATAGGACCACAAAGCTGTAAGCTAGAGACTTTTCCCTCTTTAAATGCTCTCCAGTGCTGGTATGGAAAAGCTGGGCTCCCCATCGCCCTCCACCCTGGTCTGAGTCCCACCCCAGCTGGCACGGCCCCTTGTGCAGCACTGAGGGAAACCTTTGCTTTGTCCCTGCCAGAAAGTTAAGGAAGGTTATCACAGCAGGAATATCTCCTTTCAAGTGACAAAGTCCTTTTAACATCGGGTCTACAGAGGCCAAGCAGGTCAGGAGAACATTTTAAGTCTCGACAAAATACCTTTTTTCCCCCTACCCCACCTTCCTTTCACTGCATCACCCAGAAAAGTTTCTCTCTTGTCTCTGAGTTCTCCAGGTTACAAGGAAACAAGAGACTGCCAAAAGGCACTGGAAACAGCTTCAGCTCTAAGAGCCACCCTCCCACGCACGCTGCAGTTTCTACCGCTCCAAGCAAGAGCTGCCGGGCTGCGCTAGGATGTCAACAGCCAGTTGCGTTTCTGACTCTGGGCTCGCCTTTTATCTCAGGGGAGACAAGGGAAAAAAGAGCATCTGAAACTTGGGCTGTCTGGAACAGTTTAATGGCAAGCTTCCCACTCAGAAGTAATCAAAGAGCAATAATTAACATGCGTTTGCTGTAGGAGAAGATACCCTGCTGCATGCTGTGACAAAGCTGGAATGAAAAAATCTGTTCGACTGCAGGCTAAATTTGATTTCCTTTAAGTTCTGGAGCTGGCTGGCTCAGCAGCAAAACCCAGCCACTAACAACAAGCTACCACTTCTGTTTGCCAGGTAACGACCCAAAACATCCTGATCCCCGCCACCTTCCCCTCCGACCCAGCCTCAGCGCCCAAGAGCCAGCGCCCGAGCACCACCCGCCGCTCCGCAGCCCCAGCCCTCGCCGCCAACCCGTTCCAGCAACAAACCGCGGCTCCCAACCAAGTCTCGCTCTTATGCAATTCAAGAGGGACGGCATTTTCACTGGCCTCCTTTGAAACGCGCTCGCTTGCCAGTGATTAACGCTGCTTAAAGCGGCTCAAGTTTCACCGCTCAGGTCCGCTCTTGCCAACAGCGCTGGGCCAGGGCTGCAAAAAGCTCCAGAAACTGCAGAGATTGTGGCTAAGCAAGGAGCCCAGCACGGGCTCTCGCATCCACTTGAAAAGGAAAAGGAGCTTTTATAAGCAAATCAACACTACTATGAACAAGCAGCGAGTCTCAGAGGAGCCCAGAGATCAGTTAGAGACATTTCCATGCGTTTGGCTATAATTTTCCATATTTACAAAAGACAAGACATTGCAAGTTTCACCTCGATGAACCCAAACCGCACGTGCTTTCTCCCGAAAGTCCATGATTTCATGGTTTCAACCCCAGCAACAACAGCCTTCCCAAGGAACAAGCTCCAAACCCAGCACAAGGTTTTGCACAGGCACCCAAACACGTCCCCCTCTGGAGAATGAAAACCCAGAACAATCACTTACAGTTGTCAGACTGGAAATCTGGGACAAATTGTTCATCATCAGGGACCTGAGCTAAAAAAAAAAAAAAAGAAAAAAAAAGTTGATTTATGCTGTTTTCAGTTCTCAAAAAAGTGCTCAGGGAGAGATTTTACACAGCTAAAGGCGGAGGTGAAGACTTGCCTTCAGCTAGCCAGGCCTCTTGGAGCTGGCTGAGATCCTGGAAGAGCTCTGGAACAGAGAGAAAGACTTATGCACGCCACAGAAGAATAAATAAAACTGCCATTATTCGCAGGATTATTTCTGAACAGACCAACGCGAGGAGAGCGGTCTGCCAGGGCTGCAGCGAGGGCACGGCCGCCCGGGCCAGCCCTGCCTACCTTCCGAGTCGTGCGCCAGGTCAGTCTCCAAAAATTTCCTTTTCCTATCGGAGCCCGGCCGGCCTCGGCCCTCCTCTGTGCAGGACTTCTGCGGGGAGCAGGGAGAGTGGCTTGTGAGGGCGCCAGCCTCCAAGGATGGGGGGCGCACCCAAGGACGGGGGATGTCCAAGCAGAGAGGGGGCACAGGGAAAACTTACCCCGGGGCCCATGAAGGGAACCTGCTGGTCGTAGAAGCCGTCCATGGTGCGGGGGAGGCGGGCAGTGCCCCCGGCCCGCTCAGCATCGACGCCGGCCCGGGAAGGGGGGTCCCGCCCGGGCTCCGGCAGGTGCGCGGCTGGGGGGGGGGGGGGAGGGGGGGGTGCGGAAGAGAGGGCGGGGGGGAATCAGGCCCTGGCTGGTGCCACCCCCGAGGCTGGCTCGATCGGGGTGCGCTTCCCCGGGGAGCCGGTCGCCGTTCCTGCCGTGGCGGGTCGCAGCCCCCCGGCTCGTGATGTCACTCAATTTCTATAGAAACGGCCGTGACATCACGCGCCGTGAGCCCGGGAGGAGGGAGCCCGGGAGGAGGGAGCCCGGGAGGAGGGAGCCCGGCCGCGCCGCTGCGCCTCGCCTCCCCCGGCCCTGCGGCTGCGTCCCGCCGCCCCGGCCGGTGCTCGGCGCTGCAGGGCCGCACCGCAGCCAAAGCCGTTCCCACGCCGCCCCGCGCAGATCCATTCATAAACTCCGCCCCCCCACACCTCCTACCCCGCGCGCGCTCGCGCGCGCCCCCCGCCATTCACACCGCGCGGCCCGCGCCATTCATAAACAACGCCCCCGCCTCTGACCGCACCGCTCCGCGCCGTCAGGCCCCGCATACCCGGCCGAGGAGCCGCGAACTCGGACCGGGACTGGGGCTCGGCCGCGGCGGGGCCCGGGAAGGCGCCGCCGCCACCGCTGCTCGCCCGGGGACCGCGCTCCGCTCTGCGCCGGCCCCGCCGCCCCGAACCAGCGGCCTCCGCTGCGCCCCGCCCCGCGCCGCTTGTTTACCCTCCGCGCCGGCCAATGGGAAGCCTCCCCTCGGATGCCCCCGCCTTCTCATTGGCTGCAGCGCCGCTAGGCGCCCGCCCGCGCGCCGCTCCGCCGAGCACCATTGAGGCCGTTGGGTGGGAGGGGGCGGCGGCAGCCAATGGGCGCAGCGGGATTTGCATGGGCTGCGGAGAACGTTTTTCATTCATAAAAAAATAGAAGGGGGAAGAGGCTGGCGGGTGGGGCTGGGCCAGCTCAGGATTTAAAGGGGCCGCGGCCTTCTCCGGGGGGCGCCTGTGCGGGGGTAACGGGCGATTTTAGGGGGCTGGTGGGACATCCCAGGCGGCCGGATCCGGGGGAATGGAGCCCAAAAACCCACCACCCAGCAAGCTCAGGAGATGGAATGGACCTTGGGCCTCACACGCCAAGGGGTCCCTTCTGCACATGTCATGGGTTCCCTTCTGCTTTCTCCAGCTATTGATTCGCACAAGCAGGACAGTGTCACACGGGCCCCACTGCGAACCTGGGGCTAATCCGTGCCCGAGTGCTGTTTCTGGCAGCCTGTCCCCTGCAGGGATCCTGCGGGCAGGTTTCCCTTTCCAAAAGACTCTTTGGCCATATAGAGGAGTTCCCACTTTCAGGGGCTTTGGGGCTGCCCTGGCCGTGAGTCCCCCTGAGTGGGTTTATGGACACACAAGCACTTGCAGGGCTGCAAATGGCTCAGAGGATTGGGAACGGGTTTAGGACAGAGCCCCGCTGCCAGAGGCCTGTCAGGGGTGCCACCAAGGCAGTGCTCTGCCAAGTGCCTCAGTTTCCCCATCTCTAATGGACGGTGGTGAGACCCTCCATGAGGACCTGCCAGTGGCTGCTCGCAGAGGATGAAGCGGTTTGCACAGGATAAATGGCCTATGTAGAGGCCTTGCTGGGAAAATCTTGCTGCAGAGGGAAAAAACAAGGGGCAATGCTCAGTTAAATGCTGTTCTGCTCAGCTTGGGAAGGAGTGGAGTCCTCTGCTTGGATACAGGGAAGATGCCCAGGGCTTAGGAAAACTGGGTTGTCCTCAGCATTTTGAAATCCTCTGCCTCTGGTCATGGGCTTGCCAGTGTCCTGGGACCGCTGCCCAGCATGTCTCTGGGCTTCTGGTGGGAATTTCTCTGCTGATGTTGGGGTATTGATGGGCTTCCAGAGACCCCCAGGGCCACGACTGTCCCCCAAGGCCACCATCATCTGCCAGGGATGATGCTGGTAATGGCAGGTAGCTCATCTCCCATTGTGTCCTAGCTGAAATGGGGAGAGGCTGCCACAATACACCGCCCACTGGGTGCCTGCATGTTGGCAGGGGGAGCATGCAGAGGGCACAGGGTGTCCTTGCGTCCCGGGAACACTCCTGGGGGGCTCTGCAAGCACTGGCATCTCACTTTCCCTCTGCATGCGGGCAACCGGGATTAAATCACCGCTGGTAAAATTAGCAGATGACACACGGGCGGGCAGGTGGCAAAACCTGGGCTGGGGAGCAAGGTGGGCTGCTGGGGGCGAGCCGGGCCATCACAGAGCTGGGCATAACTGCTGACCCAAGGCGGCCGTGGCCCCAGCACTGGCCGGGGGCTGCTCAGTGCCCCTGGGGCCTTGTGCTGCCACCCGGCACGGCGACAGGCGACGGGGGGCCAAGCACAGCCGTGGGGTGGGCAGGTGGTGGCTGCAGGGGGACCCTGGAGAGCCAAGGCTGGAGGGGGGATGGTGACCAGCGCCTGCTAAATTTAGAGCCTGCTCAGGGAAAAAAAAAACCAAACATAAAATACAAAATGGCAGTGTCCAAATTTAGCTGGTGGCAGGTCCTGTTGAGTGCTGCTCCATTGTGCTGCACTGACAACATCCCTTCGGCCCCGGTGCCCGGAATTGTGCACCCGCCGTTGGAGTCCCCAAAGGTGGGGATTGCCTGGGAATTGAGGATCCCTGGTGCACTCCAGGACCAGCCAAGTATTTCATCACCATCTTTATTTGAGGCAAGCCCACAGCAGCCCAGGTGTACACGGCAACACGCGCTACGCTACGGACATTGCCATTTCCATGCAGGCAACCACGGCGACGCACACGGTGGGGAGTGGGGCTGGAGCCGGCACTGGGCTGGGGATACCCTGGGGATGGGATTCCCCAGCTTTTGGGGGTCCCACAGCACAGTGCTGGCTCAGCAGGGTGCTTGGGCACCCATACTGGTGCCTGCAGCTGGAGGGAGGTGTTTGGGGGCTCCTGCTCCATCCTGCAGCCTTTAGAGGACAAATGGGCTGAAGCAAGAGACAGCAAGAGGGACAAGGGGTGTCAGAGCCTTGAGTGCCCCTTGGCTGCACGGTGTACTCCTCTGGGGAGCTGGGGACAGCTGGGCCGGTGTCCCAACCCCTGTAGGTCCCCTCCTAGGCTGGAGACCTTTGCACCATTGTACTGAGGAGGTCATTAGCTGCCAGGCCCGTTGAACTGTGCCTTTGGCACTGCAGGAGCGGGTGGAAGCTGTGTCCCCAGGGGGAGGTGGCAGGGACTGTCTCACTGATCATCAGAAGGGAATGTCTCTGTTGCAGCCCACCACTCTTGGCAGCCTGCTGCTGGTCTGTCATGGTCCTGCTGGCCCGTGCTGGTGGCTCTGCAGGACACGTCTGAGTGCTCCCCCTGGAGCTCCGAGTGCTCCTCACCCCGGCACGCTGCCGGACCCATGGCTGTGGGTATGGGCACAGTGCCCAGCTGCTTCCCCCGGCTCCACCACCACCGATGGCAAAGCACAGCAGAGCCCCGTGTGCTGCTCTTTGCTTGGAGCCCAGCAAATCGTGACCAGGCCTGTGGGGAAAACTGCTTCTGACTCCACACAGGCACTTTCTCATCAGAGCCCTGGGATAAAACTCCGGGTGGAGGCCAATCAGGCAGGGAAACGGAGTCAAACCTGCTGCTGACCTTGTTCGTTGCCATCCCACAGACCAAGCCCAGCACCTGCCTGCCAGCAAAGCTTGGGAGATGGCTGAAGTTTTTCTTTCGCCCTCCCCAAGCACAGGAGCCGTGAGGCACAGAACCCATCTGTGACACCCAGCGGTTATTTGGCTTCGCTCCCCTACACTTTCACCTGGCTACTCATTAACAGCGGCCCGGGGTGATGAGGAGGAGGGTGGAGATATATACGGTGGGTGCCGGTGTGCGCAGGTCACGGCTCTGCTGAACTGCGGTGACCTCTGCACCTTCTGGACGGGTTCTTGAGGCGGCCTGGGGGTCTGGAGCCCGGCTGGGCTCCTCTGGGGACCCGCTGCCTCCTCCCGTGTTGCAGAGCCAGCCCAGAGCTACAGCTTGGCTGGGGGCACAACAGCACTGTCCCTGCCTGGGGAGGGTGACAAACCACTCCCTGTTCACTCTGAAACATAATGACAGCAGCACTCTCTGCACTGCTGGGGTGATGCTATTGAATGGGGACCTACAGCATGAGAAGGGACCGGGTTCTGGGTCACTGGGGAGGGCAGGGTGGCTTATCCCAGATGGGGGTTCCTGCAGCAGGGGCAAAGCAGGGACAAGCAGTGGTTTTCCGGCCTGCAGCAACATCCACGGGGCATACGCCGCTCCCAATGACACAGGGGAGCCGCCTGGGAGCCGGGGCTGGTTCGGGAGCTGGACGTGCCCCCACGCAGGGCAACGGCAGGAGGCAGCGGGCGCCTGCAGAAGCAACCAGCGGCCCTTTCCGTGGGCCCCCAGGAGCACCGTGGAGCAAGAACACATCCAGCCCCACCGCCTCCTCCAGGCAGGTGGCCATTTACTGGTCCCCATCTCATCCCAGGGTGAAGCTGCGTCCTGTGGTCTGTCCCCTTACACCTGGTTGGGGACGCATGGGTGAGGCCACCAAACCTGCCATTGCATCCCGGGCAGGCTCTGGCAGTCGGCTGGGCGAGGAGAAGAGGAGCAGCCAGGCGGCAGTGTCGGCAGCAGCGTCTGCGAAGCTCCTGGGCTTTGGGGTGGGCTGGGGGGAGACGTGGCTGCCAGCTCCCCCCGCTCCCTGCAGCCATCCGGGGGCATCAGAGGCAGCGTCAGTTGTTGTGAGGAGAGCATCGGGCTGGCAGAGCACAGGAGGAGCCGGGTAAAAAGGTGAGGGGGACACTTCCAAGTGAAAAGAGCTTCTGGATGTCTGTCCCCAGGGTCCCGAGCTGCTGGCACAGTCTGGCAGGCTTTAGGAGAAAGGAAAGTCCACATGGATGGAGGCGCCGTGGGTGCAGGTGGGAGGACAGCCAGCAGAGAAGGGAGGTGGCGTTTGTGTCCAACCCAAGTTCAAAAAAAGAAGGTGACCCCCAAAGTCCCCCCAAAGTTTGCTAAATAAATACATAAATATGAATAAGAAGCCCGGAGTCGGGGCACAGGGGTGTCCCAGGGTTGGCAGCTCCCTGCTAAAATCTCTTTTTTATCTGTTTCCACATCAAAACACAGTCTCCTCCTGTCCACCCCACGCTTGTCCTTGTGGCCGAAGCACCACATGTCCCCAGCCCGTCCCACACCTCGTGGCTCCCCGGAGCAGCAGTCTTTGCATCTGGTTCAAACCCACGGGAAGGCACGGCGGAGAGCACCTCCTCTGTGCTAAGAAAATAAATCACTTCTCCAAGGTGCAAGGGGGTGGTGGACACAAAGCCAGTGCAACAAAACATCAAGTGTCCTTCAACAGGTTTAAAAATAAATAAGTGAAGCTTGGCATTTTCTCAGGAGCACGTTTGTTTGCAGCATTGCCAAGGCTGGGGGGAGGAATTATTTAAATAAAGGGGAAAAAAACAGTAGTCCTAGCTCTGCTCCAGCAAATGGTTCCCTGTGTGTCAGCCTGCCTTCGCCCAACGCTGCCATCCCGGCTGGAGAAGATGCTTGCAGTGGTTGGGAAGGAGCCTCTAAGACCTTCCCAGGACAAATCGTCCCTGCCGGGCTTGGGGGGTGTTTTTTCTCCCCACTGAGGGCTTTGGGGACCCTCTGCAAAGGGACAGGGTGCTGGGTGCCTCTGGGCTCCTTGCACGGTGCTTAATCTCGAGTTCGGTTTCTCCTCTTCAGGAAAAAGAAGCTGCTCTTCTGTGGGGGGCCCAGCAGCATTGGCACTTGGCTTTTATGTGTAATTCTGACCTAAAAAGAAGTGAAAACCCCAGCTCAGCAAGGAGCTGCTGGGCTCTGAGCCCTCCCAGGCATTCCCCAGCCTGGAAGCAACCCGAGCAAGTGGGGAGCAGCTCAGCCCTGGGCGAGGAGCTGCCTCCCCGCAGACCGGGGTGCTAAATGCTGTGCTGCACGGGAGGAACAGCCCCGCAAGCCCATCCAGGCGGCGCTGGGACAGGCAGAGGATTCCTGCTCTGGGCAAGCTGCCTGCCAGCTGCTGGGGGACCCCACTGCCCCCACCCACCCGACAAAATATGAGCGTGTCCCTGTCCCCAGGGCCCTGCCTGCCCCGCTGCAGGGCTGTACCCGCCCTGGGGACTCACGGTGCAGGCCGGCTGCATCCAGGGCTCCCCATCCACCTGCATGGGCAGCAGCTTGGATGTCCTGCAAGGCACAAAGAGAGGGAGCGCAGGGTGACACAGACACCAGCTGTGGCCATCGGTCGGGCACTCAGCCAGGACAGGGACAAATACCTGATGGTGACGGATGAACACTGCGCAAGTCTCTTCCCAGCGCTCTTCAGCCCCGTGTAGATCTGCCCCATCTCCATCGCGCCCTCCAGACCCACCACCTCCAGGAGTTGGTCACTGAGGTCTGCAAGAGAATCATAGAATCATAATTTTGGTTGGAAAAGCCCCTCAAGCCCATCGAGTCCAACCATTCCCCCAGCCCTAGCACTGCCCCATGTCCTGAGAACCTCATGTCCGTCTGTCCAACCCTCCAGGGATGGTGACTCCATCACTGCCCCGGGCAGCCTGTTCCAATGCCCCACAGCCCTTTGGGGAACAAATTGTTCCCCACATCCAACCTCAACCTCCCCTGGCACAACTTGAGGCCGTTTCCTCTGCTCCTGGTGCTCGCTACTTGGGAGAACAGACCAACACCCTCCATGCTACAGCCTCCTTTCAAGTAGTTTTAGAGAGCGAGGTCTCCCCTCAGACTCCTTTACTCCAGGCAAGAGAAAGGAATCCGATTTGGTTCCCCCATCCCCAGAGATGCTGTGCCTTCCACCAGCATCCAAAACATCAGGGCCAGTGCACTGGGGCTGCTGGGTGCCCTGCAGGGCAGCCGGGTTGCTGGCACCTTGGGGACATGTCCCATTGTCCCCAGTGTTTGGACACTGCCCAATGCCACTGTTCAAAATCCCTGAAGCAAAAATACTCCTGGTCCAAAACTGCCCGGTGCTACGTGTCTGCAGAGTGGCAGCTCAGATCCTCACCAGCCCTTTGGCCACTTGTTTGTGGTGTTGCATGAAACGGTGGCAGAACCATGTGGCACCTGGGAGCTGGGATGCACAGGGGAAACCCTCCCTGGGAGGGATCTCCTCAAATCCTAGGACATCACCCCTTTTGCCAGCTCCTCCTGCTCTTCTGGGACACCTGCAAAGGCTCCCGGAGCCAGCACGACTCACTCCATCTCTCACTCCTTTCAGGATACTCTTTCACCCTAGTGGAAACCCCCACCAGAGAAGCACCCCACCCATGCACAAGTGGAGATGTGCCCAGGGGACAGACCCCACGGCCTCTTGCCACCTTTAGAACTGGCTTTTCCTCTGCCCTGCTCCCTGCTGGTTTCACCTGGGGAGGGACAGCTGGTGACAGCCTGGCATGGCTGGTGGCACCGTGGCTGTTTCCCACCCCAGCCCTAGGCTGCGGGAGGTGGAAAATCCGGGCACTTGGGCCTATTTTACTACCCGTTTTCCAATGCCTTGCTCTCTGTTGGGGAACCCCACCAGCACTTTGGGGTGTCAGTGCCCTGTCTCTGCCCAAGCCACCAAGATGCTGAAGGGAGTGGAGCATCTCCCGGGTGAGGAAAGGCTGAGGGAGCTGGGGCTCTGGAGCTGGACAAGAGGAGACTGAGGGAGGACTCATTCCTGGGGATCAATATGGAAAGGGGGAGTGTCAGGAGGATGGAGCCAGGCTCTTCTGGGTGACAACCAGTGACAGGACAAGGGGCAATGGTACAAACTGGAACACAAGAGGTTCCACTGAAGTACGAGAAGCAACTTGTTGGGGGTGAGGGTGGCAGAGCCTGGCCCAGGCTGCCCAGGGAGGTTGTGGAGTCTCCTTCTGTGCAGACATTCCAACCTGCCTGGACACCTTCCTGTGTAACCTCATCTGGATGTTCCTGCTCCATGGGGGGATTGCACTGGATGAGCTTTCCAGGGCCCTTCCAACCCCTGACATTCTGTGAGTCTGTGGGGACAGCACTGGTGGCCGCAGCAGCAGGTGTGAGATGATGGCCGGAGCACAGCGCAGGTGTCTTGCTGTTCCCGACCCCCCCGCCAGGCTGGCAGTGCTGTGAGGAGTTGGGGAGAATGCTCCCAAATGCCATCGGTGCCAGCTCTGCAGCTTTGCTTCCAGCTCCTCCTCTGTGGCAGCCAGCCCCACTGGCACCAGACAGGCACCCCCCGAGCCGTCACCTCCCCGTGCGAACCCCGCTGCCTCCCCCAAACCCTGCTCACCCTGCACGCAGAACTTGAGCTCCTTGGCGTCGGTGACCACCGTGGCGGGCAGCTTCTCCGGCGCTTTCTTGCCCAGGCGGTTGTAACCGCGCTGCTTCTTGGTCTCGCCCCAGAGGTTGGAACCACCGTACATGCTGGGGATGTTGAGGACGGCGATGCCCTCCAGGGATGCATTGCTCAGGTCGAGCAGGGTCCCGTCGCACTGCCGGGCACATGGGCAGTGTCAGGCAATGGGCAGAGACAGCTGGTGCCCGGTGCAGGGTGCCCAGCACCATGTCCCCAGCACCGTGTGCCCATCACCATTTCCCCAGCGCCGTGGTGTACCCAGTCTCCTCTGCCCACCGAAAGAGTCCCCAGCAGGGTCAGTCCCCAGAGCAAACCTGCCCCAGGGTGGCACAGGCACCTAAGGCCTGGGGGTGCAAACAAACACCGACCCCTCCTGACTTTGCTTTTCTAGGGCTGCCAACCAGCACCTCCGCTTTCTCTTCCAACCAAGATGATTCTATGATTCTGTTCCTTGTGCTGCTTTCCCCACTGTCACAATATGGGTTTTACTACATATCTGAGATGGCAGTTTCGAAAAACAAATTTCCTATGAGAGCACATAAAACCTCACCAGGCTCAGTGATGTGACCCTGAAGAGGATGCAATCCCACCTCGGCCCCAGAGCGACCTCCAGCCACGTTCCCCCAGCACATGCTTCCCCACCTCCCCTTGTTCAAATTGACTTCAAAAACTCCAGAAGTTTGTCTGCCCACAACCTAACTCGAAATAGTTTGTCTTCAACTACAATTTGGAAATGAGGCTGGAAGGAAATGACAGGAAAGTTGTCAGAGGAAAAAATGTCAGTTTTGGGAGGGAAAACCACAAGCCAGCACACAGGACTGGTATCCTGGGCTTTGCTGCTGTAGAGCGGGACAGTTCCTGCTGAAAATTCCCTGTAAAAGGTAGAACATCTCTTGTCTGCGGCTTTCCCACAGGACTGGAAGCAGCAGCCATGGAAATGCATTTCTTAACTTGAGGTCTCCTCCCTCTCATGCTGCCCAGACAAGGCTGGATCCTCTTTCTAGATAACTCTCCAGCCCATTCAAACCCAAAATCCATTGGAATGGGTTTTCTCTAGAGCATTTGGACATCCCTTTCCGCATCTGTTCTCTATCTGCCACACTACATTTCGGCAAATACCAGCACATTTTTTTCCTTGCATTTCAGGGATGCGATGGCATTTCTGCCCTCTTTTGCTTTGCCAAGAGGAACGCAAATGTGTCGATGAACCCCCAGCGCTGCTTTGATTTCAGTTGCTTTCCTCTAGCAGAGAGGGAAGGTCTTGAGCTTATTTTTAATGCCCTGAGCATTAAATGAGCAAAATGTCTCTTATGTTCAGATCTGCTCTGCCTCCCCTGATGCCCCAAGATTGTATTTTCAGCCTTGTGTTGAAAGCAAAAGGCAGGAGTCTGCTTGTTTGTGAGTGAAGAGCTGCCTCTCCAAGGCTTGTGAAGGATGTAAATCCCTTATTTCTCAATACATTTTAAAGATATTTGTAGGAGGAGAAAAAACCCTAACAGTCTGAGCAGTGGGTACCAAGTGAGAGGGCTCTGATTCCTTCGTGGGATGGACCACACATCCCATGCCCGGCCAAGCTGAGCATCGCCCCCGATCGCAGGCATCATTCCTGCCTCCTGCATCTCCCCTGCCCACTGCATCTCCCCTGCCCACTGCATCTCCCCTGCCTCCTGCATCTCTCCTGCCTCCTGCATCTCCCCTGCCCACTGCATCTCCCCTGCCCACTGCATCTCCCTACCCACTGCATCTCCCCTACCCGCTGCATCTCCCCTACCCACTGCATCTCCCCTGACCACTGCATCTCCCTACCCACTGCATCTCCCCTACCCACTGCATCTCCCTACCCGCTGCATCTCCCCTACCCACTGCATCTCCCCTACCCACTGCATCTCCCTACCCACTGCATCTCCCCTACCCACTGCATCTCCCCTGACCACTGCATCTCCCTACCCACTGCATCTCCCCTACCCACTGCATCTCCCTAGCCACTGCATCTCCCCTAGCCACTGCATCTCCCTAGCCACTGCATCTCCCCTAGCCACTGCATCTCCCCTGCCCGCTGCATCTCCCCTAGCCACTGCATCTCCCTAGCCACTGCATCTCCCCTACCCACTGCATCTCCCCTGCCCGCTGCATCTCCCCTGCCCACTGCATCTCCCCTGCCTCCTGCATCTCCCCTGCCCACTGCATCTCCCTACCCACTGCATCTCCCCTGCCCGCTGCATCTCCCTACCCACTGCATCTCCCCTGCCAGCTGCATCTCCCCTGCCAGCCTGCAAGGCAGCGGGTACCGACCCGGTCGCAGTGGGACAGGAGTGCGGTGGCTGCCTGGGCTGCAGGATTTCAGGGGATGCTGGCTGGCTCCTGCCTGAGGACACAGGGGGCGGGCAGGACCATGGTTGCCCACGCACATGGGTGCAGGGACTGATTTCTCCCCCTCCTCGCTGAGCGAGCCAGCGAGCTACAATGGGCTCTTTGAGCAGGGGCAGCTGACGGCGCGCTGGCAGCGCTGCTGGAAGTTAGAAATTTGCAGCTGGGGGAAAAAAAGCAAATTCATTTCCAGGAGCTGGAGGGGAACGAGTGCCAATTTCCAAAACAAACCTGCCATTTCTCTGCAAGGCTGACAGTTGCCTGGGAGCCGGAGGGAGGACAGGCTGGCGCTTTCAACTTCAAATACTGCGGGATTAACGCTTTCCTGCCAACGCGGCAACTCGCACCCATCTCTGGCAGCATCCAGCCCCGCAGACACGGACTTTGCCCGTGCTCTCTGCCTGCCGCCCTGTGCCCACCGCCTGCTCTGACTCACGTTGGCCCTTTGCAGCAAGTGCTGGGTTTTTCCCCTCATCCTCCAGCCTCAGTTATCAAAGGCTCCTTTATCAAGTGATAAGGAGAGGTGGAAGTTTACAGCGAAGCCCCAAACCCCCCCAGCACCAGCGGAGAAATGACAGTGCTCTTAGCAACCATGGGCCCTCCTCCCCACTCTAATTAAAGGCTGTTTCCATGTCATCCAAGGAGGACTGGGAGCAGCCACAGAGTTTACACAGAGAATATTCCAGGCACGCTCTCGAATACAGCTGGAAAGGGGGGGAAATACAGGGCTATTATTCTGCATGCAGCTGGCTGGCTTTGCAGCAAGAGCAGGTCCTGCCAGCCATCGTTTCCTGTGCCTGCCGCGAGGGGTCAACGCTGCCCTGGCACCCTCTGCCCGAACAGCCCTGTCTGTCACCCACGGGTGACATCTCCCAAAAAGCCTTTGTGCTGAGGCTAGAGCCAGGGACCATGCTGGGAAACCCACCTCCACCTCCACGTAGTCATGGAGCTTCTTGCAGGTGGCCGCAAAGGTCTCCGATGTCCCAAATTCGAAGTACCACAGTTTGTTCTTCATCCTGGGACAGAGAGCTGCAATTAGCATCCCGCTCGGGATTATACAGGGTCCAAGAATGTCAGGGACTGGAAGGGCCCTGGAAAGCTCATCCAGTGCAATCCCCCCATGGAGCAGGAACACCCAGATGAGGTTACACAGGAAGGTGTCCAGGCGGGTTGAAATGTCTGCACAGAAGGAGACTCCACAACCCCCCTGGGCAGCCTGGGCCAGGCTCTGCCACCCTCACCCCCAACAAGTTGCTTCTCCTCTTTAAGCAGAACCTCCTGTGTTCCAGTTTGCACCCATTGCCCCTTGTCCTGTCACTGGTTGTCACCCAGAAGAGCCTGGCTCCATCCTCCTGACACTCCCCCTTTCCATATTGATCCCCAGGAATGAGTCCCCCCTCAGTCTCCTCTTGTCCAGCTCCAGAGCCCCAGCTCCCTCAGCCTTTCCTCACACGGGAGATGCTCCACTCCCTTCAGCACCTTGGTGGCTGCGCTAGACTCTCTGCAGCAGTTCCCTGTCCTGTTGGAACTGAGGGGCCACCACTGGACACAAGATTCCAGATTGCAATGGCAACACGAGTCGTTGATGGAGACATGAGCCATCCTGTGCGGGGCCCACTGGTGTCACAGCTCTGAGACAGGGGTGGCTCGGGTGGCTCTGACATCCGCGAGGGGAAGGATGCGGCATGGGAGGTTCCTCAGCACAGAATCGGGTGCAAAGCTGTCACCTCTCAATGGGGCTGTCAGGAATGGGGGACTCCAGGGAGGGGTCGTCACCTCAGCACCCTGCCTCGCGTCCTCCCGGTAGCCAGGCCGGTGACCGCTGCTCATCCCCTGCACCCGCCGCTGTGCTGCCCTTCCAGGGGCAGCTTCCAGCTGAGGGGAGATGAGTTTCCAGAGCAGTGCTGGACACTTGGGTCCATTTGGGGTTTTTCTGAACATGGGGACGAGAGGTCGCAAGCCACGGCTCCTGCTGCTGTTACACCATTTCCACATGCTCTGAGCACAGCAGGAGCGAGCTGCGACCTGCTGCCTGCCCTGCCATCGCTGTCCTGCCCGCTCCTGCCCGTCCTGGAATTCTGTGTTGATTATAAAGCATGAATGAACATAATTGGGTGCGTGGCCAAGTACGAGCAGCCTGCCATGCTGCCTGGGGCCTGAAGGGGCACCCAGAGCCCTGCTGTGCCTGGCCCCTGCTGCCAGCCATGCCCTGCGTGTCCCCTGCCTGTCCCCTAAGGTTGGCTGAACACCAGGCCACCTCCTCGGGGCTGTCCTGCGGGGAGAGGGACAGGATCCGGCACGTCCCCTTGGCGCGGTGCATGGTGGCAGCAGGACACCCCCTCTGCATCCAGCTTTCGGGGTGACCACAAGCAGCCCTCACCTGCTGTTGAATTTCTCAGGGTGCTTTTCTCGCATGACGTGGAAGCGGTGGGCGATGGAGGCGTCCTGTAAGGAGGGGGAGAGCGGAGAGGTCAGTGACGCAGCAGGGACATAGAAACCCCCTCTCTGTGCCCCAAGGACATGTGCCAGGGTATGGGGGCTCAGCTCTTGGCCCTCACTGGCAGCCCCTGGGGGTCAGGAGCACAGCACAGAGACCACGCCGAGGTGACGGAGCCACCCTCAGCCAGGCTGCTTACAAAGCGCTGAATGGGCTTGTTAAGTGAGACGTAATTAGTGCACTTGGCTGCCTTCCCTCATCGCAGGGGCTCTGTGGAGGTGATGCTGGGAGAAGGAGGAAGGGCCACAGCGGGGCTCTGGGGACACACTCCACCCCGACAGCTCTCTGGTAGGGGTGCAGCTCTCCTGAGCCTCATCACAACGCCTGCCATGCGGGGTGGAGGGTTGTTTGAGCCCGACTGGGAAGCTGTCACCAAATGCCGCCCGAGGTGACATCCCCTGGCATTAGCAGGAGCTGATGTGAAATTAGAAGCATGCCGTGGTGGGACCACAGGCCCCAGCCGTGGGTGGACAATCCCAACCACAGACCCAGCCTGGGCAGAGGATGGGTTGAGAGCAGCCCTGAGGAGAAGGACTTGGGAGTGTTGGTTGATGAAAAGCTCAACACGAGCTGGCAACATGCACTCACACCCCAGAAATCACCCATGTCCTGGGCTGCGTCACCAGCAGCATGGCCAGCGGGCCGGGGCAGGGGAATTCTGGTGAGACTCCACCTGCAGTGCTGCCCCCAGCTCTGGAGCCCTCAAAGTAAGAGGGACATGGACCTGTTAGAACAAGTCCAGAGGAGGCCATGAAGATGATCTGAGGGCTGATGCACCTTTGCTATGAGGACAGGCAGAGAGAGTTGGGGTGTTGAGCTGAAGAAGAGAAGCTCTGGGGAGACCTTAGTGCGGCCTTTCCGGACTTAAAAGGGGCCAATTAGAAAGATGGGGACAGACTTTTCAGCAGGGCCTGTTGTGATAGGACAAGGGGTGATGGTTTTAAACTAAAGGAGGGAGATTCAGACTGGACATGAGGAAGGAATTGTTGTCCCTGAGAGTGGTGAGAGCCTGTCCCAGGTTGGCCAGAGAGGTGGTGGATGAACCATCCCTGGAGACATCCCAGGCCAGGCTGGACGGGGCTCTGAGCAACCTGAGCTGGTAAAGATGTCCCTGCTCATGGCAGGAAGGGCATTGGGTGGTCTTTAAGGTCCCTTCCAACCCAAACTATTCTATTGTTCTGTTCTATGACTCTATGCTGCAAGCCCACAGGTAGAGAAGTACTTTCTACTTCGCCATTCCCCCAAAGCCCTGCTGCTGCCAGGATCGACCCTCAGTGCTGGGGAAAGCCCGTATGGCACAGGGCTGACATCCTCCCAGGCTCCCTGACTTCCCTGCGTTAGGAAAACCTGGGGGAACGCAGGTCCAAGCACCAAAGACGGGCTTCGCCAATGGCTGCCATCTCAGCAAAGGCTTTGGACAGCATGTCCAGCAGATCTCAACCCGTCCCTGGGACCTCCCTCATCCCTGTTTAAGGTCCTCACATGGTTGCTTTTGTAACGTTCCCAGCTGGGAAGAGAGAGAGTCCATGCCTGTTTATGCATTTAAGTGCTGCCATTACAAATGACAATAAAACCAGAGAGACAATGCCAGGAGATGGAGGGAGGTTGAGAATATGAGCAAGTAAGAGTGAGGAGGGAGAGTCCCTGGACTGGGAGATTCAAGCTGAAATGTCGATTTTGACTAAACATTTAGAAAGTTTATTATCATCTCCAAGAAACGTCACAAGGAACCAGCCCCTGCTCCTGGGAACTAACTCGGGGCTGGCTCAGCAGAGGGCTAAAGCTGACTCTAGGAGGAGATGGGGGAAGCAGTGGGGGCTGGCACCCCTGGAGCGCACCCGCCGGGCTGGATTGCTGCAGCAGCTTCACGGCAGCTGAGGCATTTCCCAGCGGCTGAGCAGAAACGTCCCCGGGAATCCCCTGCTGTGCATGGTCTGGGGCTGCGGCTGGACTGCAAACCCTGGACACAGCTCCTGCGCCCCGCTGGCTTCCCAGCTCTTCCCTCTGTGGCTCCGGTGGGTACAGCATGCTCTGCGTACCACTTACTAAATGACCTCAAGTTGCACCAAGGAAGGTTTAAACTGGGTATTGGGAACAATTTCTTCCCCAAAGGGCTGTGGGGCATTGGAACAGGCTGCCCAGAGCAGTGCTGGAGTCACCATCCCTGGAGGGCTGGACAGACGGACATGAGGTTCTCAGGGACATGGGGTAGTGCCAGGGGTGGGGAACAGTTTGACTCTGTGAGTTTCAGGTCTCCTCCAACCAAAATGATTCTGCAGTTCTAAGACTCTACTAGCGCTGTGCTGTGCGTGCTGTGCTCTAGGCTGTCCCCAGGACCCATCCCTGCCCCGCAGCACTCACCACCCCAATGGAGAAGTAGTTGTTGATGATGGTGGATGGGACAGGGTCTCCGTTGGCCTCTCTGTCACTGGGAACAACATCTATCTGCCAGCGGTCCAGCATCACCTCTGTGCTGTGCTCAATGTCTTTCAGGACCTTCATCAGGTTGCCTCCTTCATAGCCTGTAGGGAAAAGCAGGCGAGCGTCTGAGAAGGATGATGGAGGAGGAAGAGGAGCACAGCCATGTCACGTGGCGATGGAGGCAGCTGGGTGCTGAGCAGCTGGCGCAGCCCAGGGTCACCAGTGAGATGCCTGGCTTGTCCTTGCAGCAGTGGCAGAGATTTCAGCTAATGGCACAGCTCTCCCAGGTGTAACACGTTGTTGGGCAGGACCTGGCTGACGGAGGTTTAGAAAGCAGCAGCTGCTTTTTTGGAATCATAGAATAGTTTGGGTTGGAAGAGACCTTAAAGATCATCCAGTGCCCCCCCTGCCATGAGCAGGGACATCTGCACCAGCTCAGGGTGCTCAGAGCCCCGTCCAGCCTGGCCTGGGATGTCTCCAGGGATGGTTCATCCACCACCTCTCTGGCCAACCTGGGCCAGGCTCTCACCACCCTCAGGGACAACAATTCCTTCCTCATGTCTGGCCTGTATCTCCCCTCCTTTAATTTAAAACCATCTTCCCTTGTCCTAGCTCAACAGACCCTGCTAAGAAGTCTGTCCCCATCTTTCTTGTGGGCCCCTTTTAAGTATGGAAAGGCCACACTAAGGTCTCCTGGAGCTTCTCTTCTGCAGCTGAACACCCCAGCTCTCTCAGCCTGTCCCCAGCAGAGCTGTTCCAGCCTCGGGTCATTCCTGGGGCTCCTCTGGCCCCTCTCCAGCAGGTCCATGTGTGTCCTGTGCTGAGGACCCAGAGCTGGAAGGGGGTAGAGGCCCCATCAGGAGGCACCAGAGCTGAGATGTAGCCCCGTCCCTCGTCCTGGGATCCCTCCCTCGCTCCCCCGGGACAGCACCCACCCAGCTGCACCTGCTGGTCCCCACAGGCTGGCTACCCCGGGCGATGCTCGCCTGGCCTCACCTCCTCCCCAGCGCAGGCACCGGGCCAGGTCGTTGCCTGTTCCCAGGGGCAGGACAGCCACCGGTGGGTGCTTCACCAAGTTGGCCTTGTCTGTAATGCAACGGGAAAGAGAGGTTTGGGGCTGCAAGGGCTCATTGTCCGCTTCTCTCCATGTCCCCCTTCGGCTGGCACCCCAGGTGAGAGGACCCTGACAGTGATGTTGTTGACCCTGCTCTCACTGGGGAATATTGGGACCCCATCGCTGACTGCCGATGACGCGGGTGCACGATGCTCTGTGGAAGCGTGGCCACCCCTCCCTCACCTATGCAGTCCAGGATCCAGCCCACCGTGCCGTCCCCTCCGCAAGCCAGGATGCGGAAATCCGGAGTGTCCCGAAAGAAGCTCAGCCTGGAGAAAGCCAGGAGAGACAAGGGGTGATGCGGGGGAGAGCAGCGGTCGGCGAGAGGGGGCAGAGGATCAGCCGCAGCATCTCCATACCCCGGCGCGGGCCCGCCGCGGTCCAGGTTGTACACTTGGCGTGGGTTGAGCAGGTAGTGAAATTTCCGAAGGACTCTGGGGAGCAAGAAGAGTGAGGGATGATGCTGCAGGGGCTAGTCCCTCCCAGGAGAGCTGCCGGGGCAGCCCCGACCTTCTGGGGACGATGCTCCCCCAGGGCAGGACCCCACCTACCGCTCCCCTTGCCGTCCTCCGCTCTTGGGGTTCACAAGCACCAGGAGAGGATGCGTCCCGGGCCGAGGGGTGATCTGGAGGTGGAAAGCACAGATGCAAATGCCTGGCTGCTGCAGGGCTGGGCACAGCAGCCCGGCACGGGACCCTACCTGCAGACCTTGCCCATCCACCGTGGTGGAGTTGAACTTGAAGGCCTGGTTGTCCTCGGGGCTGGTGCTGGCAGGGGAGTCACTCTCCGATCTCCGGCAGTGGGACTGCCTGTCCTTTGGGGAACAGAGGTGTGGATGCACCCACTGCCCCAAGCCGGCAGCACCAGCAGCAGGGGGAGGCAGGTTGGCCGCGGTGACCCCCTGCCTGGCCCTGGCTGCCCGCCAGCAGGAACGGGACACTTACCAGGACAATGGGACAGATGTAGGAAGGTAGCAAGATGTGGTCCCGCAGCGGGCCCCCGTCGCACTCCGGCTTCACGTGGGAGGCACATTTGTTGTGGAGCTGGAGCGGGCAGGAGGACAGGATGTCAGGCAGGGGACACCAGGCTATTTGTCAGCCCCGCTCCCCTGGGGCTGGCCGCGCGGGGCGCACCCCGGTCCCCCCATGCTTGGATACTCACGGTGACTTGGCACCAGACGCAGTGCAGGCCAGTGATGCCCTGGTAGCACTTGATGCTCTTGTGGCACCTGTCACATTTGACGGGGGAATTGCCCTCGATCCAGGTGTGCTGCATCACCTGCAAGGCACGGAGCAGGGCACTGCGGGCACAGCCACTGATCCGCGGGCATCTCCTCTCCCCTAAGGGCTTCTACCGTGATTTTGGAGGGTGGTCTGTCATGCAGGGATGCTGACTGATCCAAATCGGCCCCTCCCACAGCTGCCTGCCCTCCCTGCAGCACATTGGGGACACCCTTGTCCCCCTTGCCTGGAGCTGCAGCAAACCTCAGGGCTAGGGCTCCAGTGGGTCCCTGGGGGCTGGGAACAGGCACTGTCCTGCCAAGATCTGGATGCTGGGAACGTCTGCGAGCTGCTGCTCAGGACCCAAGGGGCAAATCCCAGGGGAAAAAAATGAGGGGGAGCCGTGCATGAGGTGGAAGGGGCAGCTGCTGCCAGCAGTGCTGCCTCTGGGGGTGCTCCATAGGAAACATGATGACTGCCTACTCACACTCATGTTTCTCTTGGATTTCACGTAGGTGCTGATGCAGGAGGCGATTTCTTTGGACACGCACCTCTCATGGACAGTGTACTTGCAGACTGGCAGGAGAGAAGCAAGTGGTGAGCATCACACCCTTAGCACAGGTGTTGCCCCCTCCCCACTCACTCCAGGCACCGACGGCAACCAGTCCTCACTCCCCGGGCTGCTGTGAAGGGTTGGGAGCTGGGGCTGTGAGGGTCTGGCAAGGGTCCGTGACTCACAGGAGCAGCAGAGGCCCTGCTTGCGCACCCCGAGCAGCATGGTGCGGCAGAAGTTGCAGTAGGCAGGTTTCTTGAAGTGCTTCAGCCTCCAGGCGTGTTGCCCATCATCCTTCACATTCTGCAGGGCAGGAGAGGGGGGTCACTTCTCCACTAGGGCTCCCAGCCCACTCAGCTTGCCACTTTTTTCACCTTTTCAGCCCGTAAAAGCCCCCAGCGTGGCTGTAGGAGTTGGCTCCCAGCAGGACCACAGGCTCGCCCTGCTCCCCGGTGTCCCCCAAGCACCCTGCCGCCACGGCCCTTGCTCCCCAGGCACGTCCAGCTCCTGGCACCCAGCTCTGGCTCCCCACAGCCCCTCGGCACGGCTCGGATGTGGGGACGCTCTGCTGGTGTTTGACGAGAAGGAGGTGACTTCACAGATGGGGCCGGGCCAACCGTCACCACGCAGTGACCAAAACAAGTCACTTGCATCTGGGTCCAGGCATGAGTGCTTTGCTGAGGCCATGGAAAATTCCCTGTTTTCTTCAATCTTCCTGCCAGAACCCCAGCCCCCACACACCCCTCTGTGAGGAGCAAACACCAGGATGAGCACCAGGGAGCAAAAGCCCAGATTTTTCCCTGCGGATTATCAGCCGATGGCCAGGGATGCACCTCAATGAAATAAAGCCCAAAAGGATGAAAAAAAAATAGCACAGGCAAACAAGGTGGGGTCCCAACCCTCTCCACTTCTGCTCTTTGAAGCTCTTCCCAGGAGAGGAGCTGGCATTTTAGATGCTCATCTTATTTTTGGATTAAATATTTATTGAACCAGAGTGTGCTACAATCCCAAGAAGTGAGCGCAGTCTGCCTGGGCACGGTGACTGGCAATGACCACAGTTCAAACGGGGCTTGTGGAGATGTGGGGGGGAAGGCTGGTCAGCAGAGGTGGGGCGGATGTCTGCAGGCGCCAGGGAGCTTGGGGCTGGTGTCGAGTGGGTGCACGGCCCATTGCTGGGGGTAGGGTGCCCTCCCATGGTCCCTGGGTGCCCTCCCATGGTCCCTGCACGCCCTCCATCACCATCCTCCACTGCTGCCCTCCCCTCCCACCAGCCCCAGGCGTCCTCCCGGGAGCAGGCAGCGCGGCTGGATGAGACCAAACCAGGTCCCCACACGGGCACTCACCGTCTCCATCCCCAGTAGCACCAGCAAAGGGATGGTGGTCATGCCGCCCCGGATCCACTCCTCCAGCGTCACGGTCCCATCGTGGTCATAGTCGATCTCCTCCATCATCGCCTTCAAGATCTGGAGGAGGGAGGAGCCGCAATGGCATGGCGATGCCACCCAGGAACCTCTCTCCATCCAAGAGCCCCCGTGACCCCCTGGCTGCCCCAGCCCCGGCACTCACGGGTTTCAGCTCGGTGGAGTCCCACTCCAGGTACTCGGCCACGTGCACCATCTGGTTGATGATCCGATCCAGCTCCTTAGCACAGAAAGACAACAGCTGTCCCCGGGCGCTCAGGGACAGCTTTGGGTGCCAGCGGCGCATCCAGCCTCACACACCCCAACCAGGGATGTCTCAGCTCTGTGTCCCCACATACCCAAGGCTGCCCCAGACCCACCACCACATGGGGGGACAGGACACCCCACTTGTCAGTGGGTGCTGTGTGCTGTTTTATCCTCTGAAAATCTGCCAGAAAATCAGCATTGTGTTTTTCCTAGGAAAAAAACACTCTGATAAAACAGGTTTTGGTTTGCAACAGGTTGCAAGGGGGATATACCCAAAGGACAAAGAGAAAACACCCTGGGGGGGCAGGGGGATGCTGTGCACGATTTTTCCTTTTCTGAAACAGCGTGATCTGATGTAGAGCTAAAATGACTGGTGGGCAGACTTTCTGGAGTTGCTGTGTGACGCTGCAGGGCTCAGTGATCCCACAGCTCCACAGTCCCAGCAAATGCTGCTGCCTTCCTCCTCCCTCCCCACGTCCTGTTTAGCCTGCAGCACCTCCCTGAGGGCACGGGCATCCTGACAGGACCCTGCACGTCTCTGCCAGCCCCCCCTGGCTTTCTCTCCCGAGGGAAGGCTTACCGAGCTGTCCAGGAGGCCATTTCCATCAGTATCGTAGAGGCGAAACATAACTGGAGGGAGAAGAGAAGGCGGCTGCGGGTCAGAGATCAGCACTGGCGCTGCTGGGGCTGCCGGGGGGGCAGGAGCAGCGTTGTGCCTGCTCAGCCCCGCAAGACGTGATCTGAACGAAGCCCCAGCCCCCCTGGGACACAGGTTCTGGCAGGCAGGAGCAGAGGGACAATGCTGAGCACTTTCCTGAATGGTTTTAACCTTTCAACATTAAAAAGTGAGCAGGAGAGTCCAGCCCCACACCCCTTCTTGGATAAACCCCTAGGCAATGCCTGAGGCCACTGGTTCCCCCCTCCACACAACCGACCAGCAGCCCATGGCCCCAGGGTCCCACTCACACTCCAGCTTGTCCTCGGCACGTCCCCTCTCCAGCAGGGACAGGTAGCAGACGATGTCCTTCAGATGGACCACCTGGGCCAGGGGGGTGGGGGGCGGTGGCGGGGCAGCTTTCAGAGAGCTGTGGCTCTTCCGCAGGCTGAAGGGCAACCGTTTCTCCACTGTCTTTGTGCCTGCGGGCGGGGAGAGGGATGGCAGCCATGCACAGGGAGGGCAAGAGTTGTCTCCAGCCAGGACACAGGGCTGGCAGCATGTGAGCTCGGGGACAGGGACCCATTCAGTGCGGGGCAGGCAAGGTATGGAGCATGTGGGGCTGGGGGACACTGCAGGAGTGGGGCTGGGCACTGGAAGGGGACACAGGTCTGGGCACAAGAAGGGGACAGGGCTGGGGGACACTGCAGGAATGGGGCTGGGCACTGGAAGGGCACATAGGGCTGGGCACAGGAAGGGGACAGGGCTGGGGGGACACTGCAGGAGCGGGGCTGGGCACAGGAAGGGGACACAGGGCTGGGGGACACTGCAGGAGTGGGGCTGTACATGGGAAGGGGACACAGGGCTGGACACTGCCAGCCAGTTCCCAGGATGCAGACGGTAGCACCTGCGGCACTGCGGATGTGAGTGGGAGGAGCAGTGGGAAACAACAGGGACGTGCCCTCCCGGGGATGTGACCTCCTGGGTACAAGCACCCAGCCAGAAGGAACGAGAAGCTCGGCTGGCGGCGGGACGGCTTGCCGGTGTGCCAGGACACCCACGCTGGTGGCTGCCCGTGCCGGCAGCAGATGGCTGCTCCTGGCAGGAGCTGGGCTGGAGGCAGCCGTGAGTCCCCGCTCCAGCCCTCCGCTGCTTGGAGCTGCTGCCAGGTAATTAAGATGTTGACTGGCAGGGGCTCTGCGGGATGGGATCAGTGGCTTCGGTTTGCAAAGTGGAGGTCTCAAGGCACCAGGAACCCGCTGAGTTTGGAAGGTCACCACCACTGTGCCAGGGACCTGAGCAGTTGCACTGCCAGGGCAAGGGATGGCCCCACAGTGCGGGAAAACCTAGAGGGCTTGTCACTCCTGTGTCCCCCGGGGAGCCCCAGCCAAGCTCACCTGGTGACTGAGGGCTGAGCAGGGATCCGGACGAGATCTTGGAAGAGCCTGAGGAGTTGTGAGCAGAAGGGGTGCCAGCGGTGGACTTCTGGGACGATGACCTGGACCAGCTTGGGGAGGCATTGGGGATGGATGCTGGGGTGAGGGACGCCGGCTGCGGCTCAGCCACTCTGCTGGGGCAGCTCTTGGGCTCAGGAGTGTGTCGTCCCAGGGCACTCAGGAGCGTTTTCCCATTGATCCCTGCAAAGCAGACACACCCCCGTGGGCAATGTGAGACCAGGGTCCCTGTGCCCGGCAAGACTCTTCTTCCAGGCACCCTGCCTGGGTGCCAGCTGCGTGCCCTGCGATCACAGAATTACGGAAGGGTTTGGGTTGAAAGGACTTTCAAAGCTCATCTGGTCGCACCCCTGCCATGAGCAGGGACATCTCCACCAGCTCGGGTTGCTCAGAGTCCCGTCCAGCCTGGCCTGGGATGTCTCCAGGAATCCCCCCGGGGTGGCCAGGGAAGCAGAGGGTGGGTGGGCGACACACATCCCCTGCTCCGGCTTATACCACGTGCTCAGTGGCCACTCACACCTGTGACAGAGGCACAGGCCGCCTCAGTCAGGATGGAGACGCTGGCATGGGGTGACTTTGGCACTGAATGTGTGGAGGAAAGGGAGGAATCAGTGCGATGGCACCTAATGGATCCCCTGCCCCAGGAAAATCCCTCTCCTCCCCAGAGCTGCACAGGGTCCCCGGCAGCCCGTCCATCGGATGGGACAGAGCTGGGCTGCGTGCTGACCACTGTGGGTGCCACCCCACAACCTGGGTCCCCGTGGGGTGGTGTGGGAGGGAGCCCAAGGTGCCGTGGTGCCAGGCGGTGCCTGGCTGGGTGGCAGGGACATGGCTGGCTCACCGCGGGCATGGAGCTGTGGGACGCCGGGGCTCTGGCGCTGCGTCTCAGGGGAGGCCTGGCATATCTTCCGCTTGAAGGAGGTGAAGAGGTGTTGGCAAAGCTCTTCGGGCACATCTGCCTCCAGGTAGGTCTTCATGAAGAGGCGAAAGCCCTCATAGTCAATGGGCTGGGAAGGGGACAGAGGGTGATGGAGGCGCCCAGGGAGGGGGTTCTGTGCCCTCCCCTCATCCGCTGCAGAGTTGTCCGCTCCCAAAACCACCAGCTTCCCAAATACTACTGGTGGGATATCACCTAAATGGACCCAGAGGCCAGAAACGCCCCGTGCCAAGGTGTCAGGAGAGGGATGGAGCAGCGGCAGCCGGAGCAGGAGCCAAGGCAGCAGTGGGGACATGGTGGCATGGCGCTGGCGGGGGCAGGAGGGTCTGATGGAGCCAGGTGCTCAGCTCCTAGCAGATGATGGAGGAACTAAATACAGAGCTTCTGGCACTGCTGAAGGAGGCTGGAGGCGCTGGAGGCAGAGGGGTGGAACAAGCAGTGCTCTGAAAGCCTCCTGCTCCCCTGGGGCAGGGCACGGAGCAGCGGGACCCTCCAGCCCACCCCCAGCCCCCGAGCACTATTGTCCTCCGCGGTCTCCTCACCTCCTCCTTCTCCGCTGGGCATCCCCATCACATTGGGACATTGCTTTCCCGATAGATTTTGTGGCCCCAGCTGGACCAAGGGTCCTGTGGTGCCCTTGAATAGTGGGGTAGATTTGCTGCCCCTCCTTACTGCATTTAGCCCACGGATTTTTTCATGTTTCACCTCATTTGTAGTGATTACAGCCCCTGTGAAAGGCTCTGTCCTGCTGGCACACTAATAGGTCTCTGAAAGCACCACTTGGAAAAAACAACCCTGGCAAGAGCGAGAAGGCACAGGGTCATCCCCTGTCCCCGCACTGGCAACAGCAAAATCATTTGCTTTGGTAAGAGGGAGAAAATCCCTCCCAGCTTCTGCCTGGCAAGGTGATGCCCCAAAAGACTCTCAGCGAGGCAGCCTGCAGCTAACATGGGACGGCAACGTCCCTGCGATGGGGTGGGATAGCTGCACAGCAAGGCTGGCCCCCTGGACAGCAGGGGGGACACAGCTCCCAGCTGTGGGGACACCTTTCTCAGTCCCAGGAGCACAGCCATGGGACGGACAGACAGACCTGCCTTCTCCCACTTGCTTTTAATTGTGGGAGCTGGGCTGGGGGAGTCCTGGGAGGACCAGAAGCTACCGGTAGTATGAGGGAGGCTGGAGGGGACAGGGCCATACCTGTTCGGGGTTGTACCTCGAGAGGACGCCGTCCCCGTGGAACTCCTCCAGGACATCCTTCAGCTTCTTGGTGGAGTCTGGGGAGACAAAGGCATCGCACTGAGCAGGGCACTGCTGAGCCCCCTTTGCTGTTAGCCCACCAACAGGATGGTGGAGATGAGTTTATCTGCTGGATATACAATGACTGGTCCCCTTCGCTTCTGGGAAGAGGCCACCCATGCCCTGCTTTCCCTCTCCTGCTTCAGAGGGGGACAGAGTGCTGGGCAGTGCGCACATGTAAAGCTGGATGGTTCCTCCTCCTCCTACCTATAGGAAAATAAATGCAGAGCCAGAGAGAAGCTGCAATGCTGGGCAAGGAAGAGAGAGTTGGGGCGTTCAGCTGGAGAAGAGAAGCTCCGGGGAGACCTTATTGTGGTCTTTCGGGACTTAAAAGGGGCCCATAAGAAAGATGGGGACAGACATTTGAGCAGGGCCTGTTGTGATAGGACAAGGGGAGATGGTTTTAAACTAAAGGAGGGAGATCCAGGCTGGACATGAGGAAGAGATTCTTGCCCCTGAGGGTGGTGAGAGCCTGGCCCAGGTTGGGCAGAGAGGTGGTGGATGAACCATCCCTGGAGACATCCCAGGCCAGGCTGGACGGGGCTCTGAGCAACCTGAGCTGGTGCAGATGTCCCTGCCCATGGCAGGGGGGGCACTGGGGGAGCTGGGAAGGGCCCTTCAACCCAAACCATCTGTGATTCTCTGCAGCAGTGCTGGTGCCGGCTGCTCTGTGGGCAATGTAGACTTCAGTAAAGCCTTTGACACCGTATCCCACAGCATCTCCTGGAGAAGCTGCAGTTCATGGCCTGGATGGTGTATCTGCAATGGATAAAGAACTGGCTGGAGGGACAGGCCCAAAGAGTTGTGGTGAACGGACCAAATCCAGTTGTTGGCCGGTCACAAGTGGTGTCCCCAGGGCTGAGTACTGGGGCCAGTTCTGTTTAATCTCTTTATCACTGATCTGGACGAGGGGATCGAGTGCACCCTCAGTAAGTTTGTAGATAACATCAAATTGGATGGGAGTGTTGATCTGCTGGAGGGTAGGAAGGCCATACAGAGGGATCTGGACTGGCTGGATTGATGGGCTGAGGCCAAATGCATGAGGACAAGTTCCGGGTCCTGCACTTGGGTCACAACAACCCCATGAACGCTGCAGGCTGGGGAGGAGCGGCTGGAAAGGAAAAGGACCTGGGGGTGTTGATGACAGCGGATGAACATGAGCCAGCGTGTGCCCAGGTGGCCAAGAGGCCACCAGCATCCTGGCTGGTACCAGCACTGGTGTGGCCAGCAGGCCCAGGGCAGTGACCGTCCCTGTGCTGGGACCTGGGGAGGACAAACCGCGAATCTTGGGGGCGGTTTTGGGCCCCTCACACCAAGAAAGGCCTTGAGGTGCTGGAGTGAGTGGAGAGAAGGGAACGGAGCTGGTGAGGGGCTGGAGCACAAGTGTGATGGGAGCAGCTGAGGGACCTGGGGGGTTCAGCTGGAGAACAGGAGCTGAGGGGAGACCTTCTGATCTCTGAACTGCCTGAAAGGAGCTTGGAGCCAGGGGGGTCGGGCTCTGCTCCCCAGGAACAAGCGTCAGGAGCAGAGGAAAGGGCCTCAAGTTGCGCCAGGGGAGGTTGAGGTTGGATCTGGGAACAATTTCTTCCCTAAAGGGCTGTGGGGCATTGGAATAGGCTGCCCAGGGCAGTGCTGGAGTCACCATCCCTGGAGGAGTTGAAAAGTTGCATAGACAAGGTTCTTAGGGACACGGTTTAGTGCTGGAGTTAGGTTATGGTTGGACTTGATCTCAAGAGTCTCTTCCAACTGGAATGATTCTGTGACGTGGGCACAAAGCTGTCCCTGCCCGGCCCGCCCCACGGGCTCTGGGTGGCTGTTCCTGCCCTGCTGGCTCCCCCTCAGCAGCCCCCGCCGTCTCCAGGAGCTGCCAGGAGGGAGAATGAGAAGGGTATTGCTTTGCGTAAACTTCCAGACAAATAGTATATGGCCCATGAGTTTCCTTGGCTGTGTGTCCTCAGGGGTGGAGCGTCTGGAGGGACACTGGTCCTTCCAAAATTGAGAAATAAGGGAAAAAAGGATTAAAAGATCAGGGGAGGGCACGTTCAGCCCTAACCTTCAGACTTGTATCTCCGGGCATATCCATTTAAAAGGCTCTTGAACACACCAGCCCTGTAAAAAATGGCCAAATTCTTCTCTCTAAGCTGGGGGCTGTGCTGGCTTCTGCTCCCCCCAGCCCTCTGTGCAGGAGGCTCAGGATGGGGCTCAGCACCGTACCATGGCTGTCTGGGACAGCTGGGACAGGTTTGGGGGTCACAGAGCACAATGGGAGGCCAGCATGCACTCAAGGAGGGGGCTCCTGGCCCCAGGGCTGGGGAGGAGATACAGGGGGACCCCCCAGGCATGACCCCCCAGGCAGGAGCTGCCCACTCTGTGGGGAGGAGGCAGCTGCCTGCACTGCGGCCTCGCTCATCCCAATCTGACTAATGAAACGGAGACGCTGTCTGTGTTCTGAGCTCGGTGTTACAGATGGTGTTTTATGGTGTGCGACTCAAGAAAGCAAAGCGTTGTCCAGAGAGACAGGATGAGGTGCAGACAGTGATGCTTCGCACACTCCTCTGCCCGCAGTGCTGCTGGCGGGAGGCAGGGAGCTGTGGGCATGGGGACACTGCGCCCCCCGCGCTGACAGCCCTCACACGCTTCCCCTCACCCCTACAAAGATCAGCAGCCTCGGGGGGCTCACAGGGTCCCCTTTGCCCCCCAGTCCTGTTGCAACCAGAGGAGCGTGCCTGCCCCGGGGCCATGCCACCCTGCAGAGCAATGACTTTACACCCTTGCCCCTTTGTCCCACAGGTCCAGCTGGGCTGTCCTGCCCTGCTCTCAGCACCCGCCTGGGCTGCACCGCTTCTCCATCACCTGCCAAAACCAGCACACCTGCTCTCCAGCACACAGGACCTCCAGGACCTGGTTTTGGGCCCCTGGGCTCCCTCTCCAGCTACTCGCAGCCCCAGGACTCTGCAGCACCCGCCACCAACCTCCTCTCCTCGCCAGAAGCTGCAGGAGAGGCTCGCTCTGCAAAAGCACTAAGTAAAATTACCGCAGAGTGTTGTTGGCAGCCCGAGGCGAGCGGCGGAGCAGCTCGGCATGTTTGGGAAAAGCCAGTCTGCTTTCCTCGCTGGCATTTCACTTTGCTAATGAACGTGGGAGCCAGCCGCCTTCAGAGGGACCGAGCTGTGCTCACATGCACGTCCCCCAAAGCAGCGAAATCCTCCTGGGCATGTGGGCACGGGGGCCCTTTTGCTGTCCCTCACCAGCCAGTGCTGGGGGTTGAGGACCTTCCCAGTCTCTCCATCCAAAACCTAAGAAATCATCTCGTTGCCTAGGAGGACACCAAGGACATGTGGGATATCAGTTCAGCACAGGTCAACAGGGCTTTTAAAATCCCCTCCCTGTCCCGGGAGGGTGCACAGGGTACTCACAGTCTGTGTACTGCTGGAGCTGAGCGAACTCGGCGGGACTGAGCGAGATCCACCCACCATCGCTCATCTTCGGGTGGCCAGGGCCCGCGTTGGGGGGCCACGAGCCGCTGCGCTCCCTGTGCCCGGCTGGGCACCGCAGATCCCGCTCGGCTGTCGGTCACATCGGCACGGCCAGGGGCGCGGGGGGCTCTGGGCAGGCTGGCATCCTCCTGCTGAGCCCCTGGGCAGCCAACCCCACAGCAGCCGCTCAACACCTTCCTCCCTACAGAGGGGATAGAAAGAGGGGCGGGGGTCAGCAGTGCCCTGCCCGCAGCAGGCAGGGCTGGCTCCTGCCCACACAGGCGGCCCAGCCACGGCTGCGCACTGGTGGTCACCGGGGCTGGCACAGGGGGTGCATCAGCTGGGAAATGGGGTGCACGAGCACTTTTGCAGCCAGGGAGAGCCCCCGTGGTGGATGTGGGGGGCTAGGGGGCTGGCAGAAAGAGGGGCAAGGAGGAACAGAGAGCCCCTTGCTGTGTGACCGTCCCTGTGGCTCGGTGTCCCTGGAGCAGCCCCTGTGCCACCCGCAACAGCCGCAGTTCCCAGCAGCCAGAGGATGAGGCTCCACGGAGGCAAGAGAAACACCACAGGGAGGGAAAGGAGCCTGTCATCCTATTTACCCCCATTGTTTTCCAGGGGAACCCAGCGGGACAGGAGCAGAAGGAAGGACACAATTAATTAGAGAAGAAGCCGTGCCTGGAGGCAGGGGATCTGAATGAGTGGAAACTCCCAGCTCACACCTCCATCTCCAAAGCTGGTGGTGACCTTTAGCTGGCTCCACCGCCGAGAATCATTATAAATGAAAATCTACATTCAAATTGGGCAAGAGGGGAAAACCTGCACCACAGGGGAAGTGTCAGAGAGCCTCCAAGCCAGCGGCTCTCTCCAGCCCATCCATTTGCTGGCTTCAAAATTCATTAGCTTTTTCACTTAACCATCATGAGGGGAAAGGGCAGCATCCCAAGAAGGTGGTTGCTCTGCAAGGAGCAAGTGAGAGCAGTTTGATTTTGATTTTAAGGCTGTCTCTCTGGTAAATACTGGCTCCCTGTTTCCAGCAGCCTGAGCTGGGGGACTGGGGGAAGCAGAGCATGGGTGAGCTGGGAAGGGCCACGGGATTTGGGGAGCACCCACACCCCTGCGGCTGGCTGGCTGTGCTGCCCACAGCACTGTGTCATTCATGGGAAAAGGCATTTGATTAAGACAAGCACATCATTTCAGCGAGCTGCTGAGTCCCAGTGCCGCACCGACCCAGACAGTGTCCCTAGGGACAGTCACACACAGGGTGCAGCAGGGACAGGCACCATCCTCAGGATTTCCCCCCCAGCCTGTCTTGGGATAGACCTTCTCATCCGGCCCAGCTGCACAGGGCAGCCCCCCTGCAGTGCTGGTCCAGCTCTGTCCTCAGCACAGGACACACATGGACCTGCTGGAGAGGGGCCAGAGGAGCCACAGGAATGACACGAGGCTGGAACAGCTCTGCTGGGGGACAGGCTGAGAGAGCTGGGGTGTTCAGCTGCAGAAGAGAAGCTCTGGGGAGACCTTAGTGTGGCCTTTCTGGACTTAAAAGGGGCCAATTAGAAAGATGGGGACAGACTTTTCAGCAGGGCCTGTTGTGATAGGACAAGGGGTGATGGTTTTAAACTAAAGGAGGGAGATTCAGGCCGAACATGAGGAAGGAATTGTTGTCCCTGAGGGTGGTGAGAGCCTGGCCCAGGTTGGGCAGAGAGGTGGTGGATGAACCATCCCTGGAGACACCCTAGGCCAGGCTGGACGGGGCTCTGAGCAACCTGAGCTGGTGAAGATGTCCCTGCTCATGGCAGGGGGGGCACTGGGGGAGCTGGGAAGGGCCCTTCAACCCAAACTGTTCTGTGATTCTATAAAGCCGTGCCCTGCTGGGGATGCTGCTGCTGGAGGATGCTGCCTAGAGAAGCTCCTGCCCCTCTCCCCATTGGTTCTTCTGTCCCTTTGCCAGCAGGGACAGCCCTGGTGACACAGCCCATCCCATAGCCTGGGACTGCTTGGCTGCAGAACAAGCCGGGGGCTAAGCTGGCAGTGCCTTGGGGACCCCCCTCGAGATGACTGTGCCCGGGTTGCAGAGGACAGCTGCTCCAGGGCTGGGGGTGGCAATGCCACCTGCCCGCACTGTTCTGTCCTTGGGACACTCGTGTGGGGAGAACAGACAACCCTGAGGGAAATATCACCCCCACACCCTTGCCAAGGCCCTGCCAGCCCCCTGGCAACTCATCTTCATCCCTTTAGCGATCCCAGGAGCTCTTTGTCCCCATGTCATCAACTGGAGACAGGCTGGACACAGCAGTTTTAAGGCTAGGAAAAAACCTACCCCGTGTCTTCCTACACTGGCATTGCTTTCCTTCTTCATCTCAGGGAAAGGACAAGCGGGAATAGAGTGTTTGCACCTTTCCAGGATGAAGGGTTTGTCTCGAGGTATCTCCAGGCTGCTCCAGAACTCGGACTGCAAGAACCCCTCCAGAACTGCACACAGGGTTTCTCTTTCCTGGCAAATGAACTGCTTCATTTGACCTTTGACCAGAACCTCTTTTTTATCTGACGTTTGTGCATTTATAGAAGGAAAGGCTGAGAGAGCAGAGATAGCTGGGCCTGCATAAGAAAAGGTGAAGGGGGACCTGGCTGGCTCCAGCTGCTGGGCCACACGGAGCCCTCCCGCGATGGACGGCAGCAAAAATGTCCCCCAGCAGGTTATGGGACTGCACAAAGCAATAGCAGGAAAGCAAAGCAGAGCTAATTCGGCCATCCCAAGGGGCTTTCCCCCAGCAATTGCAATAACAAATGCCACTTCTGGCACGTTAGCCTTGGATTTCAGGAAGGGCAGGAAAAAGCCTTCTCTGGAATCCAGCTGCTGCTCGTTTGGCCGGCATCTGAATTGTCAGCGGCAAATTATGTTCTATTAAATCAAATTTGCCTCTCTCTATAAATAGCTCCCCTACTAGTGTTACAAATAACACCGGATTACCCTGCCTGAAAGCACTTAGTGAGATGCGGCCCCTCTCCCCTCCTCGCCCCGTGCTCGCCGGCCGTGTGCGTGGGCTTTGCCATTCTGCCTGTGACTCAGGGCGCTGGAGCGGCTGGGAAAGGGTGGAGGGGGGTGCCAGGAGGGCTTCGAGTGCCTCCCGAACTCTCCCAGAGGATGAGCTGGTGCCAGAGCCCTGGGGAACCCCCCGCAGGGAGCATCCTGCCAACCCCTGGGGTGGCAAGGTGTGATGCAGGAGGCACTGTGGGGAGCATCGCTGGGCAAAGGCGCAGCCCGGGGGGAGCCGTGTAGGGCCTGAAACATGTCAACAAGGGAGATGCCAGGCTGAAGCTGGCTATGGGCCAGTCCCCGTGGGCGAGCAGGGCGCAGGGAGCCAAGCCATGGGCAGCGGGCATGCCCGGGACCCAGGAGAAAGGGCTGCCCATAGACACCCCCAGTGTCCGCAGCTGAGAGGCTCCTGGGAGCAGCCCAGAGATTTGGGTTTTTGCAGAGGAGCTGTTTTTCCAAGCAGCCACCCCTGCCCACCAGCCTTCAGCCATCCCTCAGCCACCCGGCACAGCCGAGGCCCCACGGGGCTCACCATGGCTTTTGGGGGTGGCTCCTCCAGCACCCACCTGCCCTGCCTGGGACCAGAGCTGGTGATGGAGACCTGGTTCTGCCCACGCTGGGGCAGAGCAACCGCTCTGGTGGGAGCGCATCCTCCCAGCCTTCGCCCGGCTCCGCAGGGGCTGCAAGCGCATGCACTACCCACAGGAGATTTCTGCTTCAGATGCCCTTTGGGAAGGAAAAACGTTGGTTCCTCGGGCTCCAGGGGATGGTGTGAGGAGGGAAGGCTCCTGCTGTGGATTTGCACGCTTGGACACACGGGGGCTACAGCTTCCCCATGGCAATGGGTATGGCACTGGGCTGTTCCCCGCAGCCCTGGCTGGGCTTGCTAAAAGCCACAGGCACTCACGACATCTTCTCCCAGGCCAGAAACACGGTGGGTCCCTACAGGAATAGCATTTTCCAGCCCGCCTGCCCCATCTTTTGGAAAGATCAGCCTATTTTTGTGTTGGGTTGGGGAGAGGCCCCTGAGGCGGTGGGTGGAGTGTAAATCCCTCCTGTCCCACTGCAGCAAACAAACCCCAACCAAGTCACGCTCAAACTATTTTCTGCAATGACAGGAGAACGCGCTTTTCTGCATTTTGCCAGCCTGAGAGGACACTCAGGATCTGCTTTTTCCATTTTCCTTGTCTGTTGCTCTCTACACAGTCTTCCAGCCCTTTGACCACCCACCCACCCAGAGCCAGGCAGGCTGTCTGGGTACCTTGTGTCAACTCCACTTTGGGTGCTGAGCACCCTGAGGCACCAAAGCAATTAAACATGCTGGCAGGGGTGCCCAGAGCAGCCAGTCAGGCAGCTCCCCTTGACCCTGTGCCCATTGGCCACCTCTCATGGGAGGACAAGCTGTTCCTCCCCACCTGGAGCAGCTGCTTTGTGGCGCGCTGCGCCGCCCGCCCACTCCCCTGCCTTCAGCAGCGCTCCAGCAAACACAGAGGTGCACAACCCCAAACAAACCCTGCGCACACACATCTGCCGGGAGCACCTTGCTGGTACAGCTTGTAAGCAAGCGAGCAGCACTTCGCTGAGAGCTGATTCCCTCCCCCCGACCAGCAAAGCTGGGGACAAGAGCCATCTGCCACCACCGTGACCAGCTCCCGCCTGGTGGGTGCTCCCTCCCATGCAGCTGGGCAGCCACACGGGAAGAGGATGGTGGCCACGGATGGCCCTTGGCCCCCACGTTGGGCTGCGGATGTACTGACTCCCAGCTGGGAGAGCTCAGGGACAGTGGGGACCCAGCACAGCCCCCGCCGAGCTCAGCACCCCTGTCAGCCTGCCAGGGCCAGGACAGCTCAGCTCACACCCTGGGGACACTGACAACTTCCCAATTTACTACTTTTGCCTTTTTAGAGAATGATTTTTCTGGCTGCGTACGGAGCAGACTGGATCTGAGCTGGGGTTTGAGGGACACCCGTCCCCTCGCCATCTCCCCTGCAGGTCCCAGCCAGACCAGAGCTTGTCTCAGAGAAAAGCCCCTTCCCACGCTGCACGGGAGGCAGCAGCTGGCCCCGGAGCGGCATCCTCCCGGGGATCCTCCCCGGGCTGCCAGCTCCATCACCTCACACCTACGAACCCAGGGCTTCCCGCTGCCGGCACAGGGAAGCCCCAGCTCCCTCTCTCGTGGCAGAGAATCCCCCAGGTTAACTGCACCTTGTGTGGATAACGCTGCTTTCCAGGTGCTCCGAAATATGTTCTTCTCCCCTTTCATCCCCTGAAACAACCTGAAGAACAAGTTGCAGACAGCCTCTTTCTGCAGGCCAGGCGTGCTGAACACCTCCTCGGTCCTCCTGCCCTCCAAGAAAACTGCCCCAGCGATTTTTACTTAACAGGAAAGACACTAACGAGCTTTTCCAGCCTGACAACGCTGGGGAACGGCTGACTGGGGCTGGTTCCCTGCCCATCGAAAGGGCGTGTGGTTTTATAGCACAGCTGAGAACTGACACACGCTGAGACACCAGTGAAGATCACGGAGCCTCCCCGGGCTGGGTCCAAGGCTCGCTGGCAGCCATCTTCTCACCCTGGGGGCCAAGGGGATGCTGCTCTGTCGCCCCCCACCCTGAGGGCAGCTTTTCCCAAGGGCCGAGCCCCCCACCCGGGGACCCCCACTCCGCACCGTCGCGCTCCTTGTTTGCACATCCCTCCTCCCCAAACCCTGCCCGAAGGTCCCCGGCGTGGGCACCGGCCCGGGGGACACCGCGTGGGGCACGGGGATGGGGTGGCAGGGGTCGCCCAGCCGGTGCTGGCCGGGGCGGTCCCGGTGACGCGGGGGATTCTCCCCGGCGGGTCCGCGGTCCCCAACCCCTTGTCGCAGCCCCGTGTCCAACCCCCGCCGCTGTCCCCTTACTTGGAGGCGGCGGCACGGGGCCATCGGCGGCGGGACCGGCCGGGCGGCTCCGGTGGCGGCTCCGGTGGCGGCTCCGGTGGCTCCGGGACTGCCAGTTGCCGGTGTCGCTGGGCAGGTCCCCGCACCCTGGCGAGGCGGAGCCGGGGGGACGAGGGGGGATGCGAACAGGCCCAGCCCCACCGCTCCGCTCCGCCCGCCTCCGCCGGCACCGGCGGCCGGGAGGGAGGAGGAGGAGGAGGAGGAGGAGGAAGAGGAGAAGGAGGAGTTGGAGGGAAGAGCCCGGCGGTCCCGACCGCGCCCCCGCCTCTCCCCGAGCCCGGGGCAACGCCGGGAAGCGCCGTGGCGGGGAGCAGCCGAGCTGGGGGAGGACCGGGAGCCGCGTTTTCATCATAAAAGTCATTTATTATGAATTATTATTAATTGCCACCCCCACCCATAGCGTCAGGAGTTTTCGCATCTCCCACTGGCCCCGCAGCGTGTCCCGCAGCCCCGCCGCTCCCCGTCCCCGTCCCCGTCCCCATCCCCGTCCCCATCCTCATCCCCGTCCCCATCCTCATCCCCGTCCCCATCCCCATCCCCATCCCCGTCCCCGTCCCTCTCTCTTCCCTGGGTTTTTTTACCCTCCCGCACTCCGGTCTCTCCTGCTTTTGAGCAGTTTCACCCATGGCAAAGGTTGCTCTTTCCTAAGGAACGGAACAAACCACCGAAAACAAACAAATAAAAAAATGCCAAAACAGATAAAAAGCATTTTTATTTTCTTTCCATGACGCGTGTGCCTGCTTTCTCGGGGGTGACACTATTTCAGGCATGTCTGTTATTTATGTTTTGCTATATTTATATTAATTAGAGACGCCATCCGCGTATGTAGTTCTCCAACTTCAAAAAAAGCAGGAGAAGGGGACTGACAGCTGAGACTGAACTTTCTTTAGAGAAACAGGCAGAGAGGAGCAGAATCCACAGCTATAGATGTGCTCTGTGCGCTGGTCCTGTATGACGCTCCTGCTCCGTGCCTGGGATCTCTCCGGTCCCAGCCCCACTGGGACCCCAAAGAGATCGGTGGGGGCTCTGGGCTGGGAAGCTGAGGATGCCGTGGTCCCCAGAGTCACACCGTTTTTAGTGGAGATGGTGGCATTTGTGCCATCTGTGCCCGCATCCCTTCAAACCCACCTTGGTGATGGGCTGTAGCAAAGCACAGAGTCGTTTCACCTTGCGGAGCGGTGGAAAGAGGGTCCCAAGCTCCCCCACTCCTGTCTGTGCCAACAGGAGCTGTGACCTGTGCCCACACCCAGCCAGAGCGGGTCACCTCTGCTGTCCCCTCAGACAAGTGTCCCAGCCCTGTCCTCATCCTGTCCCATGGCTCTGGATCACTTCTCCCCCATCTCAAGGAGTTATTTCTGCAGGGAGGTGGTGTTTTGCCAAATATATGGGTGAGAGGAAGAGGAGGAGGAGGAGCAGAATGAGGAAGGCTCCTGGCTGGACACTCACCATTGTTTGTACCCAGGGTACCAGGGCACATTGGCTGACACCTGACCAGAGCTGGTGAAACCCTTCCTGCAAAGAGCTGCCAGACACAGAGTTATTTTCCCAGAAAGAAACCTTGCACCAGACGAACCCCTGCCCAGCTCCAGGCTGACCCCGGGCCTTGTGGGAGTGACGCGCTTGGGATGTTCCATCGCCTCCAGCACTGCTTGCTGGCCAGTAGCAGCCCCCAGGGCTTTCTAGATGGCTGGGAGCTGTCACAGCTTTTGCCAGTTGTTGGAAATGGCCCTCCATCAGTGATGCAGGAATATGTTTTTCTGGTTGGGAGTCCAGCTTGTCCATGAAAAGCCGATGGCCCAGCCAGGATGCTGCATTCCCTCCCTCTGCGCTGCCTTTGCTAAAGCCCTGCCCAGGCTGCTGGTGAAACATGCCTGGATTGAGACAGTTTCATTCTTTCCTTGCATCCAAGTAGATACTCCTTCCAGGGATTAATTAGTGAATTAAAATGGTAGAAAGATAAAATTGCGATGATTAGGCACAAGCCCTGGTGATGACGTCTCTCTCCTGCAGATCTGTGTGCTGTGTCCCAGCACATCCGCACATCCCTCGAAGGGCTGCGGGCAGCGGATTCACCCCCCAGATTGATTCCCTTAGTGGGAAAGACGCTGGGGTTGTGCTGTGGGTGAATGACAGCTACCTATGGGTACCTTAAACACCCCTCCCCAGGCCCAAAAGCCTCGACCACTGCTCTGCACCCGCGAGAGATGGAGGGTCCCTTTGCTGGGGCACCAGCAGCCGTGGGCTGGGGCTGCGAAGCCCCCAGGTGCTGTATCCACTTATGTTGGAGGTGAAAAATTCAGGTCCAGATAAATGGGAAGAAAAACTTGCCAGCATGGGGATGCTGCCCTATTTAATAATCTCTCCCTCCTGGGAATTTGTAACTTGTCCCTGGTCCCCATCCGTTCACCAGCACCCTACCCGCAGACACCCACGCTGCCCGAGCACAGCGCTCCTGCCAAGCCCTGCGGCTCCGGGCTTTGCTCTCCAGATTAATGCAAGCGATGTGCTGAAAGCTGGATCGATTAGAGCTGCAGCCCGGTTTACTCGCCTCGTCCAAAAAAGCTGTCATATTTTGCCTGGCAAAAAATTGTCTTTCCTAAACCTGAGTCACTTCTGATTCCTTGTTCTGATGCTCAGTAATTTCTTCTTTTTCTCTGGTTCCCCCTGGCAGGACCCGGCAGGGTGGGCAGGTGAGGCAGCAAACACAGGGACCTGCAGCTTTGGGGGCTGAACCTCCCCTGGTGTGCGGGCAGAGGCACAGGAGGACAAACCTCATTGTGGGGCTACTCAAAGGGAAGAGGATGCTTCTATCCGTGCGACAAGCAAGAGAGAGGTTTAAAGTGTCTTTTCATCATGTTGGCAGATTTGGGGCATTTTAATCAGCTTCTTTTCTTGCTTTAACTCTGGTTAGTTTGCTCTTGAAATATTGACCCAAGGCAACAGTGAGGTTTGCTGCTAACTCAGTTGTGGTGCCTCCTCCCCTGCTCTGTTACGTAGGGGAGAAGGAATCCCCAGCAATCATAACTTGATTATTTTACTGAACATGCGGTTACAAGTGGGAACCGCAGAGCCCGTTAGGGCTGTGAGTAATGAGCACTGCAGTCACGATACAATTAAAATGAGCCCGGGCTCCCCTGGCCTCAGCTCTTGCTCCAAAGATAAGGAAAAGCTGTTCGCCTGCCCTTGTTATTTCCCAGTGATCAGAGAAAAGGTGACAAATTTCAGAGAGGGGGAAAAAAATTCAAACAACACCAAAACCAAAAAATAGCAACAAAACAAATTAAAAACAAACAAACAAAAAAACCCCTCATCCAAACCTCTTGAGAAATTCTAGGCTAAATTATTTTTTTTAGAGTTTTTGTTCTGCTTGGTGTCAGTGATGTGCGGATGGGGGGGATGAAGGACAAAGCTCTGCTGCTCCTGCCTGCGAGCGGTCAGCAGCATGATATTGAGTTGAGGTGAACCTGGAGAGCGGCAGATGAGGCTGGAATGAGAAAACCCAGCAGGGATGGGATGTCCTCACGAGGGACTCATCGGCACAGTCGGGAGATGCCACTGTGGCGGACTGGACCCATCCCAGCTGCTGGTCACGGTGCTGCGGGGTGTTCCGGGGCACCATGCTGCGCAGGACAGTCACTCGGCCACTTTCCTGCCTTGTGTTTTCTCGAAGAACTCGGTGTGGCTTTTTCCAGCCTTTTGCCTGGGGGTGCTGAGTGTCTTGGGGGGAAAACAACATGTCCCCTGCTGGTTGACTCCATCCCTGCCTCCTGTGCCTGGAGGCAGGACTGTCCGGCTCTCCTCCAGAGTGTGGTTTGTAGGCAGGGTGACATTCTGGAGAGTGAAATATTCCTGAAATACTCCTGACAGCCTGCTGCTGGGGAAAGATGCTGTGAGTCAGGGGTTTGGGTGAAGCAGCAATCTCCCGGAGGCTGGAGGAGGATCCAACATTGAGACAGTGACCGGCGGCACCGGGTCTGCAAGTCACCAGCTCCCTCTGAGCTCAGCAGGGACTGGGGAAACCTGCGTGGAAGGAACCTGGTGATGGAGAGTAGCTGGTGAGGCCAAACCGTGAATCCTGGGGGCAGTTCTGGGCCCCTCAGGACAAGAAAGGCCTTGAGGTGCTGGAGCGAGTGGAGAGAAGGGAACGGAGCTGGTGAGGGGCTGGAGCACAAGTGCGATGGGAGCGGCTGAGGGACCTGGGGGGTTCAGCTGGAGAACAGGAGCTGAGGGGAGACCTTCTGATCTCTGACCTGCCTGAAAGGAGCTTGGAGCCAGGGGGGTCAGGCTCTGCTCCCCAGGAACAAGCACCAGGAGCAGAGGAAACGGCCTCAAGTTGCGCCAGGGGAGGTTGAGGTTGGATGCGGGGAACAATTTCTTCCCCAAAGGGCTGTGGGGCATTGGAACAGGCTGCCCAGGGCAGTGCTGGAGTCACCATCCCTGGAGGGCTGGACAGACGGACATGAGGTTCTCAGGACATGGGGCAGTGCCCGGCCTGGGGGAACGGTTGGACCTGATGGTCTTGAGGGGCTTTTCGAACCAAAATGATTCTATGATTCTAAGGACCAAGCCAGAGCACCCATGGGTGCTCTGCTAACCTTCAGCCCTTCCCTGTTTCCCTTTGAGTGACCCCGGTCTGCGGAAAATGCTGACCACAGTGACAATGCCATGGCTTGAAAAGGGACGGCATCACAGCATCACAGGAGCAGAGAGCACCGGGGATGGCCGCACACCCAAAATGCAGAGTGCAACGTTACACATTCCCATCCGTGTCCCAACCACGGTGCTCCCCAAAATCACATTTTGACAGTGTAAATGTGGAGTGAAGACACGATGGATGCTTCAGCAGAGCCGTGGGGGAGGTGCTCTGCCTGTGTCTGCCAGGACACCACGTTCTGGTGTTACTGAAAGCTGTAGAGAAGCGTGCAGCAGGATGCTGTGCCTATGCTACCAGTGGTGGCTTTAACCAGAGTAAATAGGAGAGTGGAAAAATCCCACATTCAACCAAATATATGGAAAACCACTCGTGCAGAGATGATACCGATATACCATCTGCAACCTCCAGCACCAGCACTGTGGGTGACGGTTCATCACACACACCTGGGTGCCTCCAGCAGGACCAGGAGAGTGGGGGGAGGAGGGCAGGGAGGAGCACGGAGCAAATTTGGGGTGCAGGAGCCGGTGTCCATGCAGAACCCCAGCCCTGCGCCCTGGGGCCAGGGGTGGGAGCAGCTGCTGCGTCCCCTGGGCTCCAGGCTTGGGCTCCTGCGTGGCTGGAGCGTGCGGAGCCGAGCAGGGAAGGGAGTCAGAGCTGTCAGGTGTTGTTAGCTCTGTGACATCTCTTAATAAGGCCCATCTGGTGGGAAGGCAGCGGATCTGGCAGGATTTCTGCAGACCTGCTGGTGAATGCTTTTGCCAAGGTTTTACGATCGGCATTAATAAACACGCCAGGGTGGCGTTTGGCGTCGTGAGCTCAGACTTCCCAGGCTCAGACTGAGAAAAAAAACCAGAATTACTGCAAAAATCCTTGTTGCGCAGCAGAGCTCCTGGGCAACTCATTCCACACCCTGGGATGTGCGGATCCCGCACAGGCTGCGAACACCCACCTGCCTGGGGTCACCTCTCAGGGGGGGAAGCTGGTCCCACAGATGCCCCATCTCACTGGGACAGCATCCACGAATCCCACATCTTTAACCTGGGCTTCTCAGCTTTTCATCCACAAAGACCTTTACCCAAACCTCCATCCTTCTCGTCCTGCATTGCTGCAGCACAAGGGACATGAGTGGCTGCATGGGGTGAGAATCACAACCTTCTGGGATTGGGGGGACACTGCGAGGACCAAACCTGCTGGGGCAAACCTGTGTCTCGCCTAAAGGCAGCTCGTGTCCCACGGGCAGTGAGGACTTGTAAAGCAGGACAGCGCTGTATGGAAAGTGCCTGGGAGGGAACAGCTGGACCCGTAGGTGTGTAATAGCGGCAGAAAAAGCCCACACGATTTAGGGAAATGCCACATTCAGGGACGATGAAAGGGTAGAGCTGAACCGAGTGGCTGTCGATGAATCACAGAGCTTTAGGGAACACGCTAGCGGGTGTTTAAACTACTCTGCAAAGCTTGGCTCGGTTCTGGCAGGCGCTTGGGTGTTGTGGGAATGGGCCCTGCCACCTGTTCCCACCAGAGCCGAGGAAACAGTGCAGGGCAGAGATGGGAACCAACGCTGCGGTGCCCAAATCAAACCGCCTGGAAGGTGCTGATCCCACACATCCCTGCAGATGTCCTTGGAGTTATTCCCACAGCTGGTCTGGACCATGTCCCCGCTGCGGCTCCTCTTCCCCAGCACCGTGGTGCTGGGTTGTAGGTCTGTCCCCAAAGCCTATCCCACTGTCCCTGAGCACTTCTTGCTGTGAGTGAAAGGAATCGCTTAAAGTATATACTTCCTTAAATCCCTTGAACTCCTGAATTAAAATAAGGATGTGGGACTTAACTTGGAAGGTTTTGAAGCAGATATTTTTGTTATACATCATCACGCATGTCAAGAGCCTAAAATATTTGGAAGGACTGTATAAATAGCCGTTTGAGCACCTTTTCTCAGCTGGCTCCTGCTTCCCTCTATCTCACAGCTGCCACGGAGCAGGGACACGCACGTGGCGCTCAGGAACCTGCTGCCTGACTTTCGGTTATTATTATTTCCATGAGAGATGCTGTCACAAGCCTTGTTTCATCCACGATGGAGAAAAAGAGAGAAGAGTGGGGAGGAGAGGACCAGGATGTTGCTTCCCCGAGCATCACTCAGACACCCGCGGGCTGTCAGGACAAAAACTGTTGGCACCAAAACACCATCACATTGCTGGGAACTGCACCGTGCACTGGACGACTGTTGTGTCAACCCCAGAAATGCCAGCATGCGGAACGGGAGTTTTCATGACATTTTCAGTGGAGAGCGGGGCAAAACAAGCTAGAAGCTGTTTCCCACCTTGACAGCTGAAGCAGCCAGGGAGGCCTGGGGGCACGGTTTGGGGTGCTCCACATCTTCCTCCCCATTGCCCTGCTCCCAGGGGGGATGCCCTGGGGTCTGCAGCCCCCAAAAAACACCTGCCAGGCACTGGGGGCAGGGGCAGGGGACAGCTCTGACGCTCCTGGGGTTTATTTTGTAAAGCTGCGTCAAGAAGATGTTTCCATAAAAATACCTCCTGGGTTTGAGATGTGAATCCACAGCCAGCTTGTCTCGGTTTCGGCTTAAACCCCTCCACTGCTGGGCTGCCGGGGCCAGCGCCGCAGCCACCGGGAGATGAGAAACATTTGCCATATGCTGAGGGATCACTGTCTAAAACGGAGATGCTTGGCCGCACGCCAAAGTACAGGGTTTCCAAATAGAGTCTGAAACCTGGACAGAAAAGTTCCAACTAAATATAGCCATGGCAGCCTCAGAGTTGAACTTCTTTTTTTCTGGGGGCTTGAGTCCACTTGAAATCGCCCGTTTTTTATGTTTGTTTGTGTGATTTTGTGCCCTGCCGAGGGGGCGGGTAGAGGCGTGATTTACAAACCCAAGGAGATGGTGAGAGGGAGAACCTTTTCTTTCCTTCTGCTCCCGAGGGATGGAGGGGATGCGGGTGAAGTGCCCCCAGACTGACCGCAGCTGTTGAGGAGGAGGAGGACAAGAACCAGGGGAGGCAGCTCTGGCCTCCTCTTCCTCACACCCTGTCAGATAAGGGCTATCTGCCCAAAAACCATTGCAGGGAACCAAAAAAGTGTGTGGGGGAGGGGGTGCGGGCACAATGACATGGGGACAAGACAAGCGGGTGGCCTCAGATGAAGGCTGGTGTCTGCGGGGGTTTGCTCACATGGAGCTCAGCAAGAAGAAGCTCTGCTGGGTGGTTTCGTGCTGCCGGGAGCCAGAAGCGATGGGAGGCTGAGAAAAACTCAGCGAGGAGATGGTGTTTTCAGTTGGAAAAGGGGATTTGGTTTTTCTGAGCTGCCAGCTCTGCTCACACCTTTCTGAGCTGTGGGCTGGATTACTCAGCCATAGCCCCATCGGCAAATGCAGAAACACAACCAAAGCCCAGCACCATGACGGAGCGAGGGGCAGGGAGTTCATTGGCACTGCCCTCGGCTTTGGGATGGAGCAGCTCTGGGTGCAACAGGGGAAATGCTCTTGCAGGAGTCCACAGGAAAAAACAACAAAGCCTAAATATCTGGGCTGGGAAAGCAGGAGCCGGATGTGCTTTTCACGCTGAGCACAGTGTGCAAGGAGGGAGCGCTGGAGAGAAAGCGGTGTGAACTCATCCTCGGCAACACCGACGGCATCGCTCCCGCTCACGAGCCGGCCACGTGCACTTGAGGCAGCAGGATGCTGGAACATCTTCAAAGGGCCGGGAGAGAAAACTCCCAGAAAGCTATAAGTCATTGGATATATAATGTCATATATATATATATATAAAATATTGTTAATAACCTTGACGAGAAAAGGGAGGCAAGACAAGCACCTACATGTAGGTTGGCTTGCACAATGTCTGTAAGAGCTTTCCAACACATTTGCATTGCAGGTAGTATTTTATTTACAGGTTCATACTCCTAGGACAGCTGATAGGGGCAAAAATTAAGCAGATGTCTGAGACAGGCCTTAAATGAGAGCAGCCCTAGAAAACACAGGCAAATATCAAACAATCTGAATTTGTTCAAAAGAAAAAAAATAGCTGAGTTTGCAAATTCATATAAAAAGGCAGGGAAGTGGCCTGAGGCGTGATGCACGGCAGCATGGAGCTGTTGGGAGGAGAGGTCTGGCTCCGCAAAACCCATGTTCCTAAACAGCGGCGTTGGGGAGGCCGGTGACATGGGGGAGGTAGGGCTAATAATAACAAATACCACCGGAGTTATACCTTACATAGATAAAACCGCTGCTGGAATCAGCTTTCTGAGAGCCCTGTGAAAAGCTTTTGTTTAATTTATGGGGCTCAAGCTATATTTAGCCAGCAGATCCTTGGGGTTTTATCTGGGATCACTGCTCCGAGCCAGCAGCTGGAACATTTTAATTGTTTGCTCTGGGTTTGTAGCTTTTGTTTTGTTTTCTTTTGTGGTTTGCTTTGTTTTGTTTTTTTCCCAAATGGAGAAAAAGGAAAGCAGGTGCTGGGGTCTGACCCTCAATGGCATGACCTGGGGTGGGGGGAGAGTTTTTGGGGTGATGCTCATGGGCTTGCAGGACAAACCCCCACCGAGACCCCGTGTTCATCCCCAGCCCCTGCTCAGAGGGCAGCGATCAGCAGGCAACAGTGCGGGGTTGGTACCTGCTCATCCCTGAGTTGCTCAAAAAATAGCCTGCGCGGTCCAGTGAGGCAAGAGCATCCCCGTCCTCCAGGAAAGAAAGAAGTGCTGCTCCAGGCCTTGGAACACGCCTGTGTTCGGGGGGGTGTGTTTGCTGGGAAAGCCCTGCGGTGTCTGCCTGGAGCGGGGTGTGAGAGGAGCCATCTGCTCGGGGACAGGCGGTGGTTGTGCCTCCGTGCCAGCCCGGGCACAGACGGGCTCTGCCGACGCCTCATCCCGGTGCCTCCGGTGATGGACATGGTGACTCTGTTTAGGAAACACCCACTCAGCAATGTCGGGAGCTCCCACAGAGGCTCAGAAATCCCACTCTGGCCGGTGGCCGGTGGCTGGTGTGAGGTGTGGCAGTGGGGACAGCTCTGTGCCAGGGGACGGGAGACAGATGTATGTTGGGGGACAGGGGACAGTTCTGTGCCAGGAGACAGGGAACAGTCATGTGTTGGGGTACACAGGACAGTCACACGCCAAGAGACAGGCGACAGTTGTGTCCTGGGGGATGGGGAATAGTCATGTGCTGGGGGACAGGAGACAGCTGTGTGGCGGGGTACATGGGACAGTCACGTACTGGGGGATGGGGGACAGTTGTGTGTTGGGGGACAAGGGACAGCCATGTGGCAAGGGACAGGGGACAGTTGTGTGCCAGGGGACAGTAGTGTGTTGAGGGACAAGGGACAATCATATGCCAGGTGACAGTCATGTGTTGGGGGACAGGAGACAACCATGTTTTGGGGTACACAGGACAGTCATGTGCCAGGGGACAGGAGACAGTTGTGTGTTGGGGGACAAGGGACAGGGGACAGCTGTGTGCTGGGGGACAGTGCTCTGTGGCACAGCCCCGGTTTGGGGGCCGCTGCAGCACAGAGGGTGTTTTGGGGATTCCTGCTCCAGCACCAATGCTTGGGGCTGCAGGCACCCCAGGCTCAAGTGAAGCTGTTGGTGAGTTGAGGAGATGGAAAGGAAGCAATTAACAGCCAAACGAACCCCCCCCAGTCCTGCACACGCTGCCAGGAGAGGCCATGGGGGCTCAGCCCAGCACCCGGGGTGCTCCAGGCTCCCCCTCTGCCCAGAGGGGATGTGGGGTTGGGACTAAAGGGAAAACTTTGAGGAAGAATAAGAAAAAGTGACTGTTTTCGACCTTTTTTTTTCTTTCCCTCCTCTGTTTTTCTTTTTCTCCCTGCAGAGTAAATCTTTTTCGTTTAGACCCCACTGACACAAACAAACCCAGGTTTTGCACTGAAACACTGGCAATCACCGCTTTCCATCCCCGACCCGCGTGGTGAGCTAATTTTATCCTCCTGGTCCCCCCACCCCCCTCATCTCCTGGAGATTGTCCTGTTGCAGCCAGGGAGTGCTAGAAAATAGCACATCGCCCACTCATCCAGCCTTCTTCAAGGGAAATATTTATATTATGCCAAAGAGAGGGTTTCCATGGCAGTGATGACTACAGCAGCGTCACCTTGGAAACCACTTGAGGCCGTCTTGAAGGGTTTGAAAATACCCTTCAGAAACAAATAAGGAGAGGGAGTGGAAAGGCCGGCGGGATTAGCACGGCGTTTGGGTCTCCCCAGCACCTCGCCTGCACAGGCGCTCGCTCTGGGGGTGCTCCGTACCCCAAGGGTTGCTTCATGAATGAACCCAGGACAAACAAACGAGGTGCTTTGCAGAGAAAAATGGTTCGGTAAAGGCTTCCTTGGGCCTCCCAAGCTGTCTGCGGCGGCTCTGGTGTCAGGACATGGCTCAGCACGGGTGAAAGAGCTGGCTGCAGCTCAGGGAGGCTCCCCAGGGCCTGCCGCTGCCCAGCCTCAAGCATCAGCTCCTTTTGGAGGAACAAACACTCAGGTCCCATGTCTTTTCGGCAGCCCCTAAGTCCCTACAACACACAAAGAGCCTCATGTTTCTCCGGAGAAGCTGCCAAAGTCTGCACCACCTGCAAGAGGCAGCTGCTGGCGTCAGAGCGCTCGTCTGCGCCGCAACATCACGAGAGGCCCGTTCCCTCCTCTGCGTGACCCATCTCCCGCGGCTTAGCCCCCACATCCCGCCCTTCAGCCAGCCCGATGCCAGCAGCCGGGCGCTGTCCCAGCCCGCAGGAGCTCCGTCACCAGCCGCCAGCCCATCTGACTCTCAAGGACACCAGGAACACGAAAGGGAGAGAGAGGCTTTCAGAGCAGATGAAGCTGGCGGAGGCAGGGGCAGCCAGCAATGCTGCCGGCGCAAGCTGTGGGATCACTTTCTTCAGGTTTCATTCTCCGTTTTGCTGAAAAATATCAGTTGTCTTCTTAATTTAGTGTAGGGCAATCCAAAATACTACATCCAGCTCTGGGGTCCTCAGCACAGGACACACATGGACCTGCTGGAGAGGGGCCAGAGGAGCCACAGGAATGACACGAGGCTGGAACAGCTCTGCTGGGGACAGGCTGAGAGAGCTGGGGTGTTCAGCTGCAGAAGAGAAGCTCCGGGGAGACCTTATTGCCGCCTTTCTGGACTTAAAAGGGGCCAATTAGAAAGATGGGGACAGACTTTTCAGCGGGGCCTGTTGTGATAGGACAAGGGGTGATGGTTTTAAACTAAAGGAGGGAGATTCAGGCTGGACATGAGGAAGAAATTGTTGCCCTGAGGGTGGTGAGAGCCTGTCCCAGGTTGGCCAGAGAGGTGGTGGATGAACCATCTCTGGAGACATCCCAGGCCAGGCTGGACGGGGCTCTGAGCACCCTGAGCTGGTGAAGATGTCCCTGCCCATGGCAGGAGGGGCACTGGATGAACTTTGAAGGTCCATTCAACCCAAACTGTTCTGTGATTCAGCGATTCCTCCTCCCCGAGGTGCCTCCACACCCAGCAGTCGGTTATTCACCAAGCCAGGGTTCTGCCCTTGGCCCCCATGCTCAGCTCTGCAGAGTATCTCCTGCCTCCCACCCATGGGCTCCTCCTGCTGCCCCGCGGCCAAAACCAGCCAGCCGTGAACAGCTCGGCCAACTTTCCCACAGAGGAACAGCTGCGCGGTGCCGAGTCCCTCCACGGGATCCCAGGGATGTGCCAGCCCCAGCGCTGGTGCAGGGGCAGCTCCTCTCCCCGTCCTGCTGCCTGTGCTGGGCTGCCCGCTCCTGCCTGCACCTCGAGACAGGCAGGTGCTTCTCAGGGGTGCAATAGGTACGGGCCGATGGTGTCAGGGCATAATTCCCTCTGGGGATTTGCCTGGAAAATCTTGGTCTTGTTCTGAATTAGCCTGGACTGAGTGTGCCTTTATGCTGGAGCCCAATGTCTACCCAGCTTCAAGGGACAGTGGTTTCATTTGTCACCATGGGTCAGGGGAGTAGCAGCCGGGGGGTACAGCACCCCATAGCACCCATGGGGGCCCAGGAACAGGATTGCAAACTGGGACAGGTGCACTGGGAGGAACAGCAGGTTTGCCCTGCCATATGCATGTAGTGATGCTCTTGTCCTGTTCCTGATAGGTCTAGGTTAACACCAGATCCCAGAGCTGGCAGCTTTGCAACTCTCCTCACAGTGACAGTCGGAAACCCATTTCTTTTGGGCTGCCGGCATCACTCGGGCATGAATCAAGGAGTGCGAGGCTCTCTGGCTGCAGCACAGGAAAGCACTCAGCTGTATTCTTGACCTACAGCACACGAAAATCCTTGTTTATATTGATGCGGCTTCTCACATCTCGAACAGTGAACACATGGCCTTGAGGACAGCAGGCTTCTTGCTTTGCCTGGGAGGGAAAGTCCAGCACTCCGTGTGTCAGGAAAATTCACACTGGCCCATACCGACCAAGGAGAGAGGCTGGGATGCAAAGCGTGGAACCACAAGGGTAAATATTTATTCATGGGCATGAGGTGTCCCAGACAAACTGGGGCATCCGAATGTGGTTTTACACGGGGTTCTTACACCGTTCAAACAGGTACAGCACAACCAGACTAATCACCCACGCTGCCAATTGCTAATCACAGTAAAACGTTGCAAAGTGGCTCTATTTTTGCAGTTCTTGCTGCTTGTCTATTGATCCCGGCGTCCCTGCAGTCAGTCTTGCTCGAGTTGCTGCTCTGTGACAGCAGACGATGCCGGGAGGGTTTCAAAGATGTGTCAGGGGCACTGGGATGCTGCGTTATCGTGGTTGTGCTGGGGTGTCGTTTACCCTTCATGGCTTGCTCTAAGCCTCCACAAAGCCAAGTCCCCCTTTGCAGGGCTGGGCTCTCCTTTACAGAATCCCAGAATGTCAGAGGTTGGAAGGGACCTGGAAAGCTCATCCAGTGCAGTCCCCCCATGGAGCAGGAACACCCAGATGAGGTTACACAGGAAGGTGTCCAGGCGGGTTGGAATGTCTGCACAGAAGGAGACTCCACAACCCCCCTGGGCAGCCTGGGCCAGGCTCTGACACCCTCACCCCAAACAAGTTTCTTCTCCTCTTTAAGTGGAACCTCCTGTGTTCCAGTTTGCACCCATTGCCCCTTGTCCTGTCACTGGTTGTCACCCAGAAGAGCCTGGCTCCATCCTCCTGACACTCCCCCTTTCCATATTGATCCCCAGGAATGAGTCCCCCCTCAGTGTCCTCTTGTCCAGCTCCAGAGCCCCAGCTCCCTCAGCCTTTCCTCACACGGGAGATGCTCCACTCCCTTCAGCATCTTGGTGGCTGCGCTGGACTCTCTCCAGCAGTTCCCTGTCCTGCTGGAACTGAGGGGCCACAACTGGACACAAGATTCCAGGTGTGGTCTCAGTTTGTTTAACTTCAGCACGAACAAGCCCCAAGTCCCCAGCGCAGTCACACCGCCCCATCCCGCCGCAGTGACCACGGGAACTGATGTATCAACAGAACTACGGCACCTCCGCTCTGTCCGGGCGCGGAAGGGGCCCGAGATTGGCACAGGGGCTCCCGCGGGGCTCTGGCCCCCTCCTGCGGCCGGGCCCGGGGCTGCGGTGTGTCCCCCCGCCCCGCTGAGCCAGCCCCAGCCCAGCCCGGCCCTGCCCCGCGGCTCTCCCTTCCCGTCCAGCTCGGTGACCGCCGGGGCCGCCCCCGGCCCGCCCCCGTGCTCGGCCCTTCATAGGCGGCGGCGCCCGGCGGCCCAGGCCCCCTTCAGGCCCCGCCATGGTCCCGCCGCTGCCGCTCTGCGCCGCCCTGGCCCTGGCGCTGCTCCCCGCCGCTGCTGCCGCGCAGGACGGGCCGGCAGGTAAGCGAGACCGCGGGCCCGGCCCGTGACAGCCCTTCCACTCCTCCCCGCGGGGACCGGCGGCTCCGAACTCTCTGCGGTCTCGGCCCTGCCGCGGCTTCCCCACTGCGAGGGGGACGGACACCCCGAAACCTCGCCGTGACTTGGGACCCCGCTTTTGGGGGTCCTGGGGCCCTGTGGCCACTGGGAGCTTCCCACAAGCCCGGGAGGGTGGCTGGACTGGGCCACCGTGTCCTGTGCTCAGACCTGGGCTGTGCCCTCCGTGTGAGGAAAGGCTGAGGGAGCTGGGGCTCTGGAGCTGGACAAGAGGAGACTGAGGGGGGACTCATTCCTGGGGATCAATATGGAAAGGGGGAGTGTCAGGAGGATGGAGCCAGGCTCTTCTGGGTGACAACCAGTGACAGGACAAGGGGCAATGGGTGCAAACTGGAACACAGGAGGTTCTGCTTAAAGAGGAGAAGCAACTTGTTGGGGGTGAGGGTGGCAGAGCCTGGCCCAGGCTGCCCAGGGAGGTTGTGGAGTCTCCTTCTGTGCAGACATTCCAACCCGCCTGGACACCTTCCTGTGTAACCTCATCTGGGTGTTCCTGCTCCATGGGGGATTGCACTGGATGAGCTTTCCAGGGCCCTTCCAGCCCCTGACATTCTGTGACTCTGTGATTCTCCTGCCGCGCTGACCCACATCCCCAGGATGCCATCGTCTGTGGTGGCTCTGGTGCCAATGTGTCCGTAGCAGCAGGGGCTCCCTGTGCCAGATGCGGGGAACTAGGTCCTGACCATGGGCACAGATTTCAGCTATGGTGCTGCTCCCGTTGCCTGCAGCGTTTCCTGTGGAAGGAGGGCTTGGACGAAGCAGCTCCAGGCACGCACAGGGTGGCCAGTGTGGCCTTGGGGGTGCAGTTGGGCGGTGGGAGCGGGAGGTCAGGTCACATCCTTGTGGGAGCTCAGCAGGGTATGATCCTGCCCGGGGCACTGGTGTGTCCTGCTGTGCTCTGCAAGTTGGGTGTTGCAGGAGAGGCTTTACCTGTGGCTTTTCCAGCTGCCACCGTGATGGTGCTGTGCGTTCAGTGGTGCCAAGGGCTCAGGTGGGAGCTGGGTGGCTATGCTGGGCAGGGGGGACATCCCCAGCAGTGGCCCTTGGGAGAGACTGTCCTTCAGCACAGGGGACACTGGCTGGGGGAGCGGGGAGACAATGGGTGCTGTCAGGGCTGGGTGAGGAGCAGTAGGTGCCCGACAGCTTCTCCTTGGTGGGGGTAGGATGTAGCGTAGTCCTGTGGGTGCCATGCCAGGGAGAGGAGAAGCTCTGGCAAAAGGTGGGGACAGTCCCCTTCAGGGGTGTCCCGAGAAGTCTGCCCGCTCTCCTGAGGAAGGAGCTGCTCTCCACGTGATGACCAGCCCTCTGACGGCTGCATGGTGGCTCCGGCTGGGCAGAGAGCAAGGATCTGTGTGTGTTTCGCTGTCCTGTGTCCACCCCAAGCCATTCACTTCTTCTCTTGTAGCCAAATGGTGAGAGGCTTCTAGCACAGCAAGAGCTGTGCTCCACCTCTGTCCCTGGGGATTGTGGTGCTTCTTGCACTATCCTGTGCAAGTGGGCTGGTCCCTTGAGGTCGGGGGTTCACACAGAACCCCAGTCCTGGAGCAAAACCCCAGTCCTGGAGCAAAACCCCGATCCTGGAGGGATGCAAATTCCTGGAAATGGCCCATTCCCGTGCAGCTGTAGGGAGATGACTTTGGCTTAATGGCTCAGAGGGTGAATCCTGGCTGGGGTGCCAGGAGAGGGGACACCCTAGGGGAAAGTGGAGTGTCAGTAGGAAGCCCGGTTACAACCACAGGCTCTCCTTTTGCCTGCTGGCGGCTTCGGAGCCGTGAGTGGCGGTTCCGTGACTCAATGTAAGCAACAGTCTCGGGGCAGTGACGCTTCTCTGGCCTCGATTGGAGAAACAGGGAAGACGCAGCTTCCTGAAGTGCTTAAAATCTGCAATCTCGGCCTCTCCGGGGCGGTGTGTAAACACCCTTATCTGAGCTATGTTAATAAATTGCCCAGTTGTTTGGAGGGCTGCGCAGAGCATGTGACAGTGGGTCACAGCTGAGGGTTCCTGCCAGCTGGAGACAGAAAATGCAGCTTTGCTGCTTGTGAGTGTGGAAAACAAGCACCTCTGGGACTGATTTTTTTATTTTTTTTCCTGATTAAGGGTGCTGTGAAGCAGTGATCCTTCTTCTATCAGTTACTGAGTAGTCCAGCAAATTGATTTGTGTTGTTTTGGTTTGATTTTTGTATTCGAACCACAGTCAAACAAGCTGCCTCTAAGACTCTTTAGGTGGGGGTGAGGTTTAAATGGCTGATCCTCAAGGGCTGGCAAACCACCCTTCCTGAGGATCGGGGGAGCACACCAGAGAAATGGCAGGTGAGTATTCTGTAGGAGGACTTGCCCAGAGAGCTGGCGGGGCTGGGAGCTGCCCGCTGGGCCACCGTGTCCTGTGCTCAGACCTGAGCTGTTCCACTGACCCACATCCCCGGGATGCCATCGTCTGCGGTGGCTCTGGTGCCACTGTGTCTATAAAGCAGCAGCTTCCTCTGCCAAATGGGGGAGAAACGGGTCCTGAATGCAGGTGCAGATTTCAGCTGCAGTGCTGCTCCCATCAGCTCACAGAATCCCAGGATGTCAGGGGTTGGAAGGGACCTGGAAAGCTCATCCAGTGCAATCCCCCCATGGAGCAGGAACACCCAGATGAGGTTACACAGGAAGGTGTCCAGGCGGGTTGGAATGTCTGCAGAGAAGGAGACTCCACCTGGAGCGTTTCCTGCAGAAGGAGGGTTTGGGGAGTTGGCTGGGGCAGGGCACAGCACTCACGAGCACGGGGTGTGGGCTCCTGTGGGGACTGTAGCTGCGTATCCCCCCTTGTGCTCCTCTGCTTCTGCTTTCCCTGACAGTAACTTCCTTGTCTGAGGCTTGTTTGCTTAAGCTACTCCGTCATATGGGACTGCACTGCCTGCCCGGTGCTTGTCCTTGTCCTTGCAGGGTCCCTGTGGACCTACCCCAGCTGTGTCCCCAGCTGTCCCCCTGCCCACCGGCCACAGCAGATGCTCAGGCTTTTAGGGAGATACAAGCTCATAGCTTGGTGCTTTGGGTTTGCACAGACAAGGCAGATGACTTCCATTTGCCTTTGTGTCCCCCAGTGTGGCACTGAGTGTGCGGTGACGCTGGCAGCTCCCACAGTGGCGTTCCCCAGCACTGCTGCCGCTCCGAGGGGAGCGATCGCCTCCCGCAGCGAGCAGGACCCGGCTCTGAGGAGCCTGGAGGTTTAAACCACTGAGAAGTACTGAGGTGTCTTTTTGTTTTCCTTCCCGTAGAGTGTCACCAGTATACGAACAGGAGCTGCGAGGAGTGTCTGAAAAATGTCACCGTAAGTAGCAGCATTAAACTCGCAACCTCTCACACTGCCTGAAAACACAGCATGGGCTTTGCGAGGCTGTTATGGAGCAGTTTCCTCCCTCCCCTGCCATTGTCCCCAGGACACTGTGGGTGCCACCCACCCATGACAGGGAGAAGGCAGCCCCGCTTGGTGCTCTGGAAAGAGGTTGCCAGAAACCGTCTGGGTTTTATTGTGTGCTTTTTGAGTTGAACACTGGAATTGCAAAGCTCCTCCTCAAAGATGGGACAGGGGGACATGCAGTGACAGAGCTGAGAAGGCTGGAGTGGCTGGTCACACTGCCCCTCCGCTTGTCTGTGGGTGCAGGTTGCGTCCCCATGTCCTGCCAACCTCCACTGCCTTATCTCCGATATCAGCAAACTTGAACTTGAGTCAGATCTCGGAGATCTCACCAGAACCAGTTTGACCAAACCCAACTGAATGCCGGCATTGGGTGTTGGAGCCACTGGGAGCGGAGGGTGTGGAGCTGCTGCAGGTAGTCTGGCTGGGAAAGGCTGGTGAAGGCACCCACAAACTCTTCTGCCCATCAGCTCTGTGCTGAGCGCCTGCATCAAAAGCTTTATTATTTTCCCAAAAATGCTGCATGCAGGTAAACAGGTAAACAGTTTCTCTCCTGGGTGGGAGGGTTTCTGGCGAGGCCCCATGTTTTCTGCAGCAGCAGAATTTCTTATGGAATACATATTATGGCAGAGTATTTCTTCTTAAACTGCAGAACTTCATTCTTCAGGGAGTAACATTCTACTTTAAGGTTGCAGTGAAACCGTAAAATACCAAACACATGTAATCTAATGACACACTGTCCTCCTGAATCCATGGCCAACACAAGAAGCCTCCTCTACTTTACTCTTCCAGGGAGGTTTTATGCCTGAGCCAGCTCTGTGGCACTTCAGCACTTTTAAGAAATGCATAAAACCCTCCTTTTTCCTTATTAGCATCTAATCCCAATTAAAACAAAAATATTAGCTGTATTATGTTAACTTAATGGAGAAAACAGCTAAATGAACCTGGGGTTCCTTAGCCCCAGTACAGTGGCCGATTTACCAAACCCCAAGTTACCATCACTTCTTTCATTGCCTTCCCAGTCAGCTGGTTCAGCAATGACCTGAAACCACTGCAAAAGCTCATTCCATGTTGAAAACAGAGAAGTTATGCAAAACAAATTCAATGCAACCTCAATATTGTTAAGGAGATGGTGACTTAGTGATTACCACCATCATGCAAGCCAGGAGAAAGGTTCTCAGGATCTTTGCTTGCTCTGGAAACCTGCACTCACAGAATCCCAGAATGTCAGGGACTGGAAGGGCGCTGGAAAGCTCATCCAGTGCAATCCCCCCATGGAGCAGGAACACCCAGATGAGGTTACACAGGAAGGTGTCCAGGTGGGTTGGAATGTCTGCACAGAAGGAGATTCCACAACCCCCCTGGGCAGCCTGGGCCAGGCTCTGCCACCCTCACCCCCAACAAGTTGCTTCTCAGATTTAAGTGGAACCTCCTGTGTTCCAGTTTGCACCCATTGCCCCTTGTCCTGTCACTGGTTGTCACCCAGAAGAGCCTGGCTCCATCCTCCTGACACTCCCCCTTTCCATATTGATCCCCAGGAATGAGTCCCCCCTCAGTGTCCTCTTGTCCAGCTCCAGAGCCCCAGCTCCCTCAGCCTTTCCACATAAGGAATGCCTCTCCTGCTGGGGGCAAGCCTGTGCTGACTGAACACAACTGTTACTCCTGAGCATCCTGGTACTGCTGGGTGGTACCTGGTCCCTGGGAGCAGGTGGCCGGGACCCTGTTGCCATGGCGAGCTGGCAGTGCTGCTGTGCACCAGTAACGCTGTGCTGCCTGGTTCCTGTGTCCCAGTGCCTGTGGTGCGCCAGCAGTGGGAGGTGTGTGGAGTACCCTGTCCGAAGAGTCCTCCCACCGTCCGACCTCTGTGAGCTCCGTTCTGCGCGCTGGGGAGTCTGCTGGGGTGAGTAGATTGCACTCGAGCAACGGCTGCTAAACGGCACCGCCTGCCGCTCACACCGGTGAGAACGGGAGTTTTCCCCAGCCTCCCTTTCTCGCTGCCGGTGTAGCAGTGACAGGCTGGAGTCAGTTTCTGCAAACTTCCTGAAGCGTGGGCGAGAAGGCGCAGTGTGAGCAGTTTCCTGCCTGCTGGCAAGAAGGACCTGCTGGGCTTAATGCTGCTCTAAATAGGTTCCTCCTGCTTTGGTGTGATGAAGGCTTCTGCATGAGACTGGCACCTGGGAACAAGGACCTGGGGGTTTTGGTGACAGCGGATGAACATGAGCCAGCGTGTGCCCAGGTGGCCAAGAGGCCACCAGCATCCTGGCTGGTACCAGCACTGGTGTGGCCAGCAGGCCCAGGGCAGTGACCGTCCCTGTGCTGGGACCTGGGGAGGCCAAACCGCCAATCCTGGGGGCAGTTCTGGGCCCCTCACGCCAAGAAAGGCCTTGAGGTGCTGGAGCGAGTGGAGAGAAGGGAACGGAGCTGGTGAGGGGCTGGAGCACAAGTGCGATGGGAGCGGCTGAGGGACCTGGGGGGTTCAGCTGGAGAACAGGAGCTGAGGGGAGACCTTGTGATCTCTGAACTGCCTGAAAGGAGCTTGGAGCCAGGGGGGGTCGGGCTCTGCTCCCCAGGAACAAGCGCCAGGAGCAGAGGAAACGGCCTCAAGTTGTGCCAGGGGAGGTTGAGGTTGGATCTGGGAACAATTTCTTCCCCAAAGGGCTGTGGGGCATTGGAACAGGCTGCCCAGGGCAGTGCTGGAGTCACCATCCCTGGAGGGTTGGACAGACAGACATGAGGTTCTCAGGGACATGGGGTAGTGCTGGAGTCAGGTTATGGTTGGACTCGATCTTGAGCGCCTCTTCCAACCACAATGATTCTCTGATTCTCTGGAGGCCTTGCTTAGGCTTCTAGTGCTGAGTGTGCTGTGGTCCTGCTCAGCTCTTTCCCACCTGAGAAAACACCCCCTTCCAAAACTAGCCCTGCATGAGCTGCCTGCAGCCAGGTCACCTGCAGGACCTTTTTCCAACCAACAGCTGGCTGTTGGCTGCTTTTCCTCCTTGGTGCTCCATTTCCTGGTGGGTTTCTGCAGAAATGAGTGTCTTATTTAGACCGGCGTTGGTGTGTGCCTGGTGAGTTCAGCCAGGACTTAGCTTTTGGGGGCTGGGGCTTGATTTTTCTTGCCTATCCCCTTGATGGGGAGCTTGGAGTTGAACTGTGGTCATCTGACATGTGTTGTGCTTGAGGCTGCGCTCTCTTCTCTACCCACAAGAGAGTTGAAACCACTCCCATACCCTCTGGAGGAAGAATCTCCTCTTTGTGAGCACTACAGCATGCTTCTCCGAGCCTTGGGTAGGACCTTGAAATACTAGTTTGTATGTGAGTAGCTTCACAAAAGAATGCATTCCTTAACTTGTGAAACTCGCTTTAGAGATTAGTCCTGTGAGAGATTAGCTCTTAAATGAGTCTGCATTTTTGGCATGTATGACTTCAGCCTTTATCATGAGGTAGCGAAGCTCCTGGTGATCTGAACTCCAGGCTTGCCCTGAAAGCCAAGGTTTCAGAAGCACCAATACTCCCTTTTGAGCTGAAGAGCCCATTTGGGTTTGTCTTGGCCCCACTGGGCTGACTTCTGGTCCTGGGGTCAGACTTGGTGGGTCTGTGGCAGTGCAGCCAGGGGAAGCTTCACCTTGCTGCAGGCTGAGACAGTGCTGGGGACAGGCAGGTCTCCAATCCCATCTTTGAATCATAGAATAGTTTGGGCTCTCTCAGCCTTTCCTCACAAGAAAGATGCTCCAGACCCCTCAGCATCTTGCTGGAATCTCTCCAGTAATTCCTTGTCCTTCTTAAACTGGGGACCCAAAACTGTACACAAAACTCCAGATGTGGCTTCACCAGGGCAGAGCAGAGGGGGAGGATGACCCTCCAACCTCCCTCGACCTGCTGGCCACACTCTTCCTCATGCACCCTAGGTACTGTTGGCCACAGGTCACACTGGTGGCTCATGGTCACCCTGTTGTCCACCAGGACTCCCAGGTCCCTCTCTGCAAGCCTGCGTTCCAGCAGGAAAGGATCCCGGCACTGCAGGAACCCTTCATGGGTCACTGTTTACCTGGGTTAGTGATTAAGAGGGCTTTGCTCCTGTTCCTGCTGGAGGAGTTTGACCCGAGTGTGTCCCTTCTTGCCCTTCTTCATCGCCAGTAACTGAGCACCGTGCTCTGCAGCTGCATATACTCAGCTGGTGTGTATGTGGTACGTGCTGGTGCCAACATGTGGTCTCCTTGTAGGTAACGATGTCCATCCTGCTTTCCCAGACTGTTACATGTCTCCAGCCCAGTGACCGAAGCTGCTGTTACTGGAGCTATGTGCCTGTAAATATTGTAACTCCAGGCAGCCATGCATTTGTGTGCTAAATGTGTGTTGTCAAATCTTTTAGTGAACTTCGAAGCCCTGATCATTGCGATGTCTGTGGTGGGAGGAACAATCCTCATCACGCTGGGCGTCTGCTGCTGCTGCTGCTGTTGTAAGAAAAAGAGCAAAAAGCAAGTATCGGAGGGGTTCCCTGTTTTCTCAGAGCGGCTCAGCTGCAGCCATGTGCTGTTGCAGAACTCCGTGCCAAGCGCTAACAGGCTCTTCTGTCTGTCAGGCCAGACAAGGATGAGGAGAGAGCAGCCAGGGAGCGGGAGAAGAGGCGGGTGCGGCAGGAGGAGAGGTGAGCTTGTCCCGCAGCCACGCCGCCTCCGGCTACAGAAGGATTTGGCTCCTGTCTGTGCCATCAGACGTGACGCCAGGAGGCACGTGGGGCTCGACACGTGGTCTGTGGCTGCTTCAGCCCTCACTCAAACGTAAAGCTCACCAGCAATGTCTTTCTGGGGTGACTCGTGGTTGCAGCATCACAACAGTGTTGTGTATCCGACATCTTGAGGGTTGCTGGTGTGTGTTGGGTGCTGGTGGTCCCCAGTGTCTTGAGGAGGTGGGGACGCTGAGCAAAGCTGGCAGCCTGCGGCTCCCCAGGTTGGAAAGAAGCAAGGAGCTGTAGCTTCTCTTGCCTGGTTTTGTATCACCAGTCACTAACTGGTGGTTTTTCTGTTTGCTTCTTGCAGGAGAGCGGAGATGAAATCACGGCATGATGAAATCCGAAGAAAATATGGTACAGTGCTGACATGAGCGATTCAAGCTAAGCTTTAGAGGGAGCAGCCTCGGTAGCTGTGTTCCTATCTGTGGTTACAGCTGCAGAGGAGACCTGGAGATTCGGCTGTGTGTGCCTGAGGGGAACAGCAGCTTGGAAGGAAGGGGGAAGCTGGGAAGGAGTCCCATTGTGGAGCAGGGAGCAGCCAGGCTCACACACGCTGAGCAGGGTGATCTCTGGCTTTGAGGGGCCACAGGGGAAGTTGGAGACCCTTCCTCTGCCTGCAGCTGCTGCCCGCTTGTTGGAGGAGTTCCTTTCCCTGGGTTTCCTGCAGACTCGGGCATGGATTCCAGAAATTCCTCTAAAGTCAATAATTCATTCCCAAGGCGTAGCGTAGAGCAGCTCGAGCTGCTGGTGCCTCCTGGAGAGGGACCCTCAGCAGGAAAAGACTTGGACAATTCTACCCCCCAGTCCCAGCCCCTGCCCCTCGTGTGTCACTTGGGGCCAGTTGCAAAATTAGAGTCTTCTCTCCAGGGCTGCAGCTCCCCTGATCTTCCAGCTTGAAGACTCTGAGGCCTTTTTAACTCAAGGAAGCAGAAAGTTCAAAGTTTCACAGCTTGCAGAAGTTACACTGAGCAAACTTACTTAGGAAAAGTGAATTCTATACGAGCAGTTTCTGACCAAGTTCTATCAGAAGCGGCACAGCAAATGATTCCATAAGCTCAGGTGGTCTGGAGGGTCTTTTGCAACCAAAATGATTCTGTGATTCTAAAAGTGTTGGGCTGGGGCTGGGAAAGCAGCCAGTGGAGTGACACGGGGGCTTGTCACACACCACAGGTCAGCCCCGTCCCCTGCCTTGCTGTCTCCTAGTTGTGGATGTAAGAGCAGGGGAGCAAGTCTAAAAAGAGTGTTAATTTAATTTGGGTCTGTGTTCTTTGCTGCTGATTCAGCCCAGCAGACGGAGCGTGCAGAAGGGGTGCTCTGGGCGATCAGTCCTGCTGCTTTACCTAGACTTTGGACTGCATGGGAGAGGAGTTTGCCATGAGGCTGAGCTTCTTAATGGCTCTGTCCTCTTGTGCAGAGGAGGAGAGCGCAAGAGGGCTGACCGCGTGCACAGCTTGAGCAAAAGCCGTTCTTTCGGGAGGGCTGCAGCGCTGGATGAAGCACGAATGACAGAGTTGTTACCAAGAATGAGGTTTCTTGCTGGCTGTGGCTGGCAGGGCAGCTGCTGTCTGAACGATGCTCTTTGCTCTTCTAGGCCTGTTCAAGGAAGAGAACCCTTATGCGAAATTTGAGAACTAGCATCTCTGGACCTGCCCACCCGGGTGAACACTGCCTTCCGCAGGGCCACAGGACTCCATGCTTCCCCTGCCACGAGGAGACCACAGTGGTGCCACAGAAGATGAGCCAAATGCTTGGTGACACCGTTGTCCCCACTCCAGATGCTTGGTTTGCTCCGGAGCTTTGCTCTTGCTCTGCTGGTGCAGGAAAACGTGGTGGCAATGTTAGAGGATGACACATTTCTTCTCACTGACCTGTGGGGTGGTAACGGAGTCCTAAGCAACGCAAATAACAGTCCTTGTCCCCAGCCAAGGGCTAAAGCAGCCTTGTGCACCTCTCTTGCTCCTGCCTCTCCAAATACCCTTCATGCACACAGCACCAGCCTCTTCTGTCATTCTGTCACCCTTTTTCTTTCTTTTTTTTTTTTTGTTTTAGTATAGGCAAAAACCAGCAAGAGTTTCTTGACTCATTGGTCAGCAGGAGGCCTTGGCTGTCACTCCAGGTGCCTGTACAGCACATTTACGTTCCTTGCACAACGCACAAGTTTCTGATTGTCTCAGGCCTCCAAGAGGAAGGTTCCATGTGCACGTTCTCGCTTGCAACTAATCTGGGGAAATGCCCCAACTCTCCTACCTCTCTGTGCCTTTCGAGAAGGGTGGTCTCCCAGGCGCCATGGCGACGGCTGGTAGCAATGCTGTAGGATTCGATTGCATTTACAACTTATTGACTATATATTAAAATGATTCAATTACTATCCTAACTTGAAAGAGTTTAATTCTGCGTCCGCACCAGGTACGGGTTGGCAGCATTGGCTGATGGAGTCATCACTGTGACATGGCCTCGACGGGGTCACTGGAGGAGGCAGAAGCAAGGCCGCACAGAGCTCTTGCTGGGCTTGGAAGGAGTCTGTCTGTGGAGATGTTGAGGTGTTGGGAAAACTGGGTCTTGGGAGTAACTGCTTGGCCTGTGTCCCCTGGCACCCAAGAGCCCTTCTCTAAGTGGGCTGGGGGCAATTGGGGACACAGCCAAAACTCTGCACTGTGCAGCCTCTGTGAGGGACCTGGGGATAGGGAAAGAAGGATGGGAGCTGACTGTGCTTATGTGGTCCTCTGCTGGACCAGAAAGGCTTTGCAGTGTGAGGGAATGCATCTAGCTTGATAGTTTTGTCTGAGAAAAGTTGACCGTTGCCTTCTGCTGGGGGGTGAGTACCTCTGGGCTGCAGCGTTTCTGTGGGTGGGCTCATGTGAAATGCTGTTTGCATTGCCAGGCGTACGGCCCTTGCACACAGAGTGCCCGAGCTGAAGGTAACCTGGCTGTGAACCCGGCTGCTGCTGGGGTCTGCCCAGTGATTGCAAGGATACTCAGAGACACAGGACCTGCAGGTCATAATCTTCACTGGGTAAAGAACTGGCTGGAGGGACAGGACCAAAGAGTTGTGGTGAAAGGAGCCAAATCCAGTTGTTGGCCGGTCACGAGTGGTGTCCCCAGGGTTGAGTACTGGGGCCAGTTCTGTTTAATCTCTTCATCAATGATCTGGATGAGGGGATCAAGTGCACCCTTTGTAAGTTTGTAGGTAACATCAAATTGGATGGGAGTGTTCATCTGCTGGAGAATGGGAAGGCTCTGCAGAGGGATCTGGACCAGCTGGATCAATGGGCTGAGGCCAATCATCTGAGGTTCAACAAGGACAAGTGCTGGGTCCTGCACTTGGGTCACAACAACCTCATGAATGCTGCAGGCTGGGGAGGAGCGGCTGGAAAATGCCTGGAGGAAAAGGACCTGGGGGTGTTGGTGACAGCGGATGAACATGAGCCAGCGTGTGCCCAGGTGGCCAAGAGGCCACCAGCATCCTGGCTGGTACCAGCACTGGTGTGGCCAGCAGGCCCAGGGCAGTGACCGTCCCTGTGCTGGGACCTGGGGAGGCCAAACCGCCAATCCTGGGGGCAGTTCTGGGCCCCTCACACCAAGAAAGATCTTGAGGTGCTGGAGCGAGTGGAGAGAAGGGAACGGAGCTGGTGAGGGGCTGGAGCACAAGTGTGATGGAGTGGCTGAGGGACCTGGGGGGTTCAGCTGGAGAACAGGAGCTGAGGGGAGACCTTGTGATCTCTGAACTGCCTGAAAGGAGCTTGGAGCCAGGAGGGGTCTGGCTCTGCTCCCAAGGAATATCTAGTCCAGCCCCTGCCATGAGCATTCTCCATGACCTTTCTCCACTGCACCACAGTGACTTGCTCCACAGGCACAGGACAGCCCTGTGGATCCTCTCCTGGGGAGCCCGAGGAGATGTCAGGAGATGTCCAGCTCTGGCTCGCTCCAGCAGACACCCCACAGCTGCAGAAGGAGCAGCACGGCTCCAGGACACCCCCCGGGCTCTTGGCAGGGAGCAGGGACAGCTCAGAGCTCCCTTTGCCCTCTCAGGATGGAGCCCTGGGAGGTGTGGGCTGAGACCTGCGAGTGTCTGGAAAGTTGATGCACTCATCTCTCTGCCAGTTCTTCATCCGTGGGCCAGATGGTTTCCAAACCACATCTCCTCTCGCTCTGCTCCATGCTCCATGGGCACTTCGGCTTCTGCAGAGGCCTCTGCGCCTTTCTGCCTGTTTTTCTCTCTCTGGGCTGTTTGGGACCAGGTGCTGCTGCCTGGGACGGGCTGCTTGGTGCGGATGGAGGTCATGAGGAACTGCATTGAGTATCTTTTATTTCATATTCCATTTTGATTTTATATATATATATATATGTACATATATTTGGTAGTAGGGCGCTTGTATTTTTTAATTTTATTCAAGTGTGTTCATCTCATTCCAAGTTTCTCCCTTCCCTTTCAATTCTCCCCCCTGTCTGGGGGGTGGGGGGCACTGAGTGAGGGGTTATCATGGTTATATTGCTAGTTTGGGTTAAACCACGACACTCCCAAGTTCACCAAGGGACATGCACAATCCTGCCCTGGGGAGGAACAGCCCCGGGCCCCAGGACATGCTGGGGTGTCCGGCTGGAGAGCAGCTCTGCAGAGGAGCCCTGGGGGTCCTGCTGGACACCACGTTGAGCCTGAGCCAGCCAGGACGGCCAAGGGTGTCCTGGGCTGCACAAGGAGGAGCATCAGCAGCAGAGCAGGGAGTGACCAGCAGTGCTGAGGCCACCCCTGGAGCCCCTGCCAGGTGGGCTTTGCATCACAGGGTCTGTCTGAGGCTGGGGAGCTCCTGGGTGCGTCCCCAGGTATGTCCCCGAGAGCTCTGTGACGTCATCAGAGTCACAGTCACCCCATGACGTCACTTGCGGTGGGCGCCAATAAAAGCCAGTGTCACATGCTGCCAGCGGCACACGAGACGTCGAGTCCTGCGGGCAGCACCCGAGCCATCGAGTCCTGCCAGCGGCACCAGACGCTGTGACCGGCCAGCAGCCGAGCGGCCACCGAGTCCCGCCAGCGGAACCCGAGCCCTCGCGTTGCACCAGTGACAGACATCAGGTCCTGCCGGCAGCAGATGAGACATCAGGTCCCGCCAGCAGCTGAGAGGACATCAGGTCCGGGCAGCATCGGGGAGGACACAAAGTCCCAGCAGCAGCAGAGAAGACACCAAGTCCTGCTAGTGGCAGAGACACCAAGTGCCTCCAGCTCTGAGAAGACACCACGTACCAGCAGCAGCTGAGGTCACCAAGTCCTGTGAGCAGCAGAGAACACACCAAGTCCCAGGACACCAAGTCGCACCAGCAGCAATGGAGTCATCCGGGCCTGACCCAGCGGTGCCACCAGCTGCCAGGCGGTGCCAGCGGGGGGACACGTGCCCCATGTGCCGGGGTCCCTTGGCAGCCCCCGCTGGCGTGGCCCCGTGCTGGCACGCGTTCTGCCGTGCCTGCATCCAGCGCTGGGCTGCCAGCTCCGTGGCTGCCACCTGCCCGCTCTGCCGGGGGCCCGTCATGGCCATCCGCCTCCTGCAGCTGGAGGATGACGGTGACGGGGTGGCCGCCCGTCGCCACGGCCGCTTCCATCCCTACGCGGGACCGGGGCCGTGGCGGCAGAGGCGGCAGCAGCAGCAGCAGCAGCAGCAGCAGCAGCAGCAGCAGCAGCGGGGCCCCGGCGGTCCCCGGCGCCGGACACTCTCTGCTGGCAGTGGGGAGCGCAGCCGCCCCGGTGTTCGCCAGCGTGTCCAGAGCCCGTCCGGGCAGAGGGACAGGGACGGGCACAGCCGGCTCCTCCACCTGCCAGAGCCCGCCCAAGACCCGTCGTGGCTGCGCAGGCTCCAGGAGGACGAGCCGGGCTCAGGGGACCATGCGCAGCGTCTCCTCTGGCTGCGCTCTGAGCGGGGCGGCCGGGCCCCCCGGGCCCCTCTGCAATAAAAACACCAGGACACTGAGAGGAGCCGGGGCTGGTTTCTGCGGGACGGTTGCTTGTTGCTGCAGAACTGGGGAGCGGGAGGGATGTGGCTGCGGCAAAGGTTATGGCTCAAGAACCAGCAGAGAGGGAGGAATGTGGATGTTGGAACTGGGGGAGAGGGAGGGATGTGGCCCTGTGAACTGGGGGAGAGGCAGCCGAGTGTCTGTGGACTTGGGGAGATGGAGGGAAATGGCTCATGGGAAGGAGAGGGAGAGAAGGTGGGATATTGCCCAGCAATTGGGGGAGAGGGAGGGATATGGGTGTGGGAAATGGTTCAACACTGGGATACAGCTATGATGTGGGTAAGAGGGAGAGATATGGCACCCATGGAACTGGGCTTGGGTGTCAACTGCGGAGAAACTGTGTGGAAAATCTGACGACCCGTCAAAAAGCTGTTGCAGGAAATCAAAGCTCTTAGAGAGGACAGGTTGCATTCACCACCTGTACCGAGCAATGTTTCTGCTATAAGGAGAAGGTGATTCCAATCACAAGAGAGAGGGCAGCAGAAGTACACAAAGAGTACACTGTGGTTTCTCCTATGTGATTGTGGAGAAGACATGAGAAGATGGGATGGAAAACCCCCCTCAGCACTTCAGTACATGAGTTAAAAGGAAAAACTCCTGGGAAAATGGCTGCTCCAGTCTCCAGAAGGGGTAAAAGTGATTCTGAACCTCTTGAAGGAACCTCTAATTTGTACCCACAGAATGTGCATAACACAAATTAGAGGGGCCCTGCCTCCAGCCAGTCAGAGAAAAAAGACAACAGAAGTTACTGGACTGTGCAGATCACAGAATCCCAGAATGTGAGGGGTTGGAAGGGACCTCAAAAGCTCATCCAGTGCAATCCCCCCATGGAGCAGGAACACCCAGATGAGGTTACACAGGAAGGTGTCCAGGCGGGTTGGAATGTCTGCACAGAAGGAGACTCCACAACCCCCCTGGGCAGTCTGGGCCAGGCTCTGCCACCCTCACCCCAAACAAGTTTCTTCTCATATTCAAGCGGAACCTCCTGTGTTCCAGTTTGCACCCATTGCCCCTTGTCCTGTCACTGGTTGTCACTGAGAAGAGCCTGGCTCCATCCTCCTGACACTCCCCCTTTCCATATTGATCCCCAGGAATGAGTCCCCCCTCAGTCTCCTCTTGTCCAGCTCCAGAGCCCCAGCTCCCTCAGCCTTTCCTCACACGGGAGATGCTCCACTCCCTTCAGCATCTTGGTGGCTGCGCTGGACTCTCTCCAGCAGTTCCCTGTCCTGCTGGAACTGAGGGGCCACCACTGGACACAAGATTCCAGGTGTGGTCTCCCCAGGGCAGAGCAGAGGGGCAGGAGAACCTCTCTGACCTACTGACCACCCCCTTCTAACCCACCCCAGGTACCATTGGCCTTCCTGGCCACAAGGGCCCAGTGCTGGCTCATGGTCACCCTGCTGTCCCCAGGACTCCCAGGTCCCTTTCCCCTACACTGCTCTCCAACAGCTCGTTCCCCAACTTACACTGGAACCTGGGGTTGTTCCTGCCCAGATACAAGACCCTATGTCCAATGGCCTGGAACAACAGACCCCAGGAGCTTGGGCAGAGACAGGTGCTCAGTGCACAATAACCCCATCGAACCAGAATGAAGCAAAACCCACCAGTATTTCTGGAGTGACTGGGGGATCCCAGGAACTGAGTGCAGTGGAGACTGAAATGAGCCCTACTGGCAAAGACGGGCAAAAGCATCCCATTGTGACTGGCCCAGTTGCTCCATGCATCCTTAGCACAGACTGAGCCAGGAGAGGGTATTTTAAGGACCCAAAGGGGTATGGCTGGGCATTTGGTGCAGCAGCTGTGGACACTGAGAACATTAAATAACTGTCTACTGTGCCTGGTCTCTCAGAGGACCCTTCTGCTGTAGGGCTGCTGAGGGCTGACGACCAGCAGGTGCCAGTTGCTACCATGACAGTGCATCGCCAGCAATATCGCACCAATCGAGACTCTCTGATTCCTGCCCAGATGTTGATTTGTCAACTGGAGAGTCAGGGTGTGATCAGCAAGACTCGCTCACCTTTTAACAGCCCCGTTTGGCCAGTGCGTAAGTCTAGTGCAGAGCAGAGGCTAACAACAGGCTGTCGTGTCCTGAATGAAGTTACACCACCCCTGAGTGCTGCTGTGCCAGACGTGCCAGAGCTGCAACTTGAAGTCGAAGGCAGCTCGGTGCTGAGCCACAACTGACATCGGTAATGCAGTTTTCTCTGTTCCTTTGCAGCAGAGTGCAGGGCAGAGTTTGCTTTCACACAGTGGGGGGGGGGGGGTTGATTTTAGGTGGTGTCACGGAGGCACCCCAAAATCTGTTTTCGGTGGAAAACAAGTTCCAAAACAGACTTTATTCTTGTAAGGAACGTTTAACGAAGAGCTGTTGTTTTTACCTAACTGAGGACCTGGCACCTGACCCCAGCAGGGGAGAAGGACCGAGAGACATTGGACTATGAATCCTTAATGTAAAACACAGTCTTTTCCCAGAATATATACTGATACCTGTATGCATACTGATACCTGTATTTACAGGTTAATTTAGTGGGAAGGGTAGCCAAAGTACCAGGAATCCACATTTTAACTAGATTGACAAGGGGAAGGGTTTTGTATGTAAACTGAGGCAGGTGTCGGGAGGTCTGTAAACCCTGCAGTACCAACCAATGGGGAACAGGGGAGGGAAAGAACGGCCGGGATTTTGGGAGATATAAGCTGGGGATTTTTGCCCTACTATGTGTGGCGACCTTTAAGTAGAACACCAAATCTTGCAAAATCATTATTACAATACGCTTTGCTGAGAGGTCCTGCCTGGGACTATTATATTTGCAAAATAACTGTTTCCTACATTCTAGGCGGAAAAGCGCAGCAATTTTATTCTGCAATAAAAACACCGTGGCACCGAGAGGGCCGGGGCCTGGGTTCTGCCCTGCTGTCTGCTCCTGCTGCAGAGAAGCGCCTGGGAAGGCAGAGCCCTCTGCGCCTTTTCCCAGCAGCTGCCCGAGGGGCACCGGCTGCTCTGCTGAAGGACGACAGGCTGAGGAGGAGGTTTCGGGAGACCCCCCCTCACACCCCTGTGCTGCCGTCCCACCGGGAGGCTCTCGGTACGGGGGAGGCAGCCCTGGCACAGCCCTGGCACAGCCCCAGCCGCCATGTGCCTCTTATTTCGGGAGCCTTTTCCCCAAGGACACCCGGTGTGCTTTCCGCGCCCTCCAGCCCCGCTCGGCTCCTGCCCTCCGGCTGCCCAGGACAGGCCCGACCTGCAGACCCTCCCGGGCTGCGCTTTGGGGCTGGATGGCCTCGGGCGCGGTGCGGGGCGGGCGGGCCCCGGTGCGGAGCGACCCCGTGCGGCTCGGCGAGGAAGCGGCGGCGTTTGGCCCCGCCCCGCCGGCCCCGCCCACAACTCCCTCCCCCGGGGGCCCCATCGCGCGCCCCCGCCCGGGGCCCCGCCCCTCCGCCCGCGGGTCTTCCGGTTCCCCGTGACGCACTTTCCAGAACCGCCCGGGGAGCTGCGCGCGGTCGCTTCTCCCCCACCCCGTCACGTGACCGGGCCGGGCCGGCCAATGGGCGCGCGGGGCGGCCGCCCGAGGGGCGGGGCCGAGCTGCGCCCTGTCTCGCGGACGGCGGCGGGAGCCCGAGCGCGCGGGCCGCTCCTTCAGCGCGCGCGCGCCGTCCGCTCCCCTCCCCCCGCGCCGGCCCCGCCGCCATGTCTGAGGAGAAGCCCAAGGTGAGGCCGGCGGCGCCGGGGAACAGCGGGGCGGCGGGACCGAGCCGGGGGCAGCACGGCGCGGGGTACAGGTCTCTCCGCCGGACCCTGGGGCAGGGCTGCCCGTGCGGCCCCGCCCTCCCCGCCCGGCAGCGTGCGGCGCGCAACATGGCGGGGGGGCCGGACCGGGCAGGGAGGAGGCGGAGGAACAGGCACCGGGAGCCGCGGGCCCTGGGAGCTCCCCCGGGCGGCTCTGAACCCAGCTCGGGGCCCCTCAGGACAGGAAAGACCTTGAGGTGCTGGAGCGAGTGGAGAGAAGGGAACGGAGCTGGTGAGGGGCTGGAGCACAAGTGTGATGGGAGCGGCTGAGGGACCTGGGGGGTTCAGCTGGAGAACAGGAGCTGAGGGGAGACCTTGTGATCTCTGAACTGCCTGAAAGGAGCTTGGAGCCAGGGGGGGTCGGGCTCTGCTCCCCAGGAACAAGCACCAGGAGCAGAGGAAATGGCCTCAAGTTGTGCCAGCGGAGGCTGAGGTTGGATGTGGGAACAATTTGTTCCCCAAAGGGCTGTGGGGCATTGGAACAGGCTGCCCAGGGCAGTGCTGGAGTCACCATCCCTGGAGGGCTGGACAGATGGACATGAGGTTCTCAGGACATGGGGCAGTGCCAATGTTAGATTAACATCTGGACTCACTGATCTTGAGTGTCTTTTCTAACCAAAACACTTCTCTGATTCTTCCTTCTGTTTCTCCACTCAGGAAAGCGTGAAAACAGAGAATGATCACATCAACCTGAAAGTGGCGGGGCAGGACGGCTCCGTGGTGCAGTTCAAGATCAAGCGGCACACGCCGCTCAGCAAGCTGATGAAGGCGTACTGCGAGCGGCAGGTGGGGCTGGGGAAACTGCTGCTTCACAATCTGGAACATTAAAAATATAAACACTAAAAATACCAGGGTGTTAGGGTGAATGTGGCCAGGGGTGAGGAGAGCAAAGGCTCAGGGTGCTGTTGCCTCTGGAGTGTTAAGAAATTTCTCTTCAATTCATGAAAACGACCTCTTCCTCACCAGGTGCACTAAAAGTGTCCCATGATAGCGTTACCAAAATTTCACAAGTTCTGATCCTGGCTCTGAGACCAACTCACTGTGAATTTTTAGCCTCATATCCCTCAGTACTGTCATCTTTAAAAACTTTACCAACTGCATACAGAGGGTGTTTTCTCTTTGGAAAATGGCCCAAACCAAATTCTCCTATGCCCCGACTTGCATTTGGGGATTGTTTTTCTCTTTTCTTCATGTCTCCCATTGTGTTTGGAGCCTGTAGCCCTCAGTGCTGGTTTGCACCCCGTACCAGGTGGTGCAGAGCAGAGCGTGGGGATGCAGATGCCTTTCAGAAGTGGAGCCGGATTTTATTTGCTGGCATTTCCCCTTGTTCGGTGCTTGCTGGATTCTTTCCTAACTTCCATGAACCTTGTGCTCAGTCCTGTGCCTGACGTAGTGTAAGATTTCTTGGGCCAGGAATGGAAACTGAATCCATAGGGTCTTTTGGGAGGCGTGTGGGGTTTTTTTGTTCGTGGGGCTCCAAGTGTGAATCGCGCAGCCATCATGAAGGCTTTCAGAGGGCAGAGTAAAGATCTCGATCCCTGAGACAGGGAGTAAAGGCTACTTTGTGTGATTAAACGCTGTGAAAACAGTTGGGATTTCAACTTGGATTTTAAAGGTAATGCAAACTTACTAAAGTTAGATCCCAGCATTTTTTCTAATAAACCTTGCTAGTAAAATATGCATCAGGTCCTGCAAGTTCTTGTTTCCTCAAACAGTTGTGTTCATGGTGCCTTTCTTCATCAGAAGATAAAGAGCCAGAACTGGGAGCGGTTGCCTGGCATGAGTGAAAACTTGTCTTGACTGTGGGTAGGCAGGGCTGGTAGCTAGTTACACAAAAAAGTAGTTTTTTGAGATTATTTTACATGTTTTCCTTTGAGTCAACTTTACCGTTACTTCTCTGACTGCGAGATTCAATTGCTGCTCTTTCCTGACGTGTCCTTCAAGTCTGTATGGAATGGTGCATTGATTGATCTCTTCTTAAATTACCTTTGTAAATTAACTTGTGATATTTGTGCCTTGCAGAGCAGGGTCGGAACTGGGTGCCAAACCCACACCTGTGGTTCCATATAGTCCGTGCTGTGACTGCAGCCCCGCGGGACATTGCTCTAATGGCTCTGCTTCCTCAGTTTAACAAGACACACACGCCAAATTTCCTGTCTGATTAAAGCTTTTGAGTCTTAATTTTGTTAATATTTATTCTGAGGGTAAATCATTAACTGTTTTGTTTGGATTCAGAAACAAGAGCGTGGTTCTCATGTTAATTACCTTTGACTTGCAGGGCTTGTCGATGAGGCAGATTAGATTCAGATTTGATGGACAACCAATTAGTGAATCAGATACACCTGCACAGGTAGGAAAAACACATTTACTGCAAAGTATTTTAATGTCTGTGTGTGGATCAAAGGGGTTTGAAACCAAAAAGATACTGGGGCTGGTGGGGAGCGAAGGGGCCGCTCGGCCGGGGATTTGTGGCGGAAGGCGCTGAGCTGGTATTATACCATTTCTGTAAGTTGTGAGCACGGTTGAGACTTTTATTAATTAATCCATGTGAGAAGTGTTCACAAGGGTAGAGAAGTTACCCATGCACCTTCAGAGCTGCTTACTTGGTGCTGTGTCTGACCGTGAAGTTTCACAGTAAATTCGTTCCGAATTAAGCAGTCATTGCAAGTAAAGAAATCCATTTTAATGCTTTGCATTAAATGCTCCTTTAATTCACAGCAGTTTCTTTTTCATAGTACTGCATGTGCTGTATGAGGACAGCAATGCTTTTATTCTGTAATTTCAGCTCAGGGGTGAGGGGGAAGCAACAATATTTTGATCCCTATTTCAAACTACTCTCTAGGAAATAAGTTTTTCCCAATATAAATTAAGGTTTATAAATCAAGCATTTCACACATTAATTAATTAAAATCGCACCTCGATCACTGGTATGGGTTAGGAGCAGAGAGTGAAGTGCTTATATAACCACGTGCGTTTCACATCTTGTGTTTTCCATGTTGCTCCGACAGCTGGAGATGGAAGATGAAGACACTATCGACGTGTTCCAGCAGCAGACGGGTGGGGTGTGTTAAGACACCAGGAGCTCCGGGATCCTCGTCACACCTCGCTCTCATCTGTCCTCGGGTTTGCTATGAAATAGTGAACAAATTAACACGCCAATCACACGGGGCTCTTCGAAACTTTAGAGGACGTTTCCCAAAATCGCTTGTTGTCTTTGACGTACTGCGTGTGCGAGTCAAAACAGTCTCTGCAGGGATTAATCTATATCTTAAATTGGGCCAATTTGATTTAAGTTTAGATTAAGTAATATGCGTTGTCTCTCTGCTGTGTTGTTTTTTTTTCTTTAAACCGGTGGCCTAAACATTCATCCATGTGTTGGGACATGGAGTGTTCATTCCTGGCTCTTGTCTTACCCCTCTGTTTAATTCTTATCGTGTAAATAATTCAGTATATTTTCATGCCACTTGTGAGCGTAAAAGTTTCAAGATATGCCTGGGAGAAGGAGAAAAGATGCTGATTTTAAATTTTTAGCACATTTTGCAGGCACAATTCCTTCCAACACAAGATCCAACGCTGAGATAGGGCTGGAGTTTGAAACATTTACACGTGCTTTGTCATATTATGATAAAGTCATCTGAAATATACCTTTTTTTTTTTTAAATGCAGGGGTGAGATTTGTGCTGAATTATTGTTGGAACTGGAGTTAGCAGAGCAGCTGGTCCAAAAACCACCGCTCGCGATGGAGCGGCGGCGTTGTTTTGTTGCGCGAGTTTATAAAAAGAGTTTATAAAAAGCGAAACCTGCCGCTGCAGCTGAGCTGAACCTGTCGCCGTCCTCCTGCTGCCTTTCATGTGGGTCTTTATTCCTCAGCGGCAATTAGAAGCGTGCAGCCTCCACTTTATTTTAATACTTGCTTTTGGTAGAGAAAAGTGATAAATGGGGGGGGGGGGCGGAAATAAAAGCACCTTTCAATATCCACAAGCTGCGCAGAAGAGCTGTCACGAACCCAGTGAGCAGGGAAAGGGATACATGTGTGCCTGTGTTCAAAAAAAACGTGATTCTCTGTGCTGCTGCCTCCCAAAAGTGAGTTTTAAGTGCGTTTCTGTGCCAGGTTTGAGCCCTGTGCTGCGGTGGAGTCTGTTGCAGATGACCTTTTCCGTCCTGTTGTCACTCCGTAGCTTGTTCACTGCTCCGCGGGATCGTTACCTGCCCCTGTGACCATTGGATCATCTCCTGCTTGCTGGAAATCTTGCTGGAAAAGCCCTTGTTTTCATTTTCTTGTACGTCTGTTCACCGATTTGTACATTTATTTGTCGTCCTTTCCTCTTGTACACAGTAAATCTAGTTTGGTACTCTAGCTCCTGCCTCACGCTCCCTGTGCCCCGACCCTCCCGTCCCCCTCTGAGACTCCCGAGGTGGCAGAAGCACCTGCAAAAATAAAACCTTTTTAGTTTTTTTCCTGCGAAACAGAACTTTTTGCTGCAAAACACAACTTTTTTGCGCTCTTTTCGCCTCCCTTCCCTGCAGAGCAGCTCTAGTTTCTGCAGCCGGGTGTTTCCCAGCGCTCCTGCAGCCCTGACGCGCCCGCCGCCCCATTAACCGCTGCTGCTCTAACCGACTTCCCCTGCCCACGGGGGGTGCTCGGCGCTGCGCATGCGCGGCCCAGACGGGAGCTGGAGGACCGGCCGCGCACCATAGAGGAGGAAGGGGCGGAGCGGCGCTGCGGTGCAGGCGTCCTGGCCCGTGTAGCCGCCCGCCCGGAAGTGGCGGCGGGCCCGCGCCATGGCGGGGACGGCGCTGAAGCGGCTGATGGCCGAGTACAAGCGTGAGTCGGGGAGCGGCGGGGCCGGGGTCACCGCGGGCTCCTCACGGGATCCTGTGGGAGGGGTCGGCATCGGGACAGGCCGCGGGCCGCTCCCTGTGCCCCGCAGCGACACCAGGACGGGGGCTACGGGGCAGAGGCGGCTCCGGGAGCGGCTGCGGCGGCACCAGGCCCGGGGGAACCGACCTGCGGTGTCCGGTGGCGGGTCCGTGCAGCGCGGACACGGGGCGGTGGCGGGACCGGGCGGAGCGGCCCACTCTTTTTGTTTTTTATTCCTGGCTAAATTTTCCATGTGGAACAAAGTGCAGGCACGGCAGCCCCTGTTACACCGCAAAGACAATTAGAGGTGTTCGTCAAGACGTTGATGCGAACGCGGCGGTTAGTGACTGTGTGTAAACTGGGATTTAGCGACTTGTTTGTTGAGATGTGACCAGGTAGTTGTGACCCTGGCCGGCCCGGGAGCCCCCGGACACCCCGTGTCCCCCTGTGAGCTCACGAGGTGTCCAAAGGTGCCTTTTTTTGGCAAGAATATTGTTGTTTGTTTGTTTACCTAGTTGCTTTTAGTCTCTGATATTCTGGCTTTTATTTGAGGCAGGGAAGTAGAATGGAGAGCATAAGAAATGTTTGGTAAGGGAAGGATGGAGTTAGGCTGTAAGAACTGGCCTCTTGCTCCCATGAAGGGTGTTCACAGAGCCCCCGAGTTGTCCAGGATTCGCAGAGCCCCCGAAATGTCCAGAGCCTCTGACGTTTTCCAGGGACAAGGAGTTCTCTCACACTTTCCCATCAAGTGGAAGACTCCAACCTGTGCAAAATCGAGGATTTATCAGTGTGCTTCCCGCGTTGATTCTTGCTGTGCAGAGCATGGGTCTCTGAGTGGCACCATCCGATGGGTGTTTGTTTGCTGGGGCTCAGCTCTCAGGGTGCTGAGCTGGCCCTGCTGGGGCCATTGTCAGCTCTCAGGGTGCTGAGCCGGCCCCGCTGGGGCCATCGTGCCAGTAAAGCTGGTGTGAGAGCGTGTCCCAGAAACCTGTGGTTTGCTGTTGTAATCCAGGGCGCTGACCAGAAAGGCGGCTGCAAATAGACTCGGCTTTTATCTAATTCCCTCTAGTCCCAAAAAGCGTTGTTGTTAGGAAGCGCTGAGATCTTACTAGAATGTCTTGTGTGGCCGAATTCTGGAGCAAAAAGTGATTTTTAAAGAGAATAAAAAAGTATTTGGCTTAATGCTACAGGCAGATGTTACGTGAAGCTTCTCTGCGTGGTTTCCCAGGGTAACACACGAGCTGAGGTAACGTCTCGCTTTTGGTCTTCCTTTATAAATACTTCCCTGACTCTAATTAAACATAACGTTAGAAATGAACGTGACCTACAATGACTAAGAGTATGATGCTTTGATTTCTGGAGCGCCACGTTGCGGAAGCGCAACAAGCCAAACTTTTCCATGGCTATCGCTGTGCTACGTGTGCGGCTCCAGGGCTGTCACTGCCCTTTAGTGGGTGCTCTCGTCCAGCTTTGCTACAAAACCCAGAACTGAGCCTGAATTATAACCCTTCCTTAGACTGGGCGGTTCATTATAGCTCTTCAGAAGCTTTTTTGTCCGTGTTCAGCAAAAGTTATTTTGGAAAAGAGAATCTAGTTTCTAGTTGTAGGGGGGTGTGCTGCCTCTTTTTGCAGAAAAAGAGCAAGTCCTGTCCAGGGCTGGGGCTCAGTGAACTCCTCACCATGTGTATTCCTGATGTATTTCTTTTTTTCGGTCTGATTTACTCTGTACGCACACACACATGCTTAAATCTTTAAATAAAGGTTTATTGTTACCTTATATGAAAAATGCCGGACATTGTGAGGGGTTGCTGCCTGTTGGAGCCCAAATACATGAATCCATTTTGGGAGAGACTGTGAAATGACACTATTTTCCCTTCCTTTTTTGTTGTTCTCATTCAGATCCCTGCATGTTTAGAGTACGATGACTTTTTGCTGTCTCATTTTTATTCAAGTTTATTTTTTTTTACTCTGCCAGAATTAATTTAGATAAAGATTTCCAAAATATCAGGTATAAAAAAGGGGCATAATTTGTGTTAGAGCATATGTTTGTTCTTAATTCTGGATTTAGAATAGTATTAAAGCCTGAAATTAGTCTCTCAATAGCAGCTTATGTTTGTGAGAGTTAAGAGATGGAAACCTCCTTTATCTACATTTATTGTTTCCTGGCTGTGTGATCTTATCACTGGCTGAGCTTTTAAATCTAAAATGGGTTACTTTGAAAGTGTTAAATCGGTAGAGATGCAAGAATTTTAGCACCTATTTGCACTTTATTTCACTTCTGGTACAAACAGGCAATAGAGCAGCAGACTGTAATGTCAAGAGGTATCACTGGGAGTGCTGTTGCCTCTAAAAAGATTAGATTTGCGTTAATTCTGAGATTTGAGAATTCACGTACAGAACCTGGCAGCGCTTCGGTGGGTCCTTATTGCTCGGAGAGAGCTGGTGCGGAGCTGCGGGTGTGGGTTGTGATGGGGAGGAACATTAACCGCTTCCAAAATGCCCTTTCCCGAGCAGGATGCTGAGGAAACATCCCCAACACCCCCTGCGCCCGCCTGAGCTCAAACCACCTTGTGCCCTTTGGATGCGTCGTCAGAGAAGAGAGGAGAAAACAGAATTTCTGACAGAGTAGAAAGAAGCAGATTCTGGTTTCTAAGGTCTCAGTCCGGGTGCTGTCAGACACCAAAGTGTGTACGTGCCCTGAATATTTCCTGAGCCTTGTGTGTGTAATTGCCTTGGAGATACACTGAATTGATGCAGTTTTTAGGAAGCATGCTGTTGAACTTCTCTTTTAAGAATGTGATCAGTCTTTTTATTAACCTCTTTAACCAGGAGGTGCGGTTTTCAGTTCCTTTTGGCCATGGCATAATTTGCCTTATAATAACCCCATAATGAGCAGTGGAGTGACAAGGGAGGCGTTGATTGTGTGCGCACTCAAATCCGCCCCAAATTTAATAGGAGTGTCACACTTCACTAGCGACAGCCTCAGTTCATTCAGTCTCGGCTTATAAGCAAAGCTTTAAGGTGAAGCGTAGCTGTGGTTCTACAAGCTGGGACTTCGTTGTGTTAGAATTTGAAAGCAAATCCCCTGACTGTGTGCAGCAAAAGCACCCAGCGAGCCCAGCCAGCTGCCTCCTGGAGGATGCGGAGATGGAACCCGCTCCAAATGCTTGAGAGAGATGTTGCTCTGAGTCACCGGCACCCGTCACGTGTGAGCGGTTAGAGAGGCCCCCCAGGGCCTCGGCTTGAGGTGATGTTCAAGTGCCTTTTCTTCCTCCCAGCAGCAGCTGCCAGCCTCAGCTTCTCCTGACTCTGCTGCTCCTTTGTTTTCCACAGAGACTTTTCATGGCCTTAGAATCACAGAATCATTTTTGTTGGATGAGACCCTCAAGATCATCGAGTCCAACTGTTCCCCACCCCTGGCACTGCCCCGTGTCCTGAGAACCTCATCTCCGTCTGTCCAGCTCTCCAGGGATGGTGACTCCAGCACTGCCCTGGGCAGCCTGTTCCAATGCCCCACAGCCCTTTGGGGAAGAAATTGTTCCCCACATCCAACCTCAACCTCCCCTGGTGCAACTTGAGGCCGTTTCCTCTGCTCCTATCACCATCTCCCTTTACCTCTTTCAAACCTGATCCCTTATTTGACCTGCTGTTTTAACCTTTTTTTTTTTTTTCCATGTTCTCATCCTTCCACAGCTTGGAATCCCTTAATAGGATGTTGCTGCTCATGCAGTTGCTCCGTAGGAATGCCGAGGGCTTTCCCACCCGCTGTGTGCTCCAGGGGCCACTCTATCCTGTTAGCACCACGTGTGGTACCAGCCCAGGACAGTGCTGGCCTGGCTCTGCCTGCCCATTGTTAGCAGCTCCACCCCCGCCTTGGCTGTCACACGGATCACAAAGTTCCACTCCTTGGAGGTTTTGTGCCTGGACCCACAGTCACACCTCGAATATTGTGTCCAGTTGTGGTTCCAGCAGGACAGGGAACTGCTGGAGAGAGTCCAGCGCAGCCACCAAGATGCTGAAGGGAGTGGAGCATCTCCCGTGTGAGGAAAGGCTGAGGGAGCTGGGGCTCTGGAGCTTGACAAGAGGAGACTGAGGGGGGACTCATTCCTGGGGATCCATATGGAAAGGGGGAGTGTCAGGAGGATGGAGCCAGGCTCTTCTGGGTGACAACCAGTGACAGGACAAGGGGCAATGGGTGCAAACTGGAACAAAGGAGGTTCCGCTTGAATATGGGAAGAAACTTCTTCCCAGAGCCTGGCCCAGGCTGCCCAGGGAGGTTGTGGAGTCTCCTTCTGTGCAGACATTCCAACCCGCCTGGACACCTTCCTGTGTAACCTCATCTGGGTGTTCCTGCTCCATGGGGGGATTGCACTGGATGAGCTTTCCCGGTCCCTTCCAACCCCTGACATTCTGGGAGTCTGTGAAGTAGCTGCTGCACCAAGGGCTCCCGCAAAGTCGTTCTTGCCACTTGGAGAAAAGGGATGGGGGGGTGGCTCTGAGTTTGTGCAAGCTTCCTCTCTCAGGTAACTGGTGTCCCTTCAGGATGGACATTTCCCCATCAGCACCTTGTGTTGGATGTTGTCCCCACTCCGCACACGCAGAGGCCTCAGCTCCTGCTGTTCCAGGGAGCCAGCCTGCGCAGGAACAGCGGTGGCAGGTCGGTGTTTGAGGCTGTGGGGTGGTGTTGGCCGGAGTGTGACCGTGCGCTGGCACAGTGTGTCCTGAGGGGCCAGCCCAGGGGACAGCCTGGGATGGCACTTGCAGGAGGGACAGCTTTCTTGGGAAACGCTTCCAACCGTGGGGGTTGTGTCTTGCAGACCAGGAGGCCAAACTCAATGCAGACAGAAGTGTGGATGGGTTCCCCTGACACGGTCCTTTTGTGCCATGCCGCTCGCCTGAGAGGGCACCACGGAGGGCCGGGGTGGCCGAGGAGATGGGGCAGGACACTGTTTGGCCTAGCTGACTTCAGCAGCTAAAGGTTAAAATAATTGCAGTGATCACATGCTCTTTGGAAAGATCCACCCTGCCATTCCGTTAAAATTACCCCATTTTGGAGGCTCTGGTAAGACTGAAGAGGCTGGTGCTTTATCAGCAAGTGGTGATTCCTGCTGTGTAGTTCCCGAAAGCTGTGCTCCCAATTTCCCTTGGAGCAACTCTAGAGAAATCACGGGGTAGGATGTCACCACCCACGTGGAAAAGGGACTTTTTCCTTCCTCACTGGCCAAGTATAGCAGCATTCACTCGAAAATCAAAGCTCATGTGCTCCTGCGCTGCCCAGTTGCCGCTTCTCTTGATTTGTAAGGATGGTAACCTCTCTCTCCTGTCTCTTGAGGGGAGAGGTGGGCAAGGCGGAGAATTGAACCTCCATCCTCATACAGACCCCGAGCTCAGCTGGGTTTGGCTCTTCCTTCTAGAGAGAGCCACAAGATGGAGCAAAGTGATTCCAGGAGCTCCTGGATTTGACATCTCCCTCTTTCTGTCTCTCAAAACATCAACACGAAAAGCTGGTGGAGACCTGCTACCAAGCTGGAAAAACCGGCTCCTTAACGTCGGGAGAAACTGTAACAGCCCGTTCCCATCTGCTGCTGGGCTCTCGAACAGAGCTCTGTGGCGCAGCTCCTGGCGCTCTGAGCAGACCGAAGAGCTTTGCTCTCTTCCCTTCCAGCCTATCTCAGTGAGTTGCTGAATCCAACAGTAATTTAGCTGCTTTTTCTGCAATGCTACCAACAATTTTCACATATAGCTTAACAGAAGTGAGGCCGAGTGTCTCTTTATCGGTTTGTGACTTCCCGTGTTCCCCGGATCTGCGTTTGTGCTCATTTTCATGAGTGGGAACACGTGTGGTGTTTCTTGCAGCTGCAAGAGGAGACTTGAGGAGGCTGAGGGGTGACTCATTCATGGAGATCAATATGGAAAGGGGGAGTGTCAGGAGGATGGAGCCAGGCTCTTCTGGGTGACAACCAGTGACAGGACAAGGGGCAATGGGTGCAAACTGGAACACAGGAGGTTCCACTGAAGTATGAGAAGCAACTTGTTGGGGGTGAGGGTGGCAGAGCCTGGCCCAGGCTGCCCAGGGAGGTTGTGGAGTCTCCTCCTCTGCAGACATTCCAACCTGTCTGGACACCTTCCTGTGTAACCTCATCTGGGTGTTCCTGCTCCATGGGGGGATTGCACTGGATGAGCTTTCCAGGTCCCTTCCAGCCCCTGACATTCTGCAGTCCTGTGTTGTGTGGTACGGGTCACTAGCGCTCCACAGGCCACCGGTTAGGAAATACTGTTCTAGTTAAGCAGCTCACAGCCCTTAATTAAGTTGACCTAATTACTGCCACCTTCTCCGATCTGACACTCTGGGAGTGTCACCTCCTGCCACCGGTCCCACCAGCTGCCCCGTGTCTGGCTTGGGGCTGTGAGGCTGGTGTCCAGCCCCCTGGACCTCAGCTTTAGGGGTTGCCTGTGCATGCCTGGACTTTAGAATCATAGGATCATTTTGGTTGGAAGAGACCCTCAGGATCATTGAGTCCAACCATAACCTGCCCCATGTCCCTGAGAACCTCATCTCCACGTCTGTTCAACCCCTCCAGGGATGGTGAGTCACTTCCCCTGGGCAGCCTGTCCCACTGTTTCACAACCCTTTCAGTAAAGAGTTTTTTCCCAATATCCCATCTAAACCTCCCCTGGTGCAACTCGAGGCTGTTTCCTCGCTGGTTGCTACCAGCCCACAGGACTTTATGAACTGGAAGTTGATGGTCATTGCACTAGACATTAGGAAAAACTGGTTATTATTTTATCAGAGCACTGAGCTTCAGCAGGCTTGAAATGAGGTGCTGATGCTGGAGGCGATTGTAGGAATTGGGAATTTTACCAGTTTCCTACAGAAAGTCAGGGTTAATGGACACGAACTTGCTGCGCCTGCTTTGTTGCTGCTGCTTTTTTTACTGATGCTTTCCAGGCCACCCCGGGGGAGTCGGGTAGAATTCAAGGAACAGAACTGCTAATACCTCTTGCTTCTGCTTCTCCAACTTCTTGTGTTGTTTTGGGGTTTGTGTTGAGATGCTGTCAAGTCCGAGGTGGTGCACAGAGGTTACAGGAACACAACCCATCACCTGCAGATCTCCCCGTGCTGTGTGCAACGAGGATTTTTTCTTCCTTCTCAGTTTTAAAGTGTTCCCACAAAATGCCAAATGTTTTTACCCAGAAAAATGTCTTGCATGAAGAAGTTAAACTGTCAGCAGTGAGATACTTGGGATGTGGAGCCTGCCCAGTAAAGCATGGCCAGAAAAATCCTCCCATGGTGTCCTCGGGCTTTTCTCCAGGGGTGTTTTCTCCAGCTGAAATGCTCAGGTTTGCAAGCTTTGTTAACCTTCCTTGTGCTTTTGTTTCCACAGAGCTGACGCTGAACCCGCCAGAAGGGATTGTTGCAGGTGAGGAGCTGAGCGGGTTTGTGCTGGGTGATGTCGCAGCCCTGTGTTCAGGCAGCTCAAAGCGTTGGTTTTGGTTTGTTCTCCGTAGGTCCCATGAATGAAGAGAACTTCTTCGAATGGGAAGCTCTGATAATGTGAGTTGATACTGTTTTGTATCTGAAATCAGCACTTGCACGCTATGATTGGCTTCCAGGAGAACTAGAATGTAAAAAGTAATAATATCAGTTCTGCGTGACATCGACCTTGGCCTACCTGTGGTTGGGAATTAGATTTGTAATTTAAACAGTGTGCCAGAGGCAACATTGGGACTTACGTGACCATTTGTTGCACAGGAGTCTGCCCAACACTGGGCGGACTTAAAAATTCGACAGCAAACCTCATTTGAGCTCCCTTGCATATACATCACATATACTAACGCAACAGGAAACAATGAATTGCCTGTAGATCACAGAAAGCTGTTGGGAACATTACTCGAATGCAAATACAGGGCAGGTTTTTCTCATGTATGAAGTGCAGCAAAATACGCAGATTACCAGTGACAGGAGAAAAAAATCAGTGTCTAATATTAGGTTACTTGCTATTCAATTTTTTTCTAGGAAAATGGAAGGGAATTGATCTTAGGAAATATTCAGATTTAAAACAAAAAATATTTTGAAATGCTTTACACTTCCTGCATCAGCTGGTGGTGTAAAGACCTTGGGTGCAGTGATTCCATGTAGAAAGCTCTTATGTTGGTGAAGAGCTGTTGTGTTTTTTGGGGGACAAAGACTTCTTTACAAATCTGTGTCCTCACCCTTCTGCTCCCCAACGGATGGGCACAGCTGTTCATAGCAAAACCAGAGAACTATAGAATCATTTTGGTTGGAAAAGCCCCTAAAGATCATCGAGTCCAACCATAACCTGACTCCAGCACTGCCCCATATCCTGAGAACCTCATGTCCGTCTATCCAACTCTCCAGGGATGGTGACTCCAGCACTGCCCTGGGCAGCCTGTTCCAATGCCCCACAGCCCTTTGGGGAACAAATTGTTCCCCACATCCAACCTCAACCTCCCCTGGCACAACTTGAGGCCGTTTCCTCTGCTCCTGGTGCTTGTTCCTGGGGAGCAGAGCCCGTCCCCCCTGGCTCCAAGCTCCTTTCAGGCAGTTCAGAGAGCGATATGTGCCTTGAATCTCCATCACAACTCAACTGCAGCACATCTGATTGTAGAACTTGCCGTGAAAAGACAAAATCTTGCCCAATATCTTAGGAGTTATCTTCTCTCTTGTTTGTACTCCCTTACTCATGCTGTACCCTTCTTTGGGAGCTTTGAGTACATGGAATAACTGGTGATTTTTACAAAATAAAGCTCTAAAACAGGAGAGGAAAAGAGACCTTTGTTAAGTCAGTTCTGACAATTTCCGCAAATGCTGCAGAATTAAAAGATGAAGAAGCTCCAAACTGCTAAGGGTCTCTTGAAGCTGCTGGTCGGTTGTCAGGTTAGATCCAGGCTCTAGATTTGAAGATTCAAGTTGGGTGGGGAGAAATTTAATGAAATATAACAAGGGAAGGTGTAGAGTCTTGTAACTGGGCAGGAACAACCCCAGGTTCCAGTGTAAGTTGGGGAACGAGCTATTGGAGAGCAGTGTAGGGGAAAGGGACCTGGGGGTCCTGGGAACAGCAAGGTGACCATGAGCCAGCACTGGGCCCTTGTGGCCAGGAAGCCAATGGTACCTGGGGTGGGTTAGAAGGGGGTGGTCAGTAGGTCAGAGAGGTTCTCCTGCCCCTCTACTCTGCCCTGGGGAGACCACACCTGGAATCTTGTGTCCGGTTGTGGCCCCTCAGTTCCAGCAGGACAGGGAACTGCTGGAGAGAGTCCAGCGCAGCCACCAAGATGCTGAAGGGAGTGGAGCATCTCCCGTGTGAGGAAAGGCTGAGGGAGCTGGGGCTCTGGAGCTGGACAAGAGGAGACTGAGGGGGGACTCATTCCTGGGGATCAATATGGAAAGGGGGAGTGTCAGGAGGATGGAGCCAGGCTCTTCTGGGTGACAACCAGTGACAGGACAAGGGGCAATGGGTGCAAACTGGAACACAGGAGGTTGCACTTAAATATGAGAAGCAACTTGTTGGGGGTGAGGGTGGCAGAGCCTGGCCCAGGCTGCCCAGGGAGGTTGTGGAGTCTCCTTCTGTGCAGACATTCCAACCCGTCTGGACACCTTCCTGTGTAACCTCATCTGGGTGTTCCTGCTCCATGGGGGGATTGCACTGGATGAGCTTTCCAGGGCCCTTCAACCCCTCACATTCTGGGATTCTGTGAATCCTTTATGAAGATCTGGGGATTTCCTCCGGGCAGGGTCAGGGGTGCGGGGGACAGCATGACCTTCTGGCAGCTTTTCCCTGCTGACTGGGGACATTCTCAGCTCGCATGGGTGCTGGTGGGATCCTCCTACACCGCTTTGCTCCGAGCGTGTTATCCGGAGCTGAAACCCCAGATTTCTGTCTCTTGGGATCAAGCACGCAACCAACACAAAAGCGTCCCGAGCCGCAGCACATCATTTATTCCACACAAGCTGCCCGCGTGGGTGATCCTACTTCAGGGCAAGCTGAGCTATTTTAGGCCTTGGTAAGTTTGGATTAGCGCTGCTCGTTTGCTGACTGATATGAAGAGTTGGCAAACATCTCGCTTGTGCGCAGGGATTTCTCTGTGACGAGCAGCTGGTGCTCCCGGTAGCGCAGTCCTCTCAAAACAAACACTTAGCAGAGGTAATTTACTGCCCGACACCAAAGATTTTTGGCTCCAGTGTCTTGTGCTTTCTCTCCCTGCAAATGGGATAGTCGTCGTTGTTCTGAAACACGTGATGATGTGCCAGATTTCAGTTCAGCCAGCTTGGAGCGTAGAATTCCCGGAGGATTTAATGCACTTATGGAAGGAAATTCCTGCTTATTGGTGCTTTCTTGTAGCAGATTGAGTGGAGCTTTTGTGAGGGGGACACAGAATACTTTTGGATTTGATTCGTTGAAAAGACTTTTTCTGATGTTTCCCATAACAGATTCTTAAACACAGAGGAGCTGCTCGCAGACTTGAAAGCCCTTTAAAGTGCTGAGTATTGAGCTTCAGGTCTTTGTCAGCACAAAATGAGAGGCGGAGGTGCTTTAATTTTGGTTTCTGTATTGTGTGTGTGTCATAATGAAATTATATTTGAAGATCTGCTATATTCTGAAGCTGTGGTACAATAGCAACATGTTTACCCTAAACACGTTGGGCCACTTTCATCTCTTTACAAAACTCCATGAGCAGAAGTGTTTACGGACATTTGGAAAGCAGAGCTAAATGACTTGTTTGTATTTGTGATAATCTCAAATGTTTTGTAATCTCAAATGTGCTGTGTGAGATTCTGGGAATGGAAGGGGTGCAGATGAGGGAATTAAAGGTGGCTTCCAATTTGCAGACAGATGAAGCACAAAAGGTAAGTAGTGTAATAATGAAGAGAATGGAGTACTTATTTTTTTCCCCTCGATTTAGGTAAAACTAGAGCACATGGAATGGCAAATAAATGGAAAGAAAATAAGATAAAAAGGAGACCTAAGAGAGACAAGACATTGTCTGTTTATCAGTTCAGGAGTGGGCTGGTTAATGTTACACAGAGTGATGCAAGAGCTTGGCTCGGAGATAAAAATAATGCCTTTTATAATAATTATAGTAATAATTTGTATTTCTGGTGTTCTTGCCTGCAGCAGCAGTGCTGGATAAATGTTCAATATATAAATGTTAAGGCTGTATTGACATGTCTAAACGATAGAACAGTTCCTGTGCTCCCAAGGTGAGTATAATAGATCCAGAACTGAAAATACAGTGTGAAAATCTTCCTGAACAGCGTCGGCTCGGAGCCTGGTGTAAAACACACCCTTTTGGTAAGACCTCAAACAGTAGCTGGATTTGAGTATTTATGAAAGCCATGTCTTTGCAACCGGGTGGCTTATTTGTGACGATAAATATCCCCAGCACGTCAGGAGCGTTTAGCGCGGTGCCCTCGCTTCCTTGGTGCTGCATCGTATTGTGCAAATTAGTGAATTTAACGTTTCAAGACCAAGTTTTGCCGCCTTTGCTTGGCATATACAACTGTGTGTTGCTATTGAAGTTTCTCCCCAAAAGACGCAAAACCACGTAATTGCTAAAAACTTTATTAGCCTTAAGATTGTTTGAAAGCTAAATGGTATAAATTGAAGTCTGCTTATCCAAAACCTGTCTAGAAAGGGAATTAGATCTATAATTAGGCTTGTGATTTTTGTTTAGCGTGGAATTCCCCTTTTTGGGATCTAATGACTGGGGTTTGGGCTTTTTACAAATAAGAATCCATTAGCAAATAAGAAGCCCTTTACAAATGTATGTGAAGCTACGATTATAGAATTAATTGTCCTTGTCAGTGCACTTTTCCCTCCTAATTTGGGCGGATACCCGCCTAAATAATAGCCAGCTTATTTTCCTGCCCTGTCTTAGATCTCCTGCACGACTGAAGCGTTTGGATGTCTCACGAGTCCTCAACAGGGCCGTTACATGGCATCAAATGTCCTTTACGAACCGAAAGTGATGCTGTCAAGTTTAAATGTTGCAGCCTCCTGAGCGCTCTGTACTCGCAAATGCTGTCTTGGATTAGTTGAATAATCTCTTTGAAGTTGATCCTGAATGGCTAAAACAAAAGCATTTTTCTCGCATAATACGGGGCGTAAAATGGAGCGTGTTGGGTTAACGTATTTGACAGAAGAGCCCTTAAGGGCTGCGTGTTTGCTCTCAAAACAGAACATAAGACACCCACCAGCTTTTCAATGCGCGTATGTACATACTCTTAGAAGTTCAACAATAAGCCTTTCAAATGCAGCTGCAATTAAAATATTTACCAAAAAAAAAATGCATTCAGTTTACTCTCAGATGTGAACTGAATCCCAATTAAATTAAGGGAAAAGGCCAGAAAGGGAACAAAATGGTTGAGATGGTTTAGCTTTCATTTTTGCAGGATTTTGATGCATTTCTCTCATCTTACCTGCCAGTGTCAATATTCAGGTTTAAATCATGTAGTTCCTGTGTTTATCTACCAGCCAAGTCTTTTGAATCCCAAAGTTTAAGAGAGTTGAGCCTCCCAGGGCTTTGGGTTTTGCTGAACTTGATTTTCTGTAGGTTACCCATTGCAGTTTTAACTGTTCGGAGTCCTCGAACTTTTATGTTCTCTCTGGTGCAGAGAACATGGATTGGGAGGAGGAGGAGACATGAGTTATATTCCTGAACCATATTTCCCAGGCAGCATAACCCTTGCCTGAAGAGCTTTTTACTAAATACATGAGGTTTCCTTGGCTAAGATTTTCAGTGATGAAACTTGTTTGGTGATCCTTCCCATCAAGGGAGATCATGTTTAGGGTGCAACTTCCAAATGCCTCCTCCTTCCAACCCGCATTCTCCATGCCAGAAAGAACTTTAAAGTGTGAATAAATCATGCCTAATAATCTTTTTTGCTCACCTTCCAAAAATATTTTATGTAGGGGGGATAAAATACTTGCCTTTAGATTCTCAGCTCGATTGCACTTTGAACTACGTGATGAACACAAGAAGGAAATGTTTCTACAAGAGCCTCGATGAAGCCGTTTGTTCTCTGCGGGCACTCACGGGAGCGCAGACTACAGAACCTTCAGTCTGCAAAGAAGCATCTCGTCCTGCATCTCTCTGTTATGGTCCCCGAGCTGTGTTTGTTATCTTTACAAAGCATCACCGTGTTCTTTGCATCAGATTGCGAGAAGTGTTTACGTGTGGTTACGCTCGATACCGACAGGTTGAATCTCTGTAGGTTTTATAAGTTATTTTGGAGCTACGGCATTTGACATCTCTGTCTTGTGCGGCATTAACAGCATCTTCAAAGGCACCGGGGTCCCACACCTGCCTCTGCTTTCTCTCGACGTGCCGATGCTCAAATCCTGGAACATGCCTTGGAGCCAGATACTCCAATTATATCCAGACACACCCTGCTAATTAAGCAGTGTTGTGACCTTCCTAGTAATTTAGCGTGCAAGCTTTGATTTTCCCCTTCCCTCCCAAACCCCATATTTGGATTTAAGTTTACAGGGTGTGGGGTAAGAATGTGTTAACTCTTTGTCTTCTGGAGAAAATGATATAGTCCAAACCTGAAATGTCTCATTAGGCAAGAATTTGAGTGAAAAAACTGTCTAAATCTCCGGTGAAGAACTTTTTATCTGTTTCTAGGGGTCCTGAAGACACCTGTTTCGAGTACGGGGTTTTCCCTGCTATTCTGAGCTTTCCGCTGGACTACCCGTTAAGTCCTCCGAAGATGAGGTTCACGTGCGAGATGTTCCATCCAAACAGTGAGTCGATGCAGCGGGACACGTGGGGGAGCGGGTTGCTCATGCACCTTAAAAACAAAGGCTTGCACCCATACCAAGGGTGGTTCTCTCCCTTTCCAACCTTTTGTATGTCATAGGAGTGTTCAGCCTCCCAGCAATTATGCTCTGTTAGGGTCGCTTTCTCTTTATCACATTATTCCTAGTATAACTTTTGGTCATAGTCCACTAAAGATTCCAACAATTTCCCTGCCTTTCAGGAATACTTGTAACTATTGTGCAAATAGTCTAAAGATAAATCTTCTGGACATGGTGTGAGGTTTGATGAATTAATACAGACTCCAGCCTTGCTCTGCGGGTTGTATTGAAGTAGTTTGATGTTATTTTAACGAGTGAAGAGTTGCTCCTATTCACCAAAGCGTGGTGGATGCGGCTCCATTAGGCAGCGTGGCTTTTGCCTCATTAAGCCCAGTAACATTTCTGATGGGATCTTTCTGAAACACAGAGTGCTCTGTCCGAGCAGATGACACATTTGCAGGCGTTTAATATTAAGGCTTTGCTGGCCTTTTCCCTGCACTTCTGATGGCGACAATATTATCTTAAAACTTGTCAGCGAAAGTTAATGAAGGAATGACAAGCACAGCTAACAAGTTTGAGCCTGGCTCAGGTGAAAGCCTTAAAGCCGCCTTTTGCAGCCTGGAGCGCTGCTTTCTGGGGTCAGGCTTGGCGTTCTTTGTACAATTGCTGCTAAATCAACAGGGATTGTGTAAAGGTTGTTCATCATCACCCAGATTTGATGGGCTGGATCTGTGTTCAGGGCTCTTATCTCTCTGCCACTTGAGAGCAAGCAAAGTAAGATGCTGCCTTCTTGCCTAGTCCTTCCTTCCCACCTGATGTTCCTCCACCCGCAGGACACAAATCTTAATCTCAGCTGGGAATCGACGTATTTCATCCTATTCCAAGGAATTTTGCAGTTTCTTGAAGTCGTTATGTTCTTCCCGCCTCGAAGCACCACTCGCGCAAATTCTTGCCTGTTTAATCCCCGTCTTTCTGCTCTCCTGTGGAAGAGGCACCTGCGTGTCACAGCGCAGAACCGTGTGGCCGGGGCACTGTGTTGTCACCTCTGCAGCGTGGGGCACCTGGCAGCAGCGTGGCCGTGTTGGCACCTTGCTCCGGCTGTGCTAATTCACCTGAACATCTTGGCAAGACCTGTCCCCATGAGCAGATCCGTGTCCCTGCAATGCTCTGCAGCTCTGGCTGGGGTCTTGGCTTGAGACTGGCAGGGCGCTGCCTCCGTGGGTTCACTGGAACATGCTGGATGGCCAGCTCAGCTCCCACAATTCTGAATCACAGAATCCCAGAATGTCAGGGGTTGAAGGGCCCTGGAAAGCTCATCCAGTGCAATCCCCCCATGGAGCAGGAACACCCAGATGAGGTTACACAGGAAGGTGTCCAGGCAGGTTGGAATGTCTGCAGAGAAGGAGACTCCACAACCCCCCTGGGCAGCCTGGGCCAGGCTCTGCCACCCTCACCCCCAACAAGTTGCTTCTCATATTCAAGTGGAACCTCTTGTGTTCCAGTTTGCACCCATTGCCCCTTGTCCTGTCACTGGTTGTCACCCAGAAGAGCCTGGCTCCATCCTCCTGACACTCCCCCTTTCCATATTGATCCCCAGGAATGAGTCCCCCCTCAGTGTCCTCTTGTCCAGCTCCAGAGCCCCAGCTCCCTCAGCCTTTCCTCACCCGGGAGATGCTCCACTCCCTTCAGCATCTTGGTGGCTGCGCTGGACTCTCTCCAGCAGTTCCCTGTCCTGTTGGAACTGAGGGGCCACAACTGGACACAAGATTCCAGGTGTGGTCTCCCCAGGGCAGAGTAGAGGGGCAGGAGAACCTCTCTGACCTACTGACCACCCCCTTCTAACCCACTCCAGGTACCATTGGCCTTCCTGGCCACAAGGGCCCGGTGCTGGCTCATGGTCAGCCTGCTGTCCCCAGGACCCCCAGGTCCCTTTCCCCTACACTGCTCTCTAACTGGAGCATACTGGACGGCCAGCTCAGCTCTAAGTTTTACACCCCGTGACTCTGGGTCATGTTAATCTTGAGTTGAGATCACTTGGAGTAGACACTTGAATCTTTCTGATTGGATGGGATTGCGGTGATCTGGTTATCTTGAGAGGCTGGAGAAATGGCGGCTGTGATGTGCTTTTTCTATTACTTAAGTACTTACTCCTCCACTTGAGAGGAATTGAAAGGAAAATGTGTTCCTTTTGCAGTTGGAATTAGGTGCTGGGGGAACAGAGATACCACAGAACTGCCTTCTCTTAAAAATAAAATTGTGTTATGGATGCTCTCGGCAAAAATAACTTCAAAGTAGCGACTAATGGCAAGTCTTGCATTCACACTTAGTGACAAAGTGGGAAGATGCGCACATCTTCCTGGATTGGCCTTCTCTGTCTTGGCTGTGCTGCTGTGATCCAGCTGTTTTGGCCTCGTTATCCAGTCAGTCGTTATTTCTGTGGCCTCATTATGCCATCAGTGGAGTGCTGTGTCTGTGAGGATGACTGGTACTGTTGCAAATGCTTTGCTGACGCTAAAGGTGGGAGGGGAAGGTGTCTGCATCCTTATTTGATCGGTTACCTTGTCTCCATGCACTTTAATGCAGCTGAGCTTTAAGCGATATTAAAAACAACTAGTGCGAACTCTTCTGGTTGCACCCCGGTAATGTTCAAAATAAGATCAATTATGATTAAAAACAACTAGTGTGAACTCTTCTGGTTGCACCCCAGTAATGTTCAAAATAAGATCAATTATGTTGTTTGGAACGTACCCTTTTCCCTCCTCGCTGCAGCACAGCAAGTTTTCTTCGCTCTTTTTACGGTCACGGTGCAGGGGAGGACTCCAGCGTGCATTCGGCACTGTGCGACTGTTACCCTTTGATTTAGGCAGGACTGGTTACCTCCTTGGAGCTGTGTCTGTGCATGAATACTTGCCTCTTTCCACCAGGCTGCATCTCGTTATTTTTCCGTGGAGCCTGTTGCTGGTTACTGAATGACACGGTGCTCCCAGCAGGCATCTGTTGGGGAAGGATTTTTGTCTTTCAGATTTTGTATCCTCTTGCCTTTGGTAGAGGAAATTTAAAACCGTGTTTAGCTTCAGCCCAAGTCCAAACATTCATCTGTGCTAAAGATCTGGAGAGGCCACATGTTTCCACTGAGTAACAGTTGATCCCCTGTCCTTCTGCAGTTTACCCAGACGGGAGAGTTTGCATCTCTATTCTTCATGCTCCCGGGGATGATCCCATGGGGTACGAGAGCAGCGCTGAGCGGTGGAGCCCCGTGCAGAGCGTGGAGAAGATCCTCCTGTCGGTTGTGAGCATGCTGGCAGGTAAGGACCGCGCTTTATTAGCAGGTGCTGAGTTAGCTAGAGCTGCTTCTTGCTGCTTGATTTCTGAAGTGAGCAAAGGATATTTAAAGCTGCTCAGCAGCAACCACAGTGCTTGAAGCCCTAGTATTTATTTAGTAAACCAGTTCTTCGAAAATAATTGGAAAAAAAACAACCCAAGAGTGAATTAGTAAGTGAATTAGTAAGTTCTTGCAGGTCAGCAGCAACTGAGTGGGTGGTGATGGTCTGGATGCTCAGCTGGCTCCCTGCTCCTGCACAAAACCTGTCCTCCCACTTTGCATTTGCTCTGATGTCTGTTCAGCTCTCGCGAATCGTGGTGCTATTGATTACAGCCTGTGCTGGCTTTGGCTTTGGCAGCTGAAGGGTTGCCAGCCAGACCTAACCAGCACGGTAAACTGGAGGCCACGGCCTCTGTGTTTCACAAGCCAGCACCCTCCGTTTCTGTTATTGCCTGGGAGCGGACCCCATTCTGCTGTCTCTGCTGCAGAGGAAGGCTTCTTGAGAAGAAGGGTGGTGTCAAAATCTTTTTGCACAGCTTTTTAAATGGCTTTCCCTAAATCCAGCAAGGGCTGTGGATCAGCTCTCTGAAAGATGGATCCTTTTCCGCATCGTGGACAGAGCCACCAAACTGCCTGAAAAGGCCAGAGCCAGCTCCCTTAGAATCGGTTTTGAGCGAGAAAAGATTTTAGAGGGTTTAGAAGCAGCAAAGTTGATCAGAGAGCGAGCAACAGGTTCTTCCATGGGACCATTTGAGCTTCAGTATAGTAACCTACTCTTGGGAGGTTACAAACAGCACCTCGCTGGGCTTCCCTGGCCGCTGAGAGCTGCGTTTGTGGGTCAGCCTTACCTAAACCCACCTGCTCTCTCCTGTTGTCTGCCTGTGCGTCCTGTTTTCCCACAGCTTTTGGGGGAATTAGTCCAAAACATCAGTGGTCGGTGCGTCTCAGGCTCTGGCTCCGCAGATCGTGCGAGCCTGCGCTCAGCAAGCTGGGTGACCTGCATGTCTGCTGGTTTTTAAGGGTGTCGAGACAGACGTGAGCCCGAGAAGTCTGGGGTGGATTTGGACCAGTATGAGAAGCAAACTGGGTGGAATGTGTTCTGCCTCAGTGACTCGAGTGATCCCGTGACGGTTGTCCCGCTGGATGCCGGCCACAAACCTGAGGAATCCCGTGTTTCGGTTTACCTCTGTGCAAAACGAAGCGCTGGAGCTGCAGGGGCTTAATGTGCTTTGTGAGGCGCTCGGAAATCCTCAGATGAAAGACGTTGCAGAAATGAAAGCATTCTATGGGTTTCCTTGGTTTGTTTTGTTGTTTTTTAATAGAACAAGCCATCCCAAAGAGTGACAGAGCCTGTTTGGGTGGCCTGGACGGGAGGGCTTTGTGTCTGCGAAGCCGCAGAACCAGAAAAAAGCATTTTGCAGGAAGCAGCGTGCAGTTTGAAAACCCGTTGATGGCGCTTCTGGTGCCACATTGTGTTACCCCATGTGCGCGCCAGCGCTCGGCTGCTGGGGCCGTGAGCAAAAGAAATTGCGCTTCGTTTCTTACCTTGTGATATTCTCTTCCCACCAGTTAAATGGGACCGTTTGGGAATCCAGCGGCTGTTGGGGGGTTTTTGGTGGCGTTTCTGCAGTCCCAAGCGGGGGAAGCGGCACCATGGGGGCATTTCCGAAAAAGCGCGCGGATCTGGCTCGGTTGCCTGCCCACCTACCTTTCCGTCTTTCTCGTTTCAGAGCCAAACGATGAAAGCGGAGCCAATGTAGACGCCTCCAAGATGTGGCGGGAAGACAGAGAACAATTTAACAAGATTGCCAAGCAGATTGTGCAGAAGTCACTTGGACTTTAAGCTCACAAAGAGACAGGTGTTTTGTATTTCTCTCCACCTGAAAACGAGCAGTGCTCAGTGCTGGTACCAAAAAGGAAAACTTTGCAAAACTATCGGCCTAGTTCTTCTTATCATTTGTTATTTATTTGCCATCTCCTTTCTTTTTCCGCTGCTCCAGAGAAGCCTTTAGTTCACTCACTAAATTGTGTGGAAAAGGGATTTAATATTAGGGAAAAATATGGAGACAATGCTGTTTCAAAGGCTGCTTGTTGCTACCTCACTTCATGGCATGGAAAACTCGGAGACTTTGCAATCTGCAGCCCGCCTTCGCCAATCTGCTGTTTGAGAACAGAGCTGCTTTGGATCACCTCCTGCAAGGATTAGTTGTGTGTTTTTATAGGTAGCATTGCATCTGGAGCACCAGTAGGCAGGAAATAATAGATCAGTTTTATGATACTCGATGTATTAAGGACAGCGCTTGCAGTCAGAACTGATTTGAAGAGAATAGGTAGCTATAAAACAAGGTGATAGGTGGGATGTGTTAGTGAAGAAAGTAATTGTGCAGGACGTAACTTCAAGAGAAGATCTAGAGAGTTGTTACCGGCGATGGGCTGAGGGTCTAGAACAGGCTGGAGCTCCCACGGAACGCTGTGAGTTTGTATTGAGCCTTTGAGTCAGTGTTCGCTTGGAAGAAATCCCAAGAGCTGCTTGATTACTCCTTAAAGACACTTAATTGTAAAATTCACACTCAATTAGAGGTGTGAGATGTTAAGACTGGATTCTTAAACACTTTGACTGGGTTCGCCATGGGCGAGGCAGGTCGTCGGCAGCCTGAAAACCCCTGTGAGAGCGTGTCTGCTGCGAGCATGTGGAACAGCACCGGCTCCTCTTCTCTGGATGTGCGCGTCGCGAGGATTTGGCACCACTGGCCTTTGCCGTGACCGCACAGATCACCTGCTTTTCAGGTGAACCAGCGAAGACTAACGCGATGGACTTTGTAAAATTAACCGTAACACTTCTTTACACTGACTGCTTTTGTGCGTTTAAATACGATTGGGAGAAGACGCCGCCTGTGCTCTGTAGAGGATGGTACGACTGCAGTGTGGGGGGTGCGGGACGTGCCAGCCGCAACCACCCGTTTGTAAAACCGCGTGGGGCCACCGGTGACCTTGGTGCTTCGCGAGCGAATCGCTCGTGTGGCTCCACATCTTCTCCCATTTACTACAAGCAATAACATGCCCATTGATAGCACGCGGAATCCGATGTTATTGGCAGCTTTAAATGGGCTAAATCCGAGAAGGGCTTTTTTTTTTTTTAAACCGTGTGAAAAGCACGTGGCATAGAAGGAGTTGCAACGTGCAGAAAGCTTTCCGGAGGTGACGACGTGCATGTGTACAACTAGCTCATCAGTGTTTGCGTCTTGCCGTCCGCGCCGCAGATCGCAGCGTGCCATCGTTCTGCCTCTCAACTGCTGCAACTCACTGGTTCTTTCACCTCCTTGCAGAAGGAATTCTTCTTGCTTTGGCGCAAGGGCGGGAGCAGGACGCTGACATAGCTTGGGAGCAGAGATGATGAAGTAGTGTTGTACCTAACTAGTATTTTGAGGCATACAGGAAGATGGAGCACTTGGTGTGAACTGGGAGCACGTTGGAGTCGCAGGGTGTTGCTCCCGGGAAGCGGCGCTGGCACACAGGGCAGAAACGGGCTCTTTTTCAGCGCAGGGTGTTTTATTTGTGTGTGCTCACTCGTTATTTTATGGTGGGATTTGGTCTGTATAGTGAAAATAAAGTGATTCTATTTTCTCCTTTCATAGATGTATGAAAATAAGTCGCAGTGAGTGTTTTATATGGGTAACCGACTGGTCAAGAGTGGCCAGTTCTGACTTGATCTAAAGGAGTCGAAGGGTTTATTCTAACACGACGAAAACACAGGGCTTTCCAGGTAAGTGTCTTGTCTTTAATGGTGGCAACGCCTTGAGAATTCAAAGAAAACTGAGAATCGGGCAGTTGTGATGCAGTTTGCATCTTACGTGGATCATAACAAGACCTTTGCATCTGGTCTTATTGTGGCAACAGGTGAATCATGAGCTTTAATACATCACTCCAAATCTGGTGATGTTAGCTCTTGGATTTGAGCAGGACAGGTGCCCAGTTTGTACTGAGGATTCCCATAGCCCCCAAATCTCTGTGCTTAGAAGGAGAATCATTGCTTTTTAAGTCCCAGGCTTGCTAAGGCAGGTGTTTTAGGCCGCTTGGTGAACATACATTGCAGGTGAGAGAAGGCAAGCAGAAATCCGTCTCTGAGGACTAAACCTTGCCACGTGGAAGTGAGGAGGACTGTCCTGAGCTGTGTTTGCTCAGCGAGCGTTTTTGTGTGTTGAAAGGCTTAAACCTGGCACCGCCGTCCCGAACGGACCAGCGTGCAGGACACTGCCCGGTAGCAACATTTTTCTGAGCAGTTGCCTTTTTCCAGCCTGGAACACTGTGGAACCCGTTCCTCGGGGGGTGGTGGAGCTCTGCAGGTGTTATGCACGCAGCTAGGGTATTAAAGACGAAAAACACCCTTTCTCTGGATTATATTTGCTTTAGGCTTTTATATTCAACAAAACACCCTTAAACAAAGCTGCAAAAATGCAAGCAAGGTCCTATTTAAAGCCTTTGTGTATACACACATCCACACGCATGGGGTTTTTTTTTCCCCGGCAAATGAGGCAGTGTCAGAACACACACAGCGGGATGCGAGACGTTCGCTAATTGTGTTTTGTGTGCACGCCGGCGGTTCTTTGAAAGCGCGAGCGGCACTGGAGCCACATGAAAGGGCTGCAGCTTGGCAGAGCCAGCCCCAGGCTTCTTTCCAGCTGGTTTGTGTTGGGTTTTTCTGACTTGAGCTGTATCGTGGCTGGAAGGTGCGTGCGGCCTGCAAGATGAAATAGCGAGAGCTCTGCTCTCTCTTGTGTGTCGCTGAGGGTGCTGAGTGTGTTTCGCCCCATGAGACTCAAGGGAAAGGCCCGTAAATGTCCATCTCTGGTGCCAGCCGTGCTGGGATGGTCTGGTGTGCTGCTTCACCGGGGTCCCTGTCCTCTGCCATCAATCAGCACATCGATCCCTCTGAGCTTGGTCAATGGCAGCCAATAGGTGCTGTGGGCATCACAGAATCATAGAATAGTTTAGGTTGACGGGACCTTGAAGGGACATTCCCAGCTTCCCCAGTGCCCCCCCTGCCATGAGCAGGGACATCTTCACTAGCTCAGGTTGCTCAGAGCCCCGTCCAGCCTGGCCTGGGATGTCTCCAGGGATGGGATTATACTGGGGTGGTCTCAGCTGTGGGATCGGTGCAGCTTTGGGGGGCAGCTCAATGAGAAGCTGGATGCAGGAGCCGCCGTGGTGTGGGGCGAGGGCTGTGTGTGCCGGGGGACAGCAGCCTGGCATGGAGGGGTGAGATGTGGGAAGTGATGCTGCCCTGTGTCACTTCTCTGAAATTTCCCTCGACAGAAGAAGCAAATCCCTCTGCCTGCAGCGAGTTGGGAGCAGCACGAGGTGAGGGACGTGGGGGGTCTTGCTGCCAGCTGGGGGTGGCGCGGGGACAGGGCAGGAATCGGGAAAATCCCTCTGGTATCTGAGGGTCTGGTTGGGACCAGCTGCTGGAACAGCAGCCCCAGTGATGGGCTCCCGGTGCCACCTGTCGTGCAGCCAGGTCCCACGCGATGTCACCGAAAGCCCTGTTGCGGTCACGATGTGCTGCAGGGGCGACACCCAGTGCGGGGGAGGGAATTGCTCCATGCTGAATGCTTGGTTGTCATGCACAACGTGCTCGGGGCGCTGGGGGACCCTTGTGTCCCCGTGACTCCAGCTCCCGTGACCGTTGTGCCCAACCCAGCCCTCACCCTTGCAGCTGGATCCTCATCCTGTAAGAGCCAGAGGAAAACCAGACCAGGTGGCTCTGGAAAGCAGCTCACACTCCCCAGATGGAACTTTGCAGATTATGGGGTGTGTTAAAATATAATTAATGGTAATGATACAGAGGGTGGGTTATTACAGGGTAGCCGCAGCTGTCAGCAGCCTGTGCGTGAGCTCTCCGGGAGCCATTTGTGAGGGGGTCTGTCTCATCATGTTGATCCTGAAGGGTGTGTGGAGATGAGCCCAGTCCTGGGCTGAGTCCCCTTTGTGCGTGGAGCGCTGGACGAGTGTCTTTAACCAGGGGATGGGGGCAGGAGTCGTGTGTGCGTGGCGCAGGGAGAGGTTGTGGCTCCATGCTGCTGTCACAGCTCCAAGAGGAGCTGGGTCATCCTGGCTGGAGGGGCTGGGGGTGTCCAGGAGGGTGGGTGCCCCGGGACAGGGCTCATGGGGCTGTGGGACCCATCTGGGGCTGCAAGGTGATGCGTGAGGTGGGTTCAAAGCAGCAGAGATGCAGGATGCAACACGCCAGGGGACACCCACACACTTGGATGCTGGGCCCAGCATGGGGAGGCTCTCCACCCACGGCTGCGTTGGGAGTTTTGTCCCAAAACAGCTTTTCCCGTGCCAAAATGGTTTGGCAAATTGAACCCAAATTTGGGCTGGCATGATGACGTTAGATGAATCGGGTTTTCTTTGCCGAGTCTGCCTGCGATGGGTTCGCGTGGGCTCCTCTCCTGGTGTGCTGCTTCACCAGGATCCCTGTTGTCCTCTGCCATTGATCAGCGCATGGATCCCTCCGAGCTTGGTCAACAGCAGCCAATAGGTGCTGGGGACATCACAGAATCGTAGAATAGTCTTGAGTTCTTGAGTTGAAGGGACCTTGAATGGACCTTCCCAGCTCCCCCAGTGCCTCCCCTGCCATGAGCAGGGACATCTGCACCAGCTCAGGTTGCTCAGAGCCCCGTCCAGCCTGGCCTGGGATGTCTCCAGGGATGGTTCATCCACCACCTCTCTGGCCAACCTGGGCCAGGCTCTCACCACCCTCAGGGACAACAATTCCTTCCTCATGTCCAGCCTGAGTCTCCCATCAGCCCTTGTCCTATCACAACAGGCCCTGCTCAAAAGTCTGTCTCCATCTTTCTTATTGGCTCCTTTTAAGTCCAGAAAGGCCACAATAAGGTGTCCCTGGAGCTTCTCTTCTCCAGGCACTGGTGCTCTTTGGGCAGGTGTGTTTGAAGAACAAGAGGTTTGTGCATCTCCAAGCTGACACCGAACTGCAGAGGTGATCCCCAGGGCTTTATGTTTTGTACGGCTTCCCCACGTCACGCGTCCCGGGAGCTGGCGGAACGCAGGGCAGCGGCCAAGGCAGGAGCAGTTTGCTGTGACGCAGTGTCTCGGGCTCGAGATCCTCCCGCTTGGTGTGCACACACTTGCTGCAAGGCTGGCTCAGGAGGGACCTCGCTCAGCCAGAGCTGGGCTTTGCTCACCAGTTCCTGCGTGGAAGGACGGATGGTGGAAGGACAGGGGTGTTCAGATCCACTTTGGCTGGAGGGTCATTAGGAGCTGAGTTTTGTCCTTGGCCAGATCCTGCTTTGACTCAAGATCTGCTTTGCAGTCTGGGCATGGCCTTGGTGGGAGTGCTGGTGTTTGAGAGCCTCGCTAAGGCCTTAGGGCTCTCGATGAAACTTGGGTTTATGTTGCTGAAGCCACCTGCCTGAACTGTCCCTACACAAGCCTCACTTTGACCCTTTGATGCATCTGTCCTGTTAAAACCGGTCAGTAACCAGGGAGCATCTGATTTATTTTACCAATTAATTACAATCCCTGTCAAACAAGACTCAGGTTTAATTCCTTCTCATGCATTAGATACCTTCTTCTGCAGGTGCCCTTTTTTTGCAGACACCCTTCTCTCCCCCTGCAGCACCCATGGAGATGGATCAGCCAGGGGTGATGCCACATCCTGAGCACCCTGGCAGTGGGACCCAGGCTCCCTGTCCCCCAGCAGCCTCCATACCACCCTCGCCTGTCCTCGCCTGCCTCTAATCCCTCCTTGCTCTGGCAAAATGCGATACAGAGCAGCCTTGCGGTGGCTTCTGCAAGTCCAGACTTCAAAGGCAGCAATCGCTGTTTGCTGTGGCGCTGGGCTGGGGGAGGATCACAGGATCACAGAATGTCAGGGGCTGGAAGAGACCTGGAAAGCTCATCCAGTGCAATCCCCCCATGGAGCAGGAACACCCAGATGAGGTTACACAGGAAGGTGTCCAGGCGGGTTGGAATGTCTGCAGAGAAGGAGACTCCACAACCCCCCTGGGCAGCCTGGGCCAGGCTCTGCCACCCTCACTCCCAACAAGTTGCTTCTCATATTCAAGCGGAACCTCCTGTGTTCCAGTTTGCACCCATTGCCCCTTGTCCTGTCACTGGTTGTCACCCAGAAGAGCCTGGCTCCATCCTCCTGACACTCCCCCTTTCCATACTGATCCCCAGGAATGAGTCCCCCCTCAGTGTCCTCTTGTCCAGCTCCAGAGCCCCAGCTCCCTCAGCCTTTCCTCACCTGGGAGATGCTCCACTCCCTTCAGCATCTTGGTGGCTGCGCTGGACTCTCTCCAGCAGTTCCCTGTCCTGCTGGAACTGAGGGGCCACAACTGGACACAAGATTCCAGGTGTGGTCTCCCCAGGGCAGAGCAGAGGGGCAGGAGAACCTCTCTGACCTACAGGATGGGCTGTAATTAGGAAGCAATCAAGGGGATGCTTGTCCTGCTCGTGCGTGGTCTCGCTGCCAGCAAGGTCTGCTCTCCAGGGCTGTGCAGCACCAGTGAAGGGGAGGACAAGCCAGGTTCCCCGGGACAGTCTGCTTCAATTTTCTCCTTCCCTCCTGCTTGGCGCCGTGGGCTGAGCTCACCTCTTCCCCACCACAGGTGTTGAGCCTCAGCGGGTTGTGGGAGGCTGGATGTCCTGAGCATCTTGGGGACACCCAATGGTGCTGGGCAGTGGGGCAGGAGCTGCAGTGCCTGGGGTAACCCAGCTGAGGATGCTGGCTCCTTCTGTCTGTGCTAGTGGGGACCAGGCTCCGAGGGCTGGGTGACAGGAGCCTGTGGATGGGGACTGTGTCCCTGCCGGCGTCTGCACAGCTCCGAGCGCAGCGAGGCCACCGCGCCACAGCCAGAGTAGCTGGGCAGCAGCACTGGCCCGAAGAAAGTCTTGAGAAACAATAGCAATTGTTCTCCGCCTTTGTTCCCTTCCCGCCCCGGATGGCGCAGGGGATGGAGCTGCCGGCGGGTGGGCAGAGCGAGCGTGGCTGCCTGCGCCCGGGGAGCCCCCTGCGTGCTGCCCGCTCTGCCACCCTCCCCGGCTCCTCAGAGCCTGCATCATCGCTAATTGAATCATGAAAGCTCTACACTGTCGCACGGGCGAGTCATAAAATTGGCCTGTGATTCTCTCCGTTGTGGGGCAAGAGGCTTTTGTTCCGGCTGCAGAGCAGAGCGGTGCTGGAGCTGCCGTTCTGGCCGCGGGGCGCTCGGCCGCTGCCGCAGGAGCCAGGAGCTGGCCGGGCCCTGAGCAGGATCGCTGGGGGCTCTGCTGGTGAGGGGCTGGTGCTGCCCACAGCTTTTCCTGCTGCCCTGGGTGCTCCCGGGTGGGTTTCAGCTGGGAGAGAACATGCTGGCCAGTGCCTAACTGGGCAGCCATGGGATCATGTCTGGTCCCAGCAGCATCGTGCAGCCCCTTTTGTGTCCTTGATGGGCCCAAGCATGTGGGGACAAGTGCCCAGGCTTCCCTGCCCTGGCTTTTTCTGCCGTTTCCCACCTGCTGTGAGCTGGGGCCTGCGGTCACTGCCGGGATCAAAGGTGGGGGGAGATTCCTCTCGGTGTGGGGGGCGGCCGTCCCTGTCCCAGAGCTGGGGGCTGCTGGGAGACCTGCGGCACTGGGCACAGGGTTTGCTCAGTCGAACCCTCCTGCTCACGGGTCCCCACACGGAGCCCTCAGGTTTGCATATTCAGCTGCCTTAAAGCCCAACTTTTTGCTCCTACTTTTTGCACCCTTCCCGGCCTTCCTGCAAAGGCCCTCAGCATTATCACTGTTGCAGACCTGATTGCTCTCAACAGCTGCCTCAAAGGAGGTTGCAGTGAAGGAAGTTGGTCTCTTGCCCAAGGAACAAGCACCAGGATGAGAGGAAACAGCCTCAAGTTGCGCCAGGGGAGGTTGAGGTTGGATCTGGGGAACAAATTCGTCCCCAAAGGGCTGTGGGGCATTGGAACAGGCTGCCCAGGGCAGTGCTGGAGTCACCATCCCTGGAGAGTTGGACAGACGGACATGAGGTTCTCAGGACATGGGTTAATGGTGGACTTGGCAGTGTTGGGTTAATGTTTGGACTTGATGATCTTAAAGGTCTTTTCCAACCTAAATGATTCTGTGATTCTGTACTGGCAGGAGTTAAGTGGCCACTTTTGGGGGGCCCTTTCAGAGCCTGCCAGCTCAGCTGCCATCTGTCCTCCAAATGCGAGGCAGGATGCTCGCCTGGCTCTGGCTGCCCGCGCAGGGACCGGTGCTGCAGGTCGCCGAGGCGGCCGCTCCCGGCTCCTTCCGTCCCCGGAGGCCGCGGGTGTGCGGACACGCCGGGCACTGGGACGCGAGCGATGCTGGTGGCTCATCGCCGCTCGGCGGGGATCACTCCGAAGGGAAACTGGCAGCGCGACTTGCAGCGCCGGGGCAGCTTTGTGCTTTTGTTTTTGGTGGCTTTCCTAAAAAACAGTGTCTTTTGCAATCCTCCCAGTCCTTCGACAAAACTTTCCTGGCAGAGCCTCTCCAAAGCTTCTGGGAATTAAGTTTTTGAAAGGAGATGGGGTTATGGACATTTACACTTCTTGTAGGACGCTGACAGGTTTCCTGGCATGGAGATTTCTTGCTGTGACCTCAGTTTGTGTCAATGCGTTGGGTTTGGGGAGCTGAAGTGGGTCCAGGAAACATGGGGAAGATTTTCAGCCTTGGAGAAAGGACGGAGGTGACGAGGGAGGGACCTCGGAAGCTGCTGGGGACGGAGTCCCCATCCCTCTCCATCCAGCCATCCCGGGAAAGGCTCCATTCCCAGTGCCCTCGGAGCTTCACCACGGCCGGTGCCGGGATGCGTGCTGCGTTTGGTGGGAGAAAGCTCTTGCAGACATCAGGAATAAAGGCTGAAATGAATAGGGCATAACGAGTCCTGAAACACGACTTTGTGTCTGCAAATAATAAGGAATGAGTTACAGTCTTGGACAAGCAGAGACGTTACCCTGTGTGCGGGGTCCAGCCTGGCCCTGGTGTTGATTAGGTGCCTTCCTCACACTGTCCTCTTCATGGAAGCTCTGCTTGAAATGTATTGTCTACAGATGGGTTTCTCAACCTTTTCTAACCCAGGGATGGCCAAATCTATTTGGTGGAAATCCAAGGATCATTTTGTTCAGAGCCGCCACATGGTTTTATTTACGACCCATGCGAATTAGGCGAACGTCTCGCTGTTTGTCTCTTTTATTTCATCCTCTTGCGCTCGCTTGTGCACACAGGAATGTGCGCGTGTGTGCTAAGGAACAGTTTTGCAAACTGCTTCCTCGTGTTGTTGACACACGGAGCAGGTCCCGGACCCAACGCCACAGCCATGGGCCCCTGTTGGATCCCATCAGAGGTTGGTTCCCCAATCAGGTCCTCCTGGGAAGGAGAAAAGCACCAGGCACTGCCCAAAGCTGTTCCACCACCTTCTGCCGTGCCAGGGTCCCCAGCCCAAGGATGGAGAAAATCCCTGAAGACCATCCATGTCCCTGTTCTCACCAGGAGACCGTTCATTGACAGCACGTGGCTGAAAAGCAGCCTGAGCCCGCTGTGCTGGGCTGAGTCCGCCTGGCATGGACATCATGCTCATTGATGGGAGCTTTGGTAAGTTCCCAGATCCCCCTGCTTCTGGAGGGGACACACATGGCTGTGTCCTGGGCTCTAGAAATGTCCTCACCATCCAGCTTTTTGGCCAAGGAACCACTCAAAGGTGGCCGTGTCCTCTTTGGAAAACCCGTTCTCCCCAGCAGCCCCAGCAGGACATTTCCTCCCTCCCTGCGAGGAGCCGCGTGGGCCCTCGCAGCAGATTTCCCCAAATCCATCCATTTCCGCAAGCCCCCTGCTCGGGACAGCGCTGCCAGCTCCCAAAGCCACGTTTAACTTGACACATGTGTGCGGCCCTGGGAAACGCTCTGATTCTCATTTGTGCCGCTGTCCCCAGTGCCAACCTGCCGGGAGGCCGGGCCCCGCTGGCGGCCGCGCTCGCTCCGCGCCAGCCGCCCTCCCATCCACCGGCCTCTCCACCGCATGGTCCTGGGGGGCGGCAGGCACGGCATGGGGTCCCAGCGCGATGGCTGCTCCCAGCTGGTGGCCGTGGGGAGCAGCACAAGGGGCTGAGATGGGATGGTTTGCACATCGCGCATCCCTCACCGTCACCGCCAGCTGCCACTTGGGTTTGGGGGGTGGCCGTAGTGGTGGGGATGGGGAGCCAGCGGTGCCTCGCATCTGCAGCTCTCTCCCGAGACTAAGCTCCACTTAAGCTCTGCTTAAGCATGATCCTGGTAGAGCCCCAACAAGAGGCTTTGTGGGGAGGGGAAGCTCTGTGCAGCCCTGCATGGTGCAGAGCATCCCCAGAGACACACAGCCGCCCTCCGGCCCTCAGGGGTGTTTGACTCCGAGACAGGGGCACTGATGCCTTTTGGGTGTCTCTGGGCTCTGGTGGCAACTCCTCGCAGGATTTGGGAGCGAGGTGCAGGGCTGGGCTCCACCATGTGCCCGCACCCTATGGGCTGCGCCCTCCCGCACCCCGCATGGTGGGTTTCGGGCCAGCGAGGCATGCGGACAACCCAGCAGCGGCGCTGGCTGTTCCCTGCTGATGAAACTCCCGGTTTGTGACACGATTTTCTGGCATTTCGTACCAGCCATCCGCTTTCTATTCCGGCGTTCGCCTTGCGGGAAGGTTTTGGGGGGATGGGAACCCGTTTCAATTGTTCGGGACATGGAAGTGACTTGTTTTGCGGCTGGAGAAGCCCCACAGAGCTTGCTGTGCGCAGGGAGATTTTCCACTGCTGTGTCTCCTCGGGGGTTTCCGAACCAACGCTCAGCACGCTGGAGCCTCACTCCTGGCAGCCTCTGTGCATCCCCTGACCGAGGCCATTTTGGGGGAGAAAAGTGCACCTTGTTGAGTGTTGGGGTTTGTTTTTTGGGGCAGGGTGGAGCGGACGGGAGGGAACAGAGGATCCCCCAGTACAGGCTGGGATGTTGCTCCTGAAAGGCCAAGGCTTTTAGGAGCAGGAAGGTTCCCACCTTGGTCTCTCCAGGCAAGGGTGAATGTCCCACCTACTCCCACGTGATGCTGGAAAAATGAATCACCAAAAATTAAAGGATAAAAAAAAATGTAAAAGAATCCCTCCCCAAAGCCGCCTTGCAGAGGGCTGGGCAAAAGATAAAAGCTCTCCAAGGAGCCGGGACTCCTCCTCTCCCACCACCAACTTCTCATTTAAATGTCTGCTCCCCGGCTGCAGCCGGCACTGCCTCCGCGGCCGCCCCACGGGACCCCCGCCCGCCCGCCGCCCCCGCCGTGCCCCCAGGGACGATGCCCACGCGTGGGGACAGCAGAGCCGGGGCTTAGCACCCCGAAGCGTTGAAGCAGCACCCGGCGTGGCCCGTCCCTGGGGGGTGTCCCACCGACAGACTATGCCAGAGCCCCCGGGGGGGCTGAGCCGAGCGGCGCCTGCCCGGGCACGGAGGAGTGGACAGCGGGGGCATCCCGGTGGATGGACCCCCTGAGGCCGGCCCCCCGATGTCGGCTCTGCTGCTGCTCTGGCTTGTCCTCCTCCACGGGGCCACCGCCGGGGGCCCGGTCCGGGGGGGCAGGACCTGGCGACACTGCACAGGTAGGAGCGCGGGCCGGCGGGGGGGCTGTGCCGGAGCCTGGCGTCAACGCCGGCGTTGGGACAGATACCGAGACCCGTGTGTGACGGGATGTCCCAGAAGGCATGCTCCGTTTTGGGGGGCACCCCAGGTTCTGATGGCCTGGGTCTGAGGATGACAGCACCGCGCGGTGCCCTGCGATGCGTGGCAGGTGCGGGGGATGTCCGTGCACCCGCAGCCCCCGGCACGGCACAGGAGCGGTGTCGCGGTGTCGCGGTGTCGCGGTGACGCTGCGTGCCCGTCGCTGCGGCACAAGCGCCGTTCCGAGCTCTGCTGGCGCCGGGGCCGGTGTGTGGGGAGCGGAAGGGCTGGAAGAAGTGGAGCAGAGCAGGGAACTCCCCGGGGGCCCCTGTGCTCCCCGGGCACAACCTCCACCCTCCAGCCAGCAAAACCGCCCGGAAAATTCCGCCCCCTCCAGCAGCTCCCACCGAGGAGCTGCAGCTCCCACGGCATTTCCCGCGGGGAAGCGCCGAGAGCAGCCCGAGCCGGAGATGATCCCCATCCCTGGGCTCTTCCCATCCCGTGGCTGTGCCACGAGGTCCCTGCGTGGACAGTGACACTTCAGCCCCGATTTTGGGGTGCTTGGGCCCAGGCTCCTTATGCTTGGGGCTTGTCTCAATTTGATGGCACCTGTATTTACATGTTATTACAGCCCAGATGATGGTGAAAAAGAAAGCTGTGAGAGATCGGAGAGTTTTTCTCCATCACCTCCTCCCCAAGGTGCTCCGGTCTCTGGGGACGTCCCCGCTGCCCCCAAGCAGCCTCAGCTGAGGGGTCCTGGGGATGTCAAGGCTCCAGCATTAGCACATTTAACTGTCCCCGTGTCCCTCCTGGGCAGATTGGGATGCACAGCTTTGGGTTTAGGGATCTGGATTTGGTTTCAGGATTTGGTCCCTTGCAGGCTTGCAGCCTCTAGTCCTGGCTGAACTCATCTTGGCTGCCTCCGGGGCTGTTGGGGGTTCCTGAACCCCTCTGCAAGTCCAAGCCTGGATACAACTTGTGCTTCTTGTTGAGAAAAACAGGAACCAGTCACTTAACTGTAGAATTTCGTTGGAGAGGGACTTTTTACAAGGGTCTGTAGTGATAAGACAAGGGGTGATGATTTTATACTAAAGGAGGGAGATTCAGGCTGGACACGAGGAAGAAATTGTTGTCCCTGAGGGTGGTGAGAGCCTGGCCCAGGTTGGCCAGAGAGGTGGTGGATGAACCATCCCTGGAGACATCCCAGGCCAGGCTGGACGGGGCTCTGAGCAACCTGAGCTGGTGCAGATGTCCCTGCTCATGGCAGAGGTGGCACTGCGGAGCTGGGAATGTCCCTTCACCCCAAACTATTCTGTGATTCTATGATTCCATGAGTTGTGCATTTCTGAAATAAGGCATTTCAGTTAAACCTTCCCCACCAAGGCTTTGCTTAGGAGCAGCTTAAACCAGTGGCAGGGCGGGCAGGGGGATGCAGAGGTGGCAGGGTGGGAAGGACCTTGCCGGTCTCGCTGCTCCGGGCTGGCTGGAGCCACGTGAGCAGATTCCTCCTTGCGCTGCCCATCTGGGTTTGGGCTGACCGGGGGTGCCCAGGGAAAGCACTCCCCCTTTCCAGCTGGTTTGTATTCAGGCACACCACACTGGTCCAGCTCCCAGCTCTCCCGCTGTGCCCCGGCAGCCGAGGTTTATTAGTACAAATAATAACCAAAAGCCACATCTCACTGGGAATGGGACAGAGTCAGGGGTTTTCAGTCTAGCCCAGTGCTGGTTCATCGTCTGGGCATCATCACCGATCCCCTCTGCCCTTTGCTACCGACACTGCAATCCCACCGGGGAAGAATTCAAAAAGAAAAGCTGTGAGGATGACAAGACGAGATATTGGGGAAGCCCCCCCTGTGGTGCAGCCCTCCCCACGGCTGCCAAGACACTGGAGCGGTGGCAGCCCTGGCACGGTGATGTGGGGACGGCTTTGCCATGCCTGTTCTTCACCCAGGTGATGCCCTCGGGCTGGGCAGGTTGTTTTCTCCTCTGGGGAGAGGATAATTATTTAATTAGCAGTTTTGGTGCCTGCCAGGGGAGTGTGTGCTGGATTGGGAAAGCTTGGACTGAGGCTGGAGGAGGGAGCACCATGTCCCACCGCCCTGGGGACAGGGACGGGTGGCCTCCCAGCAACCAGGCACCAGCTCCCTGCCCGCTCCCCTGGCTCTGGTTGTGGTTGCTGGTGGATCCCACGGGAGCGGGTGGCAGCCTGGGGTGGCAGAGCACCCCACAGCCAGGGGGGACAGGGGGATGGCCTCCGCTGTGACGTGCTCTGCTGTCTCTCGGCACAGACCTGCGCCCGCTGGACATCCTGGCAGAGGTGGTCCCCGCCAGTGGGCTGGCCCCGGCCCTCCGCATGTTTGAGGTGCAGGGGGTGCGTGGGTTCCAGCTGGCGGCCTCGCAGCCCCGCGCCCTGGCCTTCCCCGCCTCCCGCCTCTTCATCCACTGCCACCGCTTCCCCGAGGAGTTCTCCATCATCGTCACCCTGCGGGTCCTCAGCGTCCCTGCCAAGGTAAGCGCTGCCGGCTGGGCACGAAGCGGGCACAGTCCGGCCCCGCAGTGTGCGGCATGCAGAGTCCGTGTCCTCCCGCAGAGAAACGAGTACATCTTCACGCTGATGGCGGAGGAGAGCCCCAGGGTGCTGGTAGGGTTGCGCTACGCCACCAACAAGCTCCACTTCATCTTCTGGAGCCACGAGCGCGCTGGCAGCTGGCAGACTCGCGTCACCTTCCCCAACGTCTCCCTCTCCGACAACCAGTGGCACACGCTGGTCCTGGCTGTCTCCGGCCAGTCATTCTCGCTGACAGTGGACTGCAGTGTCCCCAAGGACATGTAGGTTGGGGACAGCGGGGGGGGCTCGGGAGGTGCCAGCTCCCTGGCAGGACAATGCTCCTCCACCAGCATCTCCTCCAGCCACCAGCAGACACCATGAAATTGTCCCCTGTCTCTTCTTTGCCCGCACACAGGGTGACGGAGACGCCGTTTCCAGCTTCTCTGTCAGTGAAGAGAGCCAGCTTCTACCTGGGCAACCGGAGGAGAAGGAAAGGTGCATTCACGGTAGGTGTCCGATGGTATGGGGCTGCGCGGAGGCACTCGAGGCCGGCCATGGGGCTTGGACCACAGTGTGATGCTGAAGGGAGTGGAGCATCTCCCGTGTGAGGAAAGGCTGAGGGAGCTGGGGCTCTGGAGCTGGACAAGAGGACACTGAGGGGGGACTCATTCCTGGGGATCAATATGGAAAGGGGGAGTGTCAGGAGGATGGAGCCAGGCTCTTCTGGGTGACAACCAGTGACAGGACAAGGGGCAATGGGTGCAAACTGGAACACAAGAGGTTCCACTTGAATATGAGAAGAAATTTGTTCATGGTAAGGGTGTCAGAGCCTGGCCCAGGCTGCCCAGGGGGGTTGTGGAGTCTCCTTCTCTGCAGACATTCCAGCCCGCCTGGACACCTTCCTGTGCAACCTCATCTGGGTGTTCCTGCTCCATGGGGGGATTGCACTGGATGAGCTTTCCAGGTCCCTTCCAACTCCGGACATTCTGTGACTCTGTGGGGAGCAGAGGTGGCCGTGGGTGCTGCTGCCAGGCTCGGTTCCCGTCTGACTGGGTGTGCAAGGGGCAGCGCTGGCGACTGGTGCTTCGTGGGACAAATGTGTTTTGAAGAGGACGCTGTCAGCAGTGTGGTGGCAGAAAGCCAGTTGATGGCACGGTCTCGCAGATATAAAAGTTGGGGCAGTGCCTGCTCTGGCCAGCAGTGGAAAGCAGAGGCGGTGAAAGCCGTCTGCAGTTAACAAGCCCCTTGCCAATATTCGCCTCGCACCAGCTGTTAAATTGCCTGAGATGGAGATTTTGGCAGGCTGGGCATGTAATGAGGATCTGATAAGCACGTGTGAATCCTACGGAGGCTTCCACAGCCCAGGGGGGAGGGCAGTGAGCAGGAGTCAGGAGGGAAATCCAGAGCGTAATTCACCTGCATTTTCCATTTCTTGTTCTTACTGGACTGACATCCTGCTGCTCCCGCTTCCCCAGGGCTTGCTGAGACAGCTTGTCCTGCTGCCAGGAGCCGATGCCACTCCTCGGATATGCACCGCCTTGAACTTGAAAGTAGCGACGCTCTCTGTCCCCGCTGTCCTCCAGGATGTCCCTGTGAAGCCAGCGAGCAACGAGGTGCTGAAATACCCCTACGGTCAGTAATTCCCAGCAGCACAGGCTCAGCTGCTGCCTCCTGCTTTCATCGGGGACAGCTCTTTGCATGGGGCATGAACAGAGGGGTGTCCCCATGTTGGGGGGATCCCTGTCCAAAACCCCCATGGAGAGTCAGGATCCCCCTGCCTCCAGGTGTCAGCCGCAGGGTTTGCCCAGATGGCGCCTCCGTGGCTCGGTGCTGGTTTGCTGTGTCCCCTGTTCCCTGCCATCAGGATGGGACCAGGATGTCCAGCCCTCACTGTGTGCACAGGGATGGGCCTCACTGCTCCTCCACCATGTGTCCTTGCTCCTCTCCGTGCCCAGAGAGCGACACGAAGGTGACCCTGGGGTCCCGTCCCCCCTGCACCAAGCGGGCGAAGGCGCAGTTGTGGTTCAACGCCTCCCGGCGAGGGCTCTACCTCTGCAACGGCAGTGCCTGGGTGTCCATGCTGGAAGGTACTGGGGTATGATGTGCTCTCGGGGATGGTGAGCAGAGGAGGAGCAGAGATTTTCCCTTGGCAGCACCTTTGGGATGGGAACTGAGTCGGGCAACAGGAGAATGAGGGGGCTGGGGTGTTCCCTTGCCTCCTGCTTGCCTGTCCAGGCTTTGCTTTGCTCTCAGTGCCCACATTGATGCTTCCCGTGCAGCTCTGTGATCCAGCTCCCCAATCACTCATCTTGTCCACCCGCCTCGTCCATGTTGTCCGTCCCTCATGGGGCTTCTCTGGTCAGGAACGAGCTCCTGGTCTGTCCAAGCGGGACAGCTCAGCCCACAGAGCCCTGTCTGGGTGCTGGGGGGTCCCTGCCCCGGGGTCCCTACAGCACAGGGGCTCCTGGTGCAGAAGCATTTGCAGGATGGGCAAGAAGGAGCAGAAAGACAGATCGGCTGCCAAAGGTAACCAAGAGAGTGATGGGAGGCAGGTCCCCATGTCATCCCAGCTCTGGTGGCCTTCGTGCAGAAAGCAGTGGGGCAACATTGGAGCAATGAGGTGGCAAAGCAACCGGAGCCTGGAGGGATGGACGTTATTGGATGATGAAATGGGTTTCACCCACTGTTGCTCTCCCACTTTCTCTAAGCAGTCTGCCCAGGACCCCTGGTGAGGATGTGGAGGATGGGACATGGCTGTCACCGAGCTGTCCCTCCCTCCTCTCCTGGGGTTTTTCTTTTTCTGGCACCCCCGTGGTGGGTTTGGATGAGCCATTTTGCTCCTCACAGGAGCTGGCAGTGGCTGGAGTCCCTCCCCATCTTTCCCCACCTCTGGAAGTCATCAGGATTGGCACCAAGTCCTTGTTTTCCCAAGAAGACCTTGTCCTAGGATCTTGCCCCTTGGTGCCACCAACACTGGCCCTTTTTGTAGCTCTTCTCCTTCCATTTGTCCCTTCCAGTGCCCACTCATCTGCCACTGGCACCAGCCTTAGCTTTTTTCTTCTAATTTCTGGTATTAATTTTGTCCGAGTCTTCTCCAGCTTCTCCCAGAGCTCATGCTGACTCCAGCCCAAGCAAACACCTGCTGCAGGGTTGCTGCCACTGGGGACAGGTCAATCCAGCTGGTCTCAGTGGCCCAGGCCCTTTTGCTGTAGGTCTCCTCCTCCTTGTTCTTTTTAGGATAAATATATCAACCCAAAAACTCCATGGTGTGCTGTTCTTCCCTGCTCCTGGAGGAGACAGCCCGGCAGAATGTTTTGCAGCCCTGCGCTCTGCTGAAGAGCAGTTGGGGTGGATGGGGCTGGATGTGCTGCCCAGCGAGACCAAGTCAAGCCTTCTACCTCCTCCTTGGGTTGTGACCCTTCGCCACCAGCAGCACCAGAACCTTCATTTCCCCCCATAAAGCTCCACACATCTGTGGAGCCAGCTGTGCTGTGCAGCCTCTCCAGGCAGAGTCATCTGGTTTTAACCTCGCCCCTCTTTCTTTGTGGTCCTCCAGTCAAACAAAGGCTGGACTACGTGGAGGAGTACCAGAACCTGGTGACCAACTCTGAGACGATGGGGGTTGAGGTTTTCACCATCCCAAAGGTGGGACTGTTCGCAGCCACTGCCAACCGGTACACCCCCCCAGGATCGGCCGTCTACAAGTGGACGGATGGGAAGTTTGTGCCCTACCAGAACATCCCCACCTACCAAGCTCAGTCCTGGAAGTATTTCACCATAGGAAAGAAGGTGAGTCTGCCCAGAGGGTTATTTCAATGCCTTTATATTTCAGTATATTACACTGCAATTGCCCAACACTGAAGCCCTGAGTCCTGGGCAGGGTTTAGGGGGTGAATCTTTCTCCTGTCTTTGATGTGGTCACGCTGATACACGTGTTCAGCTGGTGAGGGTCTGTCCTGGGGCAGCCCTCCCTGTTTTACTGTCTGTGCCATGACACAAGTACATCCCCCCAGGCCATTTTCAGCACAGATGCTCACAGCAGAGGTAATCGTGTGTCCAGAGTGCTCAGATCTCTTCTCCAGGGATCTCCAGGGTGGCTGTGAGCTCAGCCTCCAAAGCTGGAGCTGCATCCTCCCGTGTTTGGGTTCATTTCTAGCAGGCTCTAGCTGTTTCTGCTTTAGATGTAGCGAGTGCTGGTGTCAAAATGTCCTTCGCGTGTGGACGTGCATCGTGCAGGGCTGCAGTCCAACCTGCTCTGGACATGCAGCCCCCTCCCTGACACAGGCTGACCCCCCCCGGGAAGCAGGTTTTACTGCGGTTCCCAGCAGACGCCGTGAGAAGGTCTCCCCTCAGCCTCCTTTTCTCCAGGCTAATCACCCCCCTGGTCACTCAGCTGCTTCTCATCAGACTTGTTCTCTATCTTGTTTATCCACTGATGAGAACCAATTCAAGACTCCCCAGTGTTAGTCTGGACCCACAACACCTCCGTCATGGCTATGGAGGCAGAGAAGAGCACCAGAGGGAGGTCCCCGTGGTTCATGCATGGCAAAGCACCCTTGTTGGTGCTCATGAAGGCTCACGTGCTCTGCATTTGGCTTCAGGTCTTCGCTGAGGAAAACTAACTCAGACTTTCTAGGCAGGATGGCCTTTCTCCTGCCCAGCAGGTTTTCTAATTGGGGCTGGCCTTGGTACTCCAGAATGACTGGGGACAGAGGCAGGTTCAGCTGCCTGTGCTCGGCACGTTTCTGCACGAAGCTGATGAGCAGATGGACGTTGCACCCGCAGCGGTACAGAACTCTGCAGTTCGCCTGGATCCCTGGCACACATTGCAGGGGGGATGCACCTCTGGAGGTGTCAGCACCTCATTACTGCACCAGGACCTGCTGCTGCTCTGCTGGGATGGGGTGAAGAGCCCCCAAGGACAGTGCCGGGGTCCTGTCAATGGAGGGCAGGGGACCACAGGGGACTGCAGCCTCCTGAGCTGCAGGGTTGGATTCAGGCTTTCTCTGCCCTCTGAATCTTCATTTCTGGAGATGCCCTGAAGGGACCCACTGGACTAGGGCTTGCTCCCTGGGGATGCACCTTCACCGGGGGGGACATGTGGATCCAGCACAGCCCCACAGAGCCTGGAAGGTCTCTTCTTGGGGGTGGCTGAGCCCCAGGCTGTGCTGGCAGGATCCTGCCCTGGGCAGGAGGCAGGAGACCGGAGACCACCCCCACTGACTGTTTTCTGCTTGTGGGCTGCGTCCCTGTGCCCCAAACTGGGGCACAACCTCTGCCACTCCACACGAAACACTCCAGAGTGACAGAGCCAGCACTTCACCCCATATGCTCCTGTGAGCATGGATGCTCCCACCTCGTGCAAGCCGACCTCTGCTGCTGCACGCGTGTCCCTGGTGCTTACAGCAGGGTTTTGTTGCTCTGGAAAACATTTTGTCTCAGAGAATTGCCATCATTGTCGTTATCATTATTATATCTGCAGTTTTTTTCTTCTGAACAACCTTTCCTTAATGAGGAAGGTTTGGTAGCTTGGACCTCCCTCCCTCCCTACTGTGTTTGTCCCGCTGTCCCCATGGCTCAGCCCGACTCTCCCTTCCTGCCGTTACAAGGCTGCGGCTGCGAGTTTTGTCCTTGTCCCAGCTCTGCTGCCAGGCACAAAGACCCTCATGGGCCACCGAGGCCCTGTCTCCATTTTGGGTGCCCTGTGTTGCTTGAGGGCTGCTCAGGGACCCGGGCCAGCCAGGGCCATCGTGCCCCACACCAGCCGCCTTGCTCCCTGGCCCCACATCCCCCATCCGTCCCATCTCCACCCTGCCCGTACTTGTCCGCGCCCCTTCGAGAGCAGCAAACCGAGGTGTCCTGGCTTTTTGTTTTTCAGATCTTCCTAGCAGTGGCTAATTTTGAGCAGAATGACAGGGGTCAGGAGTTCTCTGTAATATACAAGTGGAGTCGCAGGAAAGAGAAGTTCGTCACATACCAGAGGATCACCACGCACAGCGCTAGGGACTGGGAGGCATTTGTCATCGAGGGAGAGGCTTTCCTCGCCGTGGTCAACCACCGACAAGGTACCCAGCCCTTATATTCCCTACCAGCCCGGGGCAGGTGGCCCTGGGTGACACCGGGAACCACAGCACCCTACCGCAGGCACTCTGCTCGAGAGCATCCTCCTGTTGCCGTGGAAACCCTGCAGCTCCTTGTGTGTCCTCTGCCAGAGTGCAGGGCAAAGCCAGAGAGCCAGCGCGCACAGCTCGGAGCACCGTGTTCCTCAGCAAGCCTGAATCCTTGCAGACCCCCTTGTTTGGGGAGAGAAAAGCACTCTGGGAAGTGGCTGACACAGTCCCCCTCTGGGTTTCTGCCTGCACCATGGGGCTGGCCTTGGTGGTCCTTGGTGGCCTTGGTGGCCTTGTGCCCTCCCAGGCCAGGGGTTGTTCTGGATTGGGGTGTGCAGCCCTCTGCATGGGGTCTATCGATGGGTCAATACCACAGCCGTGGTTCTCCAGGATGCTCGGGGTGTTCAGATGCTGGGCTGTTGGGATTGTTCCCTGCCCTCAGGGTGGCTCATGCAAGTGTCAGCTCCTCCGGCACCAGGCTCAAAGCTGGTGACAGGTCACTTGGGCACCAACTGCCTGTGAGCTAGGCTAGAAACTCCCGGTGTCACCTGTTAGACCCCACCAGGGCCAGTTTGGACAAGACTGTTCCCATGGCAGTGGCAGCAGAAGAGTGATTCAGAGGCCATGCACATTGTTCAGGGGTTGAGACCATCATGGCCAAGCCAAACCACGGGTGTTCCCCTTAGCAGGTGGTGGAGGGTCAGTCCCTGAGGAGATGCCACTTATCCGTGTGGCCCTGTGCCACACACCCAGTGCTCCCTGCAGCTCTTCTTACCAAAGTCTCTTCCGTTGCAATAAAGATTGCCTGTAAACCTGTTGACACATGGTCCTGACGCTGCTCAGTCACCAGAAACAACAGTGGGGCCAAGCGGAGTGCGGCAGCACAGATGAAGGGATCTCTGTAGACCCCCCAGCCCAACCCCTGCTCACGCAGGGTCACAGAGCAGATCACACAGGTGGGTCCAGGCGGTTTGAAAGTCTCAGAGCAGGAGACTCCACAGCCGCTCTGGGCAGCCTGGGCCAGGCTCTGGCACCTCCCAGCAAACAAGTTTCTGCTCATGTTCAGATGGAGCCTTCTGTGTTTCAGTCTGTGCCCATTGCCCCTCACCCTGGCGTTGGGTACCACTGAGCAGAGTCTGGTCCATCCTCTGACACCCACCCTGAGATATTGATCCCATTGATCAGATCCCTCTCAGCTTCTCTTCTCCAGCTCAACAGCCCCAGCTCTCTCAGCCTTTCCTCATCTGAAAGATGCTGGAAGATGTTCCAGACCCCTCGTCATCTTTGGAGCTCTCCACTGGACTCTCTCCAGTAATTTGTTCTCCCAAACTGGGGAGCCCAGAACTAGACACAGTTCTCTAGATGTGGTCTCAGAGATGTTTGTCTAGAGCCCAGGAGCTGGATGGAGCAGGTGCTCTGGTGCCGGTGGGCTCAGCGTGGGGCAGGCTGTGGGCTGTGGCGTCCCCTTCCTCTCTCTGGAGTTGGTGCCGTGGCAGGGCGGTCTCTGGCCAGCTCTGGCACTCAGGAGCTGACCACAGGGACATAGCAAAGGAGCACTGACGAACATCAGTAAGATGCTGTTCCAGCTGTGCCGCCTTCCCAAATGTGTGAAGGGTGACAGCAGCCCATGGTGTTGGTACCTTAGGGACTTGCCTGAGCAGAGCTTGGCCACCCTGGGACTGCGTCACGGTGCCTGTGGGGTGACACTGTGCCAGGGGCTGCTGTGACACCACCACCGCGTGCTTGGGAACAAGCTGCCAGCGTGCTCAAGGGGGATGGAGGTTCTAGGTAGGGATGGAGGCTCTAGCACCTCTTTGGCTACTTCTTGCGGAGCAGTTGGTCACTAGCAAATAGCCTTGTAACCTACCGGCAAATAGTTGTGTAGCTGAAGCTGTTTCTGGGTCTTGCTTCTTACAGGAGCCGGGCATTCCTTTTCCTCACAGTGCACATCTGTCTGTCTGTCTCCCCCAGGGAACAACCACAACATAGACAGTGTGATATACAGGTGGAACCCCAGGACGGGCTTGTTTGAAACCAACCAGACCATCCCTACCTCTGGAGCCTATGACTGGGAGTTTTTCACCATTGGGCCGTATTCCTTCCTGGCTGTGGCTAACACATTCAATGGCACGTCCACTAAGATCTACTCGCACATCTACATCTGGCTTAGTGGCTCATTCCAGCTCTTCCAGTCTATCCTGGTAAGGTTGGGCCACTGGTCAAATCTTCTCCTCAGTTCTCCCTCTGGGTTTAGACAAGCCAGGAAATAGTTACAGAAACAGATTATCTTCAGTCCTCTGGAAAGATGGTGAAAATTTCCCACTGATTGTCCTCTAGGGATTGATCAAACAAGGTTTATTTTTAATTTGGAGAGCTTTAGGAGAGGGTAGCTTCCCTGCTGCACCTCCAGCAGGTCTTGGCTTGCGAAGGCTTGTCCACATCCAGCTTCTCATGTGGCTTCCTTCCCCATAGACTTCTGGTGCTGCTGACTGGGAGGTCTTTCATATCGGGGACAGAGTCTTCCTGGCAGTTGCAAACAGCCACAGCTATGACAGCGGGATGCCGGCACCCTCCAACTTTTACGCCATCAACTCCTCCATCTATGAGCTGAACATCACTGCCCAGATGTTTGTCAAATTCCAGGACGTTCTCACCTACAGGTACCTGTGCAAAGAGTCAGGGTGCTCCTCAGCCCACGTCCTTCCCCTGAGCACCCTGCGGATCTCCAGGAGGGTTCCTGTGGGCTTGCACACTGCTGGGGACCCGGACTGGTGGGGAGGATGATGGGTGACAGGTCCTTGGCACTGAACCCCAGCAGGAGCTACGAGGACACCCCAAATTTGTGAGCAAGGGTGGACAATCTGGGAAGAGCAGGGTTTTGTGTGTATCACCAGGGTGGCAGGGATTGGTGTGGGGTGGGCTCAGCCCTGTGGACACTCAGCCCCTTCCTCGGCTGGCTGTGGAGGGGCTACCTTCACCTGCCCCTCTGCTTGCTTCATCCCCCAGCGCCCTGGACTGGGAGTTCTTCTCAGTGGGAGATGACTCTTTTCTGGTGGTAGCAAACTCCTTCGATGGCCTCACCTTTGCCGTTAACAGTATTATCTACAGGTACTGCTGTGGGAGGAGGGTGTGGTTGAGTGGTTGTTTCCAGCATGAACAACTTTGACAGGAACCCAGTGCAGGGGCAACCTCTGTGGGTGCTGATGTATCTCCCTAGGGAGGACAGATTGGGCTGTTCCCTGTGTCTGGAGGGGTTTCTGGGCAGGAGTGATAGAATCGTTTTGGTTGGAAAAGCCTCTCAAGATCATTGAGTCCAACCATTCCCCCACCCCTGGCACTGCCCCATGTCCTGAGAACCTCATGTCCATCTGTCCAGCCCTCTAGGGATGGTGACTCCAGCACTGCCCTGAGCAGCCTGTTTCAATGTCCCACAGCCCTTTGGGGAAGAAATTGTTCCCCACATCCAACCTCAACCTCCCCTGGCGCAACTTGAGGCCGTTTCCTCTGCTCCTGGCGCTTGTTCCTGGGGAGCAGAGCCCGACCCCCCTGGCTCCAAGCTCCTTTCGGGCAGGTCAGAGATCAGAAGGTCTCCCCTCAGCTCCTGTTCTCCAGCTGAACCCCCCAGGTCCCTCAGCCGCTCCCATCACACTTGTGCTCCAGCCCCTCACCAGTACCCTGGATGAGAAGCCCCAGTGAGGGACATCCCGCCCTGGCCCATGGTGGGGAGGTGGGAGATGCCAGCCCCACGGCTCGGCTCTCCTCATGCCCCAGAGCCCACTGCCCTCCCCTACAGGTGGCAAGGCTATGAAGGCTTCGTAGCAGCTCACCACCTCCCCACCGTCGGCTGCAGAGACTGGGAGGCATTTCACACCGCCGAGGGCTCCTACCTCCTCTACTCCAGTGCCAAGGAGCCGCTTTCCAAGGTGCTCAAGCTGAAAACCACCTGAGGTGGCTGAGACACGCTCAGCTCATCACCGGGATTGGGGTGTGCTGTGCATCAGGGTGAAGATGGACCACAGAGCCCAGGGATGGCTGTGTCATCAGCCCTGTGGCTGGCTGGTTGTGTGCGCCATGGGACAGGGAGGAGGAGGAGGAGGGGAGCTCCGTGGGTTCCTGCAGCCTTGTCTGGGGGCTGGCAGAGGGACTGTGAGCCGCCTTTTGTGCTCTTTTCTCCTGCCATGCTCCAAGTCATGTCCTACCCAGGCTACCTGGAGCCCAGGCGCTTCCCCATGCTCACCAGGACCCCTGGTAGTCTCCATCCAGGAGGGACCCAGAGCAGCTGTTGTTGTGGCCAGAACTCGCACAAAGCCAGGAGAGGAACGAGACTGAGCAGAGCGTGTGCTGCCGGGGTGGGTGCATGGCAGCAGGGAGGAAATGGCACGTGAGAAATCGGGGAAAAAGGCGGCTTTGGGCTCAGCTCTGGCTGCCCAGCACCTGGGGCCATGATGCTGCTGAGGACCCACCTGGTTTGACATTGCACACCATGCGTCGTGTGCATCTTCGGTGGCCTCGCCACCCCATCCCACAGCCATGGGTGCCTGCACACCCTCCCGCTCCGCCATGGCTGGTTTTGGTTGTCCTCACCGAGTGATGTGTGTATATTGTACAAACCGTAGGAGCACACAGGCACCGATGTTGGTCCTTGCGCATCTTTGCATGAGGTCAGCGACTCCCCAGCAGGCCTGCTGTCCACCAGGACCAATCCAGCTACCGTAGGCATGGGAAATACCCAAAACTGCTCTAGGTGAAACCGTGGCCTCTTTTCTTTTCCTTGCCTTGGTCTGGGAGACGCTTTTGCTTAACCAGAGCTGTAATAAACTGGGTGCACCCAGACTTCATCCCAAGCTGCGGGTACCTGAGCTGCTCTGCCCGGGCAGAGGCTTCCCCTCAACAAGCCACCCCCGAGCAAGACAGGTCCATGTCACTGGCCACAGGTGGTCTGTGAGGACAAGGTGGCCCTGAGCACAATGGGGTGCCGGGGGGAGGGTGCCCATCTGCCTCCTCCTGCCTGGGACTCCCTGTCCGTCCCAACCAGCCCAGGTCATCGCTCAGCCTTTCCCAGCCCTGAGTGTCCTGCTGGGGCTGGTGAGCCCACAGGAGGTGCCAGCCCCCCCAAAATGGGCTGGGAAGGTCATGGCCAGAGCCTCCCTGAGGTCCAGGCCCCAGTCCTCCCCCAGCCCAGCCACAGCTGCAGCTGGTTCTGCTGGGGAGGACCATTTCTCACTTGCACAACTTGATTTGCTTCCACCATGCTGAGCCATGAGCTGCATTTCTAATTCAGCCCCAAGGAAGGGCAAGATAAGGCGAGTTGTGCCAGACGAGATGCAGAGGCACCGTTTGGCCAGCTGGCCCCGGCTCGAGGGAGGCGGCGGGGTGGCTGGAGGGGATGTAACCTAACAGGAATCAAACTGGAACATTGAATTTAGGCTTGTCTGCTGTGGGAGAGATTGAATTAGGACAAGCACAAACCCACCAAGCACCACCGCCCACCCCGGATGCCCAACTCTCGATGCAGCACAAACCCTGAGGGCTTTTCCTTCATCTGGAGCTTTATTGGGAAACCAAAGGTTTGGGAGCTCAGGCCGGGGGTGCTGGTGGCAGGCAGAGGCTGCCGAGATGCTGCGGGGAGCTGGGGCAGGTGTCCTGCTCTCGGTAAGTCCAGTTCCTCCCTGGAGCCAGGAGGGGGTGACCCCACTGCACAGAACCACCATCCCTCTGTACCCCCTGCTCCAGGGACCTCCCAGCCTCACAGGAGCCACCCCCCACCCATGTCCCCCCAAGGGCTTGTTCTCTCCAAACCACATGGACCGTGAGCAGGTGCCTGGGGCTGCTTTCCCTGCAAGCCCAGCTCTGGCAGGGGAGAAGGGGCCTAGGGAGGGGAATTCCTCCCCGGAGCCATAGGCAGGTCTGGGTAATGTGTCCCCGGCGTCCCCCTTGTCATTTGCTCACACTTGGTCCAGCATCACTGGGGAGGGGCAAAGTCCTCCCCATGTTGAAGATGTCCCTGCTCATGTCAGGGGGTTGGACTAGAGGACCCTTAAAGGTCCCTTCCAAGCCAAACTACTCTGTGATTCTAAGTCAGCAGAACTCCTTTGTGGGACTGGAGCAAGCACTGGAAAGTCCCCCAGAGAAGGTTTGAAGGCCACCAGGTTGTCACTGGCTCCCTGCAAAGGAGCTGGGAAGGGGGCAGCCCCATCCTGGGCTACAGGGCAGTGCTGGTAGTCTCTGCATGGCCCTGGGGGCTCGGCAGGGACTTCAGGTAGTCCACATGCTTGCAGGTGTCGTCTCGGTTGTGCCGGACGTAGCAGATCACGTAGACAATGACCATGGCGAACCAGCCAAACATGGTGATGAACATGGCCACGTCCGTGGTCCTCTGACGCACGCTGCAGAAGTTGACACCGGCGTCCAGGACCTGGAGCAGTGGTTTGCCCACGTACTCCTGGCGCGGGGCCGTGTGGCAGGTGATGTCCTGGACAGAGTCGGGGTCCAGCCGCGCCTCCCACAACACCTCCTGCAAGGCGCACTCGCAGTGCCAGGGGTTGTTGGCCAGCCGGAGCTTGGCGTTGAGCGCCAGCAAAGCCTCTTTGGGGATGCTGCGGATGCGGTTGCTGGAGAGGTCGAGGGTCCGCAACCCAGCAGCCACCCCCTTGAAAGCTGCCCTGTCGATCTTCTCAATGGCGTTCCTGGAGAGATCGAGTTCCTCCAGGTGGGAGAGGTGCCTGAAGGCGTTGCTGGGGATTCTGGTGATGCTGTTCGCGTCCAGCTTGAGGAACACCGCGTCTCTGGGGATGTCCTTGGGGATCTCCTCCAAGTGCCGGGAGCTGCAGAGCACGGCCTTCGCCCCTGCCCGCTCCGTGCACTGGCAGCTGGGAGGGCAGGAGCTGCCCCAGGGGACGCAGAGTAGGAGGCAGAAGAAAGCCTGGGCGACGCCGGCTGCCGGCGTGGTGCTGAGGCTCATCTTGCAGCCGGCCAGCTCGGCGTGGCTGCCGGCCACTCCGTGACGGCTGCTGCAGCCCCTGGGCGGCAGGGCGGCTCCGCTGCGACCCTGCCAAGGCTCTCGCATCGCTGGAGGAAAGCGGTGGGTGGAGGGGATGTGACACGGCATTATTTCCTGGACCGCCACTTCTGTGTAAAGTGCCCCGGCAAAGCGGGGAGAGGCCAAGCACAGAAAACGGGGGTGGAATGACACTGGCTACCAACTTTTCCAAGACAGCTTAATTTGGGTTAGGGTTAATTACACCTGGACATAGAGCTGCAGAGGTTAAAACCCCCTCCCCCTCGCCTCCGTCTCAGCACAGCCCGCCCAGGTGAGCAAAGGGTGCTGCAGGGTGGGGTGTTCAGATAGAATCATAGAATCCCAGAATGTCAGGGGCTGGAAGGGACCTGGAAAGCTCATCCAGTGCAATCCCCCCATGGAGCAGGAACACCCAGATGAGGTTACACAGGAAGGTGTCCAGGCGGGTTGGAATGTCTGCAGAGAAGGAGACGGGCACAGCCCAGCAGCCTCTGCCCTGGGTTGCTGCCGATTTCCATGTGAGATGCGGGGATTTGCTGCGGGAGAACAGCAGCAGTAAATTCTTATCTCACCAACTCCAAGTGTTAAAAAAAAAATGATGAGTCAGACTCCCTGGATCATCAGACTGGCTTAATCACCGCCGGGTTTTTAAATAACAAGATGTGGAGTTCTTTTGCTTTCCCCATCTGGTTGGTGAGCTGGTACATGTTATGTTTCCAAGGGTTTTGCCAAAGCAGGGAGTTGGAGGTGACTTTTTTTTTTAAGTAAACAAAGAGTATGGCTTAATGGCCTGACTCTGGGATCTGGAGCTTAAGAGATGAGCCACTGATTATCACAGTAAAGGAGGTGATCTGGGGACCCCAAAAGGCACCCCTGCCCTGCTGGGGATGAGGCAGGAGGTGAATGAAGCAGATGGGACCTTCTTTCCTCTGCCCTTTGGGGCTACTCACACCTCTGCTGCTGCATTGGTCAGGTTGGGGGGGAAGAGGTCCCCATGGAGGGGACAGTTGAGGGGTGGGACCCCAGTAGGCCCAGGGAGCCTTTCACCTAGGAATTAAATTGTCTGTTAGGAGACCAGCTAGGCACTGTAGTTGTTATCCCTCTGGTACAAGCATCTTTCTGATAATGGCATTCCCCTGGTAACAGCATCCTTTAAGCACCACAATCCCTCAGGCACAAGCATCCTTAGGGTACCACTCAAGGGATGCTCATACCTGGGAGGTGCTGCCGTGGACCTGCCCAGGGCTGTCGGACTCTGCAGTGACTCTTCCAGGGCAGATGGAGTCACGCTGCCTGGACGTCCCTCCGGCCCCACGGATCCTCCCGGGCTCTGCCAGCCCGGTCTCTCGGCAGGGAGCGAGGATGCACTTTGCCACGGTGCTTCCCACCGCCTGCCCCAGCCTCCCCCCGGCCCTGGAAGGGCTCCGAGGGGCCACTGCCGCCCCAGTCGGACCTCGGCGTGCGCGGGGCGGGTGCCCAGCCGCGAATCCCGGGAAGCCGGGACCCCGCCGGGCTCCGCGCAGCACAACCGCCCCCCCCGCCCCCCAAGCCCCGGGGGTCCCTTACCGGCTGCGGCTCCGGCTGCGGTGCGCGGCGGCTCGGCCGCGATCCGGCTCCGCCGCGGCCCCACCTGTTGCTGCGGCTGCTGCCGGCGGGGCCCGGGCCGGGGCGGCACCGGGCGGGGCCGGGGCGGGGCGGGGGCCGGGGGTGCCCGGTGACACGGGCAGCGCTGGAGCGGGGCGGAGGGACAGCGCGGCCCCGGCTGCTGCCGCCGGAGCGCTCCTGTGCTGTAACTGAGCGATGCTGATGGGGTTTCAGCGGTTCTGCCTCTGGCCGGGTCGCGGCTGCGGGTCTCGAAGCGTTATCAGATGCTGGAGGGAACGATTGTCTCTTCCCTGACCCTCCCTCCCCGTGCTGGCTCTCGGTGATGGGACACCACGAGCAGACATCGAGCAATGGGCGAAGGTATCACAGTCACAGAATGGTCTGGGTTGGCGGAGACCTCAAAGATCATCTAGTTCCATCTCCCTGCCATGAGCAGCCACATCTTCAGCCAGACCGGGTTGCTCAAAGCCCCGTCCAAACTTGAAGGGACCATGTCACCGCCTTGGCACACAGCTTGCTTCCCAGCAGCCCCTCGCATTTGTTGCAGAATAAGTTTAATCCAACTAACTTTTTAATTGCATTATATATTCTTTTAGGTGTATACTTTTGTTGGAATAACCTATTTTAGCACAAGCAGCCAAGCTTAGTGTGAGTGGCCGGGCTCACTGAAATCCCAGGCCACATATTGTGAACCCATCTTGACCTGGTTGCTTGGTGATGGGGGGACCTGGAAGAGCAGGACCAGGAGACAGAGAGGAAACTCTGTCAGCCAGAGGCTGCAAACTCTCTGGATAAGAACAGTAAATAAGCTGTCTGGAGGATGGAGAAAGAGAATGCAATAAGAAACAAAGAAGCTCCCAGAATCAGAATTACCACTGGACCAAAAGGTGCATGGATAACATGTGAGGGACATGTTAAGAGTGGGTGCAGAGATTGTGAGTGTTCAAAACCCAAACCTCTTTTGTCTCGGGGTCCCTCCCCTTGAGAGGCACGCAGCCCGGACCATTTCTTTGCTGTACGTCTCCGTTTATTTTGTCTTTTGATTAAGTTATATTTTTAAGCATTGACATCTGAGACTATGCTATGGGAAACCCAGAGTCAAGAACATTTCTTTAACGCATTGACTGCAAATGTGTCAAGTCATCTCTGCAGCCAGCACTGGGGGGTGAGTCTGCAAGCAAAATGAGTTTGTGCACCAAGACTGGGGGTGGGAATGCTCAAATTGGGCCCATCCTTGAGGTGCGCGCCAAGCACGGCCTTCAGAAATGGGCCCTTGTTAAATAGCCATAACAGATTGCCAGCCTTTAGTTATTTCATACATGGTTTATTGAGTTGGGTGAACTAAATTGTCAGTCTGCCCCCCACCCCGCGCCCCGCCAAGCCCCAGTGCATCAGTGGTGAAACTGCAGCTGTGCTGTGGTGGTCACCAGTGCAGGAACACCAGCCGTGGGGGGGACTCAAATCCCTCCCTGAGCAATCCCAGGCACAACAGGCCACTGTGGGGCTGTTCTGAGCTGCTGAGAAATGTCTCTGCTGTGCCTTGTTCTCCCCATGGCAGGCGACAGAAAGGGTGAGTGCAAGACCCCTTGAGAGCAGAGATGTCTGAGGTGGACACACTACTTTCCTCTCTCCCTTCCCTACCTGCCCAAGGGACCACAGAGCATGGATCACCTGTGTCCCAGTAAGCTGCCCCCTCTGCACAAGGGGATGGGGACAGGCAGGTGACTTTTAGCTGGTGCCTCAACTCAGAGGGAAGGAGTTCAGCTACACAATGGTGCTCAGCGTACACATGCAGGATCACATAACAGTATGGGACATGGGGGCTAGACCTATACGGAGCTATGAAACCATAGGTATATAAGCCAAGAGCTGCTCGCAGCTTCAGAAGTGCTGGCTCACAGCTCGGGACCATATTGTTGGGTCTGAGTCCACCAGAGATATGGGGACAGTTGCCAAGGGAGTGACTCGCAGGGCAGGCAGGAGCTTTAGGTGCACAAGAGCCCGGGCCTTCTCCAGGGCAATTCCCTGGGAGCTGGGGCAGGGGAGCTGCCGGGGCGCCGAGCTGTGGAGCAGAGGTGCCCAGGGGATGTCCTGGGTGGAGGAGCTGGGGCTGGCAAGTCCCAGAGCCAAGCAAAGAGAGGGTGGGAGCTGAGAGAAGGAACACCTTGTAGGAACAGCCTTGAGGCTCTGCTTGGCCTCAGCCCCAGGCTGGTGCTCTGGTTGGTGTGGAAGCACCGAGAGACAAGCTGGGGCTGAGCTTGGTGGCTCAGGTGACTGGGATGCTGTGTAGGCACTACCCAGGCAGCCCCTGCTCCGGCTGCTGGGGAGGGGATGGTTTTACTCCCAGACACCTGCAACATACATTCACAGAGGCAACTGAAGTACCTAATATCCTGTAGCTGCCCATGGTCTCATAAATAGAGCTTCAAGTCTCAACCAGAACCTGGTCTGGGGCAGCAGGAGCCCTGGCCTGTGCTTGAGGACTCAGTAGTAGGCGTCAAGGAGGGTTGAGACCTTGTGCAGGAGCTCCTTGTGGTTGGCGTGCAGGGGGATCCTCTTGTCCAGCACCTGCCAGCGGATACACAGCTCTGGATCGCAGCCCTGGAGGAACTGGAAGGGGACCAGGAATGTCACAGACGCTGCTGGTGAAGGGCCATGCCAGCCACAGTCAACAGCACCTCCAGTCCCCAGCGTCCTGCCCCCGGGGCAGTGCCACTCCACTGCATGCGGCTGGAGAAGACCACTCGTGACCAGGGTGAGATCTGGGTCTGGACTCCAGCCCCCCAGCCCCATGCATGGCTCAGGGAGCTGTGGGGGCGAGGGACTCATACCGAATTCAGCCGCTTCATCTCCACATCATTCTGGTTGTCGAAGTGCACGCTGACAGCAACCGTCTCCACCCAGGCGTTATCTGTGTTGCGGGGGTCATCGAGGTACCCCTTGTGTATCTGTGCAGAGTGAAGGAGTGTCGCATGAACGGAGCCCTCTCCACCTCTCTGACGGCACCCAGGGGTGGTGGGACATCACCTCATCGCTCCTCTGGAGACCAGTGCCCTGCTTCCACCACAGAGGCAGTGCAGCCCAGAATCCTGTGCACTGCGAGGCATTACAGGGCGTCTGCACCTCCTCTCACTGTTTCTCCCCAGTGGGACCAGTGGCCAAGAGGTGATGCACTCTGTCCCTGTACCCTGGGGGCACCCATGTGCCCCCATGGTGGTAAAACACTGGCCCAGGTTGGCCAGAGAGGTGGTGGATGAACCATCCCTGGAGACATCCCAGGCCAGGCTGGACGGGGCTCTGAGCAACCTGAGCTGGTGCAGATGTCCCTGTTCATGGCAGGGGGGGCACTGGGGGAGCTGGGAACGCCCCTTCAAACCCAAACCATTCTGTAATTCTATGTCCCTGTACTGTGGTGATGCCCCCAGGTGCCTGTATTGCCATGACACCTATGTGCCTCTGTACCACCGGAACACCTCCATGCCCCCACCTCGGTGCCTTGTTTCAGCAAGTTCTGGAACTGGGGCCAGAACTCCCGGCGCAGGATCCACTTGAGCTTCAGTGGCAGCGTCTCGCCTGGCTCCAGTGACCCCTGTGCCAAAGGAGATGTCAGCTGCGGGTCCTGCCATCAGCCCGGCCTCCCTCCTGCCACCAGCTTGGCCATCACACAGTTGCCACCACTGCAGAAGGATGGCGAAAGCTCTGGTAGGGGAAGCAAGCAGCAGTGGTGCCTCCTCCATCCCTCCCTCCCGCTCCTGCCAGAAGTCCTCAGCTGTGCCCACACGTGTCTGAGTTTGCCTGATTCACCGTCTGGACCTCTCTGTCACAGAAGGCTGTGCCCATGGCTTGTTTCATGAAAGACATGCAAGAAGTGAAGGTGTGAATGAGGAGGATGAGAAAGAGGAGAAAGACGAGGAGGAGGAGGGAGAAGCAGGGGGCCGGGGTGGGTGGGGGTGTGTAACCTCACCACTGTTCCCCAGCACTCTTGGCAGCACAGCCCCCACTCGGATGCTGTGACACCAGTCTGTGTTTGTCCCTTTCCGCAGGGCACCCAGCCATCAACCTGCGCCGGCCCCGTCTGCCCAGACCCTCCTGGACCAGCCGGTTTCCACCAGCTCTTACCCCGGGCAGAGCCCAGACGTCTGACAGTGGGTACTGGGCTACTAGGACTTCCAGCATCTTCTTCAGGCTCTTCCTTATAATGGACCCATCTGAATTCCTCCTCCATCTGTGAGAGAGGCTCCTGTTACGCTGCAGCAGGACTTGGTTCCCCACCTGCCCAGCTGTGGTCGAATGGGCAGTAGTGGGTTTGCCAGGTCCCAGTGTCTCTGAAGTGGCTTCGTGCCCCCTTTTCCATTCCACCTCCCCAGCCCTGCTCTGGAGCAAGGACACATCTCTGTCCCCCAGTGCTCACCGGGTCACAACGGGGTGCAGGGCATGGTTGGGCCCAAAGCAGTGCAGCCTCCCACGGCCTCGCAGCCCCGTCCTGCCCATGGGGTTCCTGGTGGGGAGAGAGCGAGTGGGCTGGGACAGTACCAGCATTGGCCTGCGTACTCGTCATGCTATACCGCTTCCCCAAACTTCCCATCTCTGCGCTGCACCTCTTCTGGAGTGCTTTTTCTTTTTTTTCTGGGGGGGTCAACGGGGCAGAGTCCAGTTGAGGCTTGTATCTAGTGCAGTGCCTCAGGGGTCAGTGCTGGGACCAGTACTATTGAATATATTCATCAATTACTTGGATGAGGGAATAGAGTGACTGTCAGCAAGTTTGCTGATTACACCAAGCTGGGAGGAGTGGCTGACACTGGGGATCCTGGGGACAGCAGGGTGACCATGAGCCAGCACTGGGCCCTTGTGGCCAGGAAGGCCAATGGTACCTGGGGTGGGTTAGAAGGGGATGGTCAGTAGGTCAGAGAGGTTCTCCTGCCCCTCTGCTCTGCCCTGGAGAGACCACACCTGGAATCTTGTGTCCGGTTGTGGCCCCTCAGTTCCAGCAGGACAGGGAACTGCTGGAGAGAGTCCAGCGCAGCCACCAAGATGCTGAAGGGAGTGGAGCATCTCCCGGGTGAGGAAAGGCTGAGGGAGCTGGGGCTCTGGAGCTGGACAAGAGGACACTGAGGGGGGACTCATTCCTGGGGATCAATATGGAAAGGGGGAGTGTCAGGAGGATGGAGCCAGGCTCTTCTCAGTGACAACCAGTGACAGGACAAGGGGCAATGGGTGCAAACTGGAACACAGGAGGTTCCACTTGAATATGAGAAGAAATTTGTTCATGGTGAGGGTGGCAGAGCCTGGCCCAGGCTGCCCAGGGAGGTTGTGGAGTCTCCTTCTCTGCAGACATGCCAACCCGCCTGGACACCTTCCTGTAACCTCATCTGGGTGTTCCTGCTCCATGGGGGGATTGCACTGGATGAGCTTTCCAGGGCCCTTCCAGTCCCTGACATTCTGGAATTCTGTGATCCCTGCCCCACCATTAGCCATAGGGAAGCAGGAAGATGGCAGATGCCCCTAGCCCTCCCAGATTCTCCATCTTCCTCATGCTTTGCCTGTCGCCGGGCTTCCCATCTCCCACCCAGCCCATTTGCCACCGTGGTGGCTGCACTCACAGCGGCAGCCCATCCTGTACGGTGTAGAGGCCGTGAAAGCTTTGCCGGTCGATCAGCCCATCCATGGTGTTGTAGTTGATCTTCAGAAGAGACTCCAAGGAGCTGGGAGGGAGGCAACCCAACAGGGAGGGCTGGCTGTGCCACCCGGGGAAGGGGCAGAGGAGCAGGGAACTGCAGGGGGACACTCACGGGCTGAAGGGATCTTGCACAGCCATGTCCTTGTGCTCGGCCGAGTAGACCGGAGGGTCGTAGAGTGGGAAGTCCACCTGCAGGGCATGTGGCCATGTCAGATCCCCCTTGTGTCCCTGCTCTGGTGTCAGGCAGAGGCTGGGATCCCCAGGGACACTTTCTGCCCCAGTCCTTTCCTCTGCCCAGCTCATGGCAACTCCGGGCCCTGCTCAGGGTCTCGGCTGCAGGGTTTGTGCCTCTCACTAGTGCCCCTGTGGAAGCCAGTGCCAGATCCCATCCCTGACCCTGAAACAGCCCTGGTTCAGGAAAAGCAGAGGCAGGTATTTGTCCCCTCTGTCTCCCAGCTGAGCATCCCCTGGTATCCTCAGCACTGCAGTTCCCAGCAGGAACAGTGCCTGGTCACCTCTCTTTGTCCCTGGGAGGATCTTGGAGCAGCTGCTCCAGGAAGCCACTTGTCCCAGGGCTGGGAAAAACAGCAGCTCCCAAGTGTGACATGGGTGCAATGATGGGTCTGTTACTCTTCCCACTGCCGGGATCTGCCCCACGGCCCCGCTCCCTGCCCCACTGCCTGGGGTCACAGCTCCTACCTCCCAGGGCACCTTCTCATCTGGCACGGGGAAGCGGAGGGTGTGAGACCCTGGGTACAGGAGGTTTCGGGCAAGCACATGGTGGGGGGGCTGGCTCTCCTCGGCTTTCCCCTCCAGCTGAACCTCCTTCATCTCCGAGGTTTTGCTGGAGCCTGTGGGGCAGACACAGAGAGCGACGCCCCGCAAAGCAGGGTGCTGAGTCTGCTGCTGCGGACCATGGCTCTGCTGAGGGGGCGGACAGTGTATCTCCATGGAGACACTGATGTCCTTTGGGGGCCTGGCCTCCATCATCCCTTCCAGCAGACCCTGGAGTTGCTCCCCAGGGGATGCTGCAGTAGAAAGTCTCAGCCATGGGCTCCAGGAGGGTGGGGATGGATGCAGGAGGGGCTGGATGGACTCAGAGAGCCCCCGAACCTTCCCAAGCCAAAGCAGCCTCTGCCACACTGCTCAGTAGAGGGGTACAAGGGGCTGCTCAGCCCTAGTCTGCAGCTCCATGGGTACCAGTGCAGGGATCTGCATTTCCTCAGCACTCACTGCTGGGGTGGAGATGGACTCCACTTACCCATGGGTGGCACGTCCTTGCCAGAGCCAAAGCCATTGTCCTGCAGCGCCTGCGTTATCCACCTCAGGGCCTGGGCACTCTGGTGCACCTGTGGAGATAGCCGAGGGTCAGACCTCCAGACCTCACTCCCTAACCCTAACCCTAGCCCTAATCCTAACCCTCACCCTAGCCCTAGCTGTAACCCTAACACTAACCCTAACCCTAACACTAACACTAACACTAACCCTAACCCTAACTCGGCTCCCTTGCTCTCGGCAAGCCATCCTTGCTGTGCTTTGATGCTTGGCTTGGAAAACCACTTCCAGGGAAACATTTTTTTAAAGCAGGTGGAAGTGGAAGTAGGAAGAGCAGTTGTGCTGCAGCTGTACCAGAGAGGAGGTGCTAGGGCCAGGGCCAGCTCCCTGGGGACCCCGCTGCTGGTGCAGGCTGTGGAACAGCTTCATGGGGAGGGGGTGGAGAGTGCCCCGTCTCTGAAACGTCTCGAGGGTCCTCACAGGCTCATCCCACAACTTCCCACTTTCATCCTGTTCACTTTGGAATTAAACAGAACATTCCCCATAAATCTTCTACTCTTGGATGATGTTGTTTTGGTGACAAAACTCAAACTGTTTGGAGGGGGATTGATCCAGAGAGGCTTTCTCTTGTCTTCTGGTTCAGTTGACTCAGCCCCTGGAAAAGTCAGTGTTTCTTAGGTTGTTGCTCAGCTTTTTCCTCACCTGCTCTTCTAGAGAGACCAGTCTTTGCTCCACCAGCCCTGTCCTCTTCACCCGGTCCAAGTCCAACAGCTCTGCCAGTACGTCAACCCTGGAGGGCCAGTGCAGAGAGGAACCCCCTCAGCAGCCACCCCTGCACTAATCCCAACTCTTCTCTGCCCAGAACACTGGAGGACAGAAGGATGTCCCTGTCTTAGGAGTGCCGGTACCTCTGTGCGATATCTCGGATCTTCTGCTCTGTGTTCTGCTTCTCCTGGCACTGCTGGTGCTGCAGGTAGTTCTCCTTCAGGTACATCTCCCAAGAGAGGAGGGCAGCTTCTTCATTCTTCTCCAGCTTCTCTTCTGCCAGAGGAAGGGGACGGCAGTGCTGTCAGATCCCTGGGCGTCCCAAGCCCCATTACCCAAACCCAGGCACCAAGTGTCGTGCCTTGGTGCACAATACCCTGCCCCAGGGAGGGGGCAGAGGGCAGGAGGGGACATGCTGGTCCTCACTGAGCTGCTTGTGGTGCGTGGCCGGCCTGCGGAGCAAACCTCGGCGGACCAGGATCTGCAGGTGGTTGAGGAGGATGAAGGGTGGAGGCGCGGGAGGGCGGCCGTGGTACTCCTCAATCAGGTCATGCCGCTGGAACTTCCAGATCTGGTCTGTGTGCTCCTGGACCTGCTGGAAGGTGTAGCTGGGGCACAGCCCAGGCGTCAGCCGTGCCGTGGGGATGAGATGGCATGTTGTGTCTGAATGGTGCCCCGGCTCCTACCCGTCTCCCTGATCAGCCTTGGCCTGCACCCGCTACTTCCACCTTATCTATAACCCCCAAAATTGTCCCTGTGCTCTGCCCAATGTGTAACTCAGAACCCTCCTTGCACTTTCTCTGTGTGCAGTGCCCTGGACGTGGCCAAGGCCACAAGCAAAGCCAACTCGATTCACCGTTTGGGCCACGGGGCCAAGTCAAACTCACTTGAACATGGCAATGAGGAGGTTGAGAAGGAGTATGTTGGTGAAGAGCAGGTACAGGCACAGTAAGATGACTGTCAGCCACTCTGGGAAGATGGGTTTCTTGCTGTCCTCATTTGTCTCTGGGCACTTGGGCTTGTAGGGGTCGGTGCCGTTGGGGCTGCACTGGTCGATGTTGAAGTTGACCCCTACAAGGGAACACAGCCTGACTTCACTGCAGCCAAACCGCAGTGCCCCGGGAAGCACGTTGTGCTCTCCGAAAACGGCCAGCATCAAGGGACGTGAGCACCGGGCAGGGATTGACCTCCATCTGCATCATCCCAGGTGCTCTGCTCTCTGCCACCAGCTTTGCAGCTGTGGTCCCGGGCTGGTTTGACCCACACTCCTGTGCTTTGGCTAGTGTGCTCTCTTGGCTGATGGGGTCGGCGCAATCCCTGGGTTTGCATTGGTGACAACGCTCCCAACGTGCTGGAGCAGGGCTCCATCCCTGCACCCTGTCATCACTCCCTCCTGGCCTGACGTTGGCCCTGCACAGGTCTTCCACGGGCCAACACAGTGGAGTTCAGCAGGCTGCGGCGTGAGCTGGGCACCCTCAGCCTTGCGCAGCCATCCTGCTTGTGCCAGGCGCTGTCACACGCCACTGTCCCTTACCGTCAATGTAGGAAGGAATCTGCCCGAAGATGGTCAGGTAGGAGTGGTAGACCACACCACGGAAAAGCCACTCCACACGTTCCTCATTGTGGATCAGGATGGCCTGCTTTGCAACCCCAAAGGACACCACCCACACTGCCAGCAGGAAGAGGAAGAAGAAGACATCCTTCATCTGCAAAGACAGAAAGGAAGGAAAATTGTGTCCTGCAGCAAGCCCTGCTCCAGGACAGGGTAACACAGGTGGCACAGCCACCCCGTGCGGGCATCCGTCTGCTCTGGCTGGTCACCCTGGCAGGACAGAGGGAGTTCTCACCATGCGCTTCACAATGATGATCTTGGGTCCCAGGGTTCTACTGACTGTGAAAATGTGCATCAGACGCAGGCAGAAAATTATAAAAGCCAGGGACAATATGATACGCCCAGGATAAAAAGTTGATGGGATGAGCCTGGGCACAGAAGAAAGGAAAGGAAAGGAAACGTCTCAGTGCCACCAGTGTGAGGTTTTTTCTGATCTTGCAGCACTACATTTCTGCAATATCAGTGAGCTTCCCTGGAGCTCTAGGTGAGAGCGGTGGCATGAAAAACATCTCTCCTAAAAGCAGCTGAAAACTGAGATAAATTGTTTAGTTCAAATTGGTCAAATCACATGACCACAGAAATCGTCAATGGCCTTGGGGAGAAGAAACTGCAATGAAAAACCGTGCTCAGTTCTCACACTAGTTTTGTATCCTTAGGCCATGCCTTGAGCCCGCGCGTTGCCAGGCAAGCAGCTCTGCAGCTCACCTGCAAGTCAGCCCTGTGAGGAAGGCTAGGATGGCGCAGATATCCAGCTTGTTCCAGAAGTCCTTGAAGTACAGGGAAGCCATTTTCACAAGCCCAAGCCCATCCGGATCATAAAACAGCTGTTGGGAAGAGAGGAGAGGTTGGGATTTTGGTGAAAGCCTTGTAAGATGCTCATGTGCCTTGGTAGAGGGGAGGGACCATACAGACCTGCTGGTCATCACAGGACCCTCTTGCTTACCTAAAGCTATCCTGAGCCTACAGGGTTTTCTATAGGGGCATGGACAGAGCATGGGAGAGATACCTGAGACTTGGGGCTCTTTGGTCTGATGAAGGAAGGCACTGAGATGCTGAAGCAAAAGCTGAAAAAAATCAAATGTCAAGCAAAGCATGGAAAGGCTCCTGGGGATAAATGCCTAAGGAAGGATTTGGTCCCTCCAGCTCCTGATGTTTTCAGCTCCAAAGAGCACGACTTTCTGCAAGCAGCTGGGGCCAGGTCAGACACAGCCAAGGAGATTCTCCAGTCTCAGAGATGGGGGGATCTGGCAGTCCCTTGTGCTGGGACCTCTCTGAATGGAGGTGACATGAGAAGCAGCATGGGAACACAAGATACACAGGACCTTTCAGGACCCCCCAGTGGAGTTTCTGTCCCTCCTCTCGCCTCTGCTCTGCTGCCCCATACCTGCCGGGTCTCCTCGCACACCAGGGAGAAGAGCCAGAAGTAGATGAGATACTCCCGCCAGGACGGCAAGGGCTGGAAGTCAACCATCAGGACGTAGGCGAAGAGCAGGAGGAAGGTGAAGTAAGAGAGGATGTTCATGAGGAAGATGACGACAGGCGCTGTGAAGAAGGCTCGGAGGCGTGTCAGGCAGCCCATGGGCTGCAGCCTCTTCTCCCTGCGGGGAGCAGAGGTGGAAGCAGCGCTCAGCTGCCTGGGGAGATGCCACAACAGCCTCTCCCAGCACATCCCGGCTGCACAAAGTACCTGAAGGTGATGAAGCTGGTGTAGAGCAGTGGGAAGAACAGCATGCAGGCGATCACCCGCCAAAGCCCGTTGTCTACACACATCTTCCCCCACCAGACTTTGGTTAGAAAGGCCTGTGAGGAGGGAGGAAGAGGAGCACTGGCTATGGGAGCTCCCCTGTCAGAGCGGGGCTGCAGGGCAGAGAGCCACTGTTGCCAACAAGGAACCCTGGATCTGGGACAGGGGACACTTGGGCACTTCCCCTCTGAGCACCACTGCTGGGGACCCACCTGGACACCCCCATGGGACACAAAATTCATGTTCTTGGCCTCCAGTGCCAACTGTAGACAGGTTGTCTTCCCCCAGGCCTCAGAGACACGGGTGAGGAGCTTCTGGGCTCTCTCTTCATCCTTGCGGTAGCAGTCTGTGAACACGCCTGGCCAGGCAGGGACCAGGGGGACAACGCTGAGCTCCAGGGACAGTTTGGTGCTCAGCAAGGTGCCTACAGCATCGCCCTTTGCAGCAGGATCTGGACATTACACCACGTGGTGGCACCTTCTGTGCCCCCACCACCACCCAGGCACAGCCCTCATAGCACCATGACCCCAACCATGATGAGGGGACCCCCATTTGGCACCATGCACCACGCCCAGACCCCACCTGGGCAAAGCAAGCCAGATCTGCAGGGCGAGAGAGCAGTTCTGGGCTGCTGGTCGCCTCCCGCTCACCAATGGCCTTGTGCTCGTACTGCTCAGCCAGGGCCAGCATGTCATCAGTGGTGTCGGTGTCCTCCTCCTCCTTGGCGAGCTCCTTCAGGATTTTGCTGCAGGCCAGCGCAGATGCCATGCAGTCCTGGCTCTGGAGCAGAAAAAGCCAGAGAGATTGTGGGGCTCTGTGCCCCATCCTGCTGGTCCTGGTTGCCCTCTCGAGCCCTCCGGGTGCAGGAGCAGCAGATAACCCACTGCCACGGGGAGTCTCGGAACACTCCTGCTCTCCTAGGAGGAAGCCTTGGGTGACAGGACACTGTGACTCCACATTCACCACACCGCCAGCCACGCTGCCCCTTGCCCTGGGGATGCTGGTTACGGACCTTCCAAGGTCATGTTAGTCTAACTTCCCTGCCGTGAGCAGGGACATCTTCAACAACCTGATCTGGGTGAAGATGTCTCTGCTCATGGCAGGGGGTTGGACTAGGTGAGCTTTGAAGGTCCCTTCCAACCCAAACCATTCTGTGATTCTATAGTGGAAGCCTTCTCCACCCTAGCTGTGACACTTCTGTCCCAGCACATCACCTCTGCTTGCAGCACACGTTTTGGCTGGGAGGGAGACATCTGGCAACATGGTGTGTGTCTGGGGATGAACATCCAGGGTCTACAGGTTCACTAGCTAGCTCCCATTTGGGGGATCAGGCTCAGGCACCGCCATGGGCCAGCTCGTGTGCTATCCCAAATGCCAGCAGGTGTGTTCTTTTCTCCTGGTGATAAGAGGTTTGGTTCTATCTAAGCCTCTCAGCTGGGACCTTTACAGTAATAGTAAGACCAGTTAATATGGTCTTTAAAAAGAGGAAGCTAAATAAAAAATAAGAAAAAATATTTAATAATATATCTATAGTAATACCATTACTATATTAATTATTATAAATATATAATTATAACATATAAATGATATAATATACAATATTATATGTTGTTATTATAATATAGTGTTATAATATTATATATTATATTCATTATTATGAACAATTTCTTCCCCAAAGGGCTGTTGGAACAGGCCGCCCAGGGCAGTGCTGGAGTCACCATCCCTGGAGGGTTGGACAGATGGACATGAGGTTCTCAGGACATGGGGCAGTGCCAGGGCTGGGGGAACGCTTGGATTCAGCGATCTTAAAGGTCTTTTCCAACCAAAATGATTCTATGATTCTCTGACCAACAGCTCTGGGCTGTGATACCTGGGACCAGATGATCTCTGCCAGCTCCTTGCGGTTCTGGACCACAGCCCAGATCAGCAGGTCCCGCACTGGGTCCATGGTGAAGGTGGCTCGGCCAGCAGAGCGTTTGTAGAGGGATCGGAGACTTGAGCTCTGCACCTGCAAGGTGTGTGATGGTCACACCTGTTCCCCTGCTGGGAAGAAGGCTGGGGGAAGAAGACAGCCCCTGACACAAAGCCACCCCGAACCCTGGCTGCCCCCACTAACCACCGGGGAACCTTTGCTGCAGATAGCAGGGTGGGCAAGACCGGACTCATTCTGGAAATATCACCTTTTCTAGGGCCTGTCTGGCCCAGTACACCCACCCAGGGGGTCCTGCCTGCCATGGGATGCTGTGGGTGCAGGAGGGTGGGAGTTGCACCTCAAAAGGGATGCAGATGGCTTGGGCAGGGCTTTAAGGGACTTTAAGTGTGATTCTTGAGCAGGTAAGAGGACAGTGACCCAGCTGCATCCTCCAGGATGGTTTCTTGAGCCAGTGTCGCCCTCCCTCATGCAACCCTGCCACCACGTAACCTGAATGCGTACATTCAGCTTGATGTGCGGGACGGGGATGGAGAGCCGGGGCCGCTCCGTGTGCTTGGGCTTGGGGTAGAGAGGCTGCGTGGAGCAGCCCAGGAGCTCCCGCAGCACCTGGGAGACGTGGTGCAGTTGGATTCTTGGCATTTTGGAGCCAGCTGTGCGCTCTTTCTCCTCCAGCAGCACCTTCTGCAGCTTGCTGTGGAACAGGCAGGATGGTGCCACGTTGTCGTAGAGGTAAACCAGGGTGTCCCAGGTGACAAATTCCTTGAGACGCACTCCCTGCTCCAGGAACAGCTTCACAAACTCTGGCTTGTTGGAGATCAGGGCAGCTGCCATCACTGGGTGGAGATCTGTGGGCTGGCAGGACAGAGGCAGAGGTGAGGGGCTCCATGGCCCCAGAACAGGGTCCCACCATGTTCCTCACTCAAACTGGGGAAAGGTTTTATTCCTGAGCACACAAGGAGTTTCTGGGTGTGAGAGAGCAGCTGGGAGGTACTGGGACTTGTGGAACAAGCCCCAGGGACACACTTCTGCATTAGGATGTCCTCTCCTTGGGCAGTGGAGCTCTCTGTGCCCTTGGCTGCTGCGTGGAGGGATGCAATAGAGTAAAAGGTAGACCCTCTTTCTCCAGATCGTAGGGATGCACCATACAAACGGACAGAACCTCACAGTCTTGTATTCTGTGCACAACTCTTCAGCTGAAGGATCATGGTGCTGTCAGCTGGATCTCAGCCATGGGGAGACTGGTTGCTCCGCAAGGGCACCCAGTTCAGCCTTTGAGGGGTTTTCCTTTCCAAGGCGACCTTTGCATGTGCTCAGAAGTGAAAACAAAGCCTGTGGGTAAGTGGCTGCATCTCTCCTGGCAGGAAGGCACCTGCTGACTTTCTGCTACAGCTTCGTTTCAGGCTCAGCTTGTCATACCCGCCACACTGGTCCAGGGTTGCAGCACCTCGTAACAGCCCTTGAATAATCTGAAAGCCTGCCTCGTCCTTCCTTCCCAACAAAGGGATAGATCTGGCTCATTTTCATACCATCAGATATTTCCTCTTCAGGTTCCCACCAGCCCTTCCCGTTCCCATGAAAGGTATGTGAACTGGTGTGATCCAAGCCGCCAAACAAAATAGGAAAATCCTTTCCAAGTGCCACAGCCCCAGAGAACCCTGCTCAGCTTCCACTCCTCAACATCCGAATCAGGCACGGGACAGCACAGCTGGCTCGTGCTGCTCCCTGTCCCACTCTGTGGCAAAGCTTCAGCAGGGGAACACCAGGCTAGGTGAGATGTGGTTAGAGACAAGTTGCCATTTGACAACGTGTCATGAGCAGCAACCACAGGGCAGCGCTGTCAAGAGGTATTTTTGGCTCTACGTTGGTGGATTGTCTTTAAAAGACAGCAGTTTTGAACAAAATACCAATGAATTGCCATTGTAAACAATTATAAGCCAAAGAGGACCTTTACGAGCAATAAATTGCACGGTGTGCTTACCTCTACTTCGGGTGTTTGAGTGCACTTTTGAAAGTCGGGGCAGATTCAGAGCATCTAGCAATGTGGTGGGAGTTTAGGGTCCAAGAGAGGTGCTCTCAAAAACTCTCCCTAGGCACAGCTGAGGTGAAGAGCACCTTCAATATCCACAGTCTTCACGTGGGACCTGACAAGCTGTGAGCCTGACCAGACAAGCAACACAGGTACTCCCTTACCTTCCACTCGTGGTCGTCTGTGAAGATCTCACTCCGAGCAATGTCCACCCTGTTCCAGGCCACGGCTAACTTCAGCTGATGGTCCCAGTTCTCATGACCAAAGTGGTCCTGGTTTCGGGACGCTGCATGCAAAGTGCTTGTGTTAGAACAGAGGATCATTTACAAGGTGAGAAGATACCACCTGGAAGCCCCCTTGGAGGTCTGGCCCTTTTGGAGAAACCTCTCTCCCTGATTAGCATCAGAAGGTTTGGGGAATCCCTTTGGTGGCCCCATAAGTCAAGCAGCTGCAGGAGGTGACTTGTGAGCCCCATCCCCTTCGTCTTGCCCCATCCTCCCAAGAAGCTTCCCAGCCCTCACCTTTCAACAGGGCCTGGAGGATGGCCACATCCACGTCCTGCTGGCCATATTTGCCCTCTCTGAAAATGGTCAGGAGCTGCCGGCTCCGCACTATGTCTTGGATCTACAAGGAGAGCCGTGGGCAAGCAATCAGCAGCAGCATCTCCTCCCAGCTGCTTCCCACAGCCCCCTGTCCTGTGTGGGGCAATTCCCTGTGCCCCTCGGGGTCCCTGCAGACCCCCTGTGCTGTGTGTCCCACCCTGGCTGGGGTTGGTCCCAAACAGGAACAGGCAGGGGAGGGGAAGAGCTCGAGCCCTTGGGGTCCCCAAAAGGACAATGCTGAGCATGGCAGTGGTAGAGATGGATGGTTCATGGAAGATGAGCCTTGAGCTTCATGCTGGGAGTCTTGCTGCTCATGGGCAACATGAAGCCTTTGATCTCCACCAGCTCAACAAGAGGAATTGTCTGCCTGCAAGAGCCTCACCTTCTTGGTCCACTCCACCAGCTTGCCCTCAGTGAAGAGCTCATAGGTGTCGTGGAAGAGCACACTCAGCTTCTTCCGGATCAAGGCAATGGTGATCTTGGGCACAGGCAGGTTGGCCACCTCTGAGATGACATCGGCCACACGCCCAGACCCTTCCACAATCACACAGGGGGTCCCATTAGTGATGGCATTGTAGATGGTCTGCAACAGAGCAGGGAGGCCGGTCTTAATCCCACCTAGAGGCCAGTAGACCCCCTCTGAACAAGAGACCCACACCTCTGCTCTGCAGCTGCATTTCGGTCAGTGTGGCACCACACTTGCACTGACAATGGAGACCAGCACCCTGGGCAAGGAACTGTCCCCTCCCACCGCCCCTCAGCTACGTAGAAGCAGTTCCTTACATCAAGTGTCCCGGGACCTCCTTCCAGCACCACGCACACGATGGGGATCTTGATGGCGACGCCTGTGGGGAAGCAGAGCTCAAGGTGACCTCCCTGCGGGCAGCGGCCCCATGCAGCTGAACGTGGTCCCTCTGAGCAGTGGGGTGTGAACAGCAAGGTGGGAGCACTGTCCCTGACATGCCAGGCTCCAGGAGAGAGGGGAGACGATCTCCTGGCGGTCCTGCTGCTGAGGCATGTGTGTGCATGTCTTAGAATAGAAGAACATTTGCATAGTGAGAAGATACCACCTGGAAGTCCCTGTGGAGGCCTGGCCCCTTGGGAGAAATGCCTCTCACTGATCAGCTCAGCATCACAAGGTTTGGGGACCCCTTTGGTTACACCATAAGTCAAGCAGCTGGCAGAGAAAGGCTCTTTGATTGGTGTCATCGGAGGCCAGGATGGGCACCTCTTATTAATGGGTGGCCCATCCCACCTCGTACCCTCCCCTGTCCCCGACCTGGCTGTGTCACCATTACCTCCTTTCACCTTGGTCTGCTCTGAAATGAACTTCTCCAGTCTGGTCCTCAGGGGGATTTCCACCCCATACCTCCCGTGGGTCCCATCGTCCACCAGGATGAAGTGGGAGTGGTTGCTATCCAGGCATGACAGGCTGCCCTGGTTCTCCTCATCCAGCATGTACTCAGCTGGAAAGCCACCCTGCAAGGAACAGGAGGAGAGACTCTGGGGAAGAACTGGCAGGACTGCACAAGAGCACCAGATGCCCAAAGCAACCAGCATTCGGGACAGGGTCAGGCCAGCACACGGGGACAGTCTGGCCAGACAGCTGCCCTCGCCCCCCCTGCACTGCTCAAGTCAGCCTTGCCCCGTGTTCCTCTGTCTCTGCTCCTCATACCCACAAAGGGTCCTCCCAGGAGAAGCGCAGCACCTACACAAGACACTAGGTAGGGTGCAGGGGCTTCTCAGCAAACATCAGCCTGGAACCATCACTCGTCCTGGTGTGGCTGGGTTTTACCAGGGCTGCCAGCCACAGGCACGTCTTGAAGCACCCACTCCCACCGCAGTCCCTGGACGGACTTCCCTGGCAGCCCAAGCAAAGCAAACGCATCTACAACCCTGCCTGGCTCACCATGGGGCAGATGAGGCTCTCCCGGTTGTACACGGTCCCCCAGGTGGCTATGCCAATGGTGACAATGTCGCTCTCCTTGTGGCTGCAGCTCAGGATGAAGTCTCGCACCGCCTCTCCCACCTGTTTCATCACACCAGCGTGGGACCCCCCCGTGATGATCCAGGCCCCTGGGGGTCAGAGAGGGGCTTGGGAAGGGAGGGCATCTGCTCACAGCAGTCTCCCAGCATCCCCCTGTATGGCTGCAGGAACATCTGGTCCTCAGAGGTGCTCCATCCCCCAAAACATGTCTTCCCTGCTCACTACATCAAGCCCTGGCAGCACAGGAGATGCCTTCTTCAGCTCAGTGTTACATCTCTTGGTCCAGCTCCCTATGACCCTGTTTGCAGCGATTGCACAAGAACAGTCCATCTCTGGTGGTGTTAGTCCAGGCAGGGACCTACAAGCCTCCTGGGCCAGCTCAGCACCTCTACAGTAACCCATGGTCAAGATGACAAGCCCCTCTCGCACTGCAGCCACAGGGATATTCTCTGCACCTCTTACCAGTGGTCTGGGCCACTTTGACCAGCCCTTGCCGGAAGATGTTCTTCAGTCTTGGCTTCATGACGAAGTTTTTGGCTCCCCCGGTGACTGAGATGAGCAGGTTGGGTGCATCGAGGCCCCAGTGCTGTGTCATGAGGTGGTAGATGACCCGTGGAGGGGTATCCGAGGAGACGCGCACATACTGCAAAGAAAGGAGCATACACATGTTAAAAATAACAATCAGAGTAAGACAGCACTTCCACCGCAATTTCTGTTGTCCCAGCAAAGAACCAGGGTCTTCCCATGACATTTCCCAGCAGAGTCCTGTTGCTGCTGCCCCACGTCTTTGTGCGTGATCCCGTTCCCATTTGCTTCCCTGGGAACAAGAGTTCCCAAGATGAACCTAAGGACAAGGACAGGGAACAGCCACTCCTTGAAGCATGGGCCTCACAGCACAAAGATCAGTCTCATGGTTTTAGAAAGGGACTGGGTGCAGGGCTGGGAGAGAGAAGGGGTCTTGTTCCACCCCCTCATTCTCTGCTTGTGTTGCCTTTGAGGCATTTCCATGGTTTCCTGACCTCTTCTCATTCAGGAGGGAAATACCCGCATTTCATCTGCCACAGCAAGACCCGAACACTGGCTCCCCATGCACCACAGTCAGGAAAAAAGGGTCACCTTGCCCATCTTCTGTCCCAGGCCCGTGAAGTGGATGTCACCAAAGGCATCTGTTGGCATTTCCTGGACATGTCTGCTGGGGTCCCATTCCTTCCCCAGGAAGATGGGAGGTTTGGCAGCATCTTCCAGGTGCTGTTCCCTGAGATAGCCACACTCGCACACAATCCTCCTGAAACACATAGCACCAACTTTGACAAAAACTATCTAAAACCAAAAGGCAAAGTCTGGCTGGCCCACCTGCCTCAGCCCAGGCGGGAGATGTTGGTGTTCTCCTTAAGAACACCATGGACATCAACATCTTCCACTCAGCTTGTCCTCCAGCTCCGAACTTGTGCAGAAACAAAGGCATTGTTTGGGAGGAAATTAAGCAAAAAGTTAGTATTTCTGCCCATAAAGTTTTAGGACAGAAATATTAAGGTTGCTCTGGACGTAGTACGGATGGAAATGTCTGCATGCAAAAGCATCGGAAAGGTTCCTCACTGGGACACGGGATATCAGCCATGTGGTGACACATGGCAGGGTGAAGAATCGGTCAAAAAGGAATTTGTGAATCCCCTTGACACCAGCTCCCTTGACAGAAAAGTGGGATTTTTCTGGTGCTGTAGCTTTGTCACTAAACACCCCTTCTGCTTTCCCAGTAGAGGAGGGGAGTGAGGAACCATCTGACTTACCCAGAATCTGATGTCTGGGAGCTTTCAACGAAGTAGGTGCACTCTTTCTTCTGGATGTTTTCAGGAATCCACGAGATGAGATTTTCCTGAGGGAGCAGGAAAAGCAACAAAGGGTCAGGGTTCCTGTAAAGGGTCAGAAGTTATGCCAGGGGCCACACACCCTGGTGCTTGGAGCGTATCTGGGTGCTTCTTTTGATGTGAAGGGAGAAAGCTCCATTGCGATCTGCAAGGACAAAGCTGGGTGTCCTTCAAGGAAAGGAGATACGAATGCTTGACGTACCTCAGATGTTTGGGGTTTCTCTGTCTGTCCTTAAAACTAAAGTATCAGTTATTAATGCTCCTGTTAATAAGGCACCAGATAACTCATCAATGCTCTTCCTTTGTGTGTGGCCAGCCGCCCTTTCCTCTAGTATCTCCTGAACTTGCCTTTTCATTGCTCCCGGTGGGGAAATGCGCCTTTCGCCTGCTCTTGCAGACACTGCTGCTGCTCTGCTGGAGGTTGGGGACCACCTCAAAGTCGCTCATCTTCCTGGGGTAGGCGGCGGGGTTGTCTCCTTTCTCAGGGCACACCTTGTTCAGTTCGGAGGGGAGAACCTTGCTGCTCCGGCCACGCATGGCCATGGCTGCTGTGTCTTGCTCTGTGTGGCCTCTTCTCTTCTGTTCCTAGGATGTGAGGTCTTGAACATCTCCATCCTGAGTGCAGCAGAAAAGAAGAAGGATATTCATGGACATAAAGCCCTGGGGCATCATGTCCATCGTTTCCTGGGTGTAGAGTTGTCATAGATTCACAGAATCATAGAGCAGCTTGGGTTGAAGGGCCCTCCCCAGCTTCCCCAGTGCCCGCCCTGCCATGAGCAGGGACATCTTCACCAGCTCAGGTTGCTCAGAGCCCCGTCCAGCCTGGCCTGGGATGTCTCCAGGGATGGTTCATCCACCACCTCTCTGCCCAACCTGGGCCAGGCTCTCACCACCCTCAGGGACAACAATTCCTTCTTCATGTCTGGCCTGAATCTCACTCCTTTAGTTCAAAACCATCACCCCTCGTCCTATCTCAACCAGCCCTGCTCAAAAGTCTGTCCCCATCTTTCTTACCAGCCCCTTTTAAGTAGAGAAAGGCCAAAATAAGGTCTCCCCAGAGCCTTCTCTTCTCCAGCTGAACACCCCAACTCTCTCTGTCCATGGAAAACACGCTGAACCCTCATCACAGTCCTAACACAGGGGCCACATGTGTGGTGAACTAGCCTCAGTGTGCACCGCACTGCCCCGGGCAAGACCATCAGCCTCCAAAACTGACCCCACCGCACTCCCCCTGCCTGCCAGGACTGCTGCCCGCCCTGCCTGCTCCCTGCCTGCTCCCTGCCTGCTCCCTGCCTGCTCCCTGCCTGCTCCCTGCCTGCCCTCCTCACTCGCTCTCAGCTGCCGGCAGCGGGGATATTTCTGGCAGCAGGGAGAGCAGAATCCAGGTCTCTTGTGCCAGTAGCCCAAGCGTGGCCCTGCATGGAGAACCCGTACTGAGACACGGGCTGCAGAGACAGGCTGCTTCTCTGCAGGGGCGTCTCGTGTCCCCTGCAAAGGTCCTGGGAGGCCAGAGCAAAAACCACAGTGCACACAGGGCTGAAGCTGCATAGTGGGAGCGGCAAAACTCCGGAGCCCTCCCAAAACCTCACAGCCCCCATCACTGAGCTTCTGAGACCGGAGAACTGCTGTAGCAAGGGTGGAAAAGCTCCTGGGTGTCTCCAAAGCACAAAGGGGGATGGTGTCCCATCAGGGGAGCTGTCATGGGGGAAGCACAGCACTCGAGGAGAGTGCTGGCAAAGTTGTGGGGTCAGCAGGCCTGTATTTAAGGAGCATTTTGGCTGCCTTTCTGCAAGCCAAACTCTGCAGTGTACCCACAAGAGAGGAGCCCTCAGGGGGACAAGGAGTGCGGGAACAAAACGGTGGCTCCCACTGTTATTTCCTTCACATCTCCTTCCCCTGGGCTCAGCTCAGCCGCAGCAAGGAAAAGCTGTTTGTCAGCCTCCCCTGGGCTCCCTCTGCAGCCCCAGCGCCTTCGGAGCCACGTTCTGGCAGACTGGCTTTCTGCACCAGCACAACACACCATGGCATGTCTAATTGCTTGAGAAAGAGCTGTCTAAATAAGGTCAAACACATCCTCAACTCTTGTTCCTGCCCTGCTCCTCCCCAGGGCAGGCAGGCTGGTGGGGGTTTGGGACACGGCCACAAGCAGCTCAGAAGTCCATGTATAATAGTAGGAGCTCCATGGGCACCCTGAGAGTGACCGATCATGCTGAGCAAACACCCCAGATCCCTGTCCTTAAGTGCTCCGAGGTCAAGGGCCGACCCTCTCCCGCAGCACCCCTGGCTTGGTGAGCACCAGGGAGGGGGGACTGCACCCTCTGGAAGCACGGAGCCCCTCACCTGGCGGTTAGGTCACCTCTGGTGGCCACAGCACCCATCAGGAAAGAGGTGCAGAGCCCTGACCGAAAGCACTGAGTTCTGCCTGTGAACCGTGCCCACCCCCTGCCCCTCCGTACCTTCCCCACAGCATCCTCCGCCCGCATCACCGGCTCCTCCGCTCTGAGTCGGATTCAGCCCCGTGTCCTTCTTCTCCTCCGGCAGGTCATATTGTCCCTGGAGACCTGGAGGATGATGGAGAATAGGGCAGAGCAGCCTGCGAGCTGCCTGCAGAGAGGAGGAGATGGCAGGGCTGGCAGCCGCCCAGCAAATCAGGCTGCGGAAGCCGTCCCTGCCGAGGCGCTGCAGCGCCCAGGCGAGCCCCGCGTTGGCTCGGGCGGCTGAGTCACGCTGCCCGCCGCAGCCCTTCCTACCCGCGGCCTCCCCGCCTGAGCCTCCCACCGCGCAGATGTCACCAGCAGGGGACACCGGGGTCCGGCACAGAGGTGATGCTGGGGACAGACGGCAGCTCAGCAGCTCTCTTGGAGGCCTGGGTGCAGCACAGGCTTGGCAAGCGTGAGGAAAAAGCCCTTCCCGAAGTATCAGCTTCAATCAGTCTTTATAATATGAAAGTGTATTAATTTTATTTATGTATCTATGTGCTCTATATTAGTTATACATTCCGAGGCTGAGGGAGCCGCGTCTTTAGTTTGGAGAAAAAGAGACTGAGGGGGGACTCATTCCTGGGGATCAATATGGAAAGGGGGAGTGTCAGGAGGATGGAGCCAGGCTCTTCTGGGTGACAACCAGTGACAGGACAAGGGGCAATGGGTGCAAACTGGAACACAGGAGGTTCCACTTAAATTTCAGAAGAAGGTGGCAGAGCCTGGCCCAGGCTGCCCAGGGAGGTTGTGGAGTCTCCTTCTGTGCAGACATTCCAACCCGCCTGGACACCTTCCTGTGTAACCTCATCTGGGCGTTCCTGCTCCATGGGGGGACTGCACTGGATGAGCTTTCCAGGTCCCTTCCAATCCCTGACATTCTGGGATTCTGTAAAGGAGAGCCCAGCCCTGCAAAGGGGGACTTGGCTTTGTGGAGGCTTAGAGCAAGCCATGAAGGGTAAACGACACCCCAGCACAACCACGATAACGCAGCATCCCAGTGCCCCTGACACGTCTTTGAAACCCTCCCGGCATCGTCTGCTGTCACAGAGCAGCAACTCGAGCAAGACTGACTGCAGAGACGCTGGGATCAATAGACAAGCATCAAGAACTGCAAAAATAGAGCCACTTTGCAACGTTTTGCTGTGATTAGCAATTGGCAGCATGGGTGTTAGTGATTAGTGTGATCATGTTGTGCCTGATGATTTGAAGGGTGTAAGAATCCCATATAAAAACACCCTCGGGTGCCCCAGTTTGTCTGGATCACCTCATGCCCATGAAAACATATTCACCCTTGTGACTCCATGCTTTGCATCCCAACCCCTTGCCTTGGCCAGTGTGGGTCAGGTGTGAGTTTCCATTTCACAAGCCCCAGGTGAGGGGATGTCCCTGTCACACCACAGGCACTAAATGCCTTTTGGCTGTTGTGTCCCACCTCCCTGCTCCAGATGCTTTCCTCCTCCCATTATGCTCCATGCCCTAATTCAGGGGTGTCAAACTCACCTCTAACCAGGGGTCGCATCAGCCTCCCAGTTGCCTTCAAAGTGCTGAATGTAGTTTTAGGACTGTATAAATGTAGGAGTAGTAACTACTCCTCAACGAAGTCTGCCCTAAATGAAGTGGCATCTCCTCTGGATTTGTAGCCACTTAACTTGCATTTCCCACAGAATTCACTTAATAAAAATCAACGTCTTCCTCAGGAAATGCGTGTGTTAAGCAGCAAAGCCAGGCCAGGCGCCAAGGATGCTGCAGCAGCGAGCGATTTGGCCTCCAGCACGGGAGTTCCGGCCATCCCAGATGGTTTTTGCTGGAGAAGACTGTAAAAGCTCATGGGGCAGTGCCAGGGGACAGCTGGGAAGAGATGGTGCTGGTTCTCAGGTCCCTGTGGACCCCTTGGTGTGGCAGTGGGCTCAGGTGCTGGGGCAATGCGTTGAAGAAAGGAGGCTGCGGCAGCAGGATGACGGCCTCTGGCTCACTTTCCAGCCAAAGTATGTGAGTTAGCATGGGCCACCTCTGCAACGAGTTGTTCTGCTTTCCCTGAACAAGAGCAAACAGCCGAGACACGTCGCTGGGAAAACAGATGCCACTAATAAGGCAGTAAATAAAATCCATGTGCAATGCTTTACAGTTCAGTTGTAATTAACTCTGCACTGCCAAAAGAACTGAAGCCAGAAGTGCACATTAATTACACGTTAATGTGAACGTTCATCCGCTCTCGGCTGGCAAACTCTCTGGAGACCGTGGCTTTTATTCCATTTTTGCACTTGCCAAAACCACCGTGGCGCGGTGGGAGTTGCGTGGACGTCGTGCACTGGAGTGGCTCCCGCCGCTCCTCCCAAATGCCCAGCTATAACAAAACCCAGCGAGGCTGAAAGCAAATCCTGGGAAGCTGAAGGATGTCTCCTTCCAAGGCCTTTCCTGAAGAGCCCCGCAGGGGCAGAGGACAGCACGGGCTGGGAGAAAGTGAGTATGTGTGGTGGAGGCACCGTGTCCATTACATATGGGCAGGATGGATTAGTGTGGCTCACTTACACGCGAGAAATTCCATCGAGGGGCTGCAATACAATCAAGAAGCAGCAGATTAAAGCTTTTAAGCACTGATTGCCTGGCGAGGATCAGTTACAGATTCAGCCTCTTAATCCCAGCCCTGGCGAGGCCTCATGCCCGTCACAAGCAGTTCTTGAGGGAGGATGAGCCGATGGCTCCTGCGACACAGCAGCAGCGCCAGAGCGGGTCACTCTGCTGTAAGGGGGGATTGTGCCGAAAGCCCCGTGACGGTCCAATCTTCCTCCAGGTATCAGAAACCATTCGCAAATGTCCTGTCTGGGGTGATGGGAAAGGACAGAAAGGGTCACCTCGATGCCCAGTGTGGCCTGGGACCGCTGCTGAGAAGATGCTGCTCAGAGAGAAACTTTGGGAAATACCAAAGAGACTTTTGCTTGCCAGCATTTTCCAACTTAAATCTCCATGAGATTTACATCTTTGCACCCGTCTCTGGGGCCCAGAAGACCCTGAGAGGCCATGGTCACGCAGAGCAGCCTCACCCCACACTCAGCTGCCCGTGCTGGGGTAGATGCAGCCCTCAAAACTCTCGACACGAAGGTCTGGGTCTGCTCACTGGGAAGCAAGGAGACCCTCCCAACCCCTCTCCCAATCCCTTCTGGGGCACATCCCCACAGGGATGAGCAACCGTCCCGCAGAAACCAGCCCCGGCTCCTCTCAGTGTCCCGGTGTTTTTATTGCAGAGGGGCCCAGGGGGCCCAGCCGCCCCGCTCAGAGCGCAGCCAGGGGAGACGCTGCGCATGGTCCCCTGAGCCCGGCTCGTCCTCCTGGAGCCTGCGCAGCCACGACGGGTCTTCGCCGGGCTCTGGCAGGTGGAGGAGCCGGCTGTGCCCGTCCCTGTCCCTCTGCCCGGACGGGCTCTGGACACGCTGGCGAACACCGGGGCGGCTGCGCTCCCCACTGCCAGCAGAGAGTGTCCGGCGCCGGGGACCGCCGGGGCCCCGCTGCTGCTGCTGCTGCTGCTGCTGCTGCTGCTGCTGCTGCTGCCGCCTCTGCCGCCACGGCCCCGGTCCCGCGTAGGGATGGAAGCGGCTGTGGCGACGGGCGGCCATCCCGTCACCATCATCCTCCAGCTGCAGGAGGCGGATGGCCATGACGGGCCCCCGGCAGAGCGGGCAGGTGGCAGCCGCGGCGCTGGCAGCCCAGCGCTGGATGCAGGCACGGCAGAACGCGTGCCAGCACGGGGCAACGCCAGCGGGGGCTGCCAAGGGACCCCGGCACATGGGGCACGTGTCCCCCCGCCGGCACCGCCTGGCAGCTGGTGGCACCACTGGGTCAGGCCCGGATGACTCCATTGCTGCTGGTGCGACTTGGTGTCCTGGGACTTGGTGTGTTCTCTGCTGCTCACAGGACTTGGTGACCTCAGCTGCTGCTGGTACGTGGTGTCTTCTCAGAGCTGGAGGCACTTGGTGTCTCTGCCACTAGAAGGACTTGGTGTCTTCTCTGCTGCTGCCGGGACTTTGTGTCCTCCCCGATGCTGCCCGGACCTGATGTCTCATCTGCTGCCGGCAGGACCTGATGTCTGTCACTGGTGCAACGCGAGGGCTCGGGTTCCGCTGGCGGGACTCGGTGGCCGCTCGGCTGCTGGCCGGTCACAGCGTCTGGTGCCGCTGGCAGGACTCGATGGCTCGGGTGCTGCCCGCAGGACTCGACGTCTCGTGTGCCGCTGGCAGCATGTGACACTGGCTTTTATTGGCGCCCACCGCAAGTGACGTCATGGGGTGACTGTGACTCTGGTGACGTCACAGGGCTCTCGGGGACACACCTGGGGACGCACCCAGGAGCTCCCCAGCCTCAGACAGACCCTGTGATGCAAAGCCCACCTGGCAGGGGCTCCAGGGGTGGCCTCAGCACTGCTGGTCACTCCCTGCTCTGCTGCTGATGCTCCTCCTTGTGCAGCCCAGGACACCCTTGGCCGTCCTGGCTGGCTCAGGCTCAACGTGGTGTCCAGCAGGACCCCCAGGGCTCCTCTGCAGAGCTGCTCTCCAGCCGGACACCTCAGCGTGTCCTGGGGCCCGGGGCTGTTCCTCCCCAGGGCAGGATTGTGCGTGTCCCTTGGTGAACTTGGGAGTGTCGTGGTTTAACCCAAACTAGCAATATAACCATGATAACCCCTCACTCAGTCCCCCCAGCCCCCCAGACAGGGGGGAGAATTGAAAGGGGAGAAACTTAGAATAAGATAAACACACTTGAATAAAATCACAAAATACTAGCGCACTACTAGCAAATATATATATACATATATATATATAAAATCAAAATGGAATATGAAATAAAAGATACTCAATGCAGTTCCTCATGACCTCCATCTGCACCGAGCAGCCCGTCCCAGGCAGCAGCACCTGGTCCCAAACAGCCCAGAGAGAGAAAAACAGGCAGAAAGGCGCAGAGGCCTCTGCAGAAGCCGAGGTGCCCATGGAGCACGGAGCAGAGCGAGAGGAGATGTGGTTTGGAAACCATCCGGCCGGCGGACGAAGAACCGGCAGAGAGATGAGTGCATCAACTTTCTAGACACTCGCAGGTCTCAGCCCACACCTCCCAGGGCTCCGTCCTGAGAGTGCAAAGGGAGCTCTGAGCTGTCCCTGCTCCCTGCCAAGAGCCCGGGGGGTGTCCTGGAGCTGCGCTGCTCCTTCTGCAGCTGTGGGGTGTCTGCTGGAGCGAGCCAGAGCTGGACCGTGCTGACACCTCCTCGAGCTCCCCAGTTTTCCTCCCCATCCCACCGGGTACTGGGGAGGGGTGAGGGAGCAGCACGTGGTTTTAGTTGCCAGCTGGGGGAGCTGGGGCTAAACTACTACAGCTAACCAAGAGGATCAGACCCAGTACTGACCCCTGGGGCGCACTGCCCGTGATCAGCCTCCATCTTCATGCCACTGAGCAACACTTAAAGACCTATGGCACCAACATTCAAAATCACTTCTTGCAAAGTTCTGCCTCCCCCCTGCCCTCTGCTGTCTCCAAAACCATGAGAAGTTTCTGTGCTATCACTTCTTAGCCCCAGTATGAATTTTCAGCTTCAAATACAGGGGCTCAGGAACATAATGCAGGATCTGAATTGTTTGCCTCCTTCTCCACTTTTCCTTAAAATACTCTTGCGGCACTACATGCTGAAACCACTTTTGCACTACCTGCAAATACACAAAGGACACCACTGCAAAGCTCAGAGAAGCTTGGGAAGCCACCAGAGCAACCATTTCCAAAGCTGCCAAGGTTTTAAATCTCTTTGGCCAAGGGGGTCTTGGGTCCCAAGGAAAGCTCCAGGCGCAAACCAGACCCATCGCACCCTCACACAGAGCTTCTGCACAACTGTTGGCATCAGAAATCATCTAGGAAAGAAATATCACCGCCAAGGTCTCCCCTAGAGCCACACACCCGCTTCACAAAGCCTTTGAAGACAACAGAAGGGGAAACACAGCCAGAACCATCTCTCCAGCCTCTGCTGTGGAGTGGAAGCAGCACTGCCTTTCAAGTCACCCGGACAGCACCCTCAGGTGCCACTGTCCCCTCCCTCCCACAGCAAAAGGCAGTTCTGTCCCCGCAGTGCAAATCCATTCCTGATGCTGAGGCTTCCACAGCGTTATTCAGGTTGCAGAGAAGGGTTCAGGAGGTTGGATCTGCAACCCAACACCTTCTAATGAACAGGCATCAAAAAGCGTCTGCAACCACAGCAAGAGCAGAGGGACGCGCAGACTACTCTGCAATCACACCCCAAGGCAGCCATAAAAATAAAAGCTTTTTATTTTATTTTTTAATATACCATTACAGAAACATCTGAGTAACATTCTCAACAGGACGAGCAGCTCTGTGGCCCTGGGGGCAAGCACAGGCAGCTGGATCTGCCGTGTCCCCGAGCTGCCAGCTCCGGGATCTGTCATGCCATGTCCCCGAGCTGCCAGCTCCGGGATCTGTCATGCCATGTCCCCAAGCTGCCAGCTCCGGGATCTGTCATGCCATGTCCCCAAGCTGCCAGCTCCAGGATGTGCCACGTCGTGTCCCCGAGCTGCTGCTGCTCACTCTACACGATGTCCCCAGGGAGACCCAGCCTTCCCGGCATCAGGGCATCACCTTCTTGTAGGTAATGTGGAGGTGCTGAGTCATGGGCTGCGTAGTGGTTGCCATCGAGACAGTTTGTTCAAGTTTCCCATCAGAATTGAGCCTGAATTTTCTTGTAATCTAAAAGGAGGGGAATAAAAGAAGTAACAAAATCAAAGAAAACAGCATCCACAGGCTAAATTCCTTACCTGCGCTTCCTACCACCCCTTTGCTGTCAGCGCTCCACAGATGGAAGGATGGGCTCACTACAGCCACGTGAGTAAACCAAGAGAAGTCCTATCTCCTAAGGAAGGTGGCCCCTTCCAAAATACCAGCTCCAAGACCATTATCCACAGAGCAATGCAGCATCCCGGTGCTACTACCGACACCACCTCAGCACAGTGGGGCCAATATCATTCCGCCAGAAGAGCAGCTGGTGGCTCAGGGAGCTTCTCTGTGCTGAACAATGTCCCCAACGCAGTCTTCAAAACCCCTCGGGCTCCCTGCAGGTCACCGCACCGTGCCAGACAAAAGTGTTGCTCACACTACCTGGGGAGATGGGAGCCGGTTGAGCCTTGGCTTGCAAACAGGTGAGGTTCAGCCCCAGGGTGGGGTGGCAGAGCGCTGCTGTGCATCGAGAGGGCTCGACAGGTGACACTGTCCCCATCCCTCCACCCAGGCAGGCTGCAAGTCTGTCTGTGCTGCACCAGACTTCCAGAGAGGCAATTTGGGGTTGCCCTGTGGAGCTGGACCACTTAAGACCCGTGCAGACACCTGAACCCAGGTTTCTGCAGCTGCCAAACTGGAGGGAGCAGCTAAGCCTCCACAGTGCTCGGCACAGGCTGTGGGTCTTCTCTGAGACGTCACCAAAATAAAGGAGAGAACTGGGACCATCCCTTTTTGAACCTCCTGTCCCAGAATAAGGTTCTGGAAGGTGTCACTCCAGCTACCCGGCAGGAGAAGGGCCATGTAACTGTGTGGGTGACACAGGGTGAGAGCTGCTGTGAGGAGGCAGCTCAGCACGGACCCCGCACCCAGCGCTTCAGCCCTTTGCGCAATTTCAGCACAGATTCGCTCTGCATCGCCCGGAATCGCTGCTTATTCTGCCTGGTGGCCACTTGTCGCTTCTTGTGCCGAGCACAGTCCCAGGGGTGAACAGAAACAGAGTCCTGGGGACAGCAGGACAACCTGCAAGCACGATTAATCTGCTGTCACTTAAACCAGTCCCATTTAGAAACTCCTAAAACACAAAGGCTTTTGCAAATGCATGTTTCCAGTGAAGGCCACTCGGGGGCATGTCCATGAGCTATTGCCAGTCTGTGTGCTCCGAGACAGCATCCTCTCCATTAATACATCTGTTCCTAAGCCCGCAGCGTGCCCTTAATGGCGATATCCAACACATCCTCCTTCCAGGAGGTTGTTGCCAGTTGGAGCAAAGCTTCCCAGGGCTGCAGAGGACACACCGCTGTTCTGACATTCATGGGGGCAACAGCAGGAACAGGCTCATATGCAAATTATGCTTTGATTAATATTTCCTGATCAGATGGGGCTCTTTGTAATGCATGACAGCACTCCTCAAATACCCTAAGCAGGAAAAGGCAATTAAAAAGAATATAAAAGACACTTTAACAAGAAATTATCTCACAATGTGTTACCTAAACTCAGGATTCCTGAACAGGTCTTTATTTTCTGAATGGATCACTGCAGGTCAGACAAGGGAAGCTGAATGCCAAAAGGAGAACATGAGAGGAACTTGGCAAAAAACGGGATTTCTTCTCAAACGCGAGCTTCAGCCAAAGGTGGGCTGATGGAACTGTGAGAGGACGAGCTCCGTGTACACCTGAGGAATGTTTGGGGAATGACCTGTTGAAGAGCAGTGTAGGAGAAAGGGACCTGGGGGTCCTGGGGACAGCAGGGTGACCATGAGCCAGCACTGGGCCCTTGTGGCCAGGAAGGCCAATGGTACCTGGGGTGGGTTAGAATGGGGTGGTCAGTAGGTCAGAGAGGTTCTCCTGCCCCTCTGCTCTGCCCTGGGGAGACCACACCTGGAATCTTGTGTCCAGTGGTGGCCCCTCAGTTCCAGCAGGACAGGGAACTGCTGGAGAGAGTCCAGCGCAGCCACCAAGATGCTGAAGGGAGTGGAGCATCTCCCGGGTGAGGAAAGGCTGAGGGAGCTGGGGCTCTGGAGCTGGACAAGAGGAGACTGAGGGGGGACTCATTCCTGGGGATCAATATGGAAAGGGGGAGTGTCAGGAGGATGGAGCCAGGCTCTTCTGGGTGACAACCAGTGACAGGACAAGGGGTAATGGGTGCAAACTGGAACACAGGAGGTTCCACTTAAATAGGAAAAGAAACTTGTTGGGGGTGAGGGTGGCAGAGCCTGGCCCAGGCTGCCCAGGGAGGTTGTGGAGTCTCCTTCTGTGCAGACATTCCAACCCGTCTGGACACCTTCCTGTGTAACCTCATCTGGGTGTTCCTGCTCCATGGGCGGATCGCACTGGATGAGCTTTCTGAGATGCACAGAGACTGCTGCTTCCCACGTGGACAGGAATCGTGAAACACGGGGAAAGGACCTGGGGAAATTGCTGAATCCAAGGGAAGCAACATCCACTGCTTTCTCCTCGTCCACAAATCCAGTCACTTTATCACCGAAGACAAGCAGGTCAGTCAGGCACCATTTCCCCATGGATAAACCACACTGACTGTGCCCAACCACCTTCTCCTTCATCTGTGCAGAAATCTCCAGGGGCTGAAGTGAGGCTCACCAGCTCATAGCTCTCAGGGTTGGCCTTCAGGTGCTTCCTGAAGATGGGTGACCTGTGTACCATGAGGTTCCATTCACCAGGACACTCCACAGGTCTCCACCACACTTCAGAGATAACACAGCAGCCTTCCAGGTGCATCAGTCAGTTCCCTCCACAGCCACATACTGAGAGGGCAGCCCTAAAGTCTGAAAATATTTGAAAAAGTGCCTGTTCTTCAGATGCTCACAGGGGAACACGAGCAGGGTGTTTGGAAACAAACTGGTCTAGGAGTGCTCCTCCACTTCCTGCAGAACACCTCGTCTGTATGCACAGGGTGGGAGCTCAGAGCCCCTCGCTCCTCAGAGACAGAGGAAGAGTCTCATACATTGCAATTGTGCCTTACGTCCCATCAGCATCGTCTCTGTCCCTCCAGGGAGCTCTCGCACCTCGGCACAGCCCTGGCCCAGGGAACACGTCTTCCTGCCCAAATTATGGCTGGCTAAGCCACAGCCTTCCCGAGTCACCTTTCAGTGAGAACACAACACCATGGTAAAGTTTTCTCAGAACGAGCAACTAAAGCAGCAGCACACGTTGCCCTTCTCACGCTTGTGGTCTCTTGATTTCCACAGGCAGTTTATGCTGTTCTTGGTGAAGAAAACAATGCTGGGAGCTGGTTTCCTGCCATTTCCTCTTGTTCCACTTCCTCCTTCACCAGCAAGGGCCTCCCAGACGCTCACTGGGACCAGTACCTGGGCCTCCCTGTCCTCAGGTGCCAAGTGAGCACAGACCTGCAGCTCAGGAGGTTCAGCCAACGCCAGCCTTGGAGCCCTTGAGCAGTGGGACATTCACTGGCTTTCTGGTGCTTTCCCCCTCTCCTTCTGCCGGTCTATCTGCTCACGTTTCAGGCAGTGACTCTAAGAGGGTGGTGCCTTGGTGATAACCACAGTATTTAATGGCTTTATTTCTCCTGCTATAGAAAGGGGGTTTCTCCTTTCCCAGGAGCAGCCTAACAACTTAAAACATGCATTCAAAGGCAGGGGAGTTAGGACTGCCTTTCCAGTTAGAACAATATTTGTGCAGGCACATGCAATTTTTGGCAATTCAGTGAATTTAGGGAGCACACTTATGACACTGGCTACATCTGCACAAACTTGTGCTCTCGTTTATCTTTGGGATTGTTTTACAGCACATAAAAACTAGGCTGCAAAATTAAGCCTTAAAGTCTTTAATAAGACAACACTGTATTTGCTGCAATCAAAGCAGTGTCTTCTCTCCCGAGAGCCACACCACACTTATCACCCTTGAAAAACCACAGTCACTTGCTTCAAGAGCCATCAGAGAAAACAAAACAGATGCAAGAACATGCCAGTACCTATTTGCGAGAGCTTGTTCAACCTTGCTCTTTCTCAGCTGCTAGTCAGACAAGACAAGGTCATACATGACAGCCGGGATTCCAGCGGTGACCTACACCACAGCAGTGCCATTGTACTCACAGCTGTGAGTCAAAACCAAGCGGCAGTCAAGCAAGACTGGAGCTGACAGCAAGTGCCAGCCCTGCTGAGCAGCCACGGACGGGATGAGAGCTCAGAGCAACCTGTGAACACCCCGAAATACAAGATTTGCAAAGACAAGGTAGAGCTCCACAAACGGCAGGTGTTCCTAAAACATCCTGATGAGGCCCAATACTGGACATACCTTATATATATGCACCCTCAGACCATAATTAATTCAGCGTTAAGAGGCAACATCATTGATGTACAGGGGTATTTAGGCAAGGCTTTGCTATTCTCTAAAGAGCTGCTACTGGAGACAGGATTCTGGGATGGCTGCTCTGATTCACGTATCAGTTCTTATCTTAATGGGCCCTCTGGGTCTTGTAATGTACCAAGTATTTTCCGAACACTGTTACAGAAAGGATGCTACGCAATATTTCCCAGAACTCCTCCTGGCAATCTGTGATTAAAGCATGCTAATTAACCTATCCTCTCAGCTAGACACCTCCTGGGGCCAGCAACACTATGCGAATTGCTCACTCACCTGCTCTACATGGGGCTTCTTGGCAAAGGAGATCCTGGCTATGGAGTGAGAAGCTATCGACAGCTCTTGTCCGTTCACCTCCCCTTCCTCCACCTCCACCAGACCTAGTGAGAAGCAAGGTCATATATATATATTAATATGACTAGAAAGGTTACTTAATGATGTCACAGTTATTAGGCTACGCAATAGACCACCGCTCTCCCTGAAGAACGGTTTTATTGACCTAGCGCGTATTGTCAACTGCAAATCCACACACTTCAGACACGTAATGCTGCTTAAAAAAATCCAGCTAGCCAGACTTACTCATACCGTGTGGGATGAGTATCGCATTGTGACCAGCAGCCTTCCCTTCAGCACCTGCTCTGGAGTTTTAGACACAAATTTAAATATTAACTGTGTTTTAACGCTCTTAAAATATTTTAGATGTGGCTCTCTCTCATTCAGCAGCTGTAAGGTGCTTAAGCGCATAACAAGGCACTATGTCCAGACAGGAGCTGTGTGAAAACATTCTCCCCGCAATAAAAAAAGAGACTAGGATGCTACAAAGGCATCAAGAAAGTCACTGGCCATTTATCACCTGCCACCGTTAAGTCTCAGACGGCAATTCAGCTTACAGAGGCAGGCGGTCTTTTGGTTCACAAAGCCATGTATGCACACACCAACGTATCATTTGAGAAAAGGACCTCCCTTGAGTCTCCTGCATGAGCAGGATTTCCCCTTGCAGTCCTTTCCTGACACTAAAAGCCACATCGCCAGTCCTAGAAACTCAGTGCTCTTGACACAAGCTCATTTATTATTTTCACCGTGGGTTCGGCGCCAAAGAGCAGCTGTGCTCTTCTGCTGTGCTGCTCTTCGGCGCCGAACCCATGGTGAAAATAATAAATGAAATGAAACTCTGAGAGGTGAAATAATTTTCTGGAGAAGTGACAAAATGGCACAGCAGGGTAACAACCTCTTTTTTTCCCGGTGCATGTACCTGTGTTCTGAGCGCTGATGAAAGCCACCTTATTAGTGTCGGGTTTGAGGCGGATGAATCCACATTCTCGGTGCATGGGTTTCCTGGTGTCCGGATGGAAGGCGTTGAACCTGCGGGGGAATCAGAAAACAAGATGGTTTTGTTGCACCGAAAACACAGCGTTTGGCCTGGTTTTGCCTCGGAGGAAATGGTATTCTATTTAACGATGTGATTGCCTGCATTATTACTTGAAGACTGACAATGCTTCATAATTGGGAAGTGTAAACCTGCAAAAATATGGTTACTTTGCAGACACAATTATTTCTTAGAACTGGAGTCAGTTACTTAAGTCCAAACTTCAGATTCTCTGCAGCTCCTGAGTCTGAAGCCACACTGTGTCTCAAATAAATATCTGGAATTACAATATCGTCTTTCTTTAGCTTTTAAACATAGCAAGTTGGGAGTTGTTTTATTTATTCCTTGCTGCAGGCAGTACCAGAGCAGACTAATTTCTCCCACCACCTCCTTCAAAAAGGAAAAGAAAATTCACCTCAGATTCTTATTTACTCTTCATGAAGCTTTAGGGTTGTATGTCTGGTCACCTATAACGGGGGTGATTTCATGTATCACACATGTTCATTTATTACAGTAGTGCCACAGCATTCCTGAGTCTACATAGGTAACATCATTGAACTTCAGCACCACAGCAAGCTGGGTATCTATACAGCGTAGCAGACTATCCTATAAGCATTTCTATATTCTAGACTGATCTCTTTCTTTTTGTACTGTTTCTCATAGAATTTCCCACTCTGCATCCTACAGGAAAAGAGACAGAGGCAACCTGGGAGCTGCTGCTGCTGGATCTGCACCCAGAACTCCTTGGCACCACAGTGGTTTCCACAAGTGCCTCTGTCATGCAATGGGGATGTTCCTGCTGGGAAGGGCCAACACTGGCCCCTTGGCCACCATGACCTGTCCTGGCACTGGGGGATGCGCCGTATCATCATCTGCCACCCCAACAGCAGCGGGATAAATGAGCAACAGACTCAAGAAGAGCTTGACCAAAGGGATTGTCCAGGGACTGGCATGTGGCAAACTGGAGCTCAGAAATCCAAAGCAAGTCTTTCCTGTGTGAAATATAATAAATCACAGAGTCACCATTTCCTAGGAGATCAGCAGCACAAGCTGCAGCACATGGCACCCCTAGACATGGCACAAGGAACCCAGGGGCTTCAAAGAGCTGGAGACAAGGAAGGGGAGCACAGCTCAGGCGAGTAGTTAGGAATGAGTTTCATGGAATCAGAGAGTCACTTTGGTTGGAAGAGACCCTCAGGATCATCAGGTCCAACCATTGCCCCAGCCCTGGCACTGCCCCATGTCCTGAGAACCTCATGTCCGTCTGTCCAACCCTCCAGGGATGGTGACTCCAGCACTGCCCTGGGCAGCCTGTTCCAATGCCCCACAGCCCTTTGGGGAAGAAATTGTTCCCCACATCCAACCTCAACCTCCCCGGCGCAACTTGAGGCTGTTTCCTCTTGTCCTGACGCTCGTTACTTGGGAGAAGGGACCACATGCTTGGGTGCATGGCAGCTGCTCTGAGTTGTGTATCTCTTTGGCACCAAAACAAACCCAAGGCGACTCAAATCGGCAACTGTTCAACAATTAGAGAAGGAGGTGTAGACAAAGCACAACTGTCAGAGCTTGGTTTCTTTTGGAAACTGGACGAAATATGTCACACGCTGAGCCGGCAGCTCTGTCACAATGAACGGCGCACACCAGGAACACGGGGCATCTTTCACACAGCGTTGGCACCTTGTCATTATTATTTTCTCTGGTTTTCAAAGCAACAAACTTTCCAAGTCACCCCTCCCAAATGGAGCAGTACTGAACAGGTAGCTAACATGTCACTCTTCTTCCTCCTCCAGATTTCAGTTTCGCTTAGAACAGTTACTTGCAGCCAAAGCAGTTGAGCCATCTGCCTCCTATCTCATCTAGTGTGGTAAACACCTTAATTTTTCTCGGATTTTCACGGTGGTGAAGACTGAGTACCACAGTTTAAAATGGACAAACTTGGCAGCCATGCCATAGCTCCTTCATTTATTGCACCTCTAAGCAGGAGTTTCGCAAAGCAGAATGACAGCAGTTGTAACACTATTGCCTGAAGATTCATTTCTGATTAGACAGGCACCACCAGCAAGGGGACGGCGAGTTTTTTTTCTGGCCACAAGGTCAGTAAGTCTTTTGGCTAACACACATCCTGTGGACATCATGATAAAGCAGAAGGATCACTGGTGTTTCAAAGGCAGTTATGGAATTTTCACGAACAATAGTGATGTCCACGCTGGGGCCGTTCTTGGAACCCCAAGTTACTCTCGCTATTCTAAGATAGTCACGTTCTCAGCACCTGAGTTACTTCTGACTGTGTAACCCTCCAGACTGGCAGGACACAAGGGCTGTACTCAGCACCACAGTCCTGATTCTGTACACGTGTGTTCCTGCACGAGCCCACAGCTGTGAACTCACTTCAGAAAAGCTCTGTAGAAGCACACAGTACTCTTGGCCTTGTGAAAATAACTCTTCAGCAACTGCAGATGTGCAGCTCTGGGTATTTTGCAACAGCATGCCAATTAATCACAAGGTTTAAAGGAAAACAAACCTCAGACCATGCAGTCACATATCAGTATATCCTCTCATTTGGTAGGTGAAATCTTTGCTTTGCCACTGGAAATGAAACACAACCAACAAATCTCACCCAAAAGCTGCTGCCACTGCAGCCAGAGCCCCGGACTTACGAGAAGTTAAGCATGGGCTGCCCCACATGAGAGATGTGCACTTCTTCCAGGTACTGGAAGGGTTTCATGGTGGGGAAGGTGCCGTCTCCTGGCGGGTCCGAGAGCCACGTGCCCAGCATCCAGGACAGGGGCTCCATCACGGGGTTCAGCTGGGGAGTCTCTGCGGAGGAAGCAAACAACAAAAATTCAGGGATCTGCAGCGTTTTTCTCTAGAGCAGCATCAGCTCTTAGGTGCGAGGAGAGATGAGGAACAGTGACGAGCCACGGAAAGCAGGTCTGTTTCCAAACCTCTTGGTCTCGCACAGAGCCCCCTTCCAGTGCTCCATTTCTGACTCCCCTCCCACCTACAAACAAGGAAAGAGACTGAAAGAATTATCACTAAATGGTAACTAAATCTCTAATGGTCCAGCCTGACTTTTCTCAAGCACTGAGTACATACCATTGCTGCTTGTTTCAGCAAGCAAGGAAACGAGTCTTCACTTCAGAGGAAAAAGAAAATCATGCTGCATACACATTCAAGGCCAAAGCTTGGCTGTGAAGTTTTTGAAGAGATTAACAGTGACCTGCACTTTTTCAAAGACACGGGGATCGTTCACAAGTTGTCCTGCTTAGACTCTGGACTAAGTGAAATGTTTTAGAAAGACCAGGGTGCCTGCAAGTTAAAGCACAAATGGAAGAGAAAGCTGCTTCCCTTCGTCATTGCATTAAGAATCAACTAAGGTCTGTTTCGCAAAGGTAAGTTTTTTAACGTATCATTTTAGAAGAGCTTTGATAAACAACAGTTTCGCATTTTGCTGTGATTTCAGAGGGTGGAACCTGAAAAAACACAAATAAATCAGAGAAATGGAGAGACAATTGAAAACCACAGGAACAGCAAAGCAGATCCATTCCAAAGGTGTACGCAGGGAAAGCAACACGGCACGTACGTGGTCTCTGGAAAGACCAATGCCAATGAGGTGTCAGTCTGAGTTTCACTGTGCTCAGTCCCAAATGTCAGGCTAAAATCTCTGAGAAAGGAGAAAAAACAGAAAGGCCACACTTAGAACACCAAAGGAGAAGGAACAGAAACTCTCCTGGATACAAGAGAATTACCACTTTGTTCTTCATTCTCCCACAGACAGCAGGTTTAGAAAGCCATCTGGCACGGCAGCAAGATGCTGCCAATTACTCTTCTTTATCCTGCAGTATTTTGCAAGTGAAGCATTGTGAGAAAACAGGAAAACTCACTACAAATAGGTGATAAAAAGCTATGGCAGCAGAGCCAGCTTTGCAGAGCCCGTCCTGCAGCCTCACCGAGCCGTTACATTAGGGTTCCTGCAACACACACCACAGTGTTACTGTACCGGACAAGATATCATTGTATTGATACGTGAGATACTTACGATTTTGTTATCTTGATACCTACCTTCACAGAATCACACAGAATCCCAGAATGTCAGGGACTGGATGGGACCTGGAAAGCTCATCCAGTGCAATCCCCCACCAGAGCAGGAACACCCCGATGAGGTTACACAGGAAGGTGTCCAGGCGGGTTGGAATGTCTGCAGAGAAGGAGACTCCACAACCTCCCTGGGCAGCCTGGGCCAGGCTCTGCCACCCTCACCCCCAACAAGTTGCTTCTCATCTCTAAGTGGAACCTCCTGTGTTCCAGTTTGCACCCGTTGCCCCTTGTCCTGTCACTGGTTGTCACCCAGAAGAGCCTGGCTCCATCCTCCTGACACTCCCTCTTTCCATATTGATCCCCAGGAATGAGTCACCCCTCAGTCTCCTCTTGTCCAGCTCCAGAGCCCCAGCTCCCTCAGCCTTTCCTCACACGGGAGATGCTCCACTCCCTTCAGCATCTTGGTGGCTGCGCTGGACTCTCTCCAGCAGTTCCCTGTCCTGCTGGAACTGAGGGGCCACAACTGGACACAAGATTCCAGGTGTGGTCTCATCACCTTCCACCTGCGAGCAACTAAAGCAACAATAAAAGTCCAAAATTATCGCTACGAGAAACCTCATACTTCTACATTGCTTCTTAGGAACCAGTTTCCCTTGCTACTTTCATGTTGAGAGCAGACAGTTTTGTGATTAAGGAGAGTATTGCTTCCTCATCTGACTTTTATTTGCCTCTCCCTTGCTGCTGCATACACTGCACTTCTTTCCAAGCTTTTTGCAGGCTCAGACTCCCCTGGAAGCGAAGACCGAAGCTTTGGAGAGGCTGGAGGAGCCTCCAGGCCAGGCTGCTGCTGCCCTCTCCTGGGTCAGGAGCGGGATGAGCGCTTCATTTTCCTCTGCTTACCAACCCAGGCGCATTTCAGGAAAAAGCAACCAAATGACAGAAACAGCTTTAGCCTTTCCCACTCTTCAGACTCCATTCTAAACCAAGAGAAGCCAAATGATGGTTTCCAGCACCCACAACTTGACCCCAAGTCTCGCTTCCGAAGAGCTGGGACCTCCAGCCAGCCGAAAATAACTGTATATCCTGAACGCTATGGCATCTGGGCAAACATGGCCAAGCAACCGTTATTTTCCAAACTAGCTGGATGGCAGGGAAGCCAACATGAGTTTTTTAGTTCTTAGATCACTTGGAAAAGCCGAGAGCAACAGGGAATAAGGGTGAAGGACTCAGTGAGGAGTAAACACATCCTGCTCACGTCCTACGCAGCGCTGCTTCTTCCCTTCAGAACTGGTCTCTGAGGAGCGGACCAAATCACCTTTTCTCCCTCCTTCTTGGCCAAAGGGCCAAGCTGAGAGTGGAAAAGCACGAGTGGGGAGGCAGACAGGACAGAGGCTGATTGAGTACACCAGAAAAAGAAAAAAAAAGTGGTTTGAAAAGAAATTTGCTTCATATGTCATGGTTGGGTAAAAGCAAGACTATTGTAGCAACAAAAAGTAGAGTTTAAGGAGGCAAATGTCTTTGTCTGCTGAGCTGCTTTGTTTCAAACAGGTTTAAAGATGCAGTTTGCCAAGAGGAGTTTCACTTGGTGCATCACTTATGCAAACAACCTGCTGCTACAGCTTAAAAAGTGTGTGTGTCCATGTCAAGAATCCAAACCACAGCCAGGAACTTCCAGTGTAAGAGACACAGACCCAGATGAGTCCTCTCAACACCAGTTCTCTTGCATGCAGTTTCTCCTTCACCACAGGGAGCTCATGCTACAGCCTCTTTCTTAACAAGGACATTCCTGGAGTCACTTTCTCCCACCAGATGATCCACTTGAAGCCACTAGGGACCCAGCATCTTCCAGACCTGACCTCTGCTCCTCCACAATATCTGACTGAAATCAGCCAGGAACGCTCACAAACCACAGCAGCTTCGGAGACAAAAACGGCAGGCACAGCAGCAACCTGATCACCCTTTTCTTCAGGAGGCCCCTCAGGCCAAAACTGCCACATCCAGGTCCAGGGCACATGTGTTTCACCATCGGATGGGCCATTTCCACATCTTTCACATTCACAGAAGGTTTAGAAGACAAATCCCTCCCTGCACTGTCACAAAGTCCAAACAAAAACCAAAGCAACTCACAAAGTATCTTCTCAGTCTTCAAAGTGCAGGGTCTACAGCAACAGCCAGGCAGCCTCCTGCAGCGCTTTCTTCAGCTGAGTCACTTACTGGATTTAAATCGTCATCATCAAGGTTCTGGTAATTAAGCAGCAGCCTTGTCCAGCGTAATTTTTACATATTTAAGTACAGAAGGTGGCTTTGGACTCTGCTGCCCATCCCCGAGCGCTGCACAGCTTTACGCCCTTTGCTGACGCTCCCCCAGTTAACCAGTAAAGCATTCCCCGCGCTGACATGCTCCAGCTCTACTCAAAAAGCTGCCAACGTGGTTACATTCACCAATTTTCATCTTGCAGCCTTAGTAATTAATTTATTAATTAATTAATGACCACATACTAATGTGTTATTGTCTTTGTTTCTAACCTCTGCAGTAAAATGCTCCGGTGCCCGTAATCGCTGTTGGAGTTCTCCTGCACTACAATATACAGATAAAAGATTTTTTTAAATTACACACTATTATGAGAAACCCAAACCTGTGCTTAGCTAGGTAAGTTTTACTTTCTCTCAAGGTCTCCTTAGTCAGCCTTTTCATTGCTTCCTAGCTGCAAGCTGGATTTTTGTGGTGAGTCATTGCCTTTCCCATTGACGGGAAACACCAGCTCGGGCCCCACAGACCAGGAATCAGGACCTCGGCAATAAAAGCAGACTTTAATGTTTGAGTCCTTTGGCTTGTCCCAAAAGTTCTCGAACTATGCTTCATTTGCAGGTCAAAAGTATCACAAATGACCCCATTTCTATGCAGACTTTGTACAAATATTTGAAGACAAATCTAAGCTGGAAGGAAATACGACTTCCTGCACATTCCTAGCAAAATTCTGACCATTTTTCACAGGGACTCATTCTGCAAACTCTCTTGCCTTTAATATGACCTTCACGAAAGCCAAACATGCAGCATATGCTCAAAGGGCTGCACTCCAACAGCTTTACCTCTCTGACAAAGGCCAACAAGCCGATCCCAGTGAACCATACCTGCGTTTGCTCCATCGCCAGCCATGGTCCACAGGGTTATTTCTCTATCGCTCGCTCGAGCTCTCAAACCACCTTTGCTCCCCAGAAAGTGTTTTGCGCAGGGTTGGTAAGATGGCCATTAGGGAAGTGATCTCATGATGAAGTAAGAGAGTTATCCCAGTGCCTGCTGGGAGATGTAGTTTTACAAAAGAATCAAACTCGAGCACGTTAGGACGAGGTGATCTTGTGCAAGGATCACCTCTGATCTCCTGTCTGTGCCAGCACTGGGGGAGCACAACGCAGAAGAGCTGAGAAACCTCCAAGCAGAACAGGACGGTCAGGTGGTACTTGTGTACTGGAGGACACTGCTGTCAGAATTGTCTCCCCTTCCCCAGGACACCAGATCCATACTTGCTCACTGGCTCTCCCCAGTTTCTCCCAGTGCATCCACTTGTTATCCAGAAGATGCTCCTGCCCTTGTTCTGCCTGCTGCTCAGTGCCTCACGGCGCCACTCCGCTGGGATTTTCCTCAACCTTTGGTCCACGAACCTCAGAAATGGAAAGCAACATTTTCCTCCCAAACAAACAAGATAATTCCAAGTTTAGATGGAAAAGGTCACTGTGTGGGAAACAGCCCAGGGCTTCTCCTAAAAGCAGCTCGTCGATCCCACAATTAAGACAGGTTGGGAAACGCTGCTTGAGCACATGGTGACAGCTGGAGCACATGGTGAGCCCAACTCGCCCAGATGAGTCACTGACCCTTCTGTGTGGCTGGTGGGGACAGCAGCTCTGCAGAAACCCGCTCTTCCCAGCCGGCTGTACTTTGGATACAGCCAGAAACACACTGGAGGAAAATATCACTTGAGAACTAATACCACGATGAAGATCTGCTCAGTGGCTGCCAGCCTAAAGCTTGTTTTTCCACTGGCGGTGTTGTGGAAGCATTCGAAGAGCAAAGAGCAGCGCAGGGAGTCGGGACACGGAGATGGAACAACCGGCACGGTCAGTCCGGGCGGCTCCTGCGCTGACACTCCCAGTCCCTGAGGCCTTTGGAACTTCACAGCGAGTAACGTCACCTCCGCTACACACCAAGCGATTCAGGACAACTGAAATGTAGCTACTAATGAAGATTATAATTATTAACCTAATATGTTACCCGATGGTATTTTTATGAACACCAAAGAGCCCTTCTTCAGTTCAGCTTTGTATTACAGTAAAACTCTATGTCTGGGCACAAGCCAGACTGCACTATAGCACTTCATCCTTTAAAAAAGGTGACCGGCCACAGAGTTCCACAGGAACTTCCCATCACACCAAGCTGCAATTCCCAAAATGGTTCATTTTTACACACTGCCCTCCGGTTTTGTTGGAGGAGACAGCAGAACAGGTAACGAGTTGGTCAATTCATTAAAAAAAAAATCCCCTAAAAAATAGAATATGTAATTCTTATGTTCTTTCAGAAGTTATTCATATATAGTTCTCATGTTCTCAAAGATATATGTATAAGAACAACCATCTCAGGAAAGAAAAGAAAAATCATAGTGCTTACTAGAGTAATGGAACACATCCTTCAGGACATTGTTTTTGCAATTAGTATCTCAATGAAGGTATTTCAGCAAAGCTGGAGACCCCTTTTCATATATATATATATATGAATGACAATTATGGAACCCTAAAATTGTACTTAGTTATTTTCTTTAGTTTGGCACCAAAATAATACAAAAATACAGACCAGAAGGTACAAATCCAACTACATTGATTTCCCATTGGGGAGGGGGGAATTTTTTCCCCCCACTCCTCAAATCAAATGTGAGTTTCCCCATACTCTGAAAAATTAGAAACACATGGGAAAAGTCACATTGGGTACAACCTTTGAGAATTTTGTTAGGGTTTATTTTCTTGTGCTCGAGCAAGGAAGCAGGCTCGACTGCTATAACAGCCTGGAGAAAGTCCCTGCCCATGGCAGAATCGCTCTTCTGATCGTGTCTAATACCATGTGGTTTTAGGAGAAGCTGTGAGGCAGCTTCTCCTAAAGAAGAGAGGCAAGAATTGCCATCAGGGGACACCAACAATCCACGGGTGACGACTTCTTCAAGGAAGCCCCAAGTCACGCATCCTTCACAAGACAACACAACATCTTCTCAGCAGCCCCACAAACATCATTAGATGCTCCTAAAACTCTTCCCTCGAATTGTATCTTGCAACCAGAGTCATTGTGCAAGAGTTTTATCAGCTGCACATTGAAGCACCCTAAAGCAAGAGGAAGGGTTATGGCCTGATTCCACTTCTCCACAACAACCTTTTTACACAACCTTGCCCCTCACTGAGTTCCGCTACGTTTTCACGTTTCTCATTTTTTAATTGATAGTGAAGTCATTTCTCCATCTCTTCTCACTTCATTATCTGTTTCCTAACTCCTTCCTTCCCAGGAAGGAAACAATCAAATCAAACACAGAATCACAGAATGTTAGGGATTGGAAAGGACCTCGAAAGATCATATAGTCCAATCCCCCTGCCGGACAGACATTCAGACACAAAAAGTGACCTCACTGTGTATCATGACGTTGTCGTATTTGATACCTCCCACTTCCATTTCATCCAACCCGAGTATGGTACATGAAATCTAATATCACAAGTACTTCTTACTTCACCGGAGAAGACTACAACTGTTTTCCCAGATACCTGCTTGCCCACAAGAGCTCATTAACACACCAAAAATAAAAAATTGCAGGCACACTGCAAAGGAAGGCAAATCCTAACAGGTGCTACTGAGTCACAAACAAGTTAAAATAATCCAGAAAGAAGAAGGGAGAAGGAAAAAGAAAAGTCATCAAGAGTTGTCTGCAACACCATGATCTAACTTGCCATTCCATGCCAGGAATCACCTTGAAAACTTTTGGGATATACGAAATAGCTCATGTACCCAAAAAACTTAATTCTTTCACCTGTATCTGTTGGCCTAACGCAAGCTACTACTTCTCCTTCCCAAGAGATACCTTTCACGTATCTTTTACCCATTGCATCTTTACAGCCTCTAACTTGAACAGCCTAAGAAAAGGGTGAATTCTGCCTCAAGGCAGAGCCACTGGGAATACTGACCACAGTCCTGGGACAGCAGGCTGTTCAAGTAAGGGAAACTGATCCTCTTCAGCTCATCGAGCTTCTCCTTCAGCTTCCTGACTTGACTGTCAGAGCGGCTGATCCTCTGCCTCAACAGTTTCAACTCCCCGTTCTTCTTCTCCACCTGCTCGCGCAGGCAGCACACCTGACTTTTGCTCTGCCGAGAGGAGAAACAGTACGAGTGGAGGGAGTCGATGAGCTTGCACGCTCCTGAGGCCGACATGATCACCTCGTTGATGGACATGGGGTTGGCGTCTGTGTCCCCCTTCCTCCCCGCCACGGCCTCGGCGGCGGGCCGAGGGGTCAGGTCTGCCGGGGACGCCGACAAACCCTGCGAAGGTTTCTGCGGGGTGGCGGGGAGGGATGAAGCGGAGGAACATTCTGCTACGGCCTTATCGCGTCCCACGAGGTGGCTGCTGCAGCTCGGCTCCGTGTCTCTCTTTGGCCTTTTCCTTTCTAGCTGCTCTTTTGGGAAGGACGGCCTCTCCCGGGCGTGCTTCGAGGAAAAGCTGTAAGAATGAAGGGAGCCGATGAACTTGCAAGCACCAGAGGCGGGAGGCGTGAAGTCGTCGACGGACACGCCGCTCCTGTCTGCCACCCAGCTCCCCGGCCAGGGGGCTTTAGGACAGTCCTCCACAGCAGCTCTCTCCAGCTTATTCTGAAGTCCAGGCTTTGCAACCAAGTTATCGCCTAACGTCCTTCTCCGAGGGCCATCCAGCTGGCCGTGGACGTTCTCTTCCTCCTCGGACATCGATCCCATTTCCGCTTGCAAAGTCGCGTCCTCCATCTCTTTCGTCTCTTGCATCACCATGAAGTCCTGGCCAGAAGACGAGGTCCTCTGAACTACCTCACAGCCTCCTTCCCTTGGGTCTTCTCCATCCTGCAGCGACACCTGGCTCGCTGTTTTTCTTCTGCTTCTGACATAATCCAGGTTGTCGTGTTTTTTCTCTGAAAGCTGGAAGATGGTGGGGACGGCGGTGGGCTTCAGCAACCGGTGCTGGTCTTCCAGCCGCTTGGAAAAGCTGTCTTTGGTGAAATGCTCGCTGCAGAGAAATGAATACTTGGTGGGAGTCCAGTTGTCTCTCTGAACAGCTTTTAGCCACTGGATCAGCCGCTTCGAATCCTTCAGAGGGAATCTGAAAAAAACAAATGGATAAAAACAATGAAAAAATAAGTTGCATTTGGGAAATCAGAAAAGTTGGTACTTTCATGTTTAGGAAATTCTCGCGAATTTTAACAGGTTTCACCCATTTGAGGATTGTTTCATTTTGGTCCGAAATGCCCGATGCTCATTAACAGCCCAGACCTAAAAAGGGTCGCTGCCCCTTGAATGGGAACTGACCCGTGAAGCAGCCGAGGGCGGCGGGTCTGGGATGTGCCCGACGCCCCGGCCGAGCCGACACGCGTCTCCGACGCTCATCCTGTGGACGTTTAATTTGGGGTAAAAATTCCTGCACTGGGAAAAGGCCGCGAGTAGGCTGGAAGAAGCGGCTTTTCCCAGCCGGTCACCAGACGCACCGACGGTCCCCGGGGACCCAGGGGCAGCACCTGAGCGGGCACAGGCCGAGGGGTCGGGCCCGGAGGGAGCGCGGACCCCCGGGATCCCCCGCTGCCCGGGGCCGGTCCCGGCGCTGAGGGAAACAAAGGGCGGCCGGAGCCGCCCGGGGCCCGGCGGGAGCTCCCGGGGAGCCGGGGCCGCCGCAGCGCCGCAGGCAGCCCGGAGCGGGGCCGGGGATGGGGGAGGCCCGGCCGCGGCACCTGCGGGCGGCGGCAGGCCGCCCTTACCTGTGGAAGGAGACGGCGCCCCGGTGCGCCTTCCCCTGCCGGTTGGAGCAGTTGGCGGCGGCGCAGCAGATCACCATCTCCGGCCGCCGCCGGCCGGGCCCGCCCCGGCCCCCGCCCGCCGGCCCGGCCGCCGCCAGCCGTACAGCAAGATGGCGGAGCCAGGTCACCCCGGCCGCCCCTCAGCTGCTGGGGAAGGGGTTTCTGTACGGCACTGCCGTCAACCAAGATGGCGGCCGCCACACGGCCGCCGCCATTTTGACCGAGGCTCCGCCGTACAGCGCCGCCGTTGCGGGGTGGGTGGAGAAGTGGGGACTCGCTCCCGGCGCCGCTCGCTTGCCTCCTGGGCGCTGCAGGGTCTCCGCCTCCCGACGAGCCGCTCGGTCCGCGGCGACCGAGCCGTCAAAGACGCTTTTGAGAGGGGCGGGTGTGGGGCTGTACCCTCCCGGGAACGGAGGGGCGGGGCTCGGCTCTGCCAGCTCCGTACAACACGATGGTCGCGCCCATATCGCGGAACTTCCTCAGGCGTACGTGTCACAGGCCGCTCTCGCCAACGTCGTGCGGAACGAGCGAAACCCTAACGCGCCGCCGCACCCCCTCCCCCAGCCCCGGCTCCGCCGCCGTCCCGGCGCCTCTCCACTAACCGCACTGCCTTTCCGTACAGCAAAATGGCGGCTCCCAGTGCGCGGAAGAAGCCTCGCGGCGCACCGAACCGTGACGCGCGCCGCCGACAGCCAACCACCGCGGAGCCCGGCGGCAAGCGTCGCTCCCATTGGGCGGGCGCCGCGCTCGTGCCGACGGCCGCGCAGGGCCGCGCCGGGGTGTGTGTGTCGCTGGGACGGCCGCGGCCGCAGCCCTCGGCGGGGCCGCCGCCATGGACGCAGGTGGGTGGCGGCTGCGGCTCCTTCCCGCGGGGGGCGGGCGGCTGGTTTCTCCCTCAGGAGCCCGAGGTCCGGCCCCACGGCCGGTTTGAGGCCTGCGGCTTCCCGGGTGGGCGCAGGCCCAGGCGGCCCGGCCCGGAGCGGCGCGGCCTCCCCGGCGCTGCGAGGTGCGGCCCTGAGGGGCCCGGCCCGGCCGCCTCCCCTGCGCGCTGAGGGGAAGGAGGTGGCCCCGTTGCCGCCGGTGCAGCTCAGAGCCCTCCCGCCCTTCCCGACCCGTCTGTCGCCCTCGTTCCTGAGGAACGCTGGGCCTGGACGGGGCTGCCTGGGGCGTGACAGGGCCGGTGTCCCGAGGCTGCTTCTGTGGCATCGATGGGTAAGAGGGCAAAGCTATTTGCCATAGAGATTTGGGTTTTGTTCAGGGTGAGAAAAAGTGTGTGGGACTCTCTTCCGTGTAGCCCTTGTGTAGTGACAGGTTTTCATTCACCCTCCGCAGAGGTTGAGGGGATTGGGCTGGATGATTTTTGAGGTCCTGTCCAATCCCTGACATTCTGTGATTCTCTGAAGTGTTGCTCTATAATAACAAACACTTTCCTGGGCTGCGTGGGCTCCTCCTCCGCATCGGGTGAGTGTTTGTGTAGGGATTCTGTAGCTCTTGTTCCTCTGGACTGTTGTTGTGACTTGTTTCTGCCCTTGATGCAAGCACCGCTGTTGTCAGTGCCGATAGCGTCCCAGCCGCCCGCCGCGTCCTTGCAGGCTGCTGTGTCCCGTCCTCGGCACCTGCGAACAAACTGTATTCCAGCCAAGTGAATTTACACAACGTGAGCCGAGAGATGTGTTTGCTTGCACTTTGTGCGAGTGTTGCAAGGCTTGTGGAGGGAAGGAGAACCTCGCTGTGCGGGACAGTAGGGCTGGTTCTCCTCTGTGTGAAGAGGAAGGAAGTCACTGGGCTTTGGAGCAGAGACCTCCAGCCACACTGTTCAGGTAGCTGGGAAGACTTGGTTGGCAGACTTGGAGCTGTTTGCTTGGGGCCTCCAAGGAGGCACTGCTCTCCTCTTGACTAACTTTCCTCCTTGGCTGTCCCTTAACTCCTTGTTATTGCTTAGATAATTAGGATTTGTCTCATTTGAAAAAGCTTAGGGGATCTAAAAGACTTAATCTTTCTGCTGGAAAGGCCAGAAATAAGAGTTCAGGCTGTTCTCCAGTTATCTGTTTTCTAGGGTTTTTCAGCAATTAGCTTTACTAACACAATAAATTTACCTTCTCTTCTTGAGCCTCTTCTGAAATACTCTCCATCCAGTAGCTTTCCTGCTCTCTGCTCTGTCTCAGGTGAAGGAGATGATCATCTGCCCGATTTCTCATTGTTCCATGGCAGCATTAATTGGAGGCCGAAGGGAACACTGTGGCTCAGCCCTTGTGGAGTATTACTGTGTCAGAGAGTGAGGCCTTGCAGGAGACTGGGGAAAACCCAAGGAGCGAATTGGGAAGGGAGGTGTTGAAAAGCTCTCTTTTCCTTCTGTGTGATGCGCCAAATCTCTACTTCAGTATTTTATATAAATAGCTTTTTAACAAGACATTAAAGCTGTGTGAGCAAACTGGAACCAAGATGATTGATGAGTGAACATCAGCTGTTTTGCTGTGCAAACCCCAGGGAAGATCACTTGCCATATTTCTTTTTGAGTCACCAACGTTTTCACTTGTTATTTGTTTCCCAAAGTTGATAGAAAACCAAAGAGCTCTGGTGAAACAGATAAAGCGAGTGGCTGGCAGGTTTGGAACGTGCCGTAAGCTCATATCTTGCCATAAGCACATTTGCAAACTGGCATCACCAGTCAGGGGCTGCTGGGCTGTGCTTCTGCCTGTGTTTATGTGGGAGCTTCTTACAAGTTCAGACAATGTTTTTAGCTCGGCTTTTTTATTATAGGGCCTAAGAATATAAGAGGAGAGGCAAGATTTCACCCTCCACCCTAATTCTATGTATTGAGATGGTTTTTCTTGGTCTGTGTCAAGGTGATGCTCTAGCACTTCTCAATAACCTTGGGCTTACTCAAGTTCAGTGAACCGGCGTTGAGTGTCACTGATTCCGCGGGCACGAGAGGCTGTTGAGGGTCGGTTCCTGGTGCTTCACAAGCGGCAGATTTTTGTGATGTGGTCTCTTATAAACGAGTAGATCTACCCACATGTGCAAAAGTGGAAGAGAACTCAAACGTTCAGCCTTAATGCTGGTATTTCATGTGGTATTAGTTTGAACAGCTTTACCTAGGTTGTTGAACGTAGGTGCTTTTTTTGTAGCGGTGTTTACAAAGCTTTGCCTTTTCTGTCAGGGCTTTCTAGGGAAGACGAAATATAACAAGGACAAGCATAGAGTCTTGTATCTGGGCAAGAACAACCCCAGGTTCTAGTAGAAGTTGGGGAACGAGCTGTTGGAGAGAAGTATAGGGGAAAGAGACCTGGGGGTCCTGGGGACAGCAGGGTGACCGTGAGCCAGCACTGGGCCCTTGTGGCCAGGAAGGCCAATGGTACCTGGGGTGGGTTAGAAGGGAGTGGTCAGTAGGTCAGAGAGGTTCTCCTGCCCCTCTGCTCTGCCCTGAGGGGAGCACACCTGGAATCTTGTGTCCAGACGTGGCCCCTCAGTTCCAGCAGGACAGGGAACTGCTGGAGAGAGTCCAGCGCAGCCACCAAGATGCTGAAGGGAGTGGAGCATCTCCCGTGTGAGGAAAGGCTGAGGGAGCTGGGGCTCTGGAGCTGGACAAGAGGAGACTGAGGGGTGACTCATTCCTGGGGATCAATATGGAAAGGGGGAGTGTCAGGAGGATGGAGCCAGGCTCTTCTGGGTGACAACCAGTGACAGGACAAGGGGCAATGGTACAAACTGGAACACAGGAGGTTCCACTGAAGTACGAGAAGCAACTTGTTGGGGGTGAGGGTGGCAGAGCCTGGCCCAGGCTGCCCAGGGAGGTTGTGGAGTCTCCTTCTCTGCAGACATTCAAAACCTGGAAAGCGAGGCCACCTTTTCAAGGGTGTGCTTTGCAGGGCTGAAACTCTTGGTTTTTAAACTGTAAATTCACTGTGCTGAAAGAATTGGAACTATCGTATTTGACGTGCACTTGGATTTTCTGCAGAGGCTGCTGCTCTGCTGTCCTGGATGCTCAGAGGTCAGTATTTAAAATAGATTGAGGGCTTCTTGAAGGTGAAGGTTTGGAACGCTGCCTGAGAAATTTGCTGATCTCCCTTGACTTTTGGAGCACTGAAAGGAGGATCTTCGAGTAGGATTTCTGCTTAGGGAAATTCCAGTTTTATTTATTTTCAGACCCTTTGCCTCTCACTCTAAGCGGGAAAGAAAGGCTCCTGTGCAAGGCATGATGCTCTTTGTACCCCCGCCTGAATTTTTGGGGTCCAACTGGCTCATATTTAGCTAATCTGGGCCATAGCACAACGGATGTAGTTTTGAAAAAGCGCCAGAGCGCATGAAAGTAGATGTTTGTAAAGGAATCACTGAGTTGCTTCAAGCATTGTGGGGAGGTTATTGGTCCCGTTATAAAATTGTTGATGCTAGCTCGGAGCAATCAGTTGAATTTTCCTCCCTGTGAAGGCGAAACCTGAACTCCTGTGTTTAGCAGTTGTGTCTTTTCAGCTGGTGGCAGATATTTTCTTTTGGGAAGCCAACATGTGTGCTAATGTCTGACGGCATCTTTCGGATGCGCGGCTGGACCTGCGGGACCTTTGCAGCGAGCCCAGATGTCGGCTGTTCGGCCGAAGGGCTGTGAGTGTCTGTCTCCTCCCCAGCATGTAGCGTCATGTCCCTTGCAGCTCCCTGGATAGTTTCTGTCTAGCATCTTTCTTTCAGTCATTTTATTTAAGCTATTCGAGGCTCCTTTGACAGAGAGCTGGATTCGTGGCAAGCTTCAGAACTGAGAAAATAAACCACAAAATATTCCTTTGAGCACTAAGATCTATCTGAGATCTTCAGTTTTTATTTAAGATTGTATCTGGTAATGCACTGAATTTTAAAACACCCTAACGATTAGCGTCCCTTTGAGCTGTCAGAATAAGCTTGTGATGTCTCATCCTAAAGGGAAACAAGGGAGAAAGTAGAAAGTGATGCACGCTTGAAAACATCTGCAGAAGCCACGTTGCTTCCTTCCCTGGAAAGAAATCTCCAACGTTGAGCAAGAAAAGGGGTGAAGCGAGCCAAACTATTAAGTGAAGGCAGTCACAGAAAGCATGGACTGCTGGGGGTTTGTAAAGTTTGTCTGGTATATGGTAAAGAATTTCATAATTTCCTTGCTAAAGTTTGTTGGAGGAAAAAGGTGAATTAATTTACTGGAACTTTCCTGTCCAAGCAGAATTGCTTTGCTTTGCTTGCTGTTGAGGAGTCACATCATGGGATGGGAATGAGAACGTGTGGCCCGTGCTCTCCTAAATGTGCCTGAGACAGTCGATAGACTGATTCACATAAGGAACCTGCTTTAAACCTTTTGGGCTAGGGTTAGGTCCAGAGTCTATCCAAAATTAGATTTAGGAGCCGAAATCTAATAGAAGCTTTCTGGAGCTATCAAATGGACCGAGTTGCTATTTATTGGTGCACCAGGTGACGCTTTGGAAAGCTAAGCGAGGACTAATTGGGAGGAAAGCTCATCTATGAAAGTCTTCTCCTTGTAAGATGCAAGAGGTTTGCTACATTACCGCAGGTTTTATTGCATTTGCTGTGAGGGATATTTTCAATAAGCCACTGTAACAGTCACAGAACAGTCTGGCTTAGTTCTGCTTTAGATCTTATAGGTGGTTTGTTAAAGAATTAACACCTACAAATTGAGATGGTTCATTTCAAGGGTTCCTAGAACACTTTAAAGTGCCTGATTTCCAGATACACACCTGGTGGAGCACAACTCTCCTTTTCTTTCCACCCCATCACATGTGCCTTTTGCATGGAAGTTCAAGCTGCCTTAATCCCAGGGCAGCCTGTGCTGCTGGGTTGTTCTGTCATGGTGCTGGAAGAAAATGGATATTGACGCACTGATGGATCCCGTGCTGTTAAAGGAGCCTGTAAAATAGACGTAAGGTTTGTCTGTCATGTGTGAACGAGCACATGTTCTTGGATTTTAGTGTGACGCCTGGAAGGCTGTTTGCAGCGCGGGTGACGGCTTCTGCCTCTTGAGGAGGGACTGACTTGCAGAGCGAGGTTTAGTTCCCATCTTAATGCAACCTATGCTTTTAGCATTCCACTACCAAACATTCTGTTCTCTGGATATTAATCACTTTGCTCACTTGAAAAGAAGATGGTGATATTGGTGATGATGTACACGATGGTGCCTGTTCTGGGGACATCATGCAGCTGCCAGCCAAAGTCCTCGACATTTTCTTGACCATTTTTTGCACTGGGCAGAACCCTAACCTGGAAATCCCTCTGCTTTTCTGCTTGTGGAGCAGCAGGAATGAGCGGGGCTGTGTCAGCCCCCTGCACCTTCCAGAGCTGTGGGTGATGAGGGCTGCACCATTTCTTACCAACTGCTCTGTGTGTGTCAGTTACTGGGTGCCAGCAGCTCTGATTCTGTAATTTTGTATGATTTCTAAAACACAAGGAAAGGCCATGAAAGATGTGTGATTTCTTCTTTCTCTTTCTAGCTACTCTTACCTATGACACTCTCAGGTTTGAATATGAAGACTTCCCTGAGACCAAAGAACCCGTTTGGATCCTTGGCCGGAAATACAGCGTTTTTACAGGTATTTTGCCTGCATGATGCAACCTGCTGTAACACTCCAAAGGACGTTTTTAGCGTTACACTTTGCTTTCTGAGCAGCAAGGTGACTGCAAGCCTTGCAAGCGCGCTGCCGAGCGTCTGTTTGCTGCCAGAGCATTCGGACTGTCAGACTCTGGAATATTTCTGTGCAGAAAGTTACTGCTCTTAGTAGTTATTGGGACTCATGTCGTGATAGTTGGGGCTGTTGCTGTTAGGGAAGGTGGGAGGGAGCTGGATTTAGCTGTGTTTTGGTGCTGCCCTCACGTGCATGCCTTTCCACACTGACATTTTTCCAGAGAAAGAAGAGATCCTGTTGGACGTGACCTCTCGGCTCTGGTTCACCTACAGGAAGAACTTCCCTGCTATCGGTACGTACTGCAAAGGAGTCTAAGTATATCCTGGAAGTGATGATAATCCAGTTATCTCTACCAAATTAATCTCTACCCCATAAGCACAACGTTAATGAACTTCTTTTCGTAGGAATCTGAGATTTAATGCATAGCATAGGCTTCTTGTTTGTCTAATATGAGGATTTCTAACCCCTGTGGGTATGAGGGATAAGAGTGATTTTAAAAGGGACACAAGAATGAGTTTGGGAAGCCTACCTAGAAACCTACTTTCTTTGAGCAACAGGGGAAGATTTTTGTACAGAAGTTCATTAGGTCCTACATAGCTCTCGAGTGGAATATTATTTAAAGACAGTTTTAGGCTTGAAGTGGATTAAAGAGGTGGAAGCTAGAGAGACGATACAGAAATCACTGCCTTTGTGCATCTGCTCTAGACTATGGGGGTTTTTTTTGTTCGCGTGGGGTTTTTTTAAGCGCCCGAAGCAGCTGTTATACACAGGAGCTGTGGTCATACGGGGAATGTTTCCTGGTGAACTCAAAGGCAGGCGTCTTGTGTTCCTTAAGATATTCTGCATGGTCTCTTCTGTGCTGTGGTTTGGTTTACTGATGTTAGAGAGATCTGAGAGCAGGTAAAGGGGATTCCAGGCCCCATCTGCATCTCCACCGTCAGCATCATCCCCAGCTGGTCCTTCTGGCTTGGTAGCTGGTCCTTCTGGCTTGTTCTGTTCTTTCCATACTGGGAAACCCTTTGCCTAACAAGGTATGAGACATCTTTAATACAGCTTAATTCCTTTAAATTCATGCTTGTGAGCCACACTTAAACATGCATTTGAAATTGAAGGCTTAGCACGTATTTAACTCTGGCTCACAAACACAATTGGGGTTTCTGTGTAAGTTATTAAAGGGAGAGGGACAAAAACAAACCCCATTTACTGGTTGGTGTCCCATTTACAGTATAGATCCAGTTTGCATGTCGCACAGTAAACCTTTTCCAGTCTTCTCCCAGTCATGCATTTTATTGTTGGCCACTTCCCTCTGCTTGCACATCTAAATACTGTAAGCTCTTCAGAATTCTTATTCTCCAGTATTATGTAGGATGCGCTGTTTTCATTGCTGGGGTGGGTTTGTTTGTCTGGTGTTTTGTGGGTTTTGGTTTGTTTGCTTGTGTTGTGGGGTTTTTTTTGGCCTGTGTTGTTCACTTTGGAATCTCATTCAGTCGCAGCTATGATGTGGGAACTCCTTGGGACTGGTTTGGTTTGCATGATGAGTCATCTTCTCCAGACGAGGATCACAAGAAGTTAGGTTACTCAGTGATAACTACCTTTTTGTTTCTCAGCCTTGGGTATGGAGCTAAGGTAGTCCTTATTCCCTGCCTGATTTCTTGGCTGAACCTGCTCCCCGTGCGGGCTCACAGCATTTTCATTTCTCCTCCCACTTGGTGCAGTTTTACTGTTCATTACATGTTTATTGTCTGTCCTGGTTTACAGGAGGAACCGGTCCCACGTCTGACACCGGCTGGGGCTGTATGTTGCGGTGCGGCCAGATGATCTTTGCTCAGGCCTTGGTCTGCAGACATTTGGGAAGAGGTAAACCAGTGCACAGCCCAAACTAGCTTCTGTAGAATTGTGATCATAGAATGTCCTGAGTTGGAAGGGACCCACAAGGATCGAGTCCAACTCCTGTCCCTGCACAGGATACCCCCACAGTTCACGCCGTGTGTCTGTCACTTTTTTCTTTAGTATTCTCAAATTCAGGACTGTTGAGAGAAAAGTCCAGTGGAAATCCCGTGTTTCCCCACTGTCTGCAACTCTGCATGGACAGATATAGTTATCCAAGCCTTAAGACAAAGCCGAGCCCTGTAATGTGCTAGCTGAAGCCACTGAAGCCAAGCACGGACTAAATTTTTCTTGAAGGGTTTTTTTATGTGGCTGAAGATTAAAGCGACTTAGGCTGGTTCTTGTTTAGAGTGCAGTTTTGTCACAAAGCCCTCACTGAGTGTAGTCTCTTCTCCCTGAATACTTGAGCTCTCTGTCTGTGAGCAGCTGTACCAGAGGGGGTTTTTGACCATTGTTGATGTCCTTTGAATTCGTGTAGGATGATTTTTGTAGTGAGGTCATCTGTTTTTTCTTGTAATAAGTAGCTCAGGCCTGTCAATGAGAAAGTGTAATCCTATTTCCCATCTGTGGGACAGAGGTACAATTTGTGTTTTCTGGCCATTTGTTGATTTGTTGTTCTGTGGGTGATATTCCTTCATGCCAGCTGTGAAAATGCTCGCCTTTCTTTTAAAATTCATCCTTTGGTGTTGGGAATGCCTCAGATGCCTAGTAAAAGATAGTGGCGTGAAAATCGAGTCAGCTGATTGAGGCACAGGGAAGAGTTTGTAGCTTGCAGTCTCTAGTTGCTAATAAATAATCATGTTTTGTTTCGTTATATCCCCTTGTCTGTCTTAGACTGGAGGTGGATAAAAGGGAAGAGGCAGGTGGATAATTACTTCAGTGTTCTTAATGCCTTCGTTGACAGAAAAGACAGCTACTACTCCATTCACCAGATAGGTAAGAGCCTGGGTGCTGAAGATACTCTGCCTGGGTTTCCCATGCGTGTAGAACATCACTCTGTGCTTATTTCACTAACTTAACTAAAAAAACAACCAGCAGGTTGGCTGGTATGTAATATCATGCTGCTTGTTTTTTGCCATGATGTAAAACTACCACTGTTTGTTATGGGTTATGATGGATTTTTCTTGTTGGCTCCATGAAGACCTTCAGGTTTGTCTAAAGCTTTCGGTTATATTTGGCATCGCTTTCCGGATCCTCGCTAGCTGAGAGGAACACACGTGGTGGCTGTGCTCACCAGGGCCCTGCAATATTCATATTATTATTAATATTAATACTAATACAAGATTATTAATACAAGATTGCTGGTCAGAGAAAATGGACTAAGGAAGGATCTCACTTTGCTATAAACTTCCCTGGCATATAAAAGAGAAGCAGCCTGTTCCAGTTCTCTCTTCCATCGGCACACTTCTCCCTTCCATCTGCACTAAGATATCCCATGAAAGGGTAGATTCTGCTGACTCAAAAGTGCTTCCAACTCTGATTAGGAAGGGATGCAGTGTAGGTGAAATTATTTGCTAAATTATTTTGTATTTTTTTTTTCTCCTGCGATGCAGCCCAGATGGGAGTTGGAGAGGGGAAATCCATAGGTCAGTGGTATGGACCAAACACAGTTGCACAAGTGCTCAAGTAAGTGCTGCGTTTTCCCTTTATATCTTTCGAACCACATGCTGGGGTCGTTTGGTTTGTGGTACCTCCTCATTTACAGGTTTTGGCTGCTGTATGTTTTAATGCTCTTAGCAGGCAACCTGCTTGGGCCCAAGCTTGAAACTTTCTGTTTCTCAGATGCTGGCAGATATGAGAGAAAACAGATTGCAGGTTGAGGACAACCTCCAGAAATCTCTCTCCACATCCCACAAGTATTACGCTTGCCTCTAGAACTGAGCGCGATGCTCTGCAGCAGTGTCGTCGTCAAAATCTGCCAGCGAGCCATTAATTTCCTAATCCGTTAGCAGAGAAAAGCGTTAGTATTTGCTGCCTGGGTTCTGTGGTGACAGGCAGAGGATCAGTGCGGTGCTGGAGCACAGGCTGCCTTTAGTAACTGGGACACACCATATTTTGGGAAACATTCTCTCTCCTGTCACGATTCTTTCCTCACTTTGATTAGATGAGCGAGGAGCTCCCTGGGATAGGCTTGGATTGCCTAAATGCAGCTTTTCCAGGTCAGACCATATGCTGGATTAGCCCAGGTTCTGGTATAGGTGACCAGGAGAGATGTAGGTAACAAATTCTCAGGTGTGACCCCATTTGCAACCTTGTTTATTTTTCTGGCCATAATAACTAGCGACAACCGGGTTACAACTCCAATACGTGTATAAAAACATACTTTGCAGCATAACTGATTAAAGCCAGTCTCTAATAATCCAATTTCTTTTTGGTAGAACACCGTCTTTGTCTTGTAATTGTAGCTATTCCTTGCTTACTTTTTTTTTAATTTTCCTTTAGAAAACTTGCAACTTTTGATACATGGAGTTCCCTGGCAGTCCATATAGCCATGGACAACACGGTAGTGATGGAAGAAATCCGTAAGTATCACATGGAGGTAGAATGTGGCATATCCTCTGGCAGCAAGAAAAAAAAAAAGGTGCAGTGTGTAGCAGTACAACACAATGGGCTCCAAGTCAATTTTTTGTCTTTAAATTGTGGCCAAGCATGCTAAAACCAGATGAGAATTCCTGTTCTAAGGCAAGGAAGTCCACTTGTTTGACTTTTGCTTTATCTGATAAAGCCTGTGGCTTGGCACTGTGGCCTCTGGATCTGGAGAGAAGCTCTGGTGGCCTCCAGACGATAGGTGGGAGCTGCTCGGGAGGTATTGTCACACTTACTGATGGCTGCAGGTAGTGAGCAGTAAATGGCTGCTTCCTCTTTCATATAAAGAGATAGTCCATAAGAGTCCAGTGCAGCCACGAAGATGATGGAGTGGAACATCTCCTGTGTGAGGAAAGGCTGAGGGAGCTGGGGCTCTGGAGCTGAAGAAGAGGAGACTGAGGGGTGACTCATTCCTGGGGATCAATATGGAAAGGGCGAGTGTCAGGAGGATGGAGCCAGGCTCTTCTGGGTGACAACCAGTGACAGGACAAGGGGCAATGGGTGCAAACTGGAATACAGGAGGTTCCACTTAGAGATGAGAAGCAACTTGTTGGGGGTGAGGGTGTCAGAGCCTGGCCCAGGCTGCCCAGGGAGGTTGTGGAGTCTCCTTCTCTGCAGACATTCCAACCCGCCTGGACACCTTCCTGTGTAACCTCATCTGGGTGTTCCTGCTCCATGAGGGGATTGCACTGGATGAGCTTTCCAGGGCCCTTCCAGCCCCTGACACTCTGGGATTCTGTGATAACAGGGTGGGAATGTCTCTGCTATTAGGCAGAGTAAGAAAACCAGAGCAGATCGCTGAAGAGGAAAATTAACAAAATTGGTGGGGCGGGGAGAAGAAGATAATCCATCTCTGGAGTGGATCTCTCATCCTCTTTTAAGGATGAATGAAACAGCTTGCTGGCTGTTTCTTTTTTTTTTTTTGTCCTCTCTTTTTTCCTTCCTCTTTTTGGTGCATCCTGACAACAGGACGGCACTGGAGGCTGAGCAGCTATGTGTTCACCTCCAGCGTGCTTGCTCGGGCTGCAGTGCTGCGGTAACCAGAGCTGCTCGCTGCAGTAACCAGAGCTGCTCACTACAGCTCTGCATGTCCCGACCACGCAAGCCGTCCCCTCGCTTGCTCTCAGCTGCACGGTGAGGCAGCACGCTTACACAGCACAAATCCACGCGGTGTTTTCCACCCAGTTAACGTTCTGAAACTGCACGTAGAGCAGTCTGCTGAGCGCTGGAGCTGGGGAGGTTGTTGCAGGCATCGTTGTGGCTGCCACGGAGCCCAAATCAGGCGGTTTGTCCCTAGAGTGCAGGACAGTCTCTTTACAAAGTCACATCTCTTACCAGGTACTCTCAATTGAGAGGCCAAGAAGCGTAAAATCTGATTGAGAAGTGCTTGTCCAACCTTAGGTACACGTAGTTCTGCGAATGTATGTGCTGATGCCCTTGGCTTAAACAAAGGCCAGCGTGAAGATGGAAATTGGGTTTATCTTTCATCTTTAGCCCGAAAACGTGACTTGTAGAACTGAAGCATGGCTTGGATGCGCTGCAGGCTCTTGTCTGTGTGGCTTGTGATCAGCACTGGCACTGCTTCAAGTAACGTGTCCATACTGCTTGTGATGTGTGTGAAGGGTGTTTGTTTTCCCCAAATGTGAGTCACGTTTGGAGCCTGAAAGTTGCTGTACAAGCAGGTCACGTGTGTTACGTGTCTGTAGGTACATTATCTATCTTGTGCCCCAACATCTGTCGCTAGTGAAGCATTCAGAAGTTAACGCTGTTTCATATATCTGTTAAATTCTGTCATTGATATCATTCAGCCTAAGGTGTGTAGGAAACACCTTTTGCTACACCAGTGAAGAAAACATCCCTCTTTATCCCTTTTGAGTCAGTCTGTTAGATGAGAAAGGGGCTCTTAGATGGATGTTGGAGTATTCTGTGCATCAGAAAGGTGGTGAGAAAGCACGACAGTAAAGCCAGTACCCAACAGCAGCAGCGGGAGCAATGCTGTGTCCCATCTGTTGTGGTGTGTTTGCAGTAAATGGTTTGGATCCAGCTGGGAAGCGTTCGGCAGGTTCCACCATGCTGTGCCACCACGCTGCTTGTCAGGGAATAGACTGATGTACGAAACTTGCTTAACATGCTGAAAAGCCTGCTAAAGCAGCAGGGTGAGTTTAGTGTGTGCTGAGCTCCCTGCTGCTTAAACTGGGGTTAAATATGTTGATATCCCAGCCAGTGGCTTTGCCTAACGAGGGAACCCGCAGTGATGCCCCGTGCAGCCACAGCTGTGGCTTTGCAGCTGATTCCAGATCAGAACAGGCCAGCGAGAAACCCCACGATCTTCACTGTTTTAACAGGATAAGCCACTATGGGTAATGACTGTTGGTTTTCTCAGGACTTTGAGTAACTATGATACATCTGTGCATGAGAGACGTGCACACGCACACCTTGTCCCTCCTTGAGGGACAGTGCAGGGAGCACCGGCAAACTCTTCCATGAGGCTTTAGATCTATTTTTCCGAACCTCAGCTGTAACGTTCTTGTTCAGCTGGGTTTGAAGCTCTTAGTATTGAGCTGGTGATGAAGGTTGGTTGTTTACATGGTGTCCTACCTGCTAGCGTGTCCTGCAATTCAGCTTAGGCCAGGAATTAATTAAACGAGCCTCTGGCATTTTATCTAATTGCCTTGGCTTCACGATTAAAGTGCTGTGGGTTTCTTTGGGGTTTGGGTTTTTGGTTCACACACCCAGCAAATAATGAAATTGGCCAGTGAGACAGGTAGGCTTGGAGTTGTTTCTGTAGCAGAATTTACATAATCTGGTTGCATTACAGCCTGGCTGAGTGTTTGTCAAGCCTGTACGATGAGGATGTAGAATGAGAACAACACTTGCGTCATGAATATGCCCTGAGGAGTTTTACTGCCCCATATCTTACAGGCAAAGCTCATGCTGACATTGCAGAGTTAATGATCATCCAGCTTTAGGTCTCTGAAGTAGCTTCTGAATGATCCCTGATAGAATTTATGAAGGCTGCAGTAAACTACAGGCAAATTACAACTACTGTAGACAGGCACCATGTTTGTATCTCGTTACAGCGCTAATTACAGGCGAATATTTCCTCTGTTAAGCCATAGCGCTTTCCTCATGCCGTTCAACTGCCTTCACATCCTCCGGGAACTCCTGCAGTTGAACACTCCAGATTTTTCCCTCTGAATTCAGGACTCTTGCCTGACCTCCTAATCAACCCTTCAGCCTTGTTGGCACAGCAACACTCACCTGCTGGAAGAATTTGCATTTTAACTGCCCGCCAGATGGTGGCTGTGAGTACAACACGCTTCGGCCTAAGCGTGGTGTAAGCTCCACGAAATGCTGAGCTCTACCAGAAACTCTGCAGGGAGGACACACAGCACATGATCCCAGCGCTAAACCTCGTTAAGCTTTTCTTCTAAGTGCTTTAGGCTTGTAGCAAATAGCAATTGTTGACCAGAGCTCAAACGGAAAGACTTGAGGTCTAGAAACAGAGGTTATTTCTGACGCTTTCTGCTCCTATTCCCTTTCTGTAGGGCGGTTGTGCCAGTCCAACGCGCCGTGTGCTGGAGCTGCAGCGTGCCCGGCTGTGGAGTCAGACGGACTCTACAACGGGTGCCCAGAGGAAGCGGGGGTTAGAGATAGGCGCTCACTCTGGAAACCGTTGGTGCTGCTGATTCCTCTCCGCCTCGGGCTCACAGAGATCAATGAAGCCTATATTGAAACACTCAAGGTAGGGGACCCGGAGCTGAATTGTTGGGTGTTCTGATGCTTAAGGAGCCTGTTGTGAATTAAGTCATTTCTGGAATTCGGTTTTGGGGCAAAAAATACTCAAAATTGTCCTATTTTCAAAAGAAAAATGTGTTCAGAGACGGTCCTGGTCAGAGATCTGGGTATGCGGTCCTTCAGGCTTTAGTCAGGCTTTTGCGGGGGCGGGGGGGGGGGAGGGTGGTTTTTGGCGTTTGGCTTTTTTTGAGGATCTCGTTTCACAACTTAACCTCAGTCCCTCGTTGTGTTCAGATGTACCAACCTGCTGCAGCATTTGTTCAGCACAACTGTGCTGTGCTTGGTGGCAACCTGAGCATTAATGACTCCGGTGTCACAGACCCCCCGTGGCTCTGATGCTGGAGCTTGTGCTGCAGGCTGAGGCCAGAACGGGGCTGATGGTTGCAGAGAGGAGCATCGGGAGGCTGCAGAATTCAGGGTGTGCTGAGTATATGCAGGAGACAGGGTGCATGTTGTCCTATTCTAATGCTGGCAAGTTCCAAGCTGCTAAGAGAGCCCGTAAGTCACATGAGGTTACTTTCCCTTAACCCAGCAGCTGGCGCCTGGGTACTACAGCTGGAAAAGGAACTTAAAACTGTTTCCTGAATAATGGTTCCCCCTCGAGCACACTGTTGCAGCCTGGTGACAACGCCAGGGTGTCTTGACGCCGACTTGCCCAGCCTGGGTCCTGCAGTAGTGCTGCTCCTGCAGTAGTGCTGCTCCTTCCATTTGGTCCACCCATCTGTTCCTGTCAGCACTTCAAGGTGTTTTTGAGCTGTTTCCATGTTTCTCGAGGGCCCTGTGTTGCGACCTCCAGCCTTCCTGGCAGAGTTCTCAACAGAAACGGCTGTTTCTGCTGCTAGAGTTGCTGATTTTCAGTGTCCCCGTCTTTCTTTCCCGCTGCATTTTTGGATGTTTGCCTCTGTTGCCACTTGCTGTCTCACTGTCTGTCAGCTGTGTGTTTTCTGTATTGCTTTTCCAGCACTGCTTCATGATGCCCCAGTCCCTGGGAGTGATCGGAGGGAAACCAAACAGTGCTCACTACTTCATTGGCTATGTAGGTGAGTGCCCAGAGTACCGCACAGACTTCCCGAGCATCTCCCCCCAGCTCAAAAGCCGCTTGTGGAGCAGTGCTGCTCTCCTGCTCACTCTGTGCTGCATGCTGCAGGGCTCCTGCTGGAAGCGCGGAAGGCTGCTGGGGACTGAATATCTTTGCGAGTGATGTAGCTTTGAACAGTGGCTGTTGGACGGGCTGTAAACTTCCACTGCGTAACACTAAATCCTGTGTGTAAAGAGGTGTGCGCAGAGGCTGCTTCATAGGTTCAGAGCTGACCTTTCTTCGGGGGCTTGGCTGGATTTAACTGCCCTTTAGTTGTCCCCTCCCTGGAGCCCTACAAATGGTTGTGCTTTTGCTCTCCTCCTTCCCTCTGATTTTCTCTCTGCCTGAGACCTCAGGCTGATTGTGCTTTGGATTTCTGGGGCTGACTTGAGCTTCTGCAGGACCCTGGAACGCAGGTGCGGGACCAGGATCCGCATGGCGCCTGTGCCTTGAGCCCAGGGTGTCGCCATGGAGCGTGCAGCTGCCGCTTCGCCTGGGCGAGAAGCATTTGGGAAGTGGCTGAAAGCAAGTTGTCCCTAGAACATGGGTTCCTCTGTGGGGTTAGGAGAGCTGGCTCCGTCATCACCCTTCTTGTATCTCGCCGTTTACTTCTCAGAGGATGAGTTTTTTTAGAACATTTCTCCTTTTCACGTCTCCTTGTCCGTCTGTGCAGGTGAGGAGCTCATTTACCTGGACCCCCACACCACGCAGCCCGCGGTGGAGCACAACGACAGCGGCTGTCTCCCCGACGAAAGCTTCCACTGCCAGCACCCGCCCTGCAGAATGAGCATTGCCGAGCTCGACCCCTCCATCGCAGTGGTGCGTTCCTGCTGCTCCATCACCCAGACAAGCACTCTTGGGGTCCCTCTGTGCCATAGCTGTCCCTTTGGGTCCCTTTTGGGTGCTGTGCAGGGACACTCTGCTCTGGGCAAGTGCTGCCGCGGTTTCGGTGACGTTGGCACAGAAGTTCTTTGTGCATGGAGCAGTTTGGTGCAGGGAAGTCCCTCTTGCGTGGCAAATAAATGCCATTCTGCGTGGGGCAGTGTCCTCTCGGGTTTAGTTTGGGCATTGTTCTGCCTTTTGCTGGGCAGGGCTGGATCCATTCCTGGATTCGTACTCTGACAACAGCGTGAGCCACGTGTTACTCATCACACCCCACACTACTTTCTGTGAAGAGACTTTAGACCTGCACAGTATTGCCATGAACCATATGTTGACCTAAAGAAAATGGGAAGAGCAACAGTAATTCCAAAGTGTCAGAAAATATTTATCATTCAGACTTCTTTTCACAAGGGCCAAAAGATGTGCCGTATTCAAATACGAAGCCTCTTGTCATCAACAACTGTGACCACTCTAGAATGAACCAGTTCATTGCATGCTGAAGCACCGTTGTTGGTCAAGAATCCAGTTTCTGGCACAGCGCTATTTATAGTTACTTTTGCTTTCTGACAGACTGCAAATAATAAGATGTAGATGTTAACACCTCGTGGATACATTTAACTTTCCATTTAGGTATAGCTTTATTCACCAAGACTGTAGCAGCAAACAATCATTGAAGCTTAAAGAACATTTTAAAAGTAAGAACCAAGGCCTCATATTTGTTCTGAAACTGTTTTCTTTTCAGGGAATACTGTTTAATTTTATTGTCTTGATTTGCCTGCTGTTTCCATTTGGGTTGTTTCTGCCCAGTTTCCCTCCCGCAGCAGAGCAGACGATTACATTGGTGATTCCAGCGCATGGATAGTCTGGTCACATCAAGTGTACGGGCAGCGTTCTGAGTAATGAGGCAGCGTAAGCCAGAGTTTAAAAGTGAGGCAGTTGGGTGTTGTAACTTCTCACAGTCCTGGTCATGTTGCCTGGGGCTAATACAAGGCCTTAAGGCTAAAATGCCTCATCTACAATATATAAATCCTTTTTTTTGTTTTTTTCAGGGCTTTTTCTGCAACACAGAGGAGGACTTTAATGATTGGTGCCAGCAAATCAAAAAGGTGTGTGTTTCTATCACCAGGAAAGGAATAAAGGGAATTGTCTCGTTCCCAAGCCTCTGCACAGAGACCATGTTCTCTGCAGTGCTATCCATTTTAAAGCATACAAAAATCGTTTATGAAACTACCAAGAAGAGCATAGCTCTGAAATTCCACTGATTATATAAGACAGAGATTTGAGAAACATTTATTTTCAGCTGCAGTAAGGTCCAAACAGCTCGTTTTTACCCTTTACAGATGGAGAGCACGGTGAGTACGGAGTTGTTGGTTCTCATGGTTCTGCTCTTGCTCCACAGCTGTCCCTGGTGAGAGCAGCGCTGCCCATGTTCGAACTGGTTGAACGCCAACCGTCTCACTTCTCCAACCCTGACGTCCTGAATCTCACCCCAGGTGAGGCCACGCAGAGGTTGAGCTGGTCCCTTTGGTTTTCCACCAATGGTGTGGAATTGCACAGAGACTTCTAGTGTTTCCCTGTTCTGTCTGCAGTTTGATCTGGAGCTCTTGGGTCAACTGATTTAGTTTTTTGGCTTTCAGCAAATGGTTCGCAAATGTTGCAGGATGATCTTTAGGATGAGTCTGTAAATGGTGATGGTGACCAAAGGGAAGAAAAAAACAAGTTATTGAGCTATCACAGCAATGTGAATCTACGATTTGTAAAGGGATGTGTGGAGGAATCAAAAAGGCCCATTAAAAAGGCCAAAAACTGCATTTCTAGGTAATTAAAATGGTCAAAGACAGAGCTGGTCAAACGTAGCTCCAGCGTAAGGCATCACTTCCCTGTGCCTGTGCAAAAAGGAACAAGAGCTGGGCAGTATCTTGGCTGTCAGGCTCTGCTTATCACCTTAATGAGATGTGCACAAGCATTGCAGGAGATAAGGAGCCACTGACAGCTCCTGTCACCGGGCGTTGGGCTGTGTCCTGCATCCCGCGCCCTCCGCTTCCTTGTGCTCTCCTTAGTGTGAACTTTCAAAGCCTTCCTTACCTCACCATTCCTTTCTGTAAGAACACTTGATTCCCTCACAATAGCAGAAAAGCATTACAAAAAACCCCCAAACAACACAGCTTAATCCCTGGATCTGTATTGTGCTGTTAGCATGACGTCCCTATTAGTCTCCTTTCTTTTACTCATTTCTTCAATTCCAACTTGAATGTGGATAAATGCACTAGTTTTGCTGAAGTTCATATTAATGAATATACTTGCTTCTAAGTGTTCTCAGCACTGTGAAGTTAAAAGCAATTTAAACATTCTGCATAATAGGGGCTCTAAAGTTTCGTTCTAGTGGATGTGTTAGCATTGAACCTAAATTTGTGTGGAATGTTATTAACAGCTTTCCAGACAAAATCACCTGAAGTGAAGGGGCCGCTCCACTGAGGACACTGCCCTGCCAGTGCCCATGGGCGCTGCATTTTTGTCAAGAAAAGTGACATTAGGCATTTGCATGTGCTACTGGAGGATTAAAACTTGTCACAAAACGTTTGGGGGGGCTGCAGCCTTGCATTTCTGTGTCCCCAGCCATGAGTTGTTGCTGTTTTGCCAAGGCAGGTGTATGTTTTCATGAAGCCTGAGTTAATGGAGGTTTCTCCTTTACTTCCAGCCAGCACTGGGCCTTTGTGGCCAGGAAGGCCAATGGTACCTGGGGTGGGTTAGAAGGGGGTGGTCAGTAGGTCAGAGAGGTTCTCCTGCCCCTCTGCTCTGCCCTGGGGAGACCACACCTGGAATCTTGTGTCCAGTTGTGGCCCCTCAGTTCCAGCAGGACAGGGAACTGCTGGAGAGAGTCCAGCGCAGCCACCAAGATGCTGAAGGGAGTGGAGCATCTCCCGTGTGAGGAAAGGCTGAGGGAGCTGGGGCTCTGGAGCTGGACAAGAGGAGACTGAGGGGGGACTCATTCATGGGGATCAAGATGGAAAGGGAGAGTGTCAGGAGGATGGAGCCAGGCTCTTCTCAGTGACAACCAGTGACAGGACAAGGGGTAATGGGTTCAAACTGGAACACAAGAGGTTCCACTTAAATTTGAGAAGAAACTTGTTCCCAGTGAGGGTGGCAGAGCCTGGCCCAGGCTGCCCAGGGAGGTTGTGGAGTCTCCTTCTCTGCAGACATTCCAACCCACCTGGACACCTTCCTGTGTAACCTCATCTGGGTGTTCCTGCTCCATGGGGGGATTGCACTGGATGAGCTTTCCAGGTCCCTTCCAATCCCTGACATTGTGTGATCTGTGCAACACGTCGTACCTTCTGCGCATCTTGTAATTCTGCCCAGCCTATTTTCCGTGCTCCTCACATGTGCTGTTTCTCATCCTTTCTCAGAGCCTTCACTCAGGTGCGTCACAGAGTCTCTTGGAGCCTATGGGCCCCTGACAGCCGGTTCTGCCGCCCAACTGCTGCTGAGCAGTCGGTGTGTCCCACGGAGGTAACACTTTCCTTTTCCCTTGCAGACTCCTCCGATGCCGACAGATTGGAAAGGTTCTTTGACTCAGAAGATGAGGACTTCGAAATCCTGTCCCTTTGAAAACAAATAGGAAACAACTGACTCTGCAAATTTGTGTTACGTGTGGGGAGAAGGGGGGGAGGGAAGCTCCTTCGAGAGCCTGGGGCTGCCGGTTTTCATAGGCGCTTGCTGCCATCCCCGCCTCTCGTCCATCCTGGCATTCTGTGCAGCCTCTGAGCGGAGCGCGCATTGTCTGCGTTGGGATGAAGAACCAAGCGGGTGTTACAGCCTTACTGGCTGGAGTCGGAATTTCTCGGCAGAAAACAGTTGCTGGGAGTGGATGCATTGGTGCTCAGGAGTTCCAAGCCTATCGTTATATCAGCAGGTCAGTCGGCCTTCCGGGGGAGGCACAGAAATCATTAGAGCGCTAAATCCTTACACGGGGATGTCCCCTCTGAAGCTTCACTAGAGCCACCCGTCATTTAGCAGGTGAAACGTGCAGTTAATTCCTTGAGCAGCTTCTCTCCTCACCGGCCAGCTTGGACTGCAGCTCACGGTGCAAATGAACAGATGTGTCCTGATAGGACGGCTGGGAAGCCTCTGGAGTCTACAGTACAACTCCCGGTGATGCTCTGCAGTACCTGGTGCTTCTGCGCAGGTGTAGAACCCTTCTGCTTGCATCCTGACCTGCAAGTGGCTGGTAATTCAATAAGAGAAAGGCTGCTGGGGAGGAACATCTCAGTCTCTGCTTAAATAACAGTGGAAAGAATGGAAGGAGAATAGAAAACGTGTGCGCTCTTTCTCACCGAGTTGTGCTTCTAGAGTGGATTAGTCTCTACAGCGAGTATCTTCAGGAAAGCTGCTCCGAGCTGACAACTGGATTCCATAACCCTGGGGAAAAAAAGTCCACAGCTGGGAGAGGCGAAAGAGGACAACTGAGATCCGCCAGCCTTGTGCGTGCACCCGCGTGCTGGCATGGCGTCTGCCGAATTCACCCTCTCAGTACCAAAAGCGTGAGCTAGAAAATTTGAGGTGTCCTGGGTGGGTTGTTTAGTGGTTACTCCCTTTCCAAAGCTGGAGGTGCAGCAGTGGCTTCCCAGCACCGTTTGCCTTCTGCCAGACAGAATGTCTTGAGAAGGTCTGATTATACTGGAAATTTTAGCTACTTTAAGCTGATAGCTCTGCCCGGGGCTTCTCTGCACAGAACCCAGAGAAAGGTGAACTGGGGACCTGTGTCTGAACACAAACTGCAACGGGAGCAGTTTCCTTAGCGCATGCTGCAGGTTGCAAACCTGTGGGCAAGGCTTTGTTCTGTACCTTTAGGATTGGAACCTGTCAGTTGACACTTTTGTGCCCAATGGTGGTGACAGCTGGCTAGAAATGGCCCATTTCCCCCGTGACTGACCTACTGATGCTCTAACTGTCCCTGTGCTATCCAAAAAGCAGAGGTTTGAACCGGGAACCACGATGCTTCTGTCACTAAATTATTATTTGCTGCTTTCTGCCTGCTCCTCCTCTTCTCTCTGGTAGTTTGGGGAAGAGGCAGCAGAGGAAGTGGGGCTGTGCTCCATTCATCTGCTTTCAATTTGTATCTGAATAAACAGATCTAAAATCTTCGCCTGTCCTCGTGTTCTCGCAGACGAACGGAGGGTGGTGGCGGGTGGTACCCGGGAACACCATCAGCAATGGCAGTTTTTACCCTTTTAGCGCAATACGAAGGCAGATGGGAGCAAAAGTTAAGTAATGTGCAATAGTGACTTTGTCTCCCTTTTGGTGTATCCCAGAGGACAAGAGGCCGCTTGAGACGGCTGAGTTGAAGGCCCTGCCCCAGAGGTGAGCACCTGCAGACAAGCTGGCAGAAAAGGGAAAAAAACACTTGCACAGCAATTCTGCTCCTTGAATTTTAAGCTACACAGCACTTCTCTGCTTCTGCAACAGCCCAAGCCCTTCCAGGACAGGACATGCTTTTTTGACAACTCTCTGCCACATCTGCTTTTGAGGTGGAGGGGAAAGAGCCAGGCAAAGGCTGAAAAGTTTTGGCATTGGTAGGTAGAAAATGAAACTTATTTCCTTTAAGACGGTAGGCCTGCTGTTTAGCTATTTACCCAACAGCTTTCTGTTATATCTGCCTCCAGCCAGCCTTCCAAACCCCAGCTCAGCAGCAGCAAACAGTACAGAACTCGGCATAGTCAATTCAATGACCACTTCTCATGTTTTGCTGTGGAATGGTAGATCGCACCTCTTGAATCAGGAGGCTGCACCCTCTGTTGCTGTTGGTCAGTCCTTTCTGTTGAGGGATAATCACTCGGGACACTTCTCCTTCATGATTTGTACACAAGAAGAGTTACCTCGTATTTCATCTTCGTGCTTTTGTGGCTAAGGACAGCTCATCTAGACAAGATTTGACCTGCGCGTTAACACAACCCCAATAACAGAGCTAAGCTCAGCTTTCTTAAATATTTACCGGGTATTTCTGGCTTGTTAAGAGCCTAAAGCTAATATGAATTAAATGACTTCTGCAGGCCATGATCTTCCACTGTTGCTGGAAGTTCGGGGTCACCTTCACAGGAGTTTCTGCTCCCAGCTGCTGTGTGCCTGTAGAGTGAAGGCAACAGATGATGCATTAACAATTTTGATTTAAACATTTCCCTTCCTCTCCCTCATAGTGGATCAGTTCAATCAGCCTCTAAGCATTAGAGCAGGATTTAGTCTCTGTATTGGCCATCAACCTGGTCCGTGCTGCTGGAGGGTTAATAGCCCAACAGGTAGAGATATGAATTCTGCTGCTCATCCCTGTATTAGTGCAAATGATTCAATTTAACATCCTAGTTTACTGTAGTTTTACTGTTAGGAACTCGTAGCTGATCTGGTTGGGCAGCGCTGTTTAAATTCCACTTGGTTCTGCGTATGGGAGTTACAAGCGTGACTCAACCAGTTGAAATGTATGTGCTGCTCACCCTTCAAACTGGCCTTGCTATCAATCAGCTACGACAACCATTTCAGCCCCTCACCTGCTCACAGCAGCTCAGTTTCTGTCTCATCCTCACTGAGCAGCTGGGGAGCAGACTTCTTGTTCCCTTCATCCCACAGCTCTAGCAAACCGCTCGCCCTGGATTTAGTGCCTGAACCACAGCAGTTTCACCTCCCACATATCCTTCTAGGACGTAAGTGATCGTACTGAGAAAAAACAAAAGAGGGGAGGGGAAATGCCCTGTGCAAAATGTTAAAAATAGTAATTTATTAGCAAGCCTTCTACAAACTGGTTTCAGCACAGGGGATGCATTTGACTAGTGAGGCAGTTCCCCAGAACGGGGAATTCTGTTGCTGCTGCACCCTGGGCTCCCGCACACCTGCGCGACAGGACTGGGGCTGGAACAACAGCTCCTCCTTGGCGTAGGGAGGGTTTGAATGAGGAATTTGTTACGTGCTTGTCGCATTTTCACTTATAAAATACAGCAAGAATTACACAGGCCAGAGGGGAAGAGCAGATAAAACCACGAGGATATCCGCACTATGGTGGTCCAGAATACATGGGGTCTACGTGGCAGTTCCTGGCGGGTGATGTCGTTATCCAAGCGGGGAAGATCCAAAGGGTGAGTTTTGCCTTCAGTCGAAAAGAGTAACTCGCATAAAGTTTTATTTCCAGAGTTCTCCCAAAGGTTTATTCTGAACCTCACGCATGGTTTCCTCTGCGATGGACTTGATTTCTCTGTGCAAGTCTTCGATGGCCTTTGAAGCATCCATGGTCTGTTAGCAAGAGAAAAACACAGAAACATGTTCCTCAATTAACACCATCAAATGAGAAAAACCACAGAAACGTGTTCCTCAATTAACACCATCAAATGAGAAAACCTCGCCTGGCTGTTTTATGTGCTTCCCCCGTTACTCACTGCTGTGACAATTCACGAGCCATGAAAGGAGCTAATGACACCTCCTGTGTGCTATTTCTGGAGTGGAGTTGGAAAAAACTGGTTTATTTAGGAATAGACATTAATGCAGTAGATGTGGGGCTGGATGAAAGGACATGGAAGAAGCTGCTGCTGTGTGTTGTTTGCTGACAGTCTTTGGGGACTGTTCTCCATCCTGTACTGCAGTCCCCAGAAATATCTGGTATTGATCCTTCAGTGGTTCTTCAGAATGAACTCCACCCATGCTTGTAGGAACCACTGAAAATTCATCATGTGATGGTCCAATTTCAGATTTGTCAGGGTTTTTAAACACTGCCAGAGGTCGGTGAAGGTGGTTGTGCTGTACAATGCTGCTTTTCCTCAGCGTGATGGTTACAGAACAGCAGCATCGCTGCTGGGTGGCCAAGTGTGAAGAAGGATTTGATATCACAGAACCACAGAAACATTTGGTTGGAAGAGACCCTCAGGATCATCAAATCAAATGGTTCCCCACCCCTGGCACTGCCCCATGTCCCTGAGAACCTCATGTCCGTCTGTCCAACCCTCCAGGGATGGTGACTCCAGCACTGCCCTGGGCAGCCTGTTCCAATGCCCCACAGCCCTTTGGGGAACAAATTGTTCCCAAGATCCAACCTCAACCTCCCCTGGCGCAACTTGAGGCCGTTTCCTCTGCTCCTGGCGCTTGTTCCTGGGGAGCAGAGTCCGACCCCCCTGGCTCCAAGCTCCTTTCAGGCAGTTCAGAGATCAGAAGGTCTCCCCTCAGCTCCTGTTCTCTAGCTGAACCCCCCAGGTCCCTCAGCCGCTCCCATCACACTTGTGCTCCAGCCCCTCACCAGCTCCGTTCCCTTCTCTCCACTCACTCCAGCACCTCAAGGCCTTTCTATGCTCGTTTCAGGGACACCCCTTCATCATCTGTTCTCACATGTATCTGTACTTCGGGGTATTTTAAACAGATGTGTTGCTTTATGTGAAAACACCTTTCAAGGAATGGATAGAAAACAGAAGAGATAACAGATGACAGATAATAAGAGAGATGTGTTTTGCTGCTGGAATCTCTGGAAAAATCAGTTTACGGACTATACATTGCCTCATATGACTGCACATTTATTTTTGTTAAATTAATTCCTTTTGTTTTTCTTGTGTTAGGGTGCATGTTTCCTATCAATCTATTTTTTCCATTACTTGTGAGGTAGGAAAGGCAATTTCCTACCATAGCTTTTACTGGAATAAAAGTCCTAGTCTGGTGATTGTTGTACTTTTAGGTCCTTCATGTTCTGGCAGTACACAAAAACTCCTTCGTGTTACAGATTCCTGTTTACCTGTGAAGGATTAATTTTACCTTGCGCAGTCTGATCATATGGTAAATCTGTGTGCACCTCCAGCTTATGGTGAGTAGGAATTTATCCATAATCCGTGTCCTCCTATGTCTGCATGACAGCTTCAGGACAAACAGAAGATGCTGCACATTTTTCACGATGGAGGGTGATGGAGATGGTAAAAAGGATGCCCACACTAGAAAACCTCAGCCTGGGTGATTATTAATATACAGAGGATAAACAGAGAATGTTTCATCTTCTGGGATAAAGCAGCGCTCTGCAAACAGCTCCAAGGGATGAGTGAGAAGGAAAAGCATGGAACAAAAAAAGATGATGTATCTGGAGAGACTTGTGGAAACAGTAAGGCAGCAAACGCTGAGGTAGAGCGGCCCCGTGAGAAGGAAGGGGATAATGGCTAAGGGAGGGCCACAAAAACCTGCAGCAATTCCAGGCTCCTCGGCAGATGCTGCGAGACCCGAAGCAAACGGAGGCGGGGAAGAGCACGGATGTGTCCTGCTGCTGCCCACCCAGGCTTGTCAGTTTAAGAAAGAGAATGATTTCCTGAAAGTTCTTTTCAAAAATCATCTCCCCACCCCAACATGGCCCTATAGGGTGTCCTAGGACAGCGCAGTGTCCTCTCTGCCACAGGTCCCCGTGCCCTTGGCTGACACCCAGTGTGTCCCCCTGACCAGGAGCACAGGGCACAATTTGGGAGCTGCCACAAGACACCCCCACCCTGCTCCGTGACAGGCCTGTTAGCGTTCTTCCCTCACCTTCCAGTTTAACGTCTTGTCCTTCATCAGATGGTAGTAGGACTGCAGGACTTTCTCTTGGAAGGAGCTGTTCTCGTAACGTTCATTTCCAAAGTTCCCTCGTTCCGCTGCTTCTTCCAGGCTCAGCTGAAGAAACAGGATCAGATCCGGCTTTGGGAGTCCAACGTCGGGCTGTTTGCACCAGTCCAGGCAGAAGTTCTGTCCCAAAAAAAGACAAGCAAGTTTGAGGTGAAAGGAATGTGAAAGAAGGAATTTAGCTGGAGAGGAGTCAACAAGACAAAGAGAAGTGCCCGTGTGGACTTCAGGAGAGCAGATTTCTGTTTATTAGTGACCTCAGAGCTGGATGTCCTGGGAAACCCACGTGGAAAACAAAGAGGACCTGGAGAGCTGGGTGATGTTCCAGGGCAGCTCCTCGGAGCACAGGAACAAACACGGGACTCTGGAGGATGTCAGAGCTGCGCACCCGAAGGGCAGCACACAGAGCTGACTGCTCCCAAGAGCAGACACAAGAGGCACAAGCGGGAACGTGAGAAATTCAGGCTAAATGAAGAAAATAATTTTTACTGTGAAGGTGAAAAAAACACTGAAAGAAGAGCCCAGAAAGGTGGATTTGCAGCCCTGAAGCTGCTCAGACCTTGGCTGGATGCGGTGCTGAGCAGCCAGCCTGCATTAGAGCTACTCTGGAGCAGAAGCTTGGGCTTCGTGACCTCCACAGGTCCCTTCTAATGTACATGGTTCTGTTATTCTTTACAAATGTATGTGCCAGCAGCCAGAGCAAGCGTGGAGAATCTCAAGTCAACTCGCATCATCATTCTCTAGAGTCAAACAGGCTTCCCAACAACCAGGAGTCTGCCCAGATTCACAAAACGTCACTGAATTAGTTTCTCTGCCCTTTCAGGGGAAGGTCTGGACTCTGGCAAACAAACCACGTCAATACCTGAGCTGGAACTTCCATCTCTCCATTTCATTTCCCCAGAACACTGGCCAGCCCTCCAACTGGAGCCGCCTCCCCAAAAACAGCGAGGGGCTCACTCACCTCCTTGGCACTCGTGAAGGCCACTCCAGAAAAGGCGTATCTGTCAACCACAAGCGTAATCCCTTGATGCAGTTTCTCTTTCATCAACGGTCTGAAACCCATGGGGGAGAAAAAAATATATAAAGTTACACTCCTTTATAGCGATACAAATGAAAGGAGTTCATCTAAAGGACTCACCAGGGCAGTGTTAATCTAAGTCATCGTTAACAGTGATCATTAGCAGTGTCAGGGTTATCTGTGCTGCTGATGGTGGATAATAGCTATTTGTATTGTCTTCTAACAGACAAATAACCTTCCCTTCCTCTTTCTACTTCAAGCAGCGCAGCAGATTTGTGATACACCCTGTCAGAGAAAAGTGTCCTTTATTCACAATGACACTTGTTCTCGCAGCTTTCCCAGTCTCCTCGGCACTGCCACTACGGCAGAGTCGGCAACGCTTCTTTTTAAAAATGAAAACATTTTGCAATGGAGCTTTCCAGGTAAAAGTAATGGCCGGCGCCGATTTCCCTGGCTCCACAAGCAAAGACTCGGGAGCCAAAAGCCAAGGCAGCCACTTCCAGCATCGTTTGGACATGATTCCTTAACCTGTCCTTGCAGACGCCCATGCCGAGCAGGTCTCTCCATTCAGCAAAGAAAGTAAATTCACAGACTGGGCTGGTACACTCTCAGCCCCCCAGTTCTTGAACCCAGCAGGGGCTCAGAAATATCCCACCTAATGATTTCAAAACACCAGTGTGATGTGATCTAAGGTTAAATCCAAAGCCACTTCCAGCTATGTTCCCCTTACTAAACAGGGTCATACTCTCATACCTCCTGTACCCACTGCGAGCTAAAACCGCGGGGAGGATCAGCGCCGCGCGTTTTGTTTTTACAACTGAGCAAAGGTGTTTACACGTGTTCCCAGCGGTTGGCGGAGAAGAGCAGGTGAACGGTGTGATCCTCCAAGTTCTTCTCCTTCAGCAGGTAGGAGCTGATCAGCTGCCCGATCTCCGTGGTTCGCTCTGGAAGATATAGGGGGACAAGGAGCAGACGCTGCCCTGAGCCGCTCTCACCAATGGGGCGTCTGTCTGTCACGGATGGGAGGTCACTCTGTCTGCAATGGGGGTTTGTTTGTCTGTCACATGTAGAACTTAGTCTGTCCAGAGTGGGGAGAGAGCCTGTGGGAAATGAGTCTGTCTGATGGTGGGGAAGGTCTGTCTGTCACAGGTGGGAGGGAGTTGGTCTGTCTGAGGACAGGGGTCCATCTGTCACAGGTTGGAGGGCTCCAGGGCTGGATGTACTGATAAGAACAAAAGTATTGTAACAAGACCAGACCTAATGTAACAAAACTAGACCTAAAGCAACAGAATATTTGTAGAGAAACAAGAGCTGCAGAGATTGGAACAGAGGCAAAGCAGAATGTTCCTGGTTTGCAAGCTCGGAAAGAGGGACGTTCCACTAGGTGAAGAAAGAGCTATGTGACTTTTGCTGTGCAGTAACACAGAACAACACACACGCCCAAGAAACCAGGTCAAGGAGCCAGCACGTGTCACCCAAGAGGCACCAGAGCGCGAAGGGACCCCATGTGAAGAGACTCAAATATCAAAACAGGACTTTCAACAAAGGGCGTGGTTATGGAAATAATCTGTGTTTAATGCATGAACTAAGCGGTTGAAATGAATGAAAGTGCAATTGGTATCTGTAATAAATACTGAGAAATGTGAATCACGTGTGCACTTGATTAGAGGGAAGATCCCCACTGCGTCCAACGTGCTGGATAAAAGCTCCGGCTTTTTAGCACTTTCAAAGCAGCGTCATGGAGTCTTTTTGCTGGTGAAACAGAGAAATAAACTTAACAGCAGAGTCAATTACACTGTTAAGCGTCATTCTTTATTTTATCAGCGTTTATCAGATGTTAGCTATAGCTGTTTAGTGTCTTACTTACAATACATCTGTTAATAATTAAACTAAGCACTCTGCTTCTAAACAATGTGTCACTTAATCTTCTGTCTCCCTCTTGGCATGCAGAAGGATCTAAAACTTGAAAAATATCCCCTCGTTTTGCAGGTGGTCAGAAAGCATTGACCATGTCGATTGGTTAATGATGGGTATGTCTTTTGTAACTTAATCACAGCATACGTTAATTTGGCAGCATCTCTTCACTGTCCGTACCTAAATCAACTTGTAAAGCAGCCTCGCAAAACCTGGAGCGAGAAACTTGTGCTGGTGGGAGTGGATAAACCGATGAACGCTGAAAGCAATTGCCTTAACCACAGTTTAAAAGCATACATTTGTGTCAATAAATTTTAAACTGTTGTGCAGGTGAACTTTGTGTTCCCAAAGTGAAGGTAATTTTCTTGTGGCTGGTAAACACTAAAGCATAAACAGATAAACAGTTTAACTTTTTAAATAAGCACTACCAGCTTAAACCAGGTTGTTATAAGGCTTGCAACACATTTAATTTGGCCTCAAAGCGCGTCCATCGAGCTTTACTATGTGACTGCCCACAGCAGCCCAGACTGTTTAGGGGCCCAAGTCACAAAAAGTTAAGCGAGGGGCAAAAAAAGAGCAACACGAAAACATAAGTTTTGTAGAGACGAGCGAGTGGGTTGCGAGGGAAAGGGCGCAGGGCAGGGGCGCAGACAACGCGGGTTTATGGGACGGCAGCTTCTCCTCAGCGATACCACAAGGCCCTCAGACGCGGCCCCGCACGGCCCGGCCCGGCCCGGCCGTTCCTCCCTGTCCCCCCGCGCCAGCCCCCGCGGGCAGCGGCACCCCGTACCCGGGAAGCGGAGGAGGTCGGCGCGGTGCCCCTGTGCCCGCAGTGCCTCCACCAGCCGCCGGCTCTGGGTGCTCTTCCCGGTCCGGTCCACCCCCTCCAGCACGATCAGCGCTCCCCGCCGGCCCGCCATTCCGCGCGCTGCGCCCACCCTGCCCCTTCCGCCGCCGCCCGGCCAATCCCAGCTAGCTCCCAGGGCCGCTCTAGGCAGCCGACGGACATGGAGGCGCTGAGGTTACTCCGTAAGGCGGGAAGCGAGGCTCCGCCCTCCGACGGGCACGCCCCCTCATGAATATTCAGCGGGAGCGTCCCCAGCGACCAATAGGCGCTGGGCGCGCTGTGAATATGGGATGAGGCCGGAGCCGCGGCGCTTGTAATGCGGGCCCGGCAGGCGGCGGGAAGCGGCGGCGGGAAGCGGGGCGCAAGATGGCGACCGCCATGTACCTGGAGCACTACCTGGACAGTGAGTGCGGGGCCGGGGCGGAGGGGCGGCGGGTGGCTGGGGGCGGGGGGGTAAACGGCGGACACGGCGGCGGCCGCGGCGGGGGCGGCGGCGGGAATTAGAGCTGCGCCACGGGCTGGCCGGGGGGGCGGTGCCGCGCTGCGTCATCAGCCGCCGCCGCGCTGCGTCATCGCTGTGCGCCGGGCGCGGAAGCCATGGCGGTGGGCACGGTGACACCGGCCCGGCCGCAGTGGCCCCTCCGGGCGGTCCCCGCGGTGACACCGGCCGGGTGGCGCCGGCCCCCGCCCCCGGGAGCACCATGCGCGGGGCTCCGCGCTTCCTGCCCCGCTGTGCGCGGTCACCGCGGGGCCCGAGCGTGTCCGTCCGTTGTCCCGGTGCCAGCGGGCGCTTTACGGTACGTTGAGCCAAACGCGCAGTCACTGCGGTTTCCCCGTGCGAGGAGCCGGGGCTGCGGGGGTGTCGGGGGGAGGACGAGCGGTGGAGCTGATGGATCTTTCCGTTCCAGGTATCGAGAACCTGCCGTGTGAGCTGCAGAGGAACTTCCAGCTGATGCGGGAGCTGGATCAGAGGACAGAAGGTGCGTTTGTTGGCCCGGGACAGGGTGACCGTGAGAACGAGCCCAGTTGAGCAGACGGAGTGGAGAGAAGCTGCTAAATTAATGCACACTGTGATTAAGTTACAAAACACGTACCCGTCATTAATCATTTGACACGAGATAAATGCTTTCTGACCACCTGCAAAACGAGGGGATGTTTCTCAAGTTTTAGATCCTTCTGCACGACAAAAGGGAGACAGAAGGTTAAGTGACACATTGTTTAGAAGCAGAGTGGTTACTTTATGTTTAACTAATAATTAATAGATGTATTGTAAGTGAGAAACTAAACAATTATAGCTAACATCATCAATTATTTCTTAGTATAAATGTATGTCAAAATTTTCAAAAATTGTAATGCATATGTAATAATTATGTGAATATAAGCAACGCAAGAGCATCCAGTGTTTGGAGCACTAATGGAGGATGATCCCCAGTGCTGATAAAATAAAGAATGCTGCTTAACAGTATAATTGACTCTGCTGTTAAGCTTATTTCTTTGTTTCAAGATACAAGGTACTGTTTATTTTAGAGCTGCCCAAGCCTGGATGCTGGAATAAAGTCAAACACACCAGATAGAAAAGTACCAGATGTTATTTACAAAACCATATCTTCCTCAGGAGACCCCTGAAGAACCAGTTGGTTGCACATTTGCATATTGGTTACATAATCATTTTAGCGTCTAATGAGTGACGTTCAGCTCAGGGACACTTTGTCCAACAGTCTCGAGATGTGTTAAAGCAAGACAGTGAATTGTGCAGCTCCAAAATGTCTAAAGCTGCAAGGTCAGCGGTGCCTGTAGCTCCTGATGAGGTGTTTGCAAGTGCCTCTTTGTCATGTGAGCAGACTGACCCAAAGCTGACAGGATTTACATACCTTTAGGTTAGCAATTGCTGACAGGATTTATTCATTTAGATGATAATGACGACATGTTGAGGGGTTGCTATTGTGAGTCTGACCAGACCCTCCACCTGAAGGATAAGGAGACATCTCCCCTGTACCGCTCTTCCCTTTCTTGACCTGAGCGCTCCGCAGCATTTCTTAATTTTCCAAGAGGACTCCAGCTCACAGAATTAGATTTCTTCCCAGCAGTTTTGTGTTAGTTTGTCGCCGTGTGATCACTGCACCCAATGGCCTCTTGGACAGCCTCACTTGCGCATATTTGCACACCTACTGAGCTGTAATTGCTGTGACTTGCAAGACCAAATCTTTTTCTTTTTTGAGGCTTATCTTGGTATCTGGTTGCACGTTAAAGACTTTCAATTTGAAGCATTAGAATGGTAAACAGCTGCACAGCAAATGTAACATTCTGCCTATGGGCAGAGGCTGAAGTTTGTGAACAAACTGTTTGTGGTCTGAACTTTGAGCTCCTCCTCTGAATTTAACTGTGAAACGCTTAAGAAATCAGAATCACACAAATGTTAAAGAGCGAATACGTTTGTTTCAATTTTTTTAAAGAAACGTAGATAGATGAAGGGATATGGGGAAGCCAGAAAAACTGTCAGGGAGGGTCTTGTAAGTACTGTGGAGAGGTAGAAGGAGAAAACGGTGCCTTTGGATGATGACTTTCTCACGTGTGCTTTTCAGATAAGAAAGCAGAAATTGACAGTCTCGCCGCAGAATACATTGAATCGGTGAAGAACATGTTGCCTGAGGAGCGAGTGGAACACCTGAAGAAAATCCAGAGCGCCTACAGCAAATGCAAGGAGTACAGCGATGATAAAGTGCAGCTGGCCATGCAGACCTACGAGATGGTGAGGATCACGGCCAGCGGGGCTTCTGTTAAAAAGGGGTTTGCTCTGGAATATCTGGCTGAAACAAAGTAGGGAGTTTGCAAGCTTATTGTTCTTACTGTTGCCCTCTCCAGGAAGCCTCCTCTTGTTTTCTGGGTTCTGTGTCAAGTAGGCTTAAATGACACAAGAGGGGAATTTTTCACGATGAGAACAATCAGGCATTGTAATAATCTCCCCAGGGAAGTGGTGGATTCCCCAATGTTGGTCGCGTTTAAGATTCAGATGGATAAGGCACTGGGCCAGCTCGTCTAAGCTGAGATTATGCCAGGAAAGGTTGGACCAGATGATCCTTGTGGGCCCTTCCAACCCGGAATTAAGTGATTCTATGATTTTGTGATCCTGCTTGGAGATATCTTGATCGCTCTGATATGTAATAATGTCAGCAAATTTACCCCACTCCCTCCTCCCCAGCGGCTCCCCGGTCACCCGGTGATTTATTTAGGGCTGCTCTTACCTGTAAGCAACATTTTTGAAGTAGAATTCTATATTGTGGAAGAGTTAAAGGAAATCTCTTCAATTTCCTTGGTTTCCAAGTGTCAGAGTGGCCCTGTCAGCTCCACCATTCTGGTTGTATGTTGGACACCAAACTTCCCTCAATAGACCTGGTGGGAGAATATCATTACTTTAAGATGCAGCTTTCCACTTTTCTTCTGCCCCTACTCCTTATGTCCATTTAGCTGTCCCTTGAACAACTTTTCTTTCTTTCTATTTTATCCATTTAACTGTACTTGGCGTGTTTCCTCCAGCTTCTAGAGATGCTTATTGCTATCAAATACTGCAGGAAGGGAAATTACTTCACAGGGATGGAGAAGCGTTCTAGATAACGGCTAATTTGAGGACCAGGTGCTGCAGAAACACAATCTGGGGGTGGCTTGAAATACCCTTGTTACTTCTCTCCTGAAAACTACGTTATTGTAGCCAGGATGGTACAAGGAACTTGCTGAGCGTGGATTTTTCTCAATATTGGAGTCAGCAGGAGCCTGTATTTATTACCAAATTTCTTTTAAGAGGATCCCAGTGAAAAGCCGGGAAAAACAGGCTGATCTCAACACTTTTTCATGGGCATTTTGAAAATTGCAAGGAGAAAAAAGTTATTTTTAATACTTCTCATCATCTTGTTTCATTCTGCGACCCGTGAGTCCGAGTTGCTTTGACTCTCCTTTGTGCCACCTCCTCCCCTTTTCCTTTGTCTGTAGAGGAACTGGATCCTTTTGTTTTGCCTGTTTTCCTCTGGCTTTTTCTGTTTTTCCTCTGTGCTGATTCCCTTTGCATCTCCCATTTCCCTTTGGTCCATAGTTTGCTCCCCCTTTCATGCCTTGCTCTGAAGTTGCATATTCCCGTTCGTGCCGATAAGGGCCAAGTCACCAGACCTTCCTGTTCTCATTTGAGGACTTTAATGTATTGTTTCCCAGTTGAGTTTGCGGTCTGCTCTTTGCACAGGTGGACAAGCACATCCGCCGGCTGGACGCCGACCTGGCGCGCTTCGAAGCGGATCTGAAAGATAAACTGGAAGGCAGCGACTTTGAAAACTCTGGATCTCGAAGCCTGAAAAGTGCGTAACTTTGAGGCGCTTGACAACCCTTCTGTGCGTATCGAACCAGAAAGGCCAAAATTTTCTGGAGGGAGAAAAGTTACACTATAGTGTCTTCTCTACTTGTTTTTAGTACTCTTCAAATATTTACAGCGGGCAGTAGATGAGGAGAATTGTAGCTGGTGTTCTTACAGCTCTGGAGTGTAACAGTTTTAGCTTCAGGCTTGAACTGTTACTGAGTCAGTTCTAAGCTCTTTTTGAGGAGAAGACTTCTTTTTTCGTCCTTTTGCCAGAATTTGATTGCTAATCAAACTAAAAAACAGCGGGAAGAGTTAGGAGTTAAAGGCACGGTACCATTAATTGTAATGTGTAGTGGAAATCTCGTGTGACAACAGTGAAATCCGAGCGTGGCGAACGCCAGCGCAGCTTTATGCCTTTGAACTGTGAGATAAGGGGTAAGGTCATGGATTAAAATAAGTTACGTTAGTTATTGAGTAGCCAATTGACTGGCTGAGCGTTTATAAGTGTACTGAGGTTTTAAAAGGAAATATTACAGCATGTCTAATCAAATACGACGCTATTTATATCGTGTGAAATGATACGCGCTCGTATTGTGCTGCAGTGATTTAATTGCCAAAATTGTGAACGCAAGAGTTTCTTGCTCTACTACTTGCCCGCTTGTGGCACAGAAATGCATTTCAGAATCAGCGTTTTGTATTCGCTTATGTATGAAATAAGGTTTTCAAAATGATAAACGCATCGAAGGCAAAACGTTTGGAGATGTTTCTGGTTTTCAAATTGGTTGAAATGATGGATTTTTTTTTTTCCCCTTTACAGAGGGACGGAGTCAGAAGGATAAAAGAAGCTCCCGCGGCAGAGGCAGGCGAGCGTCTGAGGAAGATACACCCAAGAAAAAGAAACTCAAAGGAGGGTAAGACAGACGCAGCCGCAGCTGCGGGGACTCGGCCTTGACACTTCATGAATTTTCCACAAGCTCATGTTACCCTATTTATGACTCAGGTCTGGCCGGTGAGCGGCCGTGGGAGTGTTGTGGTCTCACTCCCGTTTCATTAGCATCCTGCTTTGTTAATTAACTCCTTGCTCAGCACGAGGAAACTCAGCGTGCCTGGAATGCCCTCGGGCTTGGAAGGACAAGATCAGCCTCACTGCTCTTGGCAAGCTGGGGGAAAATAGCTTTGATTTTTGTCATGGGGCTATTTTTAACAGTTGCTTGTGGTCTTGATTGTAAAAAGTAACACTTATCCATCAAGAGAAAAACAGATGTCGTGTTGTTATCTAGAACTTTTGGAGAATTCTCGGGGTTGTTTTTAGGCAATCGTGTCTTTAGATAGGCTTGAATAATCTAATTTGGTTTTGTGAAGCAAGGAGCAAAGCATGTCTCCTCTGTAATACGATGTGTACTAAAGGGACACTGTCAATTCTGATGTTTGCAGGACGGGCAGAAAACTAAACTCAGTACATTCCTGTCAGAGCAGGCAGGTTCACTTGTACTGGATAACGAGATAATAATGTATATTAAAACAGATTAGGAGGTGGGGGATATTCTTCTGTGAAGAAGGAGAAGTGATCTGTAGGTTAATTTTGTTATTGTAGCCCTGGTGTCTGCAAATGATTCTCTTAATCCTTTATAGTCAAGCTCATGGTTTGGGTTTGATCCAACCTATCTTATTGTTTTAATTATTGGCTAATACGTGATAATGTGGTCTAAACTCTAATATAGAGTCATAGTGTTTTAGGGAAGATCTTGTTAAAGCCGCTTTTCCCGGGTGGGAGTTAGGTCTTGGGGACACGGTGTTGCCTGCGGGTGCCGAGTGTTTTGTCCTCAACCTTTTCCTCGTCCACAGGTCTGAGTTTGCTGACACCATCCTGTCGGTGCATCCCTCGGATGTCCTGGACATGCCGGTGGACCCCAACGAACCCACCTACTGCTTGTGTCACCAGGTGTCCTACGGAGAGATGATCGGCTGTGACAACCCAGACGTAAGCACTGGAGATGATTTTTTTCCAGGTGTTTGCTTCATCACAGCGCTGTGAAATCCTAGCGGGGGGGTTCACTCGATTAGATCGTACAAAGTGAACGTTTGTGAAACGCTGAGCATCTCCTCTGAGGGTTTTTCCTTTCTGTTTTGCAGTGCCCCATCGAGTGGTTCCACTTTGCCTGTGTGGACCTCACCACCAAGCCAAAAGGGAAGTGGTGAGTATCACAAAATATGGCTTTCTGATTTTTATCCAGCTAAATTATCCCTCAAAAATCGCAAAACCCCATTGTGACCCTTCCTGACAGAGAAGCTTTGCTCTTGTCCTCAGGGGGTTTGTATCCTCTACGGTTTGGGATTGCGTCTGTGCAAAGGTAGAAGGTACAAGATATTTTTCCTAATATCTCCTTCCACGAGAGCCTTTAGATTCTAGTGGGAGCAAAACAAGGACCTGGGCGTATGCAAAATTGTGTGATAAACAGCAGGTTTCAATGTGAGGCTTGTGTGCATGTGTATGTGATCCAGCTCAGGTCTGATGTGTTACCACATTTTGCCGCTTCTGGAAGCAGAGTTTGAAGCCTGCTCTAGGTTCTATTTATGTGCTCATCTTGGAAAGAACTGTAGGCTTGTTCTGTATTTAGTTTCTATTTAATGGGCTTCTCTTGTCTAATTAACAAGGTGCCCATCAGAAGCAGGCTTAAGTCAGGGTTAGAGGAAGGAATAAGTCAGAGGAACGTGTTTATTTTCATTTGCCCATTGAGGAAGCTTGTGTGGCAAACTTGGAGGGGTTACTTGGAGTAACTTTCTTTTTACTTGGAGCAACTCGTAGGAGAAGGAAATCAAGTGAATCACAAGCCCTCCCAGTGGTGTCACTTCTACCCACCCGAGCTGCTGCGGTTCCCTTTGTCCATTTGTTCCAGCAATGTCCTGGAAATTGGTGCATTTACTTGAATGGGCTGCTTTTAGACCACCCTCCCACCCGCTCGTTCCCAAATAATAAAAAGGTTTTGGGCTATGTGTCGTTAACTTCAGGAACTAATCACTGCCTCTCTTTCCATGTAGGTTTTGTCCTCGTTGTGTTCAGGAAAGAAAGAAAAAGAAGTAAGGAGTAGAGGGGAATGTGTCCTCCGAGGCAAGAAGAATTTAATATATTCCTGCACTCATGTTGCAATATTATCTTTGATTATTTGTTTGTTTTTCTTTCTAACCTACCCTTCTTTTTCTGGTATGATATTTAATTATCCACTGGCCAGTTGTTATTCCCGTCCTGTCATAAGAAAATGACTTGGGGAGAGAGTCCGAAATCCCTTTGCCACGGGGGCTTTATTTGTGTCGCGCTTGCCCAGCACTGAAATCGCCGTTACTATGAAGTGCCTGTGGTCTCCACTAGTTCATCGGAGTCTGTGAAACCACGTTGCAGGAGAAGGAAATACCCATGTCTTCATGGAAATTGCTTAATGTGGAGCTTGGTGTGGTAGGGAAGAAGGGGTTTTCTCCAGAGCAGCCTACACAGAAGACGTTGGCTCCATATTTAGGTGTGAGGTTGATTTGTTGTGCCGTTTTTTAGCACAGAAAGGAACGGGAAAGCTGGTGACCTGTTCCCAGTGTCCGTTTCCTCGAAGCCAAGCACTGACAGGGCAGCGATGGGATAGAGCTGTGATCGCATCTTTTCTTTTTGGGGAATTTCTTCTGTCTACCTCTGCACTGCCTTTATTTTACTTGATCTTGTGCCCCCTACACACAAACCTGAACAGAAGCAAACTGTTTGACTTTACACCCGCTTCTAGAAAAGGTTGGTCTCTTTGGGGAGAAAACCTTTACATAGCAAAGGAGTTGTCCTGCAGCATTTATTCGTAACAGTTGAGAGCGTGTTACCTTTCCTGGCTGTTTCCATTTCTCTGAAGATCCTTTAAGTCCCTTACTGTGAAGATGAAACCTACAGTATTCTTAGAAGGTCGGATTTATTCATAAAATAAGATGAAGGCCTGTTTTTTTTCTTATTTGCCTGCGTGGCACTTGGGAGAAAAGTTTTTAAGAGAAGAACTTGAGGATGTGTGGGGGGTTGAACAGGAATGTTTGCAAACTACCCCTTGTCTCTTCTGTTTTTTAGAATGGGGGTCCATTTGCATCTTGTTGATCTCTTTAAGCTGCCTTTCAGGTTCTGAATGTGAATCTTTGCTGTCACCACAGGGGAAGGAAGAGAAGGAAATCAGGAGTAGGAAAACACAAGTTTTTCTGTTTTTTCCTTCTTATGAGTTATAGAGGAGGCAGAAATTGATGGAAGACTAGAGATCACTCTTGTCTTCATGTATATCCCCTCTATTATGGGGCTTATCCCCCTACTGTAAAAGATGTTGCAGGGATAGGTGGTTTTTCTGGTGGAAAGGGAAAATAAAACAGCCCCAATGCAACTACCCATGCAGCAGCATGGCCCAGGGTCTGTGAATTTGGCCTTTTGGGTAAAGAAGGAAAACAAAAAAACCACTTCTAGTCAGATTCTGGCACCTGTTTCCAAAAGAAAAAAAGACATTTTTCCCTGACATTTCACTGACCTCTCACTTGTGTTTTGTGACTGAAGAAAGTAGAAGGTGGTTCTCGCCAATTTTCCTTCCCTGCTCCGCTCTGTCGGGCTTTGCAGATGCTGCAAGTCAGGACTGACAGAAGAAACCTCTCGATACTGAGACAGCTTCCCTGTGGACATTGTGATTTATTGCATCTGCTGTGGGAAAAACCCAAGTTTCTAGGGTCCTTCCATTTAAAGTGCGATGCTACGTGTTGTATATGAATTTCTGTAGGTGTCTCTGCAGGACAATGCGCATTTGTCGCTGTTGCCATTGCGATGGCACAGGGAAAGCACACAGACAAATAATGCATCCTGGAGACTAGAGTTGATGCCATTTGGGTTTTATTTTCAGAAAGGTGCTTCACTAGGAAGTAGCGTGAGGTACAACATCCTCTTCTTTAAGACTTTATGGTGTCAGCATCTGACATCTCGTACCAGCAATAAACCGTCCCACTGGGAACGCACCAGCACGGGGCTCTGAGAGGCTCCTTGGCCGCTCATGCCTGGCTTTAGAGATATTTCCTTTTTTAAAACCCTTATTGACAGAAATACCATTGGGCCTTCATTTTTGCCTATGAAAGGATTTAAATCTTTCTCCTGAATTTTGAATGTACAGTGTTAGCTATGCTTTTCTGGAGAAGGGTGAATGAGACTGTGATACATAAAGGAATGTTCTGCTAAAGACTGTCAAAACCCCCAAATCCCCACGGGGTTCAGCTTTATCCCAGCTCATCCAAACTGGAGGTGAAATGCCTTTAACTCAATCGTTCTATTTTTTTAAAGGAATTAGATCCGTGTTCCCTTTGTAAATGGAAAATAAATCTTTTTATTAAAAGGAATGTAAAGTTAAGAAAAAAAAAAGTATATCTGTATTTTTGAATCATGTGATAATGGATATATTGTTATAAATAAAGTATTTTTGGGAACTTCAGATGTGCGAGTGCGTGTTGCGGGCGGGCCTCCACGGGGCTGGGGGGCGCTGCTACACTGTGGGGCTGCGCGCATGCGCCTTGTGCGCGCTCAGGGCAGCGGCGCTGCCCTGGGCCTGGCAGAGCTAGCGCTGCCGGGCTGCGCGCATGCGCCCTGTGCGTGCTGAGGGCGGCGGCGCTGCCCTGGGCCTGGCAGAGCCAGCGTGTCCTGAGGCGGAACGGGTCCCGAGTCCGCACGCAGGCGCCCATGGGGGTTTCGTCCGCCGCCCCCCGCCCCGCCTGGCGCCGCTGGGCCTCGCTCAGCTGCCTGAGGAGCAGCCCCGGGTGGGTCCCGCCTTGTGCTCCGGTGCCGCCTCAGCAGGGGAACCGTGTGCCCGCGTTGGGGGTTTGCAGCCCGTGGGCCGCGGGGTTCCGCGCCCTGAGGGGCTTCCACGCAGCGCCCCGCAGCCGCCGGGAGGTCGCGCTGACCAGCGAGCGGTTCGGGGTGCGGCGGCTGCCGTTCACCACGGTGGGCGACCGAGACGTGGCCTTTTTCGAGCGAGTCTTGCCGGGCAGGGTCGTCACGGACCCGGAGGAGCTGAAGCCCTTCAATGTGGACTGGCTGCGGTCGGTGCGGGGTGAGTGGGTGAGCAAAACCTCCGCTCGGCTTCCGTTAAGGTACCGGAATGAGAAGTCTGCCGGAGAAAAAGCTCTCTTGGAACAGAGAAAAAAACTTATCACCAGAGTCAAATACACCGTTAAACGTCATTCTTTATTTTATCAGCGCTGGGGATCATCCTCCATTAGTGCTCCAAACACTGGATGCTCTTGCGTTGCTTATCTTCACATTATTGCATATTCATTACAATTTTTGAAAATTTTGATATAATACATCGATACTAAGGAATAATTGATTATGTTAGTTAAAATTGTTTAGTTTCTTACTGACAATAGAACTATTAATTATTAGCTAATATAAACTAAGCACTTTAAACAATGTTATTACTTAATCTTCTATCTCCCTCGTGTTGTGCAGAAGGATCTTAAACTTGAGAAATATCCCCTCGTTTTACTGGTCAGAAAGCATTTATGTCAATGGGTTAATGATGAGTATGCGTTTTGTAACTTAATCACAATACACATTAATTGGGCAGCTTCTCTTCACTGTTTATAGCAGGCCATGTCCTTACAGACCACGTCCCTACAGACCAGGCAAAATGAGCTTTCCCCGTAGAAAATATTCCCTTGAGAATTCCTTTCTGGTAATCTTTCAGACTTCTCTTTTTAAATAAATAAATAATTTTGAGCCTTGTTAGTTTATCGTAAGCATTGTGAATTTTCTGTTGCTTTTCTCAAAGATTCCATGAGAATATAACACAGTTGCCATTGCTCCCACTGGCAGCCAAGTCTACATACACAGACGAGGCTTTTCCGGCGCTTAAAGGGAAAACCTGCTGCTGAAAATGTTTTGAAAGTGGTCAAAATGACTCTGCCTCACAATGGAGGGAACATGCAATATACTAATTTAGACTTTTCGCAGTCCTACTGAAATCAGTTGCTTCCAGCAATGCAAAACTCAGCATGTAATTACACCTAAAGGTAGAATTTCATACAGACTTGTTCTTTATGCCCATCTTGATATCTGTTATCCAATTCTGTTACAATTTGTCCACCACATTTTATAACGTCAGATGATTCATCGCCTTCTGTCTCTGAAATCTAAGCCTTCAGTAATTTTCTGTCACAACAGAATTTCTCTTCTATATTTATCTTCAAGAAACAAATAAACAAAAAACCACAAAATTACTTTTGGCTGAACTTCTTAATATGACCATCTGTGTAATTACTAAGACTCTTACTGAACCAGCAACTTGCAAATTATTAACTGGATTCTGCTCCTTGTATCATTGGGAGTCCTGACAGTGACCTCAATGGAAGCAGCAAAGACCGTTATTGTTGGATAACTTGAAGTTCTAGTGAGAACTGACATTGGTATCTTGACAACAGCTTGTTCCTTTTTAACTTAGATTCTCTTAATTGGCTTGACTTTGATTCTGGAGAGAGCGTTGTTATTTCAGATGTTATGCCTTGCCACCTTTTTCTTTCCAGCCTCTTTAGAGCCCACAACTCGCCCTGATTGTCCCTTGTTTTCCTTGCAGGGTGTAGCCAGCTGATGTTGAAGCCGCAGACAACAGCGGAGGTGTCTCAAATCCTCAGGTAACATGAAACTTTCCCTCTGGGCTTTGTGCTGAGGAAACTCAGGTTTATTCCAGGAGGCTCCACATCTGGAGGTTCAGGCACTGATTGCTCAGGCATTGGAGTCGCTGAAGTTGTTGTCTTGGCTGCGTGTCTTGTGGTTGAGCTCTGGTGGCTTCAGCTCTCCCTTTTGCACTTTATAACCATTGTACTCCTGGTGTTTCCTCAAGTACCAATTGTTCCAGCTGCTCCCAGGACAAGAGATGCTGCACACTGTTGCTACTCCGGGGGTATGCATGTGTTGGTGGGTAGGCAGTGTTGCTTGTCTGTACTGACACAGAGAACTATCACCCCAGTTCCAGCAGGACAGGGAACTGCTGGAGAGAGTCCAGCGCAGCCACCAAGATGCTGAAGGGAGTGGAGCATCTCCCGTGTGAGGAAAGGCTGAGGGAGCTGGGGCTCTGGAGCTGGACAAGAGGAGACTGAGGGGGGACTCATTCATGGGGATCAAGATGGAAAGGGGGAGTGTCAGGAGGATGGAGCCAGGCTCTTCTAGGTGACAACTAGTGACAGAACAAGGGGTAATGAGTACAAACTGGAACACAGGAGGTTCCCCTTAAATTTGAGAAGCAACTTGTTGGGGGTGAGGGTGGCAGAGCCTGGCCCAGGCTGCCCAGGGAGATTGTGGAGTCTCCTTCTCTGCAGACATTCCAACCCGCCTGGACACCTTCCTGTGTAACCTCATCTGGGTGTTCCTGCTCCATGGGGGGATTGCACTGGATGAGCTTTCCAGGTCCCTTCCAGTCCCTGACATTCTGGGCTTCTATGACCGTGTGTGAGTTTGGGATGGATGTGCCGGTTGGGGCTCTGCAGGGACACGGCACCGGGGAGGTGAAGCAGCTGAGCTGTGGGTGCACATGCTTCTTGCCTACAGGGCGTTAATTTCTTGAGGGGAGGAGGAGGGCAGTAATGTCTTAAACCTGATGGACTGCTGCTGGAGGTGATGTCTCAGAACCTACAGAGGACATTGGGCTGTTGACAGACTGCTGCGCACACAGCGTACGTGTGACAGGGAGCTGGGCTTTCCAAGCAGGAGCTGTGTGGCAGATCTATCAATATGCATGGGCATAACCCCAAGTGTTCGTTCCTCTGCTCAGCACTGGGTGAGTTGAGTGAGGAGTCATGCTTTCTCACTTTTGCAGTGAAACTGCCCCTTTGTATCAATCTTTAGGCTAAACACTGCTTCATTTTAAGGAGCGTTTGGCACTCTCACCTTCACAGGGAGGTGGAACTCTTCGGATAGACTGGGTTATACATAAGGCTTGAGAAACCTTTTTCCTTCCAGGTACTGCTATGAGAGGAACCTGGCAGTGAACCCCCAGGGGGGGAACACTGGTCTTGTTGGGGGCAGCGTTCCCGTCTTCGATGAGATCATTCTCTCCACTGCTCTCATGAACCGGATCATCAGCTTTGACAAGGTGTCTGGTAAATATTATAGAGACATGAGGCACGGAAACGAGCCCCAGGCCGTAACTCAGCTCTTTTCCTGGGAGACGATAACTGCAGGATCAGCAAGGTTCAGTACAGCGGCGTCACAAGGGTCAGAGGTTTGTTTCACTCAGGCTCCTGCAGCTGGTGTAATCCTTAGGTTATAACAGTAGCAGATGTAAAAATATGTCTGGTGGCAGGAGGAAGAAGGAGAGAAGAGAAACATGGACATGCTATGAGCTCTTCATAAATCTCCATGAGACACCCAGCAGGTGGAGCAGGATGACAGTGCTGAAGAGGGCATGTGGTAGCTGCACTAGCAGAGGGAAGGGAGGGATGGGAAAAACTTAGAGGTCGTTTGGATTTCAAGAGTTAGAAACCAGGTTTGGGTATTTCAGTTCTTCAAACAGAGAGAGAAAAACAGGCAGAGATGTACTTAATGTCACTGTTTTTTACCAGTTGTGGATGACTAGATGGCAAAGCTTCCCTAGACCTGAGGAGGGGCAGGACGATGCCCTGTAGCACACACAGTCTGCTCGTGTGTTTAATTCAATCCCAAAAAGTTTTGGAGGAAGAGGCGGTTGCCTTTGCTTGTACTTATCCCTCCTCTTGAGGAGGCACCTTCTCCTTGGGCACTGGGTTGTAGCGGGAGGTTTCTGTTTCAGGAATCCTGGTGTGCCAGGCTGGTTGCATCTTGGAGAAACTCAACGAGTATGTGGAGGAGCAGGGGTTCGTCATGCCGCTCGACTTGGGAGCCAAAGGCAGCTGTCACGTCGGTGGGAACGTGGCCACAAATGCCGGTGGCTTGCGGCTCTTGAGATACGGCTCTCTGCGGGGGACGGTGCTGGGCCTGGAAGTGGTAAGGCGAGTACCTGGCAGTTCACTTCTGCATTTAAACCTCCGCTTCTTACTGTTTTCTGCTGTTCCAGCCCTTAGCTATCCATTATGCAGACAAGTTCCTCTCCAGGCTGAAGAGATGCTGCCAAATTAATGTACACTGTGGTAAAGTTACAAAAGACATACCCATCATTAACCAGTTGACATAGTCAATGTTTTCTGACCACCTGCAAAATGAGGGGATATTTCTCAAGTTTTAGATCCTTCTGCATGACAAAAGGGAGACAGAAGGTTAAGTGACACATTGTTTAGAAGCAGAGTGCTTAGCTTATATTTAATAATTAATAGATGTATTCTAAGAAAGAAACTAAGCAATTATAACTAACATCCTCAACTATTTCGTAGTATAGATGTAGGTCAAAATTTTCAAAAACTGTAACGCATATGTAGTAATTACGTGAATATAAGCAGCACAAGAGCATCCAGTGTTTGGAGCACTTATGGAGGATGGTACCGAGAGCTCCCCAGCGCTGATAAAATAAAGAACGACACTTAACAGTATAATTGACTCTGCTATTAAGTTTATTTCTTCATTTCAAGGCTCCCACTCTTTAATTGTGTATTGTATGGCTCTTTTGAGAAGGGTCAACACGTGTCTTCGTGCATGAGGCATCTGTTATTGCTGCTGCAGCTTCTGTCAGCTTAGTGACAGAGGTGCCACAAGGTGGTTTGCTAATCCAGAGAAGTGAGAAGCAGGCGGCGAGAGATGTGGGGATTCCGAGTCACCTGCATGACGCTGGTTCCTCTGTGGAGCCGCGAGTCTCTGCTAAATCCGTCCTGCAGCGTCTCTTCTCGTGGCTGCTCGCTCGACTTCTAACAGAGCCGTCCAGTTTGGGTTCGGCTGCTGGTTTTCTCGTTCCTCAGCCCTGCAGGCCCGTGCCTCTGTGTGCAAGGGCTGGGATCAGAGGTTCTGAAAGATTTCGGGGTTTGGGAGTAGAGAACTGATAGGAAATAAATTGGGCAGGTAACAAAAGCCTGGTTTGTTTTTATTATGTAGAGCTTTTATCTCCTAGGTGTCGCAGTTGAGACAGACAAACAACATAGACCGAGTTCTTAAGTACAAACAGCAGTCTCCATTTATTTCCACAAACACCTTTTTGTATAGTCTTTACCAGTTCACGTGTCTTTTTGCTGTTGGTTACAGGCTGCAATAGTAACATATCATTGGCTAATTTTGCTAATGTCAGTGTTACTCTTTTACTCCCTTCTCTCTCATGGATACACCTTAATATCTCCAGATACTCCTTTACTCCCATCTTTCTCATGAGTAGGCCTTAATATCTAAAAGGCTAATTTCTGTTCCCATGCCCTCTGTCATGGGATCCACGGACTCGCTGTAGTTTCCCACACCCAGCTTAATCACTCTAGTGTCAAAACAGCCTTTGATAACATGTCGTAGAGACATTCAGCCTTGATTTAAGTCACAAGTTGTGAGGGCTTACTCCATTCTGCTTAACTCTTCACTGTTTCAAATAGTGTTCCCTGTTCCTGTTGAGTAACAGGAGCTGGGGCTGCAAAGAGCAGCTGAACTTCCCCACTGGTGAGAAATACAGAGCGAACTTCTGTTGTCACTTGTCCTGCTGGGACATGTGCAAACAGCACCGTACAAAAAAGTAATAAAGCAGAAAAGTTTTGGGCAAGACTCAGGAAGGATGTGGAGGGGAGGAAGAGCTGGGAATGGAGGAATGGTGATGAGAGCGTGGGAATGGGCTACGGCTTTGCCTCAGCGTGGTGGCAGCCCGCAGATCTCTCTGTCGGTGCTCTGACCGGGTGTCTGTGTTCCCACAGGTGCTGGCTGATGGCTCAGCTCTGGACTGCCTGGCGTCCCTGCGCAAAGATAACACTGGCTACGACCTGAAGCAGCTTTTCATCGGCTCTGAGGGGACTTTGGGGGTTATCACTGCTGTCTCCATACTCTGTCCTCAGAAACCGAAGGCTGTCAATCTGGCATTCCTAGGTAGGAGCTGATATTAATATTCTCACACCTCAATTCAAAGGCTGGGAAGGGTATAGGGATGGAGAGAAGAGAGCGCTGATCTGCTTCAGCATCACTACCAGCATCAGCTGGTAATAACCCCAGAATCCCAGAATGCTGGGGACTAGAAGGGACCTGGAAAGCTCATCCAGTGCAATCCCCCCATGGAGCAGGAACACCCAGATGAGGTTACACAGGAAGGTGTCCAGGCAGGTTGGAATGTCTGCAGAGAAGGAGACTCCACAACCTCCCTCGGCAGCCTGGGCCAGGCTCTGCCACCCTCACTCCCAACAAGTTTCTTCTCATATTTAAATGGAACCTCCTGTGTTCCAGTTTATAACCATAATACAGTGTTAATATGTTAAAGTACATGTGCAGATATTTTATATCTGTGGTGTAAATGTGCAGAACACCTGCCAGGGCAGGTTGCTCTGCAAGGGAAGGGGAGCTAGGGTTGTTGGGATGAAGGGGCAGGTGAGGACATGAGGGCCTGGTCTGCTGGTGCCCGGTGAGGCAAGGGGACATGTCTGGGGACAGCGCGCTTTTTAACAGAGTTGTTTGTGGGGAGCTTTCCTGAACCTGTTTTATTTCTTTCTCAAAAGCCTCCAAGGCTAGCAAGGACTTCTCAGTTTGCTCATATTAGATGTGGCCTTGAGAGCAGGAGCCAAACTCTGAGGAGGGGACAAGTAGACTCCAGGTGCTGACAGACCTGTGGAATATGTGCAGGGGAGCCCAGAATTTGCCTGGACCCTCAAAGTGGCCTTTAAATTTCTCGTAGATTGCTGAGAACAGAGGGTGGGACAGACGTTTTGGTATGAAGTGTCTCAGAGTGTTCAAGAGGCCCTTGCCACAGCAAAGAGTAATTGCTATATCCTCCTGCTCTTCTGGTCTGAAACCTTTCCCAGCTCAAACCATGACAGGAGCTGCTGATCTAAACCCACGCAGGACAGCAATTTACATTTTCTAGAGATGGGAAAGATGACTTGAATCCTGACAGACTTTTTAAAACTTTCTACAAGGTTATAGTGGGGATTTTTTTTCCTGACTCCTCTCTGTGTTCTGTCTGAAGGGTGTCAGAGTTTTGCGAAGGTCCTGGAAACATTTACAACCTGCAGAGCCATGCTGGGCGAGATCCTGTCTGCCTATGAGTTCATGGATGAGAAGTGCATGGAACTGGTTGAGAGACACCTCAAGCTGTCCAGCCCAGTGACAGGTACCAGTGTCATTTGTGCTGGAGGGAAGAGGATTTATGCCGCTTGGGGATTTTTAGCCTAGTTTTATAGATACATATATATGTGACAGTGAGTGTGTGGGCATCCCTCATAACTGGAGTGAGTTGAGAGAAGGGAACGGAGCTGGTGAGGGGCTGGAGCACAAGTGTGATGGGAGCGGCTGAGGGACCTGGGGGGTTCAGCTGGAGAACAGGAGCTGAGGGGAGACCTTCTGATCTCTGAACTGCCTGAAAGGAGCTTGGAGCCAGGGGGATCGGGCTCTGCTCCCCAGGAACAAGCGCCAGGAGCAGAGGAAACGGCCTCAAGTTGCGCCAGGGGAGGCTGAGGTTGGATGTGGGGAACAATTTCTTCCCCAAAGGGCTGTGGGGCATTGGAACAGGCTGCCCAGGGCAGTGCTGGAGTCACCATCGCTGGAGGGTTGGACAGACGGACATGAGGTTCTCAGGACATGGGGCAGTGCCAGGGGGCGGTTATGGTTGGACTCTATCTTGAGGGGCTTTTCCAACCAAAATGATTGTATGGTTCTGTAATTTTTGTACCCAGTATTCAATTACAAAAGCACGTTTGGTGAAAGCCTCTCTAAACATTGTGCTTCTCCTTGTTCTCAGAAAACTGCTAGTTTTCTGAAAAGTGGTGGCGAGGTAAAGGATAGAATATGTACATACAGTGCCCTACAGATGAAGGACTGTCACCAAGCTGCCTTTCCGCCTGGCACCAGGGAGATCTGGGCAGTAGAACAACCTTGTGAAATGTGCCAAGCTGGGGAAAAGCTCCAGAACCGCTGCTAAATTCCTGTGCTTTTACCCCAGAGCATCTGCTTATTCTGTTCTCCCTCACTTTTAGGCAGCCCTTTTTATGTTTTAATTGAAACTTCAGGCTCCAACTCGACCCATGATGAAGAAAAATTGAACAATTTCCTAGAACAGGCCATGTCCTCTGGCTTGGCCACTGATGGAACTGTGGCAACGGATGATAAGAAAATAAAGGCAAGTCATTTTTTCCTCTTACATAAATGTCTTTGACAGGATTCTCTACTTGGATTTGTATTTTTAATAGGGAGATGTTCACACTGATGTTTGCTATAAATGTCCCCAAGTGATGTGGTAGCTTATTTGGTGTATGCAGACATGAAGAGAGAATATTTACCAGTGCGGACTCTTCCCAGAAGGCTTGAGTATTTGGGGTTTCAGCGGAAAAGAGCACAATAATGAATTACATCTTTCAGTAGTTGCTGGGGTAGGACCCAGACTGCCTGAAAACCATGGAAACCAGAAGCTGAGTTGTCAGTGAGGGCAGGAGTGAGCAAAGTTCAGTGTGTTAGAGCCGGAGACTGTGGCCCCAGGGAGCAGGAGGGACACGTGGTGTCTCAGTGAGGGCGAGAGGTTTGTGTCTGCCCAGTGAGCATGAGTATTTTACTCTGACCCGTGTTTCTTCCAGCCCCGGTTCCCAAACCAACCCTTGCAGTTGAGTAGAGGAGCCACATCCCTCTTTCTTGGGAAACTCAGAACAGCTTTGGGCAGGCTGCTGCATCACTTAACCGTACAGTGCTGCCAACAAAGCGTTATTACTGCATTCCAAGAGGCAGAGGGTAGCAAGCGAAATCAAAAGTTGATGTTTTATGCAAAAAAATCGAGGCTCTTTTTCCTTCCATGCCACAAAGTGTGGAACCCAACAGGTACTGGGTTTATTTGGATTTCTTTGATTCACCAGGTGCTGTGGAGCCTGCGGGAGAGGATCACAGAGGCTCTCACTCATGACGGCTATGTCTACAAATACGACATCTCCCTCCCCGTGGGGAAGCTGTATGATCTCGTGACGGACACGAGGGCTCGGCTGGGCCCGAGGGCCAAAAACGTGGTGGGCTACGGCCACTTGGGTAAGCGCAGGTGCTGGGAAAGGAGGTGGTTGGTGTTTTGCGCTCCAGGTTTTGCTGTGCAACTTCCTGGTAGTTTCAAAGGTTGTTTTTAGGTTAGCAATAGGCATGTATAGGCGAGAGCTGTCAGAAGAGGAGGATGCATAAGGGTCTTCATGTTTGAATTTCATGCTTTCAGACTGTATTCCATATGTTAGTGGCAGGTTTTCTGGCTGCTGAACTGGTTATTTGTATCTTCTTGCTCTATACTTTCTGTTTGAGTATGTAGGTTGTTTAATTGGAAGATCAATTTGATTGATGTACTTAGATACATTTGGTAGATAAACACTTTCTTGGCAAAAGTGATTAGTTGTATTGGAAATTGATTTTGTCTGAGCCATTAACCCTCCAGAAGAGAGTGAAAAAGGCAACGTGCAGGAAGGGCGGTACATTTGTCAGAATGCTCTGAAACTAATTTGGTTTTACAAGCAGGTAAATTGGGAGCTTGGCAGAGCTGTTGTGTTAAAAAAATAACAAAAAAAAACAACAAACCAAACCAAAACCAAAACACACAGACCATTCTTCAGCACGCTCTATTTGAGATGGTAAGTCTGCATAACAAAGGCTGCCTCTGGTAGCTCTTGGGGATTAAGCTGGGTACTGTCATGGCTTGCTGGGATTCAGGAAGAGGTTCTGGAGGGAGAATGAATGAGTTGTGTTTATCTTTGTGTATTTTGGCTTCCAAATACCCAGCAACCATGTGCTTAATCAAATACCGTCACGCACAAGGGGCAGGAGGAGAAAATGTTCTGTTTGCTTTGTTTTGGTTGACACAGTGCCAAAGTGCATTCGGAACATCGCACTGACATAATAGGAAGAAAGCGATGAAGGGCCCTATTACACTCTAATGGTCATTATGAAGTACCATTGGGCAAGTCTTTGGGTTGTCATCTCCATAGCGGGTCAGTAATTAATGCAGCACAGTTGTTTGAATTTTAAAATCACAGAGGCTGATGTTTGTAGAAGGACAGTGAACTTGTCCTTTTTCGCACAGTTTGGCGACCAACAAAGGCACCATTGTTTGTGTGGAGGAGGCAGCAATGAGGCCCCATTGCAGGGCCACTGAGATGTTCTTCCAGACCCACCTCTGCAATGTTTACTTCCAGGAGACGGAAACTTGCACTTGAACATCACAGCGGAGTCCTACAGCCATTCCCTGCTGGAGGCCATTGAGCCCTTTGTCTACGAGTGGACCGCGAGGTGCAATGGCAGCATCAGCGCGGAGCACGGGCTGGGCTTCAAGAAGAAGCAGTTCATTGGGTACAGCAAAGCCAAGGAGGCGGTTTTACTAATGCAGCGTTTCAAAGCCATGCTGGACCCCAAGGGGATCCTCAATCCCTACAAGATGCTGCCCTCTGGTTCCTGAGAGCGACGCGAGCAGACACCGTCACACGAGGACCGCGTCTCCGGCTCCGTAACTGCACTTTAGCTGTGAACAAACTGGTGGATTGAGCACGTGGAGCGCTCCTTGTTTTATTTCTTTAGTGTGATGGAACAAGTAAAGGAACATGGTTTCTCCTCTCAGGGGTGCCCGCTCTTTCTGAAGAACACGTTACTGGTTTTGACTGGGTTTCTTATTTAATCTGAATGCTGCAACCAAGCACGCAGATATTGTGTGTGGGTATTCGCCTTAGTTTGCTCTGATTTATTAGTGAAGTGGCACCAGCCAGGGTGTCAGCAGCATTTTCTCACATGGGGTGTGCAGGTGAAGCATCAGGGGCACAGGAGAACAACCTGTGGATGCTACACTCCCATCTCCCAGTAGAAATGCTGCTCTTCTTCACTTGTTTTGGTCTAATATGCTTGTCCAAAAGCCCACGACAGCATGAGGTGGTGGCCTCTTCAGTGATGCCACCTGCGTCCTGTCCCCAGCAGACATCAGCGTTGTCCCACTTGTGTGTTTGCTGTCTGGAGATGGAGAAGAGAGGGTGCCCAGAGCTGTAACTTCTGGGTGGGATGAGCTGGAGAGGAAACACCAGAGGCAGGCTGAGGAGGAACACCCAGGACGTCTCTCTGGCAGGGTCAGGCTTCGGGCGTGCCAAGATTTCGCGCTTCCTCGTCTTCCCGTCTGTCCTTGACAGCAAGTCCCAATTTGCTCTCCCAAAGGGCGAGAGCCATTATGTGAATGATTTACTGGAAGAGGTTGTCCCTCCCAACCAATAAACTAGATGAGGCCGGGCAGAGACAAGGACAGGGATGCTGAAATTGCCCAGAGTTTTCTCTGCACTGTGCACATGGTGCGTTAAGGCAAAAGAGACTTCTGTACATACCGGTTCTTATTTATTTTCCCAAAGTGCCCCCTTACCATGGTGTTTCAGCCTGGCAGAGGTGGTTCCAAGGCTCCCTGGTCAGTGGTCAGACTGGTGTCCATGTCCTGCACCCTGCTCGTGTTGGTGAGGCCAAAAATAAAGGGTTTACTCAAGCAGGAGGGTGAGAGAAAGAAGATGGGGACACACGGGAACGGGTCAGAGCCAAGCCGGGGTGGTCTGTGCCGAGAGGGTGTCAGACACTGAACAGGCTTCTAGAGAGGGGGTTGGTGCCCTAAACCTGTCAGACAACAAATTATTTTGACTTTTGGTCAGTGAGAAGTGGTCAGGCCATCAGTTGGACTAGAGATCATTGTAAGTCCCTTCCAACTGAAATATTCCATTCTAAGATGGGGGGTTTTTTTGTTCTTTGGTTGTTTTGGGGTTTCTTTTCTACAATGTGTTTTGAGGAGGGGTTGTAGTTTACAGGCTGGTGTACAAAACCACATTGTCACCCTTCCGTTAGCACAGGGCAGGCCAAGCCATCTGCTGGTGACTCACTTGGTCTGCTCAGTGTTTGCTCATCACATCCGTGTTTACTGACGCGTTGCTCTCGTCACCCTGGCTCCATCAGGTCCAAGTGAAGCAGGTGACTGGGAAAAGCCCAGGGATTTGACAAAGGTAAATCCTGACACAGACCTGACAAAATACCCACAAAATTGCGTTTGCTGTCGACACGGGGAGAGTGGTGGATGCTGTTTGCCCAGGTGTCAGCAAAGTGTTGGGCGCTGTTCCCGCAGCCTGGAGACGCTGGAGATGCGAAGCGGAGGGCTGGTCTGCGGGCCGGGCAGGGAACTGCCTTGGAGGCTGCTGATCGCTGGTTTTCACTTCTGTCCGCTGGTTCAGGAGGCCTCACTGGACTCCATCCGACCAGGAAAGCTGGTCTCAACCAGCAGCTGTCTTCTCCATTAGCTGCTTCTCTGTGACCTCTGCTCTTCCACAGTGCAGTGAAATAGCTCTTCTTGGAAGAAAATCATCCGACAGGGTCTTCTTTTCTTCTGTTTTTAACCTGAACACCATCTCCACAAGGCTGCAAGCTGTCAAATTGCCTTCAGGATGATGGCTTGTGCTCAGACCTGTGCTGCAACACCCTTCTCCATACAACTGTAAGGTCACAGCTCTCTCAACTCAGCCACACAGATGCTTTCACCAGAAATACCTCTGTTGTTTGAGCTGCTCTCGCGTTCTGCCAGGCCAAGCTGATGCAGCTCGCTCATTCCGGATCAGCCTGTTTCTATTCTCTGCCTTTTTCCTACGCCATTCTTTCTCTCTCTTTTCCGCGCCTACCCCCCAAACCACTGACAATAATTGTTTAAAATACAGGCTTTACACGTGAATGGTTCTTTTTGGGAAGCGGAACTTTCCATACTGCTTTTTTTTTCAGCCACATACGGAGAGAACACGAGGGAGGGAGTCGGGGCTGAGCAATAACGCGGTGCTGTGGCCGGGGCCGTTCTGGCGCAGCCGCGTTCCTTACACGTGAAGATCCTAAAGCTCAATGTAAGTTTACAATTTCAGCTGAACAACAGAGCAAATACCCCGAGGGAACAGAAGGGAGGAGTTATCATAGGGTTATTTTGTAGTATCTTTCCCAGACCTTAAACACGAGTATTGTCCTTCTTTTCTTCATTCTCAATGATGCTTTCAAATATCAGTTCCCTGTTGTGTACAGGAGGGAGAGGCGGGATGGGCACATATAGGTGTGGGGGGGATGTTTTTATAAAGAATCATTGTGGTGGGGATTTTTTGTCCAAAATTCTATTTTTTTCTGGGATAGACTTAAATACGAGCACGATGTGGATGCTCAACACTTGGTCTCCTGGCACAGTGAGGAAGCAGTTGACTCTCTGTACTGATTTTGGTGCGACAGAGTTAATTGTCATCCTGGCAGCTGCTACGGTGCCGGGTTTGGGATCTGTGACCGGGGTCGGTAGCTGTAGCGGGGACAGCTGAACGCCTGCCTGCCGTGGGAAGCAGTGAATCAATTCCTTTTGCTCTGCTTGCGCGCACGGCTTTTGCTTTACCTGTTAAGCTGCCTTTATCCCAACCTGTGAGTGTCTGCGCTTTCACCTTTCGGATTCTCTCCACATCCTGCTGCGGGGCAGTGAGTGAGTGGCTGCGTGGGGTCCTGACCAACCACGCTCACCCCTAACCCAGTGTGAAGCGGAGGCAGCTATGGAGCTATTAATTCATCATCCTGCCCAGCTAATGAATCCTGCGTCAGTGCTGCCAGGCTCACCACAGCCCAGCCCCACGTGAGGCATTTCTGCAGGTCACCGTACTTTTCTGCGTAACCAAACCTGACGATTCATGTGCGACACCCCAGGAGAGAGCAATGATTCAACTGTAAAATTGTAAAAAAAAAGGTCTTTTGTGATTCGTGGGTCCTACCGGCTCCTGAGCGAGAGATTGAGCAGCTGACGTGTATCGTGTAACAGGAGAATGAAGTCTATTAAATGTGACCCCCCGCCAGCAGCAGCTGATGCTGTGCCAGGAGTAACCCAGAAATTCTTCATAAAACAGCACATTGGCTCTTGTTCTACCAAGAAACTCGAGGAAAGCAACCCTATACCTTGCTAATCTCTGAATCTCGGTGCGCGCTGGAGCTGGGGCTGGCCTGAGGAAGCTGTAATTTAAAAGGAAATACTGTGTATTTGGGTACTCCGAAGACTTAGCGCAACGTAGGTGAAGGATAGCAGAATGCTGAGGACTTGGCTCGTGGTGTGGCAGGTTGGGCCACCAGCACACGAGGTTTAGAAAGGTGGCACCGTGGGCAGGGAGGGAAAAGGGACCATGGCAGGAGGTGCACGGGAAGTGGCACGGCAGTACAAGACCAAAAACAACAGCTTAAATCCACTTTTCCAGGCTGGGAGAGGCGGGTGAACTTTTTGTTGCCCAAATGAGGAGAGCATTGACTTCCCCCAGCGTGGGGAGTCGGGGGATCACGCCAATCCAGACCCGCAGGACAAATCCTGCTCTCCTGGGGCAGTTTGCAACCATCAGGCCCAGTTTGGGCAGTGCTGGTGAAATCTCAATCCCTGTGTAATGCAAGTTGGAATGTAAATCATAGAATCATTTGGGTTGGAAAAGCCCCTCAAGATCATCGAGTCCAACCATTCCCCCACCCCATGTCCTGAGAACCTCATGTCCGTCTGTCCAACCCTCCAGGGATGGTGACTCCAGCACTGCCCTGGGCAGCCTGTTCCAATGCCCCACAGCCCTTTGGGGAAGAAATTGTTCCCCACATCCAACCTCAACCTCCCCTGGCGCAACTTGAGGCCATTTCCTCTCATCCTGTCACCTGTTATGTGGGAGAAGAGACCAACCCCCTCCATGCTACAACCTCCTTTCAGGCAGTTCAGAGATCAGAAGATATCTCCAGGACGTCGCTCTGTAGATTAATCATCAGGTAATGCCTGTTCCCTCTCTCTCCCAAGGCCTAGATTGAGCAGCGTTTCTAATCTCTTCACCTCCGGCTGCAACATTTGCATTTTCACTGGGAAAGTGTTTCAACTCTACATGTTTTACAGGGAATTCCTGACAGGTGAACGGTGTTTTGCTGTTGTCTGCTGTTTCCTGTTGAAATATGAGTCTGGCAGAGAGTTACAGTCCTAAACCCCCGAGCAAGGGGTACAGTCCTAAACCCCCGAGCAAGGGGTGCAGATGTTTTGCTGTTGTCTGCTGTTTCCTGTTGAAATATGAGTCTGGCAGAGAGTTACAGTCCTAAACCCCCGAGCAAGGGGTGCAGGGAGGGTAGGGGGGGACACTGAGTGGTGTGACACTGTGCAGGGTGACAAAGGGACCTGCCCTCAGCCACCTGGTTCCCACCGAAGGGTCCCTGCTAAATCCTCCCGTCGCTGCAAACCCCGTCTCCGGAGGCGGCTCTTTGTCAATGTCCTGCCGAACCAGAGCTTTTTATGGCTTATTAATCGCCTTCCACCCACCCCTGGGAACACCTGGCCACTCCCTTCGTCCTCGCCCGCCCCATCGCACCGATGGGATGCTAGAAATAGAGACGCGTGCGGTAGGAGCCGGAGGAGCCCGCGGACAAAAGGAGCATTTGGAGTCGATTTGCAAAGGGGATATTTTGCAGCTCGCAGCATGAAAAGCCCTGGGTGCGCTTCAAGGTGAGCGGGAGGGGGGCGACCGCTGCGGGCGCGGAATTGAAACACAGTTTATAGAAGGTTCGGGTAATCCCTGTAAATTTGTAATAACCTATAAAGTTAATTACCATTGGCTCCAGGGTAGAGATTAATTTTGCTGTGACTGTTTCTGTCCTGTATTGCAGGTCTTTTAACTTGAAAGAGCCTGGTTAGAGCTCTGTTACTTACAGCTTAAACCAAATGAATAAGAAGGTTGTCCCAAGCATTAAAGCATCCATAGTGGCACCTCCGAGTGCGACCTGAGAGGCAGTTTTCCACTGTGGGGAGGCACAGGTTGGAAAGGCGAGATGAACCACCAGCTCCAGCCCTGCCGGCGGCTCCCCAAGGTTTTTGGCTTCTCGGAAGAATTTTGTTGTCTTAGCAATCAGCTCCCAAGCGGTTCCTCAAAGGGCTCCCAGGCTGGTTGCACGTCCTGCGTGCTAAGGTGCCTCTCGTGTGACGTTCATTCGAATTGTGGCTTTCTCTCTTGAGCTTTGCTTTGCAAAAACTGTGTTAATGGGGTAAAACAGCAGATGATCGTGCCCTGCGACTCTCGCCTGCCTCGGGCTTCCCGCACCCACGGTGAAATGCTTCCTCCCTGTTGTGCGAGCAAGGAAGAAACTGCTGCAGCTATGATCCTGTGTGTCACGTTCTCCAGGCTCCCGTGGATGGGCTGGGTGGTTACAAACCCCTCTGCCTGCGGTGGTAACTGTTTGTGTAAAAGATCAGCTCTGTGTGCTGTAACGCCCAGTACTCACCTTATTTTCCTCGTATGAAAGGAAATAGCTCTGGGACGAGAGGGACTTGTCTGTCTTGAAGGGATTAGAGGGTGAGGGAATATTTTAGCCGTCGTTGAACACGGTGTCTGTTGGCCCAGCACAGACAGATTTAGAAGGGGCTCAGTCAGAGCCTTGCAGTCTGGTGACAGATGTGTGTGGCACTAAGGGCTGTTCTCCCTGGGGTGTGCCGGGGCGGTGGGAGCAGAACAGGCGGTGAAACCCCACATGTGGGTCCACAGGACACGCTGGAGGCAGCGACAGCCCCTACGGTGCAGCTGGGGTGGCCGAGCCCCAGGGGTGATGGGGGCAAGAGAGGTTCTCCTGCCCCTCTGCTCTGCCCTGGGGAGACCACACCTGGAATATTGAGTCCAGTTGTGGCCCCTCAGTTCCAGCAGGACAGGGAACTGCTGGAGAGAGTCCAGCGCAGCCACCAAGATGCTGAAGGGAGTGGAGCATCTCCCGTGTGAGGAAAGGCTGAGGGAGCTGGGGCTCTGGAGCTGGACAAGAGGAGACTGAGGGGGGACTCATTCCTGGGGATCAATATGGAAAGGGGAGTGTCAGGAGGATGGAGCCAGGCTCTTCTGGTGACAACCAGTGACAGGACAAGGGGCAATGGGTGCAAACTGGAACACAGGAGGTTCCACTTAAATACGAGAAGCAACTTGTTGGGGGTGAGGATGGCAGAGCCTGGCCCAGGCTGCCCAGGGAGGTTGTGGAGTCTCCTTCTCTGCAGACATTCCAGCCCGCCTGGACACCTTCCTGTGTAACCTCATCTGGGTGTTCCTGCTCCATGGGGGGATCGCACTGGATGAGCTTTCCAGGTCCCTTCCAGTCCCTGACATTCTGTGATGCTGTGACAGGACCCTCTTTACCGTTCCTGCCCAGGGCTGCCCTGCAGTCTTCTTCTCTCATCTGACCCTGGTCTCTGTTTGCCTGCGCTCCTCCCTGGGGACCAACTCGATCCCTGACCTTCCCCTAAGCACCCCATCCCTGTGCTGGACTGAGCTCCAGCAGGGTGACAGTGGCTGCTGTCCCTTCCCTGTCCCACTCCCCGAACTGGAGAGCCTTCCATCCATCCATCCATCCATCCATCCATCCATCCATCCGTCCATCCCAGGCAGGGGAACAAGCCCCAGGCCATAGGGCAGCATTGTTTGGCACCCCCAGGAAGAGAAGCCCATCAGTCCTGCATTCCTGGCAGCTCCCTGTCCCACGTGCCAAAGAAATCGGTCACTCCTGCTCCTCTGAGCTGACCGTTCTGGGAATCTGCCATGGTTTGGCCATCCCAGTGTCCGCTGGGTGGCCGCTGCTGCGGGTGACAGTGTGGACATGGCTGGGCTGTGGGTCACCGTTGTCTTCAGGAGGGTGCTGCGAGGAAGGGATGAGCTCTGCACGGATCCTCTGGGCTCACTTGGGCACGTTCCTGCCCAAAATTTACCCACAGATGTTTGGCACTGCACTTGGAGTCTTTATGCGCTTAGATAATCCAGATCGTTGTCCCTCCCTGTTTCTCCAGGTGCAAAATCTGGGTGGTTTTGGGGGCTTTTGAAGCACATCCAAATGAAACAGGTCTGCTGGAGGTTGTAGCACAGAGGGTGCTGGTCCCAAGTAATAAGTGATGGGATGAGAGGAAACGGCCTCAAGTTGCACCAGGGGAGGTTGAGGTTGGATGTGGGGAACAATTTCTTCCCCAAAGGGCTGTGGGGCATTGGAACAGGCTGCCCAGGGCAGTGCTGGAGTCACCATCCCTGGAGGGCTGGACAGACAGAGATGAGGTTCTCAGGACATGGGGCAGTGCCGGGGCTGGGGGAACGGTTGGACTTGATGATCTTGAGGGTCTCTCTCAACTGAAATGATTCTGTGATTCTCGATAATCCAGACCATTATCCCTTGCCGTTTCTCCAGGTGCAAAATCTGGATGTTGTTTGGGGCTTTTGAAGCACATCCAGATGAAACAGGTCTGCTCAGGGCATCCTGTGACACTGGAGACGGGCCCAGTGTGCTGCACGTTTGGGGATTTCGAGACAGGGTGACACTTATTAAAGTAAATAACTATTAAAATATGAGATTCCTCAAGTAGCCAAGTTCTAGAGCCCTACAGATCCTATCTGCTTGCAGTAGAAGGGATTGGTAATCCTGGAGCATATTGTCATCCTGATCTGTCTTCAGGATTGTTTTAGGCACATATTGATTTGTTTGTCCCATAAGACATCCATCAGAGTTACTGTTTTGAGGACACCACCCAGACCAGTGTGTGGGCCATTATTGCACATATTAAACCCTACAGCAAAGGTGCAGGAGAAGGACATCACCAGAATGGCTCAGGAAAGCCCTCCAGGCAGAGTGATGTGTTCTGGAAAACCATCACATCAACATTGGCTTTGGTGTAAATGAAAGACCATAAAAATGGGCAGGGGCTGCATTTGACAGATGTGCCTGTGGGCTCCTCTGCATTTCTTCACCTGCCTCATCTCTATTTACCTATGCAGAGCAACCAACAGAAAGGGAATTGCCTCACCCCCGTTCCCCTAACAGGTCTGGGACCAACAGATAAGAAATACTGATGAAAGGCTGCTTGTCTTGAAACTCTTCATGCAGGAGCCGTGCCGCAAATTCATGTCGGAGGTTGGTACGGGCTGTGGCTGAGGCTCTGCAGATGTCCCGTTTGGCTGGGATGCACTGGACAAGGAAAGCGCTCTTGTGCAAGTCTTGAAGTAAAAGTGGTTTGGGGCAGCTCTGCGTAGCGAGCAAAGTCATGCTTTTGTGCAGTGTCATCGTGATGCTGCGACATTGTCACCTGTCCCCGTGCTTCCCACGGTGTTGACGTTTGGTCCGTGGCTCCTGGATCACAGCTGTGGTTTATTGTGCAGCTCTTCCTGCTCTGTTGGGTTTTGCTCTCGTCCTCTCTCTGGTTTTCCACGGTGCCATCCAGGCTGTCACAGCCCGACTTTGTCGTTCTGTGGCCTGCCAGCGGGAGGCTGTGGACCACGCCAGATAAAGCTGGGGCTTGTGCTCTCCTAAGGCCAGCTAGAAGGAGAGGTTCAACATCTTTCACATTGTGCAAGCTGGAGGCTATGAAAGCCACCACCCTGTGCAGCAGGACCATGCGTGAGGACCCCTTGGCCAGCAGGACCGTAGAAAGGACCACCAGCTCCAGACCACGCCAATCATTGTGTCCCCATTTACCCTCAGGTTGGGCACACTTGGAGCATTCCTTGCTCGCCTGGGAGAGTGACCATCCCAGGCTGTAAATGGGACTGCATCTCCTCAAAATAATTTGAAGACCAAGCCAGATCTGCTGCGTTTTGGAAATGGCAGCTGAAAACATGGAGTTCATGCCGGGTTAAAAAAGCTTTTAAGATCAGAGAAGTCAGATCAAGCCCTTTCTGGTGGGCATCAAACCTTCAAAAGATCCGGTATGTGTCCCAGCTAGAACACACTGCTGATGGTACATGGTGGTTGCCTAATTAGTGCTGGAAAAGACTCCCTGCTCATCATTTTCCAGGCAAAGGGCAGGTAGATGGTCCAAAGAGCCATCGCTGAGCTCAGGCAGGTTAAAGTCCGGCCAAGGGGAGAAGATCTGATGAACAGAAGAGCTGGGCTGGGAGGAGTTATTGCAGTGTCCTCTTGTCCAAAGGCAGGATGTAATTAGTCCATTACAGGGTTATTAATTGTTTCTCTCTTTTGAAAAATCTACCTTATATTGAAAAAAAAACTGTTTGGTGTTTCTTTGAGTTCACCATCTTCTGGAGTGATGTGTTTGTGCCCACCTTTCTTACTGAGGAAATCCTTATACTCCACAAGGGGCTTGTTTTCCAGCTCTCAGTGATTGCTGAGAAAAGCTTGATGTGAATAAGCTCTAATGCCCCAGAAAACCAAAAGAAAACCAAAATAAAATGCAGCGGAGCAGAGCTCAGGCCCTGCCTGATGTGACCTGTGTCTTGCCAAAGGCCAAAATTAGGAGAGTGACATTAAAAGCGCAATTTCTCACTGTCCTACCTCTAGTGCTGGAGCCGCTGACACAGGTGGGGGAGCCAGAAAATTGTGCTCTGGGTGACAAAGATTCCCATGGGCAATACGCAAAGTTCGGTGGTTCACATTCGGGAAAGAACTCTCGGATAAAAATCCACTGAAACTTTGCTTTCTTTCCAGACACATCAAATGTCTCATCGTCAACCTCTTCCTGGGACTCATCTTCCTATCGGGATTCTACCATGCGAAGAATAAAAGTTTCCTGTAAGTGAAGCAGAAGAGAGGTCGCATGACTTTATCTGCCCAGGGCAGCAAGGACCTGACCTGTGACGCTTGATTTGACTCTCATGAGGTTTAGGGTCGTCTGGAAGGGCAGCAGCCCCATGTTGGGTCCTAGATCCACGTTTGGGCAGGCAAGGGATCAGATTAGCCAAAATGCAGATCTTTGGGGATGAAGCTGAAGCCTTTGAGTAAGTTAGGACCTGGAGAAGAAGAAAACTGTCCAATTTCTGTGCCCGAGGGATGACGCTTGTTTGGGTTGGTGTCTTGCCCCAGCTGCAGGGGTGGTATCAGGAGAACTGCTGGGGTTTGGCTTTGCCGGGTCTCACAGGTGGGATACGGCACTGGAGAGGCTGTTCTCCCCATTTGTTGTCTTCCTGCAGGATCCTGAAAAGCCACGGGGAGCTGCTGATACCTTCCATGCCTTGCCGTGCCAAGACTAACGTCATGTTCCTCAAGACGCACAAGACGGCCAGCAGCACCGTCCTCAACGTCATGTTCAGGTTTGCAGAGAGGTACAACCTCACCGTTGCCCTCCCAGCTGCCCACCACGTCCACCTGGGGTACCCGAAGACCTTCCTGGCCCACTTTGTGGAGGCATTTCAAGCCATAGGACAGAACTACAACATCATGTGCAACCACCTGCGGTTTAACCCCTCAGAGGTAAGAAAGAGCCGTGACGTCTGCAGAGAAACCTGGTTGAACAAGCAGTACCTCGGGACTAACAGCCTCTTCTTCCTCCCGGCACACAGGTGCAAAAGGTGATGGCAGCGAACACCTTCTACTTCTCCATCCTGAGGAACCCCATTTCTCTGCTGGAGTCTTCCTACATCTACTACAAGGACACTGTCCCTGCCTTTAAGCTGTCCAAGGATGTGAACGAGTACCTGGCATCACCCATGAAGTATTACCACCCGGAGGATTCCAAGAAAAACATCTACGCCAGGAATATCATGTGGTTTGACTTTGGCTACGATAACAATGCACAGGACAACAAAAAGTACATCCAGGCAGTCCTGAAGGAGATTGAGCAGAACTTCCACCTGATCTTGATAGCAGAGTACTTTGATGAGTCCATGATCCTCTTGAAGCACATTTTGTGCTGGGATCTGGACGACGTGATTTACTTTAAGCTCAATTCCAGAAGCCAGGACACTGTCCAGACCTTGACTCTGGAAAGCAAGGAGCGGATTAAAGTGTGGTGCTCACTGGACTGGCAGCTCTACCTGCACTTCAACCAGAGCTTCTGGAGGACAATTGAGGAGACCATAGGACTCAAGAAGCTGGAGAAGGAGGTGAATCACCTGCGAATGAGGCAGAAGGAGCTGATGGAGACCTGTCTCTCAGACCAGAAGGCAGTGGAGAAGGATCGCATCCAGAACAAAGCTCTCCTGCCTTTCCAGTCAGGGGCTGCAAATATCCTTGGGTACAATCTCAGACAAGACTTAGACAACAGGACTTTGAGAACCTGCCAGAGGATGGTGATGCCAGAGCTCCAGTACACATCCTATCTCTATGCAGTTCAACACCCGCACAAGAAGAGGAAGCCGTTCGGCTTGTCCTTGCCCGCTTTCCAGGAGAAGAAGACGCAGCTCCCAGCTCCCAACTAGGGCATGCGACAACCTGCTGCGGTGTCACATCACCCCACATCTGACACGTGGCTGGCCCACAGGACTCTTGCATGTGAAGGGGACGTGGCGGGGAGGAGTTGGGCTTTGTTTGGGGCCACCACACTGGTGGTGGGTCCCTTTTTGGGGGACCTTGAGCTGGATGTTGGCTGGATCCTCTTCCTCGCTCGGCAGGGACAACCAGCAGTGTTAGCACTGGGCGGGCTTTCAGCTGGCTTAGGCATTCCTGCCTCTTAATCATTAATCACGGGATTAATCATTTTGTTTGCATTTGCCTTTATTTAATGGTTATCATTATGTCCGGGCTGGTCACAGCTCACTGGAGTCCTGATTTTCAGCATTTAGGGGAAAAAAGGGGAGGGAGAGGAAAGCAAGGAGGGCACAATGAGGGGACGCAGTGCTCGAAGGAGCAGGAGCAGTGTTGGGTCTCCGGTCCCAGAGGACATCTGACCAGCACGCGATGCTGGGGCTGTTTTGTGAGTGGGAATCTCGAGCACCGTGCCCAGAGCCGGGTGCGCTGGCTGGCAGCCTTTCCCCACGTCCATCTCATCCGCGTCATGAGGCGTGGGGCCTTCACTTGGGACCACTGGGTGCTCCTCTGGGAGGGCCCGTTTTTGTTGTCCCCCCCTCTCTCTTGGGTGAGGGTCCCCAGTCCCTGGGCGGGGGCAATCCTTTGGGCTCAGGACCCCGGAAGCCTGTTATCAGCAAAGGTTCCTTTGGGCTCCCCTGCTGCTGGGTTGGTCAAGCTCCCTAACAGGGATATGGAGAGGGCTGGAAGGACACACAGCTGCTCATCATTTAGGGCATGACCTCATTATTGAAGGAGGTAATTAAACCTGCTCACTTGCCGCTGTGAAGGTTTGTCAGCAGGATGGAAGCTCCAAGCCCAAGGGCTCTGGCGTCACTGCTGTTAATGATTATGCATCACTCGTTTCCATCACCCGTGGTGCAGCATTTCGGAGCTTGGCCAGCATCTGCTCCTGCTTGCGCTGGTCAGGGTGGTGGTGGGGATCTGCTGGGATGATGGATCACCTCAGGGATGAAGCCAGCGGGGCAGCTGGGAGGCAGGAGAGATGCTATTGAGGGTGAGAAGCAGAGCTGGGATTTTCCTCGGCGGTGTTTAAACCCAGCGGGGAGCTGGGGAAGGCGGCTGAGGTGAGGGTTAACCTGTGGTGGAACCCCTGCTCCTCCGCAGCCCATGTGATGCACAACAGGAGCAATGGGGACATTAACAGCACCATCAGGGTTTTCTGCTCCAGCAACCCGGGCTAAAATTAACCAGCTTTAGGAGGTGTTTGTAGCTGGGCAGGTGGAGGGGACGGCAGCTGCAGTTCAGCCTGGGGGAGCCTGGGGCCCTTCCCAGCCACTCCTGCAGCCGAGCTGAGAGAGTTGAGGGGTTCAGCTGCAGAAGAGAAGCTCTGGGGGACCTTAGTGCAGCCTTTCCGGACTTAAAACGGGCCCAGAAGATGGGGACAGACTTTTGAGCAGGGCCTGTTGTGATAGTACGAGGGGTGATGGTTTTAAACTAAAGGAGGGAGATTCAGGCTGGACATGAGGAAGGAATTGTTGTCCCTGAGGGCGGTGAGAGCCTGGCCCAGGTTGGCCAGAAAGGTGGTGGATGAACCATCCCTGGAGACATCCCAGGCCAGGCTGGACGGGGCTCTGAGCAACCTGAGCTGGTGCAGATGTCCCTGCTCATGGCAGGGGTGCACTGGGGGAGCTGGGAACATCCCTTCAACCCAAACTGTTCTGTGATTCTGTGATCAGTGGCTTGCCGTATGAATTCTGTCAAGCTGCTTTAGCTCAGCTGCTGGTGAGGATGGAATAAAAGCATAAAAATAATTTCTTAAGAGCTGATCTGTGGGTGGGTGTCTCAGGGAGGCTGGGACCCTCTGGACCACAGTCCATGGGTCAGGGAGCTCAGGGCTGGGGTGGACAAGGGCTGCAGCACCTGGGCAGTGAGCTCTGGCCTCTCCCGGCCTGTGGGAGGAGGGAAACTGAGGCAGGCAATGCAAACACCCCCCATGGCTCCCTTTGCCTCCCTTCTCAGGGGATCCGAGCAAGACGGCTCAGCAGCCACGGGGCCCCCGGCTCAATAACGGGGCCTTTGTGCTGCAGCCTCTGCTGACTCAGGGCTTTTTTGCGGCCACGCCGCTGCGGGAGCCCCGTGACCATCGGTGGGGGGACCCTGCGGGGGGCAGCGGGCTCTGCAGAAAGCCGGCGGCTGCGGGAGCTGGCGTTACCCCGTGGCGGGGGACAGGGACCGAGGGGACACCCCAGCTGAGCAAGACCCGGTGAGTGACTTTGCTTTCTCCGTGGGGCGGCTGATCAGGAAAACTCCTAATTAAAACACGAGTGACAGCCGCTTTTGGCTGTTCCAATGGGATGCCTGTCTCATCCCGTGGTGACAACCAGGGACACACCACCCTGGTGTCACTGCTGCTGTCCCCGAAGCAAAGGCGCTTGGGGACAGCGTGCACCCCACTGCCGCAGGGACAGCCTGGCCAGGGACCCCGCAGTTTGTGTCATGCACCCCAGGTGTTCTGTGCAGGGGAAATGAGGAGCAAAACTGTCCCTGATGTTGGGCTGGTCCCAGGGTCTCGGTTGTGCGGGGACAGGCTCCGGTCCCCAACACCCGCTGGGTGATGGCAGTGGGGAAATGCTGGTCACACCTATCCTGTGCTGAGTGGTGTCAATTTACCAGAACTCTCTTTTGAAGGGCCCCTTGAAGATCAATCTAATTTTATTTTGGGGTAGCCCAGGTCAGTGTCTTTGGTATTACCCCAACTCCTGTCCCACCACTGAGCTGTGGTGACCCCATCCTTGCCCATAGTGACCTGTGCTCCTGGGGGGGGTTCCCCAAACCCAAGCCCACCAAGTTAAGCTCCAAAACTCTCCAAGGACCACCCAGCTCCCAGCCCACACCCCCAGCTGATCTCTCCCCCATCAGCCCACCGGGGTGGGGACGCACGTTTCTGCCGCAGGCGCCATGGGCTCCCGGCACTTCCCCGCCCGGACCGTGCTCTTCGAGAAGGAATCCAACGGCGTCACGTACCGCGTGCCCGCCCTGCTCTACCTGCCCTGCGTGGCCAAGCTGCTGGCGTTCGCCGAGGAGCGGCTGAGCGCCGATGATGCCCACGCCAACCTGCTGGTGCTGCGCCGCGGCTCCGTCTATGGCAGCTACGTGGAGGTGGGACGGGGGACGCGCCGGGGCCGAGGGGATGCGCTGGGCTGGGACACAGGAACAGTGGGGTGGTTGTCCTCCACTGCTCGTGCGGGGCACAGCTGAGCACCTGGAGTAAAAGGGGATGCTGTGCTGGGTGACGTGGGGTGGGTCTCACCCCTCTCTATCCTCTCCTCCCCGCCGGGCAGTGGGATGACATGCGTGTGCTGGAGACGGCAACACTGCAGCACCACCGGTCCATGAACCCCTGCCCGCTGTACGACGAGTTCACCGGCACCCTCTTCCTTTTCTTCATCACGGTGCTGGGCAGGACGCCCGAAGCCTACCAGATCGTCACCGGCCAAAACGTCACCCGCCTCTGCTGTGTCACCAGCACCGACCAGGGCCTGAGCTGGAGCGCAGCCATGGACCTGACGCAGCAGGTCATCGGTGGGGCCATCAAAGGTAGCCCACCAGAGAGGGGCAAGGAGTGGGAGGACAGGCAGCAGGAGGGTGCACCTGGGTTTTGGCCTCCTGGAGCCACCTATGGTGTGCACAAAGGTGGCCTCAGGGTAGGAAGTCCATGAGCATCAATTAGATGGAGTGAAGGAGGAATCCAAGCAGAGGATAGAAGGGATGGAGAGAGCATCCATATTGCTTGCATGGTGGAGGGGAGATGGAGAGGGCTCTGCTCCCAAATAGCAAGCAATAGGATGAAACAGTCTCAAGTTGCGCCAGGGGAGGTTGAGGTTGGATGTGGGGAACAATTTCTTCCCCAAAGGGCTGTGGGGCATTGGAACAGGCTGCCCAGGGCAGTGCTGGATTCACCGTCCCTGGAGGTTTGGACAGACGGACATGAGGTTCTCAGGACATGGGGCAGGAACAGGGCTGGGGGAACGGTTGGACTCAATGAGCGTCTTCCAACCAAGATGATTCCATGACTGTGAGGACAACGGGGCAGTGTGGGGCTCTGCTGCCCTCCCACTCCCCCACCTTGCTTGGCCAGGCTGGGGGGTGCTCTGGAGACCCTTCAACCTCAGGCGTGGCAGGGGCACCATGGAGGCCACTCTTCACCTCCATCCCATCTCTGCTCCTCAGACTGGGCGACATTTGCCCTGGGCCCCGGGCACGGGATCCAGCTGCGGTCGGGGCGGTTGCTGGTGCCCGCCTACAGCTACCACATCGACTGCAAGGAGTGCTTCGGGCAGCTCTGCAAGACCACCCCTCACTCCTTCGCCTTCTACAGCGACGACCACGGCCGGCGCTGGCACTTTGGCGAGTTCATCCCCAACCTGCAGACGGGCGAGTGCCAGCTGGTCTCGGTGGACGAGGAGGATGGTTCCAATGTCCTCTACTGCAACGCCCGCAGCCCCTTGGGCTTCAGGGTCCAGGCGCTCAGCACGGACGATGGGGCCGTCTTCCATGGGGGGCAGCTGGTCCAGCGGCTGGTCGAGCCCCCTCATGGCTGTCACGGCAGCATCATTGGCTTCCCTGCACCTTTTGTGTATGTCCCCACTGCCTCAGGGGACCCTGTGACGTCCCTCCAGGGCTCAGCTCGCCGTCTGCTCCCTGGGATGCTCCAGCAGTTTCGATACCTGTCCCCGGGGCAGGCGGCAGGTGATAAGCCGCCCACTGTGGCCACCGGCAGCCACGGCGAGCCAGCTGAGCCTGAGAAGGGTTGTCCTTCCCCAGAGCATCACTGTCATGCCCACAGCATCACTTCAGTCCGAGGGGACCCCACAGTGAACCCCAGCCCCCCTGCCTTCTTCCAAGCACCGACGTGGGTCCTCTACTCCCATCCTACCAGCTCCATGTCACGGGTCAACATGGGGGTTCACCTGAGCACCTTCCCTAGGGATGTGGAGAGCTGGACCGAGCCATGGGTCATCTACGAGGGCCCAAGCGCTTACTCAGACCTGGCTTACATGGAGCTGCCCTACAACGAGGCCTCCATCACTGGTGGCCCGGCCATTGCTTTCGCTTGTCTCTATGAGAATGGAACGCGGTCGCCCTATGAGCAGATCTCCTTCAGCATGTTCACGCTGCACGACGTGCTCCAGAACATCCCCCTGGCAGCCACTGCTCCCCAGCGGGACGGTCCCCCCACACGCCATGGCAAGTGGGGCCGAAAGAGCTGCCTTGTCTCCTAGTGCCCCCCAGGTCGGCTCCCTCCAGGGCCCCAGGCCACCAGCCCAGCACACAAGGATGCTCTCAGCCTGGAGTCCTGACACCACATCATGCAGGAGCCGTGCGCTAACATCCCAAAACTGGGGGTTATCTCATTCCTATTGCTACTTTTTTAATTATATAGTTGGTTGGGCAGGGAGGCTTGTGCCACTAGCCCTGCCTCAGGCTCCCTCCCGAGCACGTGAGCCACCCCATAAAATACATAACGGGGGCACCAGCAGCACTGAGGGGGGAGCAGGGAGCTGGGGACACCCTGTGTCACCCACATGTGGGGGACATGATGCTCTGGCTGTGCTGTACCTGGTGCTACCACCCTGCTCCGGGGGTTTTCCTCCCATGGTCATAAATGTTTATGTTCCTTTTTTACTTGCTCCTTTTTAATGATCCTGTTAGAGCCAAATCCTCTTCTTCTCAATGGTCTCTCTGAAATCACCCAGTTACTGTTTAATCTGGCTAACGGCTTTTGTTTTTAAACTACCATGAACATTGCTAACTTTCCACCCACCCGTACCATTTTGGGGATAAATGTCCTTGCAGCACAGGTCGGTTCAGGTCTGTCCCCATGCTCGGTCCCTGTAAAGGTTTAGGGGACAAGGGCACAGGGATGGAGGACACACTGACACCGGTGACAGCCCTGGGAGCAGAGCGGCGGGTGGTGCAATGAGCTTGGGGACGGGTGGGGATGTGCGGCTGCTCCTCACATTTGCTGCATATAGTTCTGTGTGTATGGGTGAGGTTTTTTTTTGAGGGGGGTTACACCTCAGTTCCAGCACTGCCTCCCCCAGCATGACTCCATCCATGTTTCCCAGCCCCAGCCGCAGCCCGCCTCAGTTCCTCTGGTCTCCTGGGTTTTGGAAGCCTCTCCCACCCACATGGAGATAAACACCAACACAGATTGATTAACAAAAATAGATTAGTGTTCTAGCTCTTATCTCTATAAATACAATCGTGTCACATTTTGCACTTGGGCAGGTGGACGCTGATGAGGAGCAGCCGGGGAAGCCATCGGGCTCATGCCAGGAGCCACGTCCTCACCTCCACCGCTCACGGGGCTGGTTCCCAACCCCAAAAGTCTGCCAGGCCCCTGGGTGGAGGGAGAGGCATCGCCTGGGCAGGGGGCAGCCCTGTGCACACCGACCCCACGCACCTCCTGTCAGCATCCCGGGTGTCTGTCCCCCATGGGGGAGTCCGTCTGTCTTGCGCTGAGTGGAGCTCCCGGTCTGTGCCATACTCCTGCCGGGGCATTTGTCACTGCCAAGGGACAGCGGGGGACACCACCTCCTCCGAGCAGCAGCCTCCCGGCACTGCCGCGGGTCCCTACTTCCCCTCGCAGAAGCCGCAGAGGCAGCCGAGGCAGCCGTTGAGGATCTGGAGCGAGGCCAGCACCATCTCAGCAGCGCTGACGAGCAGCAGCAGGGAGAAGAGGACGACGTTCCAGGCCACGACACCCACCGGCTCCAGGCAGGTGCTCCAGGTGTGATGATCGTACAGGTAGTTCTCTACCCTGCGCCACGGGGAGAAGAGGAGATGCAAAGTGCTGCCCCATGGAGGGGCAGGAATCACGTCTCTTTCTGCCACAGAGGTGTGCACCTGCCACCTCGTCCTTCATCCGAGGATGAGCAGGGTGTGCAGGGTGATGGGGATGGGAGGAACTGCAGAATCACAGAATTGCTTTGATTGGAAAAGACCATCAAGTCCAACTGTTCCCCCATCTCTGGCACTGCCCCATGTCCTGAGAACCTCATGTCCGTCTGTCCAACCCTCCAGGGATGGTGACTCCAGCACTGCCCTGGGCAGCCTGTTCCAATGCCCCACAGCCCTTTGGGGAAGAAATTCTTCTCAGATTCAACCTCAACCTCCCCTGGCGCAACTTGAGGCCGTTTCCTCTGCTCCTGGCGCTTGTTCCTGGGGAGCAGAGCCCGAACCCCCTGGCTCCAAGCTCCTTTCAGGCAGTTCAGAGATCAGAAGGTCTCCCCTCAGCTCCTGTTCTCCAGCTGAACCCCCCAGGTCCCTCAGCCGCTCCCATCACACTTGTGCTCCAGCCCCTCACCAGCTCCGTTCCCTTCTCTCCACTCGCTCCAGCACCTCAAGGCCTTTCTTGGCGTGAGGGGCCCAGAACTGCCCCCAGGATTGGTGGTTTGTCCTCCCCAGGTCCCAGCACAGGGACGGTCACTGCCCTGGGCCTGCTGGCCACACCAGTGCTGGTACCAGCCAGGACGCTGGTGGCCTCTTGGCCACCTGGGCACACGCTGGCGCATGTTCAGCCGCTGTCACCAACACCACCAGGTCCTTTTCCACTGGGCACTTTCCCAAGCCCGGAGCACTCATGGGGTTGTTGTGACCCATGCAGAAACCCATGGAAGGTGAAGACCTCTTGAGTTACTGCATCACCACCAGCAAACCCACCAACTCTACCTACCATAATTAACACCAACTTAATTAGCAATAAGCTGATGAGGTGGCACCAGCGACTCAGCCTCGCTGCCTTACCTGATGTCAGGCTCCTGGCCACCGGCATCCAGGAAGGGGTAACCCCAGAGGGGGCCGTGCTCAGTGGCGTTGTAGAAGCAGAGGGGCCCATTGGTCAAACCCACTCCAGAGAGGACAAAGCAGGCAGCGGCACCCAGGAGCGCCAGCTTGGAGAGCACGGCGGAGACAAAAGCCTGTGGGGAACACCGAGGAGGACCGAAAGTCAGATGGGCTCCAAAAATGTTGTTGTGTGTTGCTGGTGGAGTTTGGTAAGGGGGCAAAACTCCCTTTCACCACAAAGGGCTTCAGCCTCATGAGTGGAGGTTGAGGATGGAGAGGTCAGTGGGTTGTTTTGAGCTGGACAGAAGTGGGCAGGGAGTGGGGACAGGCAGGGAGCTGCCGCATGGAGCCTGGTGGGGCAGAGCCCTGTCCTCTGGGGAGGTGGCACCATGGAGCATCCCACCACAGGGCCACAGGAGAGGGGACACCCCAACATGACCCAGCATGGGAGAGGGGGCACCCTACCACATCCCATCATGGAATTATTGGAGAGGAGGGTCCATGCCACGTCCCACCACAGGGCCACAGGAGAGGTGGCAGCCTGCTGTGACACAACACAGGAGAGGGGGCACCCACCACAGGACCAGGGGAGAGGGGAATCTGTGCCATGTCCCACCATGGGGCCATGGGAGAGATGGCACCCTGCCACAACCTGCCACAGGAGAGGGGCTACCTATCACATCCCACCATGGGGCCACAGGAGAGGAGGGTCCCCACCATGTCTCACCGTGAGACAGGAGGGTCTCCACCATGTCCCACCATGGAGCCATGAGACAGGAAGGTCCCCACCATGTCCCACCATGGGGCCACAGGAGAGGAGGGTCTCCACCATGTCCCACCATGGGACAGGAAGTTCCCCACTGTGTCCCACCATGCGGCCACGGGACAAGAGGGTCCCTACCATGTCCTACCATGGGGCCACGGGACAGGAGGTTTCCCATCATGGCTCACCATGGGGCCATGAGACAGGAGGGTCCCCACCATGTCTCACAATGGGAGAGGTGGCACCCTGCCACATCCCACTGGGGGAGCAGGGGCACCCTACGACATCCCACCATGGGACAGGAGGATCCATGCCACGTCCCACCACAGGAGAGGTGGCACCATGTCATGTCCCCCCTGGGGCCACCCACTACGCGCCAGCTGGGGCTGCTTTGGCACGGGGGCCCCTCCTTACGTTGCGCCGGGTGCCACAGTCGGAGCAGCCGGCACAGCCGCATCGCCACCCCACCGCCGTGATGTGGGTCGCTGCCAGCAGCACCTGTGGAGAGAAAAAGCAGCTGGGGACAAAAAGGAGACACCAGCCCCATCCCTTCATCCCTGCTCTGTGGACACACGAGGCAGGACGTGAGGCAGGACACAGTGTGAACCGCGGTACTCACAGCGATGCCGCCGCCCCAGACGCCCGGCACAGCCTTGGCGTGTCGGCTGATGTGCCCTTCGGCCAGGTACCGCCACGTCCCGCCGGGGAAGAGCAGGAGGACGCTGGCGGCCACGGAGAGCATGCCCAGCATCAGCAGGCAGGGACCCACGATCCGGCTGCACTTCCCCACACACATGGCCACCCTGCACAGGGACAGGAGGAAGAGGAGGAGAGGAAGGGGCTGTCTTTTAGAGAGCAGTGTAGGGGAAAGGGACCTGGGGGTCCTGGGGACAGCAGGGTGACCATGAGCCAGCACTGGGCCCTTGTGGCCAGGAAGGCCAATGGTACCTGGGGTGGGTTAGAAGGGGGTGGTCAGTAGGTCAGAGAGGTTCTCCTGCCCCTCTGCTCTGCCCTGGGGAGACCACACCTGGAATCTTGTGTCCAGTGGTGGCCCCTCAGTTCCAGCAGGACAGGGAACTGCTGGAGAGAGTCCAGCGCAGCCACCAAGATGCTGAAGGGAGTGGAGCATCTCCCGTGTGAGGAAAGGCTGAGGGAGCTGGGGCTCTGGAGCTGGACAAGAGGAGACTGAGGGGGGACTCATTCCTGGGGATCAATATGGAAAGGGGGAGTGTCAGGAGGATGGAGCCAGGCTCTTCTGGGTGACAACCAGTGACAGGACAAGGGGCAATGGGTGCAGACTGGAACACAGGAGGTTCCGCTTGAATATGAGAAGTAACTTGTTGGGGGTGAGGGTGGCAGAGCCTGGCCCAGGCTGCCCAGGGAGGTTGTGGAGTCTCCTTCTGTGCAGACATTCCAACCCGCCTGGACACCTTCCTGTGTAACCTCATCTGGGTGTTCCTGCTCCATGGGGGGATTGCACTGGATGAGCTTTCCAGGTTCCTTCCAGCCCCTGACACTCTGCAATTCTGTGGTTTGGCCCCACGGTGCCCCACAGCTCCCCCACCCTGAGTCCATCTCCCAGCCGCGAGCACACAGGAGTTTGCTGATTTGTGCTTTTTTTGTCTCCACCAGCACCGAGTGCAATTTCCAAAGGAAATTCTATTTTCCCCACAACGTCTAATTAACCACATATTACAAAAAAAAAAATCAATATTAATACCAACCTATAGCTGCCAAACTGTTTCCTTGATGTTAAGCTATTTTATCCTAGAAGGAGAAGTCCAAATTTAGATTAACCCTAATATTCCTTTGCTAGGGGCTTTAAGGCAAGTCCTGCACCAAGCCTTGAAACCGTGCGACCCGCATGGTCGAATCCTCCAAAACGTTCCTGTGGGCAGGAGCCCAACCACTGCAACGCCATTTGACTCTGAGCCCTTACAATGAGCCAGGAAAGGGCTGGAATCCTTGGACGAGGACTTGTGAAAGCACATCAGACTCCAACTAAATCCAACAGCAACTCCATCCCCACCGCACTCTGGTCCTACCCTTGGTCTGGATATGCTGAAAACAATTAGTTAATTAAGAAGAGGTTATCAGCTACCCGCAGGCGAGGCACCCAGCTCTGCTGGTGTTTTATGGAGTTATTGGTTCACCTAGGTGGTGCTTGCCAATCTCCAGGTAACACCTTGCCAAAAGTCAGCTTTCTCTCCTTCCCCCATGGACACGAGATGTCCATCAGTTGCGCTGGGACCGCTGAACACAACCTGTTGCCCCGTCTTCCCAGGTTTCCTCTACTCTGCATTCATTTTTGCTTTGGGTCAGTTTTATGCATTTTCCCCTTTCCCAGTGGCTTGCAGCCCATTTTGCACAACCTCCCTGAGTCATAGAATGTCCTGAGTTGGAAGGATCATGGAGTCCAACTCCTGTCCCTGCAATGACAACCCCACAGGTCACCCTGTGTGTCTGAGGACGTTGTCCAGTCTCTTCTTGAACACTGTCAGGTTGGGGCTGTGACACCTCCCTGGGGAGCCTGTTCAGTGTCCAGCACCTCTGGGTGAAGAACCTTTTCCTCATGTCCCACTGACCGTCCCTGGCACATCTCCTGCCGTTCCCTGGGCTCTGTCACTGTCACAGAGCAGAGCTCACCCTGCCCCTCCTGCTCCTGCTGAACCTGCAGCCCATGCGCTCTGCCCTCAGTCTGCTCTGCTCCAGCTGAGCAAACCCAGGGGCTCCAGCCGCTGCTCACACGGCTTCCCCTCCAAACCTTCCCCAATCGAGCTGCTTCTCGCACTGGCTGATTTATTTCAGGCTCGCTCTGGCTTTGCAAAAGCAGAAGCAGCCCCCTCGCACGGCCCAGGCTGCACGTCCGGCCCCGGCACAGCCCGGGGACACAGCCCAAGGGGACTTTGCAGCGCTGGGAGCTGCTGGACACCAGCCCCAGGGGCTGCCAGGGCCAGGGAGAGCTGAATGTGGGGGGACAGGGCTGAAAAACATGGAGAGCCAATGAGCCCAAGGTGGACCAGCAGCTCCAGCCATCCTGGAGCTTCACTGCCCCTCTGCTGTCTGTCCTCTCTGCCTTGGTCTGAAGGAATTCAGGGCCTCTCGCCCTCACTGCGCTCCCACCTGCAGTCCGGGGATGGTGGGTGCTTGTCCCCCCAGAGTCAGGAGCACCCAGTGTGAGTCCCACCTCCTCATTTTGGAGGATCTTCCAGAATTGCTCTTGCTCCTCTGGAGCAAGCGGGGACCGCTCTCACCAGCCAGAGGCTCTTGTGGTTTTCTGCAAGTCTCCCCCTCTCCTTTCCTCCAGCGCTGCCCTCTCCCCAGGTCTCCTTGCCCCAGGAAGCTCTCCATGGCTCCCCTTGGGCAAGAAGCAGGTTGGCATGAGTTGCATTCTTCTATCTCAGCAGACAGACAAACCTCTCCGAAAGTGGAGATAAAGTGCAGCTGCACCAGCCTCTGTTAGGACCCTTTTGACTCCTGTCCTGCCAGCACGTCTCCATGGCCAAAAGCAAGGGGATCCAAGCAAAGCCCATGGAACGTGTACTCCTGCCGTCCTGGCTTACCTGGGAGCGGTGCCCTGCAGAGCCAGCAGCGTCCACCCCTCGGATGGGCCCTGTCCTGGAGGTATCGCCCATGGGTGACTATTTATGGCGTGTGCTCCACGTCTTGTTCCTCCACCCCGAGGTCCACCCACCACATCACTCATGATCCTTCCTCTCCCACACAGCCGGCGGCTCAGAAGGAAGGATGACTGTCCCGTCTCAATGAGGTGGCCTCCGCTGGCACCGCGGCTGATCCCTCTGTTCCATTATGTCCCCTGTCACCAGCAGAAGCCACAAGTCCACCAGCACACACACAGCTTCAGATTTTAAGGCTTCTACCATGTCTGCCTCAAATGCCTTGACCACTGCCCAAGCAGCAAACGCCTTTTCTCCTGAAACAACCTACAATGACTATTTAAGAGAGAACGTTTTCCTTTCAGACCACACCAAACACTGCCTCTCACCTTAAGTCCATGTCCTCCACCAAGGGCTTCATCCATCACGTTTCACCTTATTTCCCCTCGTCGTGCAAAGCTTCGTGCTGAACAGTTCAGATTTGCCTCTTCCCATTTTTACGCACAGGAGGGAGCACACTAGTCTTTTAATAAAGGCTTCTAAATCAACATTCTCGCATCGCCGCTGGTTCCCATCTCCTGTCCTTTGCTTCTTTGCAGACTGCTCCAGGTGTTGACCATAACCCCATTACGTATGTCTCGCACCCTGGTGGTAACGTTGAGAGAGAAAGGTTATTTCTGGATATTTTAATTATTGCAAGGCATCAGACGTTTCCAAGTCCTATTGGGGGTGCCTGTGGTATGTGACGTGGAAGCTCCTTTTCTGTCCCCACAGAGAAGGTCTGACTGTGGCAGCTCCAAGATGGGAACAGGACCAGGAGAACATTCCCTCCATGTCTGAGAACAGGAGACAGGGAAGCTGTAGTACAAAAAGCCAGCAAAAATGGGGCAGTTTTTATGGCCGAGGAGTTGCAGCAGCACAAGGAAGGAGGGGAATTGCTCATGGGCCTGTGGGGGAAAGGAAGAATCTTCTCCACGAAGAGTTTGGAGAAGGTTCGTATTCCTCGTGTGTTCATCATGAGGGCCCGTGGCACATCAGCTGCTCGGGACGTGGGTTTCCCCCTCTGCAACACCCGCTGGAAACGAAGCGTAAGTGCCTTATAGCCCCGATACCGTCTTGCTCTGATAGAAAAGGGCAACTACCTTTTGGTTTACAACCCAACTTGCTCTACCCAGGGTAAGGCACACAAGTAGCACCTGCCAACACGCTTCAGAGCGGCTTTTCTGGCCCTCAAACCAAGGAGTACGGGAGCATCGAGAATGTAAAACCTGCCCTAAGGACAATGTGCCGCTGCTTGTTGGGAGAAGCAGGAAATGGAGTTGGAGCCCTTGAGTGCCACGTGGAAAGAGATGGATGCATTACATCAGCCAGTTCCCTTTGCCTAGGAAAAAATAAGCTGAGAGAAGCAGACTATGTGAATAATGATTCCTCTGAAAGGAAAATCGGAGTTTGCACCAGCACGTAAATCCCTGTTTTATTCTTAAATAACATGAATCGGCCTCTGAAAAGCAGACAGGAGCCAAGGTGAAACATGTAGGACCTGCAGGACTGCTGAGAATCCAGTTTCTCCTTCCTTTTTTTATTTTACTTAGAGAGGAAGTGTTTTTCACTTTGCTGGAAGAAAATGTGTTGCAACCTCATCTTGTGCCCTTTTCTACGTCACAGCAATCTGAGCTTCCTGCGTGGCCACACACATGATCTGATCCATCATCTCTCACAGAAAACCCCCGTGGCGCCCAGCATGAAGTGTCAGGGTGAATCTTCTCCCCGCAGCGTCGCTGATCTTCCCCTTTCACCCACCCAGCCCGAGGCTCAGAGTAATTTTAGCCCCGTGTGGTTTTCCCAGGCACCGTGAGCGGCCGCATGCCCCCCTTTCTCACACCAGAACTGAATTATGAAAGCCTCGGCACGGCAATTACGGGCAAGTAACTCGCGGCCGAGTCACCCAGCCACAGCGCTGCCCAACGCAGCTCCGTGCAGATCGATGCCGGCTCGGCCCCGTCCTCCTGCTCACACCTTCCCCAGCTCCTGATTGCAGCTGAAGAGATGCCGGTCGCTTTCATTCTAGCTGCTTTCTGTGCATTTATCCTGTCACACTTAGAGGACTCTGCCTCTCTGCTGCACGGTTTGCAGGTCACGGTTGGCAATGGCTCTTCCTGAGGTCGGTAGTTTTTATAACCACTACATCCACTCTCTTAACCAGGTTCCCCAGCTCTTTGCTTCTCCAAACTCCTCTGGGAATTGCGTAGCAGGTCGGGTTTCAGGTGTGGTTTGGGTTCCAGGAGAATCAAAGAGGCCGAGTTGAGTTTGAATCGGTGAGACTGAACCATTCTGTGCCAAACCGGCCCCCATCTCGTCCTGTCCACAATTGCATGGTGTCTCCCACTCCTCTCAGTAGCATCTCTAGATCTGTTTCTGCTGCGAGCGAGCTAAGACTCCTCTAAAATCAGGTGTGGGATGTTTGCTGTCAACAGTGATCCCTTAGACAAGCCCTGCATGGAGTTTGTGGCTCAAATTCGGACTGAAGAAGCACCAACACGACGCTGCTGGACAACACAGCATTTGCTTTAGCTTCTTGACGAGCTTCACCTGATTTATCACTTCAGATGCGATAAACCAAAGCAGTTACAAGTTCGAAGGAGTCTGCAGAAAGGAAAAATAAATACATTAAAAACGAGCTATCTTGAGTCTACCCTGTAATTCCTTGACCCGCAGACTGTGATTAAACATATTTCCGACTCAGTTGGAAGGGGAAATATAAGCTGCACGAAGGGATCAGGCTGTTCTCCAGCCTTGAAAGGCACACGAGGGAGTCTTCATCACAGAAACAGGAATTGTCCTGTTAATACCATGAGGAGAGGTGCACACACCGAAAAACTGAAGTCCGCCCCCAGACAGGCTTGGAAAAGCGAGGAGGATGTGGATGGTTCAGAATAGAAAAGCCACATGTTCTCCGCTCTTCCTTTGGGAAGGATGGAAAATCCCAGCCCCGACTCTTTCTATTCAGTTCCACCAGGGTATTTTTTCCTACCAAAGGTTTGTCTCACTTCGAGATTTTGTAATGGATTGAAGTTTTGGCTGACTGTTTTACTAACAACTCATATACTCACCTATAGGGAACTCAGCTTGATTTTCTTCCCTTCTACCCCAATAACCTTAAGGAAAAAACTCCATGTAATGCAGGGACAGACTTTGGTTAGAACTAAACCAACTAAAAACCCACAACCCAAAAGCCAAGGGATGCAGAAAGCTACTGAAAACAGTTTGTTTTATTTCCAGGATCAAATATTACAATAGGACATTTACATATATTTATAAAAAAATGCAGCAGTTGTGTATATAGATCAGAGGTTTCCTTGAGTTTGGTCCCTCCCAGCACAGTGAGCTGAAATCTTCCCAATTAATCCTCTTCCTCCTCCCACATGGAGTCGCCATCATTGAAGAATAAGGTGACTACTGTAAAAACCAACAGGCAAACACATAATTTTGAAACCCTAAGTTCATCAATTAGAGGAAACAGGCTCATTTTGTAAAAACCATCTACCCTACGGTCCGGTGTCTCTGATGAGGCACCGTGTCTCTGAGTGGGGTTTTACCCAGATGTTCTTCACGTACATCTGTTCTCTAAAATAGCACCTTGTCCCCCCGCTCCATAGACTTCTACCATTGATCCTGCTATACCTCAAAGTCTCAGCAGCATTTAACGAGCAATTACAAAATGACTTTTCTCCATACTGCAGACACTCACAGTAATTAATGACAGCGACCAAATCCCGAACTTCTGCAATCACTCGTTATTTACCCATTTAAAAGTGAGGCAGGTTGAGGCACTGATGTCAAGTGCCACGTTCTCCGATTAAAAACACGTGTGTGTGTGTGTGTGTGTGTATATAAGTATATACATATGGCTATATTTATTGGGGGCGGACAGACATTAAGCATCTCACGGACAAGAGGAGACTGGAGTAAAAGTCGCCCTGTACACCACGACCGAAAGGGAATCCATTAACCTCGCCAGTTCAGGAGCAGATATTAACATCACCAAACTGCGGTGAGATCTTGGGCTCGGACAGAGAAAACCTCGGCAAGACTCTCTTTGCAGAACGTCAACCAACAAACCTCAACAGCCGGCCGTTAAATGTGTTCAGATCAACTCCAAACACGCCACTGTCGGTCTTGCCAACACCGTGGATGGCCAACATAGGGCTCGACACACGCGTTTTGTTTCGCCTGTAAACCCGCAGCTGTTGCGTTTGTAGAAAGTATTTTCTGTTAAAATAAATAAATAGAAAGGGATAAATAGAAGAGGGATTTGAATCTGTTAAACCAGCTCGACAAGGCACATGCAGTCGGCGCGGGACCGAGACTTTGCACTTCACCTGTCTCAAGTGCATCCCTGCCACCCCTTCTCCTCTGGGAATATTCCTACTAACTTGACTAAAGAGGAATCAAACAAGCAGCAAGCAGTGACATTTACTACAAACTAAGAAGGCATAAACATTAAAGAAATTCCTGAAACGACACGTTTTCCTATTCACACGGACACTCCCACACAGGTGTTATCTGTTTCCACACGGTTTAGAAAGAACCCAAACCCACCACATTTGATGCATCTCCCCGGCGTATGGAACCTGACGAACACAGTACAGGTGATGCTTTGTCCCCAAAAGAAAGCTGCTTTTCCTTTAGCCCTTGTGGTTCCCGAGTCGCTGCGAACAAGCTCAGTGCTCGGGCAAGAACAGCAATTCCCGACACCCGGCCCTTCAGCAGTGAGGTTTATGTATTAAAACACGTTCTAAAACTGGCTGCCCGTTTCTGCAAGGGTGCAAAGCAGCAGTAAATGGAAGTTGGTATAAGCTGGTGCAGCTGAGTATATAAAATCTTTAAAAAATGTAGCTAAGAAAGTCGCGGACGATGTGAAACGCTGTTTGCAGTAGCGAACAAGGGACGTGCTTTATGGACGAGAGGTTTTGTTCTGTAATAGTGAAGCAGCCCTGGAAACTACGCTGATGCAAAATTGCTGTTTAAATCCACTTGGAACAACAGTACCTTTGGGTGCCTTTTTAGAGACAACTATTTTACAGGCTACTATGCGCACACATGCGCATTCTTTTAATAATGGTGTTAACTTATCTGATTTCTCAGGAAGGGCAACACACTTCAGCCTCTGAACATCAGAAATGTAAAAATCACAGATGGCAACTCAAGGCCTCTGGTGTATGCCCAGAAACGTCTGGTGCAGCCTTTACTTGCCCTTTTGCTGCTGGGAGGGAACGGTGCGAGGTTGATGCTGCTCAATCAGCTTGATTTAGTGCAGCTATGATTGGGAAGACCCAAAATCCTTCCCTGGGCCTTTGAAGGATCACGAGGGAGAAGCCAACAGGAAACATCAACAAGATACCGCCTGAAACATGGTAGTTCTGTTCAGTTCTCTATTCCCACCGTCCACATGTGCTTCTGCTCCTCCACACTCAAGGGGGACACAACACCCGAATTATGGCCAAGCAACACCCATGGGAAGCCACAAGCCACAGACTTTGAAGGATTTCTTTCCTCTCTCCTGCATATTCCAACACCTCCTTTTGCAATCTGAGATTCAAGGCTTTTTTTTTTCCAACCTCGTCAAAAGCGATTCGAATGTCAGACTGAACATCTAGAAATGATTGTTACAAATGGTTTATAAACAGAGCCCAATGAGCTTGTACCTTCACTGCTACAAGCGGCCATAGCTGTAACGTGGGTGACGTTTCCAGCCACGTTCCTCCAAGCTCCAAAGGGCTTCAAATACGAATGAAGGCATGAAAAGGTTCTATCCCGGCTGGTGCAAACAGCAGCAGCACAGCTGATGGACACACAATAGGTTATTAAAAGAGTAATATTTTTCTAAATAAAACTCCAAGAAACAAAAAATGAAGTGAGAGCATAAGCACTCCTGGTGCCGCCACACCAGCCAGCAAAACCATTTACTGTGCCCAAGAGACGCGTTCCTCAATGGTTTAAAAAGAAACCTGCTGCAGGCAACATTTGCTTCCTCACGTAACAAAAGGAATGAAGAGCAGACTGACCTAGGGCTCCCAGTTTGGTTTGGAGAGCAAGGTGATGAGTGTGGGGTTACTTCTGAGCACAGAGGAAAGGAAGGAGCTGTCGGCTGCCTCGGCTCCGAGCGACGGGGGAAGGAAGGTTCCTGGTACGGGACCACGCAGCCCGGAGTCTTTCCAGGGGAAGAACTGATGGAAAAAGTTGAGGCTCCCTGCCGCTTCCCTGCTGCTGATACAGGGAGGATTTTATATCAGATTAGTGATGACTTTATATCAGATTGCTTCAAGACATTAATAACAAGTTAGCTGCATGTATGGTAGGGGAGGGCAGAGGGACCAAGAAGAGAGGGACCAAAAAGAGAGGGACCAAAAAGAGAGGGACCAAAAAGAGAGGGACCAAAAAGAGAGGGACAAGAGAAGAGAAGCCACCAATAAGACAGACCTAAGACTGAAAGGGCAGAGTCAATTTTGCATGTTTAACTTAACTGCTACAAAAGCCAAGGTGGAACCACATTCCCAGAGCAGGTACAAACCCAGGCCTGTCCAAAACAGAGCTGGCCCTCCACCAGAAAACACAACCAACCCGCCACACCTCACAGGAGCGGTGGAAACGCAAAGGCAGGCGAGCAGAAAGGCCAAGGCACTCCCATGTCAGCCTGCCCAAGGGACACCGAAGGAGCATCTGTACACGCGCCGGTGCCATGTCCTGCTGGCAGCCCGCTGGAAGTTTCCTGTGGCTTAACCACAGCAGAGCGAACACGTTCCAAGGCAAAAAAAAGGTCAGAGTTACTTCAACGAGACAGCCGAAGCTACTTAGGGAAGCATTAGGCCTACACAGAAAGGGTTTCCTTCTGTCCGAGTGATGAATTTGGATATCATAGGGACACAAAGGATCTTTCAGCTGCTTCACAGCCCAAACACCAACATCCCGACTCCTCCGCTGGCTTCACGATTCCCTTCCCAGCCTCCATCACAAATCTGGCGCCACATCAACCACTGATCAGGAAACCCTGACCAGACTTTGCTTTCCTGATAGCACATCTTGCCGCACAACACAAAATAGTTTTGTGCAGAAGGGAAATCAATTTATACAATTGTATGATTACATGTAAAACCTCAATGATGAGCAGAAGACAGTGGTGAGCTAACACTAGCATGGGGAATGTGAGGCGTTTTCTGTGATCTCCTACATTTAAAGACTCCAAGGTACGCAGGCTAGTATGAAATTAAAGGCAAAACAGCTTGAAAAGTTTTAGTCTATGGTAACTTTCTGATCACTTAAGTCTTTTTTCTTTAACAAGCACAATCATCTGAAGCTGCAGAAACGTCAGCAGTCATGGTAGGTCTCACATGCCTTTTTCCTCACTGATGAAGAACACGCTAAACCGAGTTCTTAGTTGTAAATGCACAAATTTAAGGCCCAACTTGAGGATGGCTGTGTTAGTTAACTTTGATCCCACTGAAATACCAACGGGTTGACAACTCAAGGTCTAGAGAAGACACTGGGCAAACAGGCACGGCCCAGGACTTTGGTGCCAGCTCCCAGAGCTGAAAAAAAGCCTAAATAACCTGGTCGCTTTCCATACCACCTCCCAGATATAGACTGACATGGAAACAGTCCACAGTGTGACAAGGCTGTGCATGTTTTTAAATTAATGAAAGACAACCTGCCTCGCACTCATGGTCAGCGCTCTGAAACCCCCGCGCAGCTCGGTCGCTCCTGGGGAAAGCGAAACAAAACACGGTGCTAAAAGCCAACAATCAAGTTTTTTACAACAGGTGTTTTCTGGAGAGCCCAAAATCTTGGCGGTATCCTGCCACCTTCCATCATCATTCGCATAATCCTGAGGGAAAGTAAAAAGGAGACGTGTAGGGGATGGTGGGGAGAGACCAACTGGAAACCCCACCAGCAGAAATACAGCTTTTCCCCTGGGCCAAGCAGTCAATGCCATATAGACCATAGCTGGGTGGTGGTTCTTTTTTGGTTGGTTGTTTTCTCTTTTACTATGTCCACCGGCAGCACTTAAAGCAGGAGGAAAACATACACGCAATCTAAAAGCCTTTAAATTAGATGGGAGCAGAGTATTTGACCACAGCTCCTCCCAAACCCCAGCTAAGTGAACCCTTGAGAAGGCCGCAAGGTTAATGGAGACCGTGTAGAGAATCAAAGGAAATACTGAAGATTACACACTCTCCTTTACAGAGAGATGATTCAGTGCCTTACCACACACTATTTTCAAAAATAAATTAAACCCAACAGATTTAGGAATAGCAGCGAGAAGGGTACGTGTGTCATGGCCACTCCAAGCCCCAGCATACTGGGTACAGAGGTTATTGTTTCGCTCTATCCCACGAAAACAAAGGGAAGATGTTCTTCCCCGTGCTCTCCGCAGGGCCCAAGCTGAGAAGGAAATAAAACTCGCAACGCTCCCATTAGGTCAGTAGAGGAGGAGAAAGGAAGAAGCGAGAGAAGGGCCCGATTCCAGCACTGCGATCCCAGCCCCTCAACTGCATATTTCAAGAGTCGGTGTCCCGGGTGAAGAGGGATGGGGAGGAAGGCTGGCAGGACTCGTGCTAATTCCTCTCCTGCACAAAGACAGTCTCTTGAGGACACAGCCCGGCCTCCTGTAATGTGATCTCATAGTCCAGGTGGGAGAGTTTCCTTCGGGGGAAGTTGGTGAGGAGTTCGAAGCGTTCGTTGGGGTAACCTTTCGACTGGACGTGTTTCACCAGGGCCTGGGGAGAGAGGAAGGCAAACAAGTGTCATTTAAGTCAAAACAATGCAAAAGAACGTGAAAAAACACCCCATTTTCCTTTAAAAAATGACGTTTGTCATCGAAATTTTGCATAAAGCATAGACTCTCTTCCTCTTCAACATCTATTTTGGACCACGTGTGGTATGAATAATCATAAAAAATAATGACTAAGTGATCCCATACCTAACTGATTCTTTATACAGAAGGAAGAAATACACAAAAGCACATTATTTCAAGCAAGCTGGATTCCACAGCACACATTCAAGTCACAGCAAAATAAGATTTGCAAATAAGAAACATCCTCAAGTGCCCCAAAACAGAAGCTTGTTTATCAGACATTACCCTGACATTAAACCTAAAAGCCACCAAAGAAGCATTTCTGTGAGGTAGCATTGACAAAAATTAATGCAGCATAAGGTTTTGGGGTTGTTTGGGTTTTGTTTTTGTGGTTTATTTGGGGTTTTTTTAAGCTCTTATTGATTAATTGACTTCTCTGTCTACAAGAGTGATCGGAGCAGGATACAGAGGGCATTGGGATGAAGGGAGGTCACCCTCACAACCCAACAAGCAGATGTAGCAGGATGAGATGTATCCACCCTGCGATGAGAGAGTTTTCCCAAGTTCATTAGGAAACACAGCAGATGAGAGCGTAAAATAGAAACAGAGAAACACAGAACGGCAGAAGAGTGGGGGATACAGCAACAGAGCAACACTAGGGCAGAATGAAAAGTGGCTTTTTAAAGAGTCAGGGGGGAAAGACAACTATTATGTAATAAAACAGCAAGTATGAAAAAATAAGGGGGTCCCAATAATACTGTTCACATAGATTTGGTGGCCAACTTATGCCAGGAAATTAAGTGTAAAGAGATAAGCTTGCAGTATCAAGTGTCTAAACAGCCTCAAGTTGCGCCAGGGGAGGTTGAGGTTGGATCTGGAGAACAATTTCTTCCCCAAAGGGCTGTGGGGCATTGGAACAGGCTACCCAGGGCAGTGCTGGAGTCACCATCCCTGGAGGGTTGGACAGACGGACATGAGGTTCTCAGGAACATGAGGCAGTGCCCGGGGTGGGGGAACGCTTGGACTTGATGATCTTGAGGGTCTTTTCCAAACAAAATGACTCTGTGGTTCCACCAGCTTCCCCTGGCCACTTACTTGGGGCCAGATGACGGCATTTCTTTCACAAAGATGCACAGTGATGAGAGCTAATGCACACAGTTTACAGGGGAAATTTCATCTGGATATAAGGAAGGAATTATCTAATGTGAGGGAAATTAAACTTTGGAGAAAGTTGCTCAGAGAAGCGGTGGAATGTCCCTTGCTGGAAGAACTCACAGCTCAGCTTGGGCAGGCCCTGGATAAGCTCATCTGCAGCTCTGCTTTAACAGAGGGTTAAGAGCAGATGATCTCCAGGGATCCCTTTCAATCTGGACTTTTCCAAGATGTGATGCCTGCAGAACAACCAGGGAAATACCTGCACGGAGATTTCTTCTGAACTCATCCAAATCCACACACAAACCTTTGGTACGAGGAGACTGTTGCCTCAACCTCCTCTTTTACCCAGCCTGTTCTTTGCAGGTTACAACATGCGTGTCTAAAAAGTGGGTTTGACTTCTTTTCCAGGCAACAAGGAAGATCAAAATTCCCTTCCAAACCACTGTATTTAAAACTGCACTGCCCACATCGCCCTATTTAAAGGCCAATCTTTCCTGCACACCTTACAACATCTGGTAGACAATGAATTGTTCAGGTAACCAGTCAGTGATGCAGAGAAAGGTCTGAGCTGCTGAATTTAATTGCACACAATTAGCAATTGCTTCTATAAAAAAGCAGGATTGTCTTTTTTTTTTTTTCATTTCTTTGCTTGGGAGACAAAGGGTTGTGGTAATATTGGAAGCGTAACCATATCTTGGAGATAATGGCATACAAAGAAGCCACTCTTGATCGATAACAATGCGACAATTTGAAATAAAAGGTTTTAAAATACAGCCAGTGCTGTTGGGAGACCAATACTGTTAAAACTTCTGAAGTACAACTCTCTCCTTAAACAATTTCTCTTTCTAGTTCTGGGCAGCTTTACAATGGAAGCAACAAAGGGCTGGAAAAAAATCAGCATGGAAACGATGCTTGCAAAGAGACATCCGAGACTCAATCCTGATCCGACTGAAATGGCTTTAAAAGATCATATGATGTGTGCACAAAAGCTGCCTGTTCAGCTCTGCGATAAAAAGGTATCTATCTTTATCCACAAACCTTGACTCACCTAAGCTCCTCTGCTGACTGTACGGCACAGGAATCACATGCTGAGATTAACTGCCTGGAACTACCGCAGCCCATAAAAGCAGTTAAACCACAAGCCAGGATTATCAAAATACATCAATATTACACCTATGAATTATCCAAATAAAGTTTCAACAGTGCCACATGCTTAACAATACACCCAACTTGATTTAATAGACTGCTTTCAAAAAGCAGTTAAGATATAAAAGAGTATTTGGAAAAAAGAATAGAGACCAATCACTGCTATGACAAAGCAAGAACAAAGGTCTGGAAGTAAAGCTGATAAGACAGGTTTCGTTGTTTTCTACATTTCAGCCCAGGACTCCACCTACAACCTTACACTTGGTTTTGAGAGCTGACAGCACAAAGATAACTTCTTTTTTCCCCCTTTTATTTTCAAGCAAAAGAGTTAGGGATGAGAACATAAGCTTGAGACATCGCACACGTCCGGAGTGCTGCACACTTGGTGACAGTCTCGTTTTCTGCAAGAGATGTGGCACTTTTTTTCTAAATCTGCAGGAGATCCCTCTCAAGAGGCGTGCTTGTGCCTTCCCTAAGGCTCCAATAGGGAGCGATTGGGTCAATTACATTAAAGTGAGTTTAACCAGCCACTGCGTCATGAAAACTCACGGCTAACGGGAATACAGCCACCTCTTTACACGCTGATAAGCACCTCCAACGTTTCGACGGAAATGCCCTCCACATCAGCCTCTCCAAGGTTGTGAAAACACCTGAAGCACAGTAACTAAATTATATTTTAACAAATTCAGTTTGGGAGAACTTCCATCAAAGTCTGCGCTGCCATCCACATTCAGAAGGCAGCATGGAAGTACAGTGAAAAAGATGGAGAACAACAATGAAGAGTTTTGCCTTTGATTTTACTGCTGTTTGACCATGGGCAATGACTGAACTTTTCCATTTGGTAAAAAAAATAAAACACACAAATGCGTGGGCTGGGAGTATTTTATGGTACTTTAATGATCAATGCAAAAGTCATTTAGTCATTTTAGAAAGGAAACAAGGAGGTTTGGGACTGAGAAGGACACTGCAGCACACAGGCAACCCAAGGGGCAATGGAAACGTGCACAGTCAACAGAATCTGTTGATGGGAGGAACAACACAGAAAAAACACAACAAACGACAGTGTGAGCGAGACATCCCACTTGTACTAGATCCCATTTCAACGGTGCCACCACAGGAAAAGAAACTCTGGTTTCAGCTCTCTCCTACTCAAAGGGTCCCGATTAATGCCACTCACCAGAAGCTTAGCTTGTTCGGGCAGTGAAATTTGTTCCCTCTTTCCATCTGGATACCGGAGCATCAGCTGTGCCTTTGGTCCTACGCACAAAGTTACAAGTTAAGAAGCAGTTGAGCTTTCCTGTAGATTTTAGGCGCACGTTTTCCTGCACAGCGCAGCAGGGTTAGGCACTGGAGACAAACACAGGGTTCCAGTCTCTGACAACATCCTTCTACCACATGTGTTTGAAATACACACATCAAACTCAGGACTGTTTCAAGAATTAAGACTGAAACTGGTCAACATCCCCAGAGAATAGCACACCGTGCTACCCCTGCTTTGAGACAGGTCAGTGCATGAGCCCAATATTAATCATTTAGCTTAAGGAGATGCACATCAAATGCAATAGACTACTTAGAGATATGAGGTTGTATGATTTTTAATATAGTCTTTGATTCATGTTACTTAGTAGACTAGATTTACTAAAAATTTTAGCTCGTATTTACCAAAAGCAACTGCAGACCACGCTAAACGCCTGCAAGATAAAGTCCAGCTTGTGTTTTCCTGGGAAAAACGGAACTGATTGGGAAAACAACGATCCAAGGCCAACACAGAGACATCGCAGACATCTGCAGAGCAAGGCCTATTTTGCACTTTGCTAAGAAAGGATTTATCCAGACAAAACGGATATGGATCAAAACCAACTGCACAAAACAAAGGCCCACATGGAGTCAGGGAAAAAGGGTCCAACGGGGAGCAAAGGAGCTGGTGGTGAAATTTTGCTATTGGACTGGATCTTGGAGTGAATGGTCTGTAAAGATATAAAAGTCTGTAGTTTTCTATGCTCAGGTGGACCTCTGCGCAGGTGGCTCAGCTTGAGCCAGCCCTTCTGCTATTCTTTTCCATTAAATTTTTTATTGTCTGAGAATTTTGTCTCCTGAAATTCTGCTCTGCATATGGTTATCAGGCCTCACTTGAAAGTTTGCTGCTGGAGTACTAAAATACAGACTCCAGAGCGAATGGTTATCAGGGAAAGAGGAATCCTGACAGTTTGCACCGCAATGGATGCGGCCTTACCCGAAAGTTTGTGTCTGGGGCACCAAGACACACACTCTGGAGTGAACGGTTATCAGGGATGGAAGATGCCTGAAAGTTTGCTTTGTGAACAGGTATCAGGCTCCTGGAGAGAAGGTCAGCAGCATTCAGCTTCACAGAATCACAGAATTGACTGGGTTGGAAAAGCCCTCAGAGATCATCCAGTCCAACCCTTGGTCCAACTCCAGCCCATTGACTAGATCATGGCACTAAGTGCCATATCCAATCTCAGTTTAAAAACCTCCAGGGCCGGTGAGTCCAGCACCTCCCTGGGCAGCCATTCCAATGCCTGACCACTCTCTCAGTAAAGAATTGCTTTCTAATCTCCAGCCTAAATGTCCCCTGGCAGAGTTGAAGCCCATGGCCCCTTGTCCTATTGCTGACTGCCTGGGAGAAGAGACCAATCCCCACCTGGCTAGAACTGCCCTTCAGGTAGCTTGGTGTATTTCCCCCATGCAGTAAATAAAATAATGAAACCACCACCGAACTCTTTTAAGTCGCGCTTCTCTTTAAGAAATCTAAACATCGTTCTGCAGCAAGCAGAGCCCTTAATTCCTCCTCCACGACCAGCAGCCGAGTTAACGGAGCACAAAGTGGGGCTGGTGTTACTCCGCTTCTCTCCACCACGGGGGTAGAACATCTGCCATAGGCACCCGAGTTACACCCATGTGTACTCTACTCATGGACAAGGTCTCAAACCAAGCGACTCAAGCTCAGCGCCTGACACGACTCTGCAGTTCGTGGCATCGCTACGGCAAAGAGGTCCCTTCCAATCTCTAATATCCTGTGATTCTGTGAACATGATGCTGCCGGCAAGGTGAATCCCTCTAACATCTGGCACCAAGTAAGAGAGAAGATTTAGCTTTTCAAAACAAGAGATGAAACCGCGCTTGTCGGCGGATAAAGATTTTCAGGAGAAAATAGAGCAAAAGACTGACTGCTATTAAAAAAAAAAGGAAGCGGCAACTTACCATTCACATCCAGGCCCTGAAACGTACTTTCAGGCTTGTCAGTCGGCTCCTCCAGCATCCCCGCGTCCCCGCAGGGCAGCGCTCTGTGATTTGAAGTCGTCCCCGGGTCAGTCCTTGCAGGGGGCTCAGGCTGAGGCCGCCGGTTCTCCTCCTTTTTGTACCCCAAGTCCTTGTGCGGAGATTTCCTCAACTTGGCAGGAGCCTCTGATTCCTCCTCCTCCTCAGATCCGCAAACCGAAATAAACTCCTCACTTCCGGAAAAAAGCTCCGACTCTGACTCCTCATCTGACCGACTCTCCTGCTTGGCCTGCGAGGAATCGAAATGCGTCTCCTGTAACGAGGCTCTGATGGCAGCTTCCAACTGGCTGTCCTCGCTGGCATCGATGAGGCTCTCCTGTCGAGTACAGACAGAAATGCATCAAAATTGCTTTTAAATATATATTGAAAGATCAAGAGGACATCAGTCTTGCAAAGAGAAGCTACTAAACCTGTCAGGAACAAACGGCAGAAGCTACTCATGCTAAGACTACTTAATGTCTTCTCCTTGGAAGAAGAAGACCTTGAGACCACACCTGGAATCTTGTGTCCAGTTGCGGCCCCTCAGTTCCAGCAGGACAGGGAACTGCTGGAGAGAGTCCAGCGCAGCCACCAAGATGCTGAAGGGAGTGGAGCATCTCCCGTGTGAGGAAAGGCTGAGGGAGCTGGGGCTCTGGAGCTGGACAAGAGGAGACTGAGGGGGGACTCATTCATGGGGATCAATATGGAAAGGGGGAGTGTCAGGAGGATGGAGCCAGGCTCTTCTGGGTGACAATCAGTGACAGGACAAGGGGCAATGGGTGCAAACTGGAACACAGGAGGTTCCACTGAAATATGGGAAGAAACTTGTTGGGGATGAGGGTGGCAGAGCCTGGCCCAGGCTGCCCAGGGGGGTTGTGGAGTCTCCTTCTGTGCAGACATTCCAACCCGCCTGGACACCTTCCTGTGTAACCTCATCTGGGTGTTCCTGCTCCATGGGGGGATTGCACTGGATGAGCTTTCCAGGTCCCTTCCAGTCCCTGACATTCTGGGATTCTGTGGAGTTTCACACGGATTTTCCTCCCACACCTGCAGTTCTGTGACTGCTAAGCCCAGAACAAATGCCAAAAGCACAAACCACACCAAAAAATATTAGTTACTGTAAGAGAAGGCATTCTCGGGCACACCGTATTTTTGCACGCTCTTGCACTAACTCTGTTTATCGTGCTGCACGGGAAGCAGTGCAGCTGCATAAAGACAAGCTGGTGTTTTTTATTTCAGCTTACTCCAGCCCTCCTAGAAGGCCCCGTACTTACTGAACGAGAGCATTTTTGGGGAGGACTGGTAGAATGGCCGTCCAGCTGTCCATGCTCACTCAGGAACCCGGTCACTTGATCCAAGAAAGACGTCACGTCCAGCTGGTGCCACTCCACTAGTTTCTGGCCTAGGGAACAAAAGGTGTCACAAAACGTCATTTCAGTACAAGATCGCAGCTTAGCGGGCAAACACTCGTCCATTAACTGCTGCCATTTACATCTTGGCAAACAGCATTTGCTTCCGTAAGTAAAGTGCTAAGAGGAGAATCCTAACTTCAGTTTCATTAAGTCAAATAGCAAGAAATCCCAGCTCTGATTCCAGACATGATTACTTCAGTCCTGAGAAGTGGGAGACCAGACTATTCATACAGTTGCGTTTTATGATGATAAAAAAAGAAAGGGTGTTGTGATCCAAAAGAAAAGGTAACGATTTCAAAAGAGCTGGAGGGGGGAGGTAGAAGTTTGACTGTTCACGTTAATGTAGCTGAAACAAAAAAGAAAACCAAAGCTGGAACAGTATTTCAAAATGAAGATGCAATGTAATAAGTCACCACTGAGTGTCACATAGCCACTGTGCAAGGAGTATGAAGCAGATTCATGTAACACTTACATGAATATTGTAGTTTATTCATCATATGATTTCAAGTAGCTTTTAAAAGGATACTTAAAAATTAACTTCAGAGCTTCACCACCAGGTGGTACTACTTTCACTTTCTAAATTATATGAGTAAAATCACCCAATACACAAAATTCCAGCAAACCCTGGGAGTTTTATTCCCTTAGTTCCTCCAAAACATTCCACTTCACTTTTTCAGGGACAACAAGGTCTCCCAGAGAGCAAAACAACGTAACCGGGATCATTTGGCTGAATATAACACACACTGCGGAAGACGGTTTTCTAGCCTAAAACTGTCAGTCTTTCTCCTGGAACATTTAAACTGCAGGTAATCAAGTGTCACTTATCTTACCCGTCCTGGGATCCAGGATGGAGACGTAAGGGAAATCGGCTAATTTATAGAACTGTATGTATCTCTGTCCCTCCTCGCTGTCATGGTACACCTACAAAATACCACGGGTGAAGCAAATTACTGGGTAGACAGGGAACACAAACAAACTGCACCTTGAAAACGTACAAAGTTTTTCCTCTATTTCACAGTAGACGCTACAAACAGTACGTGCAGCTGTCAGTAATTCTGACAAGCTGAAAATATGTCCCTAATGCTCCACGTATTAGGGGTATGAAGTAACATCTAGAATGCACAAATGAAAGGCAGTTTGTGCTTTCAAATGCATATCCATGAACTACATTTACATCCATAAACTATATCTCCGTGAGCTACTGTATCTTTTCTGCAAGTTCACAACAGTGCCATTTTATTTTTAAAAGTCTGGTTTGTTTGCTGTCCCATCTACACCAAGTTACCTGCGTGGCCCCAGGAAAATTCTCACCTGCCAAAAAATGAAATGCTCGCGGATGATGTTCTTTACGGCTTCGTTGCTCCAGACATCGCGGTTGAGACACTGACAGGCAAAATCTTGCACGTTCTGAATGTTTATCATGAGCCATTTGTTCTGCATCTGACCACACTCCTTGGCCTGGAAGCAGAGAGAGAGCTGCGTTAGATAAAACCGAGGCGCCAGACACAACCAACGATCAGTGATGGTTTCTAGCGCTGTCGGGTTTTTCACCAAAACCCCTTTGCAGGGAGAAAGATGGACAGTGATAGTGAAAAGGCATCCAAAAACCAGAGGGCAGGGCTGAAAGACCTGCTTTAAATGAGACTGTTTGAATTAATTACAGAATCACACTGACGAACTGAGCCAAGCGCAGAGTGGGGAAAAGCAACTTGGGGATGGGGACATGGGGACGCTGGATGAAGTTATTTGTTCGGGAAAGAGCGTAGTCAATCGAACTGATCTGACAACAAAGACCTGCTCGTTCTAAAGCTAAACCAGTGGATCATCTAATTAGGTAGGTTGCATAATTATTCAACAGGACCCCCTCTCTGCGTGTTTTTCTCTCCGCGTTTTGAGTTACTCTATCACTGCACAACTGCCAAATGAGCCACCCCTTCTTATCGTGATGCTCGTTATCCGGACTGCGAGTGGGGAGGAAGGCAGGAAGAAATCTTACTGGTTTTGAGTCACAAAGCTGGCACTGTCTGATTGCTCGCTTGCAATTAATGGTAGGAGTTTGATCAAGAATGTAATTCTGATCGCTGAACTGTCATACCTGTTGGAAAAAAGAGGGCTATATCAACAGCAGGAATGCGCTCACCACCTGCACAGACTGGAACTAGCACATGAACTCCTTTTCCTTTTAAAAAAGAAACAAAAGGTATTTATTGGTAAGTGTGTTGGTAATGCACTTAGCAAAGGAATTAGGATGATGTTGCTGTTTTGGGCGATATTTTGTTCCCCAAACCAATTTTTTGTTTTAATTTTAAAATGAATTTTAGCCAGTGCACTTTAGAACCGTCAGTCTGTCCAACGGGTGATGGACAGACATGGGAACCCCACACACTTATTAACTCCACAAGGTAAAAAAATCTCAGTCAACAAAATTGAACTGTGTGGCCAAGCGACCTGCACAGCTAATTTTATTTTACTCAAAGGAAAAAAATATGGATGTAGAAGCATGGAATAGTCCTCCTGTTCTCCCAAGGGACCTCGCGCTAACCACTCACCACTAATGCTATGGTGTCAGAATTCAGTATTTGCTCACCAGGAGAGAAAAGTGGGGCAGATGACGCTTAATGGTAAGGGTCTTAAATATAGGCATTATGCTTTTATTGACAATACCTGGTTTGAGCTAACTGTGGATTTGGAGAACTAATTCTAAGAAATCAGTTTAAAAGGAGGCCTAGAGGTACCGCCCAAGTTTAAAGGGAACAAAAATCCTTGTTATCTGAGCCAATTGGATTGCCTTAGTCCTGTGTTCTAATGTAATCCACACTGGATTAAAAGAACAAACCCAAAAATACATAACTAGAAAGCTGGAAAGCGTATCGCACTCTCCTACACTTACTCTGTATATTTTTCAACATTAGTGAAAAGCTGGCTCTACCTCTCCCCCATGCTAAGGACCTCAAAGGATGCAAAGCAGGGAAATCCACACAGAGCATTTGCAAAGAGGAGTTTTCACCTATAGTGGCAGGTACAGCTTTTGAAACTACTTTAAACTTCCTTCTAGAAACAAAGGGCTTCACATTGAACATTGAAAAAGGACACGGTGAAATTGCTGCCGTCTCACACCCGCGCGGCTCGGCTCTTGCACAGCTACTGGGGTTTTTCAGAGGTGGGAGGAAGGAGAAGAGTGTGGCAGGAAGAATGGCTGCGGATTTGGTGATCATATTGGTGGGTCGTTTTGGTAAAGTGACAAAAGAACAAAGAAAGTGACAAAAAGAGCTGGCTCGTGTATCCCAAAAGCTGTGCCTGATGGCTTTAGATCCACCGTTTCCAACAGCAGCTGTCCCCCATTTCTCCTCCTCTGAGATATAAACTACGGCAGAGCAAGAACTTTCAAAGAAAAGAGGTAGTGGATCTCAGATACAAACCAAAATCAATCTGCCTCAAGTTTACCCTTACCCTTTCTACCCCTTCACGTTTTTCAGCACTATGACAACTTACAGCACCAAAACAGAAACCTGGTTACAGAATCCCAGGGTGTCAGGGACTGGAAGGGCCCTGGAAAGCTCATCCAGTGCAACCCCCCCCATGGAGCAGGAACACCCAGATGAGGTTACACAGAAAGGTGTCCAGGCGGGTTGGAATGTCTGCAGAGAAGGAGACTCCACAACTCCCCTGGGCAGCCTGGGCCAGGCTCTGCCACCCTCACCCCCAACAAGTTTCTTCTCATCTTTCAGTGGAACCTCCTGTGTTCCAGTTTGCACCCATTGCCCCTTGTCCTACCATTGGTTGTCACCCAGAAGAGCCTGGCTCCATCCTCTTGACGCTCCCCCTTTCCATATTGATCCCCATGAATGAGCCACCCCTCAGTCTCCTCCAGCTCCAGAGCCCCAGCTCCCTCAGCCTTTCCTGGTTAGACAGTATGTGAAACAGGTCTTGTTTTACACTCAGTACTGGATCTCTTGAGATAACCTCTAGCTCTTGCACCACTAAAATAATACGTTTGCCTCTTGTTTGACTTCTCTGAACTGTGTACTGTTTATCGATTTGGTGGTGGTTCTTCCTTGCTCAGCTTTGTGGAGCTTTGCTGCTCCCATAGTCAGCAGAGAGAACCAAGAAAGCAGAGCTGGCACCTTGTGACCCTCCAAACATGCTGATCAACATGATTCAGCTGGGAAGATAACGGGCGACAGTAAGTCAGAGCACGGGATATCTAACAAGAAATATCCCATTTTAGCTACACTCACAATTCTTGCCCAGGCCAGGGCATACAAACTTCCATCAACCATCCACTCCTGTGCCCAAGGTGCATCTGCAGGCCAGGCCAGAAGCACCTCGTGCAAAGACAGTTTCACGATTTGAGTGCACTATCGGCAGGTTTGCTGATGACACCAAGCTGGGAGGAGCAGCTGACACTGGAAGCTGTGCTGCCATCAGAGACCTGGACAGGCTGGAGAGCTGGGTGAGAAATGTAATGAAATGTAATGAAAAAGAACAAGGGCAAGTGCAGAGTCTTGAATCTGGGTAGGAACAACCCCAGGTTCCAGTGTAAGCTGGGGAACGAGCTGTTGGAGAGCAGTGTAGGGGAAAGGGACCTGGGGGTCCTGGGGACAGCAGGGTGACCATGAGCCAGCACTGGGCCCTTGTGGCCAGGAAGGCCAATGGTACCTGGGGTGGGTTAGAAGGGGGTGGTCAGTAGGTCAGAGAGGTTCTCCTGCCCCTCTGCTCTGCCCTGGGGAGACCACACCTGGAATCTTGTGTCCAGTGGTGGCCCCTCAGTTCCAGCAGGACAGGGAACTGCTGGAGAGAGTCCAGCGCAGCCACCAAGATGCTGAAGGGAGTGGAGCATCTCCCGTGTGAGGAAAGGCTGAGGGAGCTGGGGCTCTGGAGCTGGACAAGAGGAGACTGAGGGGTGACTCATTCCTGGGGATCAATATGGAAAGGGGGAGTGTCAGGAGGATGGAGCCAGGCTCTTCTGGGTGACAACCAATGGTAGGACAAGGGGCAATGGGTGCAAACTGGAACACAGGAGGTTCCACTGAAAGAGGAGAAGCAACTTGTTGGGGGTGAGGGTGGCAGAGCCTGGCCCAGGCTGCCCAGGGGGGTTGTGGAGTCTCCTTCTCTGCAGACATTCCAACCTGCCTGGACACCTTCCTGTGTAACCTCATCTGGGTGTTCCTGCTCCATGGGGGGATTGCACTGGATGAGCTTTCCAGGGCCCTTCCAGTCCCTGACACTCTGGGATTATGTGAATGACTAGATTAACTTCCAAACTACTGCCGCTCTCTTTGTACAAAGAGAAAACAGTCGTATCAGTTGTAAAGCAGGGTGCAGGTGGCAAAGTTTTAGCTTGTAAAATGAGTAAACGTCACATAGACGGATTTGAAACTCTGCAATATGATGTACACAGAAGTACTGAAATCCTAATGAGTGTCAAGCACAGAACTGCACACACCAGAACTATCTCCTCCCTAAACAAGAACTGAAAATTAAGTCAATTTGGTGTGTACCCCCCAACAAATCAAATCCTATCTCCCATCACATGCATGGGGATATCCTCTGCAATCCTCAAAAGCAATCTTTGACATTAGAACAAAACCATGGTGTTTTTAAATAAATAACACACCAAACATGCCTTGTATTTCCTAGACTCCACTGATTTATCCCTAGTAGATTCCACTCTGAAGCTTAATACAAATTAAAGCTCGGTATTTCCGGCAGGAAATCACAGTTCAAAATGTCTTGTGCAATCTTAACTGACTCTTAACAGTCCAATCACGTAACGCTCCTCAAACACAGACATTTTAGTGACACTGTGCATTTAAGCCCTGAAAGTTTCTTTGAACTTTTCTAATAAGGAAAAAGGTTCAGGTTAGCATCTCACTGGTTTACGTAGCACCGTTCCACCAGGTCACTAACACCTCGTGGCTCAGCTGCGTGTTCAGAACGCAGGATCAGATTTGCAGATTTTCTGTATCAAGTATTTTTCAGCACATTGCTCCGGTGTAATGAAGTTAATCACACGCTTAACTTTAGCAGCACGGCGATCAGGAGTTGTTCTGTATGTGGAGCATGCTGCTCTGTCACCAATTGCAAGTACAAAATAAAATGAATGGTGCTCAACACTTGGAAATGTCTCTCCAATGGAAGGTAATTCTCACCTGCGCTTAAAAGCTGGTATTACTGAGTTAATGAAATGGCAACTTTTTGTACCTTACTGATAACAAAAATTCTTTGTAACTGAAGAAAAATGAGATTTCTTGGTGAAAGACAAAGATAACGAAATCTACTTACTATGAAAATCAACCTTGGAGTACCCAAAGAAGAGCAACAAATATAAATGAAAACATGAGCGAGCTTATTAAGACCAGTTGGCCCCACTCTTGCTAAGTTTGAATAAAGTCATAAATCCTAAATGATTCTATGATACATGTACGTGGCACAACACTGGTAGAATGTTCTTGCAGAGCTCTCCAAACATTATATAATAATAAGAAACCCCACTTAGATTAACACTAAACTACAAGAGCATCAAAATCACAGTATTTAGTCCTTGATACTTTGAACATGACAAACATCTCTGATTTATTATATAGTTTATATATGTTTATCTAAGCAGACAGAGAAGGAAGAAGCTAGTGGCAGCTTGCTAGAGATGAATTTTGAGAGACTCTGGTCATTGGATCCATGGAAAGGGAAAATGGCCAACAAACAGAAAAGCCGAAGATTTTTATGGCAAGGAAGCTGAGGAGCAGCAGTTTGAAATGAAGGGGTTCCATGGGACAAGGAACTGCACCAGAATACAAACAGGTGAATACCAATAAGGGTACACGTCTTTCCATTTGAGTTAGTGCACAGAACAGGACAAGGTATATACACAAACTGCTTCCCGCCACCCTGTTTGTTTGAGATTTTACTCTGCTTCCCCGAAAATAAGACAGGGTCTTATATTAATTTTTGCTCAAATAGATGCATTAGGGCTGATTTTAAGGGGATGTCGTATTTTTCCGTGAACAACAATCTGCATTTATTCTTGAACAAGAAATCTGCATTTATTCAAATACAGTCATATCATCACATTCTGGAACTTGAACATAACTCTCTAACCCTGAATTCCATCGTGAATTTCTTTTGACTCCCTTTAGAACCACTGGCCTCAATTTCTCATTTCCTTAAGCGAGCGCCTCTTGCCCACATCACCTGCTCGTAGCGCAGCAGCAACACAACTGTTAGTTGTCTGTTTTTCTTGCTGAAGGGTCCATCTGTCCTGCTGCATTCTAGTGCCAATTAATTTTACTTTTTTACAAATATAGCTGCCTGGACACTATTTAAATGGACTTTTTAAAATGAACTGTAACTAGGGCTTATTTTTGGAGTAGGGCTTATGTGAAAACCTTGAAGCACTCCCCCCATGCTTAGCAGAACAAAGACCTTGTTATGCCTTAAACGTCTGGTTTTTTGTTACTTTGGGAGGAAGACAGAGATGACACCTCATCTTTCCTGAAGTTTTATGGCCATGGAGGTAGACACCTTGGAAGATAAGGACAATTAACAGTGTTGCTGTAAAAGGTCTCATAGCCTAATTGGGATGATAGAGATGAACCATCTGCAGGACAACCAGCTACCAGAAGAAACCACAAACCAACAGCTACCCCTGATGGGCAAGACAACTCACTTCTGGTCAATACCATGAGCTTTCCCCTAGTTTGAAGACCCCAGACCCATTTCCAGAAGAGTCTTCCTAATGAGCATGAAGAGCAAGCAGAGGGAGGAGATAAGCCGCCCCCTCCTATCTCACATGTAAATGAACTGGGTTATAAAACAACCTCACATATGATACAGGTTGGCAGCGTGTAAATCTTCAACGCGTCCTCCACTCCAGAGGTCGTCACGGGACCGATGTACCTGTGGAGTGGTGACATCTTCCTCTCCCTCTCTGTCTCTCTCTATCTCCCTTTCTCTTTCTGATATCTTAGTTGTCCTCTTCTCTCTCTGTTCCTTTTTCTTAAACATATAAAGTAATATCATTGTAAGTTCTGCTGCTAAAGCCTTGTTAAGTTTTGCATTACAGTTACTAATTGTTGCCAATCTACCATTTTTAAAAGGGCTTTTGCTGTAAATGTATTGATAAGTTCTGTGGTGCTATGACATAGTTTTGCCAAGTCACTGACTGCTGTAATTTGTATTCCACCATGTGCTTTTAGTAAATTCACAATTGGACCCCTGGAGTGATTGTCTGTCATTCACTTTGCATTGCTGTGCAGAATTACCCGGGGTTAACTCACACCTGATTTCATCTGTTGAGTCAGGGCACGTGTCGCATTCAGAGTTAACTCATCCCTCATCCCATCTGTTGGGACGGGACAACTTATATTTTGAGCATCCTCAAAAATCCTGAAAAATCATGCTAGGGCTTATTTTTGGGGTAGGGTTTATTTTTGGGGAAATGAGGTAGGACAATCAAATCTATCAATCAGTTATTTCACTCTCTGATAGGACTTTGGACTGTGGTGGCTGCCACAGTCACCATTGCTAAAGTTTTCAGCAAGGCAGGAGGAACGATGGACACACATCTGTGTCACAGTGAAGGTCACAGGGCACTTGCGGACTGTACGTGTTCAAGTCTGGAGCAGCACCGGCCATTTTCATGGCAATTCCCTTTATTATCACCGTTAACCGCGCATTTGCTCTGAACAAAGGGCTTGGAGGACACGACACAATCTCGTCTGGAGTAAATCCTAAACCACACAACACAAGGCAGAGATGCCTCAACACCAACTACTTCAACCTGCTCTCATCACACCAAATCACTCACCGAGGATGTAGAAACTCCCTGTTAACACCCTGCCAAACCTGGAATTCTGTTAGAAGGTTAAACATATGGAGGGCACTGTCAGCACACAGGAATTAGTGACAAGCCAAGCGACCCGTAGTGATTTTTGAAGCATAAAATGAGAGCTGAGGCCAAGAGGACGAAAGCTGGAAACTCAATAAAGGCACACAGCGCTTCTCTAAAAATTCCCCAGCAGTGCTCTCATGGTTGGAAAATGTGCAAAGAATGGAAATAATCTTTGTGTTCAGCTCACCAAGCCAGATCTCCAGCACTGTTTGCAAAATCTGTACTGCACCATTCGATCATTAATTTGCATTCTCATGAAATCACCATAGAATAACCATCATCAATCTCAGCTACTTAAAGATAAGCAGGTGGAAGTTCAGTAGTAACTGCGACTTCTGAAGAATAACTGAAAATTATAGACTCAAAAAATAAAAATATATACCAATTTCTATATTCTCTAATCATTAGTTAAGTCGCTGATCCATATCATAATGTATGACTAGATCCACACAGGCAGAAAAGGTGACACCTGAAATTATTTAAGGCTAACGGTCCCCTCCTCAGGCAGATAATCTCTTGGATATGTTTTCCATCACTACCAGATGCAAAAGGCAACCGCTGTGGTTGCACAGAAGAGCAAGATCTCGAATAAAGTCAGAAAACCAGAAAGCTCTTTGCCGTGGTACCATAACTCCGCCTGAGATTATTCACAGGGCTGTGCCACAAACTCTCCAGCCCTTTGCGAAGTTCTGGCTCACCCCTCAAAATAAATCTTATTTCAGCCTTTTCTGTACTGTGCCACACAGAGATACTCCAAGGGGTGCAATTTTCCCATTTTGACAAGCTTCCTTTGTGCAGCAAAGTCTTCCAAGTGTGATTTGCCACACTGAAATACGAGCAGTTAAGTCCTTCAATAAGTCACTGACATTTCCATATGCGGCCCATCAAATATTTACCACTATATGGTCCTTTGTAACTTTCTGATCATCCAACATATGGATCCACACACACCAGCAGCCTGGCACAAGGTTTCCACACCCCATGCAGTCATCATAGGAGGAATTGCGGCTAAATTCCCCAACTCACCGTTTCAAAGCTGCCTTTGTGCATCAGGTCGATGGGAGGCCTGAAGAGGTCGGCAAGAGTGGTGAGTTTCTTATCCACCGCCCCTCCGTTCCGTAGCTCCTGCTCCTGCCGAACTGCACAGCCCCAAGAGGAAAGGAAGCTCGGTCAGACAAAATACTCACAATATGGATTTATTGTATGTCACACACAAAACTTTGGTACTGAAGTCACAAGGTCAGACCACACTGAACAAGATAAGCTGCTACGTAAGGTAAGAATCCCACTTGCCCCAGCTTTCTCAAGCACTTTTAAAAAATATCTTAATAAATATAAGTAGCAGCAGAGGGAGTCATAGGACACTATTTGAAAACAAATGAGAAATAAAAACGAACCCAAAACCTGACTTGCCCCAGCAATGCTTTTAAAAAGGGAAACCGAGATAGATTGTACCATCATGGAGCGGAATCCATTTGAGGCCTGTATCTAGTGCAGTGCCTCAGGGGGCAGTACTGGGACCAGTATTATTCAATATATTCATCAGTGACTTGGATGAGGGAACAAAGTGACTGTCAGCAAGTTTGCTGATGACACCAAGCTGGGAGGAGTGGCTGACACTGGAAGCTGTGCTGCCATCAGAGACCTGGACAGGCTGGAGAGCTGGGCGGGGAGAAATTTAATGAAATAGAACAAGGGCAAGTGTAGAGTCTTGAATCTGGGCAGGAACAACCCCAGGTTCCAGTGTAAGTTGGGGAACAAGCTGTTGGAGAGCAGTGTAGGGGAAAGGGACCTGGGGGTCCTGGGGACAGCAGGGTGACCATGAGCCAGCACTGGGCCCTTGTGGCCAGGAAGGCCAATGGTACCTGGGGTGGGTTAGAAGGGGGTGGTCAGTAGGTCAGAGAGGTTCTCCTGCCCCTCTGCTCTGCCCTGGGGAGACCACACCTGGAATCTTGTGTCCAGCTGTGGCCCCTCAGTTCCAGCAGGACAGGGAACTGCTGGAGAGAGTCCAGCGCAGCCACCAAGATGCTGAAGGGAGTGGAGCATCTCCCGTGTGAGGAAAGGCTGAGGGAGCTGGGGCTCTGGAGCTGGACAAGAGGAGACTGAGGGGTGACTCATTCCTGGGGATCAATATGGAAAGGGGGAGTGTCAGGAGGATGGAGCCAGGCTCTTCTGGGTGACAACCAGTGACAGGACAAGGGGCAATGGGTGCAAACTGGAACACAGGAGGTTCCACTTGAACATGAGAAGCAACTTGTTTGAGGTGAGGGTGGCAGAGCCTGGCCCAGGCTGCCCAGGGGGGTTGTGGAGTCTCCTTCTCTGCAGACATTCCAACCCGCCTGGACACCTTCCTGTGTAACCTCATCTGGGTGTTCCTGCTCCATGGGGGGATTGCACTGGATGAGCTTTCCAGGGCCCTTCCAACCCCTGACATCCTGGGATCCTGTGATCATCACTTTTACTCAGAATATTTCTATTCCAATATTTCTACTTCTTGCAATTCCAAAGAAAAACAAACAAACAAGCAAAAAAATCCACTACAGACTTGGCTGACATGCAAAAATATCTTTGGATGTTTATATCAAATTTCTGCTCTCTCCAGAATAGACTCAGGATGCCACTGTCTCTTTCAGGGTTTTCAGATTTGTTTATCCCCAAGTACCACACTTGGAGTAGGTTTCTTTTAGTGGTACGAATTCCATTCAAAATAATACAGAATATATTTCCTACATACACACAGTCATATACAATGAAGGTAAATCACAGTAACCTCTTACCTAAAAATGCAGTGGTACAATGTATTTTATGGAATGGAGTCGAGTGAAAGGGGGAATAACCATCCCACGACCAAAAAGTTCCAGAAGCTGTCAATGGGCCATAGTATATAAACCATTTTTGAGCAGACACTGGATCTCCACAGGGAAGAAAAAAATGTCAGTGGATCAGGCCTGGGAGCCAGGAAATAATCCTGATTTTCATGGCCAGGGCCACTTGCTTTTTCACAAACAGCCAGTGATATTCATCTATAAATTTTTACCAAAAAGCATAATAAAGTTCCATCATAAACACTTGCAATGGTTTTACATATCGCGCATCTCTAAATGTCTTATAACATTATAACATTATAATTATAATTAACATTATAATTATAATATTATAATGTCTTATAACAAGTGGAGATGAGAAGAACATTTCAGACTACAATGATTCTGTAAATGGTGTATTTTCAGTTGCCAGTGACTTTACTACTTGACAAATTCATTACTGGAAAACCCTGACCAAACCTGTCAGGGGAAAGAAAGTAGATGTGGATGCTTATTTTCAATTTGGCATCAAACAGCACGTGTAAATAACACCCAGTGCTTTGCCATTTGGAGATCTGTGTATGAGCTGATAGGGGGTGGTTAAGAGCAATTAAATTAATGAGAACCTTGTGCATGTCCAAGGAAGAAGCGTCAGGGCTACTCAAATCTAATTCAAGTGCCAGAATGACCACTGGCTAGCCAAGAAAAATTCAGTGGATGAACTTAATTTCTGTGTAGGTGTTAGATTCTTCCCTCCTTTTAATTCACCGGAGCAGAAAAAAGGATTTTTTGAGAGTTACCAAGAAAATATTTGCCATAGGAAAGCAGACGGAACACACTGTCTGCAGGTTTTGTTTCTGTATGGACCAGCATCTTCACCACCTGCTTTGTGTGTCCATTACTCTACTTTCCCTTCAGCCACATCAGAACGAGAAACTAACAACCTTATCTATGAGCAAACAGTACTGACACTACAAAACCGAACAGCCTAATAACGTTATTGAAGAAATGTTTCTGCTATACAGTAGGCAATTTAAAAACCATTCAAGAATGTAAAGCTGGTATAGCCTACAATGGAAACTATTTTTCCATCTTGCATTAAAAACCAGAACCTCCAGCTTACTGATCAATAGACACTTACTGGTTTCTGTTTGGAAATCCCGAAAACCATCAAATATTGAGCGCGCAGGTCTGCGTCTTTTAGGAGCTATGGGGAAAGAAAAAAGTATTTAAATTATTATTTTAAAAGGATGCTATCAGTATATTTACATATTAGTACTCTCCATCATGTGTGGACAACAGAATAGGAACCCCAAGCCTGAATGATGGGGGAGTCGATCACTGTGCAGTGCAAGTTCCCCCACAGCATCAACGTATCCCAATTCCAGTCAACATTTTTGTCAAAGGCCTTCAAGCAGATGAAAAACTTCAAAAGATTAAGGCCCATGGAATAATATTTTCTTTATTAGGAAACACATTTGTTTTTTTCCGCAATTCATTTCTATTCTTTTCTAATATCTTAGCCAGGTCCTATCCCAACTTCTTGGCTGGCCTGGCAACAGTCAAGCTCTCCCACTGGATTCAGCATCACCATCCACAAGGAAACCTTCAGCATGGCTCATGTGCAGCTGTGCAGAGACAGCGGCACAGGCAGATAAACAGTATTTTCGGTACTATTCCAGTTAAAACCTGTGGTACAGAACAACCACTGTACTACAGATGCTAAAACTGCCCGCCAAGACTTGCTCCAACCATTGCTCTGCATTACTGTTAAATGAAAGCAGAACGTTCTAACGTAGAACTTTCAAAGCCTCATTGTTACAAGACATAATAAAGTAAAATAAATAGAACGTATACCCACCGAAAATCTGTAGTAAGAAAACAATATTTATCGTGAGAAAGCGCGACCTGTGCACAGCTCACACAAGTACCTCCAGAATGTTATTTCAGAGACCTTTCTGGATTAGCACATGCGTTTTTCACCGTGTGCAACGCCAAGGGCAAAGAACGGAATACAGCTCTTATTCCTTGTGTTCTTCTCACACAGAGCACCAAGGAAAGAACCAGCGCATCCCGTACAGAATGGCACAGAAAAAGAAAACCCGAATGAGGAATAATGTAATGCCTCTCCAACTCTGGTAAGTAACACCTCTTTCATCTCTAAATGTTTAGGTGCAAGCACAAGCCGTTAAAGACAACTTCAGAGCACCTTAAACTACAACTAACAACTCAGCAAACGCAGCATTTCCCTTGCCAGGCGGCTGAAGATGTTCACAGTAGCCCAGGTAGAGGTTTTTCTGATATCCTCTGTAGTGCAACATGGGATTCACGCATCTGGCAGAGAACAAATGCTGGGATCATCTCTTCAACTGGAAGAAAATCCAAGCTCAACTCAACACTGTTAAAAGCAGCAAACAGCACGTTTCCTGTTTTGAGGTTAGAGCTGAAAAGACCAAGTGAAGTACAATAACTCTGCAGTTTCAGCTGGTTTGACAGGCTGCATCACGTTATAAAGAGACATGGCATTAGTGAGTGTATCAGCACAGGAGGCCATCGCTGAACCAGATCAGTGTGTCTGAGATCAGGGTGTGACAGGTGAGTAGGACGGGACCAAGAACCAGGGTCAGCAAATCCTACTCTGGCACTTCTTAGATTCTTGAATCCATAGGAATCTAAAAATCTTCGTCAAAAGGTCTGTTGTGTCACAAAGAAAGCCAGAGGAACACGCTGGTGCAGCATATTCAGAGAGCCCCCAGCAGTGCAACCACCTCGGGAACCACCGCTCAGCTCGTGCGTCCTGGTTAAGACTTCCCGGATGTTGAAAAAAAGGATCAAGAGAAAAACAGTTCCAGGGTAAACCTGAAGCTTGGCCTCCTTCTCCTTTCTAGCACAGGAACTAAACAACAGAAAAAGCATTTCCTATGGGTATGAGGCCACTTTAAAGATGAGCACTTGAATGCCCTTCCTGGATAAGAAAGGCAAGACGCTCAACTCACGTGACACAGCAAAAGCCAAACGGACAGGCAGAAGCTGCCTGGAGGAGGACAGATTCTCACAAGGATAAAGGAAATAAGCGTAAAAAAAAGAGCCTTAGGAGTCCGTACTAACATGGACACCATATAAAAGGAGGGGATAATACAGCAGGTCATCCAGTCTTGCTACAGAAGTTCCACCCCGGTGCTGCTGTAAAAGAACCACTAAAGAAAGATGGTTTGAGATGGAGGTTTTGAGATCCAGTGCGTTTGTGCAGTACAGAACCCAGGGAATGGCAGAAGATGTGCCAGGGAGGGTCAGTGGGACATGAAGAAAAGGTTCTTCACCCAGAGGTGCTGGACACTGAACAGGCTCCCCAGGGAGGTGTCACGGCCCCAACCTGACAGCGTTCAAGAAGAGACTGGACAACGTTCTCAGACACACGGGGTGACCTGTGGGGTTGTCATTGCAGGGACAGGAGTTGGACTCCATGATCCTTGTGGGTCCCTTCCAACTCAGGACATTCTATGAATTCTACATGAGCACAAAAGAGTGTTTTAGACAAGCACCCAAAAGAAAACAGCATTTCCATCACCTGCCTCCTTGGAGCAAAAAAGAAGTTTCAAAAGCAAAACTGATAAACAGCTTCAGAAAACAAACAAGAAAAATAGTCGTGTGGTGCACTTTAAAGAGCAAATTAAATTCCTAAATGAGAAACGGAGAAAAACAATGAGTAATCACACAGTTCAGCCTTTCTTTCTGATACGTTCTCTCCCAGAGAAGTGTGCATTTGTCCTCTTCATGTGCATCTGTCCTCTTCATTTTTGCTCAAGCTTTTACCCCACCATGCTGAACACCTTCCCAACAGCATCACTCGGTTCTGAACCCCCAGAACCCAGGTGTACACTGATCACAGCTAATTGCCTCACCAAGTCACCCGAAACTGGAGTTAGTAAATTGGTACCGTCGAGAACATGCAAGGTTTTCAACAACACTGCTATGTTTCCAAGTAGGCAATCACGTTACATGGCAGGGAAAAAAACCACAACACAATCAAAATACATAAAATGCTTCCTTCATATTCAGGAAGTTGGTTTTCATTTTGTCACTTAGCCCATTTCAAGGTAAAGAAAAAATAATCCAAAATAAGAACACAAGCCTACCTCCAAACAAGGGCTCAGGCTCTACTAAGATTTCCTGTTTTTGAGGAATTGGAGCTCGTACTTCATCCCTGTCAAAGGGGAAGGAAAAATATCAAAATCAGAGAGATGATAATATTCCAAGTACTACATAAACCACATCCTATTGTGCTCCTGCAACTTGAAGCAGCTAAGGATGCTGCTGGACCATTGCACAGAATCAGGAGATTTGGAGTCAACAGGGGCCTCAAGGGACCATTCATTCCCACCGATGGCACTGGAGCAGGATTTAGTACCCTCCGCATTCAGATTTGACATGGGTGATCTTCCTGAGCCCTGACCGAAGATTACACAGATCCCTGGGTGACTAGATCCAAGGCTTTGTCAATCTACTATTCAGACACTCTTCTTTAAGAAGTGTCTTAAAACTCATGAAAAATTCTTAAAACTTAGCACAGGCTGTTAATTAATCTGCTTGCCACCCTCCCCCCCCAATAATCTACATGGAGGGGAGGAAAAGAAAAACAAAAATCTCCCTTATCGGGATCTTTCTTCTGTTAGAAGACTTTTTGCTTCCACTTCAAACTCACAGACCTCTCTTTTCCAGAGGATGATGTGGTCAAAATAGCCATTTCCCCCAATTTCAGAGGTAATTCAACACCTTCATCATGCTTGCGGAGACTGCTGGATAATCTGAAACCATGAGTAGGAGAAGAAAGGAAAGGAAATCTCAAGGGCTCTGAAACAGTGTCACTGATTCAGCACGGTCACCTGGCCCACGAATCTACGTGGCCCAAGAAAATCCATTGCTAAGTCCTGCCCACTTCCCTCCGGGTCCTCAAAGCCAGAAACTGTGCAGTTTGCGGCTCTTGGCCATGAGGTTTGCAAAAAACAACTCATAATTTCAGCAAGACGCACTAACCTTGCTATTAAGCTCCACATCTTTGATTGCTGTTGTGAAGCTAGTTATTCTCCATTTTGCATTTGCATATTTATTGTTCTCTCTTCCTAGAAGTAACACTAAGCTGACCAGCACCTGGAGGGTGTCAAGTATAAAGAAAAAAGTATTCCAATAAAAACTTGAACCTCAAGTCACTGATGTGCCAGAAGTTGTCCAGAAATAAGAACTCTAACACCTATAGATACAGAGTTTTAAGTTCATTACCTGTCAAAAGTTCACGCAGGAAGGCACCTGCCATCAGCTAGAAAGTTTAGTACTGAAACAGCTGTTTAAATTTATACGTGTGCCTCACAATTATGAGCAGCAAGAATTATCTTTTAAAGCTAGTTGTCTTTTTTCCTGAAGTAGAAGACTTTCATAAAGCACGGCTAGGCTTAATCTAGAAGATTTAAAGAGTGTGACTTATACCAATCAGCTGCCACTCAAATTATTCCACATTAACAGGCAGCACCAAAAGGTGGGACAACTTATTGGCATCTGATGTGTAAGACACTCATGCAGATTTTGTAGTTGCTTATTCCTCTGCACGCTAGTGTGCATGTTCTATACCACGTTATACTTAAAACAGTGCAAAACCAAATGGGACTGAGGTCACTACATGTCTAAGAAACAAACCAAAGGAATCCTCTAACTTTCAAATTATCGTAAAGTGAGATTCTTGTAGCAATTTAGAAGTAAGAATCTCTTACTACTGGATCCCCACTTCCAGGTCTTGAGCTCTGTTTGCAAAAAACGGTGTGTATAAGCTACAGAAAACTTCTGAATTTGCAAGAGATCAGCTTACGTTGCTCTACATACCAACTTACATGCTAAGAATTTATTTAACCAGAACAATACTGGAGGAATCAGTTTAACAAGATCAAAGCAGCGCGTATTACAGTGAGTTGACAGCAGCTTAGAAACAACAACTGTCTTATTCATTCTGCTTGACGCTACTAAATTTTTAAGATGGACCACTCGTGGGGTACGTACTCGGTGTGGGGGCGAACTGCAGACACCCCTGCAGAGCTGGTGCTGGGCTCCTCCGCTATCCCTCCGCCGTCCAGGAACATGGTGACAGCCATCTCCAGGTTGTTGTTGCACGCCTCCAGCATGTGCTTCCCCACGCTCTCGCTGGCACCTGCAGCGCCCAAGGAAAGTTAAAGCATTCTTAGGGAAGCGTTTGGATTGGGAGTGCCAGGAGCACACGGTTATCGTTAGAAATTGTTCACCCGTTGTGATTTAGCTCTGAAGTGCAACTATTAAATAAGACAAACATGTATCTCAAATGGGAAGGGAATGCTCACATACAGGACAGCCTTCCTTCCATCACGAAAAAACTTAGTGAAAGGCATCTAAGGGGTTTTATCTTGGTTTTTCGCTTTTCTAGGGGTCAGACCTTTTCCTGGTGCGATTTTCCAAGCACTAGTAGGCATACACACACACAAAAATGAAAACCTCACTCAACATTTTAACAGGGAGAATATGAAATCAGACACTAGAATTTTGTACCCGCTTCTAACAGGTATTTTGAAGAGAAGCTGCCAAATTCATGTAACCAATTGACATGAGATAAATGCTTTCACCTCCAAAACGAGGGCATATTTTTCGAGTTTTAGATCCTTCTGCACGATAAGAGGGAGACAGAGGATTAAGTGATACATTGTTTAGAAGCAGAGTTTTTAGTTTATATTTAACTAATAATTAATAGATGTAAGCAAGAAATGCAACAATTATAACTAACATCATCAATTATTTCTTAGTATCGATGTATGTCAAAATTTTCAAAATTTGTAATGCGTATGTAATAATTATATGAATATAAGCAACACAAGAGCATCCAGTGTTTGGAGCACTTATGGAGGATGATCCCCAGCGCTGATAAAGTAAAGAATGACGTTTAACAGTATAATTGACTCTGCTGTTAAATTTATTTCTTCATTTAATTTAGAGACGGAAGAAAAGACAACCTGTTGTACGGATTGCACTAAAAGGCAAAAACAAACCAGCAGAAGCTCAGTTAATATAAGAGGGGAAAAAAAGCCAAGAGAGAGAAAGTAGTACTTGTCTACACAGCTATCTGTGTAATGACTAACATTTATTAAAATCTCTCCTAAGTGTAACTAAATCCAGTCTCACTGCTTGGGATGAAATAGTAGTTCTCAGCATCCCTTCTGACGTTTATCTCTCCTCTACCTCCCAACTTCTCCTTGAAAACCAAATCAGCAGCAGAAGCACCTCAGCAGTGAAGGTCTCCAGCACCCAGCCCTTTAAAGATCTCCTTACAGCAGCTGTCTCTATAGGTGCTGGGCTGCCAAAGAGGTTATTTTCCTACGGGAAGGCTGGTAGAGGGGAAGAGTGGCAAAATGCAGCCGAACCAGTTTGGGAGTAGCTTTTGGATCTGCACTCCTTCTTCCCAGGTTCACTGCAAGTCACCAAAATGAAGAAAACACTTTTCCCAGCAACAGAATCACAGATAACATCAGTTTGGGCAAAACGCATTTGGACACTTCGCAGATTTTCCAGGGAAGACTCAAGAAGCTCTGGTTTGAACAGAGAATACACTTTGAAACTGTCGAGATAAATCAGTTCTAAATGACCTGCACCATTATGTTAAATCACGAGGAGAACCAACCTGAGGGATTTGGTTTTCCAAAACAAAACAATAAGCAACCCGCCACAACAAGTGTATTGAGGTGACCACCAGCTGTATTTTATGACCTGAACCGAGATGAAGAAAATGCAAAATAAAAACTAGTGACATCTCAAAAAACGATGCGAAAGCATCAAGTTTATGCTCTGCAAATTAACTGCTCTTTGGCATTTTTCAGGAGCTCATTTCAATGCTGGCTGTAGCAACCAAACAATACCTGTATGGTTGGAATACACGCACCACCCTACAACCTCACTGTCCAGTCATTCATTTAGAAGAACTAGAAGAAAAACTATTTAAAATGTTACCACCATGCAAAGTGATTCTTCACTCCTAAGGAAACTGCCGCCCTGCGAATGTTTTCAGTGCTCGTGCTGGCAAACAGAAAATACTAAACATTTGCTAAGTCTCAAAGCAAAATTCAAAGTGACCCCATCGCATCATTGGCAAAGACACACGGGAGCTACAATCTCTTCGCAATATTTTTCAGGATGAGAGCATCAAAGAAACACAATTCTGCCCTCTGGATAAGAGAAATACAATCAAGGACTATTTCTCCCCATTCCTCACTGTCACCTACGCTGGAATCAAACTGCTGTGCAATATTCGCTCAGGCTTTTCCCCGCGGGCAGGAGTCATTTCATACACTTACAGCTCCATGTTGAAAGCCGCTGACACAATGCAGCGAGGGTGTCAGCTCCTGAGCACCCGTCAAATCACGCCAGCATCAGCCAGACAAGCTCCGTAACAACACACTTTTACTCATAACCTTAAATTCTCTTAAAATGGAAAAACAAAACTTAAAACTCTACTTGCTAGTGGATGGGTGAAGCACAACAGGTTGTTTTCCCTTTGTGAAAGCATAAGAGAGGTGCTTTTATATTCAACATAAACCATCTGTATCAGCACAAAAAGTGGTCAAGAAGAGCAACTAGCACAACTCTGCCTGTTCTGGTTTGTTTTTTAGCAAATCTCAGGCACAACTGAAAAAAAACCTACAAGGCACACACGGGCACATACTATATGGAAAACGTACTTGCTGTCGGTTCTTTTTATTCACGAGGATTTATTCTAAAAGGATAGCTGAGCGATCAGTAACTTCCCTGTGTATCCTAACAGCATGTTCACAGCAAACTGAACACGTCTGGGACTTGAGTGCAGGGACACAATCCAAAACTGAGCTGCTTAGAGCCACCAAGGTAAAACCAGTTTCACTTACATCAAATAAAAAGACCAAGATGTTTTATTAAACGCTCCTTCTGTATTCAGAAATTTCTTCAGTATTCAAAAAGGGCTGCTGGGCATTGGAACAGGCTGCCCAGGGCAGTGCTGGAGTCACCATCCCTGGAGGGCTGGACAGACGGACATGAGGTTCTCAGGACATGGGGCAGTGCCAGATTTAGGTTATGGTTGGACTCGATGATCTTGAGGGTCTCTTCCAATCAAAATGATTCTGTGATTCTATTCGATATGCAAAGTGAGGGGGAACCTACAGCGAAGCAGCTTTAACACTAAGTGGGTCAAGTGCGCGAAGTACACAAGCTAAAGCAACAATCACCACCTGTAGCAAACTTCAATTTAAAAACTGCTATTTTCATTAGCGAACTCATGAAGTCGTCAACAGTTCACAGAATCCCAGAATGTCAGGGACTGGAAGGGCCCTGGAAAGCTCATCTAGTGCAATCCCCCATGGAGCAGGAACACCCAGATGAGGTTACACAGGAAGGTGTCCAGGCGGGTTGGAATGTCTGCACAGAAGGAGACTCCACAACCTCTCTGGGCAGCCTGGGCCAGGCTCTGACACCCTCACCATGAAGAAGTTCCTTCTCCTCTTTCAGTGGAACCTCCTGTGTTCCAGTTTGCACCCATTGCCCCTTGTCCTGTCACTGGTTGTCACCCAGAAGAGCCTGGCTCCACCCTCCTGACACTCACCCTTTCTCAGTAAGTGAACAGTGCTTAATGATTTATTTCTTTTTTAAAGGCGGACTCAGGTCTATCCGGAGGAGCAGCCGCGGTCCCAGGGCGGGAGGAGACGTACCGGCACCCCCGAGCGGGGACAACCGAGAGGCGCCTCTGAGCCGCCGCTCCAGGCCGGGGGGGAGCGCACGTCTCCCCAGGAGGAGGCACCGCAGTTACCCGGGCCAGGCCTCAGGCACCACCCGCCGCGGCGGCCCGGCCCCGAGCGCCCGCTGACAGGCCCTGGCGCCGCCAAGCGCCGCTCGCCCCGGGAGAGGCCGCGGCGGCAACGGGAGAGCCCCCGGGAGCCGCGGGGGGAGCGCGCCCGGAGCCGCCCGCCCGCGCCGCTCCGCCTCGCCCCGCGCGGCGCCTCTCGCCGCTCCTCCCGCCCGGCCTCCCCGCGCCCCCTGACGCGGCGACGGGGCGCCGGAGCGGAGCCGCCCGTTAAGCAAAGCGGCGGCAAAGCCCCGGCGGGTCCCGGCTTCCGTGCGCCTCACCCGTGATGGCGGTGAACTGCTGGATTAACCCCTTCAGCGCCGCGGCGGCCGCCGGGCCCCCGTGCGCCGCCATCTTGCCGCCGCCGCACAACAACACGCACGCCGCCGGCCCGCGCGCTCTGCGCAGGCGCGGCGCCCGCCCGCGCCCTTCCCCTGCCCGCCGGCGGGGCGGGGCGAGCGTTACCGTGGCAACCCGGGCAGCCCCGCCCCATCGCCTGAGAGCCCCGCGGAGGCGGGAGTTGCCCTGGCAACGCGGCCCGTCCCGCAGCCTCAGCGGCCGCCGCCGCTTTTCAAATATCATGGCGGCTGCAGAGGGTTTCTCCACATTCCAGACCCTTGAAGAGAAGATGCTAAATCAATGTATATTGTGATTAAGTTACAAAACACATGCCCATCATTAAGCAATCGACATGCTTTCTGACCACCTCCAAAACGGGATATTTCTCAAATTTTAGATCCTTCTGCACAACGAGAGGAAGACAGAAGATTAAGTGATACGTTGTTTAGAAGCAGAGTTTTTAGTTTCTATTTAACTAATAATTAATAGATGTATGTAAGAAACACAACAATTTTAACTAATATCATCAACTATTTCTTAGTATCGACATATATAAGCAACGCAAGAGCGTCCAGTGTTTGGAGCACTTATGGAGGATGATCCCCAGCGCTGATAAAATAAAGAATGATGCTTAACACTTTGCTGCTGAGTTTATTTCTCTGTTTCAGTACACCACAGTGGGTGCCCCAAATCAGGGTATGATTTCATGTAACAAAGCTTTAGTTACTTTTCTAACTTTACTGCTTTGACAGGGGAATGCTTCTGAAACGGGACATGTTAATATCAGCGAATACCGATACCTCCCTTTTCTAGGGAGTTTGAAGAAAACTATTTTCCAATGTTGTCCTGGCACATTTATTTTTATAATTGTTCCTATTCGTAGCCTATTTACAGTATTGAGATTGTTTTCCAGACAAATTTCACATTACTGGATCTCTTGTTTCTAGATAGTATATAAATTTACTCTTACCTTTTAATCAATTCTTGGTATAGAGCATCAGTTCCCCCATTAGTTTTGTTATATTTTAATACAATTTCCCATAACACACTGCAAGGAATAGTTTAGAGACATTGGTTCGAGGATTCAGCCATCTGGGATCAGAGGCATTACGTTAATATCTGTGTCTCTACAAGTTTATCTAGCAGTATAATCTGTAATCTGCCAATTTATTTTCAATTTCTTGATCACTGTTTCCCTTTCGATGCTCCTAGAAATGCACAACGATAACTTTTATAGTAACAACACAGCTTCCAAAAATTGGAGTGTCACGTTTAACCTGTTTTCCTTGTGCTGTTAATAAACTTTGTTCTTTTCAAATGGCTCCCTGGGCATGCACCGCACTAAAAACGTACTTTGGATCAGTCCAAATTCTTCAAAGTCAGGCAAGAAACAGCCTCAGCAACAAGCACGCTGCGTGGTTTTGATCCCTGTGCTACCTGTAAATGGCACCTGTAAAAAAGGAGCCGAACTTGTTCACCAAGGCGACAAATCAACCACTGGAGCCAACCAAAGCTCAGCCTTTGAGCAGGGAACTGCCACGCCAGCTCACCCTATGCACAGACTCCGGCTTAACACCGTTCAAACAGCCAAAGCTGATTTCACCCGCTTCAAAGTGCCCGTGGCAATGGAAACTGCCTGTTGGCGCAACTGAAATCCACTCGGCAGTGGCCAAATTCCACTTGTAACAAGAAAAATCTAAAAATACAGGCCAAAGAGGGGCCTGCTGAGGATTATCGTGCCACACATGCAGTGTGATCAGCTCTGAGACCTGGGGTGAGGTTGCTGGGCTGGCCTCCTGCTATGGATTATACATTTTGGAGGTTTTGCAGTTAAAGTTGGGGTTTAACTAATGCTTAGCTTTTTAGTCTTGCTTTTCTTGCCCATTCTGCTTTAAAAAATAACAATTCTTGTGTAAGAGGTCATTCTCACACCAAGGACAAACCCCAGGAAGCTGTAGAAACAAAAATAACCCCCAAATAACTTTAACACACCCTTTAATATATGCACAACCAAAAATACACTTCAGGGCTATTCAGAACCATTAAATGGCTAATTTCTGTAATTTTAATTGATTTTTGATGCAATCACAGCAGCAGGATTTCTATAGATGGCGAGAAATTGAGTCTGTGGGTTCGGTTTAACCCTAATCAAGATCAAAGCTGTTAGGGGATATATAGTTCAATTCTAACTTCATTTTGTTCAGGTCTCTAGAGCTTATCTGGATATTTACCTGTGTGACCACACAGGCTTTCCTTTCTTTCTTTTTCACCACGTAGCCATCAAATGTCCAGACCTGGCTGTAAAAGCAGCTCCAAAGGTGGCACTGGAATGATGATTGAGCTGCAGAAAACACTGAGACACTTTCTGCTCATCTGTTTGGAAAATAGAGAGCTGACACTAGCACGGAAACAACTACTATCTCTGCCTTAAAGAACACTTTAATTAATGAAGGATTACACTGAACTGCCTGAGCAAAGCAGAAGAGAACCCGAACAAAGGTACGGATTAAACAGATGGATATCCAAGGAAGGCTTCCAGCGCAATGGTTGAGGCGGCAAGAGGAAAAGTGGATGATTTGCACCTGGTCACCTGTTGGAATTTTCTCAAACAGTTCATTTATTTATGAGAAACCTGGCATTAATAGAGACAAGCAGGCAAAGGAAAACAAAACGCAGCATTTTTGGCTTGGTGTGCTGTTCACACTTACAATAAAACTTCAGGTTGGTTTGGTTTCTTAAACTGAAAACATCAGAAGATACTGCTTTGAAGTATTTCGTCCCAAATTTCCCAGAACCCAGTTAAAGTCATCAGATCATCAACAAAGTTCAAAGCAAAGGACACACTTACAACATTTGCAGACTTTGGGGAGTTGCACACGCTCTTCTGCAACCTTGATGGGCGCTTCACTCTCTTTCAAACACCAACAGTGGGAAAGTATTGCGTTACAAGCAAAGAAAGGCCAAAAAATGGTTTCATAATAGCAACAAATAAAGCAATGCAGTGAGAACATTCCCTCCGGTGAGCAGCAGCTGGGAAACTCTTCACCAGCATCAGCTTCCTCACATCTAAATTATAATTCTTTTGAATAATGTTAACTTTAAACCCAACAGGAAGACAGTATTTGGTAGTCTCTCTAAAAATAGGGGCAGACAGTCACAGCCAGGCAGGGCAGGCACGCGAATCTTTAATTACAGTTACGTCATTACTGACAACTCCAGTTTTCAGTCGCTTTCCCCCCTTTTGCTTTTACTTTCTCCATCAGAACTGTCGTCTGGGGAACTATTTTCTAAATTTAATGTAGTTTCAATCAGACGCGAAGCGATTTGAGTATGAAAATTAAATAGCACTAAATAGAGGTAGTATCACTGTACAAGAATAAAGTTGCAGAACACCGAGAAAACAAAAGTATCTTCTTCCTAACGATGGGGAGAGTCAGATGTGCAGAAGCAAGCTCTGTGAACAGAGACACACACCCCACAACCTCTTCTGCTGGCATCTGTGAAGGATCCTTGGCTTTGGCAGTACAACAACCTCTTTTTCTCACTTTCTATCTAAAAAAACCGGTTAGTACATGAGATGGAAAGTGTGTCTGCGAGACCGCTTGTCCAGTTATACTCTTGTTAACTGTCATGCGAACAAGGCAATTCAACAAATCTCCTGAATTCCAGGAACACGCTGCCTTTGAACACAACAGCGGCTGCACTGAGTGAAGCTTCAACCTCGCAGTTGCCAGACAGATGGAAATACAGACGCAATTTTCTGCTTGTTTCCTCTGTGGAATGCGCATCCTTCCTGTCACAGGCTCCGAATTCTCATTCTAAGCCCATCGGTTATTTTTCGTTTTAAACCCTTACGGTATTCACATGCAAAACAACGTAAATGCAAGTGCTAGAAAATAAACCGGAGTCAAGAGAAGAGCAATTCCCGTTTTTCAGTCTGGGCGCATACAGAATACACAACTTCGTGACTCAAAGGAATTTCCCTCAAAACCAACAACTTAAAATCTGTTTCCAGGGGGCTTTGCCTAACACAGGAGAAAGCACTACCACAGTTTTCATTCTCACACCCCTACCTGCCTGTGGTTCTGTTGACCTACTCTGAAACTGAGCCTTTAAACATCTGCACGATCGTCTTTTGCTTATTCTTGGGCAGCGAACAAATATCATTTGCATCACTGGTATTAACCACACAATTCAACACTTTTCCTCCCTTGATGCTGGGCGATTTCACGGGGACTCGGGTAGGGGTCTGCCAGTTTTCATTGCAAGATCCTTTCCGAGTCTTGCGGTGATTTGTTTCAGCCTGTTTTTTTGGTACCTTTGAATCTTTTGCCATCTTAGAACTTCCTTTCCTAGCAGAAGAGTCTTTCATAGGCTGGGGAGATTTAGTGCGCAGAAGGTACTGATCCGGAGAGCCCTTTTGGCGGTTAAGTGTCCTTTCTTCCTTGTTGATCTGTTTTTGGAGCTCCACAGCCAGTAGCCTGTCCTGCTCCTCCTGCATCCGCCTTTCATAGAACTCCTGCTCAAATGCTTTCTGCATTTGCAAGTTAAAATCATTGATCTGCCACCCTTGGTCCTCTAAGCTTTCCGGAAAAGTTCTTCTCCTCTTATCAAGCATGCACAAGTCAACCCCTGCGTCAGCTGCTGGCTCTGGAGACTTTCTTTTTGGTGTCTCTTTAGTGTCCTGCAGTTTCTCCGGTTCCTCTTCACCTGAGTATCCAGCCACACTCATCAGATCACATATTACACTTTTACTGTCAGAATTTGGTGCTGACTCAGTACAGGTATGAGTTTCGGCAGAGTTTTGACGGTTTATGCTTTCTACATGTGTTAAATTGCCACTGTCTGACTCAATTCCATCCTCTTCTCCTTTGGATCTACCAAGAACTGTTCTACACCCTTCCCCTTTTGTGATCCCGTGAAGCTCATCTGGAAGTTCGTCTCCTAAACCATTCGGCCCTGGTGTTTTGTCCTGCTCGACGGCGGCAGTTTCCTCTGAAGCTGAGGCACTGAAATAGTTCATGCACGATTCCAAAAATGAATCCTTAGCACTGGAATCTTTGGTCACACCGCTCAGCTGCGGAGACAGCGTTGGCATTTCCTCTTGCTCATCTTGCCACGTGGAACTGTTGCCTTCACTGCTGCCGATATCCTGTAGGTAAAGGGAGAGACCGCTAATAAAGTCAATCTATCAAAAGTCAATGGGTATGAATAAAAGGTAAATCACACTTCTCATAGCCGCGCTGCTCGTAGCTACTCTGGGATATTCGCCTGGATTCTTCTCTTTTAAAAAAAGGGAATATAGGATTGGCAGTCCTATAGGCAAGGGGAAAATAACCCGTCATTACAAACACCAAGATTTGTAACAAAATTATCCTAGTTACCACAGAGCCAGAGTCACTTCTGCCTCTTTCTGTTCTTCTGGAGAATGATGCTGGTCCCAAGGGATGATGAAGCTTTGGAGACAGATACCTTAAAAGGAGAAAATACAAGTATAGCTTTTACAACTTTTTTTTCTTGAATTGTCAGTCATTTGCATTAATCAAGAACTTCAGGTTCATCCTGACAAACAAGAACAAAAAGAGAAGGGCAAGCGTTTCCCTTCTCCTCCGTATTATCCTAAGAGGAGATGTTTTAACAGTTTAAATGTTCCCCAGATTATCCCGGGAAGTTGGACTATGGGATTCCAAAAAAGCAAATGGAGCAGAGAGACCAAGACACAGATCAATACTTACAATCAATAATTAAGAAGAAAAACATGAATTACTTACTTCTGAATGTCTCCAGAGTTGCTCGATTTGTTCTTCATCTTGCACAAACTAGCTGGGGATGTTTGGGATGGCGAAGGACTGCTGAGCACGTGCCCTTTGGAATCCTCATTCTTCAATGACAAATAAAAGTAGCGTTATATAAACCAAAACGCAACACAAACCAGAGAAAACTCAGAGAACCACTTTGTTTCTGCTGCAGAATTTCTTTTGTCCAAAGAATTCTAGAACTGCAATAATAGGTAGTTATGGAATAAGAAATGTTACATGTTCGGTACATTTTCTTGCATCTAGCATTAAGGAACAAGAGGTTTTGCTCAAATAAGTTCACAGGTTTCACCATGAGGACTATCATTAGGCAGCAAAAACAACCAACAAAAATCCCAAAACAAATTAACAAAAACACACAAACCCTCAAAACACAATGTAAACTTTCACTGTACGTTCCTTTTTTCCAGCACACGTTGCAGCCATTGCTTTCTTCCAAAGAAGTAAATCATGGGTAAAAGGAAAAAATTCAGAAGAAACCCGATGTTTTAAAATGTTTCACAGTGAAAACACCCAGCGCACATTTCAAGTGTATATTATGCAGTCAGAAATGTTGGGGGTATTTCACCCTCTCATTGGTTCTTCAAGAGTTAATTGCCAATCAAGGACTTAAAGTAGTGGGGGCTGACAACAGCTTCCAAACGCAATTAAAATAAATGTAAATTATTCAAAATATTAACTTTTGCTCTGAAAAGCCTAAGTTGCTCGCACTGTGGTTTCTAACTCACCAGACTGTTACTCAGCTGCCAGGCCAACTCTTCATCTTGCTTCAGCTGTTTCTCCATCTCCCTCCGTCTCTCTTCAGCCAGCCTGTGCTCCTCCTCCTCTTCTGCAAGGAGCTGCTGAATATATTCCTCGCTCGCCTTGTTCTCCTCTTGTTCATGCGCTCTCCTTTCTGCCTCCACCTAAAAAGAGGGTTTTTATAAGGTTACTACTGTAGGACCACACTTTACACTAGAAACTCTCAGCTGATGCTTCTGAAATGCGAACAATCTGCTATTCGCAGACAGTCCACGCACTTCAAAGCCAGCATTTAACTACACAGCTCCCCAAAGATGTAAGAATCGAACAGATACTGTGTGTGGTCTCTTCAGCTGGATAAGTCATCTACCTTTTGGTTTCTGTAAGTCGGCACTGTTGACTGCACCAGCATGCAAGGCCTTTGAAATTGCTAGTAACAAAAACTAAGATCTCCAAATACATGGATCACAGATAAACTCAAATTCAGACTCTTTGTAAGGCTGGAGGTCAGCTCCACCACAGCATTTGCTCAACCTGCTTGTATCATCATGCCAATATTAGCACATGATGCCTAAAAGCCAGTGCATCGCTCTCCTGAGTCCTCCTGCTCTCTTGAAATGCACAAAACCCAAAGCAGCGGACCAGGAATTTCCAATCTGCTTTCTTACGGCAGATATCCGCTCTCGGGAAACCAGTTCTCAGCAACACTACCAGGACAGCAAAGAGTAAATACAGCCTTCTGAACTGGGTCATGACATTTGCTTCAGAGAAGAATGTCAAGCTCTAATCAATCTTATCCCGTAACTACCATAACAGAGAACCTCAGTCCTCTATTTCATGGACTCCGTGCTCTTCTAACAACCAGCAACAGGGCTCTGGGGGAAAGGAGCATTCTGGTACTGCTTCAACCATAGTTCTTACTACTGCTGTGTCTGAATTGGAGGAAGAAGGGTCCTTTGGATCCTTAGACAAACTAAGATTTCTTAAAAATATTTTCTGATTTTCAAATCATGGACTCATATTGGTTGGAAGAGACCTTCAAGATCATCGAGTCCAAGCGTTCCCCCACCCCTGGCACTGCCCCATGTCCTGAGAACCTCATGTCCGTCTGTCCAACCCTCCAGGGATGGTGACTCCAGCACTGCCCTGGGCAGCCTGTTCCAATGCCCCACAGCCCTTTGCGCAAGAAATTGTTCGCCACATCCAACCTCAACCTCCCCTGGTGCAACGTGAGGCCGTTTCCTCTGCTCCTGGCGCTCGTTACTTGGAGCAGAGCCCAACTCCCTCCACGCTACAACTTCCTTTCACAGAGTTGTAGAGCGCGGGAAGGTCTCCCAAATGAACACAAATAACACAGGCAGTGAGAAAATAGGAAAGAAAATGCTGTATTTTCATTACCCAAGTTCATCTCATTGTGGTATGTTGCTCAGGGAGGAAAATCAAGAAGACCAAAGCCAAACAATTCCAAATTTTTACATTTGCTAGTCCAAAATACTTTATATGTACCCAAGGACCTATAAAAGGCATTTCAGGGGACTCTCTAACCCTGAGTGACTGTTCTGCAGCGTTTTGGGAAGCGCTCGGCCACGTGGGATAAAACTTAATTCATCCTTTGGGAATGACCAGTGTGTTCTTGCAGCAGCAATGGCTTTTTAAGTATCTCTTTTTTTCGTTAAGTAACATTACTTTTTTTTGTGGGAACAAACAAGATAACTAGATACAAAGTATTTACACTTTTAACTATATATTTTTAATCTTACCTTGCTAATCTCTGCTTCATATTCCTGCCTCAGCTCCCCAGGCTTGCTCAGCTGGTGTTGCGGACGAGGGACACAGACTACGTGAGAGGAAGGAAAAAAAGTATTGAGGAACAAAGCAAGACCACAACAGTCAATAATGAAAGGTTTTAACAAAAGTTCACCCCCACACCCTGTCAGGGGAATGATTTGACTTAAATCAGGTGCTGTGAAAAAAAAAGCACTTTTTGTTACAAGGAAACAAAATAAAAAAGCACCGTGTTACAGAAGGGCACGAACAGCCAGTGTTTTCCAAGCACTGTATAGAAAACAAATACATACGCACACCATAGCTTACATCTTTTGCTTTTTGTGATTAAAAATACTTCATAATACCACAAGTGGAACAACACATACAGCCAACCTACAGACTCCGGTTCCCCAACAGAGCTTACAACATAACAAACCCCCAAATCCTTCTTCAAAGATTTCACTTCATTTTTTCTGACATGACAGTTTTAGGCTCAGAGACTCCTGCAGAGACTGAAGCCCTGGAATTTCTAATTAACAGCATCCAAGAGTTGACAAACTTTTAACCATTTCGCTTGATAGTGATAAATGAACACACACACACACACACACACACACGCAAATACTCCACTTACAGATTTTACAGCAGGAGTTGTACCAGTACGGAATTACCGCCTTTGCCAGGCAGCCACCCACTGTTGCTTTGTGCAAAACGTGTGAACAAATACCCACTTACATCGGAGAATATAACCCGCCCTTTGCAAAAAAGGCCTCGCAATCCCCTGTCACAGGAGAGCTCAGACACTGCCCTTTCTAGCGGTAAAACAGCCCATCTACGCACAGTTTCTTATTTCACAACATCCAAAGTCCGCAAACAGTAACTACTTGGGGTAAAGCAGCGACATCCCATGACAAGGGACGTTTTACTTACTTTCCTCCTCCAGATCCTGTCCGTTAATTCTCCGCTCACACTCCTTCGGGTAATCCTTCTGAATCTTTTCCCAGAGCTCCCAGTTGACGAGAGTGTTCCTGCGGGCGTTATATCGCGCCCAGGAGGAGACTCGGCGCCGACAAAAAGGGCAGCAAAGACTGGCCTTTTCCACGGTCAGCTGGAAACAGGAGTTGCAGAGGGTATGGCTGCACGGCAGCGTCACGGGCTCCACAAAGATCTCCATGCAAATCTGGCAGAGGCAGTCGGACAAGGAAAGCGGAGCCTCCGATTTCTTCGACATAGCGACTCGAAGCAGAGGAACAAAACTAGCAGAGCATCAGTACCTGAGAGCAAACAGAAACATGTGTTTTACTTCCTGTAACGAATATAAAACAAAATAGAAAATGTTCAGTTTTCCAGCTACTTCAGTGGATTTAAGAAGCCTGCTGAAGTGGTTACTTTTGCTCCAGTTCCAAGAGATTCTCAGCTTTCAGAGGAAAATGTAGGGCTTTCCAGAAGTCACGCAGAAACTGTAGCAGGTTTTCCTACAGCAGTTTCCTCTGAGTCGTAACAGGTGCTCTGGGGATAGCAAGGAGGTGGTAAGGAGAGGGGGGAAAGAAGGCGAGAGCTGTTCCAGCACGTAATGTTAGCGATAAGCTACGCTCCCATTTGTTGGGTATGTTACCGCAGTTACCTTAACCTTCCATTCAGCCAGTTTCTCCGTATATGCGTGTCCTTCAAAAGCTGCTTCTGTTACAGACTCGGCTCCACGTTCTGAAGGTGAAATAAGACTTTCCTGCACATCAGAGGAGGTTCTTCCTTGTTCTTTTGTTTGCTTAAGCTGGGACTAAAAAGCCAAAAATACTTTTTGTTAATATAAGCAATGAACCAAGTGATGCATTCAACACATATCTTACAACTTCAACTCCAGTACAACTTAAAACGGTGGGATTATCCAGCCTTTCTATCACCAAACCTCCTCACAGGATTGTTCCACTTGGCCTAGAAATACTGTGGAACAAAAAACAAACAAAAGAATACAGCAAAAAGGCTAAAATTGCTATTTTTTTAAGTTACAGAGACTTAAGACAGCTCTCGCAAGCTTCTTAAAAGCAGCCACCTTGAGAGGGACGGGAGGCCCTTCTGAGAGACAGCGACTTCAGTCACACAGGAACTCGACATGGAGACAAACAGACTTTAAGTCGGGTTTTATTGTTTCTGCTCTCCCGTTGTTGATCAAACAAAGCTTTTATTCTTCAAACAAGGCCGCCGGGTGCCATACAGCGGGGACACCCCGCACCCCGCCGGGCCCGGCTGGCAGGGACGCGGCTCCCCGGCCCCGGCCGCCCCCCGGCCCCGCTCCCCCCGGTTCCCCAGTGCTCACGGCGAAGCGTCGGCACCCACCGAGCTGCAGCTCCCGGGCCCGGCGGCAGGGACAGGGTCGGCCCCGGCGGCGGGCAGGGCCGCGGGCTCCCGCAATGGCGGCCGCCGAGCCGCTCCCGCCCGCCCCTCGCTGACGAGCCGCTCCCGCCGCCCCGGCTGGCGCTCCTCCTCCGAGCCGAGCCTGCCGGGAGACAGCGCGGCGGGTAACGGGAGCCCGCAGCACCACAGAGCGACCTGGGGGTGTTGGTGACAGCGGCTGAACATGAGCCAGCGTCCAAGAGGCCACCAGCGTCCCGGCTGGTACCAGCACTGGTGTGGCCGGCAGGCCCAGGGCAGTGACCGTCCCTGTGCTGGGACCTGGGGAGGACAAACCCAAACCCTGGGGGCAGTTCTGGGCCCCTCACGCCAAGAAAGGCCTTGAGGTGCTGGAGCGAGTGGAGAGAAGGGAACGGAGCTGGTGAGGGGCTGGAGCACAAGCGTGATGGGAGCGGCTGAGGGACCTGGGGGGTTCAGCTGGAGAACAGGAGCTGAGGGGAGACCTTCTGATCTCTGACCTGCCTGAAAGGAGCTTGGAGCCAGGGGGGTCGGGCTCTGCTCCCCAGGAACAAGCGCCAGGAGCAGAGGAAACGGCCTCAAGTTGCGCCAGGGGAGGTTGAGGTTGGATGTGGGGAACAATTTCTTCCCCAAAGGGCTGTGGGGCATTGGAACAGGCTGCCCAGGGCAGTGCTGGAGTCACCATCCCTGGAGGGCTGGACAGACGGACATGAGGTTCTCAGGGACATGGGGCAGTGCTGGAGCTGGGTTAAGGTTGGATTCAGTGATCTTGAAGGTCTCTTTCAACCAAAAAGATTCTATGATTCTATTGTCTAAACAAGTGTTTCAGCCATGAAGAGCCACCAGTGGATCCCGCTGAATGGCAGCCTGACTAGAACCCGTTTCCCTGGGTGTGCGGGAAGCAAGAGCTGCTCCAACAACTCTCAGTCAGAAGATAAAAACACTAAATGTGTGCATTAACAAAGCCTAGACTGGGCGCTAAAAATGTGAATCTCGGAGAAAGCAATCATGGTGTTAATGAGTTGGGAGGTTTTTTCTTTCACTTACTGTGGGCCAGTAACAAAAACAGGCTTGGTGTCCCTTCTGTCTTGGAAGCAACGTGGCTGGTTTTAAACAACTTAAATATTTCATAGACTGTGCAGTTGGTTTTGATTTGTAAAGAAACTATGCAAGGAACCATACTTTTTCCTCATATTGCCCATTTCTGCAGTAAATAGCAATCCCGGCAGGGAAAGGTAAATACATCGGTACGGGTTGCGCAGCCCCGAGTTGGAGCGTGTCCACGGTCACACCAGTGTCACCTGCACGACAAGGACCGTCCCATCCCTCCCTGGTGCTCACCTCTCCCCCAGCACCCGCGTCCACGACGTGTCCTGGCCCAGCTCCTTCTCCAGCAACTCAAACTTCTGCGCCAGCTCCTGCAAGCTGGAGTCCAGGTCACCGAACTGAGCCTCCACGGTCTGCAGCTTGGTTTCTACCCTGGGGGACGGGACAGAAGGACATTTCGTCAGGACTTGGGCACCAAGCGGTGTCGCTTTCTGCCGTGATGGTGGGGACACTTACGTTGCACTGGGAACAGCTCCAGACCCCGTTCTGAGGCTCCTCCCAAGCTGTATGACAATACATACCACTAGAAATGAAGTTTTTTTGACACGGCCCATATCTTCTTTGCCCCCTCCTGGTGCAGAAGTGTTATAACTTGTAAATACACATTCAAGATTTATATTTAGACGTGACTGCAGGTGTGAACCATTTGCGTTAGGGGCACAGCTGTTTAATAAATTTTGAGGTGATTTATGCTTCTCTTTGTAGTGCCATGATCTTTTGAACCGTCTTAATATAGAATCATAGAATCATTTTGGTTGGAAGAGACCCTCAAGATTATCGAGTCCAATCATAACCCAACTCCAGCACTAAACCATGTCCCTCAGAACCTCATCTAAATGCCTTTTAAACCCCTCCAGGGATGGTGACTCCACCACTGCCCTGGGCAGCCTGTTCCAATAACTCTTTCTGGGAATAATTTTTTCCTAATATCCAATCTAAACCTCATTGACATTGAGAAAAACTTCTCATTCCTCCCCAAATTTAAAATTACGCAAATAATATAGAAGCCACCCACAGTGTTTCTCTTCTCCCGTCAGCTCATCCTGCTCTGGTTTTGCCTTGTATGGGACTGTCCTGCAGAACATTTCTAGGATAAGAAGACCGTAGTGAAACAAGAGTAAGAAAACTGCTTCATGGCTGGTATTTATTAGCTGCTTTTTCCTTAATTAGTATACTGAGTTTTTCCTTATTTAAAAAAAGAAAAAAAAGAAAAGGTACATCTTTGTACTCTCTTAAACTATAATCCTAAAGATTGGGGTTTGAGTTTGAGCTTCCACTGCACTTTTGCTTGAGAAAACTGCCCAGTTTTAAAGAATTTACTGAGTTTAGGGATGAAGTGGGAGGGAACGCAGGTATTTATACTTTGTACCCATTTGCTGCTCTTTACTGGGCTTCTGTTTTCCACGGGTGGTTTTTGTAAAGACAGTTTTCTTTAATTTCCTCAGTTTGCTAATTGACGTCGAGGTGAGTCCTTGAGAACCCCGAGGAACTCAAAGCTACCAAAACACGCATCATTCAAAGTTCCTTCCTAAGTATCAAACAAATACCTCACTACTATGTACTTGACAAGTGATTTACTAGAACATCAGCTCCTCCTGATAGGCTTTTGTGATTTTTCTTTGCATTTTACTGACAGAACAGCAGGCTATATCACTTAAACAAAAACTACACCATTGCTAAATTTCACTGTATTTCTTCAGCACCTCTTCATCCCCAGTTTGCTGTTATGTTATGCCACGGAGAAGTTCCAGATCCACTTCACACCTGCAGCTGCGCACGCAGAGAACAACAATCCAAGGGGATAATATGATGTAGTAGCCCAGAAATGCCAACTTAAAAGTTTTATGAATAAACCGTGCAAGTGCTCTTGAGAGAGAGCAGGGAATTGTCAGAAAATAAATACATTCTTCAAGGTTTGCTGTCCTGGGGAGGATACTTTTTGATACTGATAGCAGCTTTTAATCAAGGTAAATAAACTCTAATGGTAAAGTTATCAAAGATCTCATCGTTAAGGCCACTGTCAGTGCTGTAGCTGTTTTTCAGCAGCTTTAGTATTTGTCCGGTTTCATTTTCCAGCACTTTTTTGATCTGGGGTATATTGCCTGTCTATAAATGACTCTTGTGTATTTTTAAGCATCTGTGGCAAACATTTCAGTGCTTGCTAAGTTTGGTTCTGTTCAGTTACACCGCGGTACGACTGATCTCCAGAACTCATCTTCCACAGCTTTGTAAATTCCGACAGAATCGGCGCTGCCGTTCCGTGATCCACGTTCTGAATGAAACGAGGAAAAATGGATGAAACCTCCCTCTTCCATTTCAATCGTGACCTCTAAATGCTTTCTCCTTTCATGTAAGTGAAGCTACCACCGAGCTGGTGACCTCCGATGTCTGTGTAGCATAGCACCAACCACATCCCCACTCTTCACCTAAAAGCTTTTCAAGTTTTGTTCTCATCAGGATACAGAACAGACTTATAAGAGGCAGTGATCTGGCGCTCCCACTTTTCTGAAAGTGGGCCTGTGTGCGTAACCTTATTTCTGCTGTTCAAGCATTTGCAGAAAATGACACTTTTAATCACTTTAGAGTTGTCGCATTGGTTTTATTTTCCAGGCCAATGCAGAGCCCCACACTTCTCCACAGCTTTTCCTGCACTCCAAGCAGTTTCACACAGACTTAATTTTCACTTTTTCTTTCAGGAGCAGTTCCCATATTTCTGTTTCTCTGCTCAGGTCTCTAATTAATCTCTTTTTTTTAGTTACTGTTGTGGCAATCAGGAGTCGTAAAAGCCGCTGGTGAACAATATCAGTGTCTTGACCAGAGGAGCAGTTTCTTTAAGTCTATCAGCTGGTGTCAGTTTATAATCACTAATTTCACGATCAGAAGTACTTCATTCCATCCGCTGTGATACTCTCGATAGCAATAATTTTTGCTATAGGTAAACCAGAGTTCTATGTACAACACCTACGCTGACTTACACATTTCTTGCTTAATACCATTTGCACAGTATTTTAAAGGTAGTATATGAAAATCCAGACGTGAAAATCCTCCAAGAGGGAACACTGTCTCACCTGTCCCTAACTGTGGAGAATTCCAGACCCTTTTTCAAGTCTTTTTTCCTCAAAAGCCACGCTCACACCTTGCATTTGATCCCGCGGTTGTTGTTTGCCCAGCTGCTTAGAGACTGTCGTGCTGCAGCAGGACATGTGGGCCCGATTGTTTGACATGAAGCCAATGAACCTGTTGGTCAAGAGCTTTGAAAGTGGAGCGTGAATCAGCATCACCTCTGTCCCAGTTCCTCAGCGACAGTGATTTTCTTTCTTTAAACTTATAAGAAAGGTCCATTCTCAGGGGTTTTTTTGCTGTTAATGATAAGCACTTCTTATATTTGAACCCTCCAGACTCTGGGTCATTGTCACAAATTCAGAATTTCACCCCAAATCTCCCATTTACAGCAGAGCATGAACCTGAACTTCCCGTTGCCCACTATGGGCTTGCGGCTCTGTCCCCCCTCCCGCCCCGACAAGGAGAAACAGCAGGTTCATTAATTACTGCCCTCCCGTATACCCACAATGTACATTTACATCCTATTTCCCAAGGAAATGATCACACCCCTTCAGTGACCTGTTCAACGTCTCCTTCAGGGAGCGCAGAGAGATGCTGGCTTTAGCCATCCCACCACAGGACGTGAAGAGAAGAAATAAAAGCCGGAGCGGGTTTGATCCTCCCTCCCGAAGCAGGCGGCAGCAACAGGGACCGGGGATCTGACTCCTGCCACAGGCTGGTTGTATCGAGGCTTTTTATAGACCGTATATCCAAATATAGGTCAGAGATGCACAGCCACATGCTCCTGAACATGTTACATGCTGAACTACACACCCAGAGTGCTTCCACTGACCCATTGATCCTGTCTTCACATGCAAAATTAATTTAGAGGGGACACAAAAAGGGGGTGTCTACACTATTCTGCTTTTTTGGCTGCGTTTTGGCTTCGTTTTGCTGTTGTGCTCGCCAGTCCGTGTCTTGGGCCAAAGCCTCCTGCTGTTGAAGGCCGTACAAGCAGGTTGCTTTGTTGCCTTTATATTTTTTTCTGCCATCAGATTTGGATGACAGCTGTATTTGGTTTGAGGATAGAGGATATTTAAGCTCAGACGGTTGGAATCTCTTCCATAACGGATGGACAGCCAGCACAACTGGCTAATGGTTTTTGGGAGCTGGGTATGCAAAACAAAGACCTGGACATTTTGCTATCAAAAAGATAATGTGTGTTTGTTAACAGCACGCTGGTGAAACAAGACAGCACAGCAGTGAAGTGGATCTTCAGCCAGTACCAGGCATTTGGGTTTGTGAAAGTTTAAGGACAGCCTGAGGAAAAAAAATACAGCTTTTTTTCTTTTAATTATTTGCCCGTTCCATGGGAAATCCAGCATGAGCCAAACACATCAAGAGCTGCAGTGTTCCCACTTACTTACGCTCTCCCCACCCTTCAACTTGCAAATGAAGAAGTGTTTCCAGTGCAAAACAAGTTCTGCTCGTTGTGCTTCTAAAGCTTTGGGAAGACAGTGGAAGTATTTGGGTAAAGAGGAGCCTTTGGGCCTTTGTACTCCCCCGCGGTGGGGTACACAACACCCCTTTTGACAAAATTTTGTGTAAGTCGGGCAATATTAGAGTATAAGCACAAGGGAGCAGTGAGAGAAAAAACATTTATTGACAAGTGTAGTAGTTATTTTCCCCTGGATTAAACAGCTAACTGCATAAAAGCTGAGCTGTTAAACAGATGTTAACATTTTCCCCTGCTCCTTCATTTACTGCAGTGTGAAAGTGACAGTTAAACTAATTTGATTACTCATTAGTTGATACTTCTCTAGTCTTATATGCAGCTGCTGACAGAAGAACGAAAAATATAATTACGCTATGGCCAGTTTACATGAACTGTGCCACAATTTAACAGGGAGAGTAACGGCAAAGCACTGCAATAGTTCAAAATGCAAGGAGGTCAGCATCCTCACTTAGCATCGTGGGTGTCCCCGTTAGCGTGAATTTCTTCCCCCAACCTTAACTACGTCAGCTTAGTCATGAACTAATATTACCCCTAAATATATTGAAACCCGTTTCACTTAAGTTCAAGAAGCAAACTGCCAACCCTGTGAGGAACAGCTGCAGCAAACACCAACAGCTGATGAAAAACAGAGTGTGAGGCCAGTTACGCAGTGAGGACTCGCGTGAGTTCAGAGCAAATCCCTTCCCAAGGATGCAGCAGGTTTTGGGTGGGACTGACCTCATTTCAAACGCTCCGAGAAGTGGTTTTCCCCCAAAATTCCTATAAACATCTCAGTGTCTAAGGTTCTGGCAATGGATACACAGATATAGAACTACTCTGATCAGCGACTAAGACTCTCTTGGAGCCTTTGATCTCCGCGCAGGAGATCCAGTTCACCTTCTCCCCATGCTCAATGCTTAGCTTGGGTAAAACTCCAGCCTGGTCATTTGAAGCCACTTTGTTGAGCTTCCCATCTTTTCTGGCAGCAGCAGGTGCTTGGGCTTTCCTTCTCTGCAGAGATTTTGCTGGACTCTTCTGCTGCTTCCCAACAGCACTGCTGACGTCCCAGAGCAAGACCTTCCCATCATTTCCTCCAGTCAACAACCAGTAGGCTTCTGGCAGAAAGAGGACCTGCGATACGCCCAAGCTGTGACCTTGAAACTCCAGCTCGCGGTCAAACTTCACCCCAGTGACTCTGAATATTCTGACTTTACCGTCTTGAGCTCCGCAGCCAAAGATGTTGCCACATGATGCGACAGAGAGGGAATGTGCCAGCGGTGGGTTAAAGAACTGGCCGGCTGGCTGCGGACCGTCTTCCTCCGTTTCGCACTCCTGCAGGTTTGTGGTGCACAAGGGGCGAGCTTTCTGCAGGTTCCACAGCATAACCTTGAGAAAAAGAGCATGAATTGATAATTTGTCCACTTTACGTAAATCGCACCCTTTACTAAGAGTAAAAAACAAGCCAAAACCCAACTGCGCTTCTTGCTCTAGCAGAACAAAGGCGACACATGAGTGCGAGAGAATCAAGATGTGTTGAGGAGCGGGGGAACTTCACTCAATAACATGGCAAATCTCTCAGCTCTCCCAAGCCTCACACCGCCCCGCTCAGCGGAGTCAGTGACTCAGACCTTCAGACCGCAAAATGGATGAAAAAGCCATTCTAAATCCTTTTGCATTCATCTCAGCAGTAGTAATCATCAATTATTTAAGAGAGACACAGAAACATTAGCACTAAATGGAGATCATTATCATTCTGATTTTTACTTCTGTCTCTGTGACGTACTTATCTTAAAATAATCACTTCCATGAACATGTTTGAAAAATGGAACAGCAAATGACAAATAGTGGTTCAGGCCCTCGTTTTTAAACAGAAATAGATATATTTATTTTTTTTTTAAACAAATGAGTTGGTGCTATCCCTATGTCGAGGCAGGGTGTGCTTTTTCTGACAAGATGGGGGAGATTGTGCTTTTAAACTTGCTTTTCAAACACTGCCCCTCCTCCAAGCCCCTCATGCAGCAAGAACTGTGCCTTCAAATGGAACCTCATATAGCAATTCCAGTACTATAGATTTATACCGTGTCAGTTAAAGATAATTCTATCCGTACTTTTGTAGGATCTGAATTGATGAGGAACATTTTCAAGGCCAACAGATATGAAAGCACAAGTCAGTCTAATGCAGTACCATTATTAATAAAAATAATATTAATTAAAAATGTAATAAAAATATTCCTCCACTAGTCATCCCCAGTAGAAATTACAGGAGTCTTTAAATTCAGGCCACAAAAGAATTGTCACACTGGCTCTGTGTTTCTGGAATCCAAATCACACTAAGACATCTAAAATATGTTGTTCCCTCTCACATCTGTTTTAGTGACTGCTGTTGCTGTTTCATTAAAACTACTTTGCTACTGACGAAGTGGAAAACTTTCCACAAGGACTGTGCAGAGTAAATCAGAGAGGCTGCGTCCTAATGCTTAAGGCAAATTCTTGGATTTTCATCACAGCACTGCAACAGCTTTATGAATTCATCAAGTGCTGACAAGTTTTCTGCACGCTAAGTATTTTCTGTCCTCGTGGCATTTTCCCCTCTTCCATGGAACTTCTGAAGAAACTCCAGCAGCCTAAATTTCAGCTCTTCTCAGCTACAGCTTCACCGAGGGTTTGACATGTGAGCCCAGAACATGTTTTGATGCTTGTAGAGCGTGTTACTTGTGCAAAGACATGTTGCAGCACAGCATTTCAGAGGATTGCAGCACAGCTTCTCTTTGTGAAATGATGTATCTTAAAACCAGCCTCAACGTGGAAAAAGGCTCTTTTTATCATACAAAAACACACTAACAGATTCCTACTGTTTGGGGATAATGACTTTCACCTAAATATCAACTTTGATATGGAAAAACACCACTTATACTAAATATCAGCCTGGATTTGTTCTAGTACGTGTTAGATGCACTTGGTTTTAAGAACACAGAGTGAAACTGTTCAACACTGTCAAAGCAAACTTCACCCTGACACCGCTAGAACCACAGAAGCCTTTGTAGAAGTGATAGTTTTAACCTCTAGCTAGACCAGGAGTGTGGTCAGATCTCAACCACTGGAAAAGAAATTACTGAAAACCATCTGTTCTGGGTGGTCAACCTGGCAACGTACCTCAAGACTCCCATTAGCTCCTCACACGGTTTTTCTCAGAGCGCTTCCATAAGTGGCGTGCAAAGGACAAAATTTCCTCTTGATGAGGACAGAGAAGCATAAAAGGCAAGGTACACTTAATGCTTCCAAGAGGTTAATCAGAAGAAAGGAAAAATCATAAAAATAACTTGTCCTTACAGTGAAACACACCACTTGGAAAGATGTTTATCTACCTGTAGTATTCTTGCTAGGACCCTGTCTGCTTCAAGCATTTTGCGTTTTCCTAACTATCTGTCTGCAGCCGTAAGTGAACACTAGGGACACGTCCTGGTTTTGTGACCAACAAGGAGCTCATCTGGCATGAGTATGTTTTGCACCACATTCTGATTTCCCTCCACCCCGCCCACTTTTAGACCATGAGTATTAAAGAAGATATAAACCGGGAGAGGAACCGCTGAGCAGAAAATGGCACAAACAGCCTCGACACCGTTAGCTTCCCTGCCAAAGCTACTTTAGAAGAGTTAAGAAGCTTTCCGGCGGCTGAGACAGACGGGGAGTTACCGTTTCGCTTCTCTAACAACCATCTACTCGTATGCAAATCACCTGCATGTCCAGGCCACAGGAAACAAGGCTTTGAGGCCTCTGAGGCCGAAAGACAACACAGGAACAGATGTTTGAGTGTCTCAAGGACCGGCTGACTTTCTTTTTCTCCAAGTCTATAACCTTTATGGCCCCCGAGTCATCAGCTGCAGCCAAGAAGCTGTCGGTCTCATTCACGGAGAGGCAGTTGATCTCCTCCTCGTTCACGTGGAAGCGTTCAGTGGGCTCCTTGAGGGACCGGACATCCAGCAAACTGATAGTTTCTCCATGAGCGGTGTACAGCTTGGTGGGACAGCGAGGAGAGAACACCACGGATGTCACATCGTCTGCCTCCGGGAGCTGGAGCTGTCCCGCTGGAGAGCCTGTGCCATCCCACAGAGTGAGCTCGCCTCTCTCTGCGCCCGAGGCCACCAGCCCTTCCGTGTTTACATTCAAGCACAATATAGAGGAGGAATGTCCACCAGTCCATTTGGCTGCCATGGCTCAGAGACACCTCTGAAACAAAAAAAGAAAAACTGAATTGAGCTGGTGTTGGTCTCATTATGGCAAAAAGCTTATCACAGAATCCCAGAATGTGAGGGGTTGGAAGGGACCTTGAAGGCTCATCCAGTGCAATCCCCCCATAGAGCAGGAACACCCAGATGAGGTTACACAGGAAGGTGTCCAGGCGGGTTGGAATGTCTGCACAGAAGGAGACTCCACAACCTCCCTGGGCAGCCTCACCCCCAACAAGTTCCTTCCCGTATTTAAGTGGAACCTCTTGTGTTCCAGTTTGCACCCATTGCCCCTTGTCCTGTCACTGGTTGTCACCCAGAAGAGCCTGGCTCCATCCTCCTGACACTCCCCCTTTCCATATTGATCCCCAGGAATGAGTCCCCCTCAGTCTCCTCTTGTCCAGCTCCAGAGCCCCAGCTCCCTCAGCCTTTCCTCACACGGGAGATGCTCCACTCCCTTCAGCATCTTGGTGGCTGCGCTGGACTCTCTCCAGCAGTTCCCTGTCCTGCTGGAACTGAGGGGCCACAACTGGACACAATATTCCAGAAGCAGTAGAAACAACAAGATCACCCTGCTGACTGTAATACAAACTTCTTGAAACTCTAGTGTCCAATTAAACCAGGCATTTCTGTAGGTCAGGACCCAAATGGAGCTTTGGCGCAGAGAGCATCAACATCAGCCAGAACAGCGTGGAAGGGCAGTGGTGCTGCCACATGTACCTGTGTGGTATTTGGAGTGGATCCGCTGCTCTGACGGGGCTGCCAAGGTAGGAGCTGCTTCCTCAGCGTACGAGGACACGGCACAAAATGGGATGTACTGGAAAGGAGCGAGGGGAAGACGTCAAACTGGTAAAGCCTGTCTGCAGGGAAATCAGTCGCATTGTTGCAGTCTGGGTGAGAGCACACGCATCCGTCTGTCTGTCAGCCAGCTGCCCAGGCGCTGGCTTGTTGAAACAGAGAAATAAACTTAACAGCAGAGTCATTTCTACTGTTAAGTGGCATTCTTTATTTTATCAGCGCTGGGGAACACTGGGGATCATCCTCTGTAAGTGCTCCAAAGACTGGATGTTCTCGCGTTGCTTATATTCACATAATTATTACGTATGCGTTACAATTTTTGAAAATTTTGACATACTATACACCTATACTAAGAAGTAATTGATGACGTTAGTTCTAATTCTTTAGTTTCTTACTTACGATACATCTATTATTAGCTAAATATAAATTAACCACTCTGCTTCTAAACAATGTGTCACTTAATCTTCTGTCTCCCTCTTGTCATGCAGAGGATCTAAAACTTGAGAAATATCCCGTTTTGCAGGTGGTCAGAAAGCATTGACCATGTCGATTGGTTAATGATGGCTATGTCTTTTGTAACTTAATCACAGCATACGTTAATTTGGCAGCATCTCTTCACTGTCCGTACCTAAATCAGCTTGTAAAGCAGCCTCGCAAAACCTGGAGCGAGAAACTTGTGCTGGTGGGAGTGGATAAACCGATGAACGCTGAAAGCAATTGCCTTAACCACAGTTTAAAAGCATATATTTGTGTCAATAAATTTTAAACTGTTGTGCAGGTGGACTTTGTGTTCCCAAAGTGAAGGTAATTTTCTTGTGGCTGGTAAACACTAAAGCATAAACAGATAAACAGTTTAACTTTTTAAATAAGCACTACCAACTTAAACCAGGCTTGCAACACATTTAATTTGGCCTCAAAGCATGTCCATCGAGCTTTACTATGTGACTGCCCACAGCAGCCCAGACTGTTTAGGGGCCCAAATCCCCAAAAAATTAAGTGTGGGGGAAAAAAAGAGCAACAGAAAAACATAAGTTTTGTAGAGACGAGCAGGTTGTGAGGGGAATGGAGCTCATACGGGGCAGGGGCACAGACAACAAACAACGCGGGTTTGTGGGACGGAGCCACGGCTGTCACGGGTTTTATGGCATTACTGGGCTATTAAAGGTTTATTTATATGTATATATATATATATATATATACACTGTGTTATGTTTTGCACATGATTTCCGTTGAGCCGAGCCTAAAGAGCATCTAGAACTCATTCAAACCAGGAAAACGTTAGCCTCGCGGATTCAATAACGACAGAAGGCTCCGGCCGCCTCACCCGCAGCTCTGAGGGAACTTCTCCCCGGCCGCTCCCGCCCCGCTAGGCCTGGCCGCGGGGCAACCAGCCGCCCCCGCCGGCTCCTCAGGGGAGCCCCGCGATGTCCCCCGGCACCGGGCACCGGCGGGAGGGGACGGGAGGGGGACAAGGTGGGGTGAGGCCGCTCCCGCCCCTCCGCGCCGCCTCGCCTCACCTCAGCTCCGCTCGGCTCCGCTCCGCCGGGCGCTCCCGCGCATGCGCGCCGGGCGGGCCGGGTCCCCGCGGCGGTGATGGCGGCGCCGTGAGGGCCCTTGGGCGGGCGGGCAGGGGAGCGCGCTCGGCCCGGGGCCCGCCGCACCGGCCAGGCCAGGGACGGGCTGTGCGGTCCCGGCCCCGCCGCCCGCGGAGCGGCTCGGTGAGCGGGAGGGAGGCGATGGCTGCGGGCCCCGGCAGCGGGGGGGCGGCGGCGGCGGCGGCGGGAGGGCCGGGCTGGCGGTTGCCGGGGCGGGTGCTGGAGCTGGTGTTCTCGTACCTGGAGCTGCGGGAGCTGCGGAGCTGCGCGCTGGTGTGTAAGCTGTGGCACCACGTCCTGCACGGCGACGAGAACAGCGAGGTGTGGCGCAGCCTGGCCGCCCGCTGCCTGGCGGAGGAGGCCCTGCGCACAGACATCCTCTGCAACGTGCCCACGTACAAGGGCAAGGTGAGCCCGGACCCCCGCGCACCCCCTCGGGGACACCCCCCAGGCTCTCGGGGACATCCCCCAGCCCTTCAGGGTCCCCCCCCACCAGCCCGTCGGGGACACCCCCCCCAGTCCCTCAGCGCCCCCCCAGCCCGTCGGGAACAGCCCCCCCCCAATCTCTCAGCAACCCACCCAGCCCCTTCGGGGACACCCCCAGAAATCCTAGGGGACACTCCAATAGCCTCTCAGGGACTCCCCAGCCCCACGGGGACACCCTCCCTAGCCCTTCAGGAACGCCCCCGATCTCTCAGCATACCCCCCAGCCCCGTGGGACACCCCACCAATCTCTCAGCACCCCCCAGCCCCTGGGGGACACCCCTCCTCAATCTCTCAGCAACCCCCCAGCCGCTCGGGGACGCCCCCCAGCCCCTCGGCCCACCTGTTACAAGCCAAGTGGGGGCCATGGAAACCATGACAGGATTTTACCTCCCCCCACCCTCTGTAAGGAACGTTTAAGGAAGGAATGTTGTTTTTTACAAACCTGGTGCCTGACCCCAGCCTGGGGGGGAAGGACTGAGAGACATCAGACTATGAATCTTTAATGTAAAACAAAGTCTGTTCCAACTAATCCCGGAATACGTGCTGGTACCTGTGTTTAAAAAGTCCATCTGGGGGAAGATGAGCCAAAGAGCCAGGAATCCATATTCTAAACAGATCGATAAGGGGAAGGGGGTTGTTAGAATTAGATGAATGAGACAGGTAAACTGAGGCAGGTGTCGGGTAGTTTGTAAACCCTGAAGTACCAACCAATGGGGAACAGGAGAGGGAATTTTGTGGGGGGGGTATATAAGCAGGGGCTTTTTGCCCTATTCTGTATGCCTGCCTTTAGGTAGAAAGTCTTGCAAAATCAATAATAAAATATGCTTTGCTGAGAGATCCTGCCTGGGCCTATTCTATTGGTGAGGCAATGGTTTCCTACACCTCCTTCTCCTCCTCCCCCAGGTCCGTGCCTTCCACCACGCCTTCAGCACCAACGACTGCTCACGGAACGTCTACATCAAGAAGAACGGCTTCACGCTGCACCGCAACCCCATCGCCCAGAGCACGGATGGGGCCCGGACCAAGATCGGGTTCAGCGAGGGCCGCCATGCCTGGGAGGTGTGGTGGGAGGGCCCGCTGGGCACCGTGGCCGTCATCGGCATCGCCACGAAGCGAGCGGCCATGCAGTGCCAGGGCTACGTGGCCCTGCTGGGGAGCGACGACCAGAGTTGGGGCTGGAACCTGGTGGACAATAACTTGCTGCATAACGGGGAGGTGAATGGCAGTTTCCCGCAGTGCAATAATGCGCCCAAATACCAGGTGAGTGGGGCTCGGCGTGGGCTGGGAGCTCTGCTGCATCTGACTTTCTCGTGTATCCTGGTGTCTGCTGAATTGGCCCCTCAGTTCAGGAAGGACAGGGAACTGCTGGAGAGAGTCCAGTGCAGCCACCAAGATGCTGAAGGGAGTGGAGCATCTCCCGTGTGAGGAAAGGCTGAGGGAGCTGGGGCTCTGGAGCTGGACAAGAGGAGACTGAGGGGGGACTCATTCCTGGGGATCAGTATGGAAAGGGGGAGTGTCAGGAGGATGGAGCCAGGCTCTTCTGGGTGACAACCACTGACAGGACAAGGGGCAATGGGTGCAAACTGGAACACAGGAGGTTCCACTTAAATATGAGAAGCAACTTGTTGGGGGTGAGGCTGCCCAGGGAGGTTGTGGAGTCTCCTTCTGTGCAGACATTCCAACCCGCCTGGACACCTTCCTGTGTAACCTCATCTGGGTGTTCCTGCTCCATGGGGGGATTGCACTGGATGAGCTTTCCAGGGCCCTTCTATTCCCCGGCATTCTGGGATTCTGTGAATGCCCCCTCCAGTGGGTCTCATTACCTTCCCTGCAGAAGGCAAGTGATTCCACCTTGTATAGATTTGCATCCATGTTCTAAATAAGTCTGTTTGAAAGAAAATATCCGTACTAGCTGGGTACTTAGCAAAAACTTACATTTTAAAAAGAACATTGACACTTTGATCTTTCTTATGCCTATAGAGGAATCGAAGCAGTTTCAACCGGTCTTTTTGAATATCCTTGATCCTAGTGAGACTGTCGTGGTTTATGTCTTGTGCTGAGAGAGATAAACCAGTTGATAAAATAACAAATTAGTTCAAAGAACTCAACTGTTTTCACTTTCTGACTTGGTATTTGCTTTTGGGTAGACACAATTTGCAATTCCAAGAGATTTAGCAGGCCGTCAGTACCCAAGAGAATCATAATTGCTTGGTTTAAAAGGCTCTCTTCCTGCTGCAACTACGGCTCCAGAGCACTAGATCAGGTCCTGGAGATTAGGAACCTAGGGAAAAAAAAACAAAAGTAACACAAGTAACATTAAATTATCTGCCCTAGAAAAAATAATGCAAGAGATTTATCCTTTTCATGCTTTACTTTCTTCACTTCTTAGTTTCTACAGACGCCTTTCCCCCTCATTCACCTCAGGCTACACCTGTGTGTGGCGTTCACCGTCGTTTCTGACCCTCAGTTGTTTCCCCGCTTTTACTTCAAATACTGCGTGCAGAGGGTGTAACACGGGTGTCTGTTTAGACACCATGTTGTCTTTTGAAATAGAAGCTGAAAAAGCTGTTGTAGCCTTCTGAAGTAAGGACTTTCCCCACAGCAAGGTGAGCATCTGTGGGGTTTGACCCCTTTGCTGTATGGCGGTGCGAGCTGAGGTTAGTGCTTAGCTAAGAGTCTTCTTGCAAAAACCTGCAGCGGTGCTGAGTGCTGCTTGTTTGCTCGCTGGCTGCGTTCCCATCGCTGACGTCCCTTGGCTGGGATGCCAGGATGTGATGTTCAGATAATTTCAGCTTATTAAAGAGCAAGTGCCATCCCACCCTTTTTTTTCCTATAGAAATGTTTTATCTTTGTTCTTCTGGTTGCTCGCACAACTACATTTTGACTGCTGGATTTCCTTGCATTACAACTTAAGCGTTATAATGTCCATCTCATAACGCTGTGGCTTTGTACAAGCATTGGCTTATGTTTCAGTGTTGGGTGAAGATCTGTGTAGTAACTTGTATCTGATATTCCTAAATTTCATGTAAAAGTTCACCGCCAAGCATTTAATTCTATCTGAAGACTATACCTATTGTTTTTGCAAATAATACCTAAAATTACCATAGTTAAAAGAGATTCAGGTCTCTTTCCATTTGCATCTTCCCTAATGTGCAAATTGGGCTGGCGCTTTCTAGACTCAACCCTTTGTGGTCATTTTCTGCTGTCCCTGTCCAGGCCTTTCTGCAGCAACAAGGTGAGGAAAGGTTTTGAAGCCTGGAGTCGCCAGGTCGTGTGTGTGAATGCAATCACTGCTTTCTCTGTAAAAACTGGCGAGAGCTCAAATGAGTGATACATTTTGTATTTATCAAGACGTGTACAGCGACCTGCTCATAGAAAACAAAATTTAAAGGAAACTTGTGTTAGTGAGAAGAAAAACGAGTTGGCTGGAAGAAATCCCCAGTGTGGGGCTGGCTGTGGAGTTTGTGGGTATCCTGCTGTGCTTGCTGCTGGTGTCTGGGGCTTGTATTTATGTTTAAGACATCGTGTACTAGATGAGCGCAGGGAGCACAGTGCGTGCTCGGATCCGAGTCGCTTGCTGTGTTTAGCGTTGGTTTCGCTTGTGTATGTATGCATATGTATGATGATTTTTCAGGCTTATTTTGCATTGGAATTTCCTTCTGTCTCAGTGGGGGAATCCCTCCGTGAGCGACAGCACCTGCGTAATCAGTAGCCTGTTCCGGTTTAGTTTATATGTGGCCCTTACCTTTCTAAAACAAGTCAATTATCTTTAAAATTGCTCTTCTCAGAGCAATTACTGCTCAGCAACAGCAACATCTAAATACAGAGTGTGGGTAACTTGCAGGCCATTACAAAGTTAAAACTCCGCAGTATTGGATGTAATCTGCTCGCTCTCGATGTTCTTGCACCGCGAGGTTCGAATGAGAAGAGTTCCGTTCGTTATCATGTCGGTGGTTAGATACACTGGAAACGGGCAGCAGAGGTACTCGGGATCCTGGTGCATTTGGGTGAAATTGAGAAATTCCTGGCATAGAAGTACCAAGAAATGGGAAAGCCTTGCTTTAAAATCACCTGCGGCATTATACACGGGCTATGCTTTATTTTTGCATCTCCGTTTGAACGCGCTGACTATTTCTATGTATTTTTTTATTATTATTTCCCTCCTGCTGTCTCTGTTTCCAGATAGGCGAAAGGATTCGAGTTATCCTGGACATGGAAGACAAAACGTTAGCGTTTGAGCGGGGCTATGAGTTCTTGGGAGTTGCCTTCAGAGGACTGCCAAAAGTTTGCCTGTACCCGGCAGTGTCTGCTGTGTACGGCAACACAGAAGTGACTTTGGTCTACCTGGGGAAACCTCTGGATGGATGACATGCATTGTTTCCTTGGGACATCGAGATGGGGATGATCGGGAGGAGAAATCTGCATGTTGGGTAGAGGGAAAAACGCGGACTCGAGGAAAAACAACAAAATGTGGGTGCGTCTACAAGAACCATCAAGGGAATCGCGTGGAGTTTGGGAGCGGAGGACCAGCCGTTCTTCAGGAATCGCGTTACGTTTCCTCTTCCTACCAAGCCAGGAAAATCCTCAGGGTCGCCGTTGGTTGAGTGGGAAGCTGACGCGTGCACGTGGCACCAGATGTCATCGCTGACCTCAAATATTTAAGAAAGGATTTGATACAAGACTGCTTGAGGAAAATTAACCTGCGATTTGTAAGTGGCGTGTTTTGTGAAAGACTCCCGTTTTAAAACTGCTTGTTCCTTCCCTTCCCTTCCCTTCTTCGGGCCTGCGTGAGTGCTGGAGGAGAGCGAGTCCGGTTGGATTTTATTATAATAATTATCTTTTTAACATCCTGAGAAGCATGGTCTGTCTGGACTGCCCTTCTCTAGTCTAACGATACGAAACGCGTGCAGCTATTTTTCAGTATATTTCAAGGGTTGTATATATAGAACATGTTGAGCAGAACACTTAAGAGAAAGGGTTTGCTTTATTCTAACTGGGTCATAATTTCTTAAAAGGAAAAAACCCCACTACACGGCATCCGACAATATACCTCGGAGAGATATATGATGTTCCTGTAAGTGTAATTCTGTTGTGTTGTAAAGCATTTTGGGAGGCTCTTGTGGAGTACGGTGCTACATTGGGTCCTTTTCTGTGAAAGTTTCCATGGCTTTAGCAACAGTTTTGTTCTCTGCAGCAAAATGTTTTCCCTTTTGCCACAGTTTGCTGACCCCTTTAGGAAAGGAAGGCACAGCACAGCGAGCTTGTCTTCCTTTTGTCATAAAAAATACCAAGTCTTAAAAGCATTCTTATGCTTTCTAATCACTGTTGCGAAATGTTTCATAATAATGAGGAAGGAGCATTCAGTTTCTTAATCAGGACCTTGATTTTGGCTTAAATGGCTTTGTAAGGCTTTAAGACTTGACTGAACCTTTCTGTAATTAAACAAAATCCCCCAGTACCCAAGTGTTCACCTGCACCTGTTCAGTCAGGGCGAGTAAAACTCTCCTCAACCCTTTGACAGGGATTCTGGGGTTTTTAACTTGCACCGATGTTCTATAAACCCCGTACAAACCCCTCCGGGGCAGCTGTGAGGATGAGGAGGAACTTTTTGGTGAAACAGCTTTCATCAGAGGTTAGAAAGTCTGTAGGGAAAGTCTGTTCCTTTTATTAATAACAGCGCATTAAACTCTGTGAGCCCTGCAGCTCTTTCTTGCCGGTTGGTGCTTCCCAGAGCTGTCCCGGCTGTTTCAGGGTTGTGTTTGCTCTTCAGACAGGGAGAAAGCAATGTTTATACAAACTCTTTTTTGCTTTATTTGCGCTAGAGAATGTGAATCGCTTAATATTGGGCACTGAGCAGGGAAGAGAGGAATTCCTCCTCGGCTCTCGCTCCTTTCTCCTCCCTTTACTCAAGGGGTCTCCTAGTCCTTTTACCTCTTAGATAACCACGTTCTGCGCCGGAACGGAACACGTACATCATTACTGTTTAAAAGGATTTGGAAGTATTTATTTGTTCTGCGTGTTGTTGATCGCAATATCGAGGTGCGTTCCTCTCGGCTGCGCTAAAGGAACAAAACACACGGTGAGAAATGAAGATGTTTCAAGTGGTGCTGAGAACAACCGAATAAATGAAGTGGGGTGGGCATACAAGTACCTTGTGGGAAAAATCTGTTAGAGGCTTTGATTTTACTGGGCTGTAAAGGATGTATCTGCATAGCAGAACCCTGGGGTGTGAAGTGGGGAAAAAATGAAACAAAACCCTGTCCAATTCCAGAAAATTGTCCCCGAGATGAATGTATCCTCAGCGCAGTCCTGAAAGACACGACCTCTGCGCTTGTTCGTGAATCCAATTAGATGCGAGTAAACCCTGAGAACTTCTGAGGAGTTTTATTCACAGATTAAAGTTGATTTCCATCCTTCAGACTGCGTCTTACCCTATAAATAACATCCCTCAAAAATGAGAAATGCTGGAAGTTGAACATTCCTTAAGGGTGGGTTTGGGGGGGACTCACTTCTGTAAGATTGTAACTTATTCCTGGAGACCAATGCTGGCTGTACAAAGTATTAAAATAAACTCTGCTGTAATTCAGGAGGAGGTATCAGTGTGGATTATCACGTTATCCACTGTGCGGGGATGGGGAAAATGGAGTCGCCGTTTGGTGCACTGAGACGTTTCGGGACTGTGATTTTCTGCGTGATTGCTTAAAAAGAGATCTTTCAATATTTCTCTCTCAATACTTTAGGAAGAAATAGGTGATTTTAGGAAGACGTAGGAGACTGCATCATGGTTGTGAACTCGGACGCACTTTCCAAACTCTCTGCATCAAAAATTCACCTTGAAGCGATGAACTTCAGGCCAACTGACAACTCGGACCTCCTGCAGGAGCAAAGAGGTTCTATGTCTCCTCGCCACAAATGTCCAATCACTTTTTCTAGCCCACATTGCCCAAACAGCTATTTGAATTATTCTCCCCACCTCGACTAGTGATTTAATTGTTTTGGCCAGTTGGAACATCAACTGTTTGGAGCTCCTGTAACAGAAATCAGTCCGATCCCCCAGTCTTGCCTTCAGAATCCTGCAGGATATCCATTATTTTTCGCTGAAGGAGCATTTTGTCTATTGCTTGAATAAAACTCAGAACTCTGTGTGGTTTGAAGCGCCATGCAACCCGTTGAGAGCTGATCTGGCTGCAGATGGAAACGGCACGAGAAGCTCACCTGAGTAGAGGGATATTTGCTTGAAATTGGGGATTCTTTCCCCATTTAAAACGCAGTGGTGAGCGTACGTTTTTGGGAGTCTGCCTGTGCCTCCCACTCGCAAATGCCATTTGGTTTTGTGGCTGCATTTCAGGTGCCAAAACCAGCCGGGAGCAGATGGCCCTGATCTTGCGGCTGGAACCTTCCCTGCCTTGGCTTTTTCTGACAATCTACATTTATTCTAAATTTCTTTAACACGCAGGATGTATTTTCCAGATGGCCGCCTCTATTTTTTCCCTCTTCCATTTTCACGGGGATGACGATGAATGAAAGTAACGCACAGCCTGATATTAATTTGATGACACAAAACTGAGTTTCTCTGAGTATTTGAGATGTAACCAGCCCCGAGTGATTCCCGAACCTGTGTGTTTCAATACTGATTTTTCAGTTCTAGCTACATCTTTACATGTTATAAACAGCTCTGGACACAGCTATAAGTGCTATGCGTGCTGCTATAAGTGCTGCTCTTACTATTGCATAATACAGATAATTTGGTGGAATCTTTAGCCAGAGAATTGTATCATTGACACCTGCTCTAGGATAAGTTCTCCATTTAAAAAACAGGTTTTTGAATAGTTAGGAGTGCAACATGTTGGATTTCTATAAGTGATAATGGTCCGCCTTGCACTGAGATATAATCTGGTTGAAAGGAAAACTGATTAAGTGGTAAATGAACACAGGAAGCTCTTCTTGCTGTGATGCTCAACCTGTTAATTTGTATGTTAAGCGGATTTTTCATACAGCTGAATGAATTCTCACACCTCCCCACAAGAGGGCAAAGTTAATAGAGACATGGGAGCCCGGACATGGAATTTCTCAATAAATGTTTAATGTGGAATGTTCTCCGTTAGCCTCTTAAAAAAATCAAACCAAACCAACAAACCTCAACAAAACATTGTAGGGACACGGACAATGGACATGGAGTTCTTAAAAATATACTTCTTGCTTTGAATCCTTGATCTAGAAATAAGGCTGAGCAAATCTTTGCAGAAAATCTTTTGCGGTGACCGTGAACTGAGCTGAGATGCTGAAATCGCCTTAAAAGACCGGAAGGGATTTGAGAGGCTCGAACCAAACGTCACCGTTGTCCCCATAGTCGATCACTCATCAATCTGCTTTTTCCCAGACTTGCTTTTCATCTTCTTGGGCATTTGGTGATCAGGAAATAAAACCCATTGTATATGGCAAGTGTTGTTTATTCTTTGGCAATTTTAGCTGGGTGTTGGTTTTCCTTGCGCTTGCAGACATGTTGTGAGCTACCTGGAGTTGCTTCATGTTTAATTTATTTTGTCTTTTTAATCCATGTTTTTCTAGCTATGTCAAGAGCTTTTGATTTACCTGCGTGCAACATTTGCACAGTAAATGTAGGGAGGTATAACCTGCCTGTTCTTCTCTTCTGCGTAGTGTCAGATCTTCTTGTGAGCTCTCAGGTTCTACAACCAAAACTTTTGGGGATTTTCTCCAGCTGCAGCAGGAGCCTTGTAAATGAGCGACCACCCCGGCACACGTCACCTTTATTTATCTCCAGCGTTCTGCCGCTCAGGATGTTTTACTGTATGTTTTGCAAAGCGATTTTTGCTTAAATCCTTTCTTGAACTTGCAATTTCAGGTCGTGAGCCTGCTCCCGTTTGCACAGCGCGGCCTCAGCATCTTCAGATGCTCCAAAGCCAGATGTGAAAGCAGCTGGTTCACCCCCCTGTTTGTGCTCCAGCTGCAAAATACCGTTGTTTGCAAAGATTCGGGCTGGGTTACGTCCCTGCGGTAAGACACACCAGCCCCATTCGGCCCTGATGTCTTTGTTTAACGCAGCTAAAAATCAGGGCCGGACAAAACCTGATGGATAACGGGAAGCACAGACCTGTTTTCAACCTAAATAAGTGAGCGTGTGCTGCGTGTCTGACCTCTCCCTGGGCTCTCCATAGATACCAATGTGTTAAATCTGTGAGCAAGTGCGTTATGGGCTGTTCTCTATCTGCAAAACCTCCTGGTACCCGATGACAGGTAACGAACCACCAGTTGCAGCTTCAGCTGCATGAAAGACTTTGGTGGTAGGAGACTGGAAGCCTTCAAGTGAGTTATTATAATAAATCAAGGTTATGAAGTTCTTTTTTATCCTTAGCACGCTCTGCTTAGGAGAATTAAGCCGTATCCAGTCACTTTTAAATAGTAATTTAACAGAGCACGCTCTGCCAGCTTCAGTGTGCGACTGAATAATTATAAAGTGCTGGACAAACCCACCAGTAAGGAAATGGATGTTGGCCAAAGTGCTTTTTGTGCGGCACCGTGAGTACTGCAGTGGTTAAAGCTCTTCAGCCTCTGCCTCTTCCAAATCACCTTCCTGGGCTTTTTTTTAATGGTTTGTTGGGGTTTTTTTGGTGCTGGGATGATTCAGGATGCTTTTGTCACACCAGATCACATCTGCACACCTGATCCCTTCTGCAAGGTCTTGCACAAAAGCGGAGCTCAACGGTAGGATCTCACACTTCGTAAACTACCAAGGGATCTTATCTCAGGTTAGGCTCACGATTTTGTCTTATTCCCCAAAAAATAATTGATGTCTGCAGAACTGGAGTGAAGTTGGAACAAACATTTCACACTCTCCTGAGCCTCATTAATACGGAAATAAATTGGTTTTACATGTCAACCTGTGGCCTGGCGGCCTCACCCTCCAAACTGGGAGGAGCGGCTGACACTGGAAGCTGTGCTGCTATCCAGAGACCTGGACAGGCTGGAGAGCTGGGCGGGGAGAAATGTAATGAAATAGAACAAAGGCAAGTGCAGAGTCTTGAATCTGGGCAGGAACAACCCCAGGTTCCAGTGTAAGCTGGGGAACGAGCTGTTGGAGAGCAGTGTAGGGGAAAGGGACCTGGGGGTCCTGGGGACAGCAGAGTGACCATGAGCCAGCACTAGGCCCTTGTGGCCAGGAAGCCAATGGTACCTGGGGTGGGTTAGAAGGGAGTGGTCAGTAGGTCAGAGAGGTTCTCCTGCCCCTCTGCTCTGCCCTGGGGAGACCACACCTGGAATCTTGTGTCCAGTGGTGGCCCCTCAGTTCCAGCAGGACAGGGAACTGCTGGAGAGAGTCCAGTGCAGCCACCAAGATGCTGAAGGGAGTGGAGCATCTCCCGTGTGAGGAAAGGCTGAGGGAGCTGGGGCTCTGGAGCTGGACAAGAGGAGACTGAGGGGGGACTCATTCCTGGGGATCAATATGGGAGGGGGGAGTGTCAGGAGGATGGAGCCAGGCTCTTCTGGGTGACAACCAATGGTAGGACAAGGGGCAATGGGTGCAAACTGGAACACAGGAGGTTCCACTTGAATATGAGAAGCAAGTTGTTCAGGGTGAGGGTGGCAGAGCCTGGCCCAGGCTGCCCAGGGAGGTTGTGGAGTCTCCTTCTCTGCAGACATTCCAACCCACCTGGACACCTTCCTGTGTAACCTCATCTGGGTGTTCCTGCTCCATGGGGGGATTGCACTGGATGAGCTTTCCAGGTCCCTTCCAGTCCCTGACACTCTGTGATTCTGCGCTGAGTGTCTCTGGGATGTCACAGATCAGCAGCTGCTCTTTTTAGAAGGATGATGGAGTCCAGGAGGGAAAGTTCTACTTTATTAATCGATGCCTTTGTTTGAACTTTCTCCCCTCCGGCATTCCTGTGTTAACTCAGTGCTCCATCTGAAAGCTGAGAGCCTGCTTTCAGTCTCTCCCAGGTAAAACCTTCAGGTATGAGGTTTCAAATAAAACAATGATGTCACCTTTGTGTTAATTTGTTTAAGAAAAAAAAAACCACAGAGCCATAAATCCTGGCCGTTTTTTCCACTTTCTTACACAACAGCAAGGAATATGGTGTACGTACAAGAGGACATGCCCATCATGAAACCTGGCAGGCTGGCTTTTCTCTGTCATGCTGGAAAGGAGCTGACCCCCAAGGCTGAAGACCATGGAAAGGAAGATTTTGGAGGGTGAATGCTCCAGCTTGGTCCCAGCCCTTTGCAATGCACCTGGAGCAGAGCTGTGGGTGAGCAAAGTGGGGGTTTCGGCCAGAGGGGAAAGCCGGGTGGGCTGCGCTTCGCTCCGTCAGGAGCTGAGATAGTTTCACTTCCCTCCGCGTTAATAACACAATTACTCGCTTCTCTTAAGCGGAACGGCAGCAGGAAGGGCGGACGTGTGACTGCAGATGGGGGTCGTTTTTCTTGCACAATTTGCATTGCTGAATGATGTCAAGGCGGTGACTTGTCTGTGCCTTCTCCTTCTGGTGACTTAGAGCCTGACAGTTTCACACTAAAAACTTTGGTAAACACGCTGGAGTAGGTGGGTTGGGTGTTTTTATCACCTCTGTTGGTTTATTTTGTCGTACAGTACAAAACTGAGACCAATTTATCCACATCTGGCAACACCATGGGGAAAAACAGGGCAAGACTTTGAGGTCTAGGTGCAACCAGAGACCAAAGCGTAGACATAAGCAACCTGGTCCTGAGGGATTCCAGCTCTTGAGGAGATCTGGGAGGAGAGGTCGTCGTCTTCTCTGGCTCTGGGCACTTGTTTCTCCTGCAGATGCATTGCGAGCAGTCCTCTAGAGCTTCTCAACCAGCTTGGGCTTTTACTTGGTATTTAGATCCTTGGTCAAATGTCTTCCAAGCACAAAGGCGTCATTTTCCCAGTTTGTTGCTCCAAAACTGATTACATTTTTTCATGTATAGCTGCCTGGATGCTATTTAAATTGTCTTTTTAAATGAATTGTAACTAGGGCTTATTTTTGGGGTAGGGCTTATATTTTGAGCATCCTCAAAAATCCTGAGGGAAAGAAGGTAGGTGACACTGACCATCATGTTGTTGACTGCTACTCAGCCACTAGTACAGCTGGACCACTGGGGATGTTAAACTAATACACGATGTTTTATTTATTCCTGGAAAAGTGGTAGGGGCTCCCAACATCTGCAATTTTTCTCTCTTAATAGTTGTAATTGAAGCAGGACTGTGGGAATACTAAATTTTTTAAAGCAACCTATTTCAGGAGAATAAAATAAATATGAAGGAATGGTGGAGATCTGTTTTGTTGTTAATTTTTTATTACCAAAATGTCACTTAAAATGGGAAGAGAGTATATTCCCCTCACTTTATTATGGGAACAGGGGAAATATACAAACATAGGCAAAGATTGAAATAATGTCTTAAAAAGGTAAGAGAAAGAAATGTTATGGATGGTGTGTTTTCAGTTACATTCATTGTTTGTAACTATTATTTATATGGACATCAAATGAATGATCTGTTTTCTCTTTTAGGTCATCGTTCATCTTAAATTAGAGGCAACTACCACAACTGGCAGCTTCTGAGATGCATTAAACCTTCAGCTTCCCCTGTTTTACCCAGAGCAGGTAATTAAATACCTTGTTCACTTGTGTCTTCTTCATACCTTTGTGCTGCCCTCACTTCAGCCAAGCAGCAAATGCAAATATGATGTGGCTTTGCAAGGGAAAACTTGGATTTTCTTTAATGTTCAGAGTTGTTGCTCACCACAGAGTCTGGGAATGAATGGCCTGAGGGAGACGCTGGTCTGAACCCTTTCTGATGGGTCCAATGGGTGAGATGCAGCTGCGACACAGTCTGTCGCTCAATCCTATGTAATATTTTTTGTAACGCTGTCTGTGGTTTCCCACAGCCTGGATTTTCTGTCAGTATTTCACTGAGACATCCCAGGCTCGTTTCCCAGAGCGGCTGCTTCTTCTCCCCACCCTTTTTCCCTCTGCAGGAGCCAGAGCCTTTCCGGGGACGCTTTGCACCATCTGGGCAGAAACAACCCCAGGTTCCAGTGTAAGCTGGGGAACGAGCTGTTGGAGAGCAGTGTAGGGGAAAGGGACCTGGGGGTCCTGGGGACAGCAGGGTGACCATGAGCCAGCACTGGGCCCTTGTGGCCAGGAAGGCCAATGGTACCTGGGGTGGGTTAGAAGGGGGTGGTCAGTAGGTCAGAGAGGTTCTCCTGCCCCTCTACTCTGCCCTGGGGAGACCACACCTGGAATATTGTGTCCAGTGGTGGCCCCTCAGTTCCAGCAGGACAGGGAACTGCTGGAGAGAGTCCAGTGCAGCCACCAAGATGCTGAAGGGAGTGGAGCATCTCCCGTGTGAGGAAAGGCTGAGGGAGCTGGGGCTCTGGAGCTGGACAAGAGGAGACTGAGGGGGGACTCATTCCTGGGGATCAATATGGAAAGGGGGAGTGTCAGGAGGATGGAGCCAGGCTCTTCTGGGTGACAACCAGTGACAGGACAAGGGGCAATGGGTGCAAACTGGAACACAAGAGGTTCCACTGAAAGAGGAGAAGCAACTTGTTGGGGGTGAGGGTGTCAGAGCCTGGCCCAGGCTGCCCAGGGGAGTTGTGGAGTCTCCTTCTGTGCAGACATTCCAACCCGCCTGGACACCTTCCTGTGTAACCTCATCTGGGTGTTCCTGCTCCATGGGGGCAGGATGAGCTTTCCAGGTCCCTTCCAAGCCCTGACACTCTGGGATTCTGTGACCATCCTCTGCAGAACAATTGTTTGATTCTCACCAGTCACGGTGGGAGCAGAGGAAGCCCATGGAGAAACATTTCTGTTTTGCTTTGCCCCGACTCGGCCGAGGCGGTTGTCTTGCTGGTGTGTGAACCATGAGTGACCTTTCTCTTGGTGCTTCCACTCCAGAAAATATCCTGTTTCCTGCAGGAAAACCAAGGGCAGGCTGAGATGCAGCGACAGGGCTGCAGATTTCTGTTGCAGTTTCTCCTTTCCCAGGTGTCCCAGGTGATTGGGAGGCTGCCCTCTCCTTGCAGCTTAACTCTTGCTTTGTGCTTCACAATTTGAGGGTTGTTAAGGGAAAAAAGATGGTTTGGAGGGAAGAGGAGGTGGGAGGATTTTCAGTTTTGGGCACCTCATGCCATGAAAGGCCTTGAGGTGCTGGAGCGAGTGGAGAGAAGGGAACGGAGCTGGTGAGGGGCTGGAGCACAAGTGTGATGGGAGCGGCTGAGGGACCTGGGGGGTTCAACTGGAGAACAGGAGCTGAGGGGAGACCTTCTGATCTCTGAACTGCCTGAAAGGAGCTTGGAGCCAGGGGGGTCGGGCTCTGCTCCCCAGGAACAAGCGCCAGGAGCAGAGGAAACGGCCTCAAGTTGCGCCAGGGGAGGTTGAGGTTGGATGTGGGGAACAATTTCTTCCCCAAAGGGCTGTGGGGCATTGGAACAGGCTGCCCAGGGCGGTGCTGGAGTCACCATCCCTGGAGGGCTGGACAGACAGAGATGAGGTTCTCAGGACACGGGGCAGTGCTGGAGTTGGGTTATGGTTGGACTCGATGATCTTTTCGTTTTCTTCCAACCAAATGATCCTGTGATTTTGTGAACGGAAGCTCCTGGGTGTAAAACCAAATGGGGACTCTCAGTCCTCTCATGGACATGACTCCATGCTGCTGAATCTCCTTCAATTTAATCCACTTGTGCACTGAGCCAGATTGGAACTTTTCAGCTGACCACCCCAGCAGCTCCTGGCAGCACAGTCCCTACACCTTTTCTGTGCTTATATTAAAACCCCAATAAAATAGACCTCAAATCGCACATCCAGTCCTTACCGGGAGGGCTGGGTGGGGACGTTATGCTGCTTGAGAGGAAGAGGAGGGGAGCGAGCAGCAGCTTCGGGATGGTTCCGGCTGCAGGATGTGGGGAAAGTGTGAAACACGAGGCTGCTGCCGGCTGCCCCAGCGCAGGCTTTGCGCTGGTTTGGCTTGGGGGATGAAGCAGAGGATGAAGCAGTTTATTTTCTCTCCCAGCTCCTCCTGGACTGTGCAGAAGCTGGTTTGACCCTTGAGGCACCTCCTTTAGTGGCACTGCACGAGGGAATCTCATCAGCAGGTCTCCCAGGAGCCTCTGGATCACTGGGTATCATCACAGGTGAGGATGCTCGAGTTGTACCCCCAGCCCTGGGTGAAGCTCTGCTGGCTCCTGCCTCTCCAAGCAGCGGACGAGTGGGTCTGGCGTGGGCTAGGCTCAGGTTTTGAGGACGAGGAGTGGGTTTGTGACCATCAACCGGCCTCAGCCCTTCGCGTGACCTCGAGTAACGCCATGGGAATTTCACCCCGCTGCGAGGTTCCTGCCATCTGCTCTGCTTTGCCGGGATGAGGAGCGCTTCTCTCTTTTCCTTCTTGATTTTTATACTTCAAACTTCCTTGAAAATGGAGGAAATGAAACCACAGGGCTTTTTTTTTTTTGTGAGTGACGTGGGAGAACTCAGGCTCCTTCCGGAGAAGGAATTAAATTTAGGGTGAATGCAGAAAAAGAATGATTTGTGTTGGCTGCGGGAGTTTGGGGGCCACTTGCTCTTGCAGGTGGGAGTGACCTGGGCTGTGACGTCTCTTGGGGTGCTGCAATCACACGGTTCATCTCCCGGCTGCTGGCACCTGGAGGTTGCAGGAGCTGGTCCTGCCGCCCAGGGTCCTGTTGCAGGATTGAAACCTTTCTCCAGTGTTTTGAACCCTTTCCCAGCTGGGTAAATCCAGGCAAACTCTTTTCCCCCTCAGCAGCTGGATTTGCTGGGGATTTTGGGGTTCATGAGGGTTCTGCGAGAGGGGAGACATGGAGCGGGGAGATGGGGCCTCCCTGTTCATATTGCCTTGGAAATGTGGGGGTTTGTCTCTTCATGCCTTGGCAGTTGTGGGAAAAGCCATTTATGCCGGTTTTCACATAGGGATCAGCGCTTGGGAGGTCCCTGTGTCCTGATGGGTCCTGCTGGTCCTGTTGAAATCCCAAGTGGCCCCGGGAGACCCAAAGGTCTGTGGGTGGTGGGATCTGCGCATCCCGAATATCACCTGGACAACATGAGGGGCTGGGCCCCATGTCCCACAGCGGGGACTCAACATCTGGAGACGTGTTCAATCGCATCTTGGGATGCAGCAGGAAATGACAGCTCCTTCTTCTTCCCCTGTGGGAAACGCAGCCCTCAGCTCCTGCCGAATCACAGACTCATGGAATGGTTTGGGTTGAAGGGACCTTCAAAGCTCATGCAGTCCAACCCCTGCCATGAGCAGGGACATCTTCAAGCCCCTGCTCTGGGTGCTGGAGGCAAGCAGGGGACTAGAAGGACATGACAGGAGCAGGTGCCATGCGGGGCACACTGCCCAATGGTGGCTTTTCTCCAGCACCGGCAGAGTGAGGGGCAAGTGAGGACACCCTGGCTGCCCAAAACCCTCACAGGGGTTTTGCTGCTGGAGCAGTGCAGAGGAGCGACGGTGCTAGCATTGTCCCCGCTGCTGGCTCATCCCCAGGAGCTGTGTGACCCTTGGGGGAAACAGGTTTCCCCCCGAGTTCCTCCTTGTTTGCAGTGCATGACCCTCTAGCGAGCGCCGAGCCCGGGCAGCGAAGCGCCCGGCCGCGCCGCTGCCTCCATGTGACTGCAGTTTCCGTTGCCTCCTTCCGCAAAGGCTAAATCGGTGCTGGGCGCCAGCGCGGGTGGGACACGAACCCCGTGGGTCGCACCTGCCCGTGTCCCACCAGCCGCCGGGCGCAGCCGCCAGGTCCCCCCGCTGCAGGATGAGTGGTGGCGAACCCCGTGTGCCATCGCATGCGGTGAGTAACTGCCCCCCAATAGCTTTGCCGGGGGGGAAAATCCCACCTGGGGTTTTTGTGGGGCCAGCTTGAAGATCCGTGGTGCCCACGCGTGGCTGATGCCCACGCGGGTGAGCACAGCGCCGGTGTGCATGGTGGGGACCGCTGGTGTGTGGGCTCCTCAGTGGGACCGTGGGCACCCCTAGCCACGGGAGGATGGAGCTGCTGCTGGTGCTGAGGGGAACCAAAGGAAGGCTGAGCTGGGTGAAGGCAAGTCTGCAGGGGGGCTCCAGGGCTCAAGGTGAGCCAAAGCCACTGGTTTTTGGACACAAGGTCCCTCTCCTGCCTCTGTGCAGGAAGAGTGTGGCCAGCAGGTCGAGGGAGGTTGGAGGTTGTTCCTCCTGCTCTGCTCTGCCCTGGTGAGGCCACATCTGGAGTTGTGTCCAGTTCTGGGCTCTCCAGTTTAAGAGGGACAAGGAATTGCTGAAGAGAGTCCAGCGCAGGGACACAAAGATGCCGAGGGGTCTGGAGCATCTTTGTGCTGAGGAGACACTGAGAGAGCTGGGGCTGTTGAGCTGGGGAAGAGAAGCTGAGAGGGATCTGATCAATGGATCAATAGCTCAGGGTGGGTGTCAGAGGATGGACCAGACTCTGTTCAGTGGTGCCCAACGCCAGGGTGAGGGGCAGCAGGCACAGACTGAAACACAGGAGGCTCCATCTGAACATGAGCAGAAACTTGTTTGCTGGGAGGTGCCAGAGCCTGGCCCAGGCTGCCCAGAGCGGCTGTGGAGTCTCCCGCTCTGAGACATTCAAACCTCCTGGACCCACCTGTGTGATCTGCTCTGTGACCCTGCGTGAGCAGGGGTTGCACTGAGGGACCTACAGAGGTCCCTTCAACCCAACCAGGCTGGATTCTGGGATACTGTGGCTCTGCCTGGGTGCTGCTGGAGACTGAGGGTTTGGGAGGGCACAAGCTGCTGTGCACGAGCTCCAAACTGGGGAATCAGGGCTGCTTCTCCATCCATATCAATAAATACCATTTTGAAAGCTTAATGCTTTTGGCTGTCCCAAGGAAGGAGACAACCCAGGATGCGTCCCCTGCTCCCTCTTTGAGGGGAGGCTCCAGCTATGCAGGGGTTGCCCAAAATAACCCCCCGTTTCTTCTTCAAGCACCAGCAGTTATGAAAACGCTGCTTGCCGAGCCCTCGCCGAACCATCTCTGCTCATTTGCCTGAGGTTCAGCTTTTCCCCAGATGCAAATGCCGTCAGCTCCGCTTCCACAAAGTGAGTAAGGGGGCAGCTGGTGCTGCAGAGTCTCCTCCTCCCCAGGGACCTGGGCAGGGATGGGAGCTGGAGGGGACACGCTGGTGGCCATGTCGGTGTCCCCGGGAGGTGTTTGGTGCAGGTGAGGGGGACACGGGCCCTGATGGGGGAAACCTCTGCTGGGGGGTTGCAGTTCAGTGGCGTTTGAGCAGCTGTGCAGCAACAAGGGTGACTTTCCCACGTGCAGTGGGGACCGGGCTGCCACCTCCACATCCCTTTGCCTGCTCTTCTTGGTGAACCCCACCAAGGGCTCCCGCTGGGGTGGGTGGGCTCGGTGGTGGAGATCTTTGCCCCAGGTTCCAGTGTAAGTTGGGGAATGAGCTGTTGGAGAGCAGTGTAGGGGAAAGGGACCTGGGGGTCCTGGGGACAGCAGGGTGACCATGAGCCAGCACTGGGCCCTTGTGGCCAGGAAGGCCAATGGTACCTGGGGTGAGTTAGAAGGGAGTGGTCAGTAGGTCAGAGAGGTTCTCCTGCCCCTCTGCTCTGCTCTGGGGAGACCACACCTGGAATCTTGTGTCCAGTTGTGGCCCCTCAGTTCCAGCAGGACAGGGAACTGCTAGAGAGAGTCCAGCGCAGCCACCAAGATGCTGAAGGGAGAGGACACTGAGGGGGGACTCATTCCTGGGGATCAGTATGGAAAGGAGAGTGTCAGGAGGATGGAGCCAGGCTCTTCTGGGTGACAACCAGTGACAGGACAAGGGGCAATGGGTGCAAACTGGAACACAGGAGGTTCCACTGAAAGAGGAGAAGCAATTTGTTGGGGGTGAGGGTGTCAGAGCCTGGCCCAGGCTGCCCAGGGGGGTTGTGGAGTCTCCTTCTGTGCAGACATTCCAACCCGCCTGGACACCTTCCTGTGTAACCTCATCTGGGTGTTCCTGCTCCATGGGGGGATTGCACTGGATGAGCTTTCCAGGTCCCTTCCAGTCCCTGACATTCTGGGATTCTATGTGACTCTCCATGGACAACTCGTGGTGTTCCAGGTCTCATGGGCCATGCTGGGCTCCCTGGGAAACCCACGCCTTTCAGGATGAGCGCTCTGCAGCTCTGACCCTCTCCCCTCTGTGTCTGTCTCCACAGGACTGCCGCCACTGAGATGGAGGCCCCGCTCTCCGCTCTCCCCCTGCTTCTGGTTCTCCTGGCAGCAGGATGGAGAAGCGGGGCAGTCGCAGCCTGGGCAACATCTCCCGGCGGTTGCCAGCTTGTAAGTAACTCCTGTCTCGCAAACTCTCGCCCTTCCCGCTGCGTGGTCCTGCCCAGCAAAGCCTCAGTGTCTCCAGACCTTCCCTTCCCAGCTACCGGCTTAGTGAAGGAATGGACTGGGGTGCCAAGCCTCTGAGCATAGAGCCACTCTTGCCATCCTCACTCTGCTCCCCAGGCTTCTCCCTCCTCATGTCCCCGCATCTTGGAGGCCTTATTGTGGCCTTTCTGTACTTAAAAGGGGCTGGTAAGAAAGATGGGGACAGTTTTCAGCAGGGTCTGTTGTGATAGGACAAGGGGTGATGGTTTTAAACTAAAGGAGGGAGATTCAGGCTGGATAAAGGGAAATTGTGCTGAGGGTGGTGAGAGCCTGGCCCAAGTTGGCCAGAGAGGTGGTGGATGAACCATCCCTGAAGACATCCCAGGCCAGGCTGGACGGGGCTCTGAGCAACCTGAGCTGGTGCAGATGTCCCTGCTCATGGCAGGGGGGGCACTGGGGGAGCTGGGAAGGGCCCTTCAACCCAAACCATTCTGTGATTCTGCGATCTCCACCTCTCAGAGTAGCATTACTTATCCACTTCTTGCTCTTTAGGTGCAGAGCACCATGGACTGCACTGGGAGATGGCTGAGCTCCGTCCCAGGAAACCTTGGAGGTGACACCGAGGAGCTGTTACTTGATGACAACACTATCCGTGTCCTGGGCAACGCCTCTCTGCTCTCCTACCGCCAGCTGCAGCGTCTCAGCCTGACCAAGAACCGGCTGGAGCTCATTGAGCCTGGAGCCTTCCTCCGCAGCCAAGGCCTCCGGGTGCTCTCCTTGGCCGACAACCTCCTCTCCACCAACTACTCGCTGACAGCAGCTGCTCTTTCTGCTCTGCCAGCCTTGAGGACACTGGATCTAGCTGGAAACAGCCTCACTGAGGACATGGTATCAGTTTTAGTCTGGAACTTGTCTTCTTTGGAGTCCTTATCTGTGGCCAGGAACATCATCATGAGGCTGGACTCGTCTGTCTTCACAAACCTGACGCAGCTGTTGGAGCTGAACCTGGAGAAGAACTACATCTTTGAAATTGACCAAGCTTTTGAAGGGCTGCAGAGGCTGCAGAGGCTCAACATAGCTTACAACTGCCTCCCGTGTGTCGTGGAGTTTGGCCTGACCCAGCTCAGGGTGCTCAACGTCAGCAACAACATCATCGAGTGGTTTCTGTCCCTGGAAAGCGATGACCTCTTTGAGCTGGAGGTGTTGGACCTGTCGCACAACCGCCTCCTCTTCTTCCCCGTGCTGCCACGGCAGAGCAAGCTGCGCTCCTTGCTGCTGAAGGACAACGAGATGAGCTTCTACCAGCGCCTCCCCAACGGCACGTCCCTGGCAAATGTAACGGTGCAGTTCCAGCTCATCGATGGCAACTCCACCAGCATCACGACGGTCAATCTGTGGGATGAGATCTGCCACAGCAACCTCTCCTCCCTGAGCCTCCTGGACATGAGCCAGAACCAGGTCTGGTACCTGCCCGAGGGCTTCCTGGCCCAGATGCCCTCCCTGACCCACCTGAAGCTCAACCAGAACTGCCTGGAGATGTTTGACCTGTCGGAGGGTGACCCCTTGGCCATGCTGACGGAGCTGGACCTCAGCCAGAACCGGCTGGAGGAGCTGGGGGTGGACTTGGGTGCTGGGGACATTCTGCCCAACCTGCAGCTCTTCAACCTCAGCACCAACAGCCTGCGGGCGCTTCCTCCTGGGCTTTTCACCTACACTAGGAAGATCGCTACCGTAGATCTCAGCCGCAACCGGGTTGACCTCTGTCCCCAGCCCGCCATTGCAGGCGAGGCGGAGAGTCCCCCCTGCGTGGACATCAGGGGTGTGGAGACCTTGGCCCATCTCTCCTTGGCCGGCTGTGGTCTGCGGGGACTGGGCGGCCGCCCCTTCCAGGGGACATCGCTGAGGCATTTGGACCTTTCCAACAACCACCAGTTGCTGTCCGGGGACCCGGGCTGGCTGCAGGACCTCGCTGTGACGCTGCACGTGTTGTCCCTGAGGAACACCAGCCTCTCCTCTGCCGATGTGGACTTCTCCGCCTTTAACAGCCTGGTGCGCTTGGACCTGTCGGGGAACTCCCTGAGCGTCTTCCCCCCGTCGCTGGGCGTCCTGCGGCTGCGCAGCCTGGACCTGCGGGACAACAGCCTCCCAGCTCTGCCGCTGGCCGTGGCGCGGACACCGCTGGGGACGAGCCTGCGGGAGCTCTACCTGAGCAGGAACCCCTACAACTGCTGCACGCTGGGCTGGTGGGACGCGCTGCAGCGGGCGGAGGGGCTGCGTGTCCCCGACGGGCGGGAGGTGACGTGCAGCTTCGCGTCCCGCACGCTGAGCCCGCGGGCGCTGCCTGAGCCCGTCCTGCGCAGCTGCCGCTGGCAGACGGCCGACCTGGCGCTCCTCTACCTGGTGCTGGCGCTGCCCACCTGCCTCACCGCCCTGGTGGCCTTCGCCGTCGTTTTCCTCACATTCAAGCAAAAGCTGCTAAAAATGGTGAAAAGCCGGTGCGGGGTGTCCAGCCCTTACTGATGGCTGGAAGGAGGGGGACAGGCTCGGGACGGTGACTGTGAGTGGGTTGTCAGGGTGACTCCGAGGTGGGTGAGATGGAGACGCAATGGGTGGAGGACCAGGGGATGCTGGGGAGCTGCTGTTTCTCCACAGGTTCCCTAAAGGGTGTGTGGCCGTGGCCGGTGATGGACCCTGGAGCCGTGCCGGGCGTCCTCAAGGGACACATCTTCAGCAGAAACCATTAGCTGATGTTGGCGAGAGCCAAGTGGATGTGACACCAAACCTCTCAGCCAAAGGGGCACAGACAGTTGCCCTCTGACTCTGTTCCCCCCGCTCAGGCAGTTCCTTTTATTTATTCACCCCCATAGCCAAGTCTGCTGTCAAACACCCTGCAGCCGTGCAGCAGCCTCCAGGAATCGCCCCAGCTGGAGCAAACAACCCCCGGCGCTGCAGGAAGGAGGCAAACAGCAGCAGCCCTGGGCGGGCACCCTGTGTGAGCGCTGATAAGACAGGCGTGTCTTTTCAGCAGGGCTGAAAAACACACTGCGGGCTGTCGGTGCTTGGTTAAGTCGCGATCTTGGCTAGAAGAGCCCATTAAAAATCACCCAAGCTGCAACGATGTAAAACATCAACTAAAAGACGGGAGAATAAATTATATCAGTGGTGATATTTTATCTTAAATTTCTTTTCCTCCAGCAGCTGCTGGATTAAACAGACGCAAAGGAGGTAAAGAGGATGCCCTCCTCCTCTTGCGGGCGGTGTGGTGGGTTTCCTTCACCCAGCACGGCTTGTACCAGCATCGGACTCCCGGGGCTGTGCCGCCGCGTTCCTGGGGGGCTTCCTGTGAAATGAGAAGTGATGGTGGTTTGTGCTCGACTCAAAAGCTCTGCTGAGGACCAGAGCGGCTTTACTCCCGCAGGGTGTTTCCAGTGAAACGCGTCTGAGTTTAGAGAGAAGCCGGGCGCGGGGAAGCGAGCGGCAGTGCCAGCGTGTGGACGCGGATGAGCTCGGCGGGGTGATGTGGGGGTGTTGCGGTGACGGAGCTGGGCTCGAGTCCCCGCAGCCAGCCCCACTGTCACTCCGCCTTGCACTGGGGTTGTACTGAGAGGTGCGCGGGGCTGGAGGTGATGCTGGAGCCAGCGCAGGCAGCCAAAGCTGGCAGCGGGGCCAGAGCGCCAGCACCGTGCCTGGCACCAGCGTGGGGATGAGTATCCGTGAGCCTGGAGCAGCTGATCACCATGCCTGGCTGGAAACAATGGTGTAGGTTGGACCGTGCTGGACCAGCCGGCAGCACCACTGGGCTGAGCGCTGGAAAACCAACTGTCAAATCTGGCTCAGAAAACGGCTGCTCTCTGGCCTTATTTGAGACCAAAACAGCCAAAACTAAACCAGGCTGCAGCGGGGGAATCCCTCAGCCTGTTTCAGCCGTTCTTTTGCCCGTAAGCTGCACGCCCAGGGGACAACAGTGACCTATAAATACATCCCTGCGATGTCCTCCAGTGGGTCTGTGCCGGCACCAGGTACTGCAGCGTGTTTCGGCGTCTCCCCACTGGCTGGGTGGGCAGGGACCCCCGGTGCGGTGCCGGGTGGATGTTTGAGCTTCCTCCACCGTGGCTGTTGCTGCTTCTCCTTTCAGGGGGCACAGCTGTGGGAGTGCATGTAGGTAGGAACCCCGGTGGTGCCCAGGGTGTTCTTGCTCATGTTGAGCCAATGTGGGGGACACTCAACCCTCCTCTGTCACAGGAGGGATCAGTAGCTTTGCCCAGGCACAGGGGACACAGTGCTGGGAGAGCTGAGGCTCACATGGAGCTGGAACCTCTTAGAGATGTCAAGGGAACAAGATGAGCTTCCAGTTTCGGAGTGGTTGACATCCTCTCAAAGCTGCTGTTCATCATCTTCACAAGGTGATGGCCATCAGGGGAGGTACTTGGTGACCGGAGAAGGACAGACGTCACATCCATCTTGTCCTGAGGAGCAACGGGACGGTCACCCTCATGGTGGAGAAACCACAGAGAGGGAGCAGCCAGTGTGGACTGACCGAGGTAAGTCATGCCTGACCAACCTCTTTGCCTCTGACGACGAGATGGTGGATTTCTAGGCAAGGGGAGCACAGCAGGTACCATTTCGCTCAACTGAGCCCCAGTGGGCTGGGTGGGGAGCGGAGGTCCCCATGGGTCACCTCCCACCCAACTGGGACATCTTTATATCCTGAAGAACTAGAGAGAGTGCAGAAGAGGTGACGGAGCTGGTGAGGGGCTGGAGCACAAGTGTGATGGGAGCGGCTGAGGGACCTGGGGGGTTCAGCTGGAGAACAGGAGCTGAGGGGAGACCTTCTGATCTCTGAACTGCCTGAAAGGAGCTTGGAGCCAGGGGGGTCGGGCTCTGCTCCCCAGGAACAAGTGCCAGGAGCAGAGGAAACGGCCTCAAGTTCTGCCAGGGGAGGTTGAGGTTGGATGTGGGGAACAATTTCTTCCCCAAAGGGCTGTGGGGCATTGGAACAGGCTGCCCAGGGCAGTGCTGGAGTCACCATCCCTGGAGGGTTGGACAGACGGACATGAGGTTCTCAGGACATGGGGCAGTGCCAGGGCTGGGGGAACGCTTGGACTTGATGATCTTGAGGGGCTTTTCGAACCAAAATGATTCTGTGCTAATTCCAGTTCTTTTCTGAGCTAGAGACTTGCTTGGACAAACATGCTCGCTCATCTCCAGTGATGACAAAGGACACTGGTTTGACACGTGTTTCAGATTTTTCGCTTCAGTGTGTAGGAGGTGAGCTCTTCCGAACCCCAGCTCCCGTGTGGATCAAACTGATCAAATTGACACGTTTTCATTAATTTCATTTGCAAGAAGGCAGGAACTAAACTACTCCTAGAAGCAATTTACAACTCCTCTTTGTTACCGCCAGTTTTCTGAGGCCGCGCGACTCGGGCTGACGGCCCATCCCGCTCACAAGCCCCCGAGGTTCAGAGAGCCAAAACCTGGGAAGCTTTTGGAGTCACGCAATTTTCTAAACTATCCTAAACTTAATCCTTTGGCTCCACCAGGAGAGCAGGATTTAGCTAGTACAGACCAGCTGAGGGAGACAATGGGATTAAAACTTCAGTGGGATAAGGAAAATATTCATCTGCAGAGATGAATTTCTCAGTGACCATCCAAACATGACGTGGAGGACATTTTGCTGTAGCTTTGTCACATCAAAATGCCTCATTTCAGCAGCTTGAAGTCACTGTATTTTCAAAAGTGTTTTCAAGAGCAACTTACTTGCTAAGTATTTAATTTCTTACAAGGATTTACAGTTGTGTAAACTGAAGCTGGAGATTTAAGCATCGCTCAGGAAACATGAGAGTAATATTCTCAATGCAATGTTGATTCATCCAGAAAGATTAATATATATTTAACATACTGACCAGTAATAATAAATACTGTAGGTATACAAGAAAACTTTACTATGGTTTTAAAGACATAAATATTTAACACTTAAATTTTCTAATGAAGCTGAGTAGGAATCGAGGCCAGGCAAGCTGGTGAGGTTTTCAGCCAAAGCTGATGGAAAAGGAAACAAATGAAAGAGTAAATAATTCAAAATTATTTTAGGTGCTCATCCATAGGGCAAGACTAAAAACACCTGAGAAGTTCAGCTGCCCAGTTCCCATTTCACCAAATCTGGTTTCTAAAACAAAGTTCACTTACACCTGGAATTGCTTTGGCACCTCAGGCCTTGTGTTCTCCGTGGCCAATGTACTGTGTATCAACGGGGTGGGCTGAAAACGATGCAGTCGAACATGTACAATGACGTTATTCTGTCCATCAGGACGGCGCGATTTGTCTCTGTACCCCCTCCATCTTTGTCCGGAATCAGATTTCTTCTCCCGACTCCAGGTCCCAGCTGCAGGACTCCAGCTGCTCATCCTGTGGAAACTCCACCTCGATGTCGTAGACGAAATCTGGGTCGTCCTTCTTCTTCCTGTTCTTTTCGAAGAGCTCGTCCATGATGCTCTTCCTTTTGGCCAGTTCCTTGTCGTCTAGTTTGTTCAGGTCCTCTTCTGGGTCGATGGTGTTTTCCAGCCGAAGTTTCTCCAAGCTCTGGGCCAGGCTCTCTCCCCCGAGATGACCTCTCAACAAACCGCAGAGCTTCTTCAGCTGGCGCAGCGAGACGCCTTCGAGATAAGCCTTGTGCCGAGGGTTGTTCTTCAGCTGCTCAGCCGCCAAGCCGCAGTCTAAAGAGAAAAGCCACCCTGAGGAATTACAGCTGTGAGCAAATCTCTTCCCATAAACAGCTCCTCTCCTCCCAAACCCTCACAACCGCCAGACTTAGAGCCATCGCTCAGGTGACAATGGAGCTCTGAGCTCCTCCGGGGGAAAGTGTGACCCTAAAACAACTCAGCGGTTGCTAAAAAATGTTGTTACCAACTATTTGTTCCTCTCGCTGTGTGTGGAGAGGACTTCGGGAACACCACAGGTAACCCCACCTGAGAACTCGGAGAAATTTCTGACAGGCATCACGCGCCGGCGAATCTTGTCCCCGTCGTCTGCCTTGTAGATCAGGACAATGGACGGGGGCCGAAAGCAGACGCCGCATTTCTGCGCGATGTAACTCATTACAGCAGCAGGTTTGTCGGTTCTCAGCAACGTCAGAGCTCACTGAAAAACAGCAGAAGGAAAAAAGGGAAAGAAAGTGTGAGCATCTCTTAATATTGTTCCTTTTATTGGGGTTAGAGTGACCCAAGTTGAGCAAAACCACCCAGCCAGGGCCTGAGTCTCCCCAATTTCAGTGGAACCCAAACACCTCCCCACATGCCCTATGAGCGGGAGCGGAGTCACTCCCTACTCCTGGTTTACACCTTTGTTGCTACTCAGGCTTTGAATCAGAATAACACATCACGCATAAGTTATATATGTTGGCCTACCAGCCAAGTAAAGCGCTGCACAGTCAAATGATACCTAAAAGATGGGTATTTTAAAATATTTATTAATTTTTTAAAGTGAAAAATGCCATAAAATAGTAAATCAATGTATTACACAAACAACAGTTACTGAGGATTGTCTCCATCGCTCCGGAAAGCCAGGAGTTGCTCACCCTCTCCTGTTCTCACTACCAGGATTTAACTTTGTTCCTATGAAGCTCCAGGTGGCATTTCAGGGCGAATGCCATTTTTCAGTAAAGATATAACGAGGCATTTTGGCAGTAAGCTTATTTGAAAAAAAAAATCATTAAAAAAAGGAACTAAAACAAAATTGTGACATGTCTTGGAACAACAGCGAAAGAGTTTCCACAAAATTAAATCAATGTGGCAAGTAATGCAACAAAGACAGAATTCTACTGTGCCCACTTGTCTGTTATGCATATTTGCTTTAAAAAGATACAAATTGATTGATATGGTTCAAATATCCTTTATTTGTCTCTTTTTCTGTCACAAACCTGGTGGTATCACACTCCTTATTTCATATGGTAAGGGAGAACCTTATACTCATAATGCTGACATAAGTAACACCAAAATTCCCCTTCTTAGAAGATTTTAAGAGGAGTGTCTAATCTGTTTTTGTAAAGCTTTCTTACAGTTCCAGAGTTATCTTAATAAAGCAGCACATCTGTAACTGATGGCAGATGGGACAAGGAAAGGGAAGAGATTCAGAAATTAAGGACAAAAATAATTAAACTCCTTATTATGTGACAATCAAAATATGAATTCAGTTTAAAGAGAGGAGATATGTTCAACCCTTTATCGCTTCTCAAACTAAACCCCACCAGCAATGAAACTGAAAAGCTGAGAATTTACAAGTGACAAAGGGAAATGCTTTTTGCACAGCACATTACCACTGGTGGAATTTAAGTGATAAACCATTCACAAAAATCAAGAATGTTTTAAGATTTGGAAACACTGAACTGCTGCGTGTGTGTGCGCAGAGGAACCGGGAGCTTTTGTTGTGCTTAAGAAGTGGAGAAAAGCACTGAATGACCCGCTAAATGTGTGGCTGTATTTATACAGATGGCAAGAACACACCGTACAAACATTTAATTTTAAAGTAAGGACTACTAAACTCTCGAGTATCAGCGCGTCGGTCAGTGAATGAGGTTAGAAATTCATAAATGTCCTTTTTATTGTTCTCTGAAGCATTTTGTCACACAACAGAAGCAGCAGCCACAACTTCTCTTTTTCTGCCTTATCGTGTTTGTTCGCACCCAAAATGCTCCTGGGAGCTCCTGAGTGCCAGCCCTGCCCTCGGATTTGCCCCCTTTTCAACGCAGATTAAATATTCAAGGAGATTTAGAAGATCTGCAGCAGACTTGGATCTTTTTCTCGGCTTCGTGCACAACACTGAACGCACGTGTTATTTTTCTTTTGGTTTTACATAGGTGGAAATATGTCTAGTGTGGAGGTTGTCTCCTCCTCTGACCACCCGACAGGCTGCAGGAAGGCAAGGGCAGAAATTATACCCCCCAAAAGAACGTCTTCAAATTGAGAAAAATTGCATTGATCTTTAAGAGCTACTTCGAAGTCAGAGTTGAAAAGTCTTCCTTCTTTGTTAAAAAACACATAGGAAAGACAGGTTTGCAGTAACACTCTGAATGCTGAAAATGAACTACAGCTGCTATACCTGTTGCTTTTAAATACTTCTGCGAGTTGGGGAGAAAAGCAGAAGAGCCTTAAAAGCCGCTTTCACTGTCTTAAAATGAGAAGTGATGCTTCAAACTGAATGGACAAGGTTTTTTGAGGGGTCACTGGCCATCACCAGAGCGGGATCCCATCTCTGGAATGGCGAATAAACTGTGAGGTGAGGTACAAACAGGTGAAGAACCATTTGATTCCACGTATTAATAAAAGAGGTTTTGTATCTCCAAGTAATGCAGGCAGAGCCTTTGCTACCAAGCGTGAAACGCTGGTTTCAGTAGCTCTGAAACACAGACAGGTGTTTGGTTGGTTGTTTTTTTTTCACCCTGCCAACTACTGCGCTGCCGCGGACCAACTTTTGCCGTTAAAAACCCGCTTTTCTGTCGCTTGTTTCCGCCGGACCAGCCAACCCTCGGGGTCGTGCGCGGTCGAGGCCCAAACGCTGGCAGAGAACGGAAGCGAGGCAGGATCGGGTCCGTCCTTCCCGCTTCCCGCCCCTTCCCCTCACCTCAGGCGGCGGGACCGGGCAGGAAAACGCTTCACTCGGCCGCGGCCTCAGGACGGTCGGGGAGGCCCGAACCGAGCCCGCTCCGCCATGGCCTCCCCGTATGGTTGCCATGGCTACGGCCGCGCTGCAGGCCCCCTGAGGGCTGCCCACGCCAGCGCCTGCGGGGCGCGGCGCTGGCTGTCCCGGTCTCTGCCGCCGCGGACCCGCGCACCGGGTGAGGACAGCAGCGAGGATGAAGTGCCGAGGCAGTTTTTAGCAGCGGTCCCGCCAGCGCTGCTGGTGAAAGGGCGGATTGGCGGCGCGGGGTCAGGCGGGTGCCGCGGACACCCTGGCCGGCAGCGCTGCTGTGCGGAGCGGGCCCGCCATGGCAGGCGGGCGGCGGGGAGAGGCGCTGGTCGGTGCCGGGCTGGCCGCGCTGCTCTGCGCCCTCCGTAAGTACCGGCCCCTGCCCGGGGTGCGGGGAGCGACCCGAGAAACCGCCTCAGCATCAGTCGCAGCTTCCTGAGGGACTGGAGAGAGAGAGAGAGAGAGGTGCTGAGCTCTGGGACCACGGACAGGGCACACGGGAACGGGTCAGAGCTGAGCCGGGGGGGTCGGGTGGACGTGAGGAAGCGATTCTGTGCCGAGAGGGTGTCAGACACGGAACAGGCTTCTAGAGAAGGGGTCGGTGCCCAAAGCGGTCGATGTTCGAGGTGCTGAGGAGACAGAGAGGGACCTGGGGACAGCGGGGTGACCATGAGCCAGCACTGGGCCCTTGTGGCCAGGAAGGCCAATGGTACCTGGGGTGGGTTAGAAGGGGGTGGTCAGTAGGTCAGAGAGGTTCTCCTGCCCCTCTGCTCTGCCCTGGGGAGACCACACCTGGAATCTTGTGTCCAGTGGTGGCCCCTCAGTTCCAGCAGGACAGGGAACTGCTGGAGAGAGTCCAGTGCAGCCACCAAGATGCTGAAGGGAGTGGAGCATCTCCCGGGTGAGGAAAGGCTGAGGGAGCTGGGGCTCTGGAGCTGGACAAGAGGAGACTGAGGGAGGACTCATTCCTGGGGATCAATATGGGAAGGGGGAGTGTCAGGAGGATGGAGCCAGGCTCTTCTGGGTGACAACCAGTGACAGGACAAGGGGCAATGGGTACAAACTGGAACAACGCCAGGGTGAGGGGCAATGGGTGCAGACTGAAACACAGGAGGCTCCATCGGAACATGAGCAGAAACTTGTTTGCTGGGAGGTGCCAGAGCCTGGCCCAGGCTGCCCAGAATGGGTGTGGAGTCTCCTTCTCTGAGACATTCAAACGGCCCTGGACCGACCTGCATGATCTGCTCTGTGACCCTGCGTTAGATTGAAGGAATAACATCTTCAGAGGTCCCTTCAACCCAGCCATCCTGTCACTCTGAGATTCTGTGTAGAGGCGTTTGGACAACACCCTTAGTAACACACTTTGACATTTGGTCAGCACTGAAGCTAGATGGTCCCTTCCTACTAAAATATTCTATTCTATTTTAGAAATTAACAACAGAAGCAAGCAATTTTCCACATTAGGTAACTGAGAAACAGCTGCGAGACCTGCAGAATTTCGTATTAAGCCAATGTTGCCTTGCTTTAGGCCTCTACTCAAGCGGATACAGGACATGTCTGGAGTTTTAGATCTACAGTGTAATCCCGTGGAAACTTAGAGAATAAACAAATAAAACAATAGCTGTAGCACAAAGTTCACTGTTAAAATCTGGATCTTATAGGGAGATGATCTTATACAGGAGATGAGGAATTGCACCTGGAATGGGGGTAACAGTGGGAAAAAGTGGGAGTTATTACAGACTCCTCAGTAAAAACAAACCCACACTTTTGAAATTTGCTCTGCTGGATAAATAAAAGATATTTCAGCCTTTGTGGTAGCTGGAGCTTTGTGTTCTACTGACAAAACAGCTGTTGGTTGTACTGAATTGAAATACTGTTTCCCTTCTGCTGTGGGAGGTTTTGCAGATGATGCGTTCACAGATGATATGATGTTGCTTGTTGAAGTTGTGTGATAATTACACATGTTGTTCTGTAAACACCGTTACTCACTCGTTCTGTGTTATTTTAGATGTGCAGGCCGCTTGTCCAGATGCCACTGTCACGCAGGAGCTGCTGAAAGACGGGTTTCACAGGTATGGTGTCACTTCGGTGCTGCATCAGAATAATGTGGCAGGTAATTTTATGTGTGGAAAAGCTTCTCTTCTAATTCATGCCCAGTTTTATCATCTCGCTGAGCTGTGATCCACAGGCACAGCTGGGCATGATCGAGTAATTAACAATTATGAACCACAGTGGAGGAAGAACAGGAGGCCCCTTTCTAAGATCTGCACAGAGGCCGTTGGTGGTTCTGAGAAGTCAACAGAGAAGTGAAACTTCATTTTGGTTGTGGATGTGGAATTAGGGTGAACTCCACCCTTCCTCCCTGGTGAGGGACAGCGTGGGTCGGCAGGGAACTGTTTGCTGAATTTGCAGCGCATCTGCGTTTCATCTGTGCACATTTGAGAGTAGAAATGTTTTGCTTTTGTGGCTTGTTTGAAGGGACCTGCTGGTGACAGTAGAACTCGGTGCAGCAGGGGAGGACGCAGGAGGATGCGTGGTGACGGCGAGAATTCGGCTTCCATCAGGAATCTACGTGGATCCCTACGAGCTGGCGTCGCTGCAGCAGCACAACGTAACAAAGGTAACGACCCCAGCACCAAGACGTCTGGTAGTTACTCAGAGAAGGATGAGCACAGTCAGGAAGTTGTAATCTCCGAGCTTCATCTGGCTCGTTGAACCAAGGTGGTTAATTCCTTTTTGTGGAAGGAGCTGCCGCACAAGTATCATCTTCGTGATATCTCGTATCTCTTGGCTTGACCGTCATCGCCCATGCCGGATGTTTTGTTTCATGCGCTGCTGGTATTTCGGTAGAGAGATGCGCTAAGGCCATGGCTTTAAGGTAATATTAGGCACTTAATTGAGTTAAAACGTACAGATGTGAAGGCTCTGGGCACCGTCTGCTGTTGGGATATTTGCAGGTGCTGGTGTGGCCTTGCTTATACGCATCGTTCTGTTAATGGCCCTTGGGTTTGCTATAGACATGGTTGCGCTGTAAACGTAAGAATCACTCATTGGAGAGGGACTTGAAAAGTTATCTTGGAACAGCTGAAGGGCAGAATTTCCAACTTGATCTTCCTGAGCACAAAACCAGGCTCAGTGTTAGAAAACAGAATGAAGAAAATAGTTTTCCCTTCTGATGCTGCAGCAGGTCACCGCAGCAGCCTCGTAAATCCCCAAATCACACGCAAAATGTTCATACATTTTTTTCCCCCGCATCCCTCCCTTGTGCTGATTCTCCTCGCAGTCATGTCTCTATGTTTTTCCACTTGCAGGCGGTGTTAATTCCTGATGCCGTCGATGTGGAGGCTCCTGAGTACTTGGCCACGGATCTTCTTGTTCTGCTGTACATGGAACCTGACCCGCGGTGCTCTCGCTGTTTCCGAGCTGTCTTGCCCGTGCACGGGCGCTACCACCGGCCAGCAGATGGGAGCGAGGAAGCATTGGTTGTTCTGAAGAGCCCCGAAGTCCTGCTCTGCTGCTGCCACAGTGAGATTCTCCTTACTTGTTTTTTTGGGGGAGAAATCCAGAGTTTGGGATCTGGATCTGTATTTGTCTTCTGGAGACGGAGCTCTCAGTAGATAGAACACGAGGGGAAGATAGCGGCCCTGATAAAGATCACGTTGTCTTCCTCTTTGAAAGCTGCTGCTGCCTGACTAAAGGCAGATTAATCATCACCAGACTGCTGCTGCCGTTGCACCCTTGTACTACAAGTGTTGGCAGCTGGTCTGTTTGTCACTGTCCCTGCAGGCCCCGGCTTGTTGAGGGTTGTGCTCTTGGCAGCTGATGCCACACATGGCATATTTAATATTAATATCAGGGCCTGTTTAATATTCTCTATCAGGGATTTCTATAAATCAAAGTTTTCTGGTGGTTTGTAACACTTTCTTCCCATGTTCCCTATATATAAGGGAACTTCCTGCACACCTGAAGGTTACAATGGTTGGACTGTCAGACTCCTGTGAGACAAGCACCTCATATCCACTGACAATGAATATTTTAAGTTATACGAACAATCAAATCCTCCATTTTTGCTGCAAATCGTATTTCCTTTCACAAAATCATTCTTGGTAGCTGCCAAGTCAGATTGTGCTAATGAGTCTCAGCTCCTTTATCTTCCCTTGAGCGTTATTTGGGCAATGATTTTCTGGGATAAATTTTGGGGTAGGGTAGACTGGTCAATTAAAAAGGGGTGTGAAATCTTCCCATTTTTCCACCACATTTACTACTTGTGAGCAAGAAAACATATTTATTATTAATATGAAAGCACTCAAATATTGGACGGGGAGTTCTTGCATGTGCCAACAGGAGGCCAACAAGGAGAAAAGGAAGAAGACTTGACGAAAGAGAGATTGTAAATGTGTGGCTAAATTGAAGGGATCTAGATGATGAATTATTATGAATAATTATGATGAGTTATTATGAAGGCAAATGATGAATTATTTGCCTTGTTAAGGACAGAAGGGCCAAGATACCACATGGGTGAGAGTCTTCCTTGGGTCTATCTCGTTATTGGGAAGGGAGAGTCGCAAAGTTCACAAAAAGGACTTGACCTTGTGGGTTTGCTGGCACGTTTCTGTTGGGCCCGTTTTAATTTTGCTAACTGTTGTGGAGGAAAGATGCTCCATTTGGAAAGGTCTTCATCTGATCCGGATCCTGCTGATGCATTAATGTGTTCCGCAGATCAATTTGCAGAGTGCGGGAAGCCGGCTGAAGTGGAAGCTCCTTGTTTAGGCAAAAACATCGGGCCCTGTCGGTGGCACAGCCTAACACACAAACTCGTGAGTTCTTGGTTCCGCTGGGAATTCCTGACGCTCTTTTACTAATTCCTGCCTGTTTTTTTAGTGATTTGCAACCTTCATAGCACAGGAACTGATGAGTAAAAGACTAGTTGTGGTATTCCTCCGTCTTTCCCTTCTGACCAGCTTTTCATAGGTGTCATCCTGCCCTTCTGACACGTTTGCACTCCCTCTGTGCTCCTCTAGTCCTTTGTGGGGCTGCTCTCCTCAGTTTTCTTCCTTGATAATTTACTTGGAATTCTAGGATATAATTGGCACTGGTCAAATTAAGAAAAGTCTTTACAACGTAGGTACTTTAGAGGAGTAGCAAAGTGGAAAACTACTTTATGAGGGATAAAATCCAAAAGATTGAAGGAATAACATCTTTAAAAAGAGGCCACTTGTTTGGTTGGTTTTCTGATTGTGGAGTGTCTAGGAAAAGATGAAGGTACTTTGGGTTCAAAACCAAGAAAATTGGTGTGGTCAATAACTTTGGATACTCAAAAGGGTTGCAGTAGTGTCTAGAAATTCAGAAATAAGACTGATCTGTCTCATAACAAATCTGTTGGTTTTGTAACACGTGCCCACCTATATTTAGGATACCTGCAGACACCTGGGGTATCTGCAGCTCCTCTCCAACAATGTTTTAGAGCTTCTTGCATCACAGAGAAACCCAATAGTTGTTTGTCTTGGAGAAAAGTGGCTTCTTGGTGATCTGTGAAATATTCTGAGAGCTTTTCTCTTCTGTGCTGCATTCCGTACCTGTCCTCAATGGCAAACCTGCTGTAAGAACAAAGATACAGAGAATATAAATGGCTACCAGTTAAAATGCTAGCAGATAAATGTATTGAGCTTTGTACTGTTTGCTGTAAATTGAAAGGCTACATCCCACCTTGGTTTCCATTTTGAATCCTAGAACACGTCTTAGCAAAGGGCTGGTTAAATAGCGGTCTGGTGACTAATCCTCTGCGTTGCGCTCAAAAAAGCAATAGCTTGTTAAATGCGTCTAATCCCTTTATTTTTCTTTGTAGGCACATGAGGAATTGATTCTGCAGGTTCCCGTGGGGCTCAGACAACACAGTTCCTTGGTGTGTGTGGTGACGCTTCTCAGCACGGCGCTCTGTGCCACGCTGATTCTCGCAGCTGTCTGCAAATACGGACACTTCTAGACAAATACAGCATGACTGACAGCAAAACTCACTGGATATTACATCAGCTTCCTAAATCCATCCTATTTTACCATTATTTATATCTTGTTAATGCACAAGGGTCCCATAATGGGCTAGACTTCACCCATGGAGGACTGTTTGGGTGCATTTTAAGCGGCCAAAGCAGATGGAGGGTAAGAAAAGCGCTGCAAAAAGCTGGAAGAGCTGCCGCAGGCTCGGTTCCGATTCCCTCCCCCTGGCCCAGAACTTGTTTCCTCCTCTTGCAGAGGTGTTTGTATTTATTGAATTTAAACCAGCAAACTCAGGGATTGGTTATTATGGGTACGAAAAGCATTATCTGACATTAAAGTTTCTGAATTTGGTTATGTGTGAATTTGGGAAGAGACATTCTGTTTTTCCATTGGACGGGAGAAAGCTTAATTAATCTCTCCCTTTCTAATAACTGGGAGGGATTAGGTGCTTTGGGTCAAAATATAGTTGAAAAGAGTTTAGAAAATTTGAAAGAAATTTCACCCGATTTCAGAAGTGGAAAGAGTAACGCTTGGGAGACAAAAGGTGCTGAAAAGATACTGACTAGAAGAAAATATTTAGAAGATTTGCATTCAGCCATCAGAACAGTTGATAAATACAAGGAAATGGCGAGGAAATTACTTCATGGAAAGCCTGAGTTGCTCTGGATTGTCAGAAGAGCTCGGTTGCTGTTTCTTGCTGTCAGTAGGTGGCATTGTGAGCTTGTGCGAACTCCTGGGGACTGGTGGTGGAGAAAATAGATTTTATTCCCTGTAAACTGAGACTAAGTTAATAAAAGCGGGTGATTTTGGGGAGTGCATGTGTGAGAAATGAATGAAAACTTCCAGTTTTCAGCTTCTGCCCTCCTTTTGAGTGCTCAGCGCGCAGCCAAGCCTTCTCAGCAGCAGAATCGGCCTTTCATCGCCGTCCAGCTGTAGCTCCGGGATCCCTTGGGCATCTTTCTGCTTCTGCCGGAATTCAATAGCGAGCTCGTCTTGTGACTTCGCCCACGACAGGTCGGCGAGCGCTGGGACACTGGGCTCTTGTTTTCCTGATGATTTCTGCGCCAGCGCTGCACCCGCTCCCTCCCAGGAGTTGCCGCATCTGCTTGGGGGAAGGGAGAAATCAAAGAAAACAATTGCAGAGAGATTTGGCGACATGATGAACCACATCAGTGCAGCGGGGCTGGCGACCAGTATTGTGACACTTGTCTTTGAGCAGGATTTTTAATTCCCAGAGACAAGTTCTTGCACTCGCTCTTTTACACAGGTAAATAATTCTGTGTCGCAGTCTGACCCTTGGAAAGGCAACAGCCCAGACTGCAGCTCAGCTCAGGTCTTTATCACCTGAAATCTCTTTTAAACATCAGATAATACCAGTTGAAAGATCCTGGCTTGAATTCCTTAGCTGAAACAAGCTGCCCGATATCACAGCCCAGTGAAAAAAAAAAAAAAGGTAAATATCTTTTGGACAAATGTGACAAAATATTAAAAGTGGCAAAAAAAGTGGCAATCTGGCAATCTGAACAAGTGAGGATGTGAGAACAGAAACCTGTGTTAGTGGTAAGATGCTGTAGGGGAAACTGAGGCAGGAGGGGCTTGAGTTACTGGGGTTTAGTGCTGTCAGTACCAAATACTTGGCATCAGGACAGGTTTAGATGGGCACTGATCAGTTTGGCTGGCGTGTAGCTCACTAAATGTATCTAATATTAGTCATGACCTCACCTATAAGCTTTTCAGCTGAACTTGATTCATACTGATTCTTGTTATTGTGAAATATGAGAGAAATCACAGAATTTCTCAATGATTTTTTTTTTTTTTGTTATGGGAAATAGCAAATATTTACTGTTTCTTAAATCCATAGCATTGGTATTAAAAATATAGTCAACAAGATTTTCTTTAAAAGCTGCAAATAAGTGTCATAACTGTTATAGTGTAGAGTACGAAGGAATTTGTCAGTTAAATTTTCTCTCCCATACCAGAAACGACTGTCATTAGGCAAGCACAGCATTTTGCAGGCAGAAATGAGATACCTGTGAGTCCTTAGGAACAGATACAAGGGCCAGACACAAACATATTCGTTATTAATATATGCAAGGACTAAATTAGAGCAATGAAATAGATGGTTTGAAGTGAGAGTGAGTGGGTTTGGGGGTGAAGGAGCAAGGAGAAGTAAAGATACCTTATGGGAAAGGAAAGTAGAGCTGAGGGAAGTGTGAAGTTCAGAAATCTGCTGTGGCTTCTGGAGAGATATGTGCAGAGATGGATGAGCAAAATCTGGATCCTGGGAGGATCAAGTACGGAGTTCTATCAGAATGGGAAAGTAACAATGCGATATGCACAGAAAAAACAGATGTTGCTTCAAGCCTGGACTGACAGAGGATGTGAAGTCCATGCTGCAGGGCAGGTGGATATTTGGGGAGGTCATCTGGAAGATTAAATATGTCACAGGAATGTTGAGGGAAAAGTTTGAGGGCAAATATGCTGCTTTCACAGCTGCATTACTGCTGTGTCTCTTGGAACCTTGGCTAAGCAGTGGCTTGAGTTGCTGATGGTAGAAGTGGCAACATGGGAAGCTGGCGGAGCGACTGCATGCTGCTGTCACCGGTACTGCTGCACCCTGAGCTCCGGGGGCTTCTGGACCTGAGCAGTTGGTGGGAGAAAGGTTAATTTGTTGTCAGCTGTATGGATACCAAAATGAGCCCCTTGGTTGGAAAAGCCCCTCAAGAACATCAAGTCCAACCGTTCCCCCATCCCTGGCACTGCCCCATGTCCTGAGAACCTCATGTCCGTCTGTCCAACCCTTCAGGGATGGTGACTCCAGCACTGCCCTGGGCAGCCTGTTCCAATGCCCCACAGCCCTTTGGGGAAGAAATTGTTCCCCACATCCAACCTCAACCTCCCCTGGCTCCAAGCTCCTTTCAGGCAGTTCAGAGATCAGAAGGTCTCCCCTCAGCTCCTGTTCTCCAGCTGAACCCCCCAGGTCCCTCAGCCGCTCCCATCACACTTGTGCTCCAGCCCCTCACCAGCTCCGTTCCCTTCTCTCAACTCGCTCCGGTACCATCAGAGCAAGAGGAAGAACCGTGCACAGAGGAGGAATGTGAAGCACAACCACCCTGACACCCTTCCCACCCTCCTGCTTGCAGATGGGTTGTGGCTGCCGTCCCCTCTCGTACCTCCGTGAGCTGGGGGGGGGCCTGGGCAGGGAAGAAGCTACTGAACCACCTTTCCTCAAGTAATTAAGTGTTGAGGAAACAATGTCAAATTTAAACTCCAGAGAACTGAAGCGAGGGGTGAAGAGCCAGTTGAGAAGTGGTGTAACTCTGTGGGGTATTTTTGTTTGTCTGGGTTTTTTTCTGTAACTACAGTCAGCTATATTTCTATAGCAATAGCCAGCTGCAGGGCAAAAGTCCACTTCCCTAGAAAAAAAAATAATTATTAATCTATGAAAATGTCAGATGATCTGAGAACAACTGAGCTGTGATGGGTTGTAAGTACTGTGTGCTGTTCATAAATATATAAAGGGGGAGTGTCAGGAGGATGGAGCCAGGCTCTTCTGGTGACAACCAGTGACAGGACAAGGGGCAATGGGTGCAAACTGGAACACAGGAGGTTCCGCTTAAATCTGAGAAGAAACTTCTTCAGGGTGAGGGTGTCAGAGCCTGGCCCAGGCTGCCCAGGGGGGTTGTGGAGTCTCCTTCTGTGCAGACATTCCAACCCGCCTGGACACCTTCCTGTGTAACCTCATCTGGGTGTTCCTGCTCCATGGGGGGATTGCACTGGATGAGCTTTCCAGGGCCCTTCCAGTCCCTGACATCCTGGGATTCTCTGTGGTGGGGAAGGCCCGGAGCAGCGCTGTCTCGGGCCGCTCCCGGCCCCCTCAGGGGTGCTGCAGGGGCCGCGGTTCCCCGCCGTGGCCGCCGCCCCGGTACAACCGGCCGCTCCCGCCGTCCCTCAGCGAGCCGAACTGCGCTTCCCGCCCACCCCGGCGCAGCGCCGAAGTCGTGACGCCACTTCCTGCGCGGGGCGCGGCGCCTGCCGGGAGTTGTAGTCGAGCGTGCGTGGCCCCGCCCCCGCCCGCCCCCGCGGGCTGTGGCCACGCGCGGCGGTTCCGCTTCCCCTCCGGCCGCCGCCGCCGCCTCGGTGGGTCCCGCCGCCGCCATTGCTGAGGCGCCGTGTGGCGGCCGCGCCCCGCTCCACCCCCGCCCTTCGCGCCCTTGAGGCGGCCGGCGCCGCCGCGCCAGCCCGGTGAGTCCGCTCCCACCTGCCGTTCTTTGTGGAGCCCGCCGCGTCGGGGCCTGCGGCGGGCGGCGAGATCCGGGGCGGCCGCTCCCCTCACGGGCCCCGCGGGAGAGAGGAAGGGCGGGCGGGCCGAGGGGCGCTGCGCCGGGTCCGGCTCCGGGAGGGCGGCGGCGGCGGGAGCGGCGCTCGGCCCCGCTTCCTGCGGGCCGCGGTGGGCCCCGCCTCGGCCCCCGCCCCCGGGGGAGCACGGGGGGCTCGGAGTCCGCGGGACACGGGGGAAAACCTCGCGGGAAAACGCGGGTGTGGGTGTCGCGGAGTTAAATCCTTACCAAAAAAAAGGTTTAACTAGAGAAGCGGAGCGCAGAGCCCCGACCCGCCCAGCGCCTTGAGCGCTCTGGCTCTTCAAGCGCCTCACCTGCGTGGTTTTTCTCTTCCCTGTGTTTTGTGCTTTATTTTTATTACCGCTTTTTTGTTCTGTCAAAACGGGACGGTTGCACTTTGGTGCGAGGGTGTTGGGGAGGATAAAGTCGGTTTTAGGCTGAGACGAGCGAGCAGCTGCCCGGGGCTGGGTTGGGAATCAGCCGCTTTCAAGGAGCGATGTTGTGCTGTCCCCAAAGTGAACCGGTTCGCCTTCTGACTCGCGGAGTGCAGAGACACTACCGATGTGTATTTTTAAAATGATCATTATTTTGGAGGTCTTGTGATGATGGTGATGTTAGGTGCGATTCAAACGTGGTGTATTGTGGGGGTTTTTTATCTTGTTATTTCTGATTTTGTCTTTTTTTTTTTTGTGTGTGGTTTATACTTGTGCAAGTCTACTTTGCAATATGAAGCATCCTCACAATGTGAGCCCCGGAGCAGTACCTCCTTAAAAACACAGGGACCAGCTTCTTCGTGATTAGATTTGTTCATTTTGGAGACAGAGGGAATTTAACTCACAGAAGTGTTCTGGGGGCAGGTGAAGAAATACCTGTGTGTAGCCAAATGACTTGGTACAGTTTGATGTTACAGACTAATAGACTGAAATAGAAGCAACATAGTAATGTAAAAATGCAAAACCTCTGTGTTACGATCTTTGGAGTAGAATCTTTAAGATAATAGGAGCACTTTAAAAAAAATGCACCGAGTGATGTTTTAGAGGAAGGAAAAACCTTACTTAAAAGTTCACTGGTTGGGTATTTCAGTTCTTGACACCAGAACAAAACTGCTTGAGGAAGAGTAACTCAGATCTTCTGTGTTGTCTAAGTTGTATGTGGAATTTGACTTAGCTTTGTGCAGACATAGTTGTTAAAACAAAAATATCGGGCTATTAAATGGGGAATAAAGCCTTTGTCTATTGATCTTGCAGTTTTTAACATGGTGTGGCATGTTTTGGTGTATCCCAGGCATGGTTGTCAGAGGCTGATTTACTGGGATGAAATTCATCCCGAGTTACAACTGGGATGTTGGGCCAACTAGGGGAGTTTCCTTCGGAGGCACCTGCTCGTGTTCCCCCTATGGTCTGGATGCTGAGCAGAATGGTGAATCCTTGACCACGTCTGGGAAGTAAAATCTTGTGCTTATTTTAAAATGTAGCCTTTTAAAACCTCATGTGTGCTTGCGCTAAGTCAGCCTTTTTGTTATATTTAAAAATTATTCAAATCCAAAAATTATTCAAATAACTTTAGGATAAGGGTTCAGGGTATTGGGGCTGCGGATTTTGTTCTTGTGCTGGTATGAAAAGCCATAGGGATCTGAATCTAGCTCTTTGTGTTTTACTGATAAGGCACACTTCTGCTTTGGAGTTCTTGCATCAGTCTTGGTTTGGGGCTGCTTTTTTTTTCTTCCACCTTTTATCTGTTTTCTGCATTAGGAGGTTTCTGGGGCACTGAGAACTTCCCTGCAAGTTTTGTGCCAGCATATTCATGTTCCTTACAACACACATATATTGATGTGTCTGCGCCGCAGCCACAACAAAGAAAAAGCTGCTTGTTCTGAAAGCAACCCCTGGTTACCAAGGTGCTCTTCTAGACGACTCAACCCAGTGATAGCACCAGCAGAGATGCAAGTCCTGGGGTCAGAAACTGGGTTGCAGGCAGCAAACATTGAAAATTATTTGACTTGTCAACGCATCCAGGAGGAGAAGGCAGCGGAGAGATGGTGGAGAGGTTTTAGGCAGCCAGGCACCAAGTATTTGCACACATCCTAATGAATTGTTTCTGCTGAAGTTGGGAAAGGGTACAACAAGTTGCCAAAAAGAGGTCGTTGTGGAGCTTTCCCTTTTTTGTTTTTAATTTTCTAGAAATGTAGTCGGTACGATCAGCTCTGCTCTGCTCTGCGCTCTCTTGGACCTGGTGAGAGATTCAGAAAGGCTGCAGTGAGCTCAATTTTTAGATTTCCAAGGAGGCACCTTCTTCCTAAATCAAGTTTGCCTGGCCCCAAACTTTGAGACCGCTTTGTAATTGCGCATTGTTGCCTTGGAGAGGGTTCCGAACCTGCTGTGCTCATCACAGTGACCAAACGGACCTTTTCGGTAAAGTTTAACTTGTCAAATGCTGAAGTTACCGCTTGGTCTGTGAAGTGTCGTGCTGCTAGAGATAACAAATTGCTCCCAGTGCTCGGGTATCTAAGGGTTCTTGTTGTGCCTTGCTGTTTGAAATGAGGGTGTCTAGAGGCTGCTATGTTGTGAGATTTTATAAAACTCTTGTTTGCATTTAAATGCGGATAGTAAGATGCTTTCAGGTCTCCTAGTGACCGACCTAACCGGGGCCTAAGTTGCAAGGCATAGACTGAGCTCACAGTTTATATTCAAGCCGTACCTAACTGCTCAAGGTTTGTGAGATCTCGGAGCATGATTTTACCTAAATTGTGCCTTATTTTAATTGGAAAACACACACTTCAGTGCTGTATTTTGACCGATGTAGTGGACAGTGTCTGTCATCAAGATCTGGAAACACTGTTTTTGGTCCCAGTCCTGTGTCTGACTTGTCAGTTTAAGTCGATCATTCTTTCTGTTTTCTCATCTAGGAACGGGGATTAGTCAGGCTTTGAAAATGTCTCCCCTGGCAGGCAGGTAGAGGTGGAAATGTTAGGAACATGCCTTAAAATTCATAGTTTCTTTTTTGCTGTTTCAGTATATTTGTGGTGATTAGACACGCTGTCTGTGAATTGACAGGGGGAATTCCTTATGCTTTTGAAAGGCCAAGGTTACAGTGTATTGAAACACTTTAGATATTGAGCAGGCTTCTTTTATTCTTCAGTCAAGACAAGTGGATTTTGAAATTCTCAAATCGATGTATCTAACTCCTTTAATTTCAAAATGCTTTTAAAAGCCTTCGATTCTGCTGCTACCGATGTACAGGTGCATGGCATTGTTTTGAGGGTAACGCTTTACTAGGGAGAGTATTTTCAAGTCTCTTAGGGAATGTTGCGTGCTTTGTAAAATAGATAGGTCATGCTTTCCCAAAAGATCTAAGCCCAGCCTAAAGCTCAATGCTTAAACAACACCACTTTGTAACTGGAAGATGTTCTGGCATCTGTGTAGTTGCCTGTTGCCAACAACTATACGGTATTTGAATCTTTGGTCAGGCCTGTTCGCTCTGCCAATGAGCAGATATCGTTTCCTACCTTTAAAAGAGTTATTTTGATAAGATGGGTTTAATTCTTTCTAACTCTATAGTTTCACTACACAGAAAAGCAGCTGTAGGAAGGAACCAACATGTTAGGACTGGTTTAAAAGGGGTGTACCATGTAAAGAAAGGGATTTAACATAATTGGAATCGGAATGACGGCAGCTGGCAGGTGTATTAAGGAATGGAAATACACTAAAAATCTTTCCAATTCAACATATATATATAGATATACACATATACGTATTTTTTTTAAGGTTTCTGCTTCCTGTTTAGGTGCTGGATGTTTGGCTCAGTGGGTACCCACAGCATATATTGGCTTTCCCATAGCTCCATTAATGAGTCAACTCTTTAATGAGTTTTATTCAATAGCATGGGGTTTCTTTTAGAAACAAATGTAATACTTTCTACTCCAAGTTATATTTGTTCTTCATTTACCCACGGTCTAGAACTCATTGAACTAACAGAGGTATATCTTGTACAGGAGCAAAAAAGGGCTGTTTGTAGAAGATGCTTTTTAAAATTGCCTTTGAATCTTGAAGCCCTTTCCTCCTGAAAAGGTTTTCAATAAAGTGAGAACCTGGAGGAATGAATATTAAAATATCTTTCCCCTACGTTTGTCTTCTCTTTTAAAAGGGTCTTTTGGGGATTTGGGCAGGAGCTGGCTGGGCAGTTTCTTGTGGAAATTGAAAGTACACTTCAGCTTGTGTAGCATCTGCTTTAGGATGTAAAAAAATTCCTGTTTAATAAGTTATGTTAATATTTTAAAGTGAGCAACTTTTAAAATGCAAAAAAATTACTAAAGGTAAAAGGAGAAGAAACCTAAGAGTCTTTCGACTTCTGTTTTAAACTGTTTGACCAATCAGGAGTTTATAAGGCAAGGCATTAAACATTTTTGACCTTTTTGCCACGATTCAGGATATCGAAATCCAGGAAGAACAATTTGTGGCCCAGTTCCAGGTGCTGCTGAAAGGGGCCCCTTTGAACTCCAGAGGTCACAGGAAGGATCTGGTCCCATCGGTCCTAAAACGCCAGCAGCAGCCGTTCCCTGAAGGTGCTGGAGGAGAACGGACCAAAAAATGAGAATACAGAGTTGCAGCTCTGCATCCATAAGCCCTTTTTTGGCTGATTTACACCAAAACATTGCTCTGAGGTAGTTTTTCCATTGCTGTGTTGGTGCTGGGAGACGCTTCCCAGTTCAGCAGCGGCTGCTGGGTGGCGTAAAATAACGTGGTTTGAGTTTTGCAGCTTGTATAGCGTGTTAGCAGTGGGGTTAGTGGGCAGCTTGGGCAGGTCCAGAATGTTTGGGTCTTAATTCAGTCTTCTTTTGAACCCGCATCACCTCGGATGGCTGTTACTGGCACTCCTTGCTTTGAGCTGATTGTATTTAATGAAATATTTGATGTTTTCTAATAACGTTCAATTACCTGAGTGCTTGAGATTTTTACCAGGACATTAAATCCACCTGCTGCAAGTGTTTTAGACCAGAAATACGTGACTGTGTGATTTTACACCTGGGTAAATGTGAGAATCAGCCATTTAGTTGGAGGGGGAAAGGAGAGAGTCTTGCTCTCCCCTGCCCCAAAACCTTTCTTTCCACCCTCCCCGATGAGCTGTTGCATCCCTGGGTCTGCATCAGGGCATTAAATTGACGGGAAAGGAATCACTGATGTTAAACTTGGTTTTGCTCCATGATGTGATGCTGCTGGAGGGTTTGCGTCTGGTTTGCTGCTCCTTCTGCACGTGTGTTCCTGAGGTTTTGGGAACGTTACGCTGAGCTGATCTCAACCGAACAAATGAGTGTTTCTTTGTAGATCTTAGGATCACATAGCAGCATCTTTTTTTTCTGTGGCATAGAAAATACGTTTCTAATGTTGTTAAATGGTTTGATTTTTCAGTGTTGGGACATTATCGCCACCAGTGTAGTTCAGGATTTTCAAAGATATTTGGCAACAAGAGCGGTTAATTTGAACCCAGTGCCAACATGCTAAAGCTCTTTGATAGTAAAGAGACTCGTGACTGCCCAAGGCAGGAAATTCACGCAAATAACCTCCTGGTTTTCGTTTCTGGCGCTTTACAAAGTATATGGCAGAGCAGGATGGGGAGCGTTTTGCAGTAACTGAACTATTATATGTGTTGGCAGTGCTGGCAACTCTTGTGAATGCTGTTTTTCCAGCTCTTTTGGGCTTATTTGCATGGAATTTTATTTATTTGTTTTAAATAGATGGGATCAGTGTTGAGATTTTTAGATGTAGATTATTCTTCCAGGAAACTAAAAATTCCAAATAATTCAGTACACCCGTTCTGGGGGTTTTCTTCACAAGCAGGGCTGTGTAGTTTTGATGTCTTTTATTTTCTTATTAATAATTATTCCATTTTAAAATATTTTACTTCTGAGAGGCATAATTCTCATTCTCCTTGCCCTGTTCTGCTTATGCTGGAGAATTTTATAGTCTTTTTGCAGCACAAGAACATGCTTGGTAAAACTGGATTGAGTATTACTTGTGGAAGAAGACACCTGGTAAACCTATACGATAACACAGCAATGTTATTAATACTAGAGCTTGGAGCATCTAACGTAATAAAGTTCTAGTGTCTTCAGAAAAGGTTGGGGAGTGAACGAAAAGAATGAAGGATAAGTGAAAATACCAACATGAAATGATTTTTAATTTGGTTGAATTCATGGTAGTGATGATTTTATTACTGCAGCAAAACAATATTTGGATTACCAGGATTTAAAGAATTTATTTTTTCTCATTCTGGCATTGCTGCTAAGAGGTGCTTGTGAGACACATTGTTGGCACGGATTTATATCTTGTAACACTTTCAGCATGACTCAGGGATCCTCCTTGCCCTGATATTGAACGTTTTTGGACATAAATCTTTGGTGTTTCTTTTCTACCAGGTCTTATTTGGGTAAGCGGTGGGTGATGGTTGGTCTTGACTTCATTAGCTCTTCCAAGGGCCAAGCTTTCTAAGTTTAAACCTGCATCTTGACTGGAAAACTCTTGCTCACGATTGAAAATAGACGTAACTCTTGTGTCATGTCACTCTGATTAACCAGAGTGTGATTCCTACGCTGCTGAAACCACGTTTTCTCCTTAGCAGTTTTATCATTTCATCAAATAACTTGTCAGCAATCCTCAACATTTGGGGTCTTAACTGTCCTTTTATTTTGTTTGTGTTTTTAATCTCCTAAATGAATTACGAATATCATCAGTTCTTGCTTTTTGTGCCCATACACAGCTGGTCGATGGTGGATTTGGGGCCGTTTCCCAGTGAGCACTGTGGTGACAGACTGGTGGGATTCACTGCTCCAAGTGACATTTAGTGGGCTCTCTCTTTGTTGCCGAGTTTCATAGAGCTCTGTATTTCAGCCCTTGCTGAAATTTGCTTCCTGTTTCCTGAACAGAATTGAAAGGACCTGAGAAAGTTTCCCCTTAGATGACAAGCTCTTGAAAAGTTGCCCAGTTTTAAAGGTATTATATTAGGGTTAACTTTTTCCATAGTTACAATGAATTTCATGAAAAGAGATTTGGGTTTTTTTGTATTTAAAAAAAAAAAAAAAGTTTGAATTTGAATTTTAATCATGACAGTCAGTCTTCCATGCAACAAAAAAGTTGTATGCCCTCTTTTGTATGTTCAGACTCAGTGGTAGCACCTAATAGTATTGTAAATTAAAAATACAAAGACTTGGCATAATTTTCATTGGAGTGGTATGCATGGATGCAAGGAGCTCGTGGATGGAAACCTGCATTTCCTGAGTGAGTTTTTGTCTTGGAGGCCTGTTTTCTGTGAGTTCAGTCTCATCCTCATAGCCATCTTCAACTTCTTCATTGCACAAAACTCTTATTGAAGGCAAGAGAATAAGGTAGAACTAGGTTGGTAAATGCCTGAACCTCCCCAAAGTGCATTTTTTTTGAAGCTTCATTCTTGCTCAGTAATATTTCACCGAAATATTACCATTCTACCCATAAGAATTTCACTCATTCTTTAGTGAACAGGCACATAGTTCTGCTTTGTGGAGCTGGAAGGGCTGCTTAATCTTAAACTTCTCCAAATGCTGCTTAATCTTAAACTTCTCCAAGTGCTGCAGCATCCTAGCCTGGCCAGCCCAGGCCTCACAGCTGAAATACCCAGGGTATAAACCACCCCAAGGAAACGCTTGGCATAATAAGTTCAGCAGGACCACGTTTCCAGTTGCTGAACATCCTTTATAAACCGTTAAGCAACCTGATAGATGCCCCAAGGCAAAACCAGCGGCAGGGCCATTTCACATGATGTTTGCTCTCCTATGTGTCTCTGTGCCATAATTTATACAAGGATACAAGCAGGTTTTTAAAGTCCTTTGCAGCTTTCCAAGTTCAATATTATGTTTTGTCAACTGTTTAAATATTATTTTAACTCGACAGCTTCTTTTGGAAGCTCTTCTGCTTCGCGGAGCGCTGGTTATCCTGTGTTGTTGTAATTTTCACAGTCCTTTTGTCTGTTTAGTCGGTAACTGTTCTTCATTTTGTATTTTTATTTGTTAAAAAGTATTTTGTTCTCGAGCTGTAAAATCTATTTTTGTGGTGCTGGTGCTCCAGCATCCTCTATAAACAGCTGTAGATGGCTGGAGAGAATTGGTGTCTAGTTCTCCATCAGTAAATCAGGGATAAAATAATAACATAAAACAGTAGGATGCGTTACATCCCTCTGAAAATGTGATTAATTTGCCCATGCACAAGTGGTGTTTAAACCATTGTGCATCTATTTCCATACATACACATTGATGAGATTTTTATCATGCACTTGATTTGCCTCTTCTGGAGTTCATAATATTTTCTGCTTATTGGCTCCTATACGTGTCTTGTAGGCTTGGCAAAAAATAGTTTCCACATCAGCATATGAGAATGAAGACACCCAATTCTAGTTGTTTTGGATTAATTTCTGAAGCATTTTAGGTAAAAACCTGTTTGTAAGAAGAGTGAGAGAAGCAGTTTTATTAGGAACGACTGAAAAAAAAAGAAAAAAAATAGAAAATTAGTTCAAAATCTCATTCTTGCATCCAGTTTTTTGAAGGCAAATTGTTCTTCCCAGCTTCCAAGTGAGCACTTTGGCTCCGTGAAAGATGTTGAATAATGTTTGCCCAAATTTCAGGGGTTCACGGCATTAAACTATACATTAGTATGTTGGTTGTATGTGTGCGGGTGGTTTTTAAGTGGGAAACATGGCAAAGCATGGAAGGCAAAGCAGGACGGTGTCACAAAAAGGTGATTATGAAGGTGTGAATATGGGGGGTGAAATAAATAACTTATGCTTTTTCTATGGATAAACAACGTTTAATCCAATTCCTTAATTGTATTCCTTAAACATGTGTTCATTAGAGCATAAAGCAAAACAGCGCTGGGTGTGCAGGGGATTCGCTCCGCCCAATACGCACACCTTCTAACAATAAGAAGTGTGTTTAAATACAGTAAGGTATTACATATTCATAATAACCCCAGGAACGCCTATACATATTCATAACCTTTCCCCACTTCTTATTAAAATGAGCCTCAGAGAACCATTTCCATAGTCTCCTCCTTGACCCTCCCTGTTACACCTGCGCAGTGTCACTTGGTGGTTTTGAGGAGGGGTCTTTGGGGGTCTTTGGATGAAGCTCTTTCAGCTTCGTCACAGTGAACTTGTTACCTGTGGCTCATTATGATGAACTGGCTGGAACCCAAGCTGCCAAGTTGACCGAAATCAGACTGGCCGCCCCCTTTTTGCTGTAAATCTTGGCTGTCTTGTCTCCTCAAGCTTACAACTGGTGCTGTACAACTTCTTATCTCAGCATTTGATGAGGTTCTGGTTTTTTCTTAACACAATTGGTTACATACAGCTCTACACTAGATATTCATTATGTGGCTTAAAGTGTTAGTTCATTAGTAGACCCTCATTATGTGGTTGGTTAACCCTTAAAATGTTAGTTCCCTCTATCAATATAACTTCATAGCCAAGTTTCATGACTTTTTACATAGAACTTAACCACCTTTTCCTTTTTCCAGGTTCAGAGCCCATGCCTCATTTGCTTATATCTGTAAACATTAAACATCTTAGCATGAATCACAACTGCATTTCTCACAGGGGTGATGGACAGAGCCCACTTCCCTTGCTCGGGCTGCTCTAGGTATTAATTTGCTATTTTTCTGTTGATGGGCACACGTCTTCATGTCTAAATTCTTTTTTTTATGTTGATTTGAGTTGTGGCATCTGCAGTTTGTCCTTTTCATACTATTTTTTTGCCATTTGAAATAACGGGAAAGGGATCACCTGCGATGTTGCGCAACGACTGCAGGATTTGGTTGTGTGCGCCCCATCTAGATGTCTTTACCTGTCCTAAAAGGGTTAAATACGCCAGGAAAAAAATAGGCTCATGACTTTTTTTGTGTAAAAGCTGTAAAACTTTCACGTTCGGCAGCGTATGGAGTTGTCTCAGAACGTGACAACTTTGAAGCACTTGTGCTGTGCGAGGTTTCATAGCGTATTCGAAAAAGAACTGATGCCGTCCTACTGTTCTGCTAGAGAAATATTGCTATCTCCCTCCCTGACCGTGCTGCTTTCTCATTGATAGGTTTTTTTTTTTAATTTTTTGGGTTTTTAATGAATTGGCAACTGCATTTCCCCGTTGAGAATAGGTGCGTATTCACAGATCACAGAATTTCAGCAGGAATAGCTTTCCCAGCTCATGGTAAGTGAATTTTCCTGGTGCAGGAGCGGGATGCTGCAGGGAACTCCGCTCTTGTAGGAACTGGAGCATTTGAAGAAGTCATTGCACTTATCTGCCCTGGCACAAATGGAATAGAACTCTCCCACTACTTTTCTGTATGGTGCTGCTAGAAGATGCGTAGAAAATGAGTGATTTATGTTCAGTGTGGGTATGAAGTGTGAGGCCTTGTCCAGCCACCAAATCAAAGAATGTATGTGAAAAATGTAGCTTTTCCGGACTGAGCTATTTCTCTCTTTCCCCCTGTCTTTTCCTTTATTATTCCTTTTTTCCACAGCTGACATTTGACAGCAATACCGGTGTGACGAGCGACTGACAGATCCCTTCACCTTGGATTCTTTCTCTTCTTTGCCGTCCCAGTACACACCGCGTGTTCCCTCCTCTTCCCAGCCAGCCCTGGAACTCTAACTGGGATGGATAATCTTGTCTTACCCAATAATATTTCCAGTAGTTTAAAAACCTTTTGTTTCTCTTTTCTATCAGTTACTGGTGATCTCTCTGCATGACACCAGCAGCCTGACATTTTTCAAGCAATCTCATTGCTCCGTTGAGTGGCGATTGGGTTAAACAGCTGGGAATGCCATTAGAAATACAAAAATACACCAAGCTCTATAGGTGGGTTGTGCAGCCTTTATTCAAATAACTTTTGCTCTGGAATGTGTGATCCCTCCCTGCCTGTAAACGCCAAGGTTAACGAAGAATCTCAACCACCAGATGCAGGCTTCATTTCTCTTTTCCCTTGTAAACTTACCCACCTCGCCCTTTTCCCCATTCTCCTTTGATGTTTTAGAAAACCTCAGCTCATGGAAATTAAGCCTGGAAAGTGTCTCCTGGTTAGTGAATTATGAGTAAGCGCAAACACCTTGAATCACGGATTTGCATGGGCCGTATACGCTGTAGGGCGACTTGTCTGTCTTTAGTTGATTCAGGTTTTTAAGTAGGTAGAACAGGGGCAAATAATTTCCATGCTGAGGGTTGAATAGATTTTCAAACACCTTTGAGGACGCTGGGAGTTGCACAATGGTTCCTTGAAGGAAAACTGTGGCTGTGGGCTGTGTAAAATGAAGTGTGGCCTGAATTCAGCTGGTAGGTGGTAACTACCCAGCCCTGGGGCAGAGGGTGGAAATCAGTCCCTCGGGATTTAATTCCCGCTCGTGGCCTGCGCGTCATGGCCTCGCCGAGTGAGTTTTCCTGCCAAACGCGGGGGAAATGGGAAATAAAAGCAGCTGGGAAGTTGCTTCTGAGGCCCGTCTGGTACTGTCGCCTGCAGCTTTTGAGCTGCTTCAGAGTTAATGAAGCAGAGAAGAGGTTTCTAGTTCACTGGTGGTAAAATATACAACTCAATAGTGCCGGTTTTATTTTATGAAGCAGAAATGGTGAATCAAGCGAGTCCGGATTGCTCCGTGTGGGTTAAAGGGAGAAAGCGGAGATGTATCCCGAGACTCGTATTGTTAATTTGCTTAAATTTTCTGTGTGCTAATGGGCTTTTCCCAGGACTCTTGCAAAGGCTGGAGCAGAGGATCCCTGAGGGCTCTTCCTTCTATGATCTTGTCTCTTCGCAGTTTTCCCTGTTGACATCTTTTTCAATCACAAAACATAGCTGATAATTAGGACGTTATTGCCCCCACATCCAAACTCAGAGTAAAAATGATTTGGAAGAAAAATTTGTCTTTTCTGCTACAGTGTCATTATATTTTTTGGCTATATATATATAGATTTTGTGAACCTGATCTACCCATTTGGAAGGCTGCTGGAATCCTAGAAGCGCGAGCTGCTTCACTCATCTTTATCAATGACTGCATGAAAGTTGCACTTTGTTATCCCCATACTCAGGTGAGGACGACTGAGTTGTAAGCACAGCACAACGAGGCTGAAATAACATTGATTTTGTGTCAGCTGTCGGGAATGAGAAGGCAACGGCTACCAAAAAAACCTGGGATCAGATTTTATTCTGAAAATGACATTTTTGCAGACCAGTTGCTCTTTTTTAGTGCAAGACTTTGCACATCTGCTAAGTGCCTTAAGGAGTAAATAGTTGAATTGCTTTAGGTTGTAATGCACTTTGGCAGTGGGTTTGAGGAATATTTTTCTTTAGGAAGGCTTAGTAACCCTTTCGGATACCCCATGAATAGGATATTTGTCTTCTGTAACATGGTAAGCACATCTCATTACAGTTTTGGAGAGCCTATTTCTTCTTCTGAACAAAAGATCATTTCCTTTCTGCCTTTTTAAAGATTTCTTCTGTTCGACCACGTTTTTATTCCTTTATTCTTTCCCCAACTCTCTTTCTCACTTGGCAATTAAACAGCAGTTCGTTTTCTCTGTGCTGTGTTTTCCCCTTTCTGTTTGTGTGACTCGGCAAAAATAATAAGGAAATTGAGGGGTCGGAAAAAGACAAGATGGAAAGAATTTAACTGGGTATATGTGTCATTCAGGCTGGGGTTCTCCTATAATACAGTTAGAGTGAGAGGATTATGCGTTGCCTCTGGGACACGTAGCAGCAAAGAGAAGACCGCAAGAAAGGACCTGTTATAAACCTTTATAAAACCTTTATAGAAGGTTGTAGACTTGCTGGTTGAAGGAGGCGAATTGGTGCTTGCAGCTGTTAGTTTGGAAAAAAAGACACTGGCAATTTATTGTTGGCCTTGCTGAGCACTCAGTTTGCTTAATGTCAATCTTAAAAAATTATGTTTGATGGGCTCAGATATTTTTTTATTTCTCTTGTTTTTAAACCTGTTTTCTCAATTGCATCATTTGAAAGGGTTATCCTGCTGCTTTGTGCTTGTAAATTAGGGAGATCTGTGCTTGTTAGGGGTATCTTAGATTAGTCTGCTTTCCCCTCCCCATAAATGAAAGTTAAATAAAAATAACTTCATTTTCTCAGGTAGATTGTTTGGCATTGACCGACCACCTCAATCCCAGAGCCCCTAAAGCTGGAGGATGTTCCAGCAATTCCTGTGGAGGTTGTTGTTTGTTTTTTGAGAGGCTTCGAGAGCTGCGTGTTGCATCGGAGCATCCACACGTGTTTTCAATAACCCATGGTAGAACAGATTATCCTCCTCACTCCTACTCTCTGTTATCAAGGTTGCTCTTGCTTTTGCACAAGTTCTCTTTTGGCAGGCAGAACATCAGTGGCTGCATTTGCCAAGGCTGCAGAAAGTAATTATTTGTCTGCCACCGCTGGTTTTTTTGCACAACATTTCTGAGTCGCAGAGATAAGTATTTTCAGCCTCGGAAGGTATCACAGAATCCCTGAATGTCAGGGACTGGAAGGGCCCTGGAAAGCTCATCCAGTGCAATCCCCCCATGGAGCAGGAACACCCAGATGAGGTTACACAAGAAGGTGTCCAGGCGGGCTGGAATGTCTGCAGAGGAGACTCCACAACCCCTCTGGGCAGCCTGGGCCAGGCTCTGCCACCCTCACCCCAGACAAGTTGCTTTTCCTATTTAAGTGGAACCTCCTGTGTTCCAGTTTGCACCCATTGCCCCTTGTCCTGTCACTGGTTGTCACCCAGAAGAGCCTGGCTCCATCCTCCTGACACTCCCCCTTTCCATATTGATCCCCAGGAATGAGTTCCCCCTCAGTCTCCTCTTGTCCAGCTCCAGAGCCCCAGCTCCCTCAGCCTTTCCTCACCCGGGAGATGCTCCACTCCCTTCAGCATCTTGGTGGCTGCACTGGACTCTCTCCAGCAGTTCCCTGTCCTGCTGGAACTGAGGGGCCACCACTGGACACAAGATTCCAGATGTGGTCTCCCCAGGGCAGAGCAGAGGGGCAGGAGAACCTCTCTGACCTACTGACCACCCCCTTCTAACCCACCCCAGGTACCACTGGCCTTCCTGGCCACAAGGGTCCAGTGCTGGCTCATGGTCACCCTGCTGTCCCCAGGACCCTCAGGTCCCTTTCCCCTACACTGCTCTCTAATAGGTTATTCCCCAACTTACACTGGAACCTGGGGTTGTTCCTGCCCAGATTGAAGACTCTACACTTGCCCTTGTTCTATTTCGTTAAATTTCTCCCCGCCCAGCTCTCCAGCCTGTCCAGGTCTCTGGATGGCAGCACAGCTTCCAGTGTCAGCAGCTCCTCCCAGTAGTCTCATACTATCCCAGAAATCTCTTCAAGATCTGATTCAATAAATCTCATGGATCCAAATGCTTTCAGTTGGAAGGCAAAATACCCAAAGCAAGTTGTTTGACTCGAGATTTGCTGGTTCTGCGAATTTTTTCGGATAATTTCAGGTGGATGAGCTGCTGAACTGTGTTGCTATTAGAGATGGGCAGGAAGCGAGCTGTGGCGAGGTAGCACTGGCTCAATAAAAACTTGTCAGAAAGCTGCTTTCAGCTAATCTCTGAGAGGAAGTGAACTATAATCAGTACTAAGTGAGCTAATCACAGGAAATCTATTGCTCAACAGGAGCCTTTAAAAAAAAAAAAGGGCGGGGAGAAAGGGAGAAAGAAAAATACCCGTGCAGACATTTCATTCTGCTTTTGGATTCCAAAATCCATTTGGTACAAGAAAACGGACTAGCTGATGCAATGACAGCCCACTCACTTCGACATAAAATTTGCACAGTGTGAATATCTGTTTGCCGCCTTCTCCAGAATGATGAAGCATCAAGTCTCATCTCCTCCAGTAAGGTGTTTTTTTCGGGGATTAAAAGGTGGTGGTGTGGGGAGGCTGAGGGCAAGCTAAGCCTTGGGGTCGATGGAGTGGGAATGAGTCTCCAGACATTTTCGTTTTTTATATTTATAATATAAACCAGGAGTGGGACACGGCTGTCTTCAATCCGTCTCGTTACACTGGTCTTTTGGAGCATCTCACACTAGCCCTTTTACTGATTGCTTTTAATATCTCTGTGCTTTATTTTTTTCCTTCGCTTGACATCTGCCTTGGAGGTTTGTTTGTGAGAGACGTTGATTTTTGCCATTTTCCTCTGCTCTGGCTGTCCCGGATGCCGCTCTGTGCGTGACAAGCGCTGCCAGCAGCGCCCTATAAGGCTCTACAGGAAGACACTGACTGACAGCCGGCCGTGCAGATCCGCTGTAAGGATGGGGAAGTGTGCTTACCGGCAGGGCTTGTGTCACTTTTGAGTTCTCCTCCTCCTCCTCCTCCTCTTCTTCTCCTCCTCCTCCTCTTCTTCTCCTCCTCCTCCTCTTCTTCTTCTCCTCCTCCTCCTCTTCTTCTCCTCCTCCTCCTCTTCTCCTCCTCCTCTTCTTCTCCTCCTCCTCTTCTTCTCCTCCTCCTCTTCTTCTCCTCCTCCTCCTCTTCTTCTCCTCCTCCTCCTCTTCTCCTCCTCCTCCTCCTCTTCTCCTCCTCCTCCTCTTCTTCTCCTCCTCCTCCTCTTCTTCTCCTCCTCCTCCTCTTCTTCTCCTCCTCCTCCTCTTCTTCTCCTCCTCCTCCTCTTCTTCTCCTCCTCCTCCTCCTCTTCTCCTTCTCCTTTTCCTCCTCCTCTTCTCCTTCTCCTTTTCCTCCTCCTCTTCTCCTTCTCCTTCTCCTCCTCCTCTTCTCCTTCTCCTCCTCCTCTTCTCCTTCTCCTCCTCCTCTTCTCCTTCTCCTCCTCCTCTTCTCCTTCTCCTCCTCCTCTTCTCCTTCTCCTCCTCCTCTTCTCCTTCTCCTCCTCCTCTTCTCCTTCTCCTCCTCCTCCTCTTCTCCTCCTCCTCCTCCTCCTCTTCTCCTCCTCCTCCTCCTCCTCTTCTCCTCCTCCTCCTCCTCCTCTTCTCCTCCTCCTCCTCCTTTCCTCCCATTCCTCTGTCTGACAACACACAGTTTTGTACGTTCTCTGCATCCGGGGCCCAGATGTCTTGCAGTTCTTGCAGCCGTTTCAGGTGGTGCCCCAAAAGTATCCTGCAGCTGGAGTGGCACATCAAGGATTATGATTTCAAAAGCAAAGTGGTTTTGTTTCTTAATGCATTCTTAGCCTGAAATCCATTACTTCTGCTTTTTCATCAACCCTGCAAATTAGACTTCAATTTGACATTCTTGTTGTTCCTTCTGTGTTACATTGTCAATAGTAAATGACTTGAGTCATTTTTACCTGCAATAAACGGACCTGAGTTCAGGCTGCAGCTCTGTCAGGGTATGCACATATGGAAGGTTAGATTGATTTCACTGATTTAGTTCTGGCTCCTCAGAGATCTGTGGCTTAAGCACCAGTGTAAAACTGGGATATTGTCTGCCAGGAGTGGGGATTTATGTGCATGTTATCAAGCTTCATTTATTTATTTTTTATTTTTTTTCAATCCAAGCAGTAGTCCAGTGTAACTTTCACATCACAGAGCAGACAGTGAAAAACAGGTGCAGCCTAGACTCCTCAACTACATTAATTTTAACATCTTAAGAAGACAAATTCAGCTCATTATGACATGAGAACTTTCTACACCAGCTGTTTGATTTGATACATGGTACCTTCTCCCCTGCTCATGGCCTTACAGTTCTACACTGATGCATATGCACATATAATGCATATTTAAAACTTAATCTGCTCAAGTATGAGTGCTCCAGGGAAAATGTGACTGTGCACTGTAGCAGATAGGAAGATAACTGTATTCAATTTCATTTTATTTCCCTTCAGTCATTCTGCAAGCAAGTAGGGGAGGAGAAACGTCGATTTTTAGAAATCAGAGGAGCTCAGTAGCAGCCGGGTGTTGGAGAGGGGCCTCGGGTGCATCCCACCCTCACAGGAGCATGTCCCTTCGGCAGGGACGTCCCAGCGGTGGTACCTGTCCCCAGGGTGGCTGAGGCCACCAGGACCTGCACTAGGGGACAAACCACTTGTCACACTTTTCTTAATGCACAGCAGTCTGGTGTGAGCGAGGAAGAGTGTGAGCAACAGGTCGATGGGAGGTTGGAGGTCGTTCCTCCCCCTTTATTTGACCCTGGTGAGGCCACATCTGGAGTTGTGTTCACTTCTGGGCTCACCAGTTTAAGAAGGACAAGGAATTACTGGAGAGAGTCCAGCGAGGGACATAAAGATGCTGAGGGGTCTGAAGCATCTTTGTGCTGAGGAGACACTGAGAGGGCTGGAGCTATTGAGCTGGAGAAGAGAAGCTGAGAGGGATCTGATCAATGGGATCAATATCTCAGGGTGGGTACCAGAGGATGGACCAGACTCTGTTCAGTGGTGCCCAACGCCAGGGTGAGGGGCGACGAGCACAGACTGAAACACAGGAGGCTCCATCGGAACGTGAGCAGAAACTTGTTTGCTGGGAGGTGCCAGAGCCTGGCCCAGGCTGCCCAGAGCGGGTGTGGAGTCTCCTTCTCTGAGACATTCAAACCGCCTGGACCCACCTGTGTGATCTGCTCTGTGACCCTGCGTGAGCAGGGGTTGCACTGGGGGGTCTGCAGAGATCCCTTCAACCCAAACAGCCTGGGGTGCTGCGATTTTCTGTACTACCAGGATTGTGAACAAACACTTTCACGAGGGTTTATCTAAAAGGCGGGGGAAGGCAAACCGGCCTCTCATTGATAAGCCTGGCTTAACAGGCTGGTAACAGGGGTTGCACTGGGGGATCTACAGAGGTCCCTTCAACCCAACCAGCCTGGATTCTGTGATTCTTTGAAGAGCTGCACGTAGGAAGTTCTACAGGAAGCAGCCGCGTTTTATGCTCACACAAGGAGGAATTGAGGGGAAAACCAAAACAAAACAACAAAAAGCCGGAGCATGCAGACTGATGTGCTGCAGCAGTGTGTGTTCATCAGCTTTCCGAAAACTGCCTAATTCTCACTTTACTTTCCAGCTTTTACTCACTCAGGGTTATGTTTCCGGGTGTTTTCCCACCAGCGGCAGCGACAGGAACCGCCGTCTCTCTTTGTGACCTGCGTACGCTGTAGCTTAATGGGCTCTTTTCTTCCCCAAAAGGAAGAAAGCGAGTGAGCAGCAGAACTGACTCCTGCAACGTCGCCGTAAAAATGAAACTCTGAACACGTGTGCACATTGGTCGCTACAGGGGCTGGGAGGGAGTGGGCAGGTTAAGCTACACGAGGAGCTTCCTTGTGCCTGCCCGGCCTCAGCCTCACTGCCGAAAGGTGGAAAGAGAATTGCAACTCTGAGGAACCTTATTTCGGGTCTCCCGCTGTTGCTGGAGACCATGGTGTCTCAGGCTGCCAGGGATGAAGAAAACGCTTCCAGTTGTGCTGCCCCAGAGCAGGACAAGAAGCCTTTGTCACAAGGAGGGGACAGCTATTGGGACTAGTGTCATACACTGGAGATAAGGACTGAGAAGCATCCTTATCCTCATCCCTGTGAGCATGGTTTTTGGAGTAAGCAGCAGAACTGCTGGGAGAAAAGGTTTTGTCTGCTATTTTTTGTGCATGCAGTGGGTTGCAGCACCGGCCTGCAGTCTGTAGTTGAGCGTTGTTTGCAGCTTCAGCTTGTCTCTGTGGTTCGTTCCACTGCTTTCTAATTCTTGTCATTAAATGTAGCACGACTAGTGGTTGTGGGGGAGTTACTGATGTGCTTGAATACATCATTATTACTGGTATTATCTTCACTGGCAAAGATGAAAGCGAATCCTTCTCCCCTGATTACATCCTCTTCTGTATATTACCTTTGCTGCTTCTGTCATCTTTCTCCCAGATTGAGCACACTTTTATGAGCTTGCTCAAACTTCATTTAACCATTTTAGTCTTTCATTTCCATTTGGTCTTTCAACCAAGCCAAAAAAACCCAAACCCACCATTAATTGTGTTGTCTGATGATAAATATGAACATGACGTCCCCTTTGCCAGACTCCTGGCAGGCAATGGAAAGAATGAGAATTCCCCCGGTCTTTGTAATTCCCTCCGCAAGCTGTGATGCAGCATGGCAGATGATGGTGCAAGAGCGATTACATCTCGCTGCTGGTAAATCAACAGGCTCCTTTTCCTCTTCTGAGAGGTGAGAGAGCAGGAAAGAAGCTTCAGGTTGTATTTGCACTCCTTTTTTTCCTTCTCCTTTTAATCCCTCCTCCAGTCATTGCCCGTAATGCCAAACTTCTGCAGCACTTTCAAAAGTACTTCTGGATGCTGTGGAAACTTTCCCTGCATAATGAAGCCAGGTAAGGGTATGAAAGAGATGGGAACTGCTCTTCTGCACCCAGTTTGCATTCGAACCTGAACAAAATGATTGATTTTTAACTTCTGATGATGACTGAAGGATCAGCCTTCCGTTTCCTGAAGCGATCTGTTCTGAGTAGAGCTGTTGTAACTTCTTTAAACTCTGTATTGCTTTTCTTTAAACAAAGCTGCTGCGCATCGAAATGGTCCTTTGTGCAAAACAGTTTTGGATCTAGCAGTTTATTCAAACACCAGTCTTTGAAACAGCTGCCCCGAAATCATACTACTTTGCATTATTAAATAAATCGCGTTTCTTAAGTTTCCCTGCAAAGCTGAGGTTCTGCTAAACCGCAGATTTAACGGGCTTGAAGCATTTTGTTTAACTGCGCCTGACAGAGCCGATGCCCCAGCCTTTTTGGTCTGTTTCCCCTCCTCCGCTCCTCGGAGCAAGGTCAAGGACTTTGCTGAACACTTGGAACGCGAAACACCCATCAAAGCTGCAGCTCCGAGTGTTCTGCACAGATGCTGTTTCTCCAAGCACCTTATTTTCTCTTGGAACAGGCCAATTTTGGATTCCCATAGACGCGCTTCCAACTTGTTGCTTGATGTTGTCTTGTCTTGAGCACGCAAGGCGCTAAGGAGTAATTAGTTTCGGATCAAGAAGCTGTAACACTGAGTATGTGATCAGATTTTACTATAGGGAGAAATTAATTTACAAATACGTAAGCAAAAGTGCGGTATTTTTTATTTAATTTGCAGCCTGAACACCGTGTTACAGTGTTGTTAACTCAGTGACTGAGGTCTCCGAGGGAATTAGTCTGAGCTTGGAGTCTGTTCTTGCCCAGTTTCAGGTGCAGGTTGGTTGGTTATCCTGACATCCTGCTCTTGCCAACATCAGGCAGCTCCAAGAAATGCACAGACGGAGAAAATAATGGGGTTTGCTTTAGAAAAACACAGAAGGCTCCTCGTGATGTTGCTTTCTTAACATAGTATATGATTTTAGTGTTAAAGTTGTGTCATATGCTTCTTTACCTCCAATGATTTATTTTTCTGATTGTCTTTGTACAAAAGGAGGGATGATTTCTTTTAAATGTCGACTTGCATGTGGATATCTAAGAACCCTGCGTCCTACTATTTTCTGAGATTTGATGAGCATAAGGGAAATGGATTATGCTGTAATTATCATATCGCTCCAAGCCCAACTTCAATAGGACTCTTGAATACCCTATATCTGATCTGGTGGTTCAGACCAGAAATTTCTATGCCTCAAACTGCAGGCAGACAATATGTATTTTTAGAAGAACCTTTGGAATGAAAATCCCTTTGGGTAAGCTGCTCAGACCTGCAGTTAGATTGGAGGGCTCCTAATTTTTTCCCCATATTGCAGCATAGGTACTGGAGAACGTAGAAGGTCCTGCAGATAACTTGCAGCATCTGAAACAGCAGTCAGTTAGAGAATAGGGAAGGCTGCTGGAGGATGGGAATCGCAGTCCGATTCACAACCACATCCCTGCAGACACGTTCGAGTGTTGCAGGTCTATTTATTTGTTGTTCTCTATCAGTCTCTTTTGAGCTTCACGACATAAACCAATATGCTCTTGCACTGGATTAATTCAGGCTGCTCACCTGTGTTCTTTTTCTTCATTGGGATCTGACAGTATTATACGTGAGGAAATCCTGGGTTTAGTTCTGCCGCTAAGACCGCATCGTGCAAGGCGCGTGTGTTGTGTCGAGATAGCACAATAGTGATCCTTTGAAAATAGTGTGATAATTGAGTGTGAACTGCACCGTTTTATCCTGATTTTTAGGGGTGGCACTGTGGTGTGGCTGAGGCTGAGCATTGGGACTATGATAGGTGGGTAGATACCAGCAAACTGGTCATTTCCCAAACTGTTGGGACACGAGGAGGTCAACGCAGAGGAGATGTTAAATCAAGTGTTCCAAACAGGTTGCTCATCGTTTAAGCATATGGAGGAATGAGAAGCATATTTATTATTCACCTGTCATCACAATGTAATTTCTCTATATCTTTGTGCTATTTACCCCGTAGCAGAGAGGCTGCCTGCTTCTTAGAGAAAAATCTCCAGGATATTATGAGGAGGGAGGAAAGGCCAGCGCAGATTTTCTTGAATGTGCAATGTGTCATGTAGATGCTTTATTGTGTGGTGTCTTTAGCTTTAGCAGCTATTTGCTCATGGTCACGCTCATGTTTTTGTTAAGGACTCAAAGAAGATTGTGGTGATAGTGTATGTTCTTTTTCCAAATGGAGAAAGTGTGGCACAAAGTCCTCATTCAGTGGATCTTAGTCCCATCCTCTTCAATGTAGGCTGCATAATTTGGGTAGAGATATTCTTAATGTGACTTAATGTGGACCGTGTGAATTATGACTTATAAGCTATTCTTTTCTCCCTGGGATCTTGTCTGATAAATGACAAAAATGAATGCAGATGAAGCTGTTTGGAATAGAGCTCCCCCTAAAAGAAGTTGTGCTGTCCTGTATGTGAACCAATAGTGAACCAGATCTGGGAACTGCTTCACATGATAACAGGCTGTTCTTTTTGACTGAGTTGGTTTTATCGCTGGAGAAGTTCGTCTTTCTGTCCCGCAAATGCTGCTGCTGCTGACACAAACGAGCGGGTGGCCCAGAAGTGCGAACAAGGATGGGATCTGATTCATTTGGCGGAGACATCGGCGTCTGCCGGTGCTGTGCTCACCAGGTTCCTTCCCTGTCAGCCAACACAAGTAGAGCTGTATTTTTATATTGTATGTTTTATATTCTCCTATGTTAAAGCAATGATTTGTGTTGCAGGGCCGTCACTAGCTGTTGAGAACCATGTTTGACAATGGAGAACTGGAAGACAAGCCACCAGCTCCTCCCGTCCGGATGACCAGCGCTATCTTCAGTTCGTGGGGCAAAGACCCGTTGTCTGCCAACCACAGCTTGAAACCCCTGCCCTCTGTACCAGAGGAGAGAAAACCTAGGAATAAAATCATCTCCATATTCACTGGCGCTGAAAAAGGTAAGATGCCTCTGTTTTCCAAAGTTATTACTTTTATCCCTTTACTTCTTGTAAGTTTTCGTAGCTCTTTAGACACTTGAGTCGAGCCCGTCCAAGTGTGGAAGAAGTGTTGAAAGTTGGATGTATGTGTTTAATGAGCTGAGATGTTCGTTCTGTTTGCATTGCGATGTTTGAACATGAAATGCTAAGTAAGAAAAATTAAATAGCTCACTGAGGCAAACCACCACCTATTGCTTCTCATGTTTGCTGCCCAGTTTAAAGGAATGCATTTCCAAACAACCCTAAGAAATGTTTGTGATTCCTAAGCATCATATTACTTGCCTTTTTGCTACGCTAAATGCGGATTTTTACTTTGAACTGAGCATCCAGTTGTTTTGGAAGGTACTTCATGTTGTTGACCATTTAGGTGGTACCTTGAGGAGAAAAGAGATGGGAAAGAAATGCTGGGGAAAATACAGTGTGCATGAAGGGGAATTGAGAAAAATAAAGTTGTTCTGTCTGTGTAACGGCACTGTTAGGATTAATTACTAGTGGGGGAAAAATCTGGATTGCTGTAAACAAGGATTATTTCTGAGAAAGAAATTGCTGTCATGAAACTAGACTTAGTGCTTAGTTTCTGTCCACTTTTCTGTACCGTGAGTGTATATACAGCACTGCAGCCTTGCCCCTGCTTCTCGAGGATCTCTGTATCCGCATACAATAAAATGCTGCACAGATGTAAATATCTTCTTACATCTGGGATGGTAAAACTGCGCAGGGACTTACAAGCCTGACTTCAAACTCCTATGCATTTTCTTAATCTCTACCAGTTAGCGTTTTTGTGATGAATATTAAGATGCACCTGGGGAAGGACCTTGCAGCTCGTATTATCTGTTAATTCTGCTGACATGCCGGGCAGGACCGGTTCGGTCACGCCGACACAGGTTTGACTGTTTCCAGAGACTTTGCTCCTCCGGTTATTTATTCCCTTAGCTAAGGATTTTCCCCAGGGCTGGTTCTTACCCTCGCTCAGCTGGGTGAGCAATCCCTCTGCACACAAACACGAGCTTCCCCGTGCTCGCAAGATCTGGCGGAATTTCTGCTCCAAACGGTGGGTGTGTTTTTCCTTTTCGGAGGATGGAAAGATTTGGCCAGTGTAGCTTTTGGAAGCAGAATAGTTATTTCACAAGGTCACTTATTGTGAAATAGCTGTCCGTGGCTGGGTTACAGCAATAGAAGTGGTGGGCTTTTCTTACCGGCCTTAAAGTGTGGAAGAAGAAGAAGAGGAGGAGAGGAGAAGAGGAGAAGAAGAGGAGGAGGAGAAGGAGAAGAAGAAGAGGGAGAAGAGAGGAGGAGGAGGAGAAAAAGAGGAGGGGAAGAGGGCTGTGGAGGTGGTGGATCTGGGTACATGAACTGGTGTTTTACCGTTATATCACTGGTATTGAGAGGAAGTGCCTAGAGACTGCAGTGAGTGCTGCCAAGTGTTAATACATCTGGTGGAAGGATCTAATCTGTCCATCTTCAGTCTGGGAGAATGATTTAGGAGCTGGGATGGTGCTTGTCGCGTTGCTGGTGGGATGATCATTCCTCAGGGCATTTGTGGCCTTTTTTACAGATGGGGATATCATAAAATTGAACATAAACCCCATGCGAAGGAAGGTTTTCCTTGCTCTGAATTAGCGATGTTAATACCTGCTTATGTTGGGAAACAAATGCCGAACGTGAGTGGGTGCTAGAGAGCTTTGTGACGTTCTCTAGTGCCTTTACTTCTCCTCGGATGTTTCCTCTTTCCATCTTGGGGTTTGGTCGTTGCTGAAGTGGCTGGGGAGGTGGTTGAAGACTTGTATTGGCTCCTTTGGATGTGTTTGAGAGTCCCTTTACTTAAGCTTTTCCAGACTACTCTATAAATACTGATGTGTGCCAAATTTATGGAAATTAATCTGGATACTTGTTTAGCATGTGTCTGCATCCCTACCAATATTTTGTGATGCAAACTAAAACCAGAAGAAATAATTTCTGCTGAGAAAAGTATGTTTTGGATAAAACGGTGCCAGTTTATCTTTCCTAGGTGTTAAAAAGTACTTAAAGTAACATTCTACTGAAACATAGCAGGTTTTACTCCACGGCAAGATAATGTGGTTAGGAAAAATGGTCATTGAATTATGCAGCTTGAAGAAACTATCTGCAAGTTGTGGGTTTTCTTGTTGCTTGGTTGACCTGCAGCAAGGATGGTGTAACCATCCAAAGAGATGTTTTCGGCCCTCGAGACCACAAAACTGGCTGTCAAATGTAAGCGGAATATAAATGGACATCGTGACTTTCTGGCACCAAACCATCAGTCAGATGTTGTTTTGCTCATTAGCGTGGCCGAGACGCACCCTCACCAGAAATGCCTATTTAAATAAAATTTGGTTTTTAAATTCTGCTGCTGGGAAGCTTTACAGAAATGTTAACTTCCTGCTTGGATTTTAATAATATGATGGGAATATATGCAAAAATAATCTGTTGATGTGTGGTAGGGATTGTTTTCATGGGAAAAATTTCTCCAGCCAGTGCAAAACTTACCATTTTTATAGCACTTTGTTAAGTTTTCCTTTTTGGCAAATGAAGATATTGTTCATTTGTACACGTACGAGGCTGCAGCAAACAGGCTTGTGATAGGATAAGGTTGTTTGGGGACAGGGTGGCCTTTGGGGGACTCGCTGCAGACAGGCGGGATTTAGCAAAGCCAGAATTTCTGCCCCGAGTCTGAGCTAGTTCTGCACTGAAATAATCATCAGAGATTGAAGGGATTATTTAACGACCTAGTCATGGAGGTTTTTTCCCCCCTTTAGTTCCATTGTTTAGGATAAATGAGGTGATAGTCATCTTTTTACTAGAGTGCTTAATTGCCATGAATTTTCTTGGCTGGACTTCTGAAGTTAAATGAACCTGCGTGTGTTTTTGGAAGGCTTTAAAATAGGCCCACAAACCAAGAAATGGTGGTTTTTGAGCAGACCTTATTACAGGAGATGCCGTGGGGCATCGCCCGGACCTGGGATCGTGTATGTGATCGGCTTGAGACTGGGAGCTCCGGGTGGATTTCATTGTGGTTTCACCTGTGGCTCCGTAACTCAGAGTTTACCACCTGGAGTTCTCTACCTACAACCAGCAGCCTGTGGAGAAATGGCTGCGTTTCTTGTGGAGGAGACTCCACACCCGCTCTGGGCAGCCTGGGCCAGGCTCTGGCACCTCCCAGCAAAGAAGGTTCTGCTCCTGTTCAGATGGAGCCTCCTGTGTTTCAGTCTGTGCCTGTTGCCCCTCACCCTGGCGTTGGGCACCACTGAACAGAGTCTGGTCCATCCTCTGACACTCACCCTGAGATATTGATCCCATTGATCAGATCCCTCTCAGCTTCTCTTCTCCAGCTCAACAGCCCCAGCTCACAGAATCCCAGAATGTCAGGGACTGGAAGGGCCCTGGAAAGCTCATCCAGTGCAATCCCCCCATAGAGCAGGAACACCCAGATGAGGTTACGCAGGAAGGTGTCCAGGCGGGTTGGAATGTCTGCACAGAAGGAGACTCCACAACCTCCCTGGGCAGCCTGGGCCAGGCTCTGCCACCCTTACCATGAAGAACTTTCTTCTCAAGTTTAAGTGGAACCTCCTGTGTTCCAGTTTGCACCCATTGCCCCTTGTCCTGTCACTGGTTGTCACCCAGAAGAGCCTGGCTCCATCCTCCTGACACTCCCCCCTCCCATATTGATCCCCAGGAATGAGTCCCCCCTCAGTCTCCTCTTGTCCAGCTCCAGAGCCCCAGCTCCCTCAGCCTTTCCTCACCCGGGAGATGCTCCACTCCCTTCAGCATCTTGGTGGCTGCGCTGGACTCTCTGCAGCAATTCCTTGTCCTGCTGGAACTGAGGGGCCACAACTGGACACAAGATTCCAGGTGTGGTCTCCCCAGGGCAGAGCAGAGGGGCAGGAGAACCTCTCTGACCTACTGACCACCCCCTTCTAACCCACCCCAGGTACCACTGGCCTTCCTGGCCACAAGGGCCCAGTGCTGGCTCATGCTCACCCTGCTGTCCCCAGGACCCCCAGGTCCCTTTCCCCTACACTGCTCTCCAACAGCTCGTTTCCCAACTTATTCTGGAACCTGGGGTTGTTTCTTTCTAGATACAAGACTCTACATTTGCCCTGTCTTCAGCACAAAGATGCTCCAGATCCCTCAACATCTTTGTGTCCCTGTGGTGGACTCTCTCCAGTAATTCCTTGTCCTTATTAAACTGTGAAGCCCAGAACTGGACCCAACTCCAGATGTGGCCTCACCAGGGCAGAGTAGAGCAGGAGGAACAACCTCCAGTGTCCCTGACGTGCTGCTCACACTCTTCCTCACACACCCCAGGTACCGGGCGGATTGCTGGCTCGTGATCACCCCATTGCCCCCCAGGTTGCTGCTGCCTCTGCGGGGCCGCGGCCTCACCTCGGAGTCACTTGCCGTTTGGAACACGCAGTACCCTTTATTACCGGGTTCCCGGCTGGTACAGAGCTGTGGCACATGCAGGTTGCAGAGCAGCGTGGCCTTGGCTATGTCCTGCCAACCCGTGACTCACGGGATTTGCCTCTTGCCAGGACCTCTCCACTTGCATGTGTTTGAAGTGCTGCCCTTGTGGGCAGAGGAGGGATTTTCACTCTCCTTGACTCGCCTGCTAATAAAATGAGTGTATTTTTTGATGGAGTTCGTTTATTTGCGCAACACATGCTGGTTTGAGCACCATCTCCTGTTCCCTACATATCAAGTGCTCCCGAAGAAGAACCTTCCTGAGGAATTTAACTCTTTTCTTTCTTTTCCCTTGCTTTCACATAAACATCTGTGAGAGATCAGGGAAAAACAGCGCTTAAAGTGTTTTCTCATAAGCAAGTTTCTCTTGTCCTGTGACCGCACGATGTTAATGAGAACATTCGACAGTCCCTTTGCTTTTTTGGCTCTGACCTGTGCAGCCATATTAAAGATATCCTGTTTATAATCGCCCTGTCTTTCCAGTGCATTGTTCGGCTGGGGCAGCCCACATGGCTTTTCGTTTGTAAGTATTGTCCTCGGCTCCCCGTCCTTCCTCTCGGCTGGCGTGAGGGGATTTCAGACGGGCTCGCTGGCTCTAAGCAGCCTCCTCTACACTTGCCCCATGTTCGGTAACTTTTTATTGTGTGTTAATGAAGAGCGAGCTTTTATTTCTGCAAGAATAATAAAACAGGTTCCTGAAACCTTCCACCTTTCACCTCTGAACCTTTTCGGAGTCAAACGAACAGAATGGTGTATTTTATATTTAGGTTGAACTACAAATTGTCTTCCAGTTTATTTTAACTTTGTCAGGGGAAAAAAAAAAAAAAAAAAGACAAAAAACCCAAGCCCCAGGCGTTATAAAACATCTTATAAATTTAATTGGAGCTGGGTTGGATTGTGCACATGGTCTTCCTCATTATCTGTTTTTGCTTCTGGTACTTATGCAACCCCAAACCCTTTAATTTAAATTAGGTAATTGCTCCGAGGCTATAAACTCTTATCTTCATCACAGGAAGTCCTAGTTTGCATTAATTACCTTGAATTGGAACAGTGAGGCAACTGAATTTTTACTGTCTTTAGGGTGAAATTGAGGTTGAAATGAAGTTGTCTTTGCTATTCTTCTTAATCCCTATTAACATGTCTATTTTTGCACTGTGAACATTTCATGTATTTGGATTTGTTATGCTCAACAGAGCACTGTGGCACTTTTAATCTCTTATTTGCCTGCTACCTTAGTATAAATGATTTGAATGGAACAAGTTGTTCGTTCCTAGGTGAAGTCTATACCAACTTGAAAATATTAAATCAGTGTGCTGTGTATTTAAACACCTCCATCCTGTAAACAGAATAATGGTTATTTTCACCCTAAGTGTTGTGCTACTTGCATCGACCCTATCAAATGGAGACAATAGGACTTCAAATCTTTGCTCAGCACATCTTTGAATCTCTTTTTCAGGAAGCAAGAAGAAGGAAAAGGAAAGGCCGGAGATCTCCCCGCCGTCGGATTTTGAGCACACCATCCACGTTGGCTTCGATGCCGTTACTGGAGAGTTCACTGTAAGTAAACCAGCCTGGGAGCTACTCGGAAAACAGCCGCGGGTCAGCGCTGTACTGAAGCCGTTGTTGATTTTTATCAAAGAAATAATTTTACTGTGTATTTGTACAGCACGCAGAGCAAGGCGACTGTGACCTGTTAGTGCAAATGTCACATCTGATGTTGTGTCACCTCAAGATATTGGCTGTGGGTTGTGTCACCTGTGGACATACAGCTCTCCGTTAAAACCCCTCCCACCTGTTCATGTGTCTAAGGCTTAATGCGTTGTGCTTTTTATAGAGGAAATAAATTTATTCTGCCTTTTAAAACTTGCAAATACCAGAAGGATGCTTAAAATCGCCTGTTATTTCAGGGAATGCCAGAGCAATGGGCTCGGTTGCTGCAGACCTCAAATATCACAAAGCTAGAACAGAAGAAAAATCCCCAGGCGGTACTAGATGTGCTGAAGTTCTACGACTCCAAAGACACGGCAAAACAGAAGTATCTGAGTTTTTCTGCTCCAGGTGAGATCCGAGGCATATTAAAGGGGAGTTGGGTGTTGGGAACGCAGTCTCCACTCTTTCAGAATCATAAATCAGATTAAAATGCTGAGAGGGCGAGCTGCTTTTCAATGAGGAGCAAACTCGAAGATGGATTTAAAACTCACTGGAAACTGGTGTTGTCCAGTTAATTTCCTGTCTTAAGTGGAGAGGGGAAAGAAGTGGAACTGTATAATTCAAACTGGCGGCCAAAATTAACTTGTAATGGGCTATGTTTATGAAGCTGAGACTCTGATTAATTGGTTTTGTGCTGGAGACCTTGCTCCTCTTGTCTGTGGCTAAAACAGCTGCCTGTGAACTGGATGTGGTGACATCAAAGATGCAAAATAAGTTGTTTTCAGGTCAGGAGCCATGTGGGGGGTTGAGAGAATGTCTGCCCTGCAAACACATGCGGTTTTACCTAGTTTTCTTCGAATTGTTTCTGAAAACAGCTTAGTAATACTCTCCTCCTTGATTCAAGATACTGCTAAGGGAGCAGAAATACCTGTTTGATCCTGGTTTCACATCTCGATAAGGCAGAACACATGAATGTGATGATCAGTGCTCGGTTTGGAACACCGAGTGGGTCTATCTGCCCTTAGGGGAGGATTTTAGAAACTTGCAGCTTCCTTCTGCGGTTGTGACCATGAAATTTGGCTTTATGAGAGCTGAAAAAAAGTCTCCAGAGCTCTCTGTGTTCTTGTCACGGAGGCACCCCGAGGTTAGTTTAAGGGACAACAGGGTCCAAAATAAGCCTTTATTTGGTAAAAGAAAGTGCAGCGGATTGACCAGTGGAAGATGGGGTTTTAGCACTCCAAAGTGACTTGAATACAGGTTTGGATATCAGTTAAGTAAATTATTAAGGGGCAGCAACTAATACAACAGGAGGTCCAGAGTGTGCATGCACATGGCTTTACCAAAAACAATGCCGGAGCTGTCTCTGAGTCCGAGAAGAGTCCACACTTGCCTGAACACGATGCGGGATTATTTTAAAGGGATACACGTACTTGTATTGAGTACGGAAAGTGTACACTCGCGATTCTGCGAGGATTAATTTATAATACACTTGCAATCCTGCTAGGAGAAATACACGTGCAAATGTGCACGGAATGTTACACGTGCTTATGTGAAAGCACGGGAGGAAAATACACCTGCGATTGTGCGAGGATTAATTTATACACGTGCTCGTATTGAGCACGGAAACTACGCCGGAGTCTCCATCCCGGGGGAGGGGGAGCAGTGCCTCCTGGCAGCAGCGGCTCAGCTCGTAACTCCAAGAGGTCGCGCATAAGGGGCGAAGCCTCGACGAGAATCCTGTTTTTATAGCCTGATCAGATCTGACTGTAGGCATTCCAGAAGCTTCTCTGCACCTCCACACTGGCTGTGGGTGCCCCTGAAGCCTCCAAACATCCCCCATACTGGCCGCAGGTACCCAGCGGCTCCCTGGCGCCTCGGCGCTCCCTTCTCCTAACGGCCCTGGCCAGGGGCTCTGGGGCCAAACAAAAGCAGCTGTCAGCCTCAAGTAGCAGAGAGAGAGATGTGTCTACTCCTTCCATATCGAAGGAGGGAGGGGGAGAGAGCGGGGTTTGCATCCTGCCACAGTTCTTTACTCTGTTCACTCTTTATAATTTTTCTGATGATTTTATGTATTCTGCTGTTTGTCCTATTTAGAAAAAGATGGTTTCCCTTCAGGAACACCAACGGTGAGTGTGTTTGCTATTCTTTGTCTATTCGTACTCGCGTAAGAGTTCAGGTCTTCTACATTTGCTGTGTACTGAATCTTGTAGTGTAAAACAAAATGAGATTTTTGTGAAATAAAAACATAAATTTGGGGCGTCAACAGAGCGTATTTCACTGGAGCAATAGTATTTTAGTCTTGGAATAAAACGTAATAGGGCACTTAAACCACTCAACCTATTATTTTCTTTTGACAACAGTAAGAATTCTTTAATCTTCATGGGGGGTGCACAGAGAAGCAAGTCTTTAACTCTGCAGGGGAAACAATTCTGTTTGTTCATTATTTTTTTGTAATTTGGTTAAAAATATAGGGCAATGCCAAAGGTTCGGAGCCATCAACAGCTGTGGCAGATGATGATGAGGATGATGAGGAAGCTCCCCCTCCTGTTATTGCCCCACGGCCAGACCACACAAAATCGGTGAGTGGCTGTCAAATTCCCAAACTCCTCGGTGCCACAGGACTTTTTCTACTTCTCTTACCTAGCAAAGCGTTGTAATTGTGAAATAAACTCTTCTAAGTTCTGCTTTTTCTTTGAGTTTGCTAAGAAAATGCCTAATTTCTGGATATCGGATCAGAAATCCTGAAGTTAATGCTGATTTGTTTGTGGGCTTGTGTTGAAGATAGCCAGTGAAGCCTCTACTTCAACCCAAGATACGACGAGGAGGCTTCTTAGTCCTAAAAGTGGCAGTGTCTTTGATTTCCTTTATTTCATTTGATTGCAGTGTGGTAACCTCACCAAATATCCCACCTAAACCCAAACAAATTCACATTTAAGATTCAAAAGCTGATTTTACTCATCGGCATTACCTGGAAAGTTAAATGCTTAAGAAGTTGTTCGTTAAGTTTCAGTGTAGTTGTCTTGAACTTCATGCCTTGCTAACAAATCCCAGCTCATACTTTGGACTGTGATATGTGGATATGTTGCTGCTCTGCCCATTTATTTTTGCTGCGGGAGCGCAAATGTGAATTGTGTATTTGTGTCAATGATGCTGCTTTATAATCACCCACTCTGGGTGTGTAAACGTATCAAATGTGACAGATCTTACAGCTTGATATTTCTAAGGTGTGTCCATGAACAGCTCAGGAGGAAATTAAATAAAGCTCCAAGAAAATCCCCTAAACCAGGGGCAACTGGGAAGTTTTCGAGAGCCTCGTGCTTCTTTTCATGTTGAAGCATGAATCTTTTTTCCTTTCAATCTCAGTAGTGGTTGAATCTCGCTATTAAATAGTGATTTCTGCGCTGATAACTAGCGTGGGTTATGCAGAATAAGCAGGTAGAAAACCCACCAAAGGTTTGTGTGTGGAAATGAATCTCCTGGCATCCGCTCAGGGGGTGCCTGGGTCCTTCTTTCAGAGCTCAATAAAGTTACCAGCATCTTGACTTTATGGAATTTAATGCTTCTCAGATCTAATTTCTGCCTCCAACCTGTTATGTCAACTGGTGTTTGGGGAATCTTTGAAGAATGGTCTCTGTTTTAACAGATTTACACTCGATCTGTGATTGACCCCATCCCCGCGCCGGCCGGTGACGCCGCTGTTGACAGCGCGACGAAATCGGGTGATAAACAGAAGAAGAAGACCAAAATGTCGGATGAAGAGATCGTGGAGAAACTACGTAGGTGGTTTTTGTTTCAGATAAATGACGGCTTTAAGGCTGGAGAGGAACATTAAGCTTTTGCCCTCATCTTTTATGGCTTGTGTGGATACCATGCTTGATCGGTTTTGTGTCCAAGAGCAGCTGATACGAGCATTCACAAGTTTTGCTGATTTATGTGCTTCAGAGCCTTATTGGGTAAAAAAGATCGTAGAACAGGTTTTGTGGGTTGAAGTTGATTTGTGACAGTGCGATCTGCCTGTATAATACAACCATAATAACACAAAATAGCTTCTGCTGTTGTTGGTTCCGTAGTTATTTTGAAGACAATTTTTCACATTGATGTTCCTGTGCTTAAGCCAAGAACTGACTGGTTTCCAGACTAGGCCCAGCTACCGGGTTTGTCATAACCCTACACTGGGTTTTGCTACACAGAAGACCACAATTAAATTGAGATACTAGTGGGAAATAGCATGATGTGTCTCTTTTCTTCTTTAGGGACTATCGTGAGCATAGGAGATCCCAAGAAAAAATACACCAGATATGAAAAAATCGGGCAGGGGTAAGTGCTCACCCCAACTTTTATTCCCAGTGAGGCAGCATTAAGAGCAGTTCTCTGTTCAATCTGATGGTGTAGCCCTTGCTTACTGAAGCAGGCAGAAATGTGGGCTGTGTTAAGTGCTGATAAACACATGGTGAAGACTGGAAATATTCTTTTAATGGGAGAGTGTATCTAGTCCTTTCCTCTCTGGTAAGATGTGTTCATGATGGCTGAATAGCATGAGGACATGTCAGAGTTATCTTCGATAACAGTACTGCCTGGACTAAGGTATTATTGGAGAAGAAAGTATATATTAATACAAGTTGTAGCTTTTCCAGCCTAACTCCTACTGTATACTTTCCAAATAGGTCTGTCTGTGTTTGTGCGTGGGCTTCCCTGAGGGAAAAGAAAAGTTAATACCTATTGCAGAAGGGGTTGCCCAGCTTATCTGATCTTCTGGGGGCTCAAACACGCTGGATACAGGAGGATAGTTGGTGTCAAAGAGAACTCGAGATGATTTTGTTTGTGTGTGAACCACCTGGTGTTTCCGTGATACCACTTGCTTCTAATAACCTTCTTTTTGATAAAGCTCTTGCAACATGCAAGCTGACACAGTTTAGTGTTTGTGATCTATCTGTTCATGTGTGTGTTTGTTACACAACTGCCTGCAATGTTATTTTTTTTTCTTCCCAGGGCTTCAGGTACAGTGTTCACAGCTATCGATGTGGCAACGGGGCAGGAGGTGAGATTTCTGTGTTCACTGCACTGCGATTGCTTTGTCTGTGTAAATTTTTTTATGTAGGTGGCCAAATGTTTTTATGTGGGCTCCAGCATAAGTTGGGAAATGAGCTGTTGGAGAGCAGTGTAGGGGAAAGGGACCTGGAGGTCCTGGGGACGGCAGGGTGACCATGAGCCAGCACTGGGCCCTTGTGGCCAGGAAGGCCAATGGTACCTGGGGTGGGTTAGAAGGGGGTGGTCAGTAGGTCAGAGAGGTTCTCCTGCCCCTCTGCTCTGCCCTGGGGAGACCACACCTGGAATCTTGTGTCCAGTTGTGGCCCCTCAGTTCCAGCAGGACAGGGAACTGCTGGAGAGAGTCCAGCGCAGCCACCAAGATGCTGAAGGGAGTGGAGCATCTCCCGTGTGAGGAAAGGCTGAGGGAGCTGGGGCTCTGGAGCTGGACAAGAGGAGACTGAGGGGGGACTCATTCCTGGGGATCAATATGGGAAGGGGGAGTGTCAGGAGGATGGAGCCAGGCTCTTCTGGGTGACAACCAGTGACAGGACAAGGGGCAATGGGTGCAAACTGGAACACAGGAGGTTCCACTGAAATATGGGAAGAAACTTGTCTGGGGTGAGGGTGTCAGAGCCTGGCCCAGGCTGCCCAGGGAGGTTGTGGAGTCTCCTTCTGTGCAGACATTCCAAGCCACCTGGACACCTTCCTGTGTAACCTCATCTGGGTGTTCCTGCTCCATGGGGGGATTGCACTGGATGAGCTTTCCAGGGCCTTTCCAGCCCCTGACACTCTGGGATTCTGTGAAATTACTTGACTCGATTTCTTTCTGTGGCTCCCATCTCTGCTATCACCTCCCAGAAGAATGTTGTCATAGTCATCTGTAACAGTGTGTGCCTTGTTCTGTGATAATCAGATGATCCAAGCTAAAAATAGAGTTTTGTCTTTCGGGTGAAAAGCAGAGGGAGTGAGGTGTTTTGAATAAAGTTTTGCCTTTGCGAATTGTGGGCAGTGGTGTCCCGCATTTTCAAAACTCACATTTTGTTCAGTGTTTGCACACTTGCTCTCTAGTCCCGTGTCAGCGGAGGTGGTGGATGTGCCCGTCTGTATGTGACAGCTCCCCCGATGTGATTCTCCGCTGTGGTCACAGAGCCTTCTCCACGTCCTGCTCTTTGCTTTCCTTCCTTGGTATCTCCAAACCCCCCTGGTGAAGTTGATAACATCAGCAATAATCTTCTTGCTTGTCACCTAGTGGTCATCCCTGGTTCCCAGGATTTAAACTTAGGAATTATTTGCTTTTCTTTAATTTCAAAATCCCTTAATTTTCTTTTAAACATCTGCCAGTAGCCTCAGGTCACTGATCAGTAATTGCCCTTTCAACATCAGCTGCATTTACCAATACTGTATCGGAGCACATCTCTAAAACACAAGCCTTTCAATCATCCCAATGCCTCGTCTCTTAGATTCCTCTCTGCGCACTGCAGTACTTCATGTCCTCATACTGAGTGCATGCTACATTTTGTAATTCAGTTCCTTTCTTAGACCTCCCGTGCATCTTGTCAGGCCGTTTGCAGTCTCCGTGCATTAAAGGGATGCAGTACTCCGGCTTTCCGGGTAGAATTTGGTCTATTCAGTGGTGAGAACAGGCCAAAGGAGGATTTTATTGCTATTTTCAATGCCCGAATGGGAAGGTGTAGAGAATATCGAGCGCAGACTTCTCCTAGAGCAACACAATGACAGGACAAGAGGTAACAGACAAAAATTGCCATAAAAGAGAGTCTGATTAGATAGCAGAAATGTTTTTCCCCTCACAGTCAGGATGGTTGAACATGGGACAGGAGCCCAGAGTGCTCGTTGAATATCTGCCCATGGATATTTACATTCAAACCACAGTTGCACAAAACCTTCAGCAACCTGCTCCACATTGGCTGTGCTGTGGGCAATGGATTGGACCAGGTGGCCTCCAGAGATCCCCTGAAAACTTAATTATGATTCTGTTTTCTCCTTTCAGTGCTCTTGGCAATATAATAGCGATGGTTTCTACAGGGTTATATTGGTTCTTGCATTTGGTTTTGGACTGGTGGGCAGGTCATCTTGTAAACTCCAAAGTGCCTCCTCTAAGTGTTGCAGGTGACATAACTGCAACAATTCTTCTACATTTTAAAATCGGGCATAGTTACCCTGATTAGCTTATTTCCTGGACAAGACAGCTCTTGATCTTCCTTTCCTTCTCTGGGATAGTTCAGTTGCTTAATTGCTTTGAGAGCAATTCCTTCTGCCTCCCAGCACTTCTTATACCCAAAGGCTAATTTGGTCGGAACCTAGAAACACCTATTGTCTTGCCTTGCATTGGAAGGTTTATTCTATCACCCTTAATTGCTACAAGATCCTCTTCTGCCCTAGGCCCATTGAAATGAAATTGGGCGAGTATCTTTTTATCTTCTGAATGTTTCCTTCTGGCCTTCATTATTGTTTGCGGATCTTTTCAGCTGCAAGAAGGTGATGTTGGCTGTGGGCGTGAGTTGTATGCTCATCGAGCTGTAATTCTTTTCAGTTGTATGCTAATAAATAACTTGCCAGCTGCAAGCTGTGCTAAACTCCTTTAATTCTGTTATGGAATTTCTTCTAAATTTCCACCATATTAAGAACAACCGAATGGTTTTGATACCTGGGGTTCGAGTGATTGCTGTTTTATTTTGTCCTATTCAGGTTGCTATTAAACAGATAAACCTGCAGAAACAGCCCAAGAAGGAGCTGATTATTAATGAAATCTTGGTAATGAAGGAGCTAAAGAACCCCAACATCGTCAACTTCCTGGACAGGTAAGCGCGGCCGTCTGGTCGATTCCTTCATCCCCAGGGGCTTCCAGAGGTTTTAACTTGATTTACTTACACAGATCCGTACCTGAGGGTCTTATAAGCAAATGAAACTGTATTTAGACTGTCATCTGAAACAAAAATAACAGGTCATCTGTCCGGTAGGATGCTATCCTGCCCATTTAGGCCATAAGAAGCACGCAGCTTTTATTGGCAGCATTTACATTTCATGTTGCCTTCCAGAGATGAACTTTACCATTTGTCTAGAAGTGCTTGTGAATCATTTCATTGCCCGACTCTTCTCAGTCGTTTTCCAGTTCTTGACCTCGTGATGGCAAACGAGTGTGCTCTTCGTTTTCTGTTTGCAGTTACCTCGTAGGAGATGAACTGTTCGTGGTGATGGAGTATCTGGCTGGGGGCTCACTAACAGATGTGGTCACAGAAACGTGTATGGATGAAGCGCAGATCGCTGCTGTTTGCAGAGAGGTGAGTGTTGTAGTTGAATTTTGTCGGTAGAGGAATGAAGACGCACTCTTAGAATTTGTGGTACACTTAAGTTAGGACTAATTATAACAGTTGCCGTTGAAGCCATTGAGTTGGGAAGGATGAACAATACTGAGAGGAGAAATTGATAGCAAAATAACAGAAAATAACAAGTTTAACCAGGAAAATTGGGGGTTTGGAATTAACTGGCATTAACTGGCAAGACATTAACTGGCAAGATTGCAAGAGGTCCCAAACAGGTGGGAAAGAAAGAGGTCTTCATCCACAAAAGCATTTTATCACCACTTCTTTAATCAAACCTACAAGCTCGACATGCTTAAGAGCTGGTGCCTTATTAAACAGGAGCGTGCTTATATTTGGACTCCAAGTCAAGAAGCTATGTTGATGAGATGGCCTGTAAGGCTTAAGTTTCCCTCTGTGCCACAGTGCAAGAGGCCAATGTTTGAGGCTTTATTCAGAGTTTCTGATGACAAAGCTGATGAAAAACATGAAAAGCAAGATGCAAAGCTTTGGTTGAGGAGGGAGTGCCTCCTGTAGTGTTGAACAGCAGTTGCCTAGGTCAGTTGAGGAGAAGTGATGAGCTCCAGAGGGAGTCTAGTCCTGTCATCCTTGCTCAAAGGAGTATTAACCTCAGTGTTTCTAGGAGAGGAGGCTTTAAAAATAGACAACATTTGTGGTGTTCACTTTGCTCCCAGATGAAACTGTATTGTAGGAGTTAATGTGAATCTGCCTGTTAAATGTCTATTAGATATATAAATACTTTTGCCCTGGCGTGGTGGGAGAGTCTCTGTTTTCCATTTTTAGAAAGTTATTGTCTGAGAGATACCCTCTTGTGAGAGTTTACAAAACACTGTCGTACAAATCTGACACTCAAAGTTCTTAGATAGTCTCCGTACATTTGTTAATGCTTCAGTGTGGCATTGGGGCTTTGCAAGTTGTAACACGAGAGCTCTGGCAGTTTGGAGCTGGATGTTTGGGGAGGGTAGGTGGTGGAGCAAACACATTTGGGGTTTGGTACCTGGGTTGCCCAGTCCTGCTGACAGTTTTAACAGTAAGATTATTGATAATGTGTTTTGAAGTTCAGGGAAGGGCAATGAAGGAGTTTAGCAGGTGGGAAAGAATGTATTTTTTAACTTAGACTAACAAAGAATATTCCAAGGCACCAAAAAGCCTTGAGTAATCATATATAGGTAACATAGACTGTAGAGGTAGGAGCAGAAAAAAGAAAAAAGCATGAAAGCTTCAGGGTGTTTTCCAGTAGGAAGAAGGGGAACTGTGTTTGCTTTGAGTGTGGAAGTGGACCTGATGAAATAAGAATAGTTTAAAAAACATGTACTAAAATACAGCTGAGCTTGGTGCAGACTGTCCCTTTCTCATTCTCGTGGTGCATGAAATCTATAGGTCCGTGACAGCTGAGCTTGCCTTCTGGATTTCTCAGAAAAACAATTCTCCAGAAGCTCGCAATTGGAATAATTTTAAGATTGCAGTAAGATATCAAATGGAAGAGTTAAAAATAGCTGAAGTCACAACTTGTCGGTGGTTTCTGCCCTGAGTCAGAGCGGCAGCATCCAGCTCAGGCTTGATTTATTAGGGCAGGAGGAGAGTAATTGTATTATCTGCTGGGCACATGAAACTTAGACTTTTAAGAGCTCCATCTGGCTGCATCAAGGTAACATCTGCTTTTGATGAGTCAACAAAAAGGAGGGGATGGAAAGCAAACTTGTACCTTAACATGTACGGACAGGTAATGGTTTCCTGAGAAACTAGAGCTGGAAGCGGAGAACTGAAAGTAACTATTGACCGTAACGGTAATTAGCTTTTCCGAGGAAAAAGTCTCATATTGAACCATCGTACTTCATCAAAACTCTGCTGCCTGGTGTGTTAGATGTGCTTCGTTCTGCAAGGCAGGGCCACTTCACTGAAGCAAATGAAATCACAAAAAAAACCACACCAGAAAAGTACATCTGTGCCAAGTTGCAAATGGTAAATGTTCTGCTTATAGTAAAAGAGGAAAAGCTTGTGATTTTTTTTTCATTTTATTCTCAAACAGCAAAAGTAAATTTAATTGTTTTCAGGCAGAAAGTTAGTGTGAAAGGTTTTAATGGAAAACAATGCAAAAAAAAAATATGTATGGCTTTCATAATGAAGGTGTTTTACAGCCTTCACTGTAGGAGAAGTTCCATGTGTGTTGAGAACGAACTCTCACCGATTCCTCTTGGAAAAGCTCTCACTTCATCCTTTATTGTTCCTCTGTAGAATTTGTGGCATGTACCAAAGTTAACACCTGGGATTTTTGAGAGCGTCTCGAGTGATGAGGAGTTTAGTTTCTAGGTTTAAGATAGCAGAGAAACTGGTTAAAAAACCGTTGACCTCATGAGATCTGGAGAGTACTTGTAGCACAAGAGCTTCCTCTGCTGGTTATTTTAAAGAACACCTCTTATATTTGTACCACTCAGAACTGAGTGAGGGTCTAAGCGTTGCTTTTGAATTCATACTGACACACACAAATTCTGTTTTCATATGCTGAATGTTTTTTTTTCTCTCCTCCCATCCAGTGTTTGCAAGCGCTTGAGTTCCTACATGCCAACCAGGTCATCCACAGAGACATTAAGAGCGACAATGTGCTGTTGGGAATGGATGGATCAGTTAAACTAAGTGAGTAGAAGGCAGTTGTTTCAATATTCAGTTTTCCCTTTTGCAGTAAACTTCGACTTGGAGAGTGTAAATGGGTAGGAGAGTTGACAGGAAAACTTGAGGTGAATTTTTATTGCCTCTGAGTAATAGAAATTCATTCTGTATTATCAAATGCGTAAATGGCAGGTAGCAGATACTGAAATTCTGAGGGCCCGAGGACGGAGGCTGCGAGCGCGTTAGACCGGAAGGATGTTGAAGCAAACCTGTTGCCACATGAATCTGTTGGCAAATGTGAAGTAACTGGGACCAGGCAGGGAGTGATTGCAAGAGAAAAGTTGCAGCGATCTGCGGTTGCTCCGTTAGTCTCCTCAGGTTGCTTTTAATGCTTTGCCACTAACGAGAACATTATTAACCATATATATTGCAGTGTAGTTTTATGCTGCGCTTGCACCAGGTCTCCTTTTCTTGGACTGAAAGTGTAACACACTTTTGTTCATATAATCATGGAATGACGAAAGAAACGACTTGCTTTTCAGATAATTGTCACGCACGCATGGGCTTGTGCACAGTAAGTTAGTTTCTGGTGTGTGTAAACGTTTGTGGCAATAAAGAAATGTGAAACCACATGAAGAAACTGTCAGGATTGTTGGGGCAGAGGCGCATTGTCTGACTCCTTGGTATGCAGGAATGTGCAAAGCATAAAGCAACTGGAGAGTTAAGGGATGATGTTTTTACAGTGGGGTAGGAATTTGAAATGTATCTCAGCAATATCCCTTACTCGTGATAGTTTTCGGTCTTATGTGGGTTATGTAGAAGGATAATGAGCAACTTGATTTGTTACCAGTGGATGCACTGCTTGCTTACATAGCAGGTTTTATTGTTTTTTAAAGGGTGTGATGTGTTTGTGCAAAACTGTGGATTCAGAGGCTGAAGATAAGCGAGTAGAGGATGTGGCTGAGAAAAGTTAGCGGGAGAAGGCTCAAAAATCAAAGAGCTGTCAAAGCAAAACAGAGTGGTGAGAGGACAGGGTTGGCAGCTGGTGTAAAGAAGCGTCGGCCCCAGGAGGAAGGAGAGACGGGAGGAAACAGGAGTTAGCTGTGAAAATGTCTTATGTGAAGGGGAGATTCTGTAATCAGCCATGAGACAAGCTGTCTCATCAATGCTTTCTTTGTCTGGGTGCTCACAGAGCTTCTCGCACTTGCTTAGGGTGGAAGAAGCTCCACCTTCTTGTCAAGCTCTTCCCCTTCTCTGGGGGAGTTTGGCTTCCTTGTGGCAGGAGAGGGGGCAGATCCTAGCCTGCCTGGCACCACCACGGACCTGCACACGGTCTGCTGGTTGGTGAAACTGGGTTCTCCATCTTGCCTGCCTCTTCTCACTGGGGCATGATGCCGAAGGCCTTGTTGGTAGGTCAGGAGAAACACATTTCTGGTTCTCTGGTGTCTTCATTGATATACACTGTGCTTTGAGTTGAGTGGGACACTAATAAAGGCCAAGAAGTGCTGGTGAGGAGCTCAGTGGCTGCTATAGGTCTATTTTTTCCCCCTTTTTTTTAAGGCAGCATCTTGACAATTGGGGTGTGGGCAGTTCTTTGTTCAATCACTCTCTTGGTACAACTTCACACTTTGACAACTGTGGCTCTATTGTCAGCACTACGTGGCTTGACACTTTCAAACGTGACTCCAGATTTTAAATTCTCTCTCTTTCTCTCTCTCTTTCTCTCTCTCTCTTTCTCTCTCAAACTTAGTGTCAATGATAAGGTAAAATCTGTCTCCTGCCTTAACTCTGTTCTTATTGATGCTTTACATGCCTGGGAAATGGGAGTGCTGCAGCTGGATAAAGTAACATGATGGGACATGCCTTGCTGCTGCACCTGAAGGCTATAGGAATAGGTGACTTTTCTCGTTTTCTTGAGTGTGGTTGTTCCCTCCGGTAGTTTCCTTGTGGAAAGGTTTGTTTGTCCAGGTTCCTTCTGCTGAGTGGGGCAGCGTTTCGCGTATCTGAAGCCTTGTTTCCGTGTGTCTGTCAGCTGTAGTACCTGTATTTGATGGCCAAAATGCTGTGAAATGTCCAACTCGATAGCCGCACAAATTACATCTGTTTAGCAGGGCAGAAGCTGTAGCTTGTGGATCGGTGTGTTCCACATCACGTTCTATAGCCTGCCATGCACAGGACACTTGTGTTCTGTGTGATTACTGTTTTTTTGGGCTGTTACCAGTCTAGGAATCTTGAAGACTGGGCAAAATACTGTTCTGCAGGGTGATAATATTCACATTGTTTTTCCAGAGGACAAAAAGCCTTATCTTCATGCCACAGAAGTCTGCCCTGCTCAAACACCTTCAGGTTTTGTACCTGTCTTGCATGTTGGATTTTGTAGTACGGCCAATATGGCAGGGGGAAGAAAAAAGGAGACACCCCCGAGCCCATCAAGTGTGAAGGAGTAAAATATATGTGTAGTAATAGAGAAATCTTCTAGGAAACCGGCTTACGTGGGGTGCACCAGTTTAACTTTTTAACGTTCTGTTATCCTACAGCTGACTTTGGTTTCTGTGCTCAGATCACCCCCGAGCAGAGCAAGCGCAGCACCATGGTGGGAACCCCGTACTGGATGGCTCCCGAAGTGGTGACGCGGAAAGCGTACGGCCCCAAAGTGGACATCTGGTCTCTAGGCATCATGGCCATTGAGATGGTAGAAGGAGAACCCCCATACCTCAACGAAAACCCCCTGAGGGTAAGGAGCCCGGAGGTTTGCCGGTGTTTACCATACGAACGTGTTTAGTTAACTATCTACATTAAAGAGAAAATGAGACAAAAAACCACAACAAGCTTCAGCAGCGCAAGAAAATTCCTCCAAATGGAACGAACTCATCTTGAATTTGCAGTCAGCCCTACTGAATTTTTCCATTTAGAAGATTAGTACCTGCTTGTAACTAAAATGTTGGACTTCGAACTCAGTTTTCTGTCCTAGTTTAGTAAACCCATTAGGTTGTGAAAAATGCCGCTTGTGTCAGAATCTGATATTTTCTTTGCCAAGGTAAGTATCTAGTGCCAAAAGATTTTAAATGTTATTTTGCTATTGGTAAGAATAGGTCATGACTGTGTAGAATTGCGGCATTCTTGGGTTTTATCTTGTCAAGGAGAGAAGTGGGCTGCAGAGCCCTTCCTGATCTAGACTAAGGGATTGCCACTGGGCACCTCAGTTTGGCATCTTTTTGGTTATACGATATTCCTCATTTTGCAGGCGTTATATTTGATAGCAACTAACGGCACACCAGAGCTGCAGAACCCCGAGAAACTGTCCCCGATATTCCGGGATTTCTTGAACCGATGTTTAGAGATGGATGTAGAGAAAAGAGGGTCAGCCAAAGAATTGCTACAGGTGAGAATCGCCTTCCCCTCACAGCCTGAGATACAGATGCCACGGCATCCAACAGTTTACAAACTTACTTTAGTATAGCCATTGAAGTGAGCAGAATGGGACTGAGAGAAGATATTTGAGCAGGAAACCTCTTTGTAGTGAATTATTGCAAAAGAAACGGCCTAATGCTCTTTTTGGGGTGAGAAGGAACGATTATTAAGTGCTCCGGGTCTGTCCCTTCGGGAGCAAGGGACAGAGGTCTTTTCAGACCTCAGGGTGAAAAGAGCCATGTAAATATCTGGCTTTTAGTGGCTTTTCGAACGGTGTCTTTCTCTAATTGACTGTGTTTCTCTCTTCCTGACAGCATCCCTTCTTGAAACTGGCCAAACCTCTGTCTAGCTTGACGCCACTGATCTTGGCAGCCAAAGAAGCAATGAAGAGTAACCGCTAACATTACCGCCACAGCCTTCATCCCTTTTGTTTGTTTGTTTGTTCGTTTGTATTTTACAAATCTTTATAATATATGAAATTGTTACACATCTGGGGGGAGGGATTTTCTGGGGGGGCGGGTGGGAAATGTCTGCGAAAGGGAAGAAACTCTCATCCAGAAGACACCCAGAATAAAGTGTGGTGCCTCTAGCAATCCCTGTCTGGGGTCGGGAAGGAATCAAGGACTGAATTACTGGCCTTTTACTTTTGTTTTGCAGACAGCCCAGAAATGCCACTTACTGTGCCTGGGGTTTTAAGGGGTTATTTTTAACCATTTCGCTGTAGCAGCTCCCATTCATTGTACCCTTCTGGGTACTTTCAATACTTGAATGACAGATTCAAGCTTTCAGAGAGCAGTACTAATTTCACCTGCTGATCTCTTTTCACTCTCCTCTTCTTCCCCTCTACCCGTTCAGTTTTATATCACTCTGGTAAGCTCCTGTATGACGAGATTCGTGGCAAGTGTGACAAATGTGAAGGTACATCTTGCCCCTCGTTTCTTGTATGGATTAGCTGTTACTGTACTGTAGAATTGACAACTTGGCTACTTAAGAAATTGTCACGTATTGAGATGCGTTTTGCTTTTTAAGAGGAATCTGGAGAGAGGGGGAGGAGAAGCGTTCAGCTGTTTCTCATACACCAGCGCTTTGTGGACTTTTTAATCGAACATGTGGCCTCTTTGTAGAAACTTAACGATTGGTCGAGTCTTTGGATGTCAGTTTATGGATCTGTAGGTAGGGGTCAGATACTTTATTTATGATCAAATGATCAGCTATAGTCAGGGCAAGAAAAAGAATTCCAGCTGTCTTCCTGTCTGCTCTTTATTTTCCCTTTAGACTTGCTGGCCAGAAGCTTAGGGGATAATGTGCTTGGTGCGGTGGGTGGTTCAAAAACATGTATCTGTGCTCTGACTTGGGCTTTGGAAGTTATGCTGGTGCCTTTGACTTTTTTTATGTTACATTTCCCTTCTTTGTATCAAATACATTTTTGTATATGTTGTAATTCCCCCACTTCCCCCAAGCAAATAATGCATCAACCTATGGAGTTGTCAGAGTTTAAGTATTAGAGCTATTTTTTCCAATTTTGTATGTGCTCCATTTGTACTAATGAAACCAGAAGAACGAATCATCAGATCTGAGGACACTGAAGATACAGGTTATTTTTGAAAACGTGATTCAAGCAGAAGATGATGAACACCTGGACATGCCAAAGCGCCGTTCGGAGAAGACGAGCACGGCACCGTCAGGCGTCCGCGGGGCTCATCAGAGGCTGAGAGGACATGCCGTGTCCACAGGTCCCATCTCGCTAACGACGTTGTACCCGCTGGGATGGCTGAAGCCGAACGTTGAACGTGCCTCCCTCTGAAGGACAGCGGGCGACTCGAGTGCTCGAGTTCTTGCTGTGTTACCAGGGCCAAGTGTACATGAACCCGTGTCCCGGCTTCTTTTCGTGCTACGCTCTATGCATTTCAACTTCCCCGAGTGTTTAAGGAGGAGCCAACTGTAGTTTCCATGTGCCAAACGATTCTGTGACAGAAAACCAGTGCTTTAGTGGGATTTTGCTGCGTTCCCGGCGGTGCAGGACCTGGGACGGGGATAGGGTTATGGCTGAGTATGGACGGAGGACCCTGAATAAAAACTTTTTGCACACTTTTACAACCATTGCTGGCAGAAGATAGAAGTCATTTTCAGATAGTTTTGACGTTTGTCTAGCGAGGGAGATAACGACGTGTTGGGAGCTGGTAGCCAAGGTTGTGACAAAACCAATTGCCAGGCGAGAGCGGCCAGGACAGCACAGGTTGGTTGTGGTGACGATGAAGGGGAAGCAGGACGAGGGTCTCGAGGCTTCTAGGAGTTGACATGGTACCAACAAGATGCAGTTTTGCGCTGTGGGATCGCAGTCCAGCTTGCGTTCTGCTCTTGCGTGGTGGCAAAGCGTTATGTCGGATAAATTGTATTAACTACTCCATCAAAGGAATAAATCCTGCCAGCTGTCAGGGTAAGAATAGCTGTGGTTTATCGTTCGAGGAGGTGTCGCGTTCCAGTCAGGTGAATTATTACGAGCTGCGGACGCTGTGAACACCGTGTCTGCGGTTTGAGCGCGTCTGACTCCCTGATCAAGTGGAGAGGAGGCTTGGCCGAGGATAGAAAAGCCGTCATACCCACGATTCCCTCTTTGTTCATTGCTGGCAATGGACTTTGTGAAACTCCTTGTGCCAGAGTTAAACTGGGAGATTTTCTTTTTAAATTTTTTTTTTTTTTTTAGATAGAAAACCAAGAAATCATAAGTAACTTTAACTTATTAGCTCACTTTTCTTGATGGATGAGGGTGATTTAAAACGTATCTTACAAAATGTGTCCAATTTAGTCTGCTTAGGAGATGATTTCCAAACTTCCAGCCGTCTTAGCACACAAAACTTGGCCCCATCCAGAAGTTACCAAAAGGATCTCAGCGCTTGCTGCGTGACCTGGAATGGTGTTCAGCTCTCACAGTGAGAAGCACCCACACCTCCCCTTCCCCATGCAGCCGTTTTATTGTTAAAAACTGAGGGGTTTGTGCCTATTGCATCCGGAGAGGCAGCTGATGGACGAGCAGAGTCAGGAGCAGGTTGCCAGGCTGTGCTTTTGTGTCATAGTGGCTCAGGCATCGCTTTTCTAACCATGTCAGCTGGTTGTGTCTGCAAAATTAAAACGCGTAAGCTGCGTTGTGTTTCGGTTTTAACCCCGAAGGGAGCGGATTGGTGTCCATAGGACTTGCTGGGAGGCTGTGGTGTCCCTAGGGCAGAGTTTGCGCAGACGATGCTGAGGGAAGGACTGCGTTGGATAGCGCCGGTGTCCCTGTACGTCTCGCTCTGTCTCGGGTGCCAGCGCCAGATCCTGAGTCAGGACCAAAACCGCGTGTGATACGTGTGGAGTGTAACGTATAGCAGTGCAGTTAGGTGGGTATACGGAGCGGGGCAGCTTATGGCCAAGACACAGGGAACGTGCGACACCTGGGATCTTCTTGTTATCGTAGAATAACCCCCCCAACTTTTCGTTCAAAGCACTGGGAATGTGCACTTTGAGCTGCCTTAGGCATTAATGAGACTAATTGTGGGCAGAGCAGATGGGACAGGCGGGGTCCCCACAGCGGAGGGGACACTGGGTGGCTGGGGAGGGGACAAGGAGGTTGTTAAGGGTCTCTCCATTAATAAATAAATGTCTCTGGTCCGTTTTTCCCCTCTGTCAATGGAAATGGAAGTAGGTGCAAGCTTTCCTGTTTATTTTTTTAACTGTCTTCAGATTTTAATGTTGCCTTTTGTGTAATTTAATCCCATTATGTTATTTAATTGTTACTGCAATATTAACTACTGTATTTGTTGACTTTGTTTAATAACTGTTCTTTCAGGGCTAGAAATAAACTTTTAAAAAACATTTGGGTTTTTTCCCCCCTTCCCCTGTCATGAGTTTTATACCTTCGAAGACAAGAGTAGCTGAACAGAGTACGTATTCAGATGTCTTAATGAGATTGATAGAATGTATTTGTAATTAAGGTTCTTATGAATGCTTTCATTGTGATGGATATCATTTGATGCTATCGTAGCCTGCCCTGTTTCTTTTGAAATTTGATTACTCATCAGCATCTGTACCAGCCTGGCGATAACCGCAAGTTTTCTGTGCTGCCGTGCAAAGCCAAGAGCAGCCCGGTTCTTCACCATCCACCCACCCCCTGGTCGCGACTGAGGTGGGAGCGGTGGGCTGGTAAAGCACCATTGTGACAACGTGACGATGATCCAGGAACTATTCTGTATTGGTATCATCCAACATCCTGCCTATGTGGCACAGATGTGGGAAACGAGCTGTCCCGGTACCCACGTGGAAGATGCTCCCGGTGGTCAGTGTTTGGGTGAGGATGATGCCGGTTGTCAACAGCTCGCCTGGGACGTGGGGTGAGATAGATGGCACCTCTCACTTTGCTGCGGAGCCTTGCGTTGCCGTGGCAGTTCAGCTAAGGAAAAAGGACGTCTAAACGCGTTTTCTTTGGAGTTGAGACCATCTCGGTTGAAATCCAGATGAAATTTCTGTCTTGCTTGTGAATGTTGAGGACTCACTGTGTCGTGCGTTTCCCATGTGTTACTGGAAAATCATCTCTTCCCCTCTCCTGTGTGTTGTACAAGCTTCGCTCAAACCACTGACAAAGGGAAATGAAGAAACCACTCGACTTCAGGAGCCTTTTCATCCAGACATGAGAATGTTGATTCGAACAAAGCACTGTCTCTTCAGGTTAATTAATTTGTTGTAGTATCTTTGTCTTTCTATATAATTGACCCTTCATGCATTTAAACCGATGTTCTCTAACTCCGCATCTAAGTGATTTGGCATTTAATTTCTGGGGGAAAAGGTTGGCAGGAGGGGGGAGAAGGTGCTTAGTGGAACTCACTGATTTTCTGGGTATCGGTGCTTGTGCTGCTTGAAGGAGATCAGAGCCGGGGCTTTGTACAGCTGCATTTTCCCCCCTATTTTTATAACTTGCCTTTTGCTCCGGAGCCTGTTTTTAATAGAAATAGCCGTGCTCAGTCATGTGAGAAAGGAACGCGCAACTGCTGAGCTCAGCTGGATTTGTGTTGCTCTCCAGATGTGTGGAAGAAAGAGGGTTTTCCCCAAGAGCTTTTTCTTGAGGTGAGGAAAAACATGAACAAGTGAGAGCAGTGACTTTCTGAGGGTAATTCCTGTGTTTGCAGCCGGTTGCGAGGGAGGAGCGCAGTGCCGATGCGGCTCCCCGTGCCGTCGTTCCCTTATTGCAACGCTGATGCTACTTTTTCCTGTTCTTGTCCTCCTGCTGGTGTCTACAGGGGGAATTTCTTCCAGTGCATCGTCATTGCAAAACCCATTTACCTATTAAGCCAATTATTGGAACAGCCAAGGGGACTGAAGATTTTAGTAGTAGTAGTAGTAGTAGTAGTAGTAGTAGTAGTATATCTATATATTTTTTTAATGGGGTTTGCCCACTGGGAAGTTAACGATTGCTCATTCATTAGGACACTAAAAGGCCAACAGGCTTTTGCTTTGGAGATGTCTTGAGGCAGTAGAGAGAAGGATGGAACTAGAATAGCAGACAGTGTCTGGATGCACAGGTAATGCATCTCGATGCCTCTCGATGCACAGGTGATGCCTCTTGATGCCTCTCAATGCACAGTTGATGCGTCTCGATGCACAGGTGATGCATCTTGATGCCTCTCAATGTAGAGATGATGCATCTGGATACACAGGTGATGCGTCTTGATGCACAGGTGATGCATCTTGATGCCTCTCAATGTAGAGATGATGCATCTGGATACACAGGTGATGCGTCTCGATGCCTCTCAATGCACAGATGATGCATCTGGATACACAGGTGATGTGTCTGGATGCCTCTCAAAGCACAGATGATGCATCTGGATACACAGGTGATGTGTCTGGATGCCTCTCAAAGCACAGATGATGCATCTCGATGCCTCTCAATGCACAGATGATGCATCTGGATACACAGGTGATGCGTCTGGATGCCTCCTGATGCATGGTTGATGTGTCTGGATGCACAGGCGATGCATCTTGATGCACTGTCTGTGCCTCTCGATGCACAGATGATATGTCTGGATGCACAGTTGATGCCTCTCAATGCACAGGTGATGTGTTTTGATGCACACATGATATGTCTGGATGCACAGGTGATGCCTCTTGATGCACTGTCTATGCCTCTCAATGCTCAGGTGATGCATCTCAATGCACAGACCCCAGTTCTTGATGTTTTCTGAATGGCATGTGAATAATGAATCTGGTTCATTACAACTGTGGATGACCGGAGAAGACCCTGCTGTGACTCGGGGCATCTCCACTGGCTATTCTGGAGGGAGAACAGAGGCTCTTTTCCCATCCTGGGTACAGGGATGCCCTTCCTAGGGACCGACAATCCCTTGAATTCAAGCTTTTTAGACCTACAGACGATCCACCTTTATCTTTCCTCCCAGCAAATGCTTGTTTTAAGGATTCCTGTTGTTTCATGCAGCCCGGTTAACCTGTGGCTCTCTGAGCCTTTTTTACCCGGGGGTGTGTGTTTGGAACCCCGCGGGCAGGTCTCTTCTGCCTCGTCACAGCAGCCCCTAACTGCTGCCTGCTCCTGGAGACCTCTTATTCACCCCAAAACTCACCTTAAATAACCCCGCAGCTGCTCTTGGCCGTAGCTCTTACCGCTTTGTGGGCGCAAATAGGAGCCGCTGTGGTTCTGCTCAGCTTTTGTTACCTTTCAGTATTTTCAGAGAGTGCTTGTTTTACTTAACTGTGGAAATGCCAGCTTGTTCCTATCCCAAGGCTAAAAAAACACCCCTGTTTAAATTATCAGCGTTTGAACAGCCTGGAAAGTAAATTGGTTTAGAAAAGACACGGTTCCAGCCACAGAAAAGAGGTTTTTGGTGGGAATATAGGAATTTTTGGGCAATTTTTGGACAATTTTAGTTAGCCCGTCCCCTTCTGCCGTCAGCGCTGAAGTGAGATGGGAAATGAGCCGCTTCGTACCTGTTATTTAATCCTGTTAATTATCCTCGTAACAGCTCCCAGCTCCTGTCCCCAGCCCGGCTTAAGTGTCCCACAACTGCAGGATGTGTCATGGGCATAACTACAGCCAGCGGATGGGAAATAAGGTTTTAAAGACCTCCGGACATTTCACTTTAAAAGGAACAGGGGAAAATCCATCCCTGTGGGATGGGAAACGTTGGGATGTGTTTTCCTCCAGTTTTACCACGGGTGTCGCAATGTTTTGCACATCACAGCTGCGTTTGGAGGAACACAATGAGAATGAGCGCGATTTTTAGGCATTAGCATGTGGCAGCTTTCTCTTGGAAGAACAGCGAGAACGATTAGTGTAAGTGGCATATTTTAACCCCCATTTTTTTTGTTAGAATCACAGAATGATTGGGGGATGTTGGGTGCGATGTGCCCGTCGCTCAGCGGTTCTCTCCAGGGACTTGGGTTGGGTTGGTGTGGCTGATTCCTTGTAAGGTTTTGTTTCCTAAAGAGGGGAGTTCGAGGCACACAACACCAGAAGATAATTGGGTTGAAATGTTCCAGTTTTGTGGTGTTCTGCAGAGCGGAGATTTGTCTGACCAACGCTTTGCCAGAGGTGAATTTTCATGAAGCCAGAAGTATGAATTTTGTGAGTTGTTTAAAGCGTGTTTCATCTGCTCATTTGAGGGAAATATACACGCTCATCTTGCCTTCTGGAGAGAGAAATTGGTTCAAAATGGTTAAGTTGGGGTATGTTTTGAGGCAGGCCGAGGAAGCCAGGGGCAGCTGTGGTGGGGAGGGCTCGGATGAGGGGCTGTTGGGGTGCGGACTCGCTCCCTTCTTGGGCTTCCCAAGGCTTCCCAAGCCAAGTGCCATGAGCTGTGGTCACCAGGGACCTTCCCAAAGCTGCCCTGGAGTCACACTTTGTGACAGCGGTGACTGCGTAGGGACGGGAAATGGGAGCTCAAGGTGGTGAAACCTGTGCTGCAGAGCAGGGAAGTGACCCAGAAGATGCGTAATGAATTATTTGCGCTTTGTTAACTGCGAGTCCCTGATATTATGGCATTATCCACCCCATCCCACCCTTCCTGCCATGGCCTGAGCTGCTTTTCTCTGTCCCCTTTTGTCCCCGCAGACCCCAGTGGTGCGAGTCGGGGGGTCCTCAGCGGGAGCTGGCGTAGGGGATGCAACGCTGGAGCGACCGCTCTGTATTTTGTCACCTGGTGTATTTTGTCACCTACAATCGCTGTTGACCCCATCACGTGTTTGAAGGTCTGACCCAGATGTGTTCAGAGGTTTATACGGTGCGGGTTTCAAGTAACAACAATGCCATGGGGCGGTTTTGCTGGAGCTGGGAAAGATCCTGTCCCCAAGACACGTTTTACCAGCAGGAGCGTAAATGTTGCTGTCACCAAAATCCCACCTGCAATTAGTGCTGCCAACAAATGAGGTGAAGTCTTAGGAAGCAGCAGGCAAAGCCAGGCTTTCAAACTGGCCCAAGATGGACTTTGCTGTGGCTTAGAGTGGCTCTGCCCTGGAGAGGCGTGATCTCCTTGTGGGGGTTCCTGGCTTTCCAAGAGTCTCCTCGCATCCCAGGCTTTGGGATTGGGGCAATAAGTGACATTTTATGGTGCCACGTAGGAAGAAAATTAAGGGTTTTGCTCCTGGAAGCCCTGTGGGAGCTGCTGCAGGCTCTCGGGTGTGAACGCCGGGGGTTGGACGCTCAGTGACTGTACGGTGGAGATAACACCAGGACCTGCTCGCTGGGACAAACACCTTGTGGCCGATCCAGCTGTGGTGAGTCCATCGGCTCACCGGGGCAGCTGGCATTGTCCCCAAAGGAGGGGACAGCACGTGTGGCAGTTCCCAAGCCTGTCGGGCCGTGCCACGTTTGCTTATGCGCGGCTTTATAAAGAGGAGGTGCGGTTTTCCCCGCTCCTTCCCGAGGCTGGGTCCGACCTCCCTGCAGCGCAGCCTTTGCCATGGCTGGCCTGAACGTCTCCATCGCGTTTCTCTTCCTGGTTGTCGGGGTGTGCCAGGCGTTCAGGTGCCTTTCCAAGAGGCTCCTGTCTCCCGGAGCCTACGGTTGCCTCGCCACCGAGCTGGCTGCCTCCTTCCAGTTGTGCGCCAGCTGCCTCGAGCTGAGGATGCTGGTGGAAATAGGCCCCTGGGGTGGTGGCTTTGGCCCAGACGTGGTCCTGACCCTGCTCTTCATCCTCTTTGCTGTTCACGGAGCCTCTTTCGATGGAGCATCCGCCAACCCGACCGTCTCGCTGCAGGAGTTCCTGCTTCTCGAGTCCAGCCTCGCCGCCACCGCCGCCAAGCTGGTGGCCCAGGGCGCGGGCATGGGGACGGGCTGGGCTGTCACCAAGCTCTACTGGTCCTGGGAGCTGACGCAGTTCCACCTTATCCAGAACCTGATGGCGTCCGAGTGCAGCTCCTCCATCCACACGTCCCTGCAGCACGCGACCTTCGCGGAAGGCACCTGCTCCTTCCTCCTCCACCTGGTCCTCCTCAAGCTGCACCAGAGTCGCCCGACGTACCGTGTCCCTGCGCTGGCAGCGACTGTCACCTTCCTGACATACACAGGTGAGCAGCACCTGCCTTTCTCTTCCTAAGTCATTTAGAAAAATACCTTGTTTGTTTTGGGGGGGAAGGTAGGAGCAGTCCCTTTTTCACCTTCCAGGACATGAGAGATGATTACTAATACATTTGTTTTCTACTTATTTTGGGGAATATTAATTTTGGAATCATAGAATCATTCTGGTTGGAAGAGATCCTGAAGACCACCAAGCCCAACCATTAACCTAACACTGGTAGTAAACCGTGTCCCACTTGGGGATGAAGATGACAGCAGGTGAAATAGCACATGAGGAGCTTGTCCCAATGCTGCGATTATTTTCCCTGGATGTCCCCTAATGCGACCCCTTGGTCCTGCACTGAGCTCTGCTGCAATCAGGGACGGGTTTGCCCATGTCCGAGATGCAGCTGCCGGAGCTGCAGCAGAGATGCTCCTGGCAGGAAGGAGGGGTTGTGGGTCTCCTGGTCCAGCTCTTTGTGGGTCTCTCAAAGGATCCGTTCCAGACTGATGGCCATGCTTCTCTTCCCCCACAGCTGGACCGTTCACGGGGGCGTTCTTCAACCCTGCCCTGGCCGTCACCACCTTCCACTGCTCGGGGAGCAACTTTTGGGATTACGTCCAGGTTTACTGGCTGGGGCCCCTGGCAGGTGAGATCAGGAGGTTCCCAGAGCAGAAGTTGGGATGGGGGCAATGCTGGGTGTGACACAAACCATCCCTGGCAAAGGGCAAGTGTCCTCTTCTGTCCCCCCCTCCCTGTCACTCCAGTCATCCTTTCGCTATCTGTTTTTTTAAATCCAATTTCTACATGGGACACGGGCAAAACTCCTCCCGAGGCCAGAGTTTGGGGGAGATGAAGCAAAGATGTTTTAGGGCAGCAATAGGCTGAGCTTCGCTATTTAGGTGACAGCTGTCTGATGACCAGGGGGAGCTTAGTATGTGCTGCCTACAATGCAGAGTTGGGGAAAGGACACTGCTGGCATTTTACAGCCCTTTTGGATCAAAACAAGTCCTGCTTTTATATTAATGATACAATAGTTAAATTCTCCTTAAAGTAATATAGCAAGGATACTGTTGGTGGGGACTTCAGTGGTGCTGAGCTGCGTTTTGGTCATGCTGAAGCTTGTGGCAAGCACCCGAAAATCCCCGCTTAGCTGTGGGGGTGCTCGGTGCAGCCCACGGACGGGATCCACACTCTGGTTTCAGGGATGCTCACTGCCCTCCTGCTGTACCAAGGCAACATCCCGCGACTCTTCCAGAAAAACCTACTCTACAGCCAGAAGAGCAAATACAAGGTACCCAAGGCGAGGGTGGTGGCGCAGGCGGAGGGTGGTGACCCGCGTCGGAAGGGGAGAGGGGAGAAGAGCAGCTCCCAGCATCGCGACTGAGCCACGGATGGGGCTGGTCGGTCCCTGCGGCCGCTCTCCTGGGACCAGGTTCCACAGATTTTGCTGCTCATCCCATCCGGCATCCGTCCTGCCCAGCCGGTCCCCACTGCAGGGTGAGATCTCTTCAAAGTGCTGTGAAGAAATCGTCCAAGCTGGATGCGTGAACCCCTGAGCTCCTTTGGGAATGGTTGAAAATCTCCCTGGAGAGAATCACAGACTCCCAGAGTGTCAGGGGTTGGAAGGGCCCTGGAAAGCTCATCCAGTGCAATCCCCCATGGAGCAGGAACACCCAGATGAGGTTACACAGGAAGGTGTCCAGGCGGGCTGGAATGTCTGCAGAGGAGACTCCACAACCCCTCTGAGCAGCCTGGGCCAGGCTCTGACACCCTCACCCCAGACAAGTTGCTTTTCCTATTTAAGTGGAACCTCCTGTGTTCCAGTTTGCACCCATTGCCCCTTGTCCTGTCACTGGTTGTCACCCAGAAGAGCCTGGCTCCATCCTCCTGACACTCCCCCTTTCCATATTGATCCCCAGGAATGAGTCCCCTCTCAGTGTCCTCTTGTCAAGCTCCAGAGCCCCAGCTCCCTCAGCCTTTCCTCACCCGGGAGATGCTCCACTCCCTTCAGCATCTTGGTGGCTGCGCTGGACTCTCTCCAGCAGTTCCCTGTCCTGCTGGAACTGAGGGGCCACCACTGGACACAAGATTCCAGGTGTGGTCACCCCAGGGCAGAGCAGAGGGGCAGGAGAACCTCTCTGACCTACTGACCACCCCCTTCTAACCCACCCCAGGTACCATTGGCCTTCCTGGCCACAAGGGCCCAGTGCTGGCTCATGGTCACCCTGCTGTCCCCAGGACCCCCAGGTCCCTTTCCCCTACACTGCTCTCTAATAGGTCATTCCCCAGCTTACACTGGAACCTGGGGTTGTTCCTGCCCAGATACAAGACTGTACAAAATGGTTCAAGCCTGCATCGCTAGCTCGGTGAGGGGATAAAAACTTACACTTCTGCATAAATTTCTGGTTGTCTTATGTTGCCAGGGAGCTTACGGAAGGTCAGGACCGTGATGTGAGTACACTTGAGCAACTCCCAGGTTATTGCATCATGCAATGCTTGAAATAACCTGACTGAGTCTCTTGCAGCTGTAAAAACAAAACATAAACTAGTAACCACCTTGGAAAATTGGGATGTGGAGAAAGCAGGCTTTAATATTTCGAGTTACTAAATGGATATTGGTCAAAAATTGATGTTCTTTGAGTTAAATGAAGGTCATTGAATTACACAGGCTGAACATGGCAGTTCTTGGAGAGGAATTGCTCCAGGGCAAGGGAGTTCCCTGAGTACAGGAGACCCTACTCGTGTGTGGACGCATTGCTTAGCCTGGGCTTTGTGTGCTGTGAGGCATCAACAACTGGTGCACAAAGTGTCCACGGTTGCAAACCAAGGGCCAGGCAGCGGGTGTGGGTGAGCACGTGCGTCCCCGGGCTCCTCTCTGTGTCCACACGAAACATTCCTGAAGGAAAAAAGTACTGTTATGGAGATAATAATAAATGTTGTGATTGACGTTTAGGTGAGTGAAGTCATTCCTGAGCTGGGTATATTCTTGATGCTCTACAGCTTTTCAGAGCAATGGCGGGGCTCGTGCTCTGGGATGGGATTTGTGTGATGCTCTGGTTGTACAAGTGTCCCTGCCTCGGGTCACCATGGCAGGAGCTCAAGCAGGGAAGATCTGCTCCTGTTTATCGAGTTCCAAATGCTGAATAAGGAGGTGGCACCTGATTGAAATCTGGAGTGAAGTGGGAGCCCAGGAAGGTGCCGGATGCCCAGGAATGGGAGGGGAGCTGGAGCTCTGCAAACCTCGAGACCACCCCACAACCCAACAGGAGAGACGAGAGAAGGGACCAACACACCTGTATGTGGACACGTTTGAGAGGTAAAACTTTATGGAACAAACAACACCCCTAAAACCCACGTAGCAAATACCCCAAAAACGATGCCCCCACGTCGTGCCCAGCGGGATGCTCAGCGCTGCCCGGTCCCTCGTGGGGAAGGGCGCTGGGGACTGTCTGGTGTTTATCCTGTTGAACTGTGAGCGGGAGATGGGGCACCTTTGGGTGGTAACCGAAACCTTTGAGTCTCCAGGTGACTGGCCAAAGGAGAGACTGGGGTGCTCAGATTCCTCCCTGGCAATCTTTCTGAACCTCTTCTGGTTTGGAAATCAAGCTCAAACCCCTCAGCCAGGGCCTCTGTTTATCAATCAAGAAGGATTCGCCGGCTCTGGTTTTGGTTTGAAGGTAAGTAAGGTTGACTACCCCACCACAACCCATTCTCGTGGTATTTTTTCACCAGACAGAGCACAGAATATTCCTACAGAATACTCCTACAGCCGCTCCAAGGGGCGGGTTGGGATGTCTGGCTGCAGAGATGCTCACGAGGCTGCTCTCGGACATGGTGTTGGCGTCAGCTCTGGGGGAGGATGCTGGGCTTATAAATGAGCGCAACAGCCAAAATCAGCCTGTAACTACAGATTCAAGGGGAAAAAATGCTGATTTTGTTTGTTTGCTTGCTTTGTTTTGTTTTCAGGACATTTTCAGATGGTTGAGCTCTGTTCCTTGGGCTGCTGGGCTGATCATCCACTGTGCAGACTGATGTAATTAAGGGGAACTTAACAGGAGTGACGGTGACTATTATTATTTTTAATTAAGAAGCTGCTTTTCCAGCACTGAAGTGTGAAGGCACAGTGGAGGAGAGCTGCAGCTGGACAGACAGACTTGCTCCCAAGCTCAGCTGCTCTGGTTTGCAGCTTGGCCCTGCGTGGTCATGGTCTCTCTGTTGCTGTTGCCCTCCTGGTTGTGCTCCGGGTGCTGGAGCCGGGGCAGCGCAGAGCCCGGGGTGTCCCCTCCAAGGCCTCAGCTGCTGCTCAGGGGTTTCACCCTGTTTGCTCAGGACCTGCCCTGAAGAGTCATGTTGTGTCCATGAGCCAGCGATGTGTCCGGTGGCCAAGTAGGCCAATGGTACCTGGGGTGTGTGAGGAAGAGCGTGACCAGCGGGTCAAGGGAGGTTGTTCCTCTTGCTCTGCTCTGCCCTGGTGAGGCCACATCTGGAGTTGTGTCCAGTTCTGGGCCCCCCAGTTTAAGAAGGACCAGAAATTACTGGAGAGAGTCCAGCACAGGGACGCAAAGATGCTGAGGGGTCTGGAGCATCTTTGTGCTGAGGAGACACTGAGAGAGCTGGGGCTGTTGAGCTGGAGAAGAGAAGCTGAGAGGGATCTGATCAATGGATCAGTATCTCAGGGTGGGTGTCAGAGGATGGACCAGACTCTGCTCAGTGGTGCCCAACACCAGGGTGAGGGGCAACGGGCACAGACTGAAACACAGGAGGCTCCATGTGAACATGAGCAGAACCTTCTTTGCTGGGAGGTGCCAGAGCCTGGCCCAGGCTGCCCAGAGCGGGTGTGGAGTCTCCTGCTCTGAGACATTCAAACCCCCTGGACCCACCTGTGTGATCTGCTCTGTGACCCTGTGTGAGCAGGGGTTGCACTGAGGGATTTACAGGGGTCCTGCAACCCAACCAGCCTGGGGTTCTGTGTTGTGTCGAGCCCCTGGGACCTCCCATTACAGCCCGTCCTGCAACTGTAACGTGTAGCACCCACGAGCTGGTGCAGGGCCCTGCACAGCAGAGGTGACCAGAGTCTCCAGTGGGCAGCAATGTCCCAGCCCACCCACCCCAGGGCAGGAGCAGCCCCCCAGCCCAGGAGACAAACCCCTCACTGTCCTCAGCAAAGAACAATGCCTGGAGGGGGCACAGAGGCTCAGTTTTGGGTGTCCTCCAGCCTGTGCCACTGGGCATTGCCCAGCCGAGAGGGAGTGGGCTGGTGGGTCTGGGGGGGCTTCTGGGCAAACTGCTTCTTGTAGAGCGCACTGCTGTACTGCAGCTCCGGCGTCACCAGCCGTCGGCACATGTGCTCCGTTTCCTTGTCCAAGCCCTGTTTGATGTTGTAGCCCAAGATCTTTGCACTGCCGTGCTGCAGCGGCCGCAGGGAAGAGTCCTTGATGTCCTTGGGGGCCACGCTGCCCATCCCTTGCAGACAGGTCCTCGCCAACTCCTCCTGCCTCTCCCGAAGCGCCCGGACTTCCTGCCGCATACGCTCCCTGCCGATGTCTCGGTCGATCCTTTCCCAGAAGGTCCTGTTGAAGTGGGTGTAGATTTCCCAGTCCAGCCTGTTCCACTCCTTTATCTTCTCCACGATGGTGTCCGAAAGGCGGGACTTGGTGCTACTGTCCCTGATGTTGAGTGGGAAGGAGACGACACTATCCAGGTCCCAGCACAGCATCTCTTTCAGCAGCACCATGGACTCATCAAAGTACTCAGAGATGAGGAGCAAGTCGAAGGATGCCTCAATGGCCTTCAGCATGAGTTGCACCCGCTTGGCTGAGACCTCTCCATCAGGGTTGAAGCCAAAGTCGAACGTCATGAGGTTCTTGGCATAGTGTCTGTTGCTGTCCATGGGGTCGTAGTAGAGGTAGGGGTGGCTGAGGAACTCCTCCAGGCTGCGGGCGCGGGAGAAAGCCGCCATGCCCCTGTAGTACGAGAAGGAGGACTCCATGAGCTGCACAGGGTTCCTCAGGATGGAGAAGTAGACAGCCGAGCTGGACACCACTTTCTGCACCTGTGGAGGAGAAAAAGGTTTTAAAGGTGGGGTTGGGAGAAAGGACCTGCTTGCTCGCAGCTGTGCTCTGCTGGAACACAGAAATGCTCGCTGGAGTTGGAGATGGTGGGTGCTGGGGAGGGTTTCAGGGTGCAGCTCGTCAAAGGAGTGTTTGTGTTAGCTGTGTTAGCTCCACAGGAGGTATGTGGGGAAGGCCATGACCAAAGCTCCCTGCTACATGCTGCCACAGCTGGGTGGCTTGTCCAGGCTTGAGATATGTCCTACCTCCTTGCCATTCCCCAGATCTGCATGTCCTCAAGTGGCATCCAGCGTGTTGGATGCTGGGCATGGCTGACCTGAGCTGATGTGCTCAAGGTGTTCTCCTCTTGCAGCTGGTAGCCTCTGGGCCTGCCCAGGGAGCCAGACATCTCCATGGGCCCACCAGTCTGTAGCTGACTGCTACAGACCTTGTCCCGTGGCTTGGCTCAGGTCACAGCACCATGATTCATCAAACCTGTTTACAGAAGCTCTTGGAAGATACCCACAACATGCAAGCTACCTGGGGGCAACCCTGTGTCTCTTTAGCTTCATCCCCAAAGAGTTTATGTGCTCTATGGGCATCCCACCTTGCTCCACACAAGCCCCTCTCTCCCTCCCCTGTTCGCCCAATGCCAAGGCGCCATGGCTTTGCCCGTACCTCCGGCTGCAGGAACCGCATGTGGTGGCAGAGGATGTTGAACTGCCGAGGGCTCCTGGGGGAGAAGCCCTGCACAAACTTGGCCAAGAAGTGGTGGGGGTAGAAGAGCTGGTTACCACCCCCCACGGGGAAGGCGAAGGTGAGGTTGTGCCTCTCGCCGAAGCGGAAGAGGATGTTCATGACAGTGCTGCTGGCGCTCTTGTGGACTTTGAGGAAAACAATGTCGGTCTTGGGTTCACACCTTTCCCCTTGAGAGGAGACCCCTTGGGCCTGCTGGCCTTCACCAAGAGCCACCTTGTCACCTTTAGAGACTTCTGTCCAGCTTGGGGAAAATCCTCTCTCCAGGTCTGTCTTGTAAAAGTTCTCTGCTAGTGGAGGCTGAGCTGAATTTGGAAAGGAGTGTTCAAACAAGCTGCCCCACTGATGGTGGAGGGAACCCATGGCTTGAGCCTGAGACAGCCTCTCTGCCACAACCTGCCTTGTTCCTGCTGGTGACGTTCTCCTATGATCCTCTGCTGGCATCCTGTTTGCAAAGATGATGTAATTGCTGTTGAAAGCATCAGCATCTCCCCCCAAAACTGCGGAGATCCTGTCGGGAAGACTCGGAGAAGGACCCTCTCTGGTGGCTGTTCTCAGGCCAGGAAGCTGGGATTTCAGCCTTGTGGATGACGGGTGGGCTTTCACCTTCATGCTGCTCTCCGCAGGCTGCCAGGTCCACTGCTCCTCCTGGCTGCCCGGGCTGCTTTGCAGCGGGGTCTCCCAGCTGAAATACAGATGCGTCTGGAAAACGTCCTGCGTGCTCTCAGCTGAGGTAGGATCTGGCATGGCTTTCCTCTTCCAGTGTGCGGGATTGTCCTCCCACAGAGGGCTGGGGGTCTGGAGGACATTGCCGGGCCTCTTCTGGCCGTGGTCCGTGGTTTGCTGCAGAGCCCGCTCCAGCTGGCACTGACAGTTTCTGTAACAAGAGGACATGAGGCTCAGCTGCCAACAGGCAGGGGATGGAAGGAGCTCAATGAAACCCCCAAAGTATGTTCCCCCCTCTTTCTTGTGGTGGGTGGCATTGCTGGTTGGGTGTAGGACTTGACCCCACTGCCCTGGGAGGGTGGGGTGGGTGTGAGAAGAGGATGGGTCAGCACCAATGTTCTAAAGCCCCCGGCCCACCCTGGGCTGGTGGAAAGAGACCGAGCAAGAGAAGGCAAAGAGAGAGAAGAGCAGGTGGCCTGCAGAAGCTGGAGGAAAGTTTGGAGATGATCCCAGACTGGGAGGATGCTCAAGGGCTGTAGAGATTTGAGGCCAGCCAGGACAGAGCCCAGAGCAGCCTGGTCTGGACACACAGCGATTTCAGCTCTGCCCAGGGTGTAGGTGCTGGATGTGAGAGCCCCTGTTTAGGAAACAGTGTCTGATTTAAGACTCAATAGATCAAATACTCCTCAATCCTAAATGCAAGGAAGGATTAGGTAGAACAGCAGAAGGAAGGGTGTAGTGTTGATCTATCATCTACCTTCCATCACCTATTGGGTCAGCAAAGTCTTACATAAAAGCCTTGCAGTAGCTGGAATTCGACTTGCTTCATATACGTGACATGAATTATCTTCCTCACAGACCTACTCTGCTTAGCCTGATGAACGGAAATGGTTTGTGCATTTCTAAATCCAATTTTTGTTGTCTTGAATACCTCTGATGTCAGAACAGAAATTCTTTCTTTTTAGTATCTGTCATAGACATCACCTCGTTCAAACAAATCAAAATATACATACTTATCTTTAAGTGCTTTAGCATTGCAAAAGATTCCCATGTATTACCACACTGGTAATTAAGAATAACCTTGAAGGAAGAGAATGGGTAGAAACAAAACCAACCATTAAAGTACTATGGAGTTAAAGAAGTTCTGCCCCAATCTCCCTAGAGAGGACCAAGGGGTCCTCTCCTACCTGGATGTTCCTCCCTGTCTGAAGAAGTCACTGTTGGGTGGTTTTCAGGAAGAGGGTTTTGAGGCCCAGAGAAAGGTCAGCGAAAGGCTGAGGACGAGGTGCAGGTTTGCAATCCTGCTTGGGACCTACCGGGGAGGCTGCAGCTTCTCCACGACTTGAAGCGTGACCAAGAGGAGGACGAGGAGGCTGAAGAAGATCCAGAAACGACCTGGCTGGCACCTGTATATTGCTTTCAACTTCCTGCAAGGAAGCGGACAGTTCAGACCGTTATAGATTCATAGAATAGTTTGGGTTGAAGGGACTGTAAAAACTCCCCCAGTGCCCCCCCTGCCATGAGCAGGGACATCTGCACCAGCTCAGGTTGCTCAAAGCCCCATCCAGCCTGGCCTGGGATGTCTCCAGGGATGGTTCATCCACCACCTCTCTGCCCAACCTGGGCCAGGCTCTCACCACCCTCAGGGACAACAATTTCTTCCTCATGTCCAGCCTGAATCTCCCTCCTTTAATTTAAAACCATCATCCCTTGTCCTATCACAACAGGTGATTAGTAGGTGGAAGAAATGTGTGTGTGAGGCAGAGGAGAAGGAGGCCTTGAGACTATTTTTATTATTTTTTTTAAAGTAAAGTTGCGTTTTCACTGGTGAAAGACGAGCAGAGGCAGCGATAACCAACGAGACTGTGCTCAAGCCATGTAGCTTGGTGGAAATTTCCAGCTGGGACACAAATATCGCACCGAAAGGCAAACAGCGATAACCACAGAGTCCCTTGGCTGCTCAGAGACGCGTCACCCGGCACAGCCCGAGCTCCCGCTTCAGCAGCAGGAACAGCCACGTCTGGCAAGTGCCCTGCCTGGCCTGGAAATACCACGGCCCTATCTTTATAAACAAAGACAATACAACTTTGTTTTCCCTGCTGTCCCCTTCTTTCGACACCCGCTGCTGGAGGTGACTGACACCTGCGCAGGCTCCAGCTGTGGCTGCAGATGTGGTGCTGCCACCTTTCTGGAGCACAGCCCAGCTTTTAGTCTCAGCCAAGCCTTTTACGGTTTGTATCGCTTGCTGCAAACCATGGTGGAGCTTGATCATAGTCTTAAGTACAGCAGTCAGGGGACTAAACTTCCTGGAAAAAAGGATTAGTTTGCATTCCATTGCTGCTGCTTTCTACTCATGGAGCACATCGTTGTGTAACAGGAGATTATTTGTACCAAGGAGCTGGTTAAATCCTCTGTTTGGGCTCCTCCTTGGATGGGAGTCCATCCCTCATGCCCCAGATGTCTGCTGTCTGCTCCCAAAGGGACGGAGCAGGCACATGTTGCTTTGCTACACGTGAAACTGAGGGATCTACCTTGCAGGAGTTATGGAAAGCAGAAGTTTGGGCAGCCCTTGGAAGCCACACTCTGATAGCTGAGGTTTGTTGATGTTGGACAGTTTTGACCTGGGACTGCACAGACCTGCTTGTCCCAGAGCGTCTTCATCCCCATGGTGCTTTATCTCCTGCTCTGGGCAGCCTGTGGCATGTGGGTGATGTTCTAGATCCATGAGCCAGCAACGACACAAACTTGGGCTGTCTGAAGTGGTCACGTCCATCCCATTGGTGCTGGTGAGGAATTTGGGTTCGCTACTGAAAAACTGGATTTGTTCCAGAAAAATCATTGACCAAGCATTACGTCTAATTGTATTTTGCTTATTACAGCATCTTCCAGCTGCTGCACTTCAGTTTGGCCATTCATGGGTACAGTTCTTCCCTGCTCTCAGCAGTGTCACTCACTGAGTGGAAATGCTAAGCTCCTCCTGAGAGACGTTTAAAGTCTGAAGTGCTTTGGGCCTGATGACAACCTGGAGATATCCATGTTCATCCTACACTTGAGGAGCAAACTGCCAAGCTCAGATGAGGCCGCGCTCATGGCTCCACTGCCCAGCCATGGCAGCAGCCTCGTGCTGCCACAGATAAATAGGTGTGACAAGCAACAGATTAGAAAAATGCCAAATGATTAAACAGTGCTTGAAACACCAAGATGGGTTAAAGGGGAAGGGTTGGATCACAGAATCCCAGAATGTCAGGGGCTGGAAGGGCCCTGGAAAGCTCATCCAGTGCAATCCCCCCATGGAGCAGGAACACCCAGATGAGGTTACACAGGAAGGTGTCCAGGCAGGTTGGAATGTCTGCACAGAAGGAGACTCCACAACCCCCCTGGGCAGCCTGGGCCAGGCTCTGACACCCTCACCCCAAACAAGTTTCTTCTCATATTTAACTGGAACCTCCTGTGTTCCAGTTTGCACCCATTGCCCCTTGTCCTGTCACTGGTTGTCACCCGGAAGAGCCTGGCTCCATCCTCCTGACACTCCCCCTTTCCATATTGATCCCCATGAATGAGTCACCCCTCTGTCTCTTCTTCTCCAGCTCCAGAGCCCCAGCTTCCTCAGCCTTTCCTCACATGGGAGATGTTCCACTCCATCATCTTTGTTGCTTATCTTCATGGATCAGAGGCTTGGGGCTGCTGCGAGGTCAGGTTCATTGAAATACCCTGGTATGGAAGATCACTGATAGCCCGAGAGGCACCAAAGAGGGAGAAGGCAGTGAAGGAGGAGTTGCTGCAGGATGACGTGATACTGCTGGATGAAGTGATGCTGCTGGATCCTATCACTCAGGATGCAGCTGATGATGAGTTCACCTCCCTGGCCAGCCCAAGAAAGGCAGCAAGAAGGGAATGAAAAGCCAACTAACTGTGGTATATACCGAGATACCCAAACTCTGTCTTTGGGGAGATCTGTATGAACGCCTTGCAGTGAAGGCAGAAGGATGCAAGACTTGGCTGGCAAGTGGCGCTGAGTTAGGTAGCACCCTCGGCCACTCCAAAATCTGTATTTTGGGCAGGCACAATTCTGGACTTGCTTCCACAGAGGTTCCTGGTCAGTACTAAACTTTCAGCCTGTAGGGAATTTGTGAAAGATCCAAGTCCTCTTGCTGCCAGCCTGCTGACTTTTTTGAGATGACCATTGTGTTGGCTGAACGCCCAGATACACACCTGCAAGATGTTCCTGGCTTGTTGGGTCTGATCAGGCTACAATAAAGCCTTTCCTCTAGGCTGGCTCTGGTGGGACACATCAAGGAAAGTGTGCTGAGAAAGGGAGAGCTGCGACAGCACCAAAATGAAGATGCCAAGATGTTGCACTGAAGGATAAAATGGGAACTTGAGAAGCCTTTGTCTTGGAGACTGGAGCACTGGGATAAAATGGGACATGAGAAGCCTTTGTCTTGGAGGCTGGAGCAGCTGGATGGTTTGTAGTTGGACAACGAGCCTTCAAGAAGCTCAACAGCTTTCCATGGGTCACTCCTTCACAGTGTTTCCTCAGTTTAATGTGCCTGGATGAGATCATGGGCACAGGGGTCTTTGAGCAGAGTTAAATACTTGAGGCAAAAGCACCAGCAAGGTGTCCAAGGTGCACTTGGAGCTGGTGGGAATCAGTCGTGCCCTGGAGGGTGGGTCAAGCTGCGAGAGCTTTGGAAATGCCTCTGGCTGCGGAGCCCCCAGAGCCTGTGTGCTATCACCTCCAAAAGGGACACAGCAGGGTACAAAGATGGATGCAGGACCCCAAAGGTGTCCTTGACTGCAAGGGCTCAGCAGCAGCATCCCCCTATGCTGGCTCAATGGATTTAATCAACAATCCATCTGTTGGTTATTTATTTGTAAGGGATGGTGCCCCCAGCCATGTCTCACTGCCAGCTCCTGGCAGGGGAGGGGCTGCCTGGGGTGCTGCAGATTTTCCCCTCTGTTTTCCCACCCCTCTGCTTGAAGCAGAGAGGATGACTTGCTTCTCTGACCTGTGCCCCTTCCATGCCCAACAACAACAACAAAATGCACCGGTCGGGATGGACCCATGGTCGGCTGGTGCTTGCTGAGCCGTGTGGGTGCTGCGGGAGGTGGCTGCATCTGAGCTCACCGGGCAGGTGGCAGAAAATGACTTTATTGATTTGCCATGTCTAGATATGCTCCAGGCAGCAAGCGGTGTTGCACAGGGAAATTAATGTACACAATACATATGCCAGCGATAGCCTGGTTCCGCCGAGCAGTGTTTGGAGCTGTTTGCTTCGCTCATGTTGTGATAAATGAGGAAACGGGGACAAGGGTCTGCAGGATGCTCAGGAGAAGATGATGTGGTGCAGCAAGGGGGTGCCAAACCTTCCTGTGAAATGGCTGGGTTAGGAAGACCCTCGACCCCCTGCCCCACAGCTTGGGGTGTGCAACCCCCCAGATGCTGCAGGGAAAGGCTCTCCTGCCCCAAAACGCTCCTCCCAGCAAGAGGGATCTGCCATGAAGTCTAAGCCTTGCCCTTCTCTGCTCCTAGAATCGTAGAAACACAGAATAGTTTGGGTTGAAGTGACCTCCAAAGCTCATCCAGTCCAAGCCCCTGCCATGAGCAGCAACATCTTCACCCAGATCATCCGTTCTCTCCAAAACAGCGGCTGGGGAAGTGCATCTCACCCAAGATGTGATCGCTGGGTTTGCCATGTAAAAGACTCACCCAGAGCCACGTTTCTGCTCCATGTCCACCCCGCAGGTGCAGAGCTGGGAGCGCTGAGCCCTTGCCTGGGATGGGGCAGGAGGTTCAGCACCTGGCTTGTCCCACCAAGGTCTTTGCTGCTCTTCTTCCTTTGTGGTATCAGAGCTTGCAAAAGATGCTGTTTTCCTGCCCAGCATGTTGGGGAGAAGTCCTGCCCTCGGAGCCTCACTAGAAGAGTGAGCCCCATCACCCCAGACCTGCATTTATGCCAAGCAGGAGTGCTCCTCTGCCCATTCCCATCACCACTTCAACCTCCAAACATTCCTCAATGCAGAGGGACCTGCAAGGATGTGACCTCCAGGCAGGATGGAAGTAGTATTTTAATTAGTCAATTAAATGAATCATAGTTGATTTCCTTAAGAAAACAGTATTTTACTTAAATAAAAAATAAGTAATCCACTTACGTGATCAAATACCTCCTGAATTTCAGCATGGTGAGCCGGAGCCCTGGCTGGGGAGCGAGTGCTTATTGTCCGGCTGGCAGAATGGAAAGCAAACACCTGGATCCCGGTGTGTGTGCCTGTGGCTGGTGGCCCCTCCCCGGGGGTGCACAGAGACGGCGAGCCCGCGGGGACCTTTCCACCAGTGCCCTGATCTCCAGGGAGAGACCAGCCTCTGCTCCAGTGAGTGGCTTGTTTAGATGTCCACGGGCTTGAGGGCTGCTGGCAGCCAGCTACTTTCTGCAACCAGTGGCCACGTCACGCAGGGGTGGCCGTGCCGCCCCTGTTTGCATCCCTGCCTTACTCCGTGGTCTCCCTACGGCTGTTGATGTTCTGCTTTGACCCCTTGTGTCCTCCTCTCTGCTCTTTCTGGTTCTTTTTCCCTCCTTGTGTCCTGTTTTTACTTCTTGATGAAGCCGAGGACAGAGATGGTTTAATCACAGGTGTTCAGCTCTTGACAGTCCCTATGTTGTTACAGTCTTTCGGTCTGTGCCGCTGAGAACCTGTGCAGGCTGGGTCACACCTACATGGCATGGAGCTAATCCAAAACCACCTGGCTCCATCTACCCTGGGCTCCTCAGCTCCCTCCTTTGCTTTAACCACCTATTGAACTGATTAATGCATTGATATCTTGCATCTGCCATCTTCAGACTGACCTCCCATGTTCCCCCAAGCCAGCAATGTCCTCATGCCCCCCATGCTGGGACTGTGCTGCGCCAGGATGACCAGAAACAGCACAGCCCTGCTGGAAAGTCAACTGTCTCCCAGTACCAGTGAAAAAATGGTTACTGGGTCTGCTTCTTGCTGTTTAGTGCACAGTGGACAACTCAAAGGAGGACTAGGAGGGTACCTCCCATGATGGAGGTCCACAGCTGGCCCTTTGCTCAGGATCTCCTCCCTCTTCAGCATCCTTCCCCTTTGAGGCTCATCCCAGTGTCCTGCACAGCATCAGCAACATACAACGGTGGCTTTGCATGACCAGGAACCCTAAGCCCATGTAGCAGGACCATGTCTTCCTTGTACTTGGGCACCAGGCACCTGGGGAGGTGGTGGAGATGGAGGGTTCATGACTGTGACGTGTGCCATGAGGACTGGTGGCTCAGGCTGTGCAGCTCCAATTCTTCAGGACCAGGCTCACCACGTGTCTCCTGGTGCTGGTGGAGAGGACCCTGGCTTTGCGTGCCATCCCTTCGCCCGTGCCCATGGGTCTCAGGAGATGCACACCAGGCACTTCCAGCCCAAACCTTGGCTTTTTTGAGGGACAAAAGGGCCCATCTTCCTCGCTCCCCCCTTGCAGCAGGGAGGCAGCTGTTCCCCTCACCCCAGCATGGGCAGGCGCTGCCTCTCCCCATCCACCTCATCGAAACCACAAGTTTACTGTGGGGCTGTCACGTTCTCCACCCATCCTGCGCTCCTGCTATCTGCCCAGGCTGGCAGCTTATCTGGGAGCGTGGGGCTGGCTGAGCGCCATGGCTGAGCTCGCCCTTCGCAGGAACCAAACCCTTTCCTGCTGTTGGAATTGAAGTTTGGTGCTTCTCCATGTTCCTCCCCCCAGGACAACCCTGCCTCATGCAATCTGGGATGGACAAACCTGCTTTGGGGGCCATGGTGATGTGGGGCAGGTGGCTGATGGCTCTGAGACCTTGGGGACATCCTATTGCTGCAGGGCATAGGACACCGTTGCCCAGGAGCATCCAGAAGCTCATTGATGTGAAGGTGCTCAGATTGGCTTGATCATGTTCATCTTTGGTTGTTTCTTCTTGCTCGTTTATCACTTGTGGGGTTTGCTGCTGCTCGGCTCACTTGTTTCCCTAAAGACAAGTCTGTTTCTCCATGGGGACCTCATGGAGGGTCCAGTTTTGGTCTGCAATCCCGGTCAGGATCTCCTATATTCCTGTTTGCTGCCTGGCAGCCTCTTTCTTTGGTATGACTGGATGCATCTGTGGAAGAGAAACTCAAAAGGCAAAGTCATTTGCTCCTGTGGGAATGCGGTGGTATGGAGCACAGCTTCTGCTCTCACCTGCCTGCATGCTGCTTGTGTTGGGGGCCACATCTGCAGGACCCCAGCAGCTCTCTTGGGCTGCTTCTCAGACCTTGTAACTGCAGCCCAGAGAGGCTGTTTTGGAGCGTGACTTGGAGGGGATGGGGCTCCGCTTGTGGACCAGTGTCTGAGGACCTTGGTGGAGATGGCAGTTCTCTGGGATTGTAGCTGTTGGTCACTTCTCTCTCACAGGTGCTGGAGCAGGGGTCAGGATACAGGCAGGCAGATGTGTCTTTTGCAGCTGCATCTCTTGAGAAGCAAAAAGTGCCCTTGTAGGAGGGGTTGGGCTCTGCTCACCGGGCAGCTGGGTCCTGCTGGGGTTACCTAATAAGCTCATAGCTTCTGTGTACGTGTGAGGACTGCCCCAGTGATGCAGAACTGCCCCTAGTGCCCGTTGCTGAGTGTCACTTGCATGGGGTAACTTGCATATTACGACAGTATGTGCACCCTTGTAGGTGGGTGCTCATTCACTACATGGAGAAACGGCTTCAAGTTATGCCAGGGGAGGCTGAGATTGGATCTGGGGAACAATTTCTTCCCCAAAGGGCTGTGGGGCATTGGAACAGGCTGCCCAGGGCAGTGCTGGAGTCACCATCCCTGGAGGGTTGGACAGATGGACATGAGGTTCTCAGGACATGGGGCAGTGCCAGGGCTGGGGGAACGGTTGGACTCAGAGATCTTGAGGGTCTTTTCCAACCAAAATGATTGTGTGATTCTCTGAGATGGGCTGATCTCAGCAGAAGGCAGATGAGGAGTCCCAAAGACAGGTAACAGCAGAAGCCTCTGGTCTTTTCCCCTTCCCTGTCCCTGTACCTTTACTTAAGATGATAAGCAAGGCATTTCTGGTCTGTTTATAAGCCTGCACATGGGTTGAAGTGAATACATGGGAAGGTGACAGTCTCTCTGGTGAGAAGGAGAGGAGTCCCATGGCCCAGATGTTCAACCTTGGGGGACAGACCAACTGTTTGAGCAGTGGGTGGGGTGAGGGACATCACTGGGGTTTGCAAGGTCTTGAGCCTCACTGTAACATCAACCAGCCGTCTGCCGCCCTTCATCCACACCTTATTCCTTTTCCTGCTTGGTGGGGACTGCTCCTGCATAAAAATATCCCAACAGATGGCTATGTGTGAGTTTTTATTTGGTATTGCTAAGGGCAGACGTGTTTGCCATCAGCAGCGGTCCTTGCTGAGCCCTAAGGCGTTAACAGTGTGCGGCACAACAGATCTCCTTGCAAAGATGACGGATCTGCTTGCAAAGGTGACAGGTCTCCTTGCAAAGGTGACGAGCCAGTGGGGGCATTCCAGGCAGGAGCAGCGAAGCTTTGTTCTCCTGCAAGAGCTGTGATGCCAAGAGAGCTCTGTGAAAGTGAGGAGCAGGAGAAAAGCCACCGCTGCTCTCCGGGACAATGTTTTCCTTGGCTGACAAGGAGGGGACTGATGTCCTTGCATGTGTTGGCAAGAGGGAGGCAGCTGTAGGCTGGAGGGTATGGACAGCCAGGGATGTGTCTTTGTAGAGAACAGTGACTGTGGTCCTGGGGTAGATGGAGAAAGTGCTTCTGGGCTTTGCCAACAGAGGTTGGGGCAAGTCCTGAGGATCTCCTGGAGTGGGAGTGACCCACAGATGTTTCCTTAGCAGGGAATAGAGAGCGATGGAGCTCCTGCTGGAAATGGCTCCTTACTTTTAAAGTCAAAGCAGAACATCTGGAAAATAAATGAAAACTTATTTGTGTCTAAAAGAAGCAGTCGATGCTCCTTAAATTCCCAGTGAAGCCAGTAGCCGGAGGGGGGAAAGCAGAAAAGTCATACCCAGGGTTAAAATTATCCTGGGAATGGCCAGTGGTAAAAATACTGCTGACCTCACATCAGAAGAGCCTGGAGGACCTCTTGGCATGGCCGTGATGGTGGGGCAGAGATCCAGAGAAGGAGCTCTGGGACCTGGAAGGAGGTTGTTGCCACTGGGATAAGTCAGGTATGTTGGACTGGGTCCCATTCCTCATGTTGCTTCGGCATTTTTTCCCCCAGTCTTTATTTCTTCTTGTTTAAGCAAGGACTTATCTTCGTAGTTTTTCTGCCTGCACACAGCCAGTTTGGCCATGCCATTTGTATCCTGCCAGCCTGGGTCTTCCCGTACCTCAAGGAAGGTGAAAAAAACAGAGATTTGTGTTTATAAGCCCCAGGTGCAGTGAGGAAATCAGGGTCTGGGACATCCCAAATTCCTGGGTCTGCAGACCTTCCTGGAGAGAAACTTCAGAGAAGGATGGGCTTTCCCCCATGCCCCAGAAAACTCTTTCTGCAGCTTTTCTGTTTGCTTTTCAGACCAGTTTCCATACAGACCTATTCAGGAAACAACCCACAGTAATTTCCAGATGACTTTTTCTGTGGAATCGAGCGCCACGGCGTTATCAGCAACGTGCAAGTTAGCTTTCTGAGTCGTTCTGCAATCTATCACAGACTGGGCCTCTCCTTCCGCCACTGGGCAGCCCCCGCTCCATTAGCACCTGCCTGGATTGATATCCAGTTAATCTGACACTTGGCAGAGCGAGTGAGGCATGCCGATTTAATTAGGTCCTATTAACTTCAGCAGCTTTCCTGGGACACTGGTGTCCACCTGCTTCATAGTGACGTGCCTGTTGACACCACATGCCTCCAAAAAGATGCTCAGGGCTGATGGGAGCAAGAGAAATCAGCAGCAAAGTGTGGAGAGAGCCCAGCACAGGGCCGGTGGTGACATGTTGGACTGTATGGGATCATTGCTGGCATGGGGACTGTGTCCCCTATGCCAGCACTGGGCAGAGCTCCTCATGGACATGAAGGCTGAAGAACAGCTGGATGCAGTTGGGTTCAAGTGAGAAGCACGATGTTGCTTCTGGCTATATGGTTTTTGGCTTGGGTTGGGACTTTGGCCCCAAGCTTACACTTATTTGTTCTTTAATCTCAGTCACCTTATCAGAAGCCTTTGAACAACCAAACAGGTCTCTGCTCACTTTGGGAACGGGCTTTGCTGTTTCTTTTCGGTTGGTTTTGTTTCCTTGCCAGAGACCTTCGAGAGATTAGTGTGATCCCTCACCCTCAGCTTTGTCTTGAAGCCTCTGAAGCCGGCAGTGCCGGCAGCACTCGGGCGCTGAAAGACCCATATACAGGGTGTTTCAAAAAGATAGATTCAATTTGAAATATCTCTGCAGCCATGAACTGCCAACTATCATCTTTATGTTGTCCGTACAGCAGGTGGAAGTAACACAGAGCATTTATAAAAAGGTTACAGAAACTTTGATAACTTATTAAACCATCTGTAAATTTTTGTGCAATTGTAATGCATTGCGTCCATCTTTTTGAAACACCTTGTGTTTTAGAGTGGCTTTGACATCAGACCAGATCCCTCGAGGCCTCGTAGGATCCAGGATCTTCCGAACAATTCCTGATGTCTGTCCATGCTGTCTTCTCCAAACAAAGACACCAGGTTACATGTTACTGGGAGGACTTGCTGGTCTGTCTGTAGGAAGCAGAAGTGAATGTGAGCATCCCAACTGTGAAGTGCTATGGTGGAGAGAGGCAGGTCCTGTGGGTGAATTGTGTGTGTTTTAGTTTTCTCCTGTTGCCTCTTGTCCTGCCACTGGGCACCACTGAGAAGAGCTCCCTTGTTTTCGTTCCATTGTACCAGATGTTTATACAAATCTGTGAGGTCCCCTCAGGGCTACTCTTCTCTGGGCTGAACAGCCCCAGGTCTCTCAGCCTCTCCTGGTATGAAGGATGCTTCAGAACCTTCATCGCCTTGTGCTGGACTGGTTCCAGTGAGTGCATCTCTCTTGTACTGGACACCCCAGAGCTGGACCCAGCACTGCAGATGTGGCCTCACCAGCACTGAGCAGAGAAGGAGAGGAGGCTGCTGGAGCTGGGAAGATGTGTTTGACCTGGGAATGGCCAAAGACATCTTTAGGACTCTCCGTGGCCAGCCAGAGTCCTGTGTGGCTGCATCTGACCCAGAGGAGAGGGTACGTGCTGGTTCCAGCCCTTGGCCAGCACCCAGTGTCCATAACAAAATAGTGGAAATAGTTTTCAAGTGAAGTGTGTCTAGAAAAGCTGTGTTGACTGAGGGGAACCAGGTGGAGCAGGCATTTACAGAGCAAACGCCTTTTGAAACAAATCAGCAGGCAAACAGGTTGGGGACCTTAGGGTCTGATGCCACCTCCTATTTAAGGTAAGCATGACAGGGCACCCAGATAAATGTCAATGCCTCTCCTGGTGAAAAAGAAACAAAACGGAGTGAAATCGAGGAGAGATTTTATGGTTTCTAGGAAAGCTATAGTATTGATGTGAGAGTACTGAACAGTTGCTCTGAGGTGGAGATGTTTGAGCTACCCTGACCTCACTTCTCACTGAGGTGTATTCCCCAGGTGATGGAGGGAAGCTGAGGGTCATCATCTGGAGATGATGGCCAAGACAGGACGCTCTGCTGGGTCTCCGCAGTGGGTGTCCATTGCATACCCACCCTGCTGACTGAGGTGTCTTTGCAGGGTCAACCAGTGTCCTGTCTTCTGCCTCTGATGACGAGATCAGAAGGAAAAGGTTGGCAGTAGTGGAGGGTGCTTGGAGAGATACTGCGGAGCGTTCCCGTGAGCACCTTGCAAGGAGGACATCACAGCAGGGTGTGTGTCATCTGAATATTTGTTTAACAGCCTCTTAAAAGGTTGGTTCCTTTCATATTAGGGGTACTTGCAGCTGTGATGAAATGTAATCACTGTGTGGATCATGGACAGCTAGTGTTGAAGGAGGTGTCCACAGTTAAATCAGATCTTTCCATCTTCATGTCTAGGAGGTGGACGTGATAGTTTGCTCTCTCCAAGTCCCAGCTGCACACAAGTGAGCCTCAGTTCAGTAAGAGGAAGGAGCTGAAGTCATGGGTTTGCTGTTGTATTTTCCTGTAGATCATGACAGCAGAGCTGCCTCCTCCTCATATAACAAGAGTGCTAGTTCTTGTGTGAGGCTGTGTCAGGTCTGTTGGGATCATGGAGTCCCATGGGCAAGGAGGAGAGGAGGACTAGTGCTAGTATCCTTGAAGGACTGGAGAAGGAAGAGGGAAAGGGAAAAAGCAGTGGCTATGTAGAAGTAGGACCTCAAAAACAACTATCCAGAGATCTGGGGGTTTCAGGTGGAATGAAGGACCTCTCTATGTCAAAGACAGGGGAAAGATGGAAAACATCAGGAGATGTCCTTGGACATGGCCAGCACCACTCTGTGCCATCAGCAACGTGCGTGCACTCACATTTTGGCTCTTCTGCAGCAGTTTCCATGCGGCAGATGCTGCATCTGGTTCCTCCATCCGTACCAAACCCCAGCTGGATGCTGCTGAGAGCAGTGAGTCCTCCCTGCACAAGCACCTCGGACTCCGGGAGCTTCCTGCGAGGGTTAAATCTTTGTTTCCCCAGGGAGGAGCGACCAGTCAGCCCTGATAGCTGTCCCCTACAAAACCTGCCCGTGTCCACCCCACAGCCCTTCTAGGTGAGGAAGGGATTAAAACCTCAGGGCTTTACTGCCTGTCCCTGCAGGGGTCATCAAAGCAGCGTCAAAATGGCAGGTAGCTGCCCAGAGAACAGCCACAACAGAGTGTTTCCTGATCAGAGCTACTTTTTGTAGGAAAACAGCCCCTAATATTTGCATTTTCTATCCCCGGTTGCGATGGAGGAATCTGTTGATATGTCCAAAATGTTTTCAGGGCAAGAAAAATGATTTGCATGCCTTGGAAGCACTCAAAGGAGCTGGAGAAGTTCATGGGAAGCCTCCCTTTGACCCTCTGCTTTTCCACCAGCACATGCTGGTCTGTTCTGATCAACCTCTTCACTCCAAGAAAGAAGGACTTTTGAAGTCCAATCCCCATAGAAAACCAGCCAGGTCTGAGTTGTGCTGGTCCCACCAGCTTCTTGATCTGGTCCCTGGAACTTCCATGAGCTGTGACACCTCAGCTCTGAATGAAAAGCTGATGCTCTGTTCCTACAACCTGCTCCATCGCACACACCATAGGCACAAAGGGTCCCGCTTCTCCCTTTGGCCGGGGGGACCCTGGGCTTGAAGCTTTCCTGCGAAGGGAGCTGCTTCTTTTGGAGCCCCGGTGACTGCTGATGGTTCTGTTTATTTATTCATTTATTTATTTTTGCTGCTTTTTCGTGCAATAACGCTGCTTTGGGGGGTTCATGGCTTAATGCGTAAATGAGGAGTGTTTGCTTAGAGCTGTAGGTCAGGCTTCTGCTCTCTGCTTGGTTCTGCCACAGCTCAGCTGGCACCGAGCCTGTAAATAAACCACATTCCCATCACTTCTCGCCCTCAGGACAGTGTTGAAACTGAAGGTATCCAGGGTTTGAACATCGGCCAAGTCACCGTTGTCTTTTCCAAGACCAACAAAACCCCACTGTACGATACTGTCTGAGGTTTGCGCTTGATTACGGCATACAACCAGAATAATTAACTTAATTTGGATGTTGGTGCCCTCCGTGACGCCGTGGGTTAGCTGAGGAGCGATGAGGCGGGTCGTGGAGTTGCGGAAGGAGTGTGAACCTTCCTCCTCCGCAGCTGAACAGGGACACCTGCTGCAAGCTCCCGCAGGCGCTGGAGCAGAGATGGAGACACACGATGTGGCACTGTAACCCTGCAAAGCCAGGGTGGGAGGAGGTCGTGGCGCTGCCGGGGGGGACCTGCGCCCCGCGCAGAGCCAGCCCCGGCCATTGTGTTTGAGCAAGGGCTGTGCAAACAGCGCTGTGTGCCGGGACAAGGCCGCTGCTCCTTTTCTTGTCGGCAGCGGCAGATCAGAGGTTCAGAGGGATAGATTTGGGTCCAGAGTCTATGTGTGAGGAGAACTGTCACTGGTCAGAGACGCGATGGGCTCTGGGGACCGAGAGCATCATGCCGTGATCTGGAGTTGAGAGCCAGGGTGTAGACCAGTGGGGCAGGAGGAGAGGAGGAGGTAGAGGTGGGTGCAGTGGCCTTGGGGATGTGGAGAGGAAGAGGAGCATAATCAGCTCATATCTTTGAGGATGAATGCTCTGCCCCTGCACCATCTCCTTGGCTGCCTTCGTTCCTTTCTCCTGCCCTGACATCTCTGGTGTCCTTTCTCATCTCGCTCCTGGGCCTGGAGAGCTCTCTCTTTCTTAGAATCATAGAATCACAGAAGGGTTTGGGTTGAAGGGACCTTCAAAGCTGCTCTAGTCCAACCCCTGCCATGAGCAGGGACATCTTCACCAGCTCAGGTTGCTCAGAGCCCCGTCCAGCCTGGCCTGGGATGTCTCCAGGGATGGTTCATCCACCACCTCTCTGGCCAACCTGGGCCAGGCTCTCACCACCCACAGGGCCAACAATTTCTTCCTCATGTCCGGGCTGAATCTTCCTCCTTTAATTTAAAACCATCACCCCTTGTCCTATCACAACAGGCCCTACTGAAATGTCTGTCCCCATCTTTCTTATCAGCCCCTTTTAGGTATGGAAAGGCCTTTCCTGCAGGGTCTGAGGACACATTTGTCCTGGAGGGACCAAGTGCACAATTACTGCACAAACACAGTCCTACAGCAAGCCAAGGAGCTGAAGAAGGTGTGGATGAAGTCCCTCCTGTGCCGTGGGTTTGGACATGGGTGTTTTACCAAGTCCCATGGGTGGACTTTCCTGCCTCCAGCAGAGCAAGGGCCCTCCTGGTTGCACCTCTGAAGGCTGGTGATGGTGGCTCAATGAGGGGAATGGGGCGCGCTGTGGCTGCATGTGAAGGTACAGTCCCTGACAGTTGCACAAGTGGTCCAAATACCAGTTCTTTGCAGATATTAAAACATCCCCTCCTCCAAAACTGCAGCAGTGGGGCTGAGGCAGGTGTGTTTGCTGAGCAAGCAGCCACTGTTTGCACAGAGGGGGGATGCATCGGGCTACGGTTTGGTTGAACTTTGTTCCTGGGATCAAGTGTTACAACTTGTGCCCCCCTCACCTCCGCTGCCTTGGCTTTGGATCCCTTCCTGTGTCCTGGGCCAAGGGAATGACCTTCCTCTGGGCCATTTATTTCTATATTTGCTGCTTTTATGATTCTTCTTCACGCTTATCCTCTGTGTCTTCTGCAATATGCTGCCCCAGGGCAGCTGGCAGGACACCTTGGAGCGGCTCCTGTCCCGCCAGACATGAAATAGGGTTGATGCATCCTTTGGTGCCTCTCCCTGGGATGCTGCATGGAGGTGAGAGCTGATATTTAGGAAAACAACTAATTCCCTGCGAAACAAGGCTGAGGGAAATGCAGACATTACCCAGTAAGGCCCAGCTGGGAAGCAGGGAGGAATGGAATAGAAACTGCTGCAAACAGCAGCAGCGGGACACTACATCCCAGGAGGAGCCTACCCCTGCTCACGTCTGTAGATTCCATCCTTGAAAAGGCCATTTCTGAATAAGGACAATGCAGGTACAGGTTGGGAAGGAATTAAAACATGAGGGATTGAGCCCCAGGACAGAGAGACTAAAGCACTTCAGGCTGTTTGGTATTGAAAGGAGGGAAGGGAAAAGCTGTAGGTGTACATATGGCTTAAAGTGGTCCGGTACAAATTACAGGCATGAGGTCAGTGCACAAGGAATGGAGAAGCCCTGCTGGGCTCTGTGTAGCTGCAGTGGTTTCCATCAGTCTTGGAGAGTCCGAAGAGTGTCTCTGGAGGGTGGTCTGTGTGCTCCCACGCATGGTATCTCCAGGGAGGGGTTGGCATGATGCCCCCCAAACAGCCCCTGTGCCCCAGGGAGTGGATATTAGTGTCCAGAGACCTTTGGGCATTGTCCTTCTGTTGGTGCATGAGATGTCTCCTTCCAGATTTTCTCACCCAGTCTGGGAGCGTTATTTTCCTTTGAACAGCCCAACACCAGGAGGTAGTGCATGGGGCCTTTCTCCATCTTTACATTGCTCCTTAACCTTAGCTAATCTCACTGATCTTGATCTTAGAGATCTCCCCTGCTTTCCCTTTCACCATCCAAGTCCCTGAGCAAGAGATGCCTGAACGTGAGAGTTTGACAACTGTGAGCAGGGTAAGTGTTAAGTTAAAAACCAATCAGACAACCAAACAACAGCGAGATCTTTCCTCAAATCAGGAACCCATCTTGTCATACGTTAGAGCAGCCCCAGGTCAAGCTATATGAGCAGAAAGAGTTGCTGTTCCTGGAGAGAAGGGCTGTGCCTTGTGCCCAAAATGCTGGAATTTGCCTCTTGGCTCAGCACCCTGCTGCTGAAGATTGCAGGTGCAGGAAAGCGAGTTTAGCAGGCTCAGCACCCTGCTGAAAACCTTCAGGAGATGATTATGTTCAAGGTTTGGGTTGGGTCACTGCTCCCCTGCTGGTCCCTTCAAGCCAGGACCGTGCATGCATGAGCTGGGACAGGAGCTGGCTGCAGCCCCAGGTCACCATCACAGTGAACGTCCCTGTCACAAGAGTCCGGCCACAGCACATCCTCTGTGTTTCCCCCCAACCTTTCTGCCCCCACCTCCTTTATTTTTAAGCGGTCACCTGTGACCAGAAGAAATTGCACCGCGGCTGCTGGATAAATGAGCACCCTGTACTTTGGCATTTGTGAGTACAGTCGATTTAACCCTGAGCTGCTCCCAGTGCCTACGTCTCTCCTTAAAACCAGGACAGCTTGACTTGCAATCTGTTAATCCTTTAATTCAGCTTTGATTGCTGAAGGTGGGAATAACCTCCTCTGGGCACCTGGCAAGTGGGTGGCCTCTCTAAGCCACCATTTGTGTCCTCTACCACATCCAGGGGAGACACTGTGTTGCCTCTGCTGAAGTGGGGTGCATTGGTCTACCCTGGGATGACAGATACAGCCCAGGTTTAACTTTTAGAGTGCTAAAACAGAGCAAGATGATCCCTTCTTTTGGCTTCTTCAATTTATTATTGCCACAGGCAGAGCCTGAAAGTGTTACTATTAATAATAGAAGTATTACGCTAGTGAGTGAAAAAGCTGATTGCTCCTCTGCTGTAAAATGCTCCCCTGCACAGCTGTTTGCTGCTGTGCTCTTAAAATCTGTGCTAGCATCCCTCGTGGCAGACAAGAAAGGAGACGTGGGTTGGTAGTTCCAGCTTCCCTGGGGCATGCTGTCATTACACAAGTCTGATGTCCTTGACTAAAGGCCAGGCTGGTCTTTTCATGGGGATTTCCCACCTCAAGAGGAATGTGCGAGAGGAACAAATGTCTTGTTTGTAATAGGATCTCCATAAAGCCTCTCCTGCTGTTTGTTCATGTTATTTCTCCATGGCATGTTTATAGAAGACAATGTTGATGTCACCTCAGGGCTGTGGGACTCCTTTCAGAGCCAGAACTCAGGAGAAACATTTGACTCAAGGGCAAAATCTTTACTGCTGCATACAAAAAATAATTGCCCAGGATAAAGTGGGCTGTAAGTGGGCTGAAATACAGGCTCACTACCCTGCAAGAGAGTCAGGACCTTGTTTTCCGTTCCCTAGTCCAACCAGGAGATGCCTCTGTGTTGTTTTCTCCTACGTCCCAGGATACCACAAGGGCTGACTGGTCGTGGATGAATGGGGAGCCCAGCGTGATGGCACGACTGGGCGTGCAGGAGGCTCCTCCATCGCTATCTCCATGCAAAGTGAGCAGTATGGGCCCTGGGACAGCAGCTGGGGTCAGCCCAGCATCCAGATGCCCTGGGAAGGTGGTGGTGATGAGGCAGGTCTGAGGTTGGGATGGGGTCTGGGGAGGACAGTAGCAGGGTTGGATACAGCCCAGGGACCACCAGACAGGTTTGAGGTCTGTCTGGGAAGTCCATCCAGGGCTCTGGATCAACAGGGACATGGCCAGGCAGGGGCAGAGCTGTGGTGAAGTCGGGGACGGTTGTTCCTCCAGCATTGCTTGGGCAGGGACTGGCGGGCTGAGCATGAACGGCCCCCAGGGAGGCTGAAAATGAGAGAGGATGGGGTTGGAAGAACCAGTGATGCCTTTTGGTGAGGGTTGTCCCCTGCAGCACTGCACAGATGACCAGTGTTTCTCCAAGGCTAGTTCTCACTTTCTGCCCTCGGCATGGTCTTGGTGCCCTCTGGATGTGGTGGACATCCAGGTTTGGTGTGGCAGAACAGTGGTGGGGCTTTCTGCCTGCCATGGACACCACCAACAGATGCAGGTGATGGGAGAAAGGTGCTGGTGATCAGAAGAGTGCATGTTGAAAGGCAAAACCTCTGGTGGAGGGGAGAACAACAGAGCTCAGCTCAGGTTTCACAAAGCTATGGACAATCATAGAATCATAGGATGTCCTGAGTTAGTAGGGACCCACAAGGATCATCGAATCCAACTCCTGTCCCTGCACAGGACAGCCCCAAATTCACACCTTGTGTCTGAGGGTGTTGTCCAATTGCTTTGAGATCCTCATTCACCGCCAGTGACCAGATTCACCGAAAGAGGTTAATTTTCCTTTACCACTGTGATTAGAAGGTCGGTGGCATGAAGCCATTTCTCCCATACAGCGCCCTTTGTCTATAACATGACCATGATACCTATAGAGCATAGCCATGTTCCCCCCACCTTATGCAACTCTCAGCAAAGCATCTGAAGCAAGAAATTTTTCTAGTTTCCTCCTTATTCTGGTGACACTTTCCAGGAGCTGTCGGGGTCACGTCACACTTGAGCTGGGCTTTGCTGTGGCTTTTCCCAACACAGAGGCACCTGCAGCAGCCCTGCATGTGGGCAAGGGGACAATGGATGATGCTGGGTGGCTCTGGGAGTGGGATGCTGAGTCTGGCTGGTCACCCCATCCCAGGACCAACCCCGGCAAGACACGTGCCCTGAATTCCCCACACCTTTACCTGGGATTTCTGCTCCTTTATCCCCACAGCTGGAAACGCTGAGAGGATTAAAATGCCAAAGGGAGTCTAAAAGCTCTCAGGAGGGGGCTTTAAAATCTGTTCAGTTTGGCCTTTTGCTCCCCCCTCTCTGTTCCTCCTCAGAGCTCTGAATAGTCCCAAGACTTTTATTATTTTCCACACTGCAAAACAGTAATTACTGGAAGGGACGTGGTGGTTTGAGAGCCAGGATCCAGCAGTGCCTTTGGGGCTATGCCAGCCCCGGGCAGCCACGGAGAGGAGCGGTGGGGACAGGAGGAGCCGCTCCTCTTGCATCGTATCTCGATGAGAACATCTTGACCAACAACCAGGAAACAAATTCCTCTGTTGTTTGGGAGGAAGAAAGGGAACTGAAAGGTCAAACCTGCCCATGAGCTCCTCAGAGAGCCCTGGGCAGGCGGGGGTTTCTCTGACCCTAGGGTGGTCACCGTTGCTGGCAGAGAAGAGATAGATACCTTCCCACATCCTGGGTTCAGTGTTCAGTCAGTGGTGTTGTTCTCAGCTACAGACCCCCAAAGGGTGAGATGTTTGCACGGCTTATGACTGTTGAACTGGCAGATCTGTGTTTGAAAATCTCAAGAGCAGAAGGAAAATTAATTTAACTAGAGTTCAAAGGGCCTCAAATAAAGACTAAGCCTTGCTGTTATTCCGAAGCCTTCTTTCCATTAATTCCCTTTAAAGCTGCTTTAAAATTACAAAGTGGAAGGGAATGCTGGCCGATGCATTTTGTGGTGGTTTCCAAACAACCACTATTAATCAGCAAGGAAATGTATTGGCTGTAAGAGTGTTTAAATGAGAAGGTGGCTTCAACCAGGACACGTGTAGCAGCGTGCAGTTGCGGTGACAGATTAAAAATTAGCTATTGTGAGACTCCGCATATGGACGAGAGCTTGGTATTAATGATTACCACAAACGAACTAACTGGAAAGGGGTAGAACAGCAAGTGGTAGAGTTCAGCCTGACCCACTGGTGAGCTGACCCTTTTCCCGTACATTTAATGGCCAAATCTCATTTCTGGCCAGAGCAGCTACCCAACAGCTGAACACAATGCTGGGCGAAGCGGCAGGTGGCTGTGCCAGGCTGCCTGTGGAATGCAGAGGATGATAAGAGGTTCTGTTCCTGCTCCTTGGGATGGATCCAGCACCGAGAGCTGTGCCAGTGGCCAACAACACTACCAGGCCCTGGGCTTGCACTGCCGGTGCTGCTCCGTGAACCAGTTTACCGGTCTTCCTTCCTCGGTGTCTCCCCTTGCTTTCCCTTTTTGTGTCCTTCATGCTGCTGGTCTCTGCTTCCTGCTCCCTGCTCATCTCCACCACCATCGTGCCTCTGTCCTCATCCTGGTGACCTGGGCTCTGTGTAGGGTGTTGGTCTCTGCTCCCCAGGAACAAGCACCAGGAGCAGAGGAAACGGCCTCAAGTTGCGCCAGGGGAGGTTGAGGTTGGATGTGGGGAACAATTTCTTCCCCCAAGGGCTATGGGGCATTGGAACAGGCTGCCCAGGGCAGTGCTGGAGTCACCATCCCTGGAGGGTTGGACAGATGGAGGTGGGGTTCTCAGGACATGGGGCAGTGCTAGGGGTGGGAAAACAGTTGGAGTCAATGATCTGAAGGGGCTTTTCCAACTAAAATGATTCTGTGATTCTATAACCGTGGGGGAATGTCCCTGCTTGCACCCCTACTCCATCATCCCTGGATGCGCACACAGGAGCTCGTGTGAGCCACAGCTCCCTCCTCCCCTGGAAATGAGCCACCTTTTCTCCTGTTCTCACCCAGCTCCATCCTTTGGGATGTTCCAGCATCTCCTTCTGGGCACGTGCCCCTGCAAAAACCATCTGGCATGTCCAAGGCACTGGACACAACCATTTTGTGGACAGAATTGTTGTGCAACTCCCTGCTCTGTGCCCCGGCATGGGACCCGGCAGTCCATCGGGAGAGGAGCCACACAGGGAAGCTGGTACTCCTGCCCTTTTTTTCCCGGCTATCAGTATTAATAAATACCACCAGTATTTAACCAGTAGGTTTATTCCCACAGATCTTTGGAAAATACATGGGAAGTGGGGGCGAATGTTGTCAGGCTCCAGCCGCTCTGGCTGCAAGCGTGTCTTCAGCAAGAATGATTAACCCACCGCGTTCTTCTGCCTTCCTTTCCAAAAGCCCCTCAAGAATATCACAGCTCCCAAGGTTGCATGGAGTTGCTGGTAATCCCTTTAACCTTTGGGTTAATTAAGCAAACTGGAATCCTTCATTAGAAGTCAGGGTCTCATGTAGTAGGAGCAGGATAGCAAGCAGAATTGCAACCCTGGATTTCAGCAAGGTAAACTTTGGCCTTTTCAGGCAATTGCTAAGGGAAATCCCATGGGCAAGGCTGCTTGAAGGTAAAGGGGCCCAAGAGAGTTGGTCAGCGTTCAGGGACTGTTTCTACCGGGCACAAGATCAGAGCATCCCGACATGCAGGAAGTCAAGGAAGGGAGCCAGGAGACCTGCGTGGTTAAACAGGGAACTGCTGGGTATGCTGAAGTGGAAGAGGAGAGTTTATAGATCATGGAAGGAGGGGCTGGCCACTTGGGGAGAATATAAGGCTGTTGTCAGGGGATGTAGGGAGGCAACTAGGAAAGCTAAGGCCTCCTTAGAATTAAACCTGGCGAGAGGGTCAAGGGCAACAGGAAAAGCTTTTTCAAATACGTGGCAGATAAAACTAACAGCAGAGGCAATGTAGGCCCACTGATGAACAAGGTGGGTGCCCTGGTGACAGAAGACACAGAGAAGGCAGAGTTACTGAATGCTTCTTTGTCTCTCTCTGCTCTGCCGGAGGCTGTCCTGGAGAGCCCTGTACCGCTGAGGCCCCAGAGGAAGGCAGGACAATGGAGGAGTTTGCCTGGGTTGATGAGGACTGGGTTAGGGAGCAGTCAGGCAATCTGGACATCCATAAATCCATGGGTATGGATGGGATGCACCCGCGGGTGCTGAGGGAGCTGACTGAGGTCATTGCTGGACCGCTCTCCAACATCTTTGCCAAGTCTTGGGAAACGGGAGAAATGCCTGAGGACTGGAGGAAAACAAATGTCACTCCACTCTTCAAAAAGGGCAAGAAGGAGGACCCAGGTAACTATAGACCGGTCAGCCTCACCTCCATCCCTGGAAAAGTGATAGAACGACTTATCCTTGGTGCCATCTCAAGGCATATCAAGGATAAGAGGGGCATTAGGGGCAGGCAACATGGCTTCACCAAAGGGAAGTCGTGCTTGACCAACCGCATTGACTTTTATGAGGACATAACAAGACGGATGGATGATGGCAGAGCAGTGGATGTGGTCAACCTTGACTTGAGTAAGGCATTTGACACAGTCTCCCACAGCATCCTCACAGCTAAACTGAGGGAGTGCGGTCTGGATAGTGAGGATAGTGAGGTGGACTGCGAAACGGATGAATGGAAGAAGCCAGAGAGTCATCAATGGGGCAGAGTCTAATTGAGGTCTGTATCTAGTGCAGTGCCTCAGGGGGCAGTACTGGGGCCGGTATTATTCAATATATTCATCAGTTATTTGGATGAGGGAATAGAGTGACTGTCAGCAAGTTTGCTGATGACACCAAGCTGGGAGGAGCGGCTGACACTGGAAGCTGTGCTGCCATCAGAGACCTGGACAGGCTGGAGAGCTGGGCGGGGAGAAATTTAATGAAATAGAACAAGGGCAAGTGTAGAGTCTTGAATCTGGGCAGGAACAACCCCAGGTTCAAGTATAAGCTGGGGAATGACCTGTTGGAGAGCAGTGTAGGGGAAAGGGACCTGGGGGTCCTGGGGACAGCAGGGTGACCATGAGCCAGCACTGGGCCCTTGTGGCCAGGAAGGCCAGTGGTACCTGGGGTGGGTTAGAAGGGGGTGGTCAGTAGGTCAGAGAGGTTCTCCTGCCCCTCTGCTCTGCCCTGGGGAGACCACACCTGGAATCTTGTGTCCAGTTGTGGCCCCTCAGTTCCAGCAGGACAGGGAACTGCTGGAGAGAGTCCAGCGCAGCCACCAAGATGCTGAAGGGAGTGGAGCATCTCCCGTGTGAGGAAAGGCTGAGGGAGCTGGGGCTCTGGAGCTGGACAAGAGGAGACTGAGGGGGGACTCATTCCTGGGGATCAATATGGAAAGGGGGAGTGTCAGGAGGATGGAGCCAGGCTCTTCTGGGTGACAACCAGTGACAGGACAAGGGGCAATGGGTGCAAACTGGAACACAGGAGGTTCCACTGACAGAGGAGAAGAAACTTGTTTGGGGTGAGGGTGGCAGAGCCTGGCCCAGGCTGCCCAGGGGGGTTGTGGAGTCTCCTTCTCTGCCGACATTCCAACCCACCTGGACACCTTCCTGTGTAACCTCATCTGGGTGTTCCTGCTCCATGGGGGGATTGCACTGGATGAGCTTTCCAGGGCCCTTCCAACCCCTGACACTCTGGGATTATGTGATTCTGTGTGTGAATGGCGCTAATTGCAAAGCCAAGAGGGTGAGTTTTGCAAGGAGCACTGGTTGGCAGAGCAGAAACCACTGCTGACTTCAGCAAGGGGGCTGGGGGGCTACTGGTGACTTGCTTGGGAGAGGAGGTCAAGAAAACCTGTTTCCCCATCAATACTGGACCAGCTGGTGTTGGCTGGAGAGAGGAACATGGAAAGAGGACACATGGCAGCAGCATTGCTGGGTAAGGCAGAAAGGGTCAAACTGCTGGTACCTGACTGTTGAGGTGACATTAGTTTCCATCCTAAAAATGCAAACCTGTAATGGGAAGCAGCTCTGGACAAGAGGTTACTGTCTGAGCTGGGCTTAGTGCTCTGAGCTGGGAAGAGCTGCTTAAAATTAACAGAGAGCTCTTTGTTTGCTGTGTGCAGTTTAGAAATTGAGTAATACTTAGAAGCGGTACTTAGAAGCAAATATTAGTTCAAACAACATCGATGGCCAGTTCAGCTCATCCCAGGTAGAAAACAGAATATTGCAACACGGGCAAAATCTGACACCAAGTTTTTTTTCCTAAGCAGCAGGGAAACTGGTTTGTGGCATTTCCTGAAAAATAGACTAAGTGCAATGATTCTGGAGTTGGAGCACAGCCTCAAAATTGACCTGTAGGTCCAAACAGGGGTGGAAAGCTTGTTTCTGGAAAGGCTGCCACAGCTCTCCAGGTATCTGCCAGGTCTTGGTAGCCACGGGGAACACTGGGCTGGTCCTAGTCTGCCACTGGCCACGGCCACGCTTCCAGGGCTGGCAATCCCATGAGGTGGCTTACAGCTCCTGCATCCCCATGTCACAGAATCACGGAATCCCAGAGTGTCAGGGGCTGGAAGGGCCCTGGAAAGCTCATCCAGTGCAATCCCCCCATGGAGCAGGAACACCTAGATGAGGTTACACAAGAAGGTGTCCAGGCGGGTTGGAATGTCTGCAGAGAAGGAGACTCCACAACCTCCCTGGGCAGCCTGGGCCAGGATCTGCCACCCTCACCAGGAACAAGTTCCTTCTCAAATTTAAGTGGAACCTCTTGTGTTCCAGTTTGCACCCATTGCCCCTTGTCCTGTCACTGGTTGTCACCCAGAAGAGCCTGGCTCCATCCTCCTGACACTCCCCCTTTCCATATTGATCCCCAGGAATGAGTCCCCCCCCAGTCTCCTCTTGTCCAGCTCCAGAGCCCCAGCTCCCTCAGCCTTTCCTCACACGGGAGATGCTCCACTCCCTTCAGCATCTTGGTGGCTGCGCTGGACTCTCTCCAGCAGTTCCCTGTCCTGCTGGAACTGAGGGGCCACATCTGGACACAAGATTCCAGATGTGGTCTCCCCAGGGCAGAGTAGAGGGGCAGGAGAACCTCTCTGACCTACTGACCACCCCCTTCTAACCCACCCCAGGTACCATTGGCCTTCCTGGCCACAAGGGCCCAGTGCTGGCTCATGGTCACCCTGCTGTCCCCAGGACTCCCAGGTCCCTTTCCTTTACACTGCTCTCTAATAAGTCATTCCCCAACTTATACTTGAACCTGGGGTTGTTCCTGCCCAGATTCAAGACTCTACACTTTCCCTTGTTATATTTCATTAAATTTTTCCCTGTCTACCCAGGTCCAGGGGACAAGTGACTCCCTCTTCCAGGAGAGACATGGCAGGAGGGCAGGATTTCCCCCAGGTGTTTGCACTGACCAGGTAAGCCAGCCCTCCAGAACCCCTGGACTTCTCCTTGCCCACCCTGGTAGCTGAACCTGGTATCACAGGATGGTTTGGGTTGGAAAGAACCTTTAAAGGTCATCTAGTCCAACCCTCTGCTGTGGGCAGAGACATCTTTCACTAGACCAGGTTGTTCAAAGCCCTGTGCAGCCTGGCCTTGAACACTCCCAGGGGTGGCGCATCCACAGCTTCTCCGAGCAGCCCGTTTCAGCCCCTCACCACCCTCGTGGGGAAGAATTTCTTCCTTATATCCAATCTAAATCCACTCTCAGTTTAAAACTGTTGCTCCTTGTCCTGTCACTACAGGCACTGCTTAAAGGTCTCTCTCCATCTTTCCTATAAGCCCTTTTTATATACTGAAAGGTCACAAGAGGGTCTCCCCAGAGCCTTCTCTTCTTCAAGCCAAACACCCCCAACACTCTCAGCCTTTCTCCATAGCCCTCTGACCATCTTTGTGGCCTCCTCTGGAAAGGCTGGAACAGGTCCATGTCTATCTTCTGCTGGGAACTCCAGAGCTGAACCAGCACTACAGGGGGGTCTCACCAGAGCAGAGCAGAAGGGTCAATCCCCTTCTTCCACCTGTGGCCACGCTGCTGGGAATGCAGCCCACGGTGCAGTTGTCTTCTGGGCTGCAGTTGCACAGTATGTCCAGTAGTCACCCACCAGTATTCTCAAGTCCTTCTCCGCAGGGCTGCTCTCCAACTGTTCACCACCCAGCAGCATCATTTCCCATCTCCCGAGATGGCCACCATTGCCAGTTCAGTGCCACTCTTGGTCTGATATCCCATGCTGGGCTATCAACAGAGGAGCAGGGAAGATGTTCTGGGAAAGTGGGTTCCCATCAGGCTACTCTTCTTGCCTTCACCTGCTGTGACCTGATCTATGGGGCCAGGCCAGGACTAGAACTTGAGCCCAGCATTTGCAGTTGACCATGCTGATGACTTTCTCGTGGGCAGGCTCCAGCCTTCTCCAAGCCACGGACCAGAAATTCCCAAGTCAACTCCATAGACAAACCCAAAGTCCTGATGCGTGTATATTTCCCTCTGCCCTCAGCCTATCCCACCTCGAGGTTCAATTGATTCCTTTTTTTTTTCTTCCATTTTCAGTGTTTTTTCTCCTTACTATCTCAAGGTGAGCTGACTCTTCATCACAAAACTTCCAGCTGGGTGACCCCTGGGAACAGCAGCATTAGCTCCAAACGCCTCCACCCCTGGATAGCAGCACCTCTACGGAAATAACTGCTCAGACCATTGGGCGAGATGCCTGCGTTGGTGTCATGCCTTGATCTCAGCTCTCCCCGTCCCCGGTTAATGTTTTTCCCGCATGCACACACCACCAGAGCTGGGCTCCAGCCTCCGATCCGCCGCCTTGGCTCTGGGGTGAAGCTCTGCCGTGGGGAGCAGCCAGCGCCAGGACGAAGCCGAGCGCTCTCCCAGGCAGCCGTGCCAGCTCCAACTTTACCCCAGCCCAACTACAACAAATGTCCTTCCCTCGGGACACCACCAAAGCTCCGGTCCAGCCTCGTCTCAACCACAAACCGCAGCGTAGTTTGCAGTAATGAGGGAGACGTAGAAATAAGTGGTATTATTTTACCTCCAATTTTGCTTGGCGTGGGGCCCAGCCCTGTCCTTTTCTTGGGGTTCAGATATGTTTATGCATCACCAGCGACCCGTGGTTGGTCAGAGCGTGTGTTAGTTTTTATTTCCTCATTGTTCGTGTAATTTTTAGCAGCATCGTCTTTCTGAAAACAGAACAGCCGGGATCCGCAGTGTTGCAATACAACGAACTTGTGATGTGTAACAATAATTCAGCTCATGTCCTGAAGATGCACACTATAGAAGGCTTTATGCTTTCTGGGTAACAAGGATAAAGTCCAAGAGGCACTGGCTTAACTCTGTCCTTTCTGGTAAAGTTGCTCCTGCTCACATGAGCCAGAGCATTGACCTCTGGAATTGCCATTGGTAGTAAGAATTGGCCCTCGCTGTTCAGTCTCAGCTTAGCCAGCCACATACATCCATTTGGGCATGGGAGGAGCTCTCTTTTTGCACAAAACTGTGCACCAAGTCACTGAGCTATGGATCTAACTAGAGCTTGAAGAAGCATGTGTGTGTATTTGGTGAGAGGGAGGACCCACAGTGTGAATAGGTATGCATTTTCTAACACAAAATTCGGAAAAGTAGTTGTCTGACAGACATTCAGGGGAAGAAGTTTGTTGCACCAAATTTGTCCCTCCTGGACTCCAAAAGGAAGGCACTTTGCAGCTGGAGGCCACCCAGAATACTTTGCCTTTTCCATCCAAGGCTTCCCTTGGTGGGATGTACTCCTCAGAAAGGAGCATCTTGGAGGTCTGTTGGGTCCTTTGGAGGTGAAGGTCTGAGCCTTCAAGCCCAGGTGGCCTAGAGGACACATCACCAATCTGCTGTGCTTCTGCCATTGGGTGCCTCCAAGGCAAGTCATGTGTTGGAAGAGTTTCTCCTCCACAGAGCTGCTCTGCAGCAGGCTGGAGCACCAGATCTTGGCCACAGGAGGCAAAGCTGCTGAAGGAACAACCACAAGATGGGTGCACTCCAGGACGTGAATGGAAATCCAGCATGGAGAAAGGGAGGATGTGATAGCGTCAAAAAGAGTTACAGAAGCTCCTCTGTATGTGGCTGTGACTTTCCAGATGACTGGACATCTGGAAATCCGGGAGGTTACTCGTAAAGGCTGGAGAACAAGAGGTAACCAGTAAAAGTTACTGCAATTTAAGCCTTTTCTTTCACCTCTGGACTTGCCCTCATGCCACCTGGGAGGGCAAGGGAAAGAGTTGTGGGGTGAAAACCATGAGTCACATCACAGCCGTCCCCTTGGCAGATAAAGAGTGCGTTGTGGATGCAGGTGAGATTTGAGAGGGGAGAGACAAGCAGTAGGTGGTATGTGCAAAAACAACCCAAACAAAAAGGCTGGGAACCATGTGCAGAAGGCATCTATCTATATACTATCTATATACTATCATATGGGCTCTTCCAGCAACTGCTCCTCTGTTGCCTGAACTGATCCTGCATGTTTTCCAAACTTTATTCTGCGCCTTTCCCCTTCATCTGTCATGTAGCAAAAATACCTTTATCTTCTCTGGATAGTGTTATAACTACTTAGTTTGTGGAGTCAAGATGTCCAAATACTTTCACTATTACTTGTGTTCTCAGATGTCTTCGATTTTTCAGTGGTACTGCAATTTCTAGGTGCTGTCTCAAGATATCCACTAGAAGAGGCATTTTGGAACAAATGAACAAAAAGCTATGGAAGAACCATGTGGGACAGTCTCCTGCAAGCCCTTGTGCCTCTTCTTCCCATGGACAGGCACATTGCTGAGACTGCCCTGAGTGAGGTAAGGCCTGGTGCGACCCATGGGGAGCTGGGGATGGATTTCAGTGGCATCTATGTGTCCCAACGGAGGAAGGCCTTGGAGTGCCACAGCTTCCTAGAGTAAATACTGACAGGAGATCTTTGATTAGGGTCATTATTATAAAAAGCAAGGAAGGTGGGAGCAAGTCAGTCCTCCCTCAGTTGCAATGTGTTCAGGGATGCTCTGGACACAAGAAGTGCTGCTCCTCTGGGAAAGCAGGGAATGAAAGCATGAGGAATAGGAACCGGCCATGCTGAAGGAATGGCTAAAGTGATGCTGGAACCAGCAGCATGTCCATGAATGCCTGTTGGGACCTCCAGCAGTCAGGGCCACAGTAAGGCAAGCTCATGGTACCACCACGGAGGTGGTCATTGCCTGCAGGTCTCCAGCAGCCCGTTTGCTGGGGCCCAAAGCCAGATCCTTGACCTGGCACTGGGCTCCCACCTGCATGGAAGCCACTATGGCCACCACTACCCATCTGCAGGTCACTGCGATCTGAAGGAGGGAGAAGAGCCAACCCAAGGTCCTTCCAGCCAACCTCAGCCAGGAGCCCACTGTAGGCAAGGCCATGGCCCTGCTGTGTGGAGGATGCAGGATACAGGGGAGGAAGGACCTGTGCAGGGGATCCAGAAGATCACAAATCATAGAATGGTTTGGGTTGAAGGGACTTTGCCAGCTCCCCCAGTGCCCCCCCTGCCATGAGCAGGGACATCTGCACCAGCTCAGGTTGCTCAGAGCCCCGTCCAGCCTGGCCTGGGATGTCTCCAGGGATGGTTCATCCACCACCTCTCTGGCCAACCTGGGCCAGGCTCTCACCACCCTCAGGGACAACAATTTCTTCCTCATGTCCAGCCTGAATCTCCCTCCTTTGCTTTAAAGCCATCACCCCTTGTCCTGTCACTACAGACCCTGGTAAAAAGTCCCTCCCCAGCTTTTTACAAGTCCCCTTTTAAGTCCATAAAGGCCACACCGAGGTCTCCCTGGAGCTTCTCTTCTGCAGCTGAACACCCCAGCTCTCTCAGCCTGTCCCCAGCAGAGCTGTTCCAGCCTCAAGTCATTCCTGGGGCTCCTCTGGCCCCTCTCTCCAGCAGGTCCATGTGTGTCCTGTGCTGAGGACCCAGAGCTGGACACAGCACCAGTCCTGGCTGCAGGGAGATAAACCAGGAGCGATGCAATGGGATGAGACTTATTGAGCTGCCTATTGGCTGTCATCAGCTTTCTTTGCTTGTGCAAGGAGCTGGCCAGATCAAGTGTAAGGAACATTTTCTGCTTTTCAACCCCATTGCCGTTGCCAAGAGAGCATGAAGGAGTGGGCAGGCATGCAGGGTGCTGCAAGCCACAGGGTGATGGGCACAACAGCAGCATTTACTGGCAAACATGCAAAATTCAGGGCTGGACCCAGCAGGGACTTTCTGAGATTAGGCTGAGACAAGGCAGGGGGTGGATAGGACAAAGAAAATAGCCTCTCCTGTGGTGTTTCAGCCTGCAGGGGAATTCAAATGTCACAACTTGGGAATTTTCCGTCTGAAGTACCTTGTAAAATGAAAAGCACCTTGCCCTGCTCTGACTCCTGCCCACGGAGGAGTTCAGTGCCAAAGTGAAAGGCTCCTAAAAATGGGCTGATCCAGGCAGGGGGGGCGATTTAGGAACTATTGAGAAACGAGGAAGGACAAACAGTGTTAGGTCATTGCTTCTGCAAACACAGCCAGGGCTCATTCCTCTATAAAAGGGAGAGAAAGCAGTTCCAGAGGCATCACAGACCTGGAGGGGACAGTCTGTGACCAAGGCTGCTGCACCCCCTCCTCGGCACCCACCTCCCCGCTCAAGCATGAAACTCTTACTCTCCACCGTGCTGTCCTTTGGGATAGTGGGTAAGTGTCTGCTAGAAGCAGTTTCGGGGGAAGAGTCCAAACTACCCAGGACCCCAGGCTTTCCCCCTAGACCAGGCTGGTTTAGAGCCGCACCCTGTGCCAGACCCAGGCAGCTGTTAAGGATGCAAAAGCCAAGGAGCTCCTGACAGATGCTTGCTGTGGATTTCTGTCACCGAGGATGGTGTTTGGAGCAGCATTTTTTCACTCGGGGCAGCCCGTGGAGGCTAGAGGGAGGTTTGCAGTTCCCGAGCTGCTGAGCACCCGGCTGGCAAGGAGGAGGGATGCTCGGTACCCGCTACCAGGGAGGGTCCCTGCTCCTGCTGCCATTGGGTGAAGGCAAAAATCACTCTCCCGCAAATTCCTGGAGAGGAGCTGGGGCTCAGCCAGTGGGGGAGAAACTAGAACAAGACCTCGATGCCAAGCCTGCATGCGTTGGGTTAGACCTGAAGGCAATGACAATAAAATAGAGCTTAAATAATGAAAGACTCTGCATGCTCCCCTCTCCCCTCCTGCATTGCTCCGTCCTGCTGCTGTGGCTGCGCTTTGCTCGGTCTCCTGTGTATTTTATGCCTGAATTGTGCTGCTCCAGAGCTGGCTCTGCTTGAAAGGGTTATTTCTCTCCTCTCTCTCTGCTGATGGTTTCAGCAGGTAATGCACAGGTAGAGAGATTGCTGCTGTCTGTACCCGCCCCGGAAAGGAAAGAGGGTTCCCATTCTTGGAGGAGGCAGCAAGTCTCTTCTGATCCCCCACAAAGCGTGGTGGTGATTAATGTCCTGGGTGGGAAGTGCTCCCCGTGCCACCAACATCTGGAAGTCCTCGAGCACCTTTGCTGAGTGCTAGCACACAAGGATGTCTTGTTAACGGCGAAGAGACTCTGCTCCTCCCCTGCACGGAAGGAGCCAAGAGGCTGGCAGGGTTGCAGCTCAAAAATCAAGTATGAGAGAATATTTCAGAGGTGAAAGAGAAAGTGGAAACAACACAAGTTAAACTGGAGATCTCTGGATGAGATGTGCCACGAAGGGTCTAGAGGGAGCGAGCTGTGCGTACAGTCCTGCCTGGAAGGGGTAGGGTTAAGGTGAATTGTGCAGCGCAAGTGGAACTTTAACTGCAAGTTTCCAAAGTTTCTGATGCTTAGATTGCAGAAGAAGGCATGAATCTGTGTCCACTTGAGGTCTTTGCTTTGTTCCAGTCGCCCAGAGCAGCCAGTCAGCTTCATTTTCTGGCTGGGGGACTCTAAGGAGAGAGGGCTGTGGAGGTGCTATGGCATATCTGTTATGGGTGTAGTGGAGGAGATGACATGTAAAGAGACAGTTAAATAGATCAGATCATCCAGCTGCCAAGGAGGTCATATGCGGCAATGTACTGGATATATTCTGGCCAGGTCAGAGCTGCTCTCCCTCGGTGGTTATTTGCAGAGACACTGCTTCAGCAGACTGCCTTTTTCTCTCAATTTCTGCAAAGTCTTGAGTTCAATTTCTACTCAACTGTCTGGATTTGTTCTTCTGCTCCTGTGAATGTTGCTGTGAGCTCAGGCTGCTTGATTCACGGTGCCGTGACATCCATTATCCAGGGACAGGAGTGATCCTCCCATATGTTGGACTAGGTGACCTTTGAAAGCCCTTTCCTACCCAAACTACTCTATGATTCTATGATTTCTGAAAGTCCACATGTCAGACAAGAAAGAAACAGCCTTTCTGCATGACTTACATGTGTAAGGGATATCCATCCCCCGAGGCCAGGACTACAGGGAACCAGAGACCGTGTATTCACAGAGACGGTTTTTCTCTCCACATGGTGCCTTTCTCTCTCTGAGACTGTTTATTTCTGGTTCTTTCTACAGCTCTGTGTCTCGCTGCTCCCCAGAAGGCAAGCGTCAGATGGTGCACAATATCCTCAGCAGAAGAGAACAAATGCAATAATCTACGGGAGCTCATGCAACAAGAGAGCGTTGCGTTGAGTTGCATGCAGAAATCAACGTACCTCGACTGCATAAAAGCCATTTCGGTGAGCGAGCAGCAAATATTAATATCTGTGCTGGGCACTGGGGATGTTTCAGCAGCTTGGGGAAGGTTGGGGTTTCCTTTGAGTCACTGGTTGGTGCCTGTGATCCCCCTGTAGAGAAGGACTCATCCACAAGGATCCGGGAGAGACTCCAGAGAAACGTTTTCCCTCATGTGTCCCCGCTCTTTGTTTATTGACCGAAATCTTTTTGTTGTTTAGAATAATGAAGTGGATGGTATTAGCTTGGACGGTGGTCAAGTTTTTGAGGCTGGCCTTGCCCCCTACAAGCTGAAGCCCATTGCTGCTGAGGTCTACGAACAAAGTGGAGGTACATCTTCATGCAATATTTTTAATCCAAGTGGTGGTAACAAACTGGTAGTGCACAGGCCAGCCTTTTGAAGCAGAGCTGCCACATTATTTCCGTTGGGTGTCTGAGATGTTGTCCCTGGTTTCCAGATCCCAGAGGGAAAGGGGTGGGGGGAAGTTACACCAAAATGTGAATCATCACCCATGGCCATAGAGTCGCTGCAATGGAAGGGGGAAGAGCCAGTGTCCCAATTCTGACATTAGCTGCAATGAAAGCCACTGATCCCATGATGATGTGGTGGCCAAGGGAGGAGGGCGCTGGGAGCAGAAATCATGGTCATTCCAAAGTGTGGCATAAAAATCGTGCTGGTCCCAGATATCTGCTGCTTTCAGTGACCTTGGACTATGTCAATAAAACACTGAACTAGATGGCGCAGATAACCTGCGTATCTTCCTGTGCAATCATCAAAACAAAACAAAACAAAAAGATTTTTTTGCTATGCGGGCAACAGCAAAACAGCGTTGCCATTAGTGGTTGTGGAGGAACACCCGGTTGAGATTAATGAGGCATCAGATGCAGGCAATGCACAGAAAGAAGAAGAAAAGCATAAAAAGTGGTCTGCGGCAAACCCTGCTGAGAAGAGTTTGCTCTGTTGCTCCATCCCTGGCCACTTTCTCTATGATGCTTCCTCTCCCCCATCTTCCTCTTGGGAGCTGAACAGATATTTCTCCATTTTTGTCTTTCTTGCCTCATATAATCCCAGCATGTTCAAAGCTCCCGACCTCTTCTGGCCTCTGCCCTGGAGTTCATCCTCTTTGTACACAGCATTCAGGATCAAAGCAGCACGGCAGAGCCATTCCCAACACAGTAGCTAAGAAAATACAGATATTAAACGTAAGGCTGTGGTCTCTACCACCCATAAAACTAAGTCACCTTATTCATTTGTAGCATCTGATGGAATAAGTATAGTTTTAAAGACTTAGTGTGGAATTTCATTCTTGCAAGGCTTACATGTGTACTTCAGTAGGCAACGGCATTTGAGAAAAGACTTGCCAAGGAAGATTTGCCAAAAAGACTCGTTGAAGCATCCTTACAAAAACATGGGCACATCTGACGTCTGTCCTGTCTCAAAGCACTTCGTGTGTGACAGTATTTTCAGTTCACTTGCCATTACAAGCTGTAATGCACAGCGTTGGTTTGATATTGGTAGTGTAGCTCTTCCCTAAGAAAACAGGAAAAACATGGGTCTTCGAGCAAAGTTGTTAATTATTTGGAGGTGTGGCACTTTATTCTCTGAAAGGAGGGGTTTGCCTGGATTTGAAATGTTCCTGCTTTTCCGTTGCTTTCCTACTTTTTCCTGCTTTGTAGGCTCCACAATCAGCTACTATGCCGTGGCCCTTGTGAAGAAAGGAACAGACTTCACAATTGATAATCTGCGGGGCAAGACCTCCTGCCACACGGGCCTGGGCAGGTCTGCGGGCTGGAACGTCCCGATCGGGACCCTCATCCGCCGGGGAGATATCCAGTGGGACGGCACAGACTCGGGCTCCATAGAGCAAGGTGAGGTGGGAAGTGGGGAAATCGATGGGCTGATGTTCACCCATGGTTGGTGTTACGGTGAAAACCATGTTGGCCGACCTTCTGCAGAGGTCCAGAGGTGCCTCGTAGAGCAGTGGTGTCACTGACATTTTTTGGGCATCCCCTCCCTTCCAAGTCCTTGTAGAAGTGAATTTTAGACCAACTATTGCTTCTTTCTCATCCATAGCCGTGGCCAATTTTTTCTCTGCCAGCTGTGTGCCTGGTGCCACCACTGAACAAAAACTGTGCCGCCAGTGCAAGGGGGATGCCAAAACCAAATGCTCCCGCACGGGACCTTATTCTGGATATTCTGGAGCTTTTCAGTGAGTGAAAATATTTCCTTTGGAAAAGGAACATACACGAGCGGTCATTACAGCAGGGAGGGCTGTGTTGTAACCAAGGGGTCCTGAGGAGACTGAATTGATAGAACAACTGTGAATGCTGGTAATTAAAGATCCAATTAGCAACAATAGGCAGGCAGTTAATGGGAGATGAGAGAGGCAGCTGGGCTGTACAGTTTTGCACAGAGTGAAGACTACACAGCATTAGCGTTGCGCTAAGTCCAGCTGGGATTCTTGAGCATCACTTCTCTGCCATGGCATTTCCTTCCCTGCCAGCGTAGCTTTTTTTTGGGGAAGACTATTGCTCCATGACTGCAGTTTGTGCTGAAGCAGGAGACACATCTGGTTTTTGGTTTTGTTTTGGTTTTATTTTAACATCTCCTCTGTTCCTTCCACCTGCAGCTGTCTGAAAGACGGAAAAGGAGACGTTGCTTTTGTGAAGCACACAACTGTCCAAGGTAGGCCCGTGAGATCTCCTTTGGTTCTCTCCTTTCCAGTCCGACCTCTTGCTGCCACTCCATTCTGCAATTAGTCTACACCATGCAGACTTTCCATCCTCTCCAGGTTTGCCCCAAACCTCTTCTCCTTTCATCTCCATAAACATGTTTTGCACACTGTGGGCTGACTCATCCCTGTTACTGAAAAACAGGATTGTGGTGGGGTCCACTTTTTTTTAGTTTTTATTTTTGGGTTCTTCTTTGAAGAAGGAAAACCTGCTCGATCTAAATTCAATGGTATTACTGTTGATGCTATATCTCAGAGCCAGCTGTAACATTACCGCAGCAAGGGCAAAGAGAGAAATTGTGCGGGTAATTATGCTCACCCATCCCTCTGGGAGGGTTTCTGGAGGAAATTCAGCCCAGGAGTTCCCCAGCTCTGCATCTGTCAGGTATGGAAGATGCTCTGGCATACCCAGAACACGCAGGGAGCTCAGTGAAGGGCCACCAAGATGGCCATGGAGCAGGAACACTTGTCCTGTGAGGAGATGCTCAGCAGGGTGGGCTTCGTCAGCCTGGGGAAGAGGTGGTTTTGGGGGCACCTCAGGGCAGCCCGCCTGTGCTTACAAGGAGAACGTGCAGCCAAGATCTTTATGGAGGTGGACAGTGGAAAGATGAGAAACACTAGTGGTAAGCTGAAGCAAGAGAGGTCTGGACAGCTGAGGACAGTCAGATAGTGGAATAGGTCATCCAGGGTAGCTGTGCACCCTCCATCCTTGGAGGTTTTCAAGATTCACCAGGAACAACCTGACCTGCCCCTGCTTTGAGCAGGAACTTGGACCAGAGATCTTCAGACGTCCCTTCCCACCTGAATTGTCCTGTGATCTCTGGCCTGGGCTCTGTTTTTAGCCGTGACACTGGCTGCCTACTGGCCTTCACAGACCATGTGCAGCTCTCACTTGTTCAACCCATTTGCATGGTGATTGTAAATCTATTTGTACATGCCTGGATGTCTCGGCACTACTGCCACATAAATCTTCTTACTGTTGGGTTAGTTATGACAGAGGCAGTGATAATTTCTCTTTCACCGGCACATGTTTTCTGCATCGCCTTCATATGACCACAACAACCCCACTGCCAGTGCAAAGCAGGTGTGTGCAACCTGTCTTCTGCAAAGAATTATCCCCTGAACTTCTGCATAAATAAATTAATTACAAACCTAACCCAGACTGTCTCTTTTTTTATCTGTTTTAATACTGATGTAACTCACGGTTCCTCTCTTCCTCCAGAAAATGCCCCAGAGGAGAAGGATGAGTACGAGCTGCTGTGTCTGGATGGCACTCGTCAGCCAGTGGACAACTACAAATCCTGTCACTGGGCCAGGGTGCCTGCTCATGCTGTGGTGGCTCGGGACGATAGCAAGGTTGATGACATCTGGACCTTCCTCTCAAAGGCACAGGTATCATCATCTCTCCTTCCCCTTCCTCCTTCTCTTCTGTCCTCTGGCTTTCCCTCTTCTCTCCAGCTTTCCAAGAGCTTTGATACAACCATTTCCTGATTATGTTTCCTCTGTAACAGGAAAGATTTGGCGTGGGCACAAGCAGCAGCTTCCATCTCTTTGGGCCACCTGGCAAGAAGGAACCAGCCCTCAAAGACATGCTTTTCAAAGACTCTGCTATCGGTCTGAAGCGTATCCCATCACTGATGGATTCCCAGCTCTACCTGGGCTTCGAGTACTACAGTGCTATCCAGAGCCTTCAGAAAGGTAGGCGAGACACGAAATACTGGTGTTGCGTCAGTGGGAGCTGCACCGAAGAGGTGGTTCAGCAAATACATCTAGGGAAAGAACAGCAATTTTTCAAACACAGACACTATTCTCTGCAAAATATTTCCTGTAAAAGGCATTATCTTTAAAAATCACACAGTCTTCACAGCCTTCACTTACATCAACAAAATGAATTAGTTGATTCCAAAGTCAAAATAACATCGTCACCAACAAAGGTGGAAAATGTACACACACTCCACCTCCTGTCCCTTCACCATGATTACAACCACAAAAATTGGCCACAGTTATTCAGCTAGCGGTAGGGACTGGGCATAGTCAAAACTGCTGATTAGAAAAGCCATTTGTGGGACTTAAGAGGAAGGAACACGCCAGGACACCAGGTCCAGGATTGGCCACTTGAGGGAAACAGTGTCTTTTATTTCCATCTGGACCCACCAAGCATTTACCGATGCCCAGCTGGCTTTCTGAGAGTCAAACGTTCCACAAATAACCTCTAAAATCCACTTAAAATGTATTATTGCTCAGAGGTCTCTGTGGTAGGCTCGGCTGCTATGGCGTTTATAGAAAGGAGTGCGTAGACTCATGTAGCACAAAACCAGATTATTTAAACATCATTTCACAGAAACTTAACTACGTTGTACTTTTCCAGCTCAGTCTGGTCTTACTCTCATGGTTTGTCTGGGCTGTGAGGTCTGGAGAAACACCAAATATATTATAGGCAGCAATACCAAGTACTACTAACACGTGGTTGGTCTAGTGGTTGCGATATTTTAGCCAACACGAATCAGAGTGAACAGCTTGTCTCATGCAGAAAGTCTCCTTTCTGACCTGTAAGGTGTTTTTTTTTGAGCATCCTTCAGCTTAAGAATCATCTCTTCTATTCACGTCAGTTATTAAACATGAACATCTTACTTGGGGCAGCAGTGGGTTTGTGTGTACAGATGGTTTCATGACTCAGTTTTTTGGTGGCCTTGTTGTTCTCTGGGCTTATTTTTCCTCTGGTTTTCCAGACCAGCTGAGCTCCAACCACAGGGAAAAAAAGATGCGGTGGTGCGCGGTGGGCAAGAATGAGAAGAGCAAGTGTGACCTCTGGAGCGTGGTGAGCAATGGGGAGGTGGAGTGCACCGTGGCGGACGACACCAAGAGCTGCATCGTGAAGATCATGGTATGGCTGGTGTCTTCTTCCTTTTCTTCTCCCTGTGAACCTTTCGGCATTTCTTCTCTCAGCCTGGGAATAGATTGGGCACGGAGGGGTGGAAGATTTTGAAATAAAACATTGGCAGTTTTGTGAGAAAGACCAGTGGGCAGAAACCAACCTCGTCACAGGGAAAAGGCTCGACTAGCTTTTCATCAATTAACATTTTTCAAAGAAAAATTTATTGAGGTTTCCTAAATAAAAAGCACTTTTCTGGAGTGAAGTAACTTTTTATTTGTAAAAGGAAGGCAAGATACAGGTTTTGAAAAGAGCAGAGTAAAACGGTTGCCTGTTTAGAAGACGAGTGGTTCCGTAGTGCGGGCGAGGAGGTGGCAGCTCGGAGGGCTGGGTCGGGACCACAAAGACAGCATAAAATGCAAACTTGGAAGGACAGGTGAGATAAAGAAATTTGTTTGACAGTTAAACAGGTGAGGAGAGACACATGCCAGAGCCTGCAAGTATCTGGCGAGGAACAATTTGAAAACTCCCTTTGCATCAGTGAGACATTGCCTGTCCATATGCTAAGGAGTGGCTTTAAATGTCCCCTTGGCCTCAAGCCCTTCTCCCTTAACCAATTGCTTCATTTACAACCTGACTTCTGAAAAACGCTGCTCTGGGGACATACAACGTTGTTTCATCTCTGCTCTGGGACATACAGCATCACTACTGCGCCCTTTTCATTGCAGAAAGGTGAAGCAGATGCAATCAGCTTGGATGGAGGTTTTGTCTACACAGCCGGAGTGTGCGGCTTGGTGCCGGTGATCGGAGAAAGCTATGACGGTAAGCACGGCCTGGGCTGTCCCTCCGGATTCAAAACACGGGACAAATGGCTGACACTGGAAGCTGTGCTGCCATCCAGAGACCTGGACAGGCTGGAGAGCTGGGCGGGGAGAAATTTAATGAAATAGAACAAGGGCAAGTGTAGAGTCTTCAATCTGGGCAGGAACAACCCCAGGTTCCACTGTAAGTTGGGGAATGACCTATTAGAGAGCAGTGTAGGGGAAAGGGACCTGGAGGTCCTGGGGACAGCAGGGTGACCATGAGCCAGCACTGGGCCCTTGTGGCCAGGAAGGCCAGTGGTACCTGGGGTGGGTTAGAAGGGGGTGGTCAGTAGGTCAGAGAGGTTCTCCTGCCCCTCTGCTCTGCCCTGGCGAGACCACACCTGGAATCTTGTGTCCAGTGGTGGCCCCTCAGTTCCAGCAGGACAGGGAACTGCTGGAGAGAGTCCAGCGCAGCCACCAAGATGCTGAAGGGAGTGGAGCATCTCCCGTGTGAGGAAAGGCTGAGGGAGCTGGGGCTCTGGAGCTGGACAAGAGGAGACTGAGGGGGGACTCATTCCTGGGGATCAATATGGAAAGGGGGAGTGTCAGGAGGATGGAGCCAGGCTCTTCTGGGTGACAACCAGTGACAGGACAAGGGGCAATGGGTGCAAACTGGAACACAGGAGGTTCCACTGACAGAGGAGAAGAAAGTTCTTCATGGTGAGGGTGGCAGAGCCTGGCCCAGGCTGCCCAGGGAGGTTGTGGAGTCTCCTTCTCTGCAGACATTCCAACCTGCCTGGACACCTTCCTGTGTAACCTCATCTGGATGTTCCTGCTCCATGGGGGGATTGCACTGGATGAGCTTTCCAGGTCCCTTCCAATCCCTGACATTCTGGAATTCTGTGATTTATTCTGAAATACATAAAGCAGCCTCAGCGCTGCATCCTGCAGAAAACACACCGTGCTTGGAGGCAGCTCTGCTCACACGTCTCTCCTCGCCACGGCAGTGGGACAGCCCCGAGACAGGGGACATCGACAGTCAGGAAAACAGTCACCTTCAGCTCTTCTTCTTTATTTTAATTGTGATGTCCATGTCCTTTAGCACCGGCCTCAGTAAAACTAGTTGTTTAAGCTCAGAGGAGCTGATGGACGCTGAGCTTTGTTCCGCTGATGCACTAATTTCTCCAGAAATTAGTCAGCTTGATCCTTTTTTGGTTTTGCCATATCTTTTATGTAATATCTTCTTATTTTTCCCTCCCTCAGATGAGCGCGAATGCAGCAAAGCAGCCGGAGAACCAGGTAATTACTACCAACAGGGGGATAGAAAACTGTCCTGGTGGATATAAATAGATATAAATATATATATAAGAAATAGAAATAGAAATAGAAATTATAGATATAAAATATACATGCAGTCATGAATAGAGAATAAATGGCTGATCTCCACACATAATCCTCTGTGGCCAATGTAGATATTAAATATTTGGGTGACAAATTTAGTAGTTAGATGGAAAGTCTGGGTCTGCAAGCAGATATCAAAGCAAAGTATACAGTATTGGCAGAGATTTGTGTTTAGTTGTTGCGGTCACACCGTAACAGTGCCAGGGCTGCAAACATGGAAACAGGGTCTGGGCTGTAGCGCTAGGAAATTGTTCTTTATAGAAATGTGAAGCAGGAGAGGAGGGAAGGTTTTTGCCCTTGGCTAAATAAATCATGATGTGTGATGCTTCTTGCATACCCAAGTGTCAGAGTTTTGGGGAGAAATGTCAGGTATCATAATTTCCCAGGAGCACAGTGGGAGTAGATGCATCATACCTGTAAATTATTCTGTTGTCGCTGGGTGGCAAATAACTTATAAGTGTGAAGTATTTCTGCTGCGCTCTTCATAGGTGCCCTCTCCCAGTGAGATGCTCAGATCAGTCCTTAATTCTTCCCTATTATTTTACCTTCTGAAAGCTTCCTACTTTGCCGTGGCTGTTGTGAAGAAATCTGACGGCGACATCACGTGGAACAATCTGCAGGGCAAGAAGTCGTGCCACACGGCTGTTGGGAGGACAGCCGGCTGGAACATCCCCATGGGCTTGATTCACAACAAGACGGGGAACTGCAATTTCGGTGAGTCCAGTCGTGTATCCATTTCCCCAAGCGTGCAAAAATATCTTCCCATTCTTCCTTTTTTCTTCTAAGTTTCATGTGCCTCCCAACTGGAGATGGGAAATGGAGAAGACTCTGTTGTTTAAGGTTTTACTGAGCAAAGTTTTAGGTTGTTGGTGAGCGTTTTGGAGTAAGACATGGTGCATCAGCTACTTTGGGGGACTTTGGTTTCTTTTCACATCTCTCGCTTCAACCTCGAGCTCCAGTAGAAGTTGGGGAACGAGCTGCTGGAGAGCCGTGTAGGGGAAAGGGACCTGGGGGTCCTGGGGACAGCAGGGTGAGCATGAGCCAGCACTGGGCCCTTGTGGCCAGGAAGGCCAATGGTACCTGGGGTGGGTTAGAAGGGGGTGGTCAGTAGGTCAGAGAGGTTCTCCTGCCCCTCTGCTCTGCCTTGGGGAGACCACACCTGGAATCTTGTGTCCAGATGTGGCCCCTCAGTTCCAGCAGGACAGAGAACTGCTGGAGAGAGTCCAGCGCAGCCACCAAGATGCTGAAGGGAGTGGAGCATCTCCCGGGTGAGGAAAGGCTGAGGGAGCTGGGGCTCTGGAGCTGGACAAGAGGAGACTGAGGAGAGACAACCAATGATAGGATAAGGGGCAATGGGTGCAAACTGGAAGATGAGCAACAAAGATGATGGAGTGGAGCGTCTCCTGTGTGAGGAAAGGCTGAGGGATCTGGGGCTCTGGAGCTGGACAAGAGGAGACTGAGGAGAGACAACCAATGATAGGATAAGGGGCAATGGGTGCAAACTGGAAGATGAGCAACAAAGATGATGGAGTGGAGCGTCTCCTGTGTGAGGAAAGGCTGAGGGATCTGGGGCTCTGGAGCTGGACAAGAGGAGACTGAGGGGGGACTCATTCCTGGGGATCAATATGGAAAGGGAGAGTGTCAGGAGGATGGAGCCAGGCTCTTCTGGGTGACAACCAGTGACAGGACAAGGGGCAATGGGTGCAAACTGGAACACAGGAGGTTCCACTTAAATATGAGAAGCAACTTGTTTGGGGTGAGGGTGGCAGAGCCTGGCCCAGGCTGCCCAGGGAGGTTGTGGAGTCTCCTTCTGTGCAGACATTCCAACCCGCCTGGACACCTTCCTGTGTAACCTCATCTGGGTGTTCCTGCTCCATGGGGGGATTGCACTGGATGAGCTTTCCAGGTCCCTTCCAACCCCTGACATTCTGGGATTCTGTGATTTACAGCAGCTCAAAAGCTGTTGCCAGAAAGGGGAATGCAGGCTGCCACAGGGTCCCTATGCCCTGATGCTTCTGCAGGGTGTGGAGTGGAGGTAAAAGGTGGATTTGTGAATCAGGGAAGGGAAGGCAAGGCAAGGCAAGGCAAGGCAAGGCAAGGCAAGGCAAGGCAGAGGCTGATCTTTGCTCAAGAAACTTAACGGGACTGATCTGACCACCTGAGAATAAGGAGGTAAAAGTCTACATTGATTCTGCGACTCAGAGGTTGTTCAGAAAATCGACTTTTGATATTAGGGTCCAACAGAAATAATCTGGAAATATTATCAACCGAGGCAAATTAAGCATATAATTATTAAAAGGAAATCTCTAGCCACAAGAGAAGATACACATTAGCAAGTTTTACAAGCAGCCTCTCCATCCTCCTGGCTGTATTTCCCCCCGTCCCGCAGAGCTCTGGCATTGCTGCCCAACGCTTGGGCTGGCGCTGTGCGAGCTGGGAACAGTTTGCAGCACAAAAACATCCTTCTTTTCATGCCAAGACAGTGCCTAGTGCAACTCAGCAAGAACCAATTTTCCCAGCGAAAACTGGATGCTCACAATTCGCCATCCGCTGAAGCGCTCTCCTCCTCACGGCCCGTTTCCCGTGACCACTAATACGAATTCAGCGTGAGAATGCGTTGCTTGAAGAAACTCTATTTTTTCAGTGTGGGAAAGTGATATTTTTGTTTGTTTGTTTGTTTTTCCCCTATTTCTGCCTTCAGATGAATACTTCAGTGAGGGCTGTGCTCCCGGGTCTCCTCCCAACTCCCGCCTGTGCCAGCTGTGCCAGGGCTCCGGGGGGCTCCCGCCGGAGAAATGCGTCGCCAGCAGCCACGAGAAATACTACGGATATACCGGAGCTCTCCGGTAGGTGGTGGCAACACTCTCAAGTACCCTGGGGCTAATCACAAAGTAGGTAGGAAGTACAGCCTCATCTTGACGCTAATTTGCTTTTTGTCCAGTGCTGAAGGTAGGTATATATATCTGTAACTTAAACACACGCTATACATTTTAATTTATGCGGCCTCTTGCAAAACAACGCAAAATGTTCATGTTCTGTAAAATTAATATCCTGGTGTCTCCAGGCAAAATTGTAGAGACACAAGGGTTTGGCCAGACATCCCACAATGGCAGCAATGCGAGGCTTTTAACGCGAATAAGGAGCGTTAAATGATGGGGACTCGCAAAAAATGCTGGCACCAGACACCCCCTGTTAAAAATGCCACTTGCCTTAGTTGAAATGAGCCGTCCTTTAAAAAACTGAGAGACTGAACATCAGCCCCAGCGCCATCTTCACCCACTCAGAGTCAGCTCAAGTCCAAGTAATTCAGATTTGATTTGATTTGCATGAATTTAAAGAGAGAATGAATCTTGTTTCATTTACCTCTAAGAGCAGAGACCCTGTGCCGGGGTTTGTGGTCCTTTTGGTGCAAGTTGGTGTTTTTAAAAAGCTGCGAACACGTGCAGGCATTGCAGAAAGTAACAGGAATTCTGAGCCTGGCCAAACAATGAAATGAATTGGCTACGTATCATGTGGGAAGGATACGTGTTTTTTTCCAGCATGTGTTAAAAGATTGTGCTTCAGACACCCTTAAAATACTCATGGCAGGGCTGCTAGACCTGGCTGGCCTTGGAGATTAATTTTACAAAATAAGATATAGATCAGAATCCAACCTGTGGGAAAGGGCCAGGGTTCAAGCAGCCACATCACCTGCCTTTTTTTGCATTTCCCAGGTGTCTGGTTGAGCGGGGAGACGTGGCCTTTATTAAACATTCAATCGTCGAGGAGAACGTTGACGGTATGTGTTTATTCTGTTGCACGAGACTGGACAGGGCTGCCTTGCCCTATCTGCATCATTTTTGTTCCCAGTGCAGAAGGCAATATCAAACTTTAGCTGCTCATCCTCTCAATCTCAACCCTTTTACAGGAGAAGCAAAATTCAAACATCAGCAGGTGCTGTCTGCCCGGGATGGCTCTTCCCAGGCATTTCTACAGAGACACTTCCCCACTAATTACTGTTTAATTTCAGCTACACAATTATTTAGATGGTCTCTTAACCCCAGCCGCCTGCCTCCACACCTTTGTGCAGCACCCTGGCTCCCTGCTCGCCCAAAAATTAAAGGTGCAGTTGACATTTCTGAAAGCAGCGGCTGAAGTTTTCCACTCATTTGTGAAAAAAAATGCAGGGAAGGAGATGTAACTAAATCTCCCAGTTTGACTCGTCCTGTTGATTGTTCCTGAGTTTTACTCACAGCCTCATTCGCACCTGCTGAGTGTCCCAGCACCAGGGCACACGCAGGCAGGACAAATGTCTCACGTAGGTGTGGGGAGGCCAACGTCCTTCTGCTCCACAAGGGCTCTGAACCTCCAAACCTATTCTCTTTGAAGGCAAAAATAAAGAAGACTGGGCCAAAGATCTGAAGATGGACCAGTTTGAGTTGCTGTGCACTGATGGGCGACGGGCGAATGTCATGGCTTACAGGGAGTGTCACCTGGCCAAAGTTCCTACCCATGCTGTGGTCACGCGTCCCGAGAAAGCAAAGAAAGTCCGCGAGCTGCTGGAGAGACAGGAGGTTGGTAGTGCTGGCAGCGGAAGGAACGTTCTGGGGTTGCTTCTATGTTGAGAGTAATGATGCTCGGAGTTTCACCGAGCTGGATCATACTGGCTGCTGTTGTCACGCTGCATTGGTGTGACACGAGATCCTCTGGCCTTGCCCTTGCACTTGGTCTCTAAAATGAAAAATGTTTTAAATTGTTTAATATTGGGCCCAATGCACAGTAACTTTCCTTTCTGGAGAACTCTAGTGTAGTAGACCTTGGCACCACTGCTGTTTTTTCTGACATCAGAAGCAAGACTCCATTGGGTCTTATGAGTATATATGGTCAGGTGCCCATATTCAGAACTCCCCTCACTCAGCCACAAGCAGATGTATGTGACCCCACATCAATTGTTTGCACTTACTTCAAGAATTTCTCACAAAATAAGATAAAGCTATATTTTACTATGCCTTCCAGCCTCCAGCGCACACACAGTCCCACGGCTACTGCTGTAAATGTGGCCAGGTTAAACCAGCCTGAAAACGTCAATATTTGCTCCACTGTCTGGTTTGCTGCCTTGGGAAGTCACCTTCTTTTGCTTCCAGCTCATGGTTAAGGCACAGGACCTGTGGGCAGCATCTGCCGATGGGCTCTCCATGCAGTGACGTTAAATGGTCATGTCACCACTGAGAGCCTCCTCATCTAACCACATCATCAGAAGATTCAGTCCTAAATTTCTAGAGCTCAGCTGGGGGCTCTCCAGGATGAGGGTGAAGAACTAGGACCAAGATCTAGGCTTGTGCAAGCTGAATCTTGCCAGCTTTCTACTTTTTACACACTCTTTGCCTTTGTTTCAGAAATTGTTTGGGACAAAAGGAGTCGACACGGACAGGTTCAAGATGTTTGAGTCTGAAACCAAGGACCTTCTGTTTAAAGATTTGACCAAGTGTCTGGTCAAACTCCGTGAGGGAATCACGTACAAGGAGTTCCTCGGGGATCAATACTACGCTTCAGTCGCCAGCCTCAACACCTGCAATCCATCAGGTAATGGCAACAGCCCCATGACAAACCCCGTGAATTGCAGTTCTCAGCCTCGCAGGCATGGACAGTTTCTCTTGTAGCTGCCCGTTTAACTTTTTAAACCAAAATGAGGATAACTGTCAGGGCGCAGTGCAATCTGTGCTCAATACACATTTTTCCCTGGCACCCTGAATATATTTCACATGCAACGATGTTGTTGGCATGGTGGGGTGTGTGCTGGTGGGATGAAAAGCAGGATCTGACCTTCTCCCCGTCCCTTTCCAGATCTCCTCCAGGTGTGCACCTTCCTGGAGGACAAGTAGCGAGATGGGAAGGACCCTTTGCTGGAAGGGGAGGAAACTTCAAGCCATGACTCCTCTCGCGCCCTCAGCACCCACCACCCACCCGCCGAGGGGCCCCTGCCTCCCCTGCTTTCTCTGCCCTTCCTCATCGCTCTCCAAGCGGCTGCCGGAGACTTCACCCTTCTCTGCTGCGACCACAGCAAGAAATAAAATGTTAAATCTAAAGGGGTGTCCTGAGGTTTTTCCCAACCGTCCTTATTCCTGAGTATCTCTCGCTGGAGGACGATGCTGGGTTTGGCGGTTGCATTTAAGGTTTTCCCGCCCATTAGAGAAGTTTGTTTCAATGTTTGCTGAAGCAAAATGGATTAAATACGCCCTGGAGCCTAACGAACAGATGTTTTGTACTCTCTGTGCTTTTACTTCACCCAGCTCATCCCGGTTTCTCCCCAGCAGGTGACGGTTGCCCCATGTGGTTGGGACACAGGAGGAGGGAGAGCGTTGATGTCGGGGGAGCTGGAGGGTGGTGTGAGGCAAGTTCCTTTCCCCAGGTTTCCCACAGCAGACATTCAGGCGTGGAATCCAGAAATTCCTCTAAAATAAGTAATTTATTCCCAAGGTGTAGCGTAGAGCAGCTCGAGCTGGTGCCTCCTGGACAGGGACCCTCAGCAGGAAAAGACTTGGACAATTCTACCCCCCAATGTCACAGCTGCAAACAGCCCCGTCCTGTCCCTTCACTGATCTCCAGGCCACAGCTGCCCTGGTCTTCCAGCTTGAAGACTCTGAGGCCTTTTTTACACAATGACAAAGAAATTCCAAAGTTTCACAACTTGAAGAAGTTCTGCTGAGCCAACTGACTTAGGATAAGTGGGTTCTACACAAGCAGTTTCTGACCAAATTCTGTCAGAAGCAACACAGCCAATAATTCCATAAGCTCAGGCAGTCCATGCCCTAACAGGTGGAGAAGGAGAATTACCAAACCAAACAAAAAATATACAGCGGTTGTAAGGTGGAAAGTGTGAATAGAAACCACTGGAGGCAACCCTGTGTGAGCCGAATCCTTAACTAATCGTAGGTAATTATAATATTAAAATACACCCTTTCCTTGTGAGTAATGAGCATGCTAATTAGGAAACCTCCCTAAATTTTTAAAATGTGATACCAGATGCATGGACACAAAGTGTAATCATGGATGGCAAAGGAAATTGTTATTCACGGATCAGCTGTGTCTCGTAATCACAAATATCAGCAGAATCGGGCCCACGGGGTGCTGGCTGCAATAAGTTATTTGTCCCCGATTCTGCAGGATTGAAATAAACACAAATATCAGCTCTGGGTGCAGCTTGGCTGGTTGAACACGGGCTGCCAATCCCTCATTTACCCTGTTTCCCCAAAAATAAGACAAGGTCTTATATTAATTTTTGCTCCAAAAGATGCATCAGGGCTTATTAACAGAGGATGTCTTATTTTTCCTTGAACAACAATCTACATTGATTCTTGAACAAAAAAATCAAAATTTATTCAAATATCACATTCTGGAACATCATCATAACTCTCCAAACCCTGAATTCCATCATGAATTTGTGGATTTGTCCTTTTTCCATGTACAACAATCTACGTTTAACAACACTCATGAACAAAAATCAACACTTATTCAAATACAGTCATGTCGACATCTTCTGGAACATCATCATAACTCTCCAGACCCCATCTGTCCTGCTGCATTCCATTGCCAATTAATTATATTTTTTTACATGTATCGAAGAGAAGCTGCCAAATTAATGTACACGGTGATTAAGTTATAAAAGACATACCCATCATTAACTAATTGACAAGAGATAAATGCTTTCTGACCACCTAAAAAACGAGGGGATATTTTTCAAGTTTTAGATCCTTCTCCATGACAAGAGGGAGGCAGATTAAGTAATAACATTATTTAGAAGCAGAGTGCTTAGCTTACATTTAATTAATAATTAATAGGTGTATTGTAAGTAAGAAACTAAACAATTATAACTAATGTCATCATTTGTTTCTTAGTATAGATATATGTCAAAATTTTCAAAAATTTTAACGCATATGTAATAATTATGTGAATATAAGCAACGCAAGAGTGTCCAGTGTCTGGAGCACTAATGGAGGATGATCCCCGGTGCTGATAAAATAAAGAATGACGCTTAACAGTGTAATTGACTCTGCTGTGAAGTTTAGTTCTCCGTTTCAGTATAGCTGCCTGGGCACTGTTTAAATTGACTTTTTAAATGAACTGTGACTAGGGCTTATTTTTGCAGTAGGGCTTATGTTTTGAGCACGCTCAAAAATAATTAAAAAATCATGTTTGGGCTTATTTTTGGGTGGGGACAACACATATTTCTCGCCACCAAGGAACTACAACTCCCATGAGCCCCCGCGCTCCCGCTGTCCCTTCCCGCCACACCGCAGGGCCGGAAGCGGAAGTGGCCGTAGCGGCGACGTGTGCAGGCATGGCGGGCATGGCGGGCGCGTTGGAGCCGCACATGGAGACGCTGCGGCGGGAGCTGCTGGCGCCCGACCCCGCCGTGCTTTCCGTGCTGCTGGCGCTGATCGCCGTCGCCATCACCATCCGTGAGTCGCGGCCCGCGGGAGAACCGCTTCCCTCAGCCCCACGGTGTTGGGCCGCGGGGGGGGCGGCGGGCTGAGGCGCTCCCCGCTCTCTCCACAGTGCTCTGGAGGTTCGTGCAGGGCAGGAGGAGCGGCCGGAGGGCGGTGCTGCTGCTGGGGCTCTGCGACGCGGGGAAGACGCTGCTGTTCGCCCGGGTGAGCGGGGAGCCGGGGGTGGGGGGAGCCCCGGGCGGTCTGTGCTGCGAGGTGAACCGTTTGCAGGTGTGTGAGGAACGTTTAACGAAGAACTGATGCCTGAGCCCAGCAGGGGGGAAGGACCGAGACACATCGGACTATGGATCTTTAATGTAAAACACAGTCGCTTCCTGGAATATATACTGATACCTGTATGCATACTGATACCTATATTCACAAGTTAGTTTAGGGGGAAGGACCGAGAGACATAGAGCTATGAATCCTTAATGTAAAACACAGTCTCTTCCCGGAATATATACTGATACCTGTATGCATACTGATGTGTGTATTTACAAGTTAATTTAGTTGGGAGGGTAGCCAAAGTACAAGGAATCCACACTTTAAATAGATTGACAAGGGGAAGGGTGTTGTATGTAAACCGAGGCAGGTCGGGTGCTCTGTAAACCCTGAAGTACCAACCAATGGGGAACAGGGGAGGGAAATAGCGGCTGGAATTTTGGGGGGCACTATTGTGTGTGCTGACTTTTAGGTAGAACAGCTGGTGTTGCAATATCATTATTAAAAAAAATTGCTTTGCTGAAAGATCCTGCCTGAGCCTATTATATTTTGTTTCCTACACGTGTATTCTCTTCCTTTTTAGTGACGTGGATATTCCATATACCCATAGATGGTATGTGGTTTTGTATTGTATTAGTATATTTATAGATGGCTCGTCCAGCTCTGGGTCCTCAGCACAGGACACACATGGACCTGCTGCAGAGGGGCCAGAGGAGCCACAGGAATGATCTGAGGCTGGAACAGCTCTGCTGGGGACAGGCTGAGAGAGCTGGGGTGTTCAGCTAGAGAACAGAAACTCTGGAGAGACCTTAGTGTGGCCTTTATGGACTTAAAAGAGGCCCATAAGAAAGATGGGGACAGACTTTTCAGCAGGGCCTGTTGTGATAGGACAAGCAGTGATGATTTTAAACTAAAGGAGGAGAGATTCAGGCTGAACATGAGGAAAGAATTGTTGTCCCTGAGGGTGGTGAGAGCCTGGCCCAGGTTGGCCAGAGAGGTGGTGGATGAACCATCCCTGGAGACATCCCAGGCCAGGCTGGACGGGGCTCTGAGCAACCTGAGCTGGTGCAGATGTCCCTGCCCATGGCAGGGGGGGCACTGGGGGAGCTGGGAACGTCCCTTCAACCCAAACCGTTCTATGCTTTTTTTATCTAATAAGTGCTTTTTCGGATTCTGTGGAGGGAAAAAATGAAATTGTTTTGTGCATGTCAGAGCTGATATCAGATATTTGAAGTCTGCTACCAGCATTTCAGTTTCTAGGTGGAGGAAATATGATGCCAGGGTTCCTCCAGCATCCTTTTTCTGAAAATGACTTTATTTTTATTTTATTTTTTTCCCACAGCTGTTGACAGGCAAATACCGCGATACCCAGACTTCTATAACTGACAGCTCCGCAGTTTACAGAGTCAGCAGGGACAAGGTGAGAAGCGGATTTTCACTCTACCTTTGCTTTTCTGCTTCCTGTGCCTAACTTACCTTGATGGTTTTTGTGCTGCTGAGTCCTCCCAGCCTGAATTCAGCCCCCAGTTTGGGCTGAAATGGGATTTTTCCAGGCAGTTCACACTGGGAAAGTAGGAAAATACTGAGAGGTATTACGGACTTATCATCTGTGTGGTTTGTTTTTTCTTTGCTTGTCAAATTGTGAAACCTTTTTTGACTGAAAACCACGTCTGTGTGCTGGGTTTTGAAAGCTGGGTAGCATGTGGTATTTTTTTCTATGGCAGAAAAAAAAGGAGCTTCTTTTACAAGTCAAGTAAAATGGCACAGCACTGAGGGGAGAGCAGTGCGGCTCGGAGCGGGAGGGAGGTTTGTGAGGGAACGTTGTTCTGTCGTGTTTGGTTTATTTACTTGGCAGTAATTTCTGTCTCTCCCAAGAAAATCGGAATTTAAGAGCTTTAGCAGGCTTGAAAAGAGCCTCCAGCTGAACTTCATGTGATCCCAGAAAGGATTTGATTACATTCAGCTCCTGGGCTGCCACGGACATGGTTATTTTCAGTTTGTGGCGATCTCTTTAGTTTCAGGAGAGTTTTTTCTTGTGGCGAGTGCACACATGGCAGTGAGAGCAGCACCGTACGTGCTAGGGAGCTGTCAAAGTAGAGGATGTGGCTTCTTTATGTCAATCTCCAGTAATAAAACTATTAAAAAATGATATAAACTTGAAGGGAAGTGGGAGACCTTCTCTTTTTTAAATGTATTTGTGTCTTTTTAAGGTGGAGCGGGCAGGTATTTGAAGGGGGAGAGGCGCTGGCATAATGCAGTGTGGATTGCTGCTTTTCTTTATTTAAATTGTAGGTGAGGTTTCCATTAAAATCCAGGAGCAGTGAGAGGATGAGACCTTGTGTAGCATTCTCTCCTCTCAAGAGATTCCCTTATTGTGAGAGCTGTGACGTGTCACTCTTTGGCCCCACTTGATCAGGAGCGCGAGAGCCATTTGTTCTCTTTAATGTCACTGCTGTGGAAATGGAAATGTTGGCACCTTTCCCTTAAAGTATTTTGCGAAGGCATTTTTGTTTTATTCCCAGCAGAATTTTGTGTGTTCAGGTGAACTTGCAGTTGGGTGGGTTGTGGGCCTGACTGGATAACTTGGTTCAGAGGTGGTGGGATTAGCGACAGGGACTTGGAGGACGGGAGTTTGTGGGTTTGCTGTCAGGAGCAGTGTAAATGTGCTGGTGTGCAGCGGCTGCAGAGGGAACTGCGGGTGAGAAATGGGCTGAGTATTCTCATGCCAAGAAGGTTTGTGAGGTGCTGGAGCGAGTTGAGAGAAGGGAACGGAGCTGGTGAGGGGCTGGAGCACAAGTGTGATGGGAGCGGCTGAGGGACCTGGGGGGTTCAGCTGGAGAACAGGAGCTGAGGGGAGACCTTCTGATCTCTGAACTGCCTGAAAGGAGCTTGGAGCCAGGGGAGGTTGAGGTTGGATGTGGGGAACAATTTCTTCCCCAAAGGGCTGTGGGGCATTGGAACAGGCTGCCCAGGGCAGTGCTGGAGTCACCATCCCTGGAGGGTTGGACAGATGGACATGAGGTTCTCAGGACATGGGGCAGTGCCAGGGCTGGGGGAGCGGTTGGACTCGATGATCTTGAGGGTCTCTTCCAATCAAAATGATCCTCTGATTCTGTTCTGTGGTTCTCTTTTTCTCTGCGATCGTGCCCTGTCCTCTCAGCTTGAGTGGTTTGCTGGTGTTGGTCACCTCCTTCCTGACTCCTGGTCAGCAGTGTCATTCCTCGGTGTTTCTTTTGCTGGCAGAATTATTTGGGCTGCTGGAGGAGCTGCACCACAGGGAGAGTTACGTGCTCCTCCCAGGGTGGGGATTCAGCCCCACTTCTGCCTCAGCACCAGGTTAACTGGAATCCACTGTTCTTCCATGGAAGCCAGACTGGTTTTCCATGATCATGTGTACCCCCTGATGAGGTGTTGCTAATTCCTTCTCGCTTCTGTTCCCAGAGCACTAACGTGACCTTAATCGACCTTCCAGGCCACGAGAGTTTGCGGCTTCAATTTTTGGAGAGGTTCAAGGCTGCAGCCAGGTAACCTGGAGGAGTTTGGCAGGGGAAGAGGGGACAGGTGGTGTTTTGGAGAGGGATAAACCAACTGCTGGTGCTTGGGAAGATGGTTGCAGAGCTCCAGACCCAGCCCGTGTTCTTCCCTCTTTCCCCCAGAGCCATCGTGTTTGTGGTGGACAGTGTTGCCTTCCAGCGGGAGGTGAAGGATGTGGCCGAGTTCCTGTACCAGGTGCTGGTCGACAGCACCGTGCTCAAAAATGCCCCCGCGCTGCTGATCGCTTGCAATAAGCAAGGTATCGTGTGCTGGGGGATTTGGTCCTTGAGCGATAGGGGATGCTGAATTTCTTAAGAACTGGGATTTCAGCAAAACAAAGGCTGGAGATTGGCTGTAAATTTGGACTGCTCAGCAGGAGCGATTCTGGCAGCCGTTGGAAGAATTCTTAGGTCAGGTGTGTCAAGTACCTTTGCAGAGAAGCACTGCTTGGGAGATCTGCAGCTTTTGAGGGGAGCTGAAGTGAGGCAGGCAGCTTTCTGCTTGTGCAGAACTGTCTTCTGAATCTGCAGGCAGCAGAAAACAGGATCAACTTGAGCATAATGGACTCTGTTCACACTTGTTAGCTTCAGTGTTAAAATCAGACAGCTGTTTAGCTGCTGAGATTCTGTGTTTTCTCTTGATTGGACTAGAAAGAACATCCAGTTCCAGAAAAAGGTAGATTTTCAGATCGCTACAACTTATGCAGTGGAAGAGCGGATCCCTGTGTAACAATGTGAAGCTTTTGGGCAGTACGAGGTTTGGTTTTCTTAATTTTTTCCTGCGGTGCATTAAGAGCTGCCCGAGGTGTTCCTGGCCCCACGTGTCCTGGGTTACAAAGTGCGGTGCTGCGCCCGGTGATGCCAGGAGAGTGCTGATGTATTTGTGTCTTTTTAATATGGAGCCGGCAAGTATTTGGAGGGGGAGAGGCCCAAGGGGCTGGGATGTCAGACTCCCTGCTCTGTCTGTGAGAATAAAATTCCCCATGTTATATCAGACTTTTGGGTTGCCCCCATGCACCCAAAGCTCCAGACACAGATGTGTTTGTCCTGGTAACTCTTCTGACTGCCTTTAGCAGAGGGAACCAGGTTCTGACATGACACCAGGGAGCTCATTTCCTTTTCTTTTCTCTCTCTAGATGTCACAATGGCAAAATCAGCAAAACTTATTCAACAGCAGCTGGAGAAGGAGCTGTAAGTATGAAACTGGATCTGAAACCCTCTGAGCTTTGTCTCCCTTCTCCTTTCTGTCTGTTTGAGCTCCCTTGAACCACATCCAAGTTCCTTGTAGAAAGACAACAGCCTGTTTTGTCTGTGCAGGCGTAGAAAGGATGAGAGAAGATCACTCCTTGCTAAAGTACACAAAAAAGCAGCAGGCACAGATGCTGTCTTTCCTCCTAGAAGCTGTGGGCTGGAGAAACAACATTCCAATCCTGTCCTTGTGTAGGACCCCTCTCTTGGCTCCCTGTCTCCCCCTAGGAAGGACATTCCCCTGGGATGAGGAATGATGTGTGAGCTGTTGGTAATTTTAAGTTCTAAGCAGAAGAGGAGAAAGTGGCTTGTAGGTTGTGCTACTTTGGAAGCTGCCAGCGGAATGAGCTGCTGGCAAGTCCATCTGGGGAGGGGACAAGTAGAAGATTATTTTTTGGGTTTTTTTTAGCTGTATTTAATCTCTTTGCATGAAGATTCTGCCTTTGAGTCCCATAATTGTAGTTGGATCAGATCAGCTATGGGAGAGACCCGTGCAGCTCTTTTGCTGTGGTGAATTTAGCAGAGATTTTACTTCCCAGCACATGCTCAGAACTGGATATTTCGCCCGTGGAGCCTGTTTGCTGGCACTCTCGGGGGCAGGAGTGGAGCTTTTTGCTCTCCAAACAAATGCACGTTCATGGGACACATCTGTCTTGTTGCCGATCACCTTGGCCAGCAGACGGCAGCATGGTTACTTGTGTTCTTCTAGGCTGAATACCTGACGTTCCCCGTTTTACAGGAGGAATTAGTTGCTGCATATTGAAGTTCTCCAGGAAATTAAAGCATTCCTTGGTTCTGATTTTGAGGATTTAGTGTTTACCTGTGTGTAGAAGTTGGGTTGCCAAGCGGTGTTATTCCAAGGATTGCAGAATGCTCTCCCTGCGCTGCTGTGCTTGGATGTCTTTGTGTGGAGAACCCAAGGAGGTGTGTGATCTCATCCTCAACTCACACCTCTGAGGAGTGTTGTTCTTCCCCTAGACCCTGTGAATTTAGCTCCTTTGTGTGAATAAGGAGCAGCTGGGGCTGGCAGAGAGCAAGTACTGGCGGAGCGCTCTGTCTCCTGGAGAGATGGAGTAGCCCATCCATGAGGCTCTGTACGTGACCTGGGGAACAAGAGTTGTTTGTGTATGTGCCTGCTGCAGCCCCTTGGCTTCCCGAGACTGATATTTTGGGACATCGGAAGCAGTCACACTGCAGCGCTGCTGCGTCTCTTGGGCTGTTCCAGCTCCCTGTGCTGCGTCTGCCTTGCATGTCTGATGACCAAGTGCTGGGTGCTGCACTTGGGTCACAACAACCCCCGTGAATGCTCCAGGCTCGGGGAAGAGCGGCTGGAAAGTGCCTGGAGGAAAAAAACCCCGGGGGTGTTGGTGATGGCGGTTGAACATGAGCCACCGTGTGCCCAGGTGGCCAAGGGGCCACCAGCATCCTGGCTGGTACCAGCACTGGTGTGGCCAGCAGGCCCAGGGCAGTGACCGTCCCTGTGCTGGGACCTGGGGAGGACAAACCGCCAATCCTGGGGGCAGTTCTGGGCCCCTCACGCCAAGAAAGGCCTTGAGGTGCTGGAGCGAGTGGAGAGAAGGGAATGGAGCTGTTGAGGGGCTGGAGCACAAGTGTGATGGGAGCGGCTGAGGGACCTGGGGGGTTCAGCTGGAGAACAGGAGCTGAGGGGAGACCTTGTGATCTCTGAACTGCCTGAAAGGAGCTTGGAGCCAGGGGGGTCGGGCTCTGCTCCCCAGGAACAAGCGCCAGGAGCAGAGGAAACGGCCTCAAGTTGCGCCAGGGGAGATTTAGATTGGATATTAGGAACAATTTCTTGCGCAAAGGGCTGTGGGGCATTGGAACAGGCTGCCCAGGGCAGTGCTGGAGTCACCATCCCTGGAGGGTTGGACAGACGGACATGAGGTTCTCAGGACATGGGGCAGTGCCAGGGATGGGGGAACAGTTGGACTCTATGATCTTGAGGGTCTCTTCCAACTAAAGTCGTTTTATGATTCTGTCCTTCCACCCCGCACATGGCAGGGCATTGGGATGCTGGGGAAAGCTGAAGGGCGGGCACAGCAGTGACATTGCAGCGTGGTCCTTGGGCAGATTGTACTTGATCCCCCTCTCACTCCCCAGAGGTGTCCAATGCAGTCAGGTGGCTGTGGGGTGAGCCACTGCACGGTCCCTGATGTCATGGTGCATCTCTCTTCCCAGTTAGCCCATTAAAACTAGTGCAGGTCTTGAGCTCTGGGTACTAAACCATGTGTAATTCCTGGTGTCTCCTGTGGGGATATTGGGGGAGTTCAGATGGAGGACATTACTGTGCTGTTCATTACAGAACAAAACCTGGTTAAGCATGTTTCCTTGGGTGGTCTCTCTGTCTTGCTCTCTTGAGTCTCTCTGCAGTTGTACCTTTCAGCACGTATTTAGGAGAAGTGGCCAAAGTGCTTGTGCCCCACAGGTCAAAGCCATGCGCGTGCCTCTGGGACCTTCTGTCCTTGCTGACAGAGCTGGCTCCAGCACACCCCTGCAGTCCTGGTGTAGGTAGAATCGTAGAATCACCGAAGGGACTGTGAAAGCTCCCCCAGTGCCCCCCCTGCCATGAGCAGGGACATCTGCACCAGCTCAGGTTGCTCAGAGCCCCGTCCAGCCTGGCCTGGGATGTCTCCAGGGATGGTTCATCCACCACCTCTCTGGCTGACCTGGGCCAGGCTCTCACCACCCTCAGGGACAACAATTCCTTCCTCATGTCCAGCCTGAATCTCCCTCCTTTAGTTTAAAACCATCACTGCTTGTCCTATCACAACACACCCTGCTGACAAGTCTGTCCCCATCTTTCTTATTTGCCCCTTTTAACTACGGAAAAGCTGCATTAAAGTCTCCCCAGAGCTTTTCTTCTCCAGATACTGCTCCCCTGGTTCACAGCTCTTGACTCTTTCCTTTCTCTGCAGCAACACCCTACGCGTGACCCGCTCTGCAGCCCCCACCAGCCTGGATGCCACGGGGGGCCCAGCCCAGCTGGGGAAGAAGGGGAAGGACTTCGACTTCTCCCAGCTGCCCATGAAGGTGGAATTCGTGGAGTGCAGCGCTCGGGGCAGCAAGGGAGAGGAGGGAGACGCTGACTTCGAGGGCCTGGAGAAATGGCTGGCCAAGGTGGCCTGAGCAGAGAAGGGCAGGGCTGGAGGGAGAGACTCAGAGACGGAAGGGAAAAATATGGCCTGAAGCACTCAAATCTCATTGTGCTGTAGAAAGAAGAAACTTAAGCTGGAAACCAGCATTGTGGTTTATTCCTCTGCTGCTCACGGGCTTGGGTGCAACATTACACACTACTGGTGTGATTCCCTCTGCCTGTCTCTGTCGCACTCTCTTTTTTCCCGTCTCCCCTCTTCTTTTTTCCCGTCTCCCCTCTTCTTTTGTCTTCCTCTGGGATGCTGACCCTTGGCCTTTTGAAATTCTGCATTTTCCTTAATATTTAGGCTCTTCATTCAGTAGCTGCCAGGCAAATTAGGAAGGAGTGAGCTGCAGGGTGAGTTGTAAAGATCAGAGTCTGCGTGTCGTATTCTGCTTTGGTTTAGCTTTACAACCCCGTTACCCCTTGGAGCTGTGGGTCATCTCCCAGTTCCCACGTGTTTCCGCAGCCTCTTGCTGCTGGGCAGTGCTGTGCACATCATCAGCGCTGCTCCAGCAAAGCACACAGGCTCTTTCTGTTGGGCAATCGTTGAGGTGAACATCAAAATCTGTTTATCCCCATTTCTGTGGGACTGGAGTGGTGTGTTAAATGCCAGACCCAGGCTGGCTGTTGTACCTGTGTCCTCTGGTGTGAATTTGGGTGATTTCCACTGTTGGACAGTTCTTGGGGGGTTTTTCTTTAACCAAGGGCTTGTTTCACTCTGCTTGTAGGTTTTTCTCCCACAGACGTATACACGCTCTCCAAAGGGTAAAGTTACAGTAGCGTCTGAGCTGGAAACTGCGAGGAAAGCCTGTTTTTAGGTTCATACCTACAGTACGTACATGACAGGTACTTGCTGTGTCGTCCCTTGCTCTGGTGACAGCAAGAAGCTCTTTTTGTGTGTGTAATTAGTCAGCACTTGTGGCCAAGTGCGAGGGCAAGTCAAGGCGCTGCTGGCACTAGTGTGATTCCTCCTCCTTGAGGAAGATGCTCAATGAAGAGAGGAAAGAAAAGAGATTTTTCTCAGTTTGCTCTTGTCCGTCCAATGCTGTGCTGCGGCTTCAGCTTCCTCAAATTTTTCTTTTGTTTTCTTCTCCTTTTATTTTGGGGTGGGAGACCTTTTCTGGCCTTTGCAGGCTCATCTCCTCTCTGGTTTGATTCTTCCCTCATCACTCATCTGATCTTTTGTAGTTTTTTCCTTTCCATCCGGGGCATCCTCTGCCTCCCCGTCGTGTTGCCAAGTGTTAGTAGCGTTGGGAAGAGCGAGAACAGTTTTCACAAAGACCTGTGCTTGTGCTGGGCCTTGCATTTCTCACCTTGGGAACCCTGTGGCTCTCCTACCATCCGTGCAGGAGGTGGGGAGGGTTATATTTACAAAAATAAGTTATATTCTTACATTTCCTGCAGCCAGAGCGTTGTTGGAACATGTTTGTCATGCTTTGAACCCCCCTTAGCTGGAGCTCCTTCCTAGGCCGCCTGCTTTGACTCCGGAATGCTGAAGTGAGAATATTGCTGTTTCTTTGGGTGTTTTTTCTGCTTGCAAAGACCTGTCGCCTTGACAAGCAGAGGCCAAGCACCGGCCTCTGCTGCGCTAAGGTAGCATGAGGCTGTGGCTGGTTTTAAGTTATTCTTCTTAAAAGTATTTGTTAAATAAAGTTGTTTTGCTTAAGTGCTTGTTCTCAAGTCTTGATGTCTGTATTGGCCTCTTCTCAGCGGTGTCAAACCTGCACAGACCGGGGCTTCACTTCTGCTCAACACGGCTCTGGAGATGAACCTTCCTGCTCGGTGGCCAGGTCTGTGTTGTCAAAAACCTCCTCCACACACAGGGCTTTTGGTTTTGCTCTTTTTTGGGGGTGTATATTGACTCCTTCCCCAGCGAAGCCTGCACGGGATTTTTGTGCTGTGCTCCGTCACTTGCCTGTTAAATATTTGGAGCTGTTGTTCCCCAGTGGCTGAGGGAAAAGGGCAGAACTGGAAGTTAAGTGTTGTTTTTGGGTTTTTTTCCTCCCCAGTCAGCTTTGAGCTTTATTTTTTTTGTTCTTGTGTATAGACCTTGCTGGGCATGTTGCTCCTCAGGCAGCGTGTTCAGATGACTTTGGCAAGCCCGCGAGATGTGATAAACTCAGTCCCTTCTGCTCCAGCTGCCTGACCTGCACTTGGTCACCCCACAGGGATCGAGGCTTTCACTGAACTTTAAAGCTCTTTTAGTCAATGTTTTTTTGCTATGGGTTGTGCAAATTGTCCCCCTGGGAAGGGAGAGTGTTTTTGGGGGAGATGAGCAAGCGCAGTGAGATCCAGGATAGCAGAAAGTACATGAAAGTGGAGGAAACATTGATGAAAAGCAAAAATCGCATGATGTCTGAACCCTGGCCTCCCGGGGGTGGTGGCTTTTGAGGCTCCCAAAACCAGGTGTTGCAAGTGCCACCTTTCCTGTGCTGTTGGCCACCTCAACACCTTTGGGGCCAGGAGCTTCGGCGTTGGCCCTGTTTGGGCCATGGCACCTCCTGGGGCTCATCCAGCTTGATGTCACTGCTGATGGTGGGGAAAGTGGATTTAGGGAAGGCCATGTGGGTGTTAAGAGAATAGGAACAGAATGCACAGATGTGATGTTTGTGAAGACTTGCTGGTCTGGAGCAAATCCAGGGCATCCCCTCCTCTCCCTTTTTTCCCTCCTTGCTAACTCAGGATATCTCATCTGCCATGGTCCTCTATGTGCCACAAATGTGTTTCAGCAGCCTCCTGTCCTCCAGGAACCGAGGAGGAGACGGGACCTTCTCAGATCACGTCCAGCCCTTTGCCCTTCGCTCCAGCTGGGTGAGATGAGCAGCGTGTCCTTTGCGAGGTGCTGGGGAGGTGACATTTCTGGTCCCGCTCTAGCATCTGCCTTCACCCTGCCAGGGCAGGAGAGGCACAGGGGAGGTGCGAGGGGGTGGGAGAAGCTCTGCGCTCCCTTTAAATGTGCAAGAGGTTCCCCCATCGCTGATGCCCACCGCATCCTACCTGCAGCCCCCTGCCCACAGACCCTGCCTGCAATCCTGTCCATGAATTCCACGCCGTTCTCTTGTCCCCTGCCTGCAGCTCTGCGCCTGTAACAGCCTGTCCCCTGCCTGCAGCCCCTGCTCACAGACCCTTCCCGCAGCCCCCTGAACCCTGGCTGGGGCTCCCTGCCCACAACCCCCTGCCTGTACCTGCCACCTGCAGCCCACTGCACCCCAGTTGCAACCCCCTGCCCCCCGCTGCAGCCCTCTGCCTGCAACCTCTGCCCTCTGCCTGCAGCCTCTGCTTGCAGCTCCTTCCTGCAGCCCACTGCACCGGGGCTCTAGCCCCCTGCCCACACCCCCATGCCTGCAGCCCCCTGCATGCTGCCTCCTGCATGCTGCCTGCAATCCGCTGCCTGCAGCCCCATGCTGATGCCCACTCTACCCCCTGCCCACAGCCTCCTGCCTGCTGTATTGTGCAGGTGCCATTTGGCATGGGGCTGCAGGCAGGGCGGAGGGTGGTGCAGGCAGGGTACAGAGTGATGCAGGCAGAACCAAGGACGATGCAGACAGGGTGATGCAGGCAGGGTGCAGGATGATGCAGGCAGGGCACAGGGTGATGCAGGGAGCTGCCAGCCTGGCAGTGCAGGCAGGTGCAGGGACCGCAGGCTCAGGGCTGCCAACAGGATCGAGGGAGTGCAGGCAGGGGCCCCCAAGCCAGCCCCACCTGCCCACTCTATGCAGCCCCTCATGGCTGGTGGGGCTGGAGGAAGAGGACACGTTCCCTCTGCCACTATTTCTTCACCTTTGGCGGTGAGGGACACACACAATGTCACGATGCGACCTGCAGGCAGCTCCCCCACCTTGCTTTGCCTGTGGGGACAGTTCTCAGCGTGGGGGAAGACCATCAAAGCCCCACAGTTGGAAAAGTGACCTTTATTTAAAAACAAAAACAAAAACAAAAACCCCCCTAAATGTTCTGCAAAAATAAAAACCAAACCCTTGGTGATAACTTGTCACAACACGTGTGCGATGTCCACGCTGACCTCTGCGAGGGGAGCGGACAGGGGGACGCAGGGCAGCCCCACAGGGGTGGCAGCTGTCCCCCTGCTCCTGTCCCAGCTGGAGGGCATCACCCTGCTGGGAATGTCACACCAGAGCTGGGAACGTCACACCAAAGCTGGGACCGTCACCCGCAGCAGGTACTTCTCTGGGATACGGGATGTGGCTGTGGTCCAGCCCCCATCTCCCTCCTGCTCCAGGTGCTGGGGGCCATGCCCTCCCCAAAGCGACAGAGAAACCAGTGCCAGGATGGGGCTGGCACAGAATGTCCCTTGCCAGGAGCACGGCGGTGCCACGGGCTGCAGGAGAGGAGCTTGGAGCTGCCGAGGTAAAGTCACTGCCATGGGAGGCAAAACAAACCCAAAAAAGGCAAAGTACTGGTAACATGGGGTGTGGAGTCAGTCCTCAGGGGGCTACACCAGCCCCGCTGCCTTCTCCTGCACGTTATACTCTTTGCTCCTCTTCACCTTCCAGCCGATGAGGGCGAGGAGGACAGTGCCCATCACCTTGTAGCCCACCTGCAGCCCCAGGTATCTGTGAGGAGAAGAGCAGGGAGATGTTGTGTCTGGAGGTGGCACCTCCGACCAGCACCAGGATGAGATGGGGAATGTAGAATCATTTTGGTTGGAAGAGGCCCTCAAGATCATCGAGCCCAACTATCAACCCAACACTGTCACTAAAGCATGTCTCTAAGAACCTCCTCTTCATGCTTCATGGAATCCCAGAATGTCAGGGGCTGGAAGGGCCCTGGAAAGCTCATCCAGTGCAATCCCCCCATGGAGCAGGAACACCCAGATGAGGTTACACAGGAAGGTGTCCAGGCGGGCTGGAATGTCTGCAGAGAAGGAGACTCCACAACCCCCCTGGGCAGCCTGGGCCAGGCTCTGCCACCCTCACCCCCAACAAGTTTCTTCTCCTCTTTCAGTGGAACCTCCTGTGTTCCAGTTTGCACCCATTGCCCCTTGTCCTGTCACTGGTTGTCACCCAGAAGAGCCTGGCTCCATCCTCCTGACACTCCCCCTTTCCATATTGATCCCCAGGAATGAGTCCCCCCTCAGTCTCCTCTTGTCCAGCTCCAGAGCCCCAGCTCCCTCAGCCTTTCCTCACACGGGAGATGCTCCACTCCCTTCAGCATCTTGGTGGCTGCGCTGGACTCTCTGCAGCAGTTCCCTGTCCTGCTGGAACTGAGGGGCCACCACTGGACACAAGATTCCAGATGTGGTCTCATCATGTTTGTCAAACCCCTCCAGGGATGGTCACCACTTAGTGGTAATCCCTGCCTGGGGGGCGTGGGGACGCAGGGCAGGGGTACCTGTTGCGGAGAAAATCGTTGTTGTAGTAGGCGCAGAACCGGCGCTGGCTGCACTGCTTCTGCCAGTAGATGCAGGAGGAGTCGATGAGGGCACCGAACATGGCCGGGGCTGGCAGCCAGGCTGTGCAGGAGAGAGGATGGGGTCAGGCTGCCCGCCCTGCCTGCCGTCTCCAGGGCGTTCAACACCTCCTGGAGCTCCAGCAAAGCTCTGAGCACCCACCGTCTCTCCCCGGCCTCGTTAGGAGATGGACACTCACCCAGCAGCCTCATTAGTAAAAACTGGACTCCGATGGCAAATGACTTTTCGTCCTGGTTCACCACCCTGCGGGGGAGAGCTGTGTTTGGCCAAGCGTCTTGGCCCAGTCGCACATTTAAGAGTCCCCATTGATCCCATCACATCGCGCTTCCCACTGTGCCTTGTGATTCCCGCCCCGTTGCTCACCGTAAAACCATCATGTAGAGGGGGTTGTGGGACAGGCAGGCGACCAGTGCGGCCAAGGAGATGAGGAATATGGCAGGGAGGAGCATGTGGGAGCAGCTGAGCGGGCAGGAGCCTGTCTTGGCAGAGGACAGCCCTTTCCCAGCAGGGATCAGGGAACAGTTCTTGTAGATCTGTTGGAAACATTTAGGAAAATTATAAAACAAAACAACAACAACAACAAAAACTTAAACCACCCAAATCCGAGAGGAGGGTTTTTAGTGATGCACCAAACCACATCACTTTGCAGAAGACTGACGAGAGTGTCAGCTCCAATTTTAAGGCATGGCCATTGGATCCTGCAATGGCATGTGTCAGGGTCCCCATTTCCCCAAGCAGCCTCATGGAATCATAGAATGTCCCAAGTTGGGACCCACTGGATCATGGAGTCCAACTACTGTCCCTGCAATGACAACCCCACAGGTCACCCCGTGTGTCTGAGGACATTGTCCAGTCTCTTCTTGAACACTGTCAGGTTGGGGCTGTGACACCTCCCTGGGGAGCCTGTTCAGTGTCCAGCACCTCTGGGTGAAGAACCTTTTCCTAATGTCCCACTGACCCTCCCTGGCACATCTTCTGCCATTCCCTGGGTTCTGTTGTTGGGCGTTGCAGCAACTCTCCGTGGCACCTTCTCAGGACTCCAGCACCCCTGACTGACCTCCCCGCATCAAAAAGGCTCTTCCACACTATTGCATTTGTCAGGTTCCTACAGCACCGTCACCAGCAAGCGAGGCGCAAACCATCCGTTTTACTCACCACTTGCTTGGGAGTGGAAGCGGTGCTGGTGCTGTTGGTGCAGCCAGCGAAGCAGGGGGAGATGTACTCCACGTTGTTTTCTCCGCACACGGGGTGAAAGATTTGCTCCGAGCAGTGGCACCCGCTCGGAGCCTTAACCTGCTGCTGGGAACTCAATGTACTGCCAAAAAAGAGGAGAAAACAAAATTTAAAAAATTAAGAAATAAGACATGAGGAAGAAAAATCCCTCTTAGTCGTTAGCCAGTTTCCCCATTCCTATTTGCGCTGGGACACTGCCAGCAGCAGGCTGGCCTTGTGCCAGACCCTGATGCCTGCAGGTACCTCTGCAAGTGTACGGGGAACTCACCAGTAATTATGTTATGTCTGCAAACAAGTACTCACACACTTGCTCCCCTCGAACCCCCCCAGCTGAGAACAAATCAGCCAAATGCCTGGAGAAATACATCTGGGCTCCATCCAAAGCTGCACAAACAGATGTGCAAACAGCCCCAGCTGGAAACACCATTCAGACAGAAACTGGAAGCGGGATCATTTCCAAACAAGCCTGACGACAGCGAGAAAGTCAAGAGGACAAACCCAATTATCTGTCCTGTCTTGCCTTACTACTTAAGGGAGTTCATCTGCTTGGTTCCCAGAGGAACCAAGACCTGACAGTGACAGCAAGGGGTGAATGCAGTGAGGCCAAGGTGTCACCCAAAATGTAGCACTTGCAGCACTTGAAGCTGAGCTGAGAGATCTCCTCACATTTGGACCCTTGGGCTCATGCAGAAAGCTTGAGGTGCCCCTGCCTTGGTGGACTTCCATACGCTCCTGAATTTGCAGTGCATATCTCAGAGCAAAATATAAATGTGTCGCTCACACATGAGTTTGCAGAGTGCTGTTGCTTTCGCTCACGGTTATTTAAGTTGGAGAAGCTCATGGGCTGTCCTGTCCCTCACCCACCCATCACACCCCTGGGACAGGAGGCTTGTTGCTGGTGAAGGGCAACATCTGTCCAGGAGCCCCTTGCTGGCAAATGGGCACAATGCACCCGACAGTAAGACGGGGGTGGAGTCTAAATGTTGTTTTAATCTTAAAAAGACATAGTAAGAGCCAAAAGTTTCCACCCGGGTGAGGAGAAGGGTGATGTCCAGCTGGAAAAACTGGAGTGCATGAGGTGCACATGTGTGAGGTTAATGTGGACATGGGCACTAATATTACTTACTTCCCCCTGGAAATCCAGAATAAAAAGTCCACCCTGCATGTTTGGTACAGAAAATCAGCAATAAATGCCTTTCTAAGAATTCTGTCCTATATAGCACTTAGATCTCCTCCAGGCAGGTGAGATCAAGGAGCAAGCGTGGCGATGTCTGCTGCCTCTTCCCCTCCACCTGCACGTATCCCTGCATGGGACCCACCTGCATGGACAACCAGGTCAAGGAGCTGGAAATAACCCAAGCGCCAGCATTACCTGGGGGGGTAGATCCCATCGATGCGCCCCGTGGAGCAGCCCATGAAGAAAATAGGCAGGCAGATAAGGATGGAGAAGACAAGCACCACCACGGCAAAGCGGGGGATGGCCCGGAGGGAGAAGGCGAAGCGTTTCATGATGATTCCTCCTAAAAGCATCCCGAGCGCGGCTGCTGGCAGGTTCACAGCTCCTGTGGAGGAACAAAGGCGTCAGCTGGGTGTCCTGCCTGCCAAGCACCTCACTGCTGGCAGGGGGTGGAGGTGGTGGCTTTGTGGACCTTGTGGTGGTTGAGAAAAACCACAGACCACATCGTAGAATGTCAGAGATTAGAAGTGACCTGGAAAGCTCATCCAGTGCAATCCCCCCATGGAGCAGGAACACCCAGATGAGGTTACACAGGAAGGTGTCCAGGTGGGTTGGAATGTCTGCACAGAAGGAGACTCCACAACCTCCCTGGGCAGCCTGGGCCAGGCTCTGACACCCTCACCCCCAACAAGTTTCTTCTCCTCTTTCAGTGGAACCTCCTGTGTTCCAGTTTGCACCCATTGCCCCTTGTCCTGTCACTGGTTGTCACCAGAAGAGCCTGGCTCCATCCTCCTGACACTCCCCCTTTCCATATTGATCCCCAGGAATGAGTCCCCCCCCAGTCTCCTCTTGTCCAGCTCCAGAGTCCCAGCTCCCTCAGCCTTTCCTCACACGGGAGATGCTCCACTCCCTTCAGCATCTTGGTGGCTGCGCTGGACTCTCTGCAGCAGTTCCCTGTCCTGCTGGAACTGAGGGGCCACAACTGGACACAAGATTCCAGGTGTGGTCTCCCCAAGGCAGAGCAGAGGGGCAGGAGAACCTCTCTCAATCTACCATTACCCAAGACAGAACAAAACCCGAGGCAGCTGGTACCTATGAGAAACCTCAGCCTCAGTAGTCTGGCTTAGTGATGCAAGATCAAGCTTGGTGCATAATCGCCTGCTCTTGACTCTTCATTAATCATCTGAGTGATCCAGACCCACTTCACCCATGTGGTGGGACTGCACATTTGCAACAAGACCAGTTGCTGGCCCAAAAAGTGAGCAAACAATTCTAGACAGTATCTGAGACAAGACAGCCTGGCCTCTCAGATCAGGAAAATCACCAACCACTGAGGTGATCCTGAGGTTTCAGCTGAAAATGAGTTTCCAAGGACTTTCTCCCACAGAATTAAAACCCTTGGGGCACACGGGCAGGTGGCTCCTGGCTGATGGATCTTTTCGACCCAGTTGTGCTCACCGATGAGAAAGTTGGCGTAGGAGGAGGAGGCGCCGTACTGCTTCTCCAGGAACTTGTTGAGGAATGTGGACAGACCCGCGATGACTGAGGAGAAGCTGCACTGAGCCAGCACCAGGAGGATGAAGAGGGGGTTGAGGAGTAGCCGGAGGAAGATCTTTGGGAATTCTACAGCGAAACAGCAGGAAAAATGTGTTTTGGACATGTGAGCCTCAGGTCAGCAATTTGCACCATGAAAAAAAGCCACATTTAAGCTGTTCCCAGTGAGTTAATGCAAGGGATGTCTGAGGCCATAGGAAAATCAAAGAATCATTTTGGTTGGAAAAGCCTCTCAAGATCATCAAGTCCAACCGTTCCCCCACCCCTGGCACTGCCCCATGTCCTGAGAACCTCATGTCCGTCTGTCCAACCCTCCAGGGATGGTGACTCCAGCACTGCCCTGGGCAGCCTGTTCCAATGCCCCACAGCCCTTTGCGCAAGAAATTGTTCCTAATATCCAATCTAAATCTCCCCTGGCGCAACTTGAGGCCGTTTCCTCTGCTCCTGGCGCTTGTTCCTGGGGAGCAGAGCCCGACCCCCCTGGCTCCAAGCTCCTTTCAGGCAGTTCAGAGATCACAAGGTCTCCCCTCAGCTCCTGTTCTCCAGCTGAACCCCCCAGGTCCCTCAGCCGCTCCCATCACACTTGTGCTCCAGCCCCTCACCAGCTCCGTTCCCTTCTCTCCACTCGCTCCAGCACCTCAAGGCCTTTCTTGGCGTGAGGGGCCCAGAACTGCCCCCAGGATTGGCGGTTTGGCCTCCCCAGGTCCCAGCACAGGGACGGTCACTGCCCTGGGCCTGCCGGCCACACCAGTGCTGGTACCAGCCAGGACGCTGGTGGCCTCTTGGCCACCTGGGCACACGGTGGCTCATGTTCAGCCGCTGTCACCAACACCCCCAGGTCCTTTTCCACCTGGCACTTTCCAGCTGCTCTCCACCCACCCAGCACAGCCTGGTGCTCCCAATCACCCCCATCATCCAGTGCCAACTCTTTACTTTTTACAAACTCCAGCAGGGAGGTTTCTTCAGGCGTCCCCTTCTCCATCTTCCTCAGCATCCCAGCCTCTGCCTTTGGGTCCTGGGGAGGGAAAGCAGAGTAGCAGGTGGTGAGGGTCAGCACCAGGACCCTCCCGGCACTCAAGGAGGCTCAGGGGAAGCAGAGTCTGTCCCAAGTGCCCCTGACCCCCAGCCAAGCATGATGGTTTTCTGCCTGTTGTAGAAAAGCTGTCACTGCTGATGACACTGTAGGTGTCAGGGGAGTGTCACCTTGCAGAGGATGTTGCAGTGGAGGGGTTAAGATACAACCATCACCAGCAGAACACCCCAGAAGGGTTGAGTCCCCACAGACAGACCTCTACCAAGGAAGACTGCGTGCAGAAACCACAAGAAGACACACAGTAATAGAATTACAAAACAGTTTGCGTTGAAGGGACATTCCCAGCACCCCCAGTGCTCCCCCTGCCATGAGCAGGGACATCTGCACCAGCTCAAGTTGCTCAGAGCCCCATCCAGCCTGGCCTGGGATGTCTCCAGGGATGGTTCATCCACCACCTCTCTGGCCAACCTGGGCCAGGCTCTCACCACCCTCAGGGACAACAATTCCTTCCTCATGTCCAGCCTGAATCTCCCTCCTTTAGTTTAAAACCATCACCCCTTGTCCTATCACGACAGGCCCTGCTGACAAGTCTGTCCCCATCTTTCTTATCAGCCCCTCCTAAGTCATTGTTCTGTCCCAGGGAAGACACAGGTCTACCCAAAACCATCCCAACAGATGCTGTTGGCACAGCCAGTGGGAAGGGCACAAGGTCTGGTTTTGGTCTGCTGAGCTGTGGTGGTTCCGGCTCTCCAGCTGGTGGTAAGGAAGCAAAGGGCCTGGTCCTTCACATGTTAGAGGTTCTGAGCTGGTTTGGAAGACTTTTCCCTTGTGGGAAGTTGTAACCACATCTGAGAAGGGTTGCTGGGCTCCCACCCCTCTCCCTCCCTGAGCGCAGCCCCAGAACCAAGATGTTCTGGCCCTCCAGAGAGGAGGTCTCACCTGTCCTTTCACCATGTACCGAGGGAAAAAGAAATACGGAATGGATGTGAGCACCAAGCAGCCTGAGGAGATCAGCAGTCCCAGCCACCAGGCTCCAATCCACCGCTGGTCCCTCGGCGTCAGGGCCACTGTTGCTGCAAGACATAAGGAGCCATGATAATTGCTCTGCTCCTGCACACCTGAGGGTGAAAGTGGCAAATGTCCCTGCAAACACGGACTGCTGGGGCATGAAGGGTCCGTATAGGTACAGCCCAAGTGTCTTAGAGCAAATGGATGGAGGTGGGAGCACCCACCGGTGCTGGTAGCAAGACCAGCCCTGTTTGTGTTTGACGTCCTTTCCCCTAAGCCAGGATCCTGCACCGACACTCCCCATCCAAAGTGCCCCGAGCCTGCCGAATGACTGCGGGATGGATTTCGTCAGCATGAAGTATGCTGGTGGCATGGGTTCAACGCTTCCCAGCTCAGCCAGCCAGCAAGGCGGCAATGACGGGGCCCCAGCTCCATCCTCCTCCGCCTGGTGCGTACAGTGGGTTTGGACCACACTGCCTGCCAGGGATGCTGAGACAGGGACCGGGAAAGGGCACAGCCACCTTCCTGGAAAAAGTGTTCTCCCATTGTTCCAGGCTTGCAGAAACCAAGGGAAGGGCCCGTGCCGGCAGAAGAACATTGTTAATGCGCCTGGTTTCCGAGTGGATGAAACTCTGGGCGCCTTCTCCGGAAAAAGGAGGAGAAGGTGAGAGCCACTCCGTCTCCAGCACAGACATCCTTTGGCTGGGCCAAGTGATGCTCACAGGAGGGTGACAGATTGCTTGGCTTGGCATGGGGACCACATCTCCCCATGGCTGGGATGTTGCAGCTGAGAAAGGAACAAGCAGCAGCCTCTGGGTGGGATCCCTGTGCCAGGATGCGGCAGGAGAAGAGCCCACGCCCCACTGAAACAATTGCCCCGCTTCCCCAAACAGGACCATTCCACTTGGACGTCATCACGGAGCGACCGGGCAGAGGTTGCTAAATCCGTCTGCCGCCATGGAGAGCGAGCCAAGGCTTTTTGCCATTTCCTGCCCCAAGTTCATTTATTATTCTTATCAGGCACCGGACAAAAATGTCAGGCAAGCTCTGATCTCCCTAAGGAAACACAGGAAAAACCACATTAATGATGGAGCTGGGAAGAATTCCTTAGTGATTAAGTTACCAGAAATAATAAGCACACACCGCAGATAAAGAAAATAAGCCCTGCGGTGGTGTTGGCTTAGTCCCTCACTGTGCAGATGCTGGTGGAGGGTGGTGGGGAGGATGGGTAGACTCAAGCCTTCCCATGCAATGGTTGCCCTGTGGTTGTCTTCTCCATCCCTGGATGCTTCAGGTGTCCCTGCTCCTCTTCCCCACTGTGCTGGAGTAGTGTGATACTTAGTGTGGTGGGCAGACCCCAGCAATGACTGCCAGTGCTTCAGTGCAGCACCATGAGCAGGACATTGAAATGTCCCTACCGCAGGTCTCTGCTTCGGTGGTGGCTTCAGGAGCACCTGTAGCCTTCTTCATGGGGAGGTGGAGTGGAGAAGTGCACTGGGGGTGCCATTCCAGGTCAGGTCTTTTCGGGATAGCAAGTTTTGTGGGTCACAGGACTGGTAACCTAGTGACCTTCTGACTCACTGGAGACTTTTAGGAAGACCACTGCTACATGAGAAATACTCACCAATGTCAACTCTTCCAATATCCACAAAGAGCCGCAGCACCACGGAGCCCAGCAAGTACCCAAAAGCAGGGCCGAACACGGCAATGGCGAAGAGGATGGCTGAAAAAAAGTAGCAGAGGGAACCCATGTGAGCAGGAGCTTCACCGCAGATATGGCTTTTGTCTTCCCACGTGGGCTGGGAATAGTGTTACAACATGCAGAGGAGATAAACCATCTTTTACCAAGTGGCAGATGATGAGAAAGTCCTTAGGTCCAAGCAAAAAGCATTTGGTGCAAACTTCAGGGGAGGTGAAAGATGCTGAGGGCAAAGAGGCCAGCAGGTCACCCTCGGTTCAGCTGAACTATCCCGCCCAAGAAATAGATAACTTGGACCTAACCCATAAGGTCAAAATGTTTCCTTTCGACTCCTTTGGAATGAAAAAGCATTCAAGTTTCCTCCCTGAAAGAACCTCCTTGCACAACCTTTTTAAGACATGCAAAAGGAGACAGTTTGCTTGCACGGCGTTGACCATTTCTGTGCATTTTGCTGATCTGACGCTTGCGAGCACGCTTGGTACAAAACTGCCTGATCCCTCTGCTGTGCCTCAGCTGTGTAACTATTTTAAAAGCTTTTATTGCCTTTTTTTTTTTTTTTTTTTTTTTTTCTTCCAGTTAGGCAAGGCAGCACTTTTGTTTTTACAACATAAACCTAAGTATTGATGGGCAGGGTCTTTAGATCCTTCTCTAAGGGATGTATTTAAGCCCATACCATAGATGGTGGCGTTCCCTTTCATAGGAGGATGCCGAGACCTAAACCAGAACAAGACCCAAAGAGCAATGCTGTTTATGTTGTATTGCAGTAATCCAGACCCGCCATAGCAATATCCCCTGCCACGGACACTCCCACAGCCCTAAAGTGACCACCAACATTATGAAGAACAAGCCAGCCTCATTTTCCCTCATCACAAGGGTCTGCAGGTTTGGGAATCCAAAGGGCACTCAGGGAAGAGTGACCCCGCGTCACGGAGGGAAGACGAGGATGAGGATGCTCTGTCCCTCCTTTTGCCAGCCCAGACTACTATATTTAATCAAATCTCTCCTCACAGGAGACATTCTGCAGAGCTCTGAGGAGGTGCAGCAGCCCTTTCCAGCAGGAGCTTGGAGCAGAGCACACCTGGGTAGGTCTGGAGACCCTTCCAAGCACTCCAGGGCTTGTACAAAACCTGTCCTTGGGAGTTGAATCCCCAAGGCTTTCCCTTCTCCTGCAGCACTTACCTTATTTTGGAACATCCGCCTTGACTCCTAAATCACTCTGACACCTTTGGCTGCTTTAAAGACATTGTTCGGCACCAGAAGAAATCAGGTTTTTAAATAACTTGTGGGCTGAGCTCAAAGCTCATGTAGGCATGCTGGCACCAGATCAGCTTTGCCATCCACAGGTTAAAAAATGCAGTTTAACATGGAAGCCAGCACGTCTCTCTTTGCAATCAGCAAGTCCTCCTGCGCCTGGGAGGCCCCACCAGTCAGGGACCAATTCCATGGCAAAATATGTCAATTTTGAACCCTTGATGCAAAATCTGGGTTAATTGGCTCCCACAGGCTGTTGTACCTCTGGTTAAATCATGCTCAACTGATGCTCAAGAAGAGCAGGACATGGCCTCTGAGAAGATTTCCTTACTACTCTTCCCTGCCATGGATGGCATAACTTCTCACAGACGCAAGGGAGAAGCCCCAGCTCATCCATATCATCTCCTTGCCCTGATTCTTTGGCTTCCTAACATACACACCATAAATATAACCCTATGGAGAACAGCTGATGATCAAGGGAAGAGAAGGACCGGCCTTTAAACAGGGGAGGATCTCATCTGAGTCCCACTGGCTGCTCTACCCATGTCCACCAGTTCCTCTCCAGATGAAGCACCCCTACATTTCACCTCTAAGGTCTGGAAGAAACAATACAACATAAAGCAACGGTTCCACTTACCAACATATAGTGGGGAATTGTTTGGTTCTGCAAAGTCATCTACGTAGGATATGCCGAAGGGCTGGATGGGAACCGTCCCGATCCCAGCCAGCAGCTGGGCAATGACCATCATTGCCCATATGCTACTGGCCTCCTTCTGGGGGTCCTGGGTGGCATTTGGGCACATGAATTTATTATCTGCGTAGCAAAGTTCAGCCTGGGCCTGGGTCTTGTTGCCTGAAAGGCAGAAGAAGATAATTATTGCATTCAGAAGGAGTCGCGAAACTGTACTGAAGTCAGGCTTAAAATAGCAAATTAAGCCTGACTTAAACCTTAAGCCTTTACCTCCAAACACTGAGTTTAAATTGTGTGTGTGCTGGATAAAATCCCTTTTTTTGGGTACGGACAGGCAACCCAGCCCAGAGTGTCCTTGTGCTGGGCCACCTGATGGTGATAGGGGTGGTGGGACTCACCGGCGCTGAGCGTGGTGTATTCGTAGGGGTCTGATAGGAAGTGGGGCAGGGTCACCAGGAACGCACCCAGCGCCAGCAGCAGCCCCCCCACGCCAATCACCCGCGGGCGGTGAACTCGGCTGCCGAAGTAGCTGACGAAGATGATGAGAACCACGTTGCCAATCTGGAAAGGGCACAGCGAAACGGGGAGAACGTTAGAAGACATCACAGAGGAAGTTACGACATGATAACTGGTCCCCCATGACTTTGCCTGTGTGGGTGGAGGGGTCTCTTATCAGGCGGCGTTTGACCCCCACAAGAGCAGGAACAGGACAGCAAGTCCTTCACCCTGCAAGTCAGTGCTCCCTCCTCATCCAAACCAGCGAGCCAACTCCTTGGCTTCTGTCCCCTTTGTTGTCACGGATGGCTTCTGAACCTCCCGGTCATCTGGCTGGGGCTTTTTCTCAGCACCCACACATGCCCCTCAGCCCATAGGATGTGGCATAAACTAATCTTTCCCCCAAACACAGCAAGAAATGAAGCATATGGCCTCCATTCCTATGACTCTAAGCAGGCATGAGCCCAGATACAAAGTCCAGCTCAATGCAAATGTTTGTGACTCTGGACATTTGCAAGTGCGTATATGATTAGCTAAAAGAGATATGAAAACATGCAGCTTACTCAGGCAAGTAGATGAACACCATAAAATTACCATTACATGGGTTTTGTCAGCCTGGGGCAAGCTAAATATTATTTTACCCTCGGCACGTATGTCTAAGAACACTTTTTACGTATGTTTACATGGGCTCCCTTGTTTATCTCTCTGTGGTTTATGTTCTTAGAATTGCTGCAGCTGTCAATGAGAAAAGATCGTGATCCTGGGCAGGCAGGGGAGCTCACACAGAGCACGAGTAAAGCACAGAAATCTCTCCCGTAAAGCAGAGAAATAAAGATAATTCTGTTGTCTGCACTCTGTTACTCTTTAAGAGCGTGGATATGTCCTATTTCATCCTTTTCCCTTTATATTCTTGCAGTAACAGACTTTTACATTAAGTTTGCTTTGGTATTACTTCTTGAGACACTAAGTCTCATGAGCATAAGGACTAAGTCTCATGAGTGTAAGTCCTCTAGTGCATAAGAGCACATAGGTTACAGTTTTGGGTACTACTCGTAATAAAATGTTCTTCTTCTTCACAAAAGCTGTAAGAGCTGTGATCAATGGAGAAGAATCTCATTGTGTGTTTTCTGTCTCCCAGTCAAGTCTCTGCTGGAGATGTATGACAACCCAGGGTGGAGAGGTCTCCTCTGAAGTGACCTGCTTTCTGCTGCTGTCCTCTCTGAGCCCGGGTCCTCACCACATCACCCTACGTTAAACCTTCCGGCAGAAGTGAAGTGTGATGAGGTGTCCACATATAGACATGGCTGAGGAAGCACTGGGCTATTCTGATCCTTTTCTGGAAAGGTCCCCCACATTGTGGCCACCCCTCAGGGTCCTGACACAAGTGTCTCACCCAGTTACCTCATGCAAGCTGGAGATGAAACCCGAAGAGAGACTGGAGAGCCCAAAGCGCTTCTCAATGGTGGTGAGGCTGCTCTTGAAGTTGGCGCTGTAGAGAAGCTGGGAGAGCTGGAGAAGCCCGTGGCACAGCACAAACACCTGTGGGCAAAAAAGCCATGCCATCCCAGTTAGTACCCAGTTAGTGCCCTGCTGATGTGTCACTGATGGAGATCGTGCCCAGTGTGAGGGATTTGAGAGTCATACACATGTGGACTCAAGCTGGCCAACTCAGCGGCACCTCTGACATGGAACAGATCTACTGAAGGGCTCAGTCCAGGATCCCTAAGTAACTTGGCTTTGCAAAATGAGCAATGCAGCATTCAGAAGAGAGGGTGAGGAGCTCTGTTCTTCTCTTTCCTCTGTTTTACCATTATTAATTCTAGCCTGGAGAACAGGAGCTGAGGGGAGACCTTGTGATCTCTGAACTGCCTGAAAGGAGCTTGGAGCCAGCGGGGGTCGGGCTCTGCTCCCCAGGAACAAGCACCAGGAGCAGAGGAAACGGCCTCAAGTTGCGCCAGGGGAGATTTAGATTGGATATTAGGAACAATTTCTTCCCCAAAGGGCTGTGGGGCATTGGAACAGGCTGCCCAGCGCAGTGCTGGAGTCACCATCCCTGGAGGGTTGGACAGACGGACATGAGGTTCTCAGGGACATGGGGCAGTGCCAGGGGTGGGTTATGGTTGGACTCAACCATCTTCCAACCAAAATTATTCCATGGTTCTAATATTAATTGGTATTTTCACTGTGGCAACCCTTGTGCAACCCTCAAGAGCAACTCTCCAACCCAAGCAGGACCTGTTGCACTGGGAGTTGTACGGTGATAAGTGGGACAGGTCTGACTGTGCATGGACCCAGCTGGTCCACTCACAGACCATGTTAGGGCCAACCCTGGCGCTGAAAGGAACCCATACTGGTTTAGACTACCTGAGATCCAGTATTTCCAGTTGTCCCCTTGGATGCACTCAGCTGTAAAGCCAATTAACAGAACCTGCTCCAAGGGGTGTTGCAAGAAAAAGTGGGAAAAAAGGGTTTTAAAAGTCCCAGAGGGAAAAGATGAAATATGCACAATGTAGTCTCACGACCGGAGAACCTCTGTAGTATTCTAAAAACAGCGTCTTTCTCTTGAGCCAGGTTATGAGCTGAGCCAGAAACCAAGCCTAATGGAGGCAGAGCTTGCCTGGAGCAGAGGAGGGAATATTATGGGGCAGGGCAGAAATGTGGTCAAAAGCGCCCGGGTGGCCTGGGAGAGGAAAGCGCTCTCAGCCGGGGATGCAAGAAGCAGCTCACAAGTGTCTTTTGATCTATATTTAGTGAGAACAGTTTTCCTTTATTTTTATTGGAATGGAATGCATCCACACGGTGCCAAAAGTATTTAAAAATCATTTAAAAAAAAAAAAAAAAAAAAGGAAAAGGTATTTTTATTTAAATTCAGAGGAAATCAAATATTTGCTGAATACCGGAAGCGTGTCCCACAAAGATAATGGCGGGAAGCCCAAGATGATGAATGAGGGATCAAAGGTACTTCAGGGCTGACAAATTCCTTATGTCCTTGGCTAGGAGAGCAGCAGTACTCATTATTAGTATTTCTTTGAAATGGTAGTAGTGTCCAGAAGCCCTGACCCATTGTGTGGAAGAAAAAAACACCACCCAAACCAGAAAAAGAATGAAATTGTCCACCCGACATGGAGGATTCAAATGCCAGAGGTGGGTGGAGTGGCTTTTTGGGGACAAGGGGAGGATGCAGAGGCAGGTTAAGCAATTGCAAGGGAATTTGGGTAGGAGAAGATGGGCAAGAAGACAGGTGAGAAGACGGGTGAGAAGATGGGCAAGAAGATGGGTGAGAAGATGGCTTCTTGGGAAGCTTCTCCTGGAAGGGAGAACAGCACCAACCAGAGCTGGGTATCCAAAAGTGTAAGAGATGCAAGAGATGGTGACAGATGTGGGGGAGAGGTGGACTAAGATGAAGGGGAAGGAGAAAGTGGAGCCCTGGCAGCATGGGGACAGGCTGAGAACAACCTAGAGAGCACGGAAAAGTAGCAGTAGAAAGACAAAGACTATAAAAGAGGGAAGCTGCCATCATGGGGTCTCCAGACACATCTTGGAGGGGTGTCAGCGGATGGGCTGACATCAGCCAAACATCTGGCAACTGCAGTCATGGAGCAGGAGAGGACGAAGTCCCAGGCTGGGACTTTGCCCCGACAAAAAGCCGCCGAATGACGACGTGGGGTGTAACGTGGGAAACCCTCCCAGACAGACAAAGTGGAAGTGAAACATGTGAACGTAAACTCCTGAAGCAGAATGACCTCTACACCCTCCAGCTATCAGCTCTTACATTCAAACACTCATCTCAGCACATAGTCTTGCAGGCAACAGCTGGATCCACCACCTTCTTCTTCCCCAGTCCTGACCTGGGATCACCATGTAACTAGTCCCGCCGGGCTGGTCTGGAGCAGAGAGGTGACTCCAGCATGGATGAGAAGTGGAGGGGGGATCTTGCTGCCAGAGAACATTAATTTTTGTTCCCGCAGCTTTGGCCAGACCCTACTGAAATCATTGCAATAAGGAAGCGTTGGCTAAACATCAGCGGGCCGGGACCGCCCGAGACGCGGAGCAGCTGGAGGGGGAGCCCTCCCGGCGTGAGGCGGGAGCCGGAGGAGCCGAGCTGTTTACCAGCCGGGAGGGAAGAGGGTGGATAGTCGAGGCTGAATTTAGCGCAGCAAACGTCAGCCTAATCCCAAGGCAGATGGGGAGATGAGATGTGCTGGGGAGAGAGGGGATGCTGGCAGGGAGGGAAGAGGACAGGCAGATCGAGTCCCCAGAATGCTGGGGTTGGCAGGGGATGGGGAGAAGGTCAAGGCATGGATGGACCATGGGGAACCAGCACTGACTGTGCTTCATGAAAGGATGGCGAAGGGACAAGCTGTGGTCAGAGAGGACAGGGAGGATGGGACAGAGCTGGCAGGAGGTGGCCCGAGGTGGGTTTGAGCATTGGTGACAACCTGAGCAAAGCAGAACAGCCTTTGCTCCAGGACTTGTACAGCTGGAGCTCAGCTTTTCCAGATGCACTTTGACTGTCTGAAGGTGAGAGCCTGGTCTCAGACTTTCCCTGCATTCAGCAGACAGCTCTAACTAAAATAATGATGGCGCAAACCTTGAAGGCTCTGAGTGCAAATAGCTGGGAGAGAGCTCCCCAAAAGGAGCCCATGCACCCCCTGACCTTGGCACAAGCTGAGATGCTCCAACTGGGAAGACCAGATCTCCAAGACTGGTGGAGATGAGGGGCACTACGTGTCCCCTCGGAGATCCTCATGGGTCTCCCATCCCTGTCGCTCTCCCCATGCTTCCCCATCCCCACATGTTCCTGCTGACCACCCACAACCCGCTGGTCCATGGAAACCTGCGCCAAGCTGGTCCCTTCCAGCTGCAGAGAGCACCAGATGTGCTGCGCTGGCCCCACGCACCCGCCGAGCAGCCCCAGCGGGGGAAGGAGCTGCTGTCATCCATCTTCCATAACACTGAACGGAGAAGGAGGTTTTAAAGAAGAGCCAAACACATTCGAAGGGAGGTTTTGCGGACGCAAAGCAGGCACAACGCACCGAAGGCAAAGGCACGTTGGGAGGTTAAGGAATCGGGGACACTCCCACGAATACAAAGCGCTGACCCTCCGGAGCAGATGCTCCCATCGGAGCTGGGTGTATTTTTGGAGCTGCAGGACAGCAGCGGTCCCGGGCAGCCAAAGGCGTGCACCCACACGCACCCGCATACCAAATCCCCTCTTAATCATCCCCATGTTCCCCTCAGAGCGTCTGAGCGATCCTGGCTCCGGGCTGTTTATACAAGACACTTGACTCTTTTCCAAGACCCACTTCATTTAAAAGGGAAGCAAACGCCTGGGGGAAAGTCCCTCGCTGGTCCCCCCACCCAGTTTGTGGGGACAGGCGGACACCTCCCAGGGCAATGGCTTTTTTGTAAGGAAGATAAACCCACCCCGTTGCAGGGAAGCCCCTCCATGGCCTGGACAATGTTTCCCAGATTCAATCAGATCGAACCAACCCAAACCCTTCAGAGGAAACATTCAATAAATAGTCGACCCAGAGGGCTGGTGGGGCTGAGGGGGGGCAGGCTGGGCTGCAGGCAGTCCCCGGGCACGAGGATCTTATCCTGGCACCAAGACATCCCCGTGAGATGCCAGGTATGGCCATGGTGGCTGGGCCACTCTTGGGGGACAGCTGAGAAGGTGTTTCAGTCCTTGCAGCCACCTCGCAAGACCCACTCGCACCCTTCTCCATTCCCCTGCAGCTCACGGGGAATAAAATAAGACTCTGGGAGGGGAGAGGGAGTCTCCTAGAGCCAAAAAACAGACAAGGATGAGGAAGAAAGAGTCAGGGGGAAAACCATCCTTGAGGTGAGTGCTCTCGGGGTTGGAAGCTTTTGAAGTCAGAGAGAGGTTGCTGGTCGCAGCTGGATGGGTGCACCAGGAGCAGACAGGGCTGTGGGCATCTGTAGTCCCTTATCTCTCTTTCCACTGTTGCTTAGGTAAGATCATCCACTGTTACTGGCCTTAACAAACAGCTCCTAAAGGTACACAGAGACTGGACTTTAGGGAAGTTTATTATGAGAGATGAGCTATTTCATAAGAGTTTTTTTTAGGGGGTAGAGTGGGGGACCATCCCTTGGTCACTAAGGCAGCCAATAATAAAATGCTCAGCAAGTTGGGCTAAATAAGAAAAAAAAGCCAAACTTGAAGTGCTTGATAACCCCGGCATCCGTGTGCAGGACACAGGTCAGAATCAAGGCCAGGTAACAAAGTTCTTTTAGTTTCCAAGGAGTGAAGTGCCTCTGTTGGGAAGATGCTGCTGCGTGTGGCATTGCCACTGCCCTGTCCTCTCTGCCACCCGGAGGGGTGAGTTAAGGGTTAATTCTCTGCACTCCTTCCCCAGCTTCATGCTATGGCAGCCACACTCATGTCCAAAGTCATCCCTCACCTCGTTTATCAGTGTCTCCACCTTGGCAGCCCTGCTTGGAGATAGAGAAGGTGGAAACCTTGAGCTGTCGTTGCAGGAGGATGCAAAATGAATCTGTCTGGAGTAAATATTTGGAAAGGACTAGGAGGAAGGATGCGCTGTCAGATCTCTCCCTCTGCACAGTACTGTTTGAGTTGACTTCTGGGCTCAGGAGGGCCAAAGCAAAATTGTCTGACCTTGGTGGAAAGTCACGGCCCCAAGCAGGAGACCCCAACCTGCCCATCTCTGTAGACTTCTTCCACTTTACTCTCCTGAGTTGGCAAGGGACATAAAGAAGGGGAAGGAGGAACTTTAGGAAGTTATAAGAGCATCCCCAAAATTATAATGGTCAGGGAGAAGATAGGCTGTTTATTTTGGAGCTGGTATATGATCAACACTCACTACACTAAGAGGTCCTCCTGCAGAGGGATGGCTGAGATCACTCAATCCAAAAGGAAAATATCAGCTGGAAATGGAAAGTATACAGACATACATGGGGAAATGCATCCCTCCTTGGCATATCTTTCCTACACTTAGCTGCCTAGATTTATAGATCAAAATGCACTATGAAAGATGAAAGAAAAAAGCAACATATCCACAGAAGAAATCAAACACCCTGCCATGCAGCACGTCCCTTAGCATAAAACCTCTGAGCCTGGAGGAGGGTCCAATGGCAGAAGTTGGCTCCTGAGTTTTATTTCTACTGCAAAAAACTAATAAAAGAATTAAAACGGCTAGGGATTGCCTGAAGCACACCACTGCCTAGAATATTACTTGTAATGATGACTGTCTGCTTGCTGAGTAACCCTTGCTTTACGACCCCCAATTGCAAAAACAATGTTTGCGCTTTTTGCAATGAAATGTACACATGGGATTTCCCTGCAGTTACCCCTGTGCCCTTGCAAGGTCTGTGCAAACCCTGCTTTGCTCAGTAAAAACCTATCCCTGCCTTAACGTGCAGGTGCCCGTGGCAGATGTCAGCAGGAAAGGAGGTTTTTGGCTGCAGAGATTGCTGAGACCAGCCCCTCGGTGTGTAAGGTGTGAGGGTTTGCTGCTTCGCAAGCTGCTGAGAAAATTCTCCTGCCTGCAAAACACAATGCGCATGGTGAAGCAGCTTTCTTCATCCTGCAACCAGGGTGCGCAGTGGTGCTGAGCGGTTGGGTGTGGGGGACTACGGTGGGTCCGTGGATTCCCTGACGGAGGGCATGGGAACAGAAATAAGCCTTGAAGATACGAAGGCCTACCCGTGAGAAAGATGGGAGTAAAGGAGTATCCGAAGATGTTAAGGATGTACCCGTGAGAGAGAAGGGAGTAGAAGAGTAACATTGATTATAGCAAAAATAGCCAATGACATGTTACTGCTGTAACTTGTAACCAATAGTGAAGAGACACACGAATTGGTAAAACTGTATAAAAATGCACTTGTGGCAATAAATGGCATCTACTACTTTCATCCTGGAAGAACGTGGTCTATGTCGTTTGTCCGTCTCAACCACGACAGTTGGGTCTTTGCTCCTTTGTTTTTCTGAAGCTCTCTTGGCTTGGCAGTGCATCAGGATTTCCTTGAAGGTAGCTTCAGCTCGGCTCTGTTCTCCCCGACCCGCAAGCGTGTGTACACACTCCTCCCGCACGTCCACGGCCCGGCCGTGCCTCCTGCTCCCTATCAGCAACACTCCTCCTGATAATCTTATCTACGCTGACCACTCCTTGGTTGTGTTTGGGCATGGAACCACCTCGCCCCTCATAAAATTGCCTTGTCTCATGTCTCCTAGACCTTGATCCCACTAAACTTTCCAACTCGTTTTACCGTCTGGCTCTTCCCCATCTTCTTCCTCATCCCGCTGCTGGTGCTGCTGGTGAGCACCAAGTGGTTCTTCCCTTCAGAAACATGATCTTAACAAAACCAGACATAACCATGGATCCATCCAAACCCAACCTTTGCTCTCTGATGTTGGGACCATCACCACAAATGCTGGAAGACCCCAGTCACAGCAGGTCCTTCTCCCCATGCCACCCCACTTGTCCTAAGGACCCTGCTGGTTTCTTTGCTACAAACACTCATCCAGCTCATCATCTCTCCTCGCATATTGATTTTCTTGCTTAAACCAATAGTCCTAATCAACAATGACTGTCTCTTCTCAGTGCTTCCCCCTCCAAACTTACAGACATTGACATGTTGAATCTCCTGATCTTGCTACCAGCTAAATCAAGCAGTTCATAATCTTTTCCAACAGGATGTGAGAGCACAATTGTTACATCTCTGGGATTCTGAAATACACTCCTCTCAGCAAATTCCTTTAGTCCCTTTAAAGAAAGAGACAAAAACCTTGTCCTGATGCTTTGGGACCTCAGATCCCAAGGCAAGGCTCCTGTTTCTTCTGCTCCCCACTCCTGGCCATTGCACCCTGTGTGCCCCCAACATCTTCACCCTGGGATGCTTCAAATCCTGATCACACCCTGAGAGCCCACAGTCTCCTCCTGATCTTGCTGTCCCCTCTCCTACACTCTTCCATACCACCCCTTTCCCTGCCCCAATACAGCACCCAAGTTAAATCCATCCCTAAGGCTTCTGAATCTCCTCCTGGACTCCCTCCAGCTGACATAAGTGACAATAACTCTCTGTTATCCTCCTGCTTCCAACCATTACGCGCTGCTCCCCTGCGCTCTCCAGCTAACTGGCTTCCAGCTGAAACCAGTCCAACTCAGCAACAAAACATTCATAAAGCTCTCCTCCTTGTCGTGTTTGCAGAGATCCCAAACAAGCAATTAGCTATCAATGAAAATTGCATAAAACCACAAAAGAAACAATAAAGGGGAAGAAGCCAAAACATTTTGGGCAACACAGATATAACACCTTGGAAACAATCCTTTTTCAGTGGCTGTCTGGGCAAGATGGGTATATACATGGTGACAGAAGGCAATGGTTAGGACTCTGGACCGGGAGCATCAATGGGATCCACAGCCATGCTTGGGTATCACAAAGACCAACCATCCACTTCTCCTCCACCTTTCAAAGTTGTTTTGTTCCTCTAGGCAGTAAGGTCCTCAGTGTCCCCAGTGGCAGCAGGTGCTGGCATCCACCTGAAGGTTGGTTTCATCCTATGTTTTCCAAGCAGAACAACTACAACCTCCCCATGCCAGCCAGCACAACCCTGCAAGCTCTGGTGAATGTCAGGGTTTGGGGTTGTCCTTGCTCTTCACCCATCTCCACCATGGCTGTGGGATGACCAAGATGCTCCAGGCTTCTCGCAGGGGACAGTGCTCAGCAGCAACCTCCCAGCCCCAAAGACTGAAAACCTCCTGCATCCTGCTTTCTCACTTCAAGGTGATTCAAGACAAACAGTCAACTTCTGGAAGGGTTTGAGCAATCCTGTCCCTTCTGAGAGGGCGCTCACAAGCACAAGCACAATGACCTGGTATATTCCAGCTATGACATACGGTGCAGACAGCAAACACTTGGTTGGCTGAGCCAGGTGGTGCCTGAAATATCCGTGTAGACAGAGCCGTGGTGCCGGCCGGTGTAATCGCAGGACTGGCTACGGTCGGTAATAACCACGTATGACAGGGAGTAACTGCTACAGCAGCAATGCGGAACTGTCACCAACTACGTTCCAACGGAATACAGAGAGCAGCTGTAAATCCTGCTGTGTCAGAGCATGGATATGAGCCAGCAGGGCAACATCTCACTGAGAACCTGCTTCTGCACTGGTCTTCCTGCATCCCACCAGCACCTCCACACCATCCATCCGTCACCAGTCCTCCTGCATCCCACCAGCACCTCCACACCATCCATCCATCCATCCATCCATCCATCCATCCATCCATCCATCACCAGTCCTCCTGCATCCCACCAGCACCTCCACACCATTCACCCATCCCTGGTCCTCCTGCATCCCACCAACATCTCCACACCATCCATCCATCCATCCATCACCAGTCCTTCTGCATCCCACTAGCACCTCCACACGATCCATCCATCAACAGTTCTCCTGCATCCCGTCAGCACCTCCACACCATCTATCCATCTATCCATCCATCCCTGGTCCTTCTGCATCCCACCAGCATCTCCACACCATCCATCCATCCACCCCTGGTCCTCCTGCATCCCATCAACACCTCCACACCATCCATCCATCTACCCCTGGTCCTCCTGCATCCCATCAACACCTCCACACCACACATTCCCAGAGCTGCTGGTTCCATCCTGCTCTTCATATCCCTGTAGACCCACCAAAACCACTGCTTTCCACCAGGACTTCTGATGCCCATCATGCTTCCCACCTCCAAACATCAGCAGTAATGGGGCCAGTGCCAAAAGCCCCCTCAAGGGCAATGGAAACCGGTGCAGGGAGACAGTGGTCCCTGTCATGGGGAACATGGAGGAGAAAGATGGTTTGCATGGAAAAATAATTTGTTATTTTTGGCCCCAGCCCTGCAAATGATCCCAGTATGTGAGAGGGAATAAATACAAGGTTCATAATTAGGACTTGGAGCTGGCTGCAACCAGGAGATTTTGTTGTGTTGGAAATACTGTCCTGGCCAGAAACTGTCATCACTTATAAGAGGACGCTGCGTCTCATTAATTTAAACCCCTTTGTAGTACCTGTCTCTGTGTGAGGTGATGCCAGCAGCTTCCCACACAATCAAGTGTTGGAGGAAAACTTTATATCATCTGTTATTCGCAGCACCAGGGGCTTCTCATACAAATGAGAGCTCTAAAGCTGTACAGAATGAGATCCCTGCCCTCTGACAACACATTCACAGCAAAACAACTTCCCAAACCTGGAAATCCAGTTGTGACACTTTGGTTCGCTACTAATTTGAGGGGACTGAGAGGATTAAAAACTGTGCACAGTATTCTGCTTTCCTACCATGAAGCAGGGTTTTTTTAATGTATATGTATTTTTAACACAAATGTCACAGCACAGGAAGAGTGAACAGGTCAGGAAAGGGTGGGCGATGTCATTGCCTGTCAATTTATGCACATCTGCTCTTAAAGGCAAGAATTTTTCACCAAGGGACAGGTGTCTTGACTCCCCATCACCCCAGAGGGTGGATATCACCCACCTGATGCCAACAAGCATATGTTGATAGAGCCCGAAGTGCTCCTCAACAGCGCCAGTGTCAGGCTGTGTTGTTGCTCTCAATTTAGCAAAAACCTGCTGACATTTTAAAACATTTAAGCTTTATGTCCTGAAAAAGGCATTGAGTTTGGCAATGCTTTTGCATTTCCAGGGTATTTTTGCACGCTGCCCTCTAAGCGCGCAGCTGAAGGGAAGAGCGTGAACTGCAAAAAGCGCTCTGGTTTTGGGCGACTTTACTCACCCTGAGCAATGGTCATCGCTGCAGCAGCCCAGATGGGGTCAGGACCACCTTTTGCACCCCCAGCAGAGAAGAGGTCAGGTCATCAGGTTCCCCCAGAGGCATGTCAGAGTAGCCCATAAGCAGCCCTAAATTACCCAGAGTAATCTTGAGCCCTTCCTCCTCGAGCTCACAGCCAGAAAGGGCCACCATGTCACCTGCTGGCATAACCCAGTCTGGGCAGTGGGGACCTTCAGGGATGTGGGGCTGGAAGACACCATCTGAAATGATGTTCCCAGCCCTGGGACACCCCACCATATCACCTGTTCACCCCAGCGAGTCCAAAGCTTTGCTGCTCACCCCACCGTGCTGTGTGGAGGAGCTACACCATGGTAGACTTCAGCAGCCCCCAGTCACCCAGCAGAGATGCTGCAGCCACACAGTTCACTGAAACTTTTGCTCAGAGTCACAGAATCACAGGATGTTAGGGACTGGAAGGGACCTCAAAAGATCATCTAGTCCACAGAACAGTTTGTGTTGAATGGACCTCCTCAGCTCCCCCAGTGCCGCCCCTGCCATGGGCAGGGACATCTGCACCAGCTCAGGTTGCTCAAAGCCCCGTCCAGCCTGGCCTGGGATGTCTCCAGAGATGGTTCATCCACCACTTCTCTGGCCAACCTGGGCCAGGCTCTCACCACCCTCAGGGCAAACAATTCCTTCCTCATGTCCAGTCTGAATCTCCCTCCTTTAGTTCAAAATCATCACCCCTTGTCCTAGCTCAACAGGCCCTGCTGAAAAGTCTGTCCCCATCTTTCTAATTGGCCCCTTTTAAGTCCAGAAAGGCCACACTAAGGTCTCTCCAGAGCTTCTCTTCTCCAGCTGAACACCCCAACTCTCCCAGCCTGTCCTCCCAGCAGAGCTGTTCCATCTCCAAGCCAGACGCCAAGCCCAAGCAAGCAAAGCCCAAAGAGGGGTGGGCAGTGCTGTCCTCCATGCATAGTGAGGAAAGACGGGTGGCAGATGAACTCCAAAGCCACCTCAGACAGCGATGCTGCATACTCCTGAAAACTCGCTCATCTGGGACACGCTGGCAAACCCTCTTTGGTGGCAAACACGGGCTCACATTCACCAGCACCAATGGCAAATCACACCCTGGCTCCAGGCACAGCCAAAGCTGCTCTGCCCATGGGCAGGTGCTGCCGGGAGCCGCTGCTCCCCAAAACTGCCCCTGGCTGCCGTGGATGCCAACATGCGGCAGTGCTGCTGAACGAGGCACAAAAATCCCCCCCAGCCTGGGTAATCCTGGTGAAAACAGGCAGAGATCACAGGGATGGGAACCAGCATGCGCAACAGACTCGGTGCCCATCCAAAAATGGGCCAAACTGTGCTGCATGGGGGAAAAAATATGGGGCGAAGAGTGCAATGGTCAGCAGGGTTTAAAACCTGGGTGGCTGGTGTTTTCTCACGCAGGCGGTGAGATCAGGAGCCTGGAGCTCGGGCAGGGACCAGTTTTAAGGTGACAACTCCTGCCTTGCTAATAGGGGCAGGTGAGTAACTGGGCAACCAACACCAGAAAACCCACTTCAACCCGCCAAGATTTCGCTTCTGTCACTCCAAATGCCCTGCTCACCCCGGTTTTTAAAGCAAGGTCAGTGTTGTTATAGGGCAGTGTTTTCTTTTTGCACCAGGATGTGGTTAATCATTCCCTAAGCAGCAGCACACTCTGTACCGGACGCCGTGGGTAAGAAGCTCCACAGCCCACGGAGAGCTGCCCACGGAGAGCCACCCACGCCGCTTCCACGGGGCACAACACCCCCGCACCAGGCAGGGTACCACCCCAAAACCCACCGAGCGGGATGGACCTCAGCAGCGTTATCCAGGGCCGCCCGAGGAGTTGGGATTCAAATTTTGCATCTTAGCAAACACCCGTAATTTTACTGGCAGTTCGTACCGGGGATGTGGGGACCTGTGGGATGGATGGGGGTCGCTCCCTGCGTGAGCATCCTCCTGCTCCCCACCGGGGCCATGGTGCATCCCTGCCAGGCACCACTCCTTACCTTGATGTTGCAGAAGATACTCCGGGAGCAGGTGCTGGACTTTTTGGGGATGTCAGCTGGGGGTTTGCTGGCTTCAGGGTGGACTCCCATTGTGGCAGCTTCCCGGGGAGCCCCGAATAGCTGGGCTGTGCTTGGGCTGCTGTCCCTCTCCAGCCAGTCCCACCTCCGGCAGCACACACGGTCCGTGCCGAAAAGTCTCCAAGCCCGCGAGTGAGGCGGGAAGCCGGAGCGCAAAGTTTTTATAAGTCTGCTCCCGGGAGCGATGATGAAACCCTTTCTCCTCCCTCTTTTGCTTTGCGCGCCGAGGGAACTTTAAAGTCGCAGGAAACCGGTGCGTGGGGAGCAGGTGGGAGCCAGGGCTCGCCAGTTTGGGGATGGGAACAGTGGTGGGGTGACAGTGCTCGCCCACCCGTAGGGACACCCAGCTCCCCTCTGCTGCGCTCGCATCCGAGGCTGCAGGACAAGGCGCCAGCAGCGCAGCCTTCCCGCAGGAAAAGAGACTTGGAGGGGCGAGAGGAAGGGGAGGCACCTTTCAGCAAACTGAGACTTGGCTCCCAGGTGGTGGGAGAGGGAGAAATTCGGTGGCCAGACAGAGAAACCCCTCCCTGGGGTAAGGGGTTACAGAATAAAATACTTCTCCTGCTTTCCTCTCATGGAAATACCAGCATTTGTGAAACCTCCTGAGTGCTAGTTTTTCACAGACACCTCTCTGGGGCTTTGTTTATGCAAAGCATTGATTTATCTTGCAGGCTCCTCACAGGGAGGGAAAGTGTCAGAGAGAGAAGGGCAGGCTGATCTCAACCTGGGGGGAAAGCCAGCTTCAACTCTTTTGTCAAAATTATTGATTTCCCTTGCATAAAAGCAGGGAGAGGAGAGAGAGGTGGGGGCAAACCCATGAGAAACAGTGGTTGCCCTGAACCTGGAGAAGGCAAATCCCAGCACAGCCCGGTATGATGCCAAGGAGCCAAGTCCCCCTCGATGGGCACCCATGGGCACACTCGTGTCCTGCCCGGGGCCACTCACCACGAGAGGGTGCCTTGCACCCATGGGAGAGGCTCCTTGGGTGCTTCCTTCCTCCAGCATTGCTGAGCTGTCCTGTGACAGGACCCCCAGCTCAGCATCTTCGGGGGTCCAGCATTGGCTTGATAGCAATGTGACAATTAGCCTTGATAAGATAAAAAGAGCTGATGTTGGCTGTCAGCTTCCCAGTTTCCTAACCTTGTTCCAGAAGCCCCACTGGAAGGCACAGATGGGTATCACTGGTCTAGGAATGGAGATAAAAATGAAAAGCAACCTGTTTTCCCATCTCTCTTTCTCCACTCCATGCCCAAATTTCCTAGATTTGGGGTAAGGATGCAATGTGAAAAGTCCCTTTTCTCCTGTCAGATTTAGCCGAGCCCTTTTATCCACCACTCAATGGCAAGAGACAGAGAGTTTCAGCCTCACCGACAGAAAAGCTCGAGCAAGCCAACATCTCTGCTCATCTCCCGTCCTCCCCGTGAGCCCGACATGCCGCTGAGCTCATTTTTCAGGCGATGCCTGACCCGCTCGCTCACATCCCTGTCTTCTCAGTTTATTCTGCACAGACCCATGACGCTCACTTTGTTATAACAACCACCTCCACGCAGCAGCTGTTTCAGCCACTAACTTCAACTTTTCCATACAAATTTATCTTCCACGCAGCAAAACGTAGCGGGGAAGAGGCGTGATGCCCAACAAGCTGGTGTGGTGCCTGGATGGGCAGAAATGCCCCTGCCCTGATGCCACATCCCATGGATGGGGCTGGAGACCCTGTGCCGATGGGGTTAATCCCCCTTGCAAGGGGAAGAAAAAATCTGCGATGAGTCAAAAAGGAATCAGAGCTCCCAAAGTGCAGCTTCTGGGAAACACCCTCATGGGCTGGATGTCGCTGGCCCATGGGGATGTGGGTCCTTGGTGGGAACTGACCCACATCCTGGCTGGCCAGGGAAGGGACAGAGGCTGGGGCAGCCCCTGACGTGCTCCAAACCAAAGGACCTGGGTCTCCAAGCAGCCCCCACACCTGGCCACCCCCCAGCAAACCCCTCCTAGGGCTTCAACACAGAGAGATGCCCCAGCGGGGCCGATTTGCTAGAGAGCATGAAGAAAACATGCTGGCAACCCACATTCTCAACCTGCAGCTCTTGCAATATTTAAGGGAAGAGAACACCAACTTAATATCCAGCTGGGGGTTACTCACAACTCTGGGGACATCCCCGTGGGGCTGTACACCTTGCGTGCCCGCGCCATGCAGCGTCTTGGTCAATAACCTTCCAGTGAACATTTTCCCAAGCAAGGAGCATTGCCCAAGGTTTGGCAACTTGTCTAGCTGTAGTAAACAATAAAATAAAAGCTGAGAAATCCGAATTTTAAAGTCTAGTCACGATGGTTTTGGTTATTTAAGAGAGGTACAATTTAAGGTACAATTCCAGCACTTGGTGTTCTGCAGCATCTCTGTGAGGTTCCTTGTGGCCAGCACAGGCATTTTGTTTTGCAGAACAGCAAAGGTCTATCCTGAGCAGGCTCTGTCCACCTAGATGGGACCATCAGCGAGTGCTGCTGACATCTCCCAAGTTTTTATCCTGCTGGAAGAGAAATTCCAGCCCTTGGACACAAATTCAGCTCCAGCTTTCTTATACTGACATCGCTTTTAGATTACAGACCTTAGACACCAGACTGTGCAATGGGATTAACAAAATGAGTTGCACATGAAAAAACAGGACTCTTGCCTCTTTTTTGAGGATTCTCTGCTGCACTTTCATTCCCGCAGGGTTACAGCCTTGGCAAGGAAGGGTTCGTCCTGCAGACGAGCGCGCACGAGGAAAATGATTTATGGTGGCGCTGACAAGGGGAGGCGAGTTTAGTTTTAAATTCTTCTCATCTTGCTCTGTTAGGATGATACGGTTGATGTGCCTGGCAGGAAAGATCACACATCAACAGGGCTTGGTTCGTTTTACACGGCTCCTGGTGCTGCATTTCTTTCTCAGCCTTTGAAATGAGTTCCTCCTCCAGTAGTCACGCTCCCCTGACCGAGACTTTGGCTGGAAGGAGAAGATCTCAATGTCATTAGCTGATTGGGAACCAGCAAAGCTGAACCAGGCCCACGGGTCTCCATGGACATCAGGAGTTCCTCCTCTACCCCACCACCTCATCCAAAACAAGCCAGCAATTGACACCGGGCATGTTTCCCACGGGCAGATCGAACTTACGCTGGTGTAGCTATGCAGGAACTGGGGCAGGTCCCTCTTTGCTACCAGGGGATACTCACCTTGTTCACAGAACATCAGAACCCTCAAAAGCCACTTTTTGTTCTGCTGGAGAAGTGATTGGGTCAACCTCTTTCAACATGACCACAGTGCTTTTTCCCCCGCATCATTCTCCTTCTTTCTACCAGAGAATCAAGAAAATCTGGAGTTGGAAGGGACCCATAAGGATCATCAAGTCCAACTGAGACTCAGCTGGGAGTTGAGACTCAACTGAGTCTCAACTGAGATTCAACTGGGATCTTCCTGGATCCCGGGAAGGCTTGTTACTGGTTGAAGAGATATTGCATCCCAGCATGGAAGATGATTTCTCACTGTGCTATGCACAGTAGGACAATCCCTGCTATGTTTAAAGCTGGACTAGCGGTTCCTTCTTAAAGGAAGGTGTTTCCTTCCCAGGAGCCTCCTCATCAATGACTTAGGACTAAGCCTTGGAATTTTGCCTTCAGTATTTTGTTTCAGATGGACTTGCCTGAAGTACCATCCACTGCCTGGAGCCAAGGGAACAATGGGCTGAGGAAGTCATTGCCCTATCTTGGAGGTGGCAAAATGTGAACTGTGTGGTCAGACATCCCAAAGGACCTGGTTCCTGCTAGGTCAGAAGTTATTTCCTCAGATCCAAAGGTGTGGATCCAGAAGCCTAAGCTGCCTACTAAACCCTTTGGTGGCAGGAATAACAGGGAAGCCCACAGCAAGCCTGTATGCATCCCCCAGCCCAGGAAATCCTGTTACTGGGTAAAACTAGAAGGTGGAGAAGGGACCTGGACCTCAGGACCCCCTGGCTCAGCAGAAGGAGGGCGGGAGATGTGATCCAAGCAAATTTCTGGTCTTTTCAAACATAGCAGTGATGAAGATCCTACCACAGACATCAGCCATGGGAGGAGATGTGAGGATGGACAAACAATCATGTTGGGAAGACCTGTGGAGGGTTCACAAGAGAGAAGAAGGAACAAAGGCAGGATCAGAGCCAGACATACAGCTCATAAAAACAGCAGCCCTCAAGGTTATATCTTGAGATGTTCTACCGCAAGCAGGATTAGGAAGGGAGCGAAAGGAACCTCGCACCGCTTAAAAACAAACTTCCCAGAGCCACCTGAGCCCCAGTTTACTTGCTGCACCCTGGTCCTGGAAGCAAAGACAGAGCCCCAGGGCTCCTGGAGGGTTTCAGACTTGCAAGTTCAAACATAGCTCTGGGAATGCAGATGGAAAACAAAACCCCTCCTGTGTTCCCAGAGCCGGCCCCTGGGGCTGCAGGACCAGCACACCAAACCCACCCCCTGGAAGCTCCAATTATCCCTCCAGGTTGGTGCTGCGGCACAGCCGGGGCTGGGGACCGACGGGGATGGGACAGGCAGCGTGCACCAGCGGCTCCTGCCAATGCCCGTGGTTGAGATGGAAATTATAGCCCATAACAGACCGGGTTTCATTTACCAGCAACGTATAGTTGATCTGGAGCAGAAATACTGGTCAGAGGGAGGTACACAGCCGTACCTGAAGAACAGGCTTGGCTGGCTCACAGCCCAGGATGGAGTGTGGCTCACCATCACCCAAAGAGGTGATCCAGCCCTCAGGAGGGGACATCATTGTCCCCACAGTGGAGAGGGGCTCTTGGGACACGCAAGCTGAGTCCCAGAGAAAGACATGACACTGCCCACCCTCTGGCCGAGGCCACCGCCAGCCCTGTGGGGAAGCCAGCTGTGCCCAGAGGTTAGGAGTGAGGTCAAAATGGGAAAGACAGCAGGTAACTCACACTGAGGATGATGGCAGAGGTGCGTGTCAGCACTAAATCAGCCCACAACCAGCTCACCCGAAGCGGAGGATATTTGTCTGCGCAGGTGATTAACTCACGCGTTAAGCAACTCCGCGGTGCTCTGCATCCCATACGCAAACCCAGTTAACCCAAACTCTTGCAGGGCAAGAGGAGGAGAAAAGTGCGTTCTGGAGGAATAGGTTGGAAGGTAAGTCTTGCAGGGATGACTGCAGAGCCTGGAAAGCAGGAGGCTGCGAGTTTGGCAGGCTGAGCCCTTCAGAAGAGCAGCGGAGAAAGCAGAGAGCTCCTCCACTTCTAAAAGCACTATAAGCAAGCAGAGGAGTCAAGGAAATGCTTTTAAATGAGCCCTGGTGAGGCTTCACATCACATCTCTCAAACAGCCGCTTTCTTTTCCTCTGCCTTTTTTAAGTGAGTCTTGTTTATAATTGAGCCACTTGAATTTCACCATCAATTGAATCTTTGCTGTAACACACCACAGGCTCCCCAGTTCACCTGGAGTTGACCCAATGTGTGGATTATTTTGGTGGGTCGCTGTTGGGCCAGCCACCCCTCCTGTCTTCTCCTTTGTCTGTAACCGCTTTTGGGGACACCAGCCCCCAGGTGTCACGTTTGGGGCCATTTGCTCATCACGTTGCAGAGCAGAAACCATGATGGTAGGTAGAAGGAAGAGATGGGAGATTGGAACTAAGATTATTTATTACGCACACACACACCCCCCCCTCCAGCTACTGTTGTTTGCACGCACACCAAGTGCTGTCCCACCATAAATCAGAGCAACCGCAGGGGTGGAAGATGACGTGCATCCCCCAGAGCTGTGTGGGTTTGGGCAATACCAGGGGTCAGCACCCAGCAGGGCTGTGCCAGGGAGGACCCCGCAACCTTCGCACCCTCCATCCACCATCCTCAAGCCCTCCTGGCACTCACCGAGCACAGAATTTAAGATAACCAGATGTTTGTAGTCAGGCCAGAGCCCTGGGCCTTCACTGCAGGATGTGTTCTGCAAACCCAGAACAAAGAGACAGCCCTTGCCTCGAAGGATTTGCAATCTAAAGCATCAGTATCCTGTAGTAAAAGCAATTAAATGGGGCAGACAAGGATCTGACTGCGCCATTCAAAGCAGGGTTATATTTCCTTGAAATTGCTTTGAGTGATCATGATGAGACAGTCTAATTTAACTCTGCCCACTGCCAATAAACTGCGCAGTTGGTAAATATTTCAGGAACAGTGCCCCTAAGCAAGACTTCTGCAGCCTAAGAAGGTAGAGAGTCAAGTATTTTTGTAAAATTCCTTAACCCTGGTTCCTCCATGGACGTACATAGCCAGGAGAGAGAGACTTTGCCAGGCTTGAAATCGGTTGCGGGGCAAATCTGTTATTTCACACCAAAAGGACTCCGTCCAGCAGCACCAAATCCTGCTGTTTCGTAGGTGGGTTGTTAAACCCTTGGTAGCAGGTCTACAAAGACACCATCCTAAGGGCTGAGAGGGAGATGTGCAACCGAATCAGATCCGGAGCGGCTGAAGGAGGCTTCCATCCAGAGGGATGTCCCATGGCCTGGCTGCTGGATGGTGGCACATCCCAGCATGGAGAAGAATAAGGCAACATCTCAGCATCACCCACCTCAAGAACTGCTCTGTTGGGTGCAATCCATAAAATCATACAACAGTTTGGGGTGAAGGGACATTCCCAGCTCCCCCAGTGCCCCCCCTGCCATGAGCAGGGACATCTGCACCAGCTCAGGTTGCTCAGAGCCCCGTCCAGCCTGGCCTGGGATGTCTCCAGGGATGGTTCATCCACCACCTCTCTGGCCAACCTGGGCCAGGCTCTCACCACCCTCAGGGACAACAATTTCTTCCTCATGTCCAGCCTGAATCTCCCTCCTTTAGTTTAAAACCATCACCCCTTGTCCTGTCGTAACATGCCCTCCAGGAGAAGAGCTGGTGGAGGGCTCCCATTGCAGTCTCCTCCTTCTGTTATGAAAATCTGGCAGAAGATGGGTGAGATGCATCACCACGAGCGATGAGACACCCTCTTAACTTATTCACTCCTGGTGATGAGTCTCTACCCTCTCACAAACAAGAGATGAACACGACCAGAGTCCCCACAAAAGCCCCGTGAAGGGACAAAAGGACCGAGACAGGCTTCATGGTTTTGGAGATGAGGAGACCCACATCCATCATGTCCCAGTGGAAATCTTCACCTCCTCGAAGAGCTGATGTTTGTTGGATACATTGACCATTTTGGAAATCATTTAGCAGCTCTGCCACCTCTAAAAAGACATGAGAGGGCTCTAGGAGCCACTATTTGAATGGAATTTAAAAAAGAAATTAAGTACTCAAAAGTTTTAATGAATATTACTCCATTACGTGAAAGGATCTGGTCCAAATGTTGTGCAGAGATCATGGCTCCGATCTGATCCCTCCTGACATTGTGGTAAGGACAGTTAAACCATGAAGTTTGGATGCTTGTCCGCTTCCCTCTGGAAAAAAGGTTAAATTCAATAAAAAGAGGATAAAAGAGAGTGAATTCAGCACATCTCGTTCCACAAGACTGTGCTCATACCACTGCAAGTCCTGAAGCTCTGGGCACTATTAAATACGGAATGAGAGTTATGTGTTTGCAAGGAAGATTGTTCCATCTCTGCTAATATGCAGCAAAATATTTTTATTATACTCTATATTGACTTATTTAACGATGATGCAACGAGAGTGCCAATAAAGTTGCATAATCATCTAATTTTTATTTTTTTTTTCCAACTACTCAGAGTTTTCATAAAAACTCCTTGTTTGGTTCGAAATCTTCCAAATTTCCCTGATACTGTGAGGCCATGTGCCTGTGGTTTGGCTGTCGCCGTGTAAGGGTCAACCCACTACATAAAACAGCCTGAATTTCAACCCAAAACAAACCAATAAAAGCTGTTCTCCTCTGGCTGGATGCGAGGCAGAGGCGGGGGTGAGTAAGACGCTGAGACTGAGCAGCCCCCAGCTCCTGCTGACACGTTTTTTGTGGAGCTCTACTGATAATTGGCTTTGACAGAAGCATTTTTATACGCCCAGAGTGGGTCAGATCTCTTCATCCCCCTCCTCATCCTCATTTCCAAGGAGAGTCCGCTGCCACATGCGCTTCACCAAAATACCATTGCAGGGTTCCTCTTCTCATGGGCTTCACTTCAGCGTTGGCATTTAGCACATTAGAAGCCCAAATTAAGGTGAAGTTTTGGCCATACCTTCCTGCTGGCACCTCTGGCTCCATCTCAGTCTGCAGTCCAAGAAGAGGACCTGGGCGTCACCCAGGGCAGGATGGAAACCTGCAACACCCGTCCTACAAAAAGTGCTGGAAACTCTGGAGAAGCTGGAATAAAAGCAGCAAAAAGGTTTTTGATCACGACAAGATCCTCTCCCAACTCTGACTGTGCGGTAGGAAGGGCTGGTTTTGAGCTGGTATCAGCATTAGCCATGTCGAGTCAAAATGTGTTTGTTTTCTTTGGAACAGTCAAGTCGAAATGGAACAATGGCTGGAACTGACACTTTGCAAGGGAAGATTTTGCTTCATCTTGAAATGCTGAAACACCTTGAAATATTTTCCAATGGAAATGACATTTTGTTTCTGCTGATGCACATGGGACTCATCCCATCACAGTTTCCATCCTTCTCAAGCCGCTCCCATGTCAGGGAAGGAGCCACCGAGCACACACACGGATGGACCGAGAGGGATGGAGAGACACCCGACCATCACATCCAGGGTGATGGAGACCAACCCAAGAATTACGTTGGTGCAAAAGGAATTGCGGTTTTTGCATTGTTGAAATTTGCCGCTTGATATTGGAACACAGTCTTAAATAAATGTGGTTATGTTATACATCTTTTTATTGTGCTTTTCTCGCTTTACGTTATTTTTTGCTACTGACTTCGTACTTGCTGTTTATTTTATATTTATTTTCAACTATGGAAATTATGTTAAACAAAAAGCCAACTGACTCCCACTTGTTCAAGCATCTCAACAACTTCTTGCAGCGAAAACACTTCCACAAGCAGCAGGATGCGGAAAATGCTTTCCAAGAGTTCATTGAACATCAAGGCACGGATTTTTACACTACAGGAATAAACAAACTTATTTGTCATTGGCAAAAAGGTGTTGATTTTAATGGTTCCTATTTTGATTAATAAAGATGTGTTTGAGCCTAGTTATAATGACTTAAAATTCATGGTCCAAACCAGCGATTACTTTTGTGCCAACCTAATAGTCACCATAGACACAGGTCAGGAAAAAACCCGTTTTAATGAAAATGCAGGGGCAAGATATCCAGTGAGATCCGGTTTAGTCCAAGTAGGGACAAAAAATAAAGTAATTCAGATTCTGAGTCCAGCTTTGCTGTAGTCTCAGGTTTCTCGTACCTGGAGAGCTCGATCAACCTCAAATCTCTCTCATTCCAAATCTAGACCAAAAAACCCTGTTCTTGAAAAGCTTCATCAACAGAGGGAAGTTTCAATCTCAGGTCAGTTGCAACATTTCCCTCTCACAATTTCAAAACATTTCCTTTCCATCCTGGCTTTTTTCGTGCTGTGGGGTTAGCTCACATTCCTAAACAATCATTTCGGAGCAAACTAATCTGCCGCTGTTTCCTTTAAAAAATGGTCTGATGATTCCGAAGTGTCTTTTTTTTTTTTTTTTTTTTCCCCACATACTAAAAGTTTCGGGTTTGAAACAAAATGTGCCTTTTTATTTTTTTAAAATACAAGACAGAAAAAAAAAAAAAGGCTTTCACAGTCCAGTAGGTTGGAAACAGGATCCTTTCTTTCCTGTTCTGCTTTATCTTGTGAGGACAAGCTAAGGGGCTCCCAGAGGCGCCTCAGGCTGGGGAGATGCTTGGGGTCTATTGCTACGGGCTCCAAAACAGCTTGTTGCCACAGCCAGCACTTCCCTCCCCTTAGCAACTCTTGATCTGGATGCTCTGAGGGCACACTGATGGCAGGATACAGCCATGTGTGTCACCCCATGGAGAATAATCACAGCGGGGTTTGCAGAAGTGGTGGACCTGAGCCTTGGTGTGCTGCTGTTCATGAAGAACCAGAGATCTGAGCCCCAGCAGGGCTTCCTCTCCCACTTTCATTTTCCTTTTTTAAGCAGACGACCGAGGTTTTTGGCCAGGATCTGAAGTTCTCAGTACCCCTGAGAAGAAGCTGCCCCAAGTGTTCCCTGAAAACCACGGCGGGTGCGTCACACTCTGACATCCCTCCAGGAACAGCCCGATGGAGAAACTGCTTTTGCTCCCTAACCACCTCGTGCCTCGTGGACCACCGTCCCGCTGTGGCAGGAGTGACTCAGCCACCGCATCCTTGGACCGAGTCCAGCCAACACAACCTCCTGGGTTTCAGCACTACCAGCCAAGCTTAGATTTATAATCAGCAGAGAAAACTTGACTATTTATAGCTGCTCCGAGAAGAGTAACGATCATTGACTGACACACAAACACGGAAGCTGAGCATCAAGAGAGAAACACGTCTGGTGAAGAGCTGTCAGCTCTGGTGATACTCACAGTATGTCTTCACACTTCACTGGTGCTTGCTTCAGATCCATCCCATCGGAGGACTGATTGACTTCTCAGTTAGGTATGTCTCTGCCATGGCTGCTTAACTTCACCCTAAAACACAAGACAAATATTTACTTTTTTATGGGGAAATGAGTAAATTGTTCTGACAGCCATGATGGACCACTCCTACCTGAAAGAAATCCTTTGGCCAAGACAGACACCACTTCCTGACGGGGCTGAATTTTCTCACCTTAGAAATTCATTGTTTTGAATCGGAAACATTGTGTTCCTAGTCTGTATCTGACAACTGTGGCTGAACATTAGGTAGAGGACCTGCCATTAAGTTTGAACCCCAGAGCACAAGGCACGGCTGAGATCCCACCAAGAGGACCCACACTGGCTGGCTGCACAGAGACCCCTCTGCAGCCCTCTGACATCTCAGCACAGAGCTGGGAGCTTGAGGAACCCTAAGGGGAGGTATGCTCCAATGTAGAAGGATGTGGTCAACGGCAGTTCACTGAAAACCACCCAAAGTCAGTCATATTCAGGCCAGACATGAGGAAGGAATTGTTGTCCCTGAGGGTGGTGAGAGCCTGGCCCAGGTTGGCCAGAGAGGTGGTGGATGAACCATCCCTGGAGACATCCCAGGCCAGGCTGGATGGGGCTCTGAGCAACCTGAGCTGGTGCAGATGTCCCTGCTCATGGCAGGGGGGCCACTGGGGGAGCTGGGAACATCCCTTCAACACATCTGTGATTCTGTGATTTCAAGAGTGACCTGACAGCTCAGGCAGTAAACTGCCTGTTCTCGCTTGGAAGTGGTTGCAAGTGGCATTTTAAATAGTTTCCCTGCACCCTGAACAAAAGGAGAGGGACACGAGATGCTCTTCTTTAGAGAAGAAACTCCCTTAAGCTCCTGACCTGAAGGGAGGACCATGTACCACCACCACATGGGTGGGATGGCAAAGGCCAAGGGGGTATTTAGAACTGCACAGTGCTTGTGTAGCTTTCTTTTTTATTCATATTTTCCTCATGAAGCTGGTGTTAAGAAGGAGTAGCTTCATCTGGCAGGGTTGGTCAATGCCTGGTAAGAATGACGGAAGTCTGCATGGACAATGCATTTCTTGGGGCCAGCTGTTGAGCCCTCCACATACAGCCTTTGGGACGACGTGAGTGGGGTTTGTCCTGCGTGCTGTCCTTCCTTCTATGAAGAACCACTGAAGTTCTCATCCCCCTCCTCCATGAGGCCAAAGAGATGCCAGAAACCCCACACCCTCCTGCTCAGCACCACGAAAGGAAAATCTCTGACGCACGCCAAACAGCATCTCACCCTTGCAAGTTCATTAATTTCAGCAAGGGATCGTTTCCTCAATGCCTGTTCCTGTTGTTTGACCCCTGGCCTTTGCTTTTCTTTCTTTGCAAGGACGGCCCTTGGTCCAGGTCACAGCAGTGAGAAATGTCAACCCAGTTCTGGGAACTGCTTCCCGAAACGCGTCCGTCTGTGTTATCTGTGCGCAGCCACGCTTCTCAAAGAGCCTCTTGACTGGAAACGCTCAACTGGGAAGAGAAACGGGTCATCCCATCCCGCTCCTGCCTCCTCCCTGCTCCTTTGGGGAGCTGCTGTACGAAACAAAAACTCGTCCCTCGCAGAGAGGATGACCAACCAAGGGTGGGATGGGGCTGTTCTGGCACGAGGTCTTCATCACACGATGGCTCGTCTCACTAAACGTCAGATGACACCTTTCCTCGTGTGACTTTTGTTGTTCCTAATTTAAAACAGGACACAGTCAGACTGCAAACACAAAAATAGCGGTTTAAATTTAGGTAGAATAGACCGAGAGGCACCATCGATGCTTCCTCTTCCAGCGACGGGAGGAAGCAAACAAAGCAGGGGAAGCCAGGCCAGCTGTAGGACGCAGTTGCTGAGAAGACAGCCAAGGAAAGAAGACCTCATGATGTCTGTCCCGTAGAGACTCTCTGGACAATGACTGACTCATCGCTCATAGGCGGTATCTCTGGGCTTGAGCCGTGTTCCCCGCTTGCCTGAGAGAGGCAGGGGCTGCAGCATAGCTGGAATAGGTGGAGCCCAGTAACAGTTCCTCTCTCGCATGACTCAGGCTGTGAGGATACCTCCTCCCATCCCCAGAGGCCATGGTGTTTGGGGTCTTCCAGGGACCCAACTTGCCCTCTTCGATGGCTCCCGATGCCAACAGAAGGCCAAAGGCACCTGGAGACCCATCTCCATCACCAGGAGATTTGCTCTCAGATGAACAGCACCGACTCTAAACTCAGCCTAGGCACAAATGAAGCAGCTGTGGTGGGAGGAGAAGATGCCAGGAGGAATTAAGACTGGCTGGGCCCTTCTCTGCTTCCACAAACAGCAGTGTAGATCTCATTCAGGCCATCCAAGCAGCAGGAAGCAGGTTCCCAACTCACCCAAAACTAGGAAAAGTTAACCCCTGCAGAGGCTGCTGGCACTGGCTGCTGGTGGGGAGCACAAACACAGATTAACATCCTGCTGAAAGAGGAGACTATTTCTGGTCAATGGAGTATCAACCGGCCACCACATGCATGGTCCCAGTGCCCTGGTGCTGAGCTCCAGCCCAGTCACAAGGCCCTGGTTCCTGGTCGTGTCCACATGAACCATCATCCAAAGCCTGAACCAGGCTGGGAAGAACAGTCTCTGGTTAGGATTCAGTGTCCTGCCTTGAGTGCTGCTGCCCCTCCAAGAGGTGGGGGAACACCCAAGAAGAGGGACATCAACCACCCTGGTTATGGACTTGCCCTGCCAGCCAAGAAAACTCTCAGAGGAGACACCAAGGGTGCAATAAAATCTGAGGATAGGCAGGAACTAGAGAGGCTTTAACAATTCATTACATCTGGGAGAAAGAGGGGGAATGTTCCAGCCTGGTGGGAACACAACCCATTGAATGAGCATCCGCAATGGGTACAGGCAGCAGGTTCCCTGCACAGCAGAATGTACCGTCCAGATGGACAAAGTATCCAGGTTGTCTGCAGTCATGGGGTGGTGGTGTGTCCTGGTCCACCATGTAACGGTCCAAAGACAGTTCTTTGGGAAAATAAGTGTTATATCCCTGATATAAGAAACTGGGCATCCACTTCACATGTCATCGACACAAGAGCCATTGGAAGGGCAGGAGGACTCCTTGCAGAGGACTCTGCTCCCCAGGCAAGAAGCCCCCAGCCATTCCCTGGCCCCTGGAGCCAGCCCTCACCAGATCAGCCCAAGCTTGGTTCAGCCAAGATGTTTCACAAGAGCACCCAGCAGCGCCAAAATGGGAGAAATAATTCTGTAAACAGCCTGACGTTTGCATCCCCAGCTGGAAGCTGGCCCGGGACTCCCCATTCTGCAACACAGCCTCCATCGCCAGAGATAAGAGGCCAAGCCACTTGCTGAGCACTGAGCAACAGCCAACATCTCTCCCAGAGGGACTAGTCATGGGAACCTCACCTTCAGCACCCAAATCCCTTGGGTTGTGCCCCTCACTGTGCCTGTGGTGAGGTCCCATCTCCTGGGCACCAGCCGTGGAGCTGGGGGCTGCATTTCTCCCACCTGCACCCACTGGGTCATTCACCTCCAGGAGCTCATGGCCACCTCCCCGAGTGCTCCTGGGTTCTTCTGCAGGGAAAGGACAACCGTGTTGGGCATGTAGTGCTGGGCTGGCATCGCACAGGAGCGTGTGCTCTTCCAGCCATCTTTGGGACAGTCTGACAATGCTTAACAGGGCAAGTCTGGTGCAGCTACAGCATCCCAGGGTTGCTGCAGACAGACTGAGGAGTGTGCAAGATACTGTACGTAGGTTGCCAGCTTGGTCTTGCAAGCGCTGCTGGGTGTTGCATATGGACAGCACAGACATAAGACCTGGAGTCACACGTGCCATTTGATTTAATGTACTCTGTATTTGTACCTGAGAAGGTTCTTTTATAAGCAATTTCTCATTTGTTGTACAACATACCCTGGCAAATCCAGCCCCTCTCCTACTCCATACAGCCAGAAGCACAAGGTATCTCCGGTGGGTTCCACACGCCAACATTTCCCTCAGCACAGAGACCCTTCCCACTGACTAGACAACTATCCACAGAGGCAGCATTGTATAACATGGAGTAAACCCGACGTATAGAGGGTGAGAAGTGGGAAAGGAGAACTGCAGCTCGTTACCGTAGAGCCTTCCCCACCACGCAGTGCCAAGTCTCAGATGTTTCTCACCCTCTTTCACAATGCTCATCCCAGAAAGCCTCACCTGTGCTGCTGGCATCTTCTCGGCTCAGCAAAGTGCCAGGACAGGGTCTTACTTCAAACCTTCTCAGAGTGATTCCCCTTCTTCTCAGGCCAGGTGATGCTGGGACATCTCCCACCATTTTGCTGTAGAGTCCAAGAAGAAAGGTAAACAGGACACTTGTCGGGCTCTCACAGAGAGCGTGTGCCCCGCATCAGAAAACATTTTGGAAAGGATGACTGGAATGCTGGTATGGTTTCCTCTGTTTGTCTGATGGGGGAATTTCCCCTTATTGCTGACAGGGTTTGGACCAGGACCAGACACAGCTGGAGCTGCGCAGCTGGGGGTTGGGTTTATGTTCTTTCACCAATACATGTGTGCGATAAACACTCGTGAGAAGGGTGCTCCTCAGGAAGGACTCGGCACATGGGGCAAACATCCATGATTGCAGCAGAGAGATACCCAAACCACGGGTGCACCCAGGCAGAAGCAGGTCTGAAGAGGCACCATTTTGCCCCCCCAGTTTAACTCCCCAATTAAATGGGAATGTGCTGGAAAACTGCAGGAATGAGATTAAAAAGAAACAAACAAACAATGGGGGCAGAACTTAAGGAAATCAACGTGAGCACACGTAATTTGGAAACAAGTGCCGTACATTCAAGGAGGGAGGATGAAGATGGAAACCAACGGCCAAGAAGTAGAGTGAGACATGACCAAGGATCTACCACCACAGTTATGTCTGTGCCAGCTGGATGTCCAGCCAGGGTAACACAGATACCAGATGGAAAATCCCTTCTGTCCCCAGCAGAACACCTGATGGCTTCCAAAGCCCAAAGGGACAGCCCCATCCACAAGTAGGGTGACCAGGGTGGACACCTCTCACACCTCCATGCCATGGGGCTCCAGGACCTTCTGGTCTTACCTCCCAGTGCTGGACACTGGTGGCTCCATCCAGAAATGTGACCCTGGACCTGCTCTGCCTGTGTCCCACCCAGCTGGTCCAACCCCACAAGCGGGGAACATGCAGGAGATGCACAAGGGAGTGAGCTCCTGATGTAGAGAGGGAGTGATGCTGATGTCCCTGTGTTTTCGGTTGTGTTGCGCAGCGGGCAATTACACCCGCTGTTCAAAAGTCTCATTTCACATAGGGTTTGAGTTTTGCCTGCCAGAGCTGCTGGGCAGGTCACCTCCCCATCCTCCATAGAACCAGTGAATGTCCTGAGTTGGAAGGAACCCACAAGGCTCATGGAGTCCAGCTCCTGTCCCTGCAATGACAACTGCACAGGTCACCCCGTGTGTCTGAGGACGTTGTCCAGTCTCTTCTTGAACACTGTCAGGTTGGGGCCGTGACACCTCCCTGGGGAGCCTGTTCAGTGTCCAGCACCTCTGGGTGAAGAGCCTTTTCCTTCACCCTGTGAACTTTGCACAGACACTTCTAGCCATTGAGATCTCCTTGCTGAACCAATATTTATAATATCTATGTCAAAACTCGAGATTCATTTGGAACTAATTTTACCAGAAATATTTATAAATACAGTGTATAGCAGCCCCACATCATACACTAGGTTGTCTGACAGCATGACAAACAAAAATGGAAGATGCAGATATACACATACTTTGAAATTTACTGAAATAAACATATTGTAGGCAAAATGTATTCATTCATGAATTTACCCCAACTTTGCATTTAGAACTAGGCTTTCAGCTTTCTAAAATAAGCTAATGGCCATCTTCTAGTTAAAAAGATAAAGAGTGGGGAGGTAAATGAATACTCAACTTTAGATGTTCACCCAACAGGTAAGGGCCAGGAAGACATACAGGGATGTGATAAGAAATATCTGCATGCCATTAACAGGGAGGGGACACAGAGTCTCCGGCAGCTCCTCCAGCCTTTCCTCTGCCACCACCGGTGGCCCTGATGGCCATGGGCCACCACAGGGATGTAGTCCAGGAGAAGACATCCCCCACGGACCAAGGCTGCAATGCTGCCGCCTCTGAGAAGCGAAGGCCTGGAAGCAATCCCAGCATTATGGGTTTTTTGGGGGGTGGAAGATGAAAACATATTGCAGACAGAATATTTTAAACTCACTCCAGCCCCTCTTGCCAAGTCTGGAAAATCTCTGCGCAGCACAGGGAGTCTGGTGGTCCCGTTCTTTCCTGTGGAGTATGGAAACAACTATGGTGCAAGTAGGCTATTTTCCCTGCTTCATTGTTTTCGAGCCATTTCAGAAGCCAAGCGAGTTTCCAAATAGAGGGGTGGATTGGCATCACCTTAATGAAAACTAATTAAACGTAATTATTCAGCCTGTCGAAAATATTTGTGCTCCACCAGGAACACCCTGCAGTTGGCTACGGATAGGCAGGAAGAAAGCACTTTTTCCAGAAGCAGCTCTTCGTGTCGGTTACTCCGCTGGCTGAAGCTTCTCACCAGGGCTTTTCATGCACCGAAATACTTACCGAAATCAGGTTGGCAATGAGTCTGCACAACCAACCTGAGCCTCCAATTTTTGGGGGTAGGGAACTCGCTTTCCCACACAGTTTCACAGCCTTAGAAAATAAGAAAAGTGGGTAGAGTGAGTGGTACAGCTTCATCTCCACCTTGTGTTTTTTCCTTTTCAGGTAAAAACAGGGTTTGGAGAATAGTATCATTGTTTTCTGCTGGATTTGGGGTGAATGGGAGGGGTCTTTTTTAGAACCAGTCAATTCCTCCCAAAACACATTCTCTGCTAGAACAACTCAAGAACTATGTAGATATGCAAACAATAAGCCACAATGGCGTCATTTTGAGTAAATCAGTAGGTTTTATCGGATGACCTCAGTTTACAAGGAAGGCCATTTCTCAGAAACCAAAGGCCAGGGAGCCATCAGTTTGGAGAAACAGATGAGCCTCGAGCTAAGCGATTAGTTATTAGAAGGATTAAGAAGCCTGGTTTTCAACGAATCTGTGTTTATATACATCACTTTCCTCCTCTGCTATCCCGCAGCTCTGCCCTATGGTGCTTGGATCAGGAGCAGGGACCAGCAACGGTTGGTCGTCTGGGCAGCAAACGATGGTGAGATCCTCCTCACCTCTCCTTGGGATGCTTCTCCGTCTCCTCCCGCCACTCACCCACTTGGTTTTGGGGGGCTGAATTATCCCCAAGCCCTTTGCAACTCCATCAAGTGGATCTCGCGACAACCATGTCCCGTGTTCCTGATGGAAGGACAAGTGTGATGTGATGGGGTTGGTGCTGGAGAGCCCAGCAGCTCAGGCCGAGGAGAGGGGGAATGAAAGAGAGAGCCTGCCCGAAACGGAGGAACCATGAGCAGAAAGGCCGGGCTGGGTTCCTGGCACCAGCCCTGCTCTTCCCAGAGCTGAAATAATGAGAAAAACTAATTGTGTGTTGCAAAACCACTGGGATGCGTGGGCAGAGAGTGACCCGGCCTCGGACAGGCTTTGACCAGCAAGACCCCCAGGACTGGGGCGAGCGGCAGCAGAGCCCAAACCCACAGATTCTCGGATCTCAGGCTTTTCGCAATCTGCCTCCCATGAAAAATGTACGATTTTTAATGGAAAGAAGCCCGAAGTCACCACCACTTCAACACCCGTGGCTGGTTTGGGGCAGGACCTGCCCCCCCACCTTCTCCAGAGGTCTCCAGCTGCCCCAGTCCCCTTCCCTTCAAGGCCACCAGTACCCTGTCCCCATGTCCCTGCAGCCACTGTCTCCTCCTGTCCATCTGATCTCACCCCAGGCACAACTTCCCTCACTCTGGGTCACAGAAACCATCCAAACTGTGGCCAGTTCCCCATGGTTTCCTCCTCATCTGCTCCTGGAGGCTTCACAACAGCTGTGCACATGAGAAGCCTCTTGTTCCTTGACCATTGCTTAGAGCAAAAACACCAAAGCACGTCCACAGAGGGGAGGAGATGATGCTCCAGCATAGCACATCTTCCCTCCTCTGATAAGCCTACCTGGTTACTGCTCCAAGGACTTCCAACTATCTGACCCATTGATATGTGCACCTACTGACCGCTGGATGAGCTTCTGCGAGAGTTTCATGCTGGCTTGCTTCTGAGAGCCCTGTTAAAAATGGGTGAAAATCACAAAAATAATCAAGTTTCTAATACTACTACAAATAGTAACTTCCATCTGGCTTCTCTGGACCAGCTGCTGTATCCTTGGAAAGCAATGGAGCTCTTGAGGGCATGGCCAAGCCAAACCTCCTCTTGGGCTCTGTCCACCACTGGGCTCTAAGAAGACCTGAAGCAAGGCCAGTGTCTCATTCCCAGTAGAGATCTGCCCCACGTCCCTGGTAAATCGGTGGGTCCTGGTCCTCACAGCCACCAGGCATTTGTCAGCAGCTGGCAAAGCAGAGCGTTTTCCCACCACACCTCAGCTGTTAGGAACAAGCTCTCCTCAGCAGGACTGGTTTTACAAATGGGGACCCAGCTTCTCCACGCACCTCCAGCATCTCTTCCGAGCCACGTGAAGCGGGTCCTTGCTGCGGGTTCTTCACCAGCGCCAGCTACAGACCCACTGAGGAGGCTTCTCCCAAGACAGGTGGATGGCCACCATGCAGTTTGCCTGCCCAAGCCAGCACCCTGAGTCCTGGACACCCACCCACCTTCAGCCAGACACTCCCTGGCTCCCAGGGCCAGAGAAGCATTGGCAGCTCCTTTGCAAGTAGAGCTGAGGTCATCTTGGAGAGCATTTGGGCAGCCAGCATTTCACAGAGAGGACTGGGACCACCAGGGAGATGGCATCTGCCACTGTGACTCAGGGGAAAAGCCAAATCCTGGTAAGACCTCCACTATTCAGCGGTAGAAGTGACTGAGTGATCCTGCCTCCTGTGTGATCATCAAGCCAAGGCTGGTGTTCCTCCTGGGGAACGTGTAGGCTCAGCCCAAACCCAGGCTGGGGCGTGTTTTGGAGAGGGAACAGTCTAGGATCCCCTCAGACTCTGCAAACCCGGCCGCACCAGCAGCAACTCATCCCCTGCAATGTTCGATGGGGCGTCAAAAGAAGAGCCAAGAAGAAAACGCGAAGCACAGATCCCACTTCTCAACGAATGACAGGGCTCGCGGGGATTCAAGAGACGACCACGCAAGTTCACGGAGGAACTGCAGCAGTGTTGGAGCTGGGGACGAGCATCATGGCCTGTGGTTGTCTGTGAAGAGAAGCAGCTTGGAAGGGAGTGTGGGACAAGGTGGGACAAGGTGGGACAAAAGGTGGGACAAAAGGTGGGACAAGGTGGGACAGGCAGGAGGACCTGGGCTGAGCTTCTACAGCTCCTGCGTGGATAACGTGGTGGCCTCACAAGGCTGCAGACAGGCAAAGAGGAGCCAGCTGTCATTGCCATGTCCAGCCCAAGCATGCAAATCCCACAAGCTTGGCCCTCAAACTGAGGGAAAAGGATGTAAAATGAAGCCAGACCAACCGATTGCTTACTTGGGTGTTTTTGAAAACGCTTATCTGATCCTGTTGTCACCGGTCGCTCCTGTGCCATGAGGCTGGCTGCGCCTGGTCAACGTGGTCCCCATATCAGCTTCCCTGATGCTTCAGGTGAGAGCAAAACCGTGTAAATCATGGATAAAATAACAGCACTTACCGACACCGGTGTCATCAGAGCAGTGAGGTCAGGTCTGGAGAAGAAAACAACATCTTCCATTAATATTTCTAAACAAAACATCACCTCTCCTCTTCCCTTAAGCCTTGTCTTGCTAAAGGTGCGCACATAACTTCCCAGAAGTCTCCCCAGTTTCGTTGCTAGGGAAGCTTCTGGCACGCTCCTGGTAATTTCTTCCAATTTGTTAATTATGCTGAGATATCCATCAAGCTGTTTTCTGGATGGCCGTGGGTTTCCAAAGCTTAGGCTGGGCAGCTGGAGCATGTCCCACGGCAGCATTCATCCCCCCGGCTACAGCCTCGGCGTGGGTGTGATGTCCACACCGGTTTGGAATCGGGTCCTCTGGGTACATCTGTTCTTTGTCCCACGGCATCTCCACGTCCCACCTCGTGTGCCCACAACGGGAACGCGCCAGGAACCGTCACCCCAGTGCTCATTAATAGGTGGGGAACCCATCCTCAAAAACTATTCTAAGAAATTCAGAGCTATATTAACTAAAAAACATTGGGTTTGCCTTGGATCCCTGTAGCTCCAGATGATGCACAGGGGTCAGGCAAGAAGATACCGCGATACACGAGGGGATGCTGGGGGTTCACATTGTCTTTCTGAGGGCTATGAACTCACGTGCTGTTTTTCTTAAGCGATCAAATAAGTGGGTTTTTTGTGATTGAGCGTGTTTTTTATGTCTACGAAGAAAAGCTTGAGTTGTACAGCCCAAATGTACCCTCCAGGCCAGAATTTCAAGCAGGAGAAACTCCCTGCATAGTTCTGGATGGCTCATCTGTTGGGGGAGGGCTGAATCACAAGATTTGACTAATCGCACCGAGGAATTCAGCTTTCTCCAGAAAAACTCACCATGGCACAACCTCTTATTTCCACCCCCCCAGACCAAGAAATAGTCAATATATTTCCCCAGAGATCTGAAAACTCAAATACTTCACTAAAACTCTTGCCTGGTGGATATTAGCCAATTTTTAGTTTCCAAGGCCTCAAAAATGTGTAGCCAGGAAGGAAAACAGCCCAACAACAGTGGTGCAAATGTAACATATTAAGATATTAAGTACTTTGCTCGGATAACTACTAACACGCTTTGACACTATCCAGGGGTGGGGGGCAAAATAAAACAACTCAGTTTGAGGAGTCAAAGCAGATTTAGAGAGTTTTGACCTACCTGGCCGCGGGCATTCAGCTCTACGCACTGAACTGAAATGGCTTTCAGGGTTTCCACTTCCCTGGTATGACCCAAGTCGATCTTTAGGACAGTTTCCACCAAGTTGCTTTCTAAGCCAGGAAAGCAAAGAAATAAAGAGAATCCTTTCAAAGCTACTTATGGCAACTCCCGGCTTCCTCCTCTTTTGTCTCCTCACTCCTCAGTTTGCTTTTTTTTTTTAATGAAAAATATTTGAGGACATTAAAGCCAGTCCCGCCCAGCGGCCGAGCCCAGGGAGCGGAGCGGCCTGTGCCAGAGCCGGGTGAGAGCAGTTTCCCTTGCGGGAAGGGTCGACTGAGCTGAGCAAAGACCTCGAGCTGCTTGGGAGTGCGAGTCAGGGCAGACAGGATTTCCAGCTTTGGAGAACAATTGCCACCAGGATGTGTCATTAAGGTCGCCAGTGGAAGCCGAAGTGCCGGCGGCTCAGCCTGGAAGCCACGGTCTCCATGTCAAGGCTCCCCAGAGAGCCCTTCCCAGGCTCTGCAGCTAAGCCAGGCTTTACAAGACTGACATGTATGAGCTGGACCATTTCGACAACCAGCATCAAGGGATGCTCAGCTCAGCCTCCCCCCAGTGCAGGGAGCGCAATGGATCACGCTTCACATCTGCTGATGTGCAGAGGAGAGATCAGCCCATGGGAGACATGGGGTGTTGCTCAAATAATTTCCAGAGCTGTTTCTCTGGGAGAGAAGCAGCAGAGCTGAGCAGAAGTTGGCCAGTGACACAAGTGACCTGGGCACGGCTTCCAGGGAGCATCCTGAAATGGTCCCTTGAGGCAGGACGGGGATATCCTGAGCTGGCACAATCCGGACAGGGCTGAACAGCTTCTTTAATGGTCTATAATAAAGGAAGGGGCAAAATCGCATGCCTACCCTAGGCTTTGAGATGAGAGGAGAGCAGCAGGCACCCAGCAGTAGAGACAACATCTATCAGCCAACATTGGCAGTCTCTGCTGGCTGGAGGAGACGGGATTGCTATCAGAAAGGCACGTGAGATGCTTACGGGGCATGTACAGACCTTCAGTACGGGCAGGGGAACCGAGCAGCACTTTCCCAGCAAGCTGGATGCATATGGTGGCATTTTTCCCCCCGATCAGGGACGCTGCCCGACCAGGTAGACCCAGGTGTGAGTCAAACAGCAGCTCCTGGGGCTGGGCCATGCGGCAGAGGGGCAGCGTCCTGGAGACGGGCCCCCTCGTCCTTTCTTCTGCTTCTTCTCCCCCTCTCGCTCTGCGGTTTCAGCGCAATGTTTTTGTGCTCAGCCTGCAAGCACGCATCCGCGGAGACTTGCCCATTCCTCCCCAAAAAGCCCCCTAAGCCATGGGATTGACGTCAGCAGAGCGCCAGCTGTCAAACAACGGAGATTAAGGCTTGGCGAGCGCCCGTGCCTCCCCGGGCAGGTGAGCAACGCTCCTCGCCGAGCAGGAACAGGCACATTGCATCAACCCTGCACCTGGACACAAGACGCAACCTGATCCCCGACGGGGGCCAAGTCACGCCTGGGCAGCCCAGGGCCCCCAGTTATCCCCGTGCGCCCCGTGGGACCCCCCTGGGGCGAGGACACCCCTGCCGGGCAGGGGCAGAGTCCTGGCGCTGGCTGCTCGTGGCTCCAGCCCACGTAGGAGGTGAAACCTCCTGCCAAGAGATGTCAGTGCCGGGAACAGGCCCCAGGCGCCAGCCGTCCCCGTTCTGCCCAGCGCAGGGACAGGGGCGATGGATGACATGCTGCCTCTTGCAGAGCTGCAGCTCAGCACCAGACAAGCCCTCGCTCCACCCAAAGCTCAAGAGGTTCGGCGCCAGGGGTCTGGACCTTTTCCTGGGTCTGCAGGACCTGCGGTGCAGACTCACAGCAAGACCGGAGCATTGGGGAAGGCAGGGGACACGGTCAGGCTGGCACCAGCTTTGGGGAACACCTGGAGCCTTGAGAAAGGGATCAGAGATGCTTGACCATCCCATGGTCCCGGCTTTGGACACAAACTCACCCATTTCTGCCGCTGGCACTGCCAGGATCTGTCTTTTCCCAAAACAGAAGTGGGAGAACAGCCAGCACTGCCTATGGGAACTCCTCTCCCCACCACCCAGCTCCCAGGCTGGGCTTGACCTGGATCTGGTTGGAGCTGGGGGTCCTTGGTGGCCGGGACAGAGACAGGAGAAACACCCCTGTGACCAAAGCTGAACCCGAGGAGCAGAGCAGCAGCTTTCCTCTCAACCTGAACTTCAAACAAGCCAACCCAAGAGGGCATCTGAGGTTAAAGCAACACAATCTACAACGCCCGGAGATATGAACGCTCACGGATTCGACAGCTCCAGCAGGAACTCCAAACCCTGCTGGGCTCGTGCCCTGTTCACTGGGAAGATCTCCCAGGTTGGGGTGTCTGCAGCACAGGAGACGCACCCGCTCCTGCGGCAGGAGCTCCATGATGAGCATCACCTCACCAGGAAAGCACCTGGTTCCCAGGTGAGACAGCCCTGGGGACGAGGGCACAGCACGGACATGGACAGCCAGTCCGGGTCCTTTTCCCTCCCTCTGCACCAGGCTGAGAACCTCCAGACCCTGGGGCAGCTGCTGTGTCTCCTTGCACTGGGCAGGGCTCCTGTCACACACGGGAACACCCTTTGACAAGGCCCTGACGCTAATGACGGTGACATCGCAGCGTGACACACGCTGGCCCACGCTTCCTCAAGGAGGAAGAGGAGGTGGTGGTGGTGAGGCAGGGCCAAACCCAGAGGATCCTGCCCCAAAGACCCCAGCCTCTTAGGATGAAGGACGTGTCCCTCAAGAGCAGCCCTGAAGACCACAGTGGCCTCACACCCCAGAGTTTAATGAGGCACACGGCTTGGAGAAGCCATTGGTTGGTGGCTCAGCTGGTCTTTGTGTCCCAGAAGATGCTTCTCTTTCCGTGGCTGGCCTTCTCCACCTCCAGGGACCAGGACAAGGTATGGAGAAGTCAGACCCCATCTAAAGTGGCAACTTTGCTGGAGTCCCTGCCCTACAGCCCAGCTGGGGTGGGCTTCGGGAGGTCCATCAAGAGCAGAAGGCAGGGGTGCCCAGGGCACAAGATGTTCCAGGGGCAGCAGGTTGTGGGGACAGCAGTTTGTCACATTGAATTCTGCTCCCCAGGATGAGTCCCTGGTCTGGTGGGATTCAAGAGGCCCCTGCCCTGCACACTGCACCTTCTCACGCCCTTCAAGCCAAACCTTCTGGCACACTTTGCCCGTCACCCAACCTTATCACGGGGCCTGGCCCAGCACGGCCGGATGGGAGGGGAGCAGATGGCCTGTTCAAGTCCTTCCCAGTTGTTCTCCCTCCAGACACTCTCAAAGGAAAACCCTTGAGGTCATTGTTCTATTTTCATCAAGCAAGGGCATCCAGCGCGACTCGCGTTAGGAGGGGCTGAGCTGAGGGCAACCATGCAAGGAGACCAGAGCCTCAGACGGAATGAGCAACCCAAAGTCCAGTCAACCATGACCACATCTCACCCACCTGCCTGGAGTATCTGCCCATGGCTGGTGAGACACCTTAAATGCTTCACATCACCCCCACCAAGAAGGAAAAAATAACCCCAAAGCCCCATGTGTGCCCACGGGAAGCCCTCCTGGCAGACCCCTCTGCAAGTGTCAGTGGAGACGGTACTGGAGTGACGTGGGTGGCCTTGCAAGGAGCTCTGCTGTGCCCCACACATCAGGCTCGGTGGGCACCAATGGGTCAGGCTGCCTCTGTCACTCCCACACACAGTGGTCTGTAACATTTTGGCTGAGACAACCAACCTGGAGTGTCCATATTGAACCCCAGCTTCTCTAACCACTTGGTGCTTTGCTGCTCCTCACCAGGGCCTCAGTGAGCTGGGGCTGTTGAGCTGGAGAAGAGAAGCTGAGAGGGATCTGATCAATGGGATCAGTATCTCAGGGTGGGTGTCAGAGGATGGACCAGACTCTGTTCAGTGGTGCCCAACGCCAGGGTGAGGGGCAACGGGCACAGACTGAAACACAGGAGGCTCCATCTGAACAGGAGCAGAAACTTGTTTGCTGGGAGGTGCCAGAGTCTGGCCCAGGCTGCCCAGAGCGGGTGTGGAGTCTCCTTCTCTGAGACATTCAAACCCCCTGGACCCACCTGTGTGATCTGCTCTGTGACCCTGCGTGAGCAGGGGTTGCACTGGGGGGTCTACAGAGATCCCTTCAACCCAACCAGGCTGGGGTTCTGTTACTGCGTCCCATCAGGTTCCCCCCAGGAGTTACAGGCCTCAATAATAGACACATAACAGCAAAAACAGATTTAGGATCCCCAGGCCTGCAGACCATGACACAGTGAACATGCCAACCCACCACGAAGACCGAGCTGTAAGTAAAGCACCACTGTGCCCACCGAGCCACCGTGCAAAGCCCAGCTCTGTCTTCTTGCCTCGGCTTTGGGTCATCACAAGGTCCTCAGCACCCCAGGAGACCATGTTCCCCACCACCACCGCAGCCAAGAGGACTTTGCGTGCCTGGATGGAGATCCGTACGCAGGGAGGGACCAATGCCCCATCCTGACGCCGCAGCACAGCAAACACCAGGCTCCCGCCCGGGCGTGGTGCAGACAGGTGGCAGACAGCCACCAAACGCTGCCACCGCGTCACCCGTGTCGGGCCACCGTGTCACCCGTGTTGGACCTTGGCTGCTCCCCAGCCCTTCCTGCATGTCCTTGGCGCTATCTGAATTTCTCCCACGTCCAACTCTGTGTTTCCCTCCTGTGTTCCCCACAAAAATACATCTACGAGTGGCTCGTGCTCACCCGAGTTGTCTTGCATCTTCCAGGCTGGGGTTTTCCTGCTGGCCCCAGGAGATGGGCCCATTCCAGCCCTGGGCAGTAGATCCCACCACCACCACCTCCACTGAAGCACCTCTGCAGAGCCCAAGCCTTCCCTGAGCCCTCCTTTTCTTCCAAAAGCACAGCTTTCCAGGAAAAAGCTTAACCAAGGTCTGTGGTAACACTGACTTTGGCCAAAAAGAAAAAAAAACCCAAACAAACCAGCATTTTCACTACAGGGATGGAGAAAAGAAGGAAAACAGTTTTCTTTAATTCACCCAGGAGTTGCACAACACCCCCACGTGCACAGAGATGTCTCCACACTGGTGAGCTCACGCCAGACTTATCTTCGTCAGCAAATAAACGAAGCAGCCGCCAAAGAGTGTAACGGGGAGGATGTTCTGCAGCTCTTCCTCACCCCTGGGCACACAGCGAACCCCTCCCGCTGACGCGAGCCCCGTCTCCCTCCCGCAGGAACATGGAGCTCGGTGCACATCTCCCGTGCCACCCATACCCATGAGACCACCTACTGTGACACACCAGGGACATCCCCTGGGCCTGGAGCAGAGATCCAGTTGACATCTGCTGGTTCTTGTGACCCCAAATCTGACTGTCCCAACGCTGCTGGGAAGGAGCGGGAAGACTGGTGGTGCTGCAGCGAGTTGAGAGGAGGGAACGGAGCTGGTGAGGGGCTGGAGCACAAGTGTGATGGGAGCGGCTGAGGGACCTGGGGGGTTCAGCTGGAGAACAGGAGCTGAGGGGAGACCTTCTGATCTCTGAACTGCCTGAAAGGAGCTTGGAGCCAGGGGGGTCGGGCTCTGCTCCCCAGGAACAAGCGCCAGGAGCAGAGGAAACGGCCTCAAGTTGTGCCAGGGGAGGTTGAGATTGGATGTGGGGGACAATTTCTTCCCCAAAGGGCTGTGGGGCATTGGAACAGGCTGCCCAGGGCAGTGCTGGAGTCATCATCCCTGGAGGGTTGGACAGACGGACATGAGGTTCTCAGGACATGGGGCAGTGCCAGGGCTGGGGGAACAGTTGGATTTGATGACCTTGAGGGGCTTTTCCAGCCAAAGTGATTCTATGACCCCTCTGCTTGGTGGGGCAGCTGGGAGAGATGCTGGGAGGACACAGCGTTTCCTGAGCTCCCTGCAGAGCAGGGACTGATGTGCTGTCTCCGTGCACTGTCCCACCATCCTCTCCTCTCTCACAGGGGTTCCTCAGGTTGTGTTCGCAGCACAGGGGACTGTGCCCAGCTGTTGGCCTGCTGCAAGAGCTGTAGGACAGTCCAGGACCTGACATACAGAAAGTGCTGCTGCATCCTCACCGCGCTGGCTCTGGAGCAGCCCTGGACACCCAGCACTGTGCTGAAACGCAGGGCACATTTAGGAAGCAAAGCCAGGTCAACTCTGAGGGCAAACAGAAGGTGACATCAGACAAGCTTTGCTCCTGGCCAGGACAGTCTCAGGAGCACAGATACAAGGTGCCTTCAGCCCACGTCACAGAATCCCAGAATGTCAGGGGCTGGAAGGGACCTGGAAAGCTCATCCAGTGCAATCCCCCCATGGAGCAGGAACACCCAGATGAGGTTACACAGGAAGGTGTCCAGGCGGGTTGGAATGTCTGCACAGAAGGAGACTCCACAACCTCCCTGGGCAGCCTGGGCCAGGCTCTGCCACCCTCACCCCAAACAAGTTTCTTCTCATATTTAAGTGGAACCTCCTGTGTTCCAGTTTGCACCCATTGCCCCTTGTCCTGTCACTGGTTGTCACCCAGAAGAGCCTGGCTCCATCCTCCTGACACTCCCCCTTTCCATATTGATCCCCAGGAATGAGTCCCCCCTCAGTCTCCTCTTGTCCAGCTCCAGAGCCCCAGCTCCCTCAGCCTTTCCTCACACGGGAGATGCTCCACTCCCTTCAGCATCTTGGTGGCTGCGCTGGACTCTCTGCAGCAGTTCCCTGTCCTGCTGGAACTGAGGGGCCACAACTGGACACAAGATTCCAGGTGTGGTCTCCCCAGGGCAGAGCAGAGGGGCAGGAGAACCTCTCTGACCTACTGACCACCCCCTTCTAATCCACCCCAGGTACCATTGGCTTCCTGGCCACAAGGGCCCAGTGCTGGCTCATGGTCACCCTGCTGTCCCCAGGACCCCCAGGTCTCTTTCCCCTACACGGCTCTCCAACAGGTCATTCCCCAACATGTCATCTTGTCCCCAGACGTCCCTCAGACGCTGCCACGTAGGTGGTGCTTTGTTTGCCCAGGGCACGTGGCACCGTCCTCAGGGCGTGGGGGACCTGCCCTGTGGGTCACTGGAGACATGTCACCTCCTCCGGCTTCACTCCGGGACCTGCCCAACTTTCAAGCTGTTTTGTTTCTGGTGGCCCTTACCATAAATGTCACAGCTCCCATCCCTTTGTTTTCTCTGGGGTGACCTCGGAGCGTGGCGAGCGCTTCCTTCACCAACCACCTGCCTTTGTTTGAACAAGCGAGACGAAGAGGTTTGGCAGGGCCGGAGCCGCCGGGCTGGCACGTGTCAGCCACAGGGACGGCTGCAAAGGCAAAGCAAACTTTGAAGATGTTCCCGTACCTCTGGTGCCACTAAACCCTCTGCAGCAGGACAGGATGCAGCTCAGCGGGGCAAAAGTGAAAAGCTGAGACTGGAAAACTAAATTAGATTGACAGCAATTAGTTGACATTTAAAACAATTTCCTCTGCCAAATGGTAGCAAAGATTACAGTATTTTTGCAGCTGAACACGGGGCAGTAACAATTTCCTGATTTCCTGTGCTGGTGCTGTCCAAGAAAGGATTGACGCGTTACCGGTATCTGCTCCACGCGTGAACGAAAACACTTTAACATGGAAAGACAGAACAACAACAAAATGAAGGCTTACCGTTGAAATTAAGATGTCTCCCCAGTTTTTACTTCTTCAGGGCCAGAAACTTGCTGCAGTACATTGAGGAGATGTTCTCGTAAGGGCAGAACTCCCAACCTCAGGATTTTTAAGAAAGCAGATATGAAGAAATACTAAAAAGCATCATTTAGTTTGCTGCTTTGTAGCTTCCCTTCTGCTCTGTGCAGAGCTCACATCTGTGCCCTGGAGCTGCCATGGGCAGTAATACATGGTCACCAATCTGGGCTCTGTCCCTGAGTGACCTGAGCACAGGGGGACAGAAAACCCCCCGGTCTGAGGCACAGAGACCTGTCAGGAATAAACAGAGAACCACAGAATCATTTTGGTTGGAAAGGACCCTCAAGATCATCGAGTCCAACCGTTCCCCCACCCCTGGCACTGCCCCATGTCCTGAGAACCTCATGTCCGTCTGTCCAACCCTCCAGGGATGGTGACTCCAGCACTGCCCTGGGCAGCCTGTTCCAATGCCCCACAGCCCTTTGGGGAAGAAATCGTTCCCCACATCCAACCTCAACCTCCCCTGGCACAACTTGAGGCCGTTTCCTCTGCTCCTGGCGCTTGTTCCTGGGGAGCAGAGCCCGACCCCCCTGGCTCCAAGCTCCTTTCAGGCAGTTCAGAGATCAGAAGGTCTCCCCTCAGCTCCTGTTCTCCAGCTGAACCCCCCAGGTCCCTCAGCCGCTCCCATCACACTTGTGCTCCAGCCCCTCACCAGCTCCGTTCCCTTCTCTCCACTCGCTCCAGCACCTCAAGGCCTTTCTTGTGAGGAGATCCCAACAACCCTCTGGACGCCATTTTGAGCCCTGAGGTGATTCTGGTGCCCCTGGTGCCACCATTTTGAGCCCTGAGCTGAGGGTCCCAAAACCGCCCCCAGGATTGGCAGTTTGGCCTCCCCAGGTCCCAGCACAGGGACGGTCACTGCCCTGGGCCTGCTGGCCACACCAGTGCTGGTACAATGCAAAAATAAGCCCAAATTGAGTTTTTAAAGCAGTAAAAGGCGATGCTGCTTGGCTGAGGAACCAGCAGCATGTTTCTCCTCGGGTCAGTTCAACCAGGACAAACACGAGGAGGTGTCTACATGTACCAGCCAAATATCAGCTCTGGACACAGTCCAGCTGTGGAGCAGCACAGCTGGAAAGCGCGGGACACAGGACAAGCCATCCAGCCACTCCGCACCACCCACAGGACACCAACCACTGCACTTGGGTCGGCTGGAGATGCACCAGCACCGACGGTGCGATGGGGAACAGCTTCTGGGGGAAAATACGAGCCTGTTGCCAATTCGCATCAGATGAACTTCGGCAGGGCGCAGGAAGGAGATAAAAAAGAAGCGGTAGCACTCAAGCTTCCTGCAACCACACGGCACCTCCTCACCGACTCGCCAAGAGGAAATCTATGGGTGGGAGGAACGACGACCGCTCCTTCCTATGGCTCCAGATTGTTCCCGCGGGATTCGGCGTCAGCGAGCAGACACGCTGAGAAATGGGGTTTTAATCCACTAAAAGCCGAACGTCGGAGTTTCAAACCGCTCCGGTCCAAATCAAACACATTTCAGGGAGGGGAAGAGTGGTAAAAAAGATCTTTCCTTTTTTAGCCATCACAACATAAGGATGGAAAGCAGGGGTTCTGCGGGCAGCCGTGGGGCCTGCTACCGCACTCAGAAGCACCACGTAAGAATACATAGAAAAACTGGTTTAATTAACTTAAACTTTTTTCCTTAAAGCTCTCAGATTTCCAGATTAGAGAAATACACCCAGAATGGCTCTGGCTCTCCTGAGGAACAAAGGAGGTTTGAAAGAGTTATGTCTTTCTATGGACTCAGAGACAACATCCGCAAGTCTCTTCTTGCAGCAAAACTTAGAGCTCTGCATGTACAACCAGGGTCATTAAGCTTTTTATTACTATTATTGTTAAAAGTGAGGTTTTCTTTAACTGCTTTGGGAGTCATATTTAAGCTTCCTAGCACAGATAATTGCTTGTGACGAGCCACGCTCCTCAGTACGTGAGTGTTACACAAGGAAAAAGGACAATCCCAACACAGCTCAGCAATTAGGCATTAGAAACAGTATTTTAATTTATCCCCAAAGACTCAGAGCGCTCCCAACACTTGGTGAAGAACATCAGCTTGCTCCTTAGTGGCAAAGCAAGTGCTTTATCATTGCTTTATCTCAAAAGGATTAGCGTGCTCTTCTATCACACTCTGCAACAGCCTGAAAGGAGCTTGGAGCCAGGGGGGGTCAGGCTCTGCGCCCCAGGAACAAGCGCCAGGAGCAGAGGAAACAGCCTCAAGTTGCGCCAGGGGAGGTTGAGGTTGGATGTGGGGAACAATTTCTTCCCCAAAGGGCTGTGGGGCGTTGGAACAGGCTGCTCAGGGCAGTGCTGGAGTCACCATCCCTGGAGGGTTGGACAGATGGACATGAGGTTCTCAGGGACATGTGGCAGTGCTGGAGTTGGGTTATCATTGGACTCAATGATCTTGAGGGTCTTTTCCAACCAAAATGATTCTATGATTCTCTGACTCCTGCCATATCCTGGTAGGGTTGATACAATTTGCTCACTAATGCCAAACATAAAGGGAAGATATTCCAGAGAAAGCATCAAAGCACCTGAAAAGGGGAGCTGGCATCACCCCCACGAGGCAGGTGGAAAACACGCAGTCCCAGCAGCACCATCGCTGAGTTAAACCCCAAATCACGCAGAAGATACAACACTGAGCATCTTCCGCAGGTCCCTGACCATATGGAAAGGCCCTTGGAGAGGCAGTACAGCTTTTCCCTCTCATTACTCCCAAAAAAAGCTGTCAGCAATTCCTTCTCCATGTGTTTTATTTGCCCTGCTCTATTACCAATTAACTGACAATTCTACCTGATTAGAAACTGGGAGCAACCACCAGTTTTCTTCTATTTTACTGGGGGTCCTGACTGGAAGGAAATGTCAGCTATAGAGCTAGTCCCAGCCTAAGTGAGCGCAAGTCTTAAGATCCGCAGCACCAAGGTGAAGGCGGTTTGTTCCAACCTGGGAAGTCCTCCTGTTTCTAGGATGAAGTATTCACGTTGCTCCTAGGCGCATCTTTCTGGTTTAGAGTCTTCAGAGGTAACAACTGGGGCTCCAGATGTGTGTGCAGCCAGATGTTGGCACTGCAGAAAGAACCTGGGTAGGTGACAACATCATCCCGAGCTGCATCAGTGCCTAGTCGGGTATGAGTTCCCCGAACACAACTACCTGCAGGAACAGTAGGAACAGTCGGAATAGTCTTGGCAGACAGGACCAAAATATCCCCATTTAAAATAACATCCCAGAAGGAAAGGGGACTGACCTGAAGCAGCCTAAAGTTCAACACATCCCCTGGGAACACCAGCGACAAGCAGCTGGGATTTCTGCTGGACACGCTGATACCAAAAGCACCTTTTTTGATGGAGGTGGCCTCGATTCGCACCCAAATTGCTGCCCCGACACAGGCTAAAAATGGTGTTTTCTGAGCTGGATGCGATAGCTCCCAGCATCATCCCGCCTGGAGAGAGGATGGACCTGGATGAAAACAGCTTTACCAGCAAATTTTTCATGGGGTTTCCATCATCCCAGCGTGTTGTCCTAAGAATTCAAGGCCAATGGTCTCCATCAGCCCCTTTAATAACCTGCTCCCCTTTGTTTCGGAGGTGAAATTGGGTGGTTAATTTATGACGGGATCCTATGGAAGGTCCCTCGGTACAGGTTTTCCATTTCATTACTCCCAGAAGAAGCTGTCAGCAATTCCCTCTTCATGCAGTTTATTTCACCAATTAACTGACAACTCCAGCCGATTAGAAACTGGGAGAAACCACCATTTTTCTTCTATTTCTTCCTTTGCACAACACCCCTGTGACACAGGATGGCGCTTTCCCAAGGGGTAACCGAGGCCTCAAGGGTTTGGGTGACTTATTTAATGTGGCAGAAGCATGGAGCAGAGCAGATAAATGAATCGAGGTGTCTAAATCACCCATTGGCTAATTTTCCACCCCCTCTGCCCTTTTGCCTATAGCACACATGGAAATTTCTGCTCTTCCCCATCTCTGAGCAGTAAATTTATCGCTGATGCACTTTGCTACATCAGCTCTGCCCTTAGACTTGGGCTGTGCAACCCACCTTCCTTCCTCCCTCCTCCTGTAAATTCTCCAGCGAGGCAGCCTCACGTTTCTCTTTCAATTACGTAAAATAAAGGAAAAAATACCAGTTTTAGACCACAACCTTGTCCTTAGTCACTGCTGCTTCTCGAGAGCCTCAACATTGCAACACAGGGAACGGTTTGTCCGTCAGCACTTGGTTCCTTCTCAAAATCCTCCTCTCTTCAAAAGAGTTTTAAAGCAAGTGAAAGGAAAACTAAGACTCTCTAATCTGCCCCAAACCCTCCTTTGGCCTTAAAGATATTACCAGTCTGAGCAGGACGAAGTGCAAAGACAAAACAAGCTTTACAAGAGCGGAAAGCCTGAATTATCACAGAACGACTGAACACGGAGATATCCACACGGTAGCACGATCTGCCCCTAAACTTCAGAAATATTTGCTCTGCGCTTTTATCTGTTGGCAGGTGAGTCTCCACCAGCTGGAGGAGGGCATTGAAAACTCAGATTTTAGCCCTCTGGCCAGTGTTCAAACCGGGAATGAAGGCCTGAAAGCAGAGCCTCGGAGCACGTTGCCCTCCTGACACGCTTTGCTTTTTTCCTTAAATCACTTTTGTTTTTATACAGTCCCCCTTTTCAAAATTAAGCACTGGTTTTGTTTGGGTTTTTGGATGCGGGATATTGTTTTGTGGGTGTTGTTTGGTTGTTTCTTTCCCCGCTTTGCTCTCTCGTGTTTGCTGCCCCAGCAAGGACTGCGGAGCTAAACCCAGTTTGGTCACTGGTGCAGAGCGGCTCTCCGGTATTGTAAAATTCCTGGTCCTGTGCCTCATCCAGGACCAGGTAGAACTGGTCTTTAACTGGGGGTGTCCTCTGCATGGAAACAGCCATTTATGCACCAAAAAGAGAAACTCCAAACATGACATTTCTCTAGCACAACATACCTGTTCTCACCCCACGTGTGACTGTCCCGCTCACCATGCTGGTTTCAGCCTTCCCTCATGCCCATCGCATCAATATTCCCAGTCAAAACCAGTTTGCTGCCTCTAGGCTTACCCGTAAGACAGTTTTGCAAAGCGGAGTTTAGCCAGGCCACCACCCTATTCCCTCAAGCCTTCTCTCAAGCACTATTATTGCACCTGTTCTTCAGCATTTCCTAGGGAGATGTTGCCAACATCTGCCCCGTTTGCATCACTGAGGATGGAAAATTTTCGATCCTAGAGCAGGAATCAGCCCCAGAACTGCACTTTCCCTATCTGGGGTTTCTCTCAGCTCTCGGTTGGAAAAGACTCTCAAGATCATCGCTTGCAGCCGGTGGTTTGTGGTTGCTGCACATGGATGCAAAGCACGGGAAGAGTTCTTGGCCCCTGGAGGGTCACTGAAAGAGATAACGGCCTCAAGTTGCATCAGGGGAGGTTGAGGTTGGATCTGGGAACAATTTCTTCCCCAAAGGGCTGTGGGACATTGGAACAGGCTGCCCAGGGCAGTGCTGGAGTCACCATCCCTGGAGGGTTGGACAGACGGACATGAGGTTCTCAGGACATGGGGCAGTGCCTGGGCTGGGGGAATGGTTGGACTCGATGATCTTGAGGGGCTTTTCCAACCTAAATGATTCTGTACTCCAGCTCATCCAGGCAAAAGCTCAGGGGATGGTAACGCAACAGGAGACAACACAAGAGGTTGATCTAAAACTTCTTAAATGAAAAAAGAGCTGGAATCATCTAAACCGAAGTGCATCACATATGAGCAGGAGCAAACCAGGCGGAAGCTGAGGTGACAGATGAGGCTGAGCTGAAGAGCTGGGGTTATGTGATGCTTCCAGTCTCTCCCACCCAAGGAATGCACAGAAGCCAACAGCTGAATCAGAAATACACTTGGGGTAGTTATTGTGTTTCACTTTGTGTATTTCTTGGGTTTCTTAGTGGAAAAATGTTTTGATTTGAAGCTCTGGTAAAGCTGACACATCTGGCTGCTCCAGCTGCTGTGCAGCCCTGAGACAGGAACCTGCTATCTGGAACATCAGACTTGGCCAGAGAGCTGGTCCCAGAGTTAAAGAGCCACATTTGTTTGTTTATGCGACTGGAACAGTTTCTGTGCTATGAAAGGAAGGAGAGAGAAGGAACGTTATTGCCTTTTCCAGCCAGGGAAGCGTGACAGCAGATGGCTCAGTCATCAGACGGAGCACCAGCTGGTGCGGTGGGACACCGAGATGAGGCGGCATGAGAGAACACGTACCGAGCTCCGCTCAGCCCCAAACTGACCCCAGAACCACTGGAGCTTACAATCAGATCTTGCCTTCCGCCCCAGAACTGCTGCATGATAACACAAGCCTCTTTTTATCAAATAGGAATTATTTGGCAAGTGCTTTGCAGAGCTATAGATCACAGAATCATTTTGGTTGGAAAAGACCCTCAAGATCATTGAGTCCAACCATTCCCCTAGTCCTGGCACTGCCCCATGTCCTGAGAACCTCATGTCCGTCTGTCCAACCCTCCAGGGATGGTGACTCCAGCACTGCCCTGGGCAGCCTGTTCCAATGCCCCACAGCACTTTGGGGAAGAAATTGTTCCCCACATCCAACCTCAACCTCCCCTGGCGCAACTTGAGGCCGTTTCCTCTGCTCCTGGCGCTTGTTCCTGGGGAGCAGAGACCAACATCATGCTGCGAAATCTGTATTTTCAATCTTCTATCCAAGCGATCTGCCCCTCAAGAGCTTTCCTAACAGGCTGTGGAGCTAAGATATGTCACACAGAATCATGCAACAGTAAAGAAAAATGCCAGCATGAAAACTATCTGCAACCTTTGTTACAATACCTGCCTGCAAGGTGCCTGCTCCAGGTAGTTCTGCTATCAGAAAAACGCCCATCTTAGCTTTGAGTGGGTGAAGCAGGTTTCACTTCAACATTTACAGTTGAATTTCCAAATTAGGTGGTTCTATCTATACCCAAACACCACACTACATCACTTGTCAGCCTCTACTGATGCGCACGCTCACCTGGAAGTAGATGTCAACACCTTCTCAATGGAAAAACACACACAGTTTAGCATTCCCACAGCCCGTGCAGACTGAACGGAGCAGTTTGAGGCACAGACATCCTCAATCCACCACAGCCATGTCACTTCACGTACAATCAGATGTGGACAGATCTTGCAAGGTATACATTTTGTATGCGACTCAGTGAAACACCTGCTGCCCCGTGAGGTGCACACAGCACGGATGCCATTGTCACCCCGATTTCCAGCCTCAGGTAAATCTTACACCCACCACCTCTGCAGATCCCATCACAACGCAGAGCTGGATACAAGTCGCTGATAGTTTCAACAACCAAGCCATCATGAAGAGGTACTGAGATCAGGTCATTTTCCTGGGTCAGAAAGGAATAAAACCACAGAAATCCACACCACCAAAGCCTGACTGCTGTCCCTAAACTCCGTGACTCCAAAGCCAACCAAACAAAATCAGTTTCAATTCATTCACACAGACGCAGCCCACGATAACAAGCCCAAGCTTGTGCCAGCCGGAAAATCTCCCTCTAGGATAAAGCAAGATTTGGCTCAGCAGCCACAGGTAACTAACACCGAAGCTGCTGAGTTTTAAGGGACACCCTGTTTCAGTCTGGCGAGACTGAGAACACAGAGCAAAGTTCTGCCTCATGCAATACTAATTAGAAAGGATTAATTTTCTCCGGCAAGGTTCAGGACTCTGGGAAAGAACAAAAGCTCCAGATGTGCGTGACGCGGTCAAATCCAGCTGCTCCGACTCGCAAAATGCCGCGAACGCGGCTGCGCAAACGCTCGAGGCTGAATCTACAGGTCCCCACACTTTTTCCTGAAATACCTTGTTCCGTTCCCTTAAGTAACATTCAACTCAGTAACCCAAGGTGGAATCGATATGAAAGGTGGCAGCAAGATAATATATTATTAAGCCTCGAGGATGAATTCTGAGGAAGGGGGGCAGGAAACCCACCTTGTTTTGACGCCAACTCCAGCCCAGCGACAACCACCAACCCGCATGTTTGACACGCGGGGTAGTGTGAGGGACCAAGCTTTCACATGAGACGTAATAGAAAAACATTCTTTACTCTGCAAGTGTCTTTACAAATATATATTTATATATTTAAGCCCGTTTCAGGCCATAAAAGCCCATTAAAAAAAACCACAACCAGTACCTTTTTGGACAAGAGAAACTGTGATCCAGAAGTCTGAGGTGAAAGACTCCCACACAAGGGCTGCTTTGGCGCTTCTCTGAAGGCCTCTATTTAGCACATAAAACCATCTTAAAAATCCCATCAGCCTTTTATCTGCAAGGAGGGGCACCGTTTTTACCCCACCTTTACTACTCTCCATATGAGGTAAAGTGGAATCACTTTGACATGGTCACTTACTACTTTAAAAAGGGGTATTGTATTGTATCCTGAAGACCAGCTTTCCCAAAAAACATTCGTGAATGGGTTAAAAAAAGGAAGATGCCGCTCGTGGATCCAACCACAATGTGCTGTTGTCTCAAAATAGAAGAAGTTGATACTAAAAAGCTATTCCAGATACATACAAGTAACAAACACTAGAGCTGGTCAGAAAGATTTCGTTTCAACATTGTTTTCAAAAGCAGGGAAATTTGTCTGCAGCGTGGCTTTTGCATTAATTTCCCCTCTCCTCACTTTTCTACCAGTTCCATATACCCTCCGAATAAAACCCAAACATCACGTGTCTGTTGTAAGAGTGCAAAGTCCATCCGAATCTCGTGTTTAAGTTCACTAGCACTACACTTTAAAAAATCCTGGTGGCAAATAAAAAGGTCTCGATTTAACTTAGCAAAAGTGATATCTAGAAAATATTCGACATCGAGAGGTCTTAGAAAAATCTTCAGACTACTAAAGCATCCTAAGGCACAGTGTTTTGGAAGAAGTGCTTTCTCCCTTTGGTGTTGCTTTATACACATCACGTGTGCGAGTCCGAGCGACGCGTGGAGCTGCAGACGTGCGCCGTGCCTCCTTCCCGGGCCGGGAATTCCGCCTTCTGCAGCGGTTTCAGACGTAGGCTCCCAGCGCAGCGTGAAATTCAGTCAGACATTGCACCAGCTGCTGAAACTTGGGTCGTTCTTCGGGGTCGAGGGCCCAACAACAGGCCATCACCGCAAACCTGCAAGGTAAACACGCGGCTTAAGGGGTTTTTTCCAATCTAAATGATTCTGTGGGAGACACAAGAAAGGAAGCCACGTGACCACTGTGCCAGCCTGGAAACAAGAGCATTTCTACTATAAACCCTGATGACTGGGGAGAGAAAAGGAAAAGAGGAGACTGAGGGGTGACCTCATTCATGGGGATCAATATGGAAAGGGGGAGTGTCAGGAGGTTGGAGCCAGGCTCTTCTCGGTGACAACCAGTGACAAGACAAGGGGCAATGGGTGCAAAATGGAACACAGGAGGTTCCACTTAAATATGAGAAGAAACTTGTTCCTGGTCAGGGTGGCAGAGCCTGGCCCAGGCTGCCCAGAGGGGTTGTAGAGTCTCCTTCTCTGCAGACATTCCAACCCGCCTGGACACCTTCCTGTGTAACCTCATCTGGGTGTTCCTGCTCCATGGGGGGATTGCACTGGATGAGCTTTCCAGGGCCCTTCCAACCCCTGACATTCTGTGATTCTGTGCAAAGGAACCCTGCATCTTCTGAGAGATAATGCTGAACAGGGGACCCACACCTGGAACAATGTGTTGTCCGCAGAAGTGTCTACAATGACCTGAAAGGAGGCTGTATCATGGAGGGTGTTGGTCTATTCTCTCAGATGAGAATAACGGGCCTCAAGTTGCACCAGGGGAGGTTGAGGTTAGATCTGGGAACAATTTCTTCCCCAAAGGGCTGTGGGGCATTGGAACAGGCTGCCCAGGGCAGTGCTGGAGTCACCATCCCTGGAGGGTTGGACAGACAGACATGAGGTTCTCAGGACATGGGGCAGTGCCAGAGCTGGGGGAACGCTTGGACTCGATGATCTTGAGGGGCTTTTACAACCAAAAAGATTCTGTGATTCTATGATTTCAGACACAAGTTGGAGGCAGTCCAGGAGGAAGCAATACATAGTTCATTGGAAACTGCTAACTGCTCAGCTCTTGTAAAAAATGTAGTTCCAAGTGTCTTTGTGGTAGGTTTACATGGAGACCATTTGGAAGAACACAAGAGGCAGAAGGTACAGCTTGTCAAGAGGATGGACCAGACTCTGTTCAGTGGTGCCCAACGTCAGGGTGAGGGGCAACGGGCACAGACTGAAACACAGGAGGCTCCATCTGAACATGAGCAGAAACTTGTTTGCTGGGAGGTGCCAGAGCCTGGCCCAGGCTGCCCAGAGCGGGTGTGGAGTCTCCTTCTCTGAGACATTCAAACCCCCTGGACCCACCTGTGTGATCTGCTCTGTGACCCTGTGTGAGCAGGGGTTGCACTGGGGGATCTACAGAGGTCCTGCAACCCAACCAGCCTGGGATGCTGTGATTTTCTGTACCACCAGGATTGTGAACAAACACCTCCACAAGGGTTTATCTAAAAGGCAGGGGAAGGCAAACCGGGCTCTTTCATTGATAAGTCTGGCTTAACAGGCTGGTAACAATCCAGCAGTTTATCCTCTCTCCAAACACACACTTACAGTTCATCAGGGCAATTGATGGGCTGAGCTATTCGATAGCCGTCCTTTAAATAAGCCGCCATCTCAAAGGGGTCGATATCGACGTACGGGGTCTGGCCCAGTGTCATCAGCTCCCACAGCGTCACCCCAAAGGCCCACTGAAAAGAAATAGCGTGCAGCATTAGAGAGCATGAATTTAGAGAGCTCCTTCAGACATGGCACTAAATCAGTCAGGAGTAAAACTATACAGAGTAACAAAGCTTTGCATAGATACTAAATATATCCAAGATCAATACAATACCACTTTGTCTTGAATAAGAACAATTAAGAATCACAGAATGGGTGTTAAGTTGAAATAAAATTAAAATCTTAATGCACTAATCTTTAAGTGCAAAAAAAATAATGTAACTGCATCTTTCAAATTTCAAAGTACTTGATGAATCTAAGGAATTTTAAACATTAAACTCACTGTTTCAAAAGAAATTTCATTATTATATTTTACCTCTTCCAAACGCTACACAAAAGTTCTCAAAAACGTCTGTGAAATTCAAAGGTTCAGAAGAGCAGACTGAATAAAACTATTCCTTTCTAAAATCAAAGCTGTCTGTATATTTTGAGAACACGCTCAGAGGCAGGACTCAAATGAAAAATAAAGGTTTCATCTATGTAAACCCGACAGCCGGATCAACATTCAACACACTGTTCAGCCGCAAATACCTGCCAAAAGGAGCTTAAGGTGATGAAAACTCAATTACTCAATGCATGTATAAGCACGGTACGTGCAAAATGATTTACTGGCTGCTACGAAGAGACCCAAGCGACAAAACAGAGATGGTGCTGATATGGCAGGCGGATGATTCAGGGCTGAAGTCACACGTGCCGCAAACGTCGCGGTTTATTAAAAAGGGGCAGAGTTCTGCAAGCATCAAAAATGTCCCTGGTTTTAAATCAAAAGGAACCCCCGGGCAAAGCCTGGGCTGAGGGATGCGGCCAGGGACACCGCTGGGCAGCGGCACAACCTTTCTATTCATTATTATTTTATTAATCATTAATATTTGCAGTTTATAGAACACCAAGGGACGGGTGGTGGTGCATCTAGAACGCAAAAAAAAACGGAGATTTGAGCAAAATACTTTGAGCATAAAGCTATTTGTGATTCCATAAGTAACTGCACAAAAATGGCGTCAAGAGACGCAGAGCTTCATGTCAAAGAGAAAAATACAATTAAAATTCAATGGGAATTGTGTTTTGTTTTTCTGCGCTTTGGTTGACTGATGTAACTGTTGGCAGAGCAGGGACACGCTAGAAATGCTTCAAGCCAGCAAAACCATCTTAAAGAAATATGAATACATTCAAAAAGCGAGTGGGGAACAGGTGCCGACTGCGTCTTAACAGACAATGCCTCAGTTGGAGCAGGTTCCATGTGTTACATGAAATTGATAACTAGATTTGTTCCTAGACAAAAACATATGACACCATATGTCAAAAGCATGCAGGGAAATGCAGAGATGTTATTAGGGGCAGACAGTGTTTATAAAACCCAGAAAAACAGGTGATTTTTGTAGACTGCAAAACTCAGCTATGGATGCAAAGTGGGTATTAGAAGCCGAGTTGCATTTATCCCTATATAATGCAAAAAGGAGATCTGCCTTAAAATAGCATGGACTATATGCTGAATTGCGCTGATTTCCTGAAATGCTTGATACTGAGGTGCCTCCAGCTTAATAAAATTCTATATTTTATTGCCAGTGTTACATTAAGCTTTTATTTCCAAGTCTGGTCTTTATGAACAGCGAACACCGGATTTAAAAGCAAAATAACAAGAAATCAACATTTAATCGATCCCATTTAGAATTATAAAAACATGCTATTACAGGCAGCTTCTAGAAGGTTTTATTACATTTCCTGCCCTGTCTTCAAGTTTGATGCAAGACAAAACCACACACATTTTCCAAGGAGTATTTCTGGAGCAGATTTGACTTTTTCCCTTATTTTTTTGTGTGTGTTTATGTGGCTTGAGCACTAATAGAGAGACCATGGCAATGAGGTTAAAAAAACTTGGTTAATGGCTGGACTTGATGATCTTAAAGGCCTTTTCTGCTGTTCTGGACACATCACTGTTGTCTCTTCAGTGCCCTGATTCTCCAAGGGCTCAAAAAATTGAAGCGTGTCAATAAAATACATTAATAAAATGTGAGAAGGGAAACAAAAGTTAACTTACCACATCGCTAGCGCTGGAAAATTCGTTGTTAACCAGGCTTTCCAGAGCCATCCACCGAACCGGCCTGTTTTCGTTGTCCCCCAGGCAGTGATAATCCATGGGAAAGAGGTCTCGAGAGAGCGCGTTGTCCGTGATCTTCACCTGAAGAGCATCGTCAATGCTAATTTAAAAGAACAGAAGCGTTTAGCGAACTTGGCGTCATGGTTTTGCAGAAAATATTAGTGCTCAAGCTGGAGTTTCAGGCCCGGGGTTTAATTCAGGAGCACTAATTGCACTATGGGCATTTCGTCTAGATCAAGACACTCTTATTCTGCAATTGGCAAATACAATCAAAAAATGTGTTTATTCTGCATTAGCAGATAAGCGTGATAAAAATGAGCAGCCTCAGATTAAATAAAATCAAACAAAACCACGGTTAAAGCAAACAAACAACTCCCTTAAATCATCCCCCCTCCCTTGGAGATCCCCTATCAGATCAATCAAACTAATTTTAGTTACAGTAGTTCTGTAGCAATAACGCGCCAAAGATTTAGGCAAAGCAAAACCTCGTCATATCTTGTTAAAGCAACCAATGGTATTTGTGGCCTTATCTCTAATCAAACAATCTGGCAAGATATTTATACCCCTCACCAAGAGATATTCATCCTGACTGTTGTCAGAAATAGGATATTGGCTACGGGAAGCTTATTTTTAATCATCAAAAGATGACTCAAAAAAGCCTACTCGTTTCTTCTCCCCTCTGGGACGGTAATTCACATTCTTTTGAACTTAAAAAAGTGTTTAATAATGCTCAATGGTCTCATAAATCTGACTTCAGCACATGGATGAGACATTGGCTTTAACATCTCCTGATAACAATACAGGAAAAGCACGGGGTTAGGGGGTTGTAACAAATCGGCGTTTGCTATCTTTTCATCTTGCCAATTTCTTTATTTTGATGGAAGAAATTAAACATCAAAGGCTCAATTTGTGCATTTCCTGCTTCACTATCTCAAGTACCTTCTTATTTACCCCATTTCTATGCACTTTCAGGTCGGTTGATCGCCCGCAAAACTTACAGATCGGGAATTTTCCATATCTAATCACTCTTAGGAGTTGAGAGAAATTCCTAGAAGAGCTGTCTATAAACAAATACGATACAAAGGGTCATTTTCCTGGGACTAGAGAGCTCTGACTTGTGTAATCCATATGTCTACTCCAACTGTGTCATAGAAATTGGAGATGAAAAGTATTTCCCCCCTTAACAAACCTGCCCAGACCACTGTGACCTTGGATCCCTTCCCAAAATTCGGTACAGGGGTACAAGAACAGACCTGGGGAGCAAAGAGGTGGCGATGGAACAAATTCCTTCACAAAATCCTGGCTCCTGCACCTTCTTTTTCTCTTTGTTAAAAAAAAGAGTTTCTGGTTCACCTTATGTTTACAAAATCACAGAATCCCAGAATGTCAGGGGTTGGAAGGGACCTGGAAAGCTCATCCAGTGCAATCCCCCCATGGAGCAGGAACACCCAGATGAGGTTACACAGGAAGGTGTCCAGGCGGGTTGGAATGTCTGCAGAGAAGGAGACTCCACAACCCCCTGGGCAGCCTGGGCCAGGCTCTGCCACCCTCACCAGGAACAAGTTTCTTCTCCTCTTTAAGTGGAACCTCTTGTGTTCCAGTTTGCACCCATTGCCCCTTGTCCTGTCACTGGTTGTCACCCAGAAGAGCCTGGCTCCATCCTCCTGACACTCTCCCTTTCCATACTGATCCCCATGAATGAGTCCCCCCTCAGTCTCCTCTTGTCCAGCTCCAGAGCCCCAGCTCCCTCAGCCTTTCCTCACACGGGAGATGCTCCACTCCCTTCAGCATCTTGGTGGCTGCGCTGGACTCTCTCCAGCAGTTCCCTGTCCTGCTGGAACTGAGGGGCCACAACTGGACGCAATATTCCAGGTGTGGTCTCCCCAGGGCAGAGTAGAGGGGCAGGAGAACCTCTCTGATCTACTGACCACCCCCTTCTAACCCACCCCAGGTACCATTGGCTTCCTGGCCACAAGGGCCCAGTGCTGGCTCATGGTCACCCTGCTGTCTCCAGGACCCCCAGGTCCCTTTCCCCTACACTGCTCTCTAACAGGTCATTCCCCAGCTTACACTGGAACCTGGGGTTGTTTCTGCCCAGATTCAAGACTCTACACTTTCTCTTGTTCTATTTCATTAAATTTCTCCCCACCCAGCTCTCCAGCCTGTCCAGGTCTCTGATGGCAGCACAGCTTCCAGTGTCAGCTGCTCCTCCCAGATTGGTGTCATCAGCAAACTTGCTGACAGTCACTCTATTCCCTCATCCAAATAATTGATAAATATGTTGAATAGTACTAAAGGAAAATAAATTCACTGACAAGACTACTCACCTCCAAATTTGGAAAAAAAACAACGAGTGGCATATTTTGAAGTAGGGATGAGGTGAACTGGAGAAAACCCATCCCAGCGCTTGCTACTGATAGAACTTTACTCGCTGAGTACTTACACGCAGTTTCTAGCAGCCAGGTCTTTGTGAATGACCTCCCGTCTGGCCAGGTAACTCATGCCGCAGGCGATCTGAATCGCCATATGGACAAGATCCTGCTGGGAAATTGCCTGCAAGACCAAAAAAAGGCCATTTTAACCCTTCCTACCATGTTTTTTTCCCACTTTCTGTTCCGCTGGAAACCAAGTCGTTTTCACTGAAACAACAGTCAAAGTTCTCATTGCTATTTGTTGCGGAAAATCAGTATCAAATGCCGTTGTTGCATCTGCTTTTACAGCTTCACAGTCCTAAATAAATTAAATCGTTGCACATACCCTGGGTTTACTCTTCCATTTTTAGTCTTCCAAAAACTTCAGCATGTAGGTGGACACACTGATGTTGCAAGATTGGGGTTGAAATAGACTAAATACTAAACTAAAATGATCATAAACCAGCTTCTTAGTTAACAGGTTGTTATTAAGAAAAAGAGCCATATGTTAGTTCAGGAAACTCAAGGTATTTGTCAAAGAGTTCCATCTTAAAATAAGTACCTAGGACACCAAATGTCCCATTTTTTGATAGTTAAGTATGGTCGTTTCACGTAATACAGATTGCAAATGTCATTAAATTCTTGCAGAGGGATGTTAGTGCATTGCATAGGGATTTATAACTCAGATTAAGCAGCAAAACAAGTGAAAATCAAAGTTGAAAGATCCCAGCAGCTTATTGCAACTTGTAAATTAATTGCTGGTTTGAAAGCTGGTACATAAGAGGGACAAATGGTGACTTCGGAAAACAAGAAGCAAAATATATTCTCATTTAGGAGTATTTTCTTTCTGGCTTCTCACAAAACACGTGCAGCAGGTTCCACTGAAACATGGTAAAGTTCCCAATGCTGAACAGCACCCACAGCAGTGAAAATAAAAGAAGAAGAAAAGCAGAGGTCACGTCGTTTAGTATCTGAAGTTAAAGAAATCCAGTTATTTTACTTAACAGCAAAGCTACAGCAGCACCTTAAAAGTTTGACAGAGTGCTTTAGGCACGTGGTAAAATAATTAAGAGCTACAGTAATTAAAGGGAAAAATCTACTAATTATATTTAGGAAAACAAAAACAAACAAAAAAACCCACAAAATAACAACAAAAAAACCCGATAAGTAGCAGTAAATCTGAATCTTCCCCATACACAATGCTGCCCTTTGTGTTGTAGCTTAAATCTACAATCATATACTGTTTTCTCTATTTTTTCTTTAAATACGTGTTGATATACCAGCTACTCCTCTAATCCGGCTTCATGGCCTCCGAACGCCCACAATGCCACAGCCAAGAATGTTTTCCTCCTATGAATCAACACAACCCTTGCCAGGGAACCTGTTTGCCAATTCCTCCCTTGCCCCAGCAGAGCAAGTGAATCCCACAATGATTTCTTATTTAAGGCCCGCAGCCGGATGATAAGCCAGGCCTAAGTTTAAGGCATGGATTTGGGGCGTACCTGAGGATTGTTGGCCTCCACCAGCTTGCACTGGCGCAAGAAGAGTTTAAGGTTCCCCCAGTTCATGTATGGCAGCAGCACCATCGGTTTCTCTCCCTCTTCTATGCAGACATGGGTGATGGGGAGCAGATTCCTGGTTAAAAATGGAGAAAAATTCCTTATTTAATGAAATTGAGATTGGAAAAAAAATGTTCTTGATCCTTAAAACACATTCAATGAAAGCGATTCAACATGAAAGCAAAGCATTCGTTTAATCTTACAGAGCACACGGTCACCAAACAACAATAGATGTTTTATTACTTCCCCATTAGGAAGAACTGCCCAATTTGGTCCAAAAGGGCTAAAATAAATGTCTGTGAATACAGGTTATCATTTGACAGAATCATTTTGGTTGGTAGAGTCCCTCAGGATCATTGAGTCCAAACATAACCTCAATCTGTCCCTGAGAACCTCGTCTAAGCGCCTTTTAAACCCCCCCAGGGATGGTGACTCAACCCCTTCCCAATTTATATTGAATTTATATTAAGCAGCAACAGATCCTCAACTTGGAAATGCATCACTCTAAATGCAACGAGAGATATAAAAGATACAGCTCCACTAGAGTGGTTAAAAATAGAGGCCAAAATATCACATTTGATCCACTTCAGAAGCTTTTAGGTTTGAATCAACTAAATATTAAATGGCAGAAGTAGCTCAGGAGTTTGATCTCCTTATGGGTCAGATAAGCCCCATGCTGTATCGCTTCAACACAGGCCTATAGTATCAATACATCAATGTGTAGAAGCTTGAAATAAACTGTATATAGTTCCATTTTTTTTTCTGTTGAAAACACCTTCAGAAAACTTTCAATGAGTTATAATGATTTTTTAAAAGGGAATTGGGATGTTTCCTGTTGTTACTTGGAGCACTCAGTCAGGTGTCACCTTCAACCATGAGAAAGGTCCCGGCTGCACAGAAATAAAACCTTTTTAGACTATTTAGAGAGTTTAATGTGTAAAAGGGAGGATAATGCCTGATTCTGAATGATGAGAGAGGAATTACTTCCTTTTGTTTCCATGGTAAGTGTGTTTCCCCAAGGACCCGGTACTCTTCTTAATAAAATAACCCTGTATTTTAGGCAAAGACTTACCTACAATAATTCTTCAAACAGCATTTTTTAAATGGACTGCAGAAGTAATAATTCTGCTGGGACTATTTTAATTTCCTTCACATTACCAGTAAAACAATCAACTACCAGCCCAGGCACTGGACAACAAGCACAGGTTTCTTTTCACTCACGTCCTGGCCAGTAACGAAGATTTTAAGGCCAAATTCAGCCTTTAATTCAAGCTGCAAAAGTCGAGCTGTTTGGGGCGTTAATTTGAAAACCAAGATGTGCCTCCAGCGCCCTTCTCAGCAATAATAAAGAATGTATAAAATTAATATCTACCCATATTTCACTGCAAGGTTTGGAACACCAAACCAAAGACTTTACCACTATTTGATTTTACTGACTGTGAAGCTGGATTAAAAAGAAAAAGCTCATAGGCACTTTTGTAGTAAGAAGCACATCTACAATTTTATATTTTATAAAATAGTTTTGGCTCTTTATGGCTTAAAAAAAAAATCCAAATGTACAAAATGTTTGGTTCTTAAAAATAATTCATTTTCTTTCTCTCTAGGGAGGTTTAAGCACAAATATTTTGAGTTTATAAGCACTGTTTGGCTTACCTGTGGTGAAGTCCTCTGAGTTTACAGCTCTCGGTCAGCATCATTGTCACCTGCACCTCTGAGGCTTGATCTAATACAAATAACAAAGGAACCGTAGATAAAGCTTTGGAAACAAATCAACACGCTAATTCAAGTTTGGTCCAGATCTGCGAGTCAGCTGAGGTCATCTGCGCACAAACACAACTTGTTTGCTTACTGTTTAGAAGTGGAATTTAAAACACCCCCCCGAGGTGCGAGCCAAGTTTTAGGGCGCATTTCTGCTTAAAACGAACGGGGCGAAGCTGAAAAAGGAAATGGAAGCCCAGTCGGGCGCTGACAGATGGGACTTGGGGCGCTTCCCAAAAGATGCTGGTTTGCTGCTGAATTACCAGTATGGGCTTCTGCAGTTTGTGTCCACGCTGGTGGAGATGGTTCCTTTCTACATTTACTTAATTCACTGCTCTGCACTCGAAACACTTGACTCTTGGTAACCTTAGAAATGTTTGCTGTTCTCTTCCCTACCTTTCAAAAACAATATTAAAAAATAATAATAAAAAAACCCCACAGAAACCGAGACAAAGCAAAATACAGATCTAGAATTCAAGAGTCTGATAACCCCAGTAACCCACAGCAATCAGAGCCTTGACTGGGCAGAAGCGTTGCCTATAACCCCTTCCCAACAAATATGTAAAGATTTTTTGGTGTTCGGTTCATTTTTTCTTTGTGTCTTGGTTTGGTTTTGGGGGTTTTTATGGTTTTGTTGCTGTTGAGTTTGTTGTATTTTTTGTTTCAGTTGGTGGGTTTGTTTTCTTCTTTCCTTTTTTCCCCTCTGGGGGTAAGAAGTGCTGTTGGTGCTGTAAGTTGGAGCTCTCTCAATCCCACCCAGCTGCGTTTTCTGTTCCTCCTCCATGCCAGAACCACCCCGACTCTGTTTCTTAATTGAACTTTACCCCTGCAAAAGAAAATGTGACTTTTGAGTGAGTTAAGAGTGAAGAATGTGGTCAGTGGAGATGAGGACAAGGTAGGGAAGGACACACAAAGCCCGGAGGGGGAGTATGGGGTCCCCCCATAGCAAAAAACTAAACAGATCAGCTCGAATTAGACCATAATTTGCAAATTGGCATTCAGTCTTCCAGATGTGCTGGAAGTGGAGACAGCTTCAGGACCTGCAAGGCACAAAACATTGGCTGGATTGAAAAAATTCCCCCAAGATGGGGAAAAGAATGATGTCCCAAGGCAACCTCCTCCAAAGGCAGCTTGGGGAGATGAAAAGCAGGGATGTCTTCCCAAAAGGAACTCAAAAAGGAGGAGATCGGGAAATTGAAGTTGTAAATGGTGAAGTGGCTGGATGGCAGAGCTCAGAGGGTTGTGATCAACGGGGCAGAGTCGGGATAAGGTCTGTGGTTAGTGGGTTCCCCAGGGCTCAGCGCTGGGTCCGGTCCTGTTCAACCTGTTCATCAATGACCTGGAGTTGCACCCTCAGCCCGTTTGCTGCTGGCACCAAACCGGGAGGAAGGGCTGACACCCCAGAGGCTGCGCTGCCATCCAGAGACCTGGACAGGCTGCACTGGGCGGAGAAGAACCTGATGAAGTTCAACCAGGGCAAGTGCAGGTTCCTGCACCTGGGGAGAAACAACCACAGGCACCAGTACAGGTTGGGGGTGGCCTGCTGGAAAGCAGCTCTGCAGAGAAGGACCTGGGAGTTCTAGGGCACAACAGGGTGACCATGAGCCACCAATGTGTCCTTGTGGCCAAGAAGTCAACAGTACCTGGGGTGCATTAAGAAAAGTGTGGCCAGCAGGTCAAGGGAAGCTGGAGGTTGTTCCTCCCTCTCTGCTCTGCCCAGATGAGGCCACATCTGGAGCTGTGTCCAGTTCTGGGTTCCCCAGTTTAAGAAAGACAAGGAATTACTGGAGAGAGTCCAGTGCAGGGACACAAAGATGCTGAGGGGTCTGGAGCATCTTTGTGCTGAGGAGACACTGAGAGAGCTGGGGCTGTTGAGCTGGAGAAGAGAAGCTGAGAGGGATCTGATCAATGGGATTAGTATCTCAGGGTGGGTGTCAGAGGATGGACCAGACTCTGTTCAGTGGTGCCCAACACCAGGGTGAGGGGCAACGGACACAGGCTGAAACACAGGAGGCTCCATCTGAACAGGAGCAGAAACTTGTTTGCTGGGAGGTGCCAGAGCCTGGCCCAGGCTGCCCAGAGCGGCTGTGGAGTCTCCTCTGAGACATTCAAACCGCCTGGACCCACCTGTGTGATCTCCTCTGTGACCCTGCGTGAGCAGGGGTTGGACTGAGGGATCTACAGAGGTCCCTTCAACCCAACCAGCCTGGGAGTCTGTGATGCAGGTTGCAGGCAGAGGCACTGAAGCCTCAACATCCTTGGAGGGCCCGGAGGAGCACCACCCAGGCTTGAGGGACCAAGGTCACCCAAAGCCAACACCCAACGCTCCAGAGACATCCAGACATGGAGGTGCCATGAGCTCAGTGACAATTACAGCTGTGGTATATTATAGGATGCATCAAAACGGTGCATTTCATTGTGTATTTGATGACAAGTGCGTCTGGTTCTTGCAGTGCAGGAGGTATTTAGGTACTGGTGAGCGGAAGCTTCTGGTTTGGACTCCAACAGCAGGTCCAACGTGCACTCACGTGTTTTATGTCGGATGAATTTGAGACATAGAACCAAGACTTCAACAAGCTGCTAAACAAGAAAAACCAAGATAGCACCTTAAAATGAAGGTAAGTAGGCACAAATGGCTGAAGCATCCAACTCACGAAGAGCAAAAGTAATTAAAAATAAAGGTGTAAAAGCAAATTATAAGAAGTTAGAGGAGCTGCCAACAGGCTACTAGTCCAGAGCTTCAGGTTGAAATGCACTAATTAATAGAACTCAAAGGCCACAAGCTCTTCAAGGAAGGGAGCGAAGAGGTTACCAGGCATGAGTTTAAGCCGATTAACTCGCTTAGGCGCTCTTGGGCCCTGTGCTTGTTTAACTGGTTTGCTTTTAATTATAACAGCCACCATGCAATAATTTGAAGTTCTAAATCAGAGATTATGTAAGACCGGCTTTAAGAAGGGACAGAACGAGTTCATCTGGTTTGGACAACACATCTATTCATCTCCTCACACCTCGAGATGACACTGGTGCCACTGCCTTTCCCTTTCCATCACACAGGGTGCTTTTCAGCAGGTCACCGGTCATTTTTCTTGTGTTTTTTCAGCTCAGGGATGCTGAGGTTGCTGAGCACCCAAAGAGAAGATTGACTCCCATTCAAGTATATACGGAAATTTAAATCTTATCTCGTGAAACAGTCCCAGCATCCGCATTGTGTTTTCTTATCAATATTATTTCCTTGTTTTCTGGATGGAAAACACTTACACAGCACCAACAAATTCACCAGACTCAGAACAAACAATAGGTTAGTCCTCCTCTGGCTTCGTCGGGTGCCAATTTAGAACGACCACACAATTTGATTATTGTGGTTTTGTACGAGGTACAATTCAAAACAGCATATAAATCACCACTTCTTTGAGTAAAAGGAGTAAAAATATACCAAAATAATGCTATTGCAAAGGTCCCCATTGCAATTAGACTTCCTGTTATGGCCATTTTCTTTAGTTACACAACGAAAAGTACATTTCAACAAACTCTCAGTCACATTTAGTAGATCACTCCCAAGCATCCAACAGACAGGTCTTCATAGATTATGGAGAAGGTGACTTTGGTAAATACAACCTTTTATTGTGGAGGACCTGGTGAATCTGGCCATTCTGCCCTGAAAACCCTTACAAATAACCCAGAAAATCCGCAGGGTTTCTGGCTTTGACGGGATAAACGCACAGCCCCGGCGGGTCCGGCTCGGTGAGATGTTTTCACAGGGATGCGTCAAAGCAAATCCTCTAAACCTCATTTTCCTGCTTGGGCCGAAGCGCCATCCTGCACCCAAACCAAATCTCTAAGCGTTACATGCGAGCGCACACACGTGGGCATTTTATTCGTGGAATTGTTTGCGCAGCCACAAAAAATGAGACCTGGGGAAGGATCTCGCCGTGGCCACGGGCTTTTGCAGCTTCTGTACCGGATCTGTGAAGTCATTTGATACGAAAATAGCCACATGCACAGCTGGAAAAGGGGGAATCGGGGGGAAAAACCTCCCACAGAGCCAGAAACCTCCTAAATCAGCTTAAAGACACAACAAATGAGGCCATAGTCTACCATATATTAAATTTGTACATCAGGAAACAGCCCCGAGTGAAGTGAAACACTCCAGGGCAAGGCAGCAAGGGCTTGTTGCACAACTTCTTCAAAGCCCTACAAAAATAAGAAAGCTCAACTTCCCTCTGAGATAGTAACACTATTTGTGATTAAGAACACGTCAGTGCGCAACAATTCACGCCTGATGATCGCGAGCCAGGTCAGAGCTTCTCAGACCTGAAAAAGCATCGTTTATTTTCATAAGGTTATCGCAAACCAAGAGCTGAGCGACCAAACAGCAAAGGCTTCAGGCCACAAGAGATTTAATACCCAGGAGTGATTCTACAGGTTCACTTCGGACCAAAAAAAAATCCAGCTTTCAGAAAGTGCTATTTGCAATAGATGTAAATGCATTTGAGAACTAGGAAGATGCTTTCAAAGCTCCAGTTTTACCCTTTCTGTGCCAAAAACCTGCCTGTGAACATCCACCCTGAGGCACCGAGCAAGAACGATTCCCAGCGGCTTTGATACGGTTGTGAGTTTATCTCTTATTACGTTATTTGTATATAGCTGGGCACAATGGGGCTCTTGGCACTGCTATTTTTATATAAGAGGCTAATCTCTCCCCACAATTTTGGCAAGCAGGATACGCGCTGAGGCCTTGCCTGGTTCATGGGGAGAAAACAAAAGAAAAACACCTATTTGATTTTCACCAGCCCATCTGCAAAACCGCGTTTTAAAGCTTTTGCTCACCGTCGCTCGACTGAATCACCGCATCGCTCACGTGAAAACACTCCCGGGAAGCCAGCGATGACACCAACGTTGCGGTAATTTGTGCTGATAACGAATGTGGAGCATCACGCTCCGCGATCGGAAAAGAGTCACTCCACACCTCCCATTACTCACCAGAGATGAAAAGCAGTGATTATCTGGGTATTGCAGTGGGTTACCCCATTAGCTGGACGCCTTTCAAGAATAACAGTTTAAGTCAGACCTCCTAGAGTCTCCAAAGAGCAAAGCAGAGCGTTGCAGCTTGAAGACTTTAGATTGTAGCATGGTCACTGAAATCTGGCTAAAAGCAACATAACCAAAGGTTTCAAAAGCAAAACAGGTCATTCCAGAGCCCTGTCATAGCCATTCCTGTGGGCTCTACTATCAGAGGCAGCTCTGCAATGCTATAGCTGGGAAATCTAAGGCTTACGAGAAACATATCTGAAACAAATATGTAAAAATCTGCTTTACCCAAAGCTTTTCTCACCTTTGGACCATTTGTAACATCCTGTTCCTGTGGGAACTTCTGTCTCATATTGCAAGCTAATATTCCTCAGCATCAGAGTGCTTACACAATGCGTTTTCTATTAATATGCTCACAGAGCTTGTGTGACCCTTCCCAAACTCATAGGCTTTGCCAAATAGGTTGTGACAAAATTCACAAGGTGAAGTTGTTGGTCAAAAGCGCAAGGGCAGCTCCCAGAAATTCCATAAGAACTGAGCACATAGCACTAGAACTGCCTGAAATGTTCAGCTCCTAGTACCAACACATCCTTTTTAATTACACTGCTTCTACAGGGCAATTCATTTTGCAAACTTTCTCCTCAAGGCAGAATTCAATCCCAGTTCAAAGAGAACAGGCAACCAGGTGCCGCTTTAACCCTTCCGAACAAATCACAGAATCCCAGAATGTCAGGGGCTGGAAGGGACCTGGAAAGCTCATCCAGTGCAATCCCCCCATGGAGCAGGAACACCCAGATGAGGTTACACAGGAAGGTGTCCAGGCGGGTTGGAATGTCTGCACAGAAGGAGACTCCACAACCCCCCTGGGCAGCCTGGGCCAGGCTCTGACACCCTCATCAGGAACAAGTTTCTCCTCAAATTTAAGTGGAACCTCCTGTGTTCCAGTTTGCACCCATTGCCCCTTGTCCTGTCACTGGTTGTCACCCAGAAGAGCCTGGCTCCATCCTCCTGACACTCCCCCTTTCCATATTGATCCCCAGGAATGAGTCCCCCCTCAGTCTCCTCTTGTCCAGCTCCAGAGCCCCAGCTCCCTCAGCCTTTCCTCACCCGGGAGATGCTCCACTCCCTTCAGCATCTTGGTGGCTGCGCTGGACTCTCTCCAGCAGTTCCCTGTCCTGCTGGAACTGAGGGGCCACAACTGGACACAAGATTCCAGGTGTGGTCTCCCCAGGGCAGAGCAGAGGGGCAGGAGAACCTCTGACCTACTGACCACCCCCTTCTAAACCACCCCAGGTACCATTGGCCTTCCTGGCCACAAGGGCCCAGTGCTGGCTCATGGTCATCCTGCTGTCCCTAGGACCCCCAATCTTTGGGTTTTGCAAAAAATTCAGTGCTCATAGCCCATCCTGAACTCACATCTCTCGTACACGATGTTTATAACGCTGCCAGCGGAGATTTGTAGAACTATCCTTCAGCAGAAGCTTAAGTAGTCATGGCCGAATCTGCTTTTTTATAGGTTAAAAAGTAAAATACACAGTAAAAATAGTAAGAAAAATAGTAAGAAAGTAAATACACAAAAATACTTATGCACTTGGATAAGAGTTGTACCTTCACCATCTACCTGCTTGACAAGGCAACCAAGCATCCTACAGAACCCCCGTCTCCTGGATGTTAAGATATACTGATACGAACACAAGTAACAACAGAAAGAGGTCGCAACACAGGACACTGCGGTAAGTCTTGTTAAAACTTCCACAGGGAGGATTTCTCCTCCCACCCCAATATCAAGGCTGTTTATACTGAAACGTTTGTTTCCGCACTGTAACCACGCAAGTTCATTTTCCAAAGCAAGGCAGCCGGCGTTTCCAAATCCAAGCTTAATTTTAATACATTCTGGAGGTGACTGGACGTGACACCACTAAAAAGGGGAACGTGGCTCTCGGTTTTCCTATGGTATAAACACACACACAATTTTAAACCACAGAAAAGGGCAGAGAGATGGATGAGTTGAGGACAGGGCTATTTCCCCCATAACAACAATAGGAAAAAGCAAATAGCAACAAGTAAACGCTCTTTGCCAGTAACTCATTTCATTTAAGATGAAGCTGAATCTGTGAGCAAATGTGAAGGGAAACTGTAGCAGAAAGATAGAAATGATTTAATATTTCAAAGTCTTATCAACTGCAAATAAACTTTTGTCATAAACTTTCTTCTAAAGAAACAGGATCCTGTGTTCTTATTTTGGGTGGTTAAATAATTTTAACTTTAATACTATCCCTTTAAGGCATAAACTTGTAAATATTTTCCCCAGGCAATGTTTTAAAGAGTGAGGTAAATTCAATGCAATTTAAACACAGTCCCTTGGGAACAACCGCGTATGCTCCAGGTTGCGGGATATGTCTAATGTGAACAAGAACACTGAAAGAGTCGTTTAGTGACCTATGATGATACGAACAAAACTCAAAGCTTTGTTAAGATTAATAAAATGGTGAGGTGTTAAAAGTTAAGCTTCACTTACACTAGAACTTTGTTTCCAGAGCTTTTCATGGGTGGTTTGTTTTCAAGCACTTCTTCCTCGTACATAACAAGAATTTTAAGTGGTTAGAAAATGAAATGGAAGCAGGCAGGTTATCTTGAACAGCACCGTGGGTTGTTTTGCACAAAAATGTACCTTGGCCCGAACGTACTAAGTGAGTCAGGGCTCTGCACAACTCAAAACTCGCTGCCTGTGTTCCCGGAATAACACAATTCCATTTGTTTTGCAAAGAGTTTTCTCCTTCACAGGAAAAGCACCATTAAACAATGTGTTCTTTAAATCAAAGGTGAAAACTGTGTGTTTTCTTCCTCTACTGACGCAAGATGATCTAAAAGATTCCCATTCTGTGCCGTGTCGAGGCAGAAGAGATCTGTCAATCGCTGGCAAGGAATGCGACGCCAGCCTGGAAAAACACGGGCACTTCCCAAAGTTGAGAGCGATTGGAAACCTCCTGTGGGAAGGTGAAGCATTACAGCCTCCTAAAACAATCCTGCTGCAGAGCAACCAACGCAACGGAGAAGAAACTCCAGTGAGGTCTGATCTTTCAAACAAAGAACTTATTCAGATTGTGTTGATCCACAGGTTCCAATAGCCCAAATATAGAATGGATAACGTATTCTTCTTTTTACCGGTAACAAGACATCTTTCATCTTCGCGAAGGTCCGTTTAAAGAAAGAATGGACATGAATTACTTTTACAATCACAATTAGCAAACACAGTGAAACTTGAATGCGAATAGAACAACAAGAATCTAGAGAAAATACAAACAGGTGGCACAAGCCCAGGGCTTGCAATCTTGTACTCCCCACGTTATTAGAGCTTCCACAAAGTTGCCTCAAATTCTGCCAACTGATACCCATTTTGTTCTTTTACGGTCTCCTCTTTGGCACAGAGCACCACACGTAATGGAAGACTCAGGCATCCAGACACGCTCTAAAGCGTTAAGATGGTATAACATTAAAAAAGCCCATTATAAATTAATGTATTTCATGAACATGCAGGTCGAAGCTTTGTCACTCCCCAGGGCATGTTACAACTTTTCACTGCAGTTGGGTGAAAGGAAAAACCTTTTCTAAGGGATCTGGAGCGAACTTCTGGCGTTCAAAGATGAATTCTGCCCACAGAGTTTCTCTCTATAAAAGACGCAGCGTTGAGATGTGTAAGAGAAGCATCTCCAATTCTCAGTCGTATCAATTTACAGGCTATGGAACAAGTAGTCATTGAATGGGTTGAAAAGCACTTCAAAGACTTTATGTATGGTTACGACCGCAGCCAAATTCTGTGGAACAGAACTCGCCAACCAACATCAAATGAGCAAACTCCAATCTGTTTGCCACCTGCACTGATTGTTTTATCAGAATCAAGCTTGGCCTTTGAGAGCCTGACTTAGTAGGTCAATCCCAGCTTAAGGAAAACAGGGAATACAATATATTCCTGGAAACGGCCCCTTTCACTTACAGAGCTTCTCAGGACAACAGGAGGCTGGGCCAGGCTTGCTTGGTTTTTATTATTGATTCTTTAACAGCAGATTGCTTTAGAAACGAGAACAAGCGCTAAGTTCAGAAAAATCAAAGCTGCTTCATTTCAGCGCTGTTGTGGTTTCTAATAATGCTCAATATTTCAGCAGAGGGCCAGAAAACACCCAGGAAGGGAAGCGGGTACTGCCCAACAGCCAAATGTCTTTGGTTTCTGATCCTTTGAGAAAAAAGAATCAACTCCAGGAGGCAGCGAAGGAAATCAGAAATAAACATACACACTGGGCTGCAAACACACTCCTGAGAGCGGGGAAACACACATCTAACTATGGGCTGATGAGCATGTCGGCCACGACATTTGTGTTCTCCAGGATACAAGAAAACCAACTGCATGTTCTCCTCTCGCCACATTTTAGGGATCAACCCCTCCTGAAAGGCTGCAGATCTTGTAAAAGCACCAAGAGCTGAAGAAGGACACAAGAAAGATGATATCTATTCTGATATGCGCCCGCTGTTACATCTACAGCACTGCTTTTCCTCACGTGACAATGATCCGAGGGCTGGAGAAAGGCCGAGACACTTGGGATTATCCAGACCGGACAAGAAAATGCTCCAGGGAGACCTTATTGTAGCCTTTCAATATTTAAAGGGGACTTATAGGAAATAGAGACTTTTTATTATGGCCTGCAGTGACAGGACATAGGGCAATGGTTTTAAACTGAAAGACAGATTTAGATTGGATATAAGGAAGAATATTTTTTTTTTACACACCGGAACGGGTTGTCCAGAGAAGCTGTGGATGCTCCATCACTGGAAATGTTCAAGGGCAGGTTGGACAAGGCCTTGAAAAACCTGATCTATGGAAAGATGTTCCTGCTCATGGCAAGGGGGTTGGACCAGCTGGTCTTTAAATGGCCCTTCCAACCCAAATTATGATGATTCTAATAAGAAATTCTAGTTTGGGCACAAGTGTCCTGATCACATTTGCCATGCTCTCCTTCCAGAAGGTGTCTTCTGGTAGCACTTCCAGATTTAACTCCAGAGCAACCACCCCAACGTCAAAACAACCAAGGAAATATCTTAAGGTTCTCAAGCTCTGATGCTGTTGAAAATGGGCATTTTTCCCTCTCAAGAAGGTTATTCTTCCTCACAGCACCTGCTGGAAGACTTTCAGTTCACATTTTTGGGAAGACCTGAAACACCTCACCCCACCTCCCCGTTATTTTCTGTCATTCACTGGACTTTATTTGACCAATTTCAGAGCGCGCTGCTGGGTAGAACAAGACAGTTCTGGAGCAGCCCGTGCTTTTTGGGGGAGGTCATTCCACAGACAGAGCCTTTTTCCCTTGTTTCTTTCCCATGACCCCCAGGGTCCTTTCTCACCTTCAGCAGCAGAGATATTTAAGTCAGTTTAATAGTTCTCATACCCATCTCGCTTTTGTGGTCCTGCCCTTCTCCTGCGTTTGTGCCAAAGTAGCAGCGTGTGTGTGGTCACAGAATGAACGAGATCAAGGAAAAAAAGTCTGGTTGAGAGAGAATTTTTAGCAGTTTTTTGGGGCTTTTTTTCCAAGCAGATCAAATTCCCAACTTATTACATGACCCCGCTGCACCCACAGCCATCACAGCCGGGGTATAAAGTTGAAGCTGCTTAGTATTAGCCCTGCAAATGAACTTCTCTAAGGAGAACGGGGGATGTTCATACTTATTTTCCTAGTAACGTTCTGCTGCCCAAACCAGACAAGTATCAGCAAAAATCCCTTATAAACTCTGTCCATATAGATCCTTTTTAAAGCTGAGAAATCCTCTACAGACAACAATTATGTGAGTATTATTACTCCCTCAAGACCACGCTCCCGCTCAGCACAGCCAGCAAATCTTGTGCTGCAAAGGGAAGGGCTGGAGAAATCGAGATGTGCACAAAGACAAGGGAGAAACGTGGCTCTAAGAGCCCATTTTGGTAAAGCAATTCGATAAGCACCGACGGGAGGCAGCTAAATTAAGATCTGTTCTCACCAGTGTTGTCATTTAATCTGATGCTATAAAAAGCCAGCGTGCCTGAGCTGTGCAGATGGCAAACTGCCCCAGCTCACAACAATTTTGGGGCTCACAAGAACGTTTGTTGACTCTAAAACAGGGCAGAGAAACACCAAATAACTACATGAATAGGATCCCAGGTTAAGGTGACAATACTGAACGATGTTCCAGGATGTGTGATAAGTCTATTGGAAACTATATCAGATAAAACCAAAATAATAGAACTGTTTGGCAGGGAGGGGCAACAGAAGAGGGCAGAATTCAGGAAAAGTTCCCAAAATGCCAGAAAGAATTGAAGATGCTCCTTTATTTCTTGCTAGAAGTCACTACAAGAAAACACTTTCCTTCTTTACAAGACAACCACTATTTTGTTACAGCTGTGACTGCTTCAGCACCCTGCTAAAGGATATTAACAGCTACCAACACCCTGCCAAGGAGCAGCACATCTCCTTTTCAGAGGTCATCTCTAGGCTGAATGGGGAGGAAAAGTGCTACAGAATGGAAGTGTTACCATCCCAGCGGCGCTCCTGGAGAAACAAAGGAAGTATTTTGTGACTGAGAGAGTAAGTGTTGCTCAGAATGGAGGAATGAGCAGGAAAAGGGACAACAACAAGTCCTCCCTGCGTGAATCCCACCAGCAGAAGCACCAGCGTTTGTCGCAGAGCACAGACCAAGCTCTGCTGTCTGACTCAGTGCTGAGACAGGTTTACTCACAGGCTACTCTGCCCACAAAGCACTACTAAACTGTCAGTACTCACCCCACAAAGGGACATTATAGCTCAGGCATAACAGGGTTGGTCAGGCCGGACAGAAGGCTTATCACAGAATCCCAGAATGTCAGGGGCTGGAAGGGACCTGGAAAGCTCATCCAGTGCAATCCCCCCATGGAGCAGGAACACCCAGATGAGGTTACACAGGAAGGTGTCCAGGTGGCTTGGAATGTCTGCAGAGAAGGAGACTCCACAACCTCCCTGGGCAGCCTGGGCCAGGATCTGCCACCCTCACCCCAAACAAGTTTCTTCTTAAATTTAAGTGAAACCTCCTGTGTTCCAGTTTGCACCCATTGCCTCTTTTCCAATCACTGGTTGTCACCCAGAAGAGCCTGGCTCCATCCTCCTGACACTCCCTCCCTTCCATATTGATCCCCAGGAATGAGTCCCCCTTCAGTCTCCTCTTGTCCAGCTCCAGAGCCCCAGCTCCCTCAGCCTTTCCTCACACAGGAGATGCTCCACTCCCTCCAGCATCTTGGTGGCTGCGCTGGACTCTCTCCAGCAGTTCCCTGTCCTGCTGGAACTGAGGGGCCACAACTGGACACAAGATTCCAGGTGTGGTCTCCCCAGGGCAGAGCAGAGGGGCAGGAGAACCTCTCTGACCTACTGACCGCCCCCTTGTAATCCACCCCAGGTACCACTGGCCTTCCTGGCCACAAGGGCCCAGTGCTGGCTCATGGTCACCCTGCTGTCCCCAGGACCCCCAGGTCCCTTTCCCCTACACTGCTCTCCAACAGCTCATTCCCCAACTTACACTGGAACCTGGGGCTGTTCCTGCTCAGATTACTCACAGCTGGTACGTGGCTCATAGTACTGACATCTTAAATGAATTTATTGCATCCATTCTGTCACCTCAGCCAAGAGCCAGCCCTTCTTACCTATCCAGGATCTCACTCCTCCATCCCCCTCTACAAGTGACCTACTTTGTGCAGCATGACCTTTCACAATTCCCAAAAACATACTGGCCATCCTTATGGCACTGCTAATGTTGTTCGAAGCAGTTTGTAATTCATCTTCATCACCTTACAGGATAACCCACAACCTCTCCTGATGCACTGGTCCATGCCTCCCCACGTTCTCATTGCTCTTTATTCCTTCACCACCATTTGGCACATTTCCCTCACGCATCACAGCTCAACCCCATGCTTCCAGGCCTTACAAATGCTATCCAACTTGATTATTTTCTCCATACAATCCAAATTAAACGTATGCTGCTCCTCTAAAGGAAGAACATCACTGTCTCAATTTGAAGAGTACAAAAACACAAGTCTGAAAGCAAAGTAGTGTTACTGTTGTATTAACCAGAGCTTGGCTTCTTTGACTAGAGCATTTCAAAGTAAAATCTGGCTTGGAGTGACCATTTGGCTCCACATAGGATGTGTATTCCCATAGTGCGTTCTGTTAGAATACAACTGCGCAGAAATCTGTGCATCCAAATCACAGGGAACAACTTAAAGTTTCGTAACAAGTTTTAAATTATTATTATTACCACAAGCCTCTGATTGCGAGAGAAACAAATCAAGACTAATAGAAGGTGCTTTGCTTAAAGCAATATGTTTTTCTTAAAAATGGCACAGAATAAATGGGGAGCGGAAAGATTCAACAACAAAATTTAGCAGCTTCACCAATTCACACCTTCCTCTTGAAAATTAGTATCTTTAAAAATTTCTAGCCAGGCAATTGAAATTTACAACAAGTTGAAATTCTCATAGAAGCCTAATTTTTCTTTTTCTTTTTTTAAGAAAGAATTAAAGTTGCAAAACAATAAACCAAAGGCAATAATACACCCAATGAAATGACAAAACCAACTGGTGAAGCAGCTACTGTACAGGGAATTCAGCAAAACTGCTGTGAGCTACTAGAGAACTCTTCCAATGATGTGTAGAGGAAGGAATATGTGTCGGATATATTTAATACACACAGTTTTCATCTACACTTACTTTGTTGTTTCTTAAATCTACCTGTCACGATTTAGATCACTCCAGCAACATATTTCTTGACTAAAGATGCTATATTGGTATCAATTCAGCTCTAAATGATAACTCCTGTGCTTCAGTAGCAAAGTTTAAGGATGGCAGAAACTACCGCCTATCTTTTGTACAGCCAGGCATAAAAGACTTTTAAGACGCATTGTAGGTGCCCTTTCCAGCAATCTGAAGGAGTAAAGGCTGTGGATGGAAAGAACAATGATATATGTGGGGAAAACAACAAATATTATTTTTACTTTGGAGGATAATAAGCAGAAGTATTCGAGACGCATCAAGTGACGGCACTGGTGGAGAACACACACATTTTTCTTCCATATAAGATTTCTGTTCTCTCCAGCTGAAGGCAGCATCCAGCTTGCTTTGGATTTTACACAATAGCCATTTGCATGTTTAGGGGAGGAGGGGTTTGTTTTTAAAGGGATTTGATATGCTCAGCATGTAAAACAATCCAAACTTGACATAAAAAACCCCTCTTCATGTAAACGTACCTTTAACAGTTTTGACAAAAACTTGTTTCTCTTTACTGGGGTCTTTTTCTTCTATTAGAATCCCATGGAAAATGCGCCCAAACGTGCCTATGAAGAGAACATACAAATTTTAACTATGTGGTAAAAATATGCGGATAACTTTAACAGAATTTACTATCTGTTAAGAAAACACCACCTTAAAATGATTCAGCCACAGCAGAGCGTTAGGAACAAAGTCCCAAATGCCCTACTAAGTCATTAATAACTCTCCAGCACTGAGTCAAATTCTGGATTCAGAACCATATACAGTAAATTCTGACAACTTAGATAACGCAGGATGCCAAGTGTGAGAGTGAACTAATGATAACAGCAGAACGCAGCTAACTGAAGTATCGATACTGATGACAGGTTTATTTGTGGCAGTTCAACTGTCTGCACTGAAAACTCCAGCTCTGTCCTTTTCTCATCCACAGGTCCACAATCCTCCAGTCCAAATATTTCTCACTTTTTGGGAGATATTCGCAGGGAAATACTGGTTTCAGCCAACCCCTATACACGGAACAGTTTGGGGAAAACAAATACTATTGCATCATTCAAATGTTTCACCTCAGCTGGAACGTGTTGGGGTTTTTTTTCCAGTCTCTTCAACATTTTTCCATTCTCAAAATTCAAATGATCTTCAAACTGTAATCTCGTTAAGAAACGATTTAACTAGAGACTTCAGGCAACCGTAAATATATAGTATGAGTTATTTAATAGCAAACTTGAAGACATCCTAAGAGTGCCTTAAATACATAATTACCCCTGAGGAGATTCCGACTGGACACAAAAGAAAAATGTTTCACTATGAGAACAACCAGCCATCAGAATAATCTCCCCAAGGAAGTGGTGGATTCCCCAACACTGGGCACTTTTAAGCTGGACAGGCTGCTGGGCCAGCTTATCTAGACTGGGCTTTGGCCAAGAAAGGCTGGACTAGATAATCCTTGAGGTCCCTTCCAAGCTGGGATTCTGTGCTTCTGTGGTATTTCCAATACATGGGTATATTTAAGAGTCCAAAGGAAGACAGCATCTTGTACTGAAACATGTTATAGTATCAAGATATCTATTTTTAAATGAAATTATTTTAAAGCAATAAATATCTAGACATAGTGAGACTCGAACACAGCACGCCTGCATGACCCACGGTTCTGCTGGGGGATTTTTCATGGGGTTATTTTTGGTGTTTCATTGGTTTGCATTTCTTGTGCCTCGCTCTCCTCCGGGCTTTTTGCAGATTACGCTGTTTGCATCCCAATTATTCACCTGAAAATTGTACAGCTTATCACTTACCATTAACGCCTGTTCCATTTGCTAAAGCGTAGCTATTCCATTAGACACTTCATTTTTTGTGTTATACCCAGTACAATATGAGCTCTACACAGGTTCAGAACCAGGTGCTGCACAAGCCCAGCAATACAAAAATCCCTACAGATCCCTCTGCTTTGCATTTGCCAACTGGTTACACCACAGCAAGGCCACAATCTCCTAAATCATTGAAATGTCAAAGTAGGTTAAGTTATGGAAGCTATTTTATGCAAATAGTTTATTATTCACTTCTTCCCCTCTGAAGATCATCAGTTCTGAGATGACAGAGGCTCAACTCGGCTACAGTCCCAGACTAAAACTGACGACATTGTCAGGATGTGTCTCTAGTCCTCTGATTAACTTTTGAAGGTTTTAACGGACACAAATACCAACTGGAAGCTGAAAAGCAGGATCCCAGTATTAACTGGATCCGTACCTACACTGGAGCTGAGCATAAAGGTCCCTCCTTGGAGATGCAGAGACACAATTGTAGCAGTTCCACATCCAAAGGATGAGCACCTCACATTTCTGGCTTTGGAAAGTTTGATTTCTCAAGGGGCTCAGGGAACACAGACTTGAAGTTGCAGTGGTAAAGACTAACAACAAAAAAACCCCTAAGTATTTCAGTCTATTTCCAATTAATGCTGTGCACGAACACTTCCACATTGAACATTAAACAAGACAAAAGAATCAGGTAATCTCTGAATTTTTCCCAGAGCTATAAATGTATCTGCTGATTAGGTTTCAAATCAGAATCTATTAAACTGAGACGATGAGTTTAGACAACTGAGATCTTTGTGGACTTTATTTATTGTTAAGAGAAGCTCTCCTGCAGTTACAAAAGCGAGTTACTTTGCCACCCAACGGATGACCTCATTCCTCAGCCATCTAACCCTTACCTTTATTTAAAGGACCAGATTATTAAGACAGACAAGCTGAATGATTTACTGAGCACCATTAGTCGCTCCCCTGTTCTAATGAATTCCGGAAACTTCTTCCCTCACGCCCCAAACGCAAACATCATTCATCATTCGTCTCCTCCACCAAAGTTATAAAGATCAGAAATGTCATCTATGGTTAATTTAAAAAAAAATCTAGTGATAAAATACATATATTTATACACAGCATGTTGTAGTCTTGAGTGCTGTAAATACCTTCTTGGAGCACGTCTTTGAGAGTTATCCTCTCCCTGGAGATGGCAATGTCCTTCACTTTAGCTTTTGCTTCCATCAGAGTGACACTTTTAAGATCATTCTTCTCTATCCGTAATGTAGGGTAACCTGAGGAGCCAGCAGAGCCAAACAAACCAATATAAATACCCTTACAACGAGAACACGAGCGCATTGCTTCACCTCAGCACCACCTACAGGTATAAAGCCAGGCAAGCAGCACAGACTTAAACAGATTAACATATTAAACAACACATACAAGAGAAGTCATGTGAATACAATAATCTGCAGGGGAAAAAAAAAAATCAGACAGGAATACTATATAGTGTCATGCAATGGAGTCTCATTATTAACACTGAGTAAATAAAACTCCTCCTTGTGTATTAAAGGTGATTAACACAACGTTGCACTTCCCTGACGACCAGGAAATAAAGATCCCAAGAACAGACTTGTTGGAGCGAATAAAGATGCTTTATCCAGCAGGACTAACCAAAACGACCAGTGCCCTCTTCTGGCACTTCTAGATACACTAATACAGCTGGAAATGCCCAAATAGTTTTGTACAAGTTTACAAAGTGTTAGAGAAATCTTGGGAATTACTTGGATTTTTTTTTTTTTAATGTCAGTGTTACTGAAACTGTGAATCGACCACTTCATCCTATAAATATGACAGTCTAGATGAGCCACTTTGAGCTCTCCCTGCTAAATAAGTGAGCTGTATGGCAATGGTTTTACTACTCACAGGTCAGTGGATGAGGCCAGTTTAAGCTAAATGATTAATATTAAGCTTGAATAGATGCATACCAAATGTAATAGATTATTTAGTGATATAAGGTTGTGTGATTTTCAATATACTCTTTGCTTCGTGTTACTCACTAAGCTCGATTTGCTAGAATTTTAAGCTGTAAAGTTCTGCTCATATGCACCAAAAGCAACTACAAACTACACCAAACACACACAAGATTCAGGACAGATCCTCCTCTCCCCTCTTGACGGATGCTCATTAATGAGTTTCCAAGGGTCATATTTCAATAAACCAAACAGTGTCACTTAAGAGGCACAACCTAAAAACCTCAGGTTGACAGGACATCAATAGTAGAATATTTGGGATAAGAGACGGAAAAGACAAAGGCTGTGGAGGGACTTTGGGTGGCAAGAAGGAAAAGCAGCTCAAGAATTAGTCACATGCTAAAACCTCTTCCCAACTTGGTGGAATTTTTGTAATATGTTTATAGAGAACTTATTTGTTTTTATTTTGAAATCAATGCTTCTACTCGATACATTTTAAAGTCAGCTTTTTGCAAGGGAACTCAAATGATAAAAGAAATCCCTTTTCTTTTAGGGACATATGGTACAATTTAGCAGAAAGCCAAAACTTGCTCGAAGTTGCAGCAGCTCAGTGTCAGGTGAACATTTGCTTCCACACGTGTGGCGAAAACAGGAAAACACAAAAGGCTGTACGGTCATCACCACATTGATGCAGCGCTCGCTGGTGAATTGGGATGGGCAGCATCACTACCATGTGCAAAATGGGAGAGACCTCAGGGTCTTATTAATTGCTTAAAAAAAAAAATGAAGGCATTAATCATTATTTTATCTAGCTCTAAATAAAGGATTTCTATTGACATTTTTACTCGTTAGATTGCTGAACTCTTTGGGCAATTAATACAAAATTCTTGAGCATCACAGAAGAAGACAAATCACTAGTGGCAGGAGAGGAAAACAGGAGCCATTTAATTTGCATTTTCTGAAAAGTGCCTGGGCGCTATTTCAGCCTAAAACCCATTGCTCTACAAACAAAGTGAGGTTTTGGCTGTTTTAGCTCCCTGAATCATCTCGCAGCACAAAGGGAAAGGGTCAGGGTCAGCCTGGTGAGATGGAACTGCCAAAAAACTGCAAATCGAGTGTGTTCCTTCCCTGGAGTGACACTCTATGGCACAAGTGTCATTTTAGGACTGTATAAATGCAACTACTTCTACATTTATACCGCCCTAAAATTACATTCGGCCCTTTGAAGGCAACCACAAGGTTCATGTGGCCCCGGTGAAAATGTGTTTGCTCTACAGGATATCCCTCCACTAGAGAAGACAGACAATAATTGGAGGAGTAAACATTCTGTGGGTAATCAATACCTTCAGTAATTACAGAATTAACACTGAACATAGCTAGGGTATAGTCTAGCAAACACCGCTACCCTTCGCTTCACTCACTGCTCTCTTAAGTATTTAATACCCTTTCAAGCAAAGCTGCAAACAAAGAGAAATAACGAATGTATCACGCTCGTAAAGCTTTTATCTCATTCATTCCCTTCACAGGTTGAAAAGATGAATGGGCCAAAGTCCTGCCACCAAATCCCCAGCTGTGTGCACGAGGGTCTGTAACTAGATGAGCACTTACTGGTTACCGGTGTGACAAGGGTCTGTAACTAGATGAACACTTACTGGTTACCGGTGTGGCGTTGTTCGGCGTGTCCGCCCGCAGGTACTGCGTGGTCTGCGTGGAAGGTTGGGACAGACCCTGGGAGCTGCTGCTGTCACTGATGCTGTTTGAAAACAAAAACGGACACAAGTGTGACTGCTCACCACTGTAATAAATTCAAAATTAACACCTCGAAGTTAAAAACAGAAGATTTTCCAGGCTGGGCTTGGAAAGGATGGCACTTTTTTTAAAGTCACATATTATTTCAGCTAACTCAAAAAAACTTGGCCCTCCTGTCCTTTGCACCTAACGACTCCTTCCTACTTGTTTGGCAGAATCTGCTCTACTTTCCAGTACTTTTTCCCCAATTTTGAAAGAACAAAGTGACAACTCACTTATTGCAAGAACCACCCTATGACACCAGAAACAACAGATTATACTCCAGAGAAGACTCGTATGAATTTGCTGTCTGGTGCCAGCATCCCACCAAGAATCAATGCTGACTACAAACATATGGCAGCAGCAGCCTGAGTGCAGCCCTAACAACATGCAAAGCTTAATTAGCTTTTCCAGACGGTGATCTCTTGCTTGCTCTGGCCACGCCAGCTACTCGTTCTACCTGCTGCCCTTTAGCTCCTGTGCCACAACAAATATTGAAAAGACATTCCCGAGTCCACTGTTGCAAACAGTTGTTTGCCCTGTACCTGTTCTGCTTGGTCATTCCTCTCTCTGAGGATGATTATTGCCCCTTCCAGAGTCACCTAAAATGTGCTTTTGAGATATTTTCTTGAGGTACAAGGACCATGTGCTATCCAAGAGACAGGCAAACCATGGCTTAAACTGCAGCAGGGTGCTTTCTGTCTTATGCTCAGAGATAAAAATCCTACAAAAAGAGTTGTTGTAGCTGTAAGGGTCTACGGGCAAAGAAGTTTCTCCTCATGTTCCGATGGAGCCTCTTGTGTTTCAGTCTGTGTCCGTTGCCCCTCACCCTGGCGTTGGGCACCACTGAACAGAGTCTGGTCCATCCTCTGACACCCACCCTGAGATATTGATCCACTGATCAGATCCCTCTCAGCTTTTCTTCTTGAGCTCAACAGCCCCAGCTCTCTCAGTGTCTCCTCAGCACAAAGATGCTCCAGACCCCTCAGCATCTTTGTGTCCCTGCACTGGACTCCCTCCAGTAATTCCTTGTCCTTCTTAAACTGGGGAGCCCAGAACTGGACACAGCTCCAGATGTGGCCTCATCTGGGCAGAGCAGAGAGGGAGGAACAACCTCCAGCTTCCCTTGACCTGCTGGCCACACTTTTCTTAATGCACCCCAGGTACTGTTGACTTCTTGGCCACAAGGACACATTGGTGGCTCATGGTCACCCTGTTGTCCCCCAGAACTCCCAAGTCCTTCTCTGCAGAGCTGCTTTCCAGCAGGCCACCCCCAACCTGGTGCCTGTGGTTGTTCCTCCCCAGGTGCAGGACCCTGCACTTGCCCTGGTTGAACTTCATCAGGTTCTTCTCTGCCCAGTGCAGCCTGTCCAGGTCTCTGGATGGCAGCGCAGCCTCTGGGGTGTCAGCCCTTCCTCCCGGTTTGGTGCCAGCAGCAAACGGGCTGAGGGTGCAACTCCAGGTCATTGATGAACAGGTTGAACAGGACCGGACCCAGCGCTGAGCCCTGGGAAACCCACTAACCACAGACCTTATCCCGACTCTGCCCCGTTGATCACAACCCTCTGAGCTCTGCCATCCAGCCACTTCACAATCCATCTCACCGTTCATTCCTCGCCCGCATTTCCCGATATACACACAAACATCCTCCCCTTTTTTTGAACCTTAGAAGCTTTTCCACTTCTGCTGACTGTATCGGGAGAACAAAGAGGAGATTGTTTGGGGGTATACTCTGTCTCGCCAAATAATCAACGTTCCATCTGCTTCTTGGGCTCCTGTTGAGCGCTGACCAAACAGTGCCAGCCACTCCTGTCAGATTTACAGACTCAGTTTGTGATGCCCTCAAGGACTACTGTTAGTTTTGAAGCAAAACTTCCTTTAAAAAAAAAAAAGAAGATGGGCAAGTCAACTCTTCCCCATTATACCACAATCCCAGCTGCACCTACTGTGTTTTTTCTTTAAAACAGGAAGAAATTAGAAAACTAATTCTCACAACACAACCATCAGGCTTACTGATTTATAGCTGGCCTCGATCTTTCTGGAAACCTTTCGCAAAGTTATTTTATTAAAGTATCCTTAGTGTCTTCCAGGTGCAGGGTTCCAGCACAGTTTTTAGCACAAGGATAAAAGCTACTCTTAGTGGTCAAACTACTCAACTTTAACTTCTTTTATAGGTTTTGAATAAATACTCTCTGGTGACAGCAACTTATCACTGCTTATTTTAACTGTTTGCACTAGTGCATCTACAGGCTGCTTCGATAGGATCGGCTCTCCAGCGAGATCCCTGGAAAGACGCGTCCTGGCGCGGCCGCTGCATTAAAAACCGATGCAGAACTTGCATTTTGTTCTCCTATGGCTGGAAACTCCTTTTGTAACTCGATCACCTCCCAGCCCCGTAGATTTCTGCGGCTCGCTTCCTGCTGCAGCCTGAAAAAGGAATTATTCTCTTTATGCCCATTGTGAGTTTGAAAAACTCCCTTTTGGGTTGGCCTCACTCTGGTTTTTAGGTTTCACTTGCTCATGTTTATGAGCTTTCTCACTTCAATACTACGTCAGCTTACTGAGCAATGCCTTCTTGCTTTTAACAACCCCCATTATCCCGCTGTTGAGCCACGCCAACTTTCTTTGGCACTTTTTCAAGTGCCTTTGATAGGAGGTATGTGAGCGCTTGCTCTGAACTTTCAAGGCGATGTTCTCAAATAGTCCACGTGCAGCCTGTAAACTCAGCTGTCTGGTTTCAGCTTCCACTTAACAACCTTCCTCCTTTTTTATTTAGTGCTGAGGTTTGAAATTAAGAGCACCAGCAGTGAGGTTTGCTGCCTCTGTTGCTCCTGGGAGGTCATTAACTCTAATGACATTATCATATTCCATTCAGAACCCTTTTACAGTGAGATTTTGAGCTTGTTTTGTAAAACTAACTCAAAAGGTGTTTCTTTGCTTATGAGGTCCTTAACTGGTGGCTACACCAAGCCATCACTAATCATAGGCAACGCTAGCGGGGAACATTGAGGATAAATTACGACCCTGAACCGATTTCTCAACCAAACACTGAAATATCACCTCGCAGTCTCTTTGCTGCCCGTTCAGAAAACAAAACTCCACAGATCCCAATTTTCAGGTGAATTTTGCCCCTTTTACACCTTTGCTATGACACTAGTTGACCACAGGAGCCCACTCAGGGTTTTGTCAGGTCAGGCACCTTTGGGCTCACAAAACAAGTCACCAGAGGGCTCTCTAAAGAACTAAACCCCACTATCTGCACAAACTTCACTGAAATTACCTGAAGGCAAATTCTTTAACACCTGCAAACCACAGAGTATTAAGATTAGATGAATTTTCATCTTGTATCTCCACAGAAATCGAGTACAACGGAGTGGATGAAAGGACGTTTGATCACAGCGCTAGGCTGAGATGACACTATTCGCACACTCTACGAATGGAATAATGCTTTTCCTTTTGGAAGCAACACGAGCTGCACGTCCTTTAATGCCTCCTATTGATTAAAAACCCTCAGTAGACACGAACTGAGGAAAGCTAAGAAGTCATGTGGTTAGATAATGAGGCACTGAGAAGCCATCACTACTTACAACGACACCTCCCAAAAACCAAGTGATCTGGGGACGCCAGAGGAATAAAGGGCCGCAAACAAAACAGGTGAATGGACAGAAGGCAGATGAAAAGACAAAGCGACTCTGCGGGCAGGAACAGAAAGTGTTGGAGATCTCCTTTCAGCAGGGTGACCACCCACAAACCCCACTGTTTGCCACACTATTTTGTTTCAAAACAGTCTCGGTCCACCTGCTTTTCCAGCCTCCCTTCCGCCCCGGTGTTTAATCCCGGCTCAGCTAAGCACGCTGCCCTTGGGTCACATTAAAGTCCTTCTCACGTGCATGTGCCTGTTGGGTTTATCTGGATTGAAACCATTTGGGAGAGCAGCATGTTTTCCACTTTCTAACCAGCCAGTTGCAACCCCAACGTTTTACCCTAAGGCCGTGCTAAATCAATCAAATAGAGAAAACTGAAATTCAACCCCCTGTGGAAGTCAGTAAAAAAAAATGAACACTTTCAGCCTGCCTAAGAATCTATGAAATGTTCCTTCAATCCTGACAATCTGTCCAAAATTTCCCCACTTTTCTGCAGCACAGCACTTACCACAACTCTGCACACCCAGGAACCGTTACAGCTTGACAGCAAGGGCAGAAATTACAATTTATTAATTCATTTTGAGACCAGAACTCCCACAAATCTGGGTAAAAGTGTTCCAAAAAACACACGTGCAAAGCTTGAATACGTACCTGTCATCCAGCTCTATCCTCTTCATGCTGTGGAGATGCAAGACGGCCAGTATTATTGCCACCAGGAATATAACGGCACAGCACACGCCCACGCTGATGTAAAACACGCGGGTGGAAGTGGTGGGAGCTGCATTTACGGGATCGACTGGAATAGAAAGGTGTAAAGTTATTGAACTTCCCTCAAAAAGAAAGAATTAAAAAAATATATATAGTTATACATATATATATATATATATATATAGTTAGTTCCCAGGCTGCAGTGCTGCTGTCCCCAGACTTGGCCATGTTTCCTGTCACCCCAGTGTGGCAGGAGGACAAAATAAGGTTCCTATTGAAGAAGAAAAGCTCGACAGGAACATCTCAAAATCATCCATTGCTTTCCAAAAGCATTTTGGCAAAACTGTTCACATTCTGGGTGCCCCAGAGGCACAGTCGGTATTTCCAGATAGAAGAGGAAGGAGTAAAAGAAACCACCTCGTTCGATTCATTCAAGTCAAACAGCGAACCAGACAGGTCCTAAAGTCGAGAAAATAGATCAGAGTCATGTAGGGAAACCAAAGCCCCCAAGATGGTATTAAAAAAGAGTTGTTAGGTGACTTGGAATAGGTTTTCTTCCTCTTCACCAGTATATATTCCCAGTTAAAATAATGAATCATAAATCAAACCCACTAAAATTCTGGCTGTAGAACAGACTACCTGGGGAGCATTTTCATAGGGAATGCTGCGGAAACAAAGAATGTCACAAGTTCTTTCATTTTTTACACCCAAAGTAAGTTCTAAGCTCAGAATTACTCACAGATAGCCTTGCTGCTGTTCCTGTCAGACGCTGGGGATTTTAGTTCTGGTTCAAGCTCTAAAGAGAGGAGAGAAAACCATTAAGTTTGGTGCACATTTATCAGTGTAGCCCTTCACACGCCTCACTTACGGAGAAACAAACCTGCTTTTCCAAATAGGTGAACTAGATTTCCATTTTAAATATAGAACCATTATATAAAAATCACTCTTCTTTAAGACACAAGTCAGATATTTCATCACTGATATATACATCCTTTGAGGCCACACTTGAACCCACCTAAAAACCCCTCTAGCTTATCCAAAGTAGCAGCCAGTAAAAAGAGAAGGTGCAGAGTTTGTGAGCACTAAGGCACTAAAAGATCTCACAGGATTGGTTACTACAGAACAGAAGATTTCTTGGTAGAATTTCTCTGGTAGAAATTCTAATTTTACTCATTGTAGGAAAAAATCAATGATGCAGCCACGGGTGCTTTGTCTTCTCAGCTGATGGTTTAAAACCGAAGGATGAAAAAGGCAACGCCTATTTAAAATATGGAACAAAAGGCACAAGAGCAGTAGTTGGGTTGGTGTGTGAAAACGGTCCTTTAGCAAGGGGATCAATGTTCATTATGCTTTCCCCCCCGGCACAGTCCCTTCTGACTCCTTGGTCAGCCAGTTCAGCCTGATAAACTTGGGAAAAAATAACCCAGGGGAAGGAAAATCTGAAAAAAACCCTCCTTTTCTTTGTTTTAACTCCCTTTTTTAATCTTTAGGAGGAACTACTACAAACGCCTAGAGCAAAACCGCCAGCAAGTTCCTGCATAGTTTTAACTTATGCACTAAATTAAATCGGACATCGCCAATCGACTCACACACCAAAAAAAGGTGTCTCCTTCAGATTATTATCAGCAAGACCTTCATTTTCACCAGAAAAAGAGATACACTTCAAATTAAGAATGATCTTCCTGGAATATCAACATGAGGAACGTATCATGCGCTAAAAAAACCTGTCAGAAATTCATCCTCGGACATTGACACCCAAGAGAAGTGATGAAAGAACCTTGTGATGCCCATGAAAATATTTCTAGGAAGCAGCACCAGGAGACGGTAACAATCCAAGAATAAAACGCACTTGCAGATTCCCAAGTCAAAAGAGTCGATCTGGGATTTCTGAATTCTGCATTATCTACCCAGAGTATTTTGTACCCAAAGGCCAAAAGACTGACACCTACCCGTGTTCCCTAAATAGCCAATTTTATCACAGTTTATAAACCAAGTAGATTCTGTTGGTAAAGCTTAGGAAATGTGAATATTCTGAATGCTGCAGTTTGGAGGAAACCAATTTGTGAACACAAGCCCTATGGGGAGAGGCTGAGGGAGCTGGGCTTGTTTAGTCTGGAGAAGAGGAGGCTTAGAGGTGAGCTCAGCACTCTCTAGAACTACTTAAAGGGAAGTTATAGCCAGATAGGGATTGGTTTCTTCTCCCAGGCAGTCAGCAATAGGACAAGGGGCCATGGGCTTCAACTCTGCCAGGGGAAATTGAGGCTGGAGATTAGAAAGCAATTCTTTGCAGAGAGAGTGGTCAGGCATTGGAATGGCTGCCCAGGGAGGTGCTGGACTCACCGGCCCTGGAGGTTTTCAAACTGAGATTGGACATGGCACTTAGTGCCATGATCTAGTCAATGGACTGGAGTTGGACCAAGGGTTGGACTTGATGATCTCTGAAGTCTTTTCCAACCCAGTCAATTCTGTGTGATTCCTTCCAAGAAAATGCTGTCTGCTATAAATTTAAAAAGTTCAGTCAATGCAGAACACTTGGGGAAATTATTCATCCACTGGTTTCTGCTTTTATCAAAATTCCCCAATTGTCTCTGAAAGGCAAAATTTTACCTGGTTTCTTCTCATCCTCTCCAACATACCCTCTGAGTGACTGTTACTCATGGACCGTACACCTTCCCACCCTTTTTTCTGATTATACATTAACCCCGACACCTTTTCAATATTCAAAATGTAATGTCTTACTTTTGTAGCACATTTTCCTTCGTTTGAAATTTAAAACTGTGATGTTTTTGGATGAATTTATTGTCAAGTTGAGCTGCATTAGTATTGTGACCTCAGAGTCAAGTCTGCCAGTGCAGGAGAGTTCCACGCGGAACACTGAAACCAAAACACAATGACAATTTAAGTCGAGCACTTTGCAGACATTGTGGTAAAAGAATATTTAAATAGGGGTCTTTCTACACAATGTTTTTAAAATACATTTTTAAAAAACTTGCTATTAAGAAATGCTGGTTTAGCTTTCATGCCTTGTAACTTATTAAAGCATTAAAGGGCATAAGTTTTACATTTACACAAGTTATTTTAAAGCTTAGAGATTAGTAAAACACATAATATCTGTGGATAAGTGACCATTAGCTCTGCTGCCACAAGAGACACCTCCACGGTCATAAAAAGCCAGAAAATGTAATTTTTCTTGTCTCTTTTTCAAACGCTGATAAGTTTTGCCTATTTCACAACAGTTAACTTGGAATATTTTGGTCCCTGCAAATCTGACTGGAATGAAAGCTTAATCTAATCTGACATTATTTACTTTCTAGCTTTTATACCACTATTATTTAGACCAACAGAGCCTAATTCCCTAGCGTGTGCTTTCACAGAAACATGGTACAAAACCAAAACATCAATTTATTTTTTATTGCCCTTTGAAAAAATCTAAGGGAGTACAAGCAACCCAGCTGAATGGGCAAGAAATGATGATCACTGGCACATTTCCCGAAACAAACAAAGTTGTTTCTAGTATAAATCCTATGGAGGAGTTTATATGTATTCAAAAATAGTTCCCTTAAACTTACCAGCATGTATTAACGACTCTCACACATCTTGAGATGTCATGGCTATAGGTTAGAGAAGTTAAAGGCATGGATTTTCAAATCCATGCAATTGCTAATGATTCCTGTTGAATGCGAACCTTGTGTGTGTGCATATATATATATATAAAAACATCATGTTTCCTTTGCAGGAAAATCTCTATCCTCCCCTAAACAATAGGGGAATAAAAAACCTGCTCTAATAGTCTCAATTTTAGCAATGTTGTAACTGTTGTAGAAGGCCTGAAAACATATGTTCAATAGAGAAAAATTACACAAAGTGCCACCAGAAAGAATTATTAGTATCAACACTACAAGCACATTTTGGGGTGGGGAGTTTACCTGAAAGGGTGCGAGGAACTTCTCCTTGGAGGGAAATGTTGGCCTGGGGCACAGCCATGGCCACGGGATTATCCACCTGGAACCCCAGTTTGTACTCAACCTGCAACAAGAGTTGGGAGATGGGAAATGCATCGGAAACCAATACAGCTGGAAAAAGAAATGGTACGTACACCTCTTCGTGATTCTTCTTGAAATTCAAATAACACCAGTGATTCTAGGGGCCCAGATTCAAAAGTTTCTTATGTGAAGTCTAAACATCAGACTTTCGCAGCGGTTCAAATTAAGAAAGGCAAAATAGAAGCCACTCTCTAAATCACTACTGAAAATTTGGGGCAGAATCTAAAGTGCTGTATTGAAAAACAAAACACAAACCTCACTTGCTGATAGTTTTAAACCTACCTGCTCAAAAGCCAGTTTGTTAAAACCATAGGAATTCAAAAAATTCCCCCTCCTTTAGTCAGTTTGATAAACTACCCTGCCAAAATTGCTTACGAACAGCTTATTCAACTATAGGCAAGATTTTCTTTCCACTTAAAAGCTGATTTTGCAAATATCCATTCAATAAAATACAGGACCTATTGCAACTAAGTCATAAGCTCCTGTTGGAAATTCATCCACACTCAGTTGAATGAATTAAGTTTGACTTTGTTTGCCCCATTAATATCTCTTTTTTTTTCCCCCTCTTCTTTCTCAAACATAATAGGATGCATTTATGTTATCAATTGATTTTTCAGTCACGATGCCAAGGGTAGAAACATAACCCAGTTTCTGAGCTCCTATAAACTGCATTACAGCCATCCCACAAAGCTGGCATGGATGTCAAGTGGTGCAAGCACAGGAATGAAAGAAGGGCTACACAAGCCCAAAAATTCTTATTCTAAAGTCGCAGACCCAAGGAAACTCATGGCAGGGACAGCTGTCCAGGTTGCTTACATTTCATTATCCTGTGAATTATCATGTGGCTCAACTGTGGGCTTAATTCTTTATTCTGCCTCCAGTGCCCTGGCGTATCTCCGAGGCTTATTCTGTTTCTTCAAGGAGAGCATCAACTGTTATTTCTTAAAAGAACAAATGATAATAGAAGCTTCTAAGGTGAATTTTCCTGTTGTGACTGTTTCCTGTTTCCTCCATGGCTGGAGTAGTAACAACAAGGAAACTCAAAGGTCCTACTTGAATGGCAAGTGACTGAACTGCCTGGACCAAACAGCCAAAATTCACATCGCATAAGTTACACCTTAAAAGAAGCTGAAGGAGTCTCCAGAAATTGCATTGGAGTTATTAAATGTTACTGTTCCTTCTGCAGTCTTTCCTATTTAAGGATAGAAGAATAACCATCACTCAAGTTTAAAACAAAAAAAAAAAAAAAGAAAGAGAATCTGGCAGAGACAAAACAGATCGTTTCAGACATAAAAATAAATTGTTAAGTACCTGGAAATCCTTCAAAAATGTAAGAGCACATGTAATCTTTATGGCAGCTGTTGCTGCATGCTCCAGCCACCATGATTAAGGAAAATAAAAATTCCTTTCCATTTAATAGGTGTTCGGTAATAACACGCTGGATGCTACTTTTACAGGTTCTCATTGTCTCCAAACATATGTTTCTAGACATCTCTAAAACACTTTTGCTCTACATTTGATTTCCAGAGGCTTCAGTTCACGGCTGCACCTTCGGTGTGTTCAATGCACCACTAGACAAGATTGCACAGTTTGTAACATATACACATGTAGCTTGCCAGAAGCATCAAGTACTTCAAAATAAGTGGTTTTGACCTTTCTAAAAGAAGAAAGAAACAGTCTGGTTACCTAGAATCTCAACTTATTGCCTGCAATCATGTAAATAATTCGGTAATTTCTGGAAAGAAAAAAAGCCATTTAATTATAATAGTGGGTATATACTAGCAATACAGATGGTGTCTCGAGCACTCCAACACAGAAGCTGCGCCTGCTCACCTTGGATTTCGCATGCCAGCTGAAGTGGAGGTTGTTGGTCTCGCTGGGTATCAAGAGGTTGAAGGACAACGCGTAGTGATTAACCACATCATTCCTCACGTAGGACAACTCCGCATCGAGCCCTGTGAGGAGAAATAAAAGGGTGAGACAGGGAAGGGCAGGACCAGCAGTTAATACACGGGGACAAACGACTCTCAGCTCCACTTGGATTCAAATGATTAAGCAAATGGTTCCTCGAGTCCATAAATCCAATTGCAGGTTTGGAACATAATGGAAGGAAACAAGACTTTTCACACAGTTCTCCAAAAGAGTCATTACAGACTCTCCTGAAGGCACTCCCTTTGCTTCTGGGAATCACAGGTCCAGTTTTGCTCTTATTTATGATCAAGTACACTCAAACTGCTTTGGATTATCAGCTCAGTATTTTTCTCCTGGCAAAGCTCATTTCTCGAGCCTGAGACACATAAGTGCTATGAAATTAACTTCAAGGAAATTAGATCATAACACACAGTGAGAAGAGGAATGACGTTTGCCCACCAAATAATACTAATATTTTATGCCGACCTTTTGCTTTCCGGGCATTTTAATAAAACTAGAGAATTGAAAGACCCACAAAACTATTACAGAGCACTAAAGTGCATTTTCCTAAATAAGATGCATACTCCGATATTAAAAACGTTAAACGATATTAAAACGCACATGTTCCAAGGTCACACTGAACACAGGGCAGGACCCTGAGTGTCATTAGCAATTAGTGGTAAAATAAACATTACAAGTTAACCCCCTTCCCTGTAGCTGTACAATTAATCCCAGGTCCATATCCTCAGGACAAAACCACCCTGTATTCGGAATCAATACCGTTTTGTCTTGTCTCATGTTGCTTTTCTCCCATCGTTCCCAATTAAACGCTATCCAGGCTCAGCAATATATCGACGCGCTAAAAGAACAACTGGGTAAATCGGATACGCTGAGTTCAATTCAAATATTCACTCTGCAACTGGGAACGTAAATAACGGAGTTATTTTTATTACGGCTAGAAAGTCAAACTGGAGAGACCTTGACTCCAAGAGTTTAAGGCATCCTGAAGTTATTCCAAGAATCTAGAGAATCATGAAAGGATTGGGGTTTTTAAGAAAGGAAAAACAAATCAAAATTAACTACTGAACTTTGTAGTCAAGCTGCATTTGAAGAAAGGGAAAATTAGCTTAAAAGAAATAAATTCCTCCCACCTAGCGCAAAAAATGGACACCGACCAGTGCAAAGTGATAAGCATTCTCTTATTCCCGAATTTGACTTAATCCACCTTGTTTTCACAAGATACAGAAATGAAGCCGAGACGTTCCTCTTCATTCTGGTTGCTGTTAAACACTTGTATTCCCTGCTGGCTCATTAGTGTCCTGAAACTTAATTAAAACCCAATAGTATATAATGACAGATACCAGGGGGTGGTAAGGAGGAGAATCCAAGACTGGATGGGTGAAAATCAACAGAACAGCCCAGGGAGAAACGCTCTCAGATTGGATCTTGGGCAGAAAAAGAGGCAGGTGATTCCTACATGCTGAATGTAATCAGCCTGAGACAGTGTAAAATCATTAACATTTAAAAGTTAGACCTTTCTTCTCCAATTTGTCCTTATTTCCGCTCGAGAATAAATGGTGAGCGCAGAAAACACATCGATGAACAGAATGGGGCTGGGGGGGCACAACAGACGCACACCTTGAACTGAATAAAACTTTGAAAGCACAAAGAAACAACATCCAAAGTAGCTTGCCCAGATCATTTTTACATGTATATGTAAATAAAAAAAGTGTACATGTACACTTGTTACGTGTACATGTTTATAAATGAAACCTACCTCAGATTTTTAAAAAGAGTGTGGAGAAGAGCTCACAACCACAGACATTTGCCATTAGATCCAGTCGAGAAGATGGGAAGATTCACAGGCATAAACTTATTGAAGTATTGAAATCAAATCCAGTAAGTACAAGTTATTAAAAACAACAAAATGAGGAGGACAAAAGGATTAACAGGTGAAATAAAGAAATTCTTATTTTGCTGATAAAGTCACACCAAGGATCAGAGGTTCATGAAAACAGCTTCAGAACTTGTAACGCTGAGATTTTCAAGGTGAGAGTCCTTAATTTAATAAAATCTTTGTAGAGAAACCGGTCATAGAAAATGAACAAGTACACAGTTAATATAACTGCCTGTTACAAAAACCGCCCTTTATAAAACCAACATAAAAGGCATTCCTAATTGAAGCTGCCAAGCATAAATATCTTGACATACAATAATATCCAACATTGTACAAAACCAAATTACCTTCCAGAAAATCAATCAAACCTTTAAGCTTGAATGGTGGCGCAACCCTGAGTAATTCAACCACAGAGACCACTAACGTTTCAATGCCTGTGCGGCCATACAAAGCTACACACTCAACAGGCAATGCTAATTTTATCAATTCAAACAGCTTTGCGTTAAGAGCCACGGGAGAATCAATGTTGGGTTTTATTGCTTCAGAAAATTATGCTCTCATTAAAAGGTAAAATAATTTACGAGGTTGATGTTTCACCGATGCTCATCATTGTCCTATTGATCCAAATTTGCGGGAAGAGCTTGAGAAAACAGTGCAGCACTGAACTCGTAAGAAAAAGCAGAAGATCACTTGGTTTAATGTCCTGTTTCTATCAGGGGTGTACAGAAAACTAATCTAAAACCGAAGTAAACACACGGTGAGTCTTTGTCAGTAGATCCTATAGATTTTTTGTTTTCTTCTGTGAATTTGGATAAACGCTGTCACAAACCCTGGGAACCAATAGATACGTACTTGGGAAATGTCAGTGTTTCGACACTCTAAGGTATTTTTTTTCCCTTTATCAATAATTAAAACATTTCCCCTATAGCCCATCTTTTCACATCAGTGAACTGCAGACAAAATCTAATGTTCCTAAGCTTTGCTTCCAGACCATCCTCCCACCCCTCATTTTTCATCCCCTCGCTGCCTCCTCCCACCTCAATCCTAAATTCCTGAAGCACTCTGTCTATGTAATTTCTCTGAATCGGGCCAGTAAAACAAGCCAAAAAATTGCAGTTGAACCTGCCAGTCGCTTTGCTCGCTTCATTCTTGGGCGTCCTCCGTTTTTGCAAGTCTTTTGCTTAGAGAAAAGTTCCCCCAGAAATTGCTCAAGAGCTCCATGGCGAGTGGACCCTGGGTTTCCACAATGAGTCCGTTTTAGCCAAGATAAGCGTATGGTTTTCTCCAGCTCTTCCCGCAAAGTCGGATCAACAGGACAACGATGAGCGCCGGTGAAACTTCAAACGGGTTCAGATCTCACTGGGAGCGACCTCTGTTCAATCAGAGACTTTGCTCCTTGTTATCTACGAACCTTTTTACACACAACAACCTGTGCTGCCTGATTGCTTTGATTTCCAGAGTGCTTTAAGTGCTATTATTAACTCCCTCTGGAGTAAAAACGCTTAAGGAGTTTGTAGAAAAACACACCAGGCTCCATTACCATGACAGTTTGAGTCTCTCAGAATTGCTTTAATTCTGCATTTCACCTTTTTTCTTCAGACTTGCACATTCACACCTGCCTTGCAGCGCTCCTTATTTAAACACTCAGCAAGTCAAGTTCAGGGAGTCAAGCTGGAAAAACACTAAAGCAGAGAACAACAACAAAACCTCAATCAGTTTAACACCCTGAATTAAGGAGGATGCTCAGGAGCCTCCATGTGAAGGGTCAGACTGCAGCAGCACTTAGAGCTTACACTAAAATAGCACCATTCCCTTACCTTAGTCTGGGCTTTTAGCACAAATCTAATAGCAATCTGCTAACGATGGTTGACATAATTGGTTCTCCAGCCGCCTACCTAACTCTCTGGTAGATTCCTGTGTCCAGAAATAACTGAAATTAGTGTCTGTTTTCTCAATACACTACTCTGTAATTTGGAAGAGTTTCTTCATAAGCAGCTGAGAAATCTCTGCAGCGCAATGTCAAATCACCGCTCCTGACTCACAGCCACTGAAATAAGTCCATTGAGAAGAGCTGCAGTCAAACAAGTAATTATCTTTATATAAATATTCTATTTGTTCAGAGCTTTACGTGCTCTAGAGAACAACGTCTCTGCTCCTGAGCAGCTGAACATCCACGGGAAAGAATACGAACCTGACACTTCAACATCCCTTTGCCTGCACCCTATTTTTTTCCTGCCGTTTTCCTTTCATTTCAAGTGCACCCATAAGTCTGAAAGACTGACTTTAAACCCTAAGCTTTCCTTTTCTTTTTGCAACAGCATGCTGGCAAAATTCTTCTATTTTCACACCATCAGCCTAAGCAACAAGAAAACACAGCTGAAGAATCAAAAATCAGCACCTGACTACTGATACTTTATTTTAGAGGGAAGTCTTTCCCAGCCTTCTTAGTTTGAATGTATCTAATTAGTTCAACAATCAGCTCACACGGGGTTAAAACTACAACTGGGAGTTAAAAAAAAATATGAGGAAATCAAATACAAACTGATCCACGTGGATCAATTTGATTTAGAAAATAGCAAGCTATTAGACATGGAATATGAAGCATCTGAATACACACACACAAAAGATTTCTTATATCCTATTTGTATATATCCAAAGTGAACTCTCCTTTAATAAAACAAGTGATATTTTAGCCTTCTACTTGCATTTTTTACTATATTTTTCCACAACGGTTAGAGCTGCTGCTCAGGAATTTGGGCTGAAATACTTGCTTTTCAATGTCTTACAGGCCATGAGCGTCTGGAAAAGATGACTGATGAAAAATAGTACAAGGGGGAAAAAAGAAGTTAAATCTTAAGTAACATAGAGATGATGAAGAAATAGCTTTTCACTCTCAAAACACCAGTGCCAGAGAACATCAAAGGGTGCTGTCCAGTGTCAAGCTTGTAAGGCAAATTTAGCAGACACGAATCCATCAGTACTCACTAATGCACTTTCTACTTTCTGCTTAGAAATATTTCTTCCCTGATTGTTGAATCTTCCACTCATTGCCTGACACTTAAGAAAGAAATAAAATAGAGAAAAAACACACCAAGACAAAAGAATCCTCCTTTTTGGGGGGACAACTTCCAACTTGTGCGTCAAGTTCTTCATTGTCTACTTGCATCTATCTCAACCCTTTCCTTCTAAACTTCAGGCTAAGCTTTGCTGGAAAGGGATGGATTATAGTCCAGTATCACACAGACCTCGAAAAAAAATACAGTATTGAATGCATGGAAAACAGACTAGAAATAAAAATCACAGCTTGACCTACCACCAAAGTATGCTGAAATTCTATGGGATTGTGCTAACATTAGCTCGTTAACATCACACTGATTGGCGGGGCTCCAGAATTAAGTCCATTCTGACCTCCAGGAGGTTTCTCCCCACCGAGTTCCTCATTGGGAACAGTACGGTTGCTCAGGACCGTGGTTATTTACACAAAGGGCTTTGTTACCTGCACAAAATCATCTTTTCATGAGCTGGAGATGGAAGACAATACACAAGGCATTCAATGTGAGGAAATACTCCACATAACTTGAAGGCAATGACTGCATCCTTGAAAACCAATCAAGACTTCCTCACAGGGAATCTTAGGGGGAAACTTCCCAACATTTAGCAAACAAGAGGAAAAACTCTTTAATGAGAGCTCTCCGCAAACCCTCATGAATCAGCACCGACAGATCACCCACAATTCATCTTCTTGATGCTGTTAATTAGGATTTGCAAGTTCAACACCATGGGCAAACAGGGTTTTTCTCACTTTTTGAAAGCCAGAGCAGCCTCTTCCCTTCTCTGGGCAGAACACAAGTAAACTCTGCTCCTTCTAAATACCTTCTAAATTAAATTTGCCCCTTTGAAACTTAAAAAAATACTAAAACTCCAACAAAACCAGCAGTCACTTTGCTATTAGTAACCAGAACAGTGCACATGAGTTATCCAAGGGCTGATTCTAAAGGAAAGATATGACACTGAGATACTTGAAGGCAGGAGAAAATTAGTGCCAGGGACCTTCAAAGCCAATATCGGGACTAATGAGCAAGTGCAAGCGGAACGGACGGGAACAGGAATGGTGCAGATACAGGGCTGGAGGAGACAGAAAGGGAACCCTCATTTGCCTATTCATTTTGCTTTATATTTTTATATCCCAGCGTGAAACAAAATAAAATACAACAGCGTAAGCCACCTTTAGAAGGCATCTCTGTCAGCAGCCATGAGTCGTTCTGTAACAACCACCTGAGTACAAATTAAAACAAAATTTAAAACACACACCTCTCAGTGCATCAGACTTCTTAGTCTTTAAATTCATGGTTTTAGTTCAGCAACCGACTGCCAAAGGCATAATGCACCCTTCACATCTGCCCAGATGCTCTGGAAGGCTTCCATCACAGATATGAATTGTTTAACGCAAAACTAAGCTCCACACAAAATAAACCAGGTCTACTCACTTCCATGGCAATCTGCATGCTAAGAAATAAGAAATATTAAACTCTGGGGCTTTCCTTTTAGAAGGGATTATTCTACATGGCCATCCACTAACTTCATAAAGGCTAAAAGAGTTTTGAGAGGATAATCATCTTTAGTTTACCAACCTGCTCGGCTTCACCATTGCTACCGCTGGCATCACATATTCCGAGCGGCTGCAGCTTTTCCAGCCCACCAAGCAGCAGCTCCAACGCTTACATTACTGCTCTTATCTTTCCCAAGCAGCGTGGTGAAATCAATATACTGGTTAATTTAATTACGGCTATTCAACACCCGGTAAGTGGAAGCGAAATTCTAAAGCACCGCATTAGTTTCATGCTGTTGCTTCTGCTCCCAGCTCTCCAAAGCAGTCAGTGCAAATATGCGAGTTATCCGCTTGAGAGAAGGACAAAGGCAGAGATGGAAGAGAAATAATGCGTTTGAAGCCTCTGCTATCGCAGCTTTTGTACCGCCACAAGGCGTTTTCAGAGAGCATTAGCGTTCATTCTTACATGGGATCTGCTGGTGCTGCTGCCATTCAGGGAGGGAAAAAAAGAGAAAGAGAAAAAATCAATTCATCAGGCACAACTCATTAAATGCGCTTCACCCTTCAGGCGCTCTCCGCTTTCTCAGTTGAATCCGCAAGTATGATTTTAATACTAAATTACTAGAGGAATAGACTCTAACTAAAGGTCCTTCTGCTGCAAGGAAAGTAGGAGCCTCGGTGATATTTCAGTCTGTGTAGTTTCAGGTAGGAATTAGTCATCAAGCAATCCTGTTTCACTACAGCCCAGCACAACTACAAACCAAGGTACATTCAGAATGTGCCTCATTAATTCAGCTTTTCCAGTATCCAAACATGACTCTGAATAGCAGAAGGGGAGGAGAAAAAACACAAGATTTCCCCAAATACTCCATCTTTTGAAGTACCCCCACACCAGTGAGCCCAGCACAGCTCCAGCTCTCAGGGATTTTTCATGCCTGTGAGCACAATTCTTATCTCTTGTATTTCCCTCTGCCCTGTTTAGGAGCAGTTTCAGTCCCAGCCCTTCGTGCTGCCCTCTCTCCTGTGTACAGGGAGCGTTTTGCCTCCATTTGCTCTCTCTGGTTCCCATTCTGTCTATGCACTGGAGGGAGAAAGAACATGTATTCATAGAGGCTAAACAATCAACACTGAGAAAGAAGATACTGCCAAAGTGAACACAGGTGTCAAAATCACAGCAGCGAGGAATGCAGCTTCGGGATTTTCTTTTCCCCCCACTCATCAGGTCAGCCTTCAGTCTCAGAGGTCAGATTTCTTCCACAAATGTTACAAAAGCCACAAGCGATTATCACCAGACAGACCCAGGGAGCTGGAATGGCTGTTTCCTCCCAGGACAGAGCAGCAAAGGTTAGACTTTTCCATTACTAAATGAAATCCACCCTAGACTCATGCAAAGGAATATTTTTCCCCAGTGAGTGACAAGTTCAGTTTCCAAAGATGCTGCAAGGATTCTATGAAGTCCTGAGACTTTCACTAATAATTTAGGTCCTTGTTGATCAGAATACCAATAAATCATATTACTATGGAAATCCAGAATCCCATAATTAAAATATTTGCCCTTTCATGCCTACAAGAAGACACTTTATCTAACATTTTAGACTGAAATACAGGAATTTTTGTTAGTTGTAGCTAATCAGGGCTACAGGAACCACAAGAACTGCTGCTAGCATTTGCATGTTGAATAACACATTAAAGTTTTTTGCTTAAAGTAAGTTTCATAGGTGGAAGATTAAATTCCCACCTGTCTAAATTCCCATGCCTATCAGTAAAACACAGATATAACAATATCTGCACAGACACATTTGTTGGGGTCTGGAGTCAATATTACAAGCAACTTTTCCTCTTAGAACTGTTTCTGCTTGCTTTGGAGTTCTTTTTTTGCTCTTATTTCTTCTGGAACTTCTTTGAACATCTCTCGTTCAGGATTTCCAGCTCTTCAGGCAGCAGGTTAGCCATCTGACTGCATCCAGGAGAGTTCTGGTGTACCATTCCCCATACGATTCTGCTGGCGATGAGGAATTTGGAATGCTGCACCAGGGAAGCCGAGCTGCTTGCTGACCATGCCAGTCCCTCCTGCGTGGCCCATTTGCAGAAACAAATCACTTCCCCCAGGAAGGATTCAGACAGAATCCCCTGGCGTTTTTTAAATCCCAACACATAGGCTGGTGTGATAAAGCAGGTGGCAGAAATCAACCCATCAATTTGCACAAGGACTTTGGTATTTCCCAGACTTTCCTCTCAATTGCAGTCACACAGAATTAATTATTTCAAAGCACTTCAAAACCAGGCTAGAAGCTGCCCCTCCACTGGCATCGCTCCCCATGGCTATTTCAAACTTTTCAAGCATGTTCTTCTGCCGGCTTGCAAGCCCTACAAATATTGCAGAGGGTTTCTATGACTCTGAAGAAACAGCTACCCACACACTATTTGAACTTTGCAAATTAAAAGTGAGCTAACAGAAAAGGGCAGAGGAACCCCAAATGCAGCTTGTTCTCATAAACCTCAAAATGATGTTGACATGAGGCGCGGTACGCGGTAAATCAGACGGACAAGCATCCAAGTGCACCGAAAAGGCTCCAAACCTAAAACAGATTGCTCGGCTCCGCTACGCAAGGAACTTGTCCCAACCTGCTGCGGCTTGTGAGCGGCCAGATGTTCCTGTGCGCGGCCTCCAAACCCTCCACCGCTCCAAAATGGGCTTGAGTGACGTTCCCCGGTGACACTAAAGATTTAGACTAAAGAGCTTTACAGGGCGAGGTAATAAAATAATTATTCCAAAGACAACACATCCAATTAAGTGGAATACAGCAGAACATTTTTAGACTAGCATCAGCAATGCGGTTTTGTTACAGTGCATGGCGTCCAGCAAGATTAAAAGCTTGCTTTCCATCCAGCTCGGTGCACCTACGGTAATTTTTAATTAAGCTCCCTTTCAAATGGTAAACCGAAGCATTAATATGCAGGTTTCCGCACTCCTGCAAAAGCAAGCGTGTCGACCGCAGCAATACAATACTTGATTTTGCATGGAACATGAAAATAGCTACTGTTCTTCAGAGGTGAGCACTTACAAGCTAGAAAACAAGGATTTATGAACATGCATACAAGTGAACAAAATTCTGAACTCTTGGTCACGTATCACGGACACTTGCTTCGAGACCTTGGGGTACTCAAACACCTGCTCTTCCATGGACATCTCATCCTCTAGCAACTACCCAAAGGCTCTTTGCTGTATTTTCTCTGTCCTCAAGAGGTAACACATACAAGCGTCTGTAATTTACCCACCTCATATGGAAATTTATTCAAGGTGCTACTAACAAAACCCACTGGGTTGCGATGCTGTCAAGGAGTGGGCTTTTAAACAAGGCTCTGAAGCAGTTCAAGAATCACAAGAAATACTTCAACCTTTCAATGATTTGAACATCCAGCTCATCTCAGCACATCAGTTTTCATCTCCCTTTCACAACACAGACAAACAACCAGGTGACGGACAACGGAACAAGAGGATTTCCAGTCACTACAAACCCAGTGCAAGCCCCAGAAAGCACTTTTGATGTGAACTCCTGCTGCAAGCTCCCCAAAATAGTGCCATGAAGAAAGCTGTTCCACAGTATGAAATCTTAATTAAGATCAACTGCTGCAATAAGTCGATGTTTTGTCTAGTTCAGATGGAGACTAAACTACATTTGGCCTAAAATTGACCAGGGCTCTGCTCAGCTCTGGTGAAGCCACACCTGGAGTACTGGGCTCCCCAGCACAAGAGACATGGAGCTACTGGAGAGAGTCCAGCGAAGGACACCAAGATGGTTAAAGGCTCAGGGTGGCCCTGCTTGAGCAAGGGGTTGAACCAGATGATCTCCAGAGGCCCCTGCCAACCTCCACTGCAGGGCAATTTCAAAAACCATCCCACCCTCTGCTACAACACATTTTGCACCCCAAAAACAGACAGTTCATTTCAGTAAGCTGCACACCAACAGAGGACGACATTCAATACAATTACTCAGAAGAAAGCAGGCCAGAGAATACTAAGTTTGCAAACTCAATGCAAGCATTGTAGGACTTCTGACTTTAAGATTCTCTTCAATTCTAGTTAATCCTCCCATACATACGCTTTATGATAACCTCTAGTTCTGTGACAACAGTATTTTTCCCCCCTTGGGACTTAAATCTCATTTACCATTCAAGACTAGATCTATCTCTAGAAAGAACCAGAGCCATGTGATAAGGAGAGACCACAAGACCAATTTCACAGTAGAATAACCCCTGCAAGAACAGACAGGATTGTCCTCCCTGCTTAAGCACCTTTTTGCTGCCATGAACAATTAGATGCTATCTCATGAATGCTGCAAAAGAACCACCTGCAATGCAAGAAAAAACCTGCTGAAGCCAAGTTTTCACAGACAACTATTGACTCTGGTCCTTGTGGGGTGTAACCCAAGGTCTCCAGTGAGGTTGAGCTGCAGAACTGTCCAAACTCATAGCTGAAGGTCTAGGAGATACACCATGAGTGCATTAAGTGCTAAATAATGCTATGTACTTTAAATAGATTCATTATTAAAGTTTGCTACCTAATATTAATGGATTTTTTTTTACCTTATTCTCTAAAGCTTAGTTGGTTACCTGCCAAGCATGGAAACATGTGCCTTTATATCACAGGATCCTGTGAACAACAGATCAACAGAGGATTTCAACATCAGGCAATCACCACATTCAGACTTCACAGGAAAATCTGAATGAAAGTCACTACATCAAGTGAATAACTCATCACTAATTTAACACCATCTGTCTTGTGAGTTCAGCACCATGAAGTGGTCAATAAAAAGCGATACAATCAGGTGGTGTTATCATACCTACAGAGTTAGCAACTCCATAAGATCAACACTACTTTCTTCAGGTTTATGTGCAAGTCCAAAAAAAATATTGTCCACACAAACCAACTCCCAAAAGCTACACTCATGGTGCCATCCCTGAAGTCACCTCAACCAAGTCCCCCTGACTAACTCATCTCTCATTCTACCTTATCCCTTCTATCCCTTAATCCTGCCTGGTGTGAGTAGAATCTGACACATTCAAATATGTGAAAAATACTTTTTTTTTTTCCCCCAAAGGCTTATAGTTTGGATGGTTGTGAACCTTTTCCATGAGAATGACAAGAGACTTCTGACAGAGACACCATCTGCCCACCATATAGAAAGCTGTGCTTTCAGGCCATGAGAACTCCGCAGCTTTTCAAAAGAAAAAGCCATCTCACACGACAAGACGAGCCAGTTTTCTCTAGTTCTCTTCTCTGTAAAGTTCTGAAGATTTCAAAACAACTCCTCCTAAGGCAAACACATGGTCAGAATCACACAGCCTAACGGTGGAAATCTGGCATAAGCACACAGGAAAGTAGCGGGCAGTTTTGCTACAAACCATAGTATCTGTCCTGCCTCTTGCCACAAAAAGAAGAGCCACAAATAAGCAAGTCACTAGTTCATTTACAAGAGCCACAGCCTAATGAAAACCACAGGCCATGGTTCCATGAGACACCAAATTCTGGGTTTGAGGAGAGCAGAAGCACCTCGATGCTCCACTGAAGCCATTCAGTCCCACGGACTTTCCACTGGAGATGCTCCGGCTTTACAAGGAGGACACACCATCTGACCGCCTGCGGCTGATTCAACAGACACATCAAATCTGTGATCTAGAGATGGGGCAATATTAAGAAACATGAAACATGCCACAGAATGTAGTAACTCCAGGTAACATTGGGGTTTCTGAGCACTTCAGAAAGCTGAAGAGTTTTCTGTTCAACCACAGCAAGACAGTAGTAGAGACAAAGTTAGTTTAGAAACAAAAGGTGAGAGAAATTAGCTTCTGTGTTTATATTAGAAGCTTCACTGAACCTAACAGTTCGCATTTTCCCATCTGCGATGAATGACTATTCCAAGATCCGCCGAGCTACGGCTTTCCTCAAAGAAGTTACAGATGCCGAAACCATAAACTTGATTGTCCAGAAACACAATTCAAATACTACAAAACTGGCTATTTTTAATCAGCTCGTCTTGTTTCCAGAAGTGTGAAGAGCTGGAACAAATGCATCTGGCCCTTCAGACTTTCTTCTGCCAGAGCAATACGTATTAATAGTTATCAGAAACATGATTGCTTGAGTCTAGGTGCTTCATTAAACTACATCTTACTTAAAACAGCTAGTGGGTGTAGAATACTCCTGAAATAAAGTCTGCTCGAGCCAAAAACACAAGGTAAAATAAACTTTCAGATCTACAACAGATTTCTAGTGATCTGCATCCCACTAGCTGAAAAATGCACCAGTATGTCTCTGGATTAGAGTCCAGGTTATCAAATCCTTTGGGGTCATAGAAGCAGAACAGATTCTTAAATGTCAGATACTTTAAGTGATATAAAACAGCTACAGACAGCTTGAGTAATGTGACTTTCACAATGTTAGCAACAGACACCTGTAAGAGAGGTTCCAGGATGCAATTTAACTTAAAAAATAGTAACAACAGTAGATCCCTCCCCCCTCAGTTGTTAGCTTTATGATGAATAATTACGCTAGAGGACCACAGAAGTGTGCGCAAATCCAACTAAATATACATTTGAGGACAGTGCAAACCTTACCATTCAGTATTTCCAAGATTAACTACTTGTTTAGAAACTCAGCTAAACAGCAAGCCTGACATTTTTATCCTCCGTCTGTAACAGAGCATCTGGCAGCAAGTACATGCAGTGTAAAAATGATGGGAACAGAATGCTAATCGCTAGAACAAGCCATCAGGGAAAAAATGTTTACAGTGTTATTCAGTCCCCAGATCCCCCAACTTGGGTCAGCTACATGCCTGCAGAGTTCAAATTAACTGGAGATATTTTTATTTTGTCCATTTGATGCAAGTAAAGTCTTGTGCTACTCGTTTTTTAGCTCACAGACACACAAGGACACTTATTGAAAAAACAAATCACTAAGGATACCAACGTGTTTGTTTTGAGACTCCAGTCACCCACTCTAAACAAGAGCCTAAGCAAGCCAAAGGCCTACAGAAAACAAATCTTTGTTTAAATCAGAGACTCCCCAAGCACAAAACTACTGCGAACGCCTTCCACAGCGGGCCAGATGGGGGACTTCACAAACGGTCTCCAAGTACTTGCACAGCAATTGTCAGCCTGCCTAGAAATTAAGATTCCTTTCACGCACGCACCCAATTATTGCCAGGTCTCCTTTCTGCCCTCTGAATGTCACTTGCCTCGCTAATTAAATCACAGGCCTGAACTCATCTCTTCCAGGGCTCACCCTGCTCCCACGGGGCATCATCCCCAGTCAGAGACTCTTCCCAGGGTCCCTGGACTTGTCTGTTCTGCTCCCCTCAGTCTCACAGATCCCCAGATTCACCCAACCCCACAGCCCCACATCCTCTGTTGAGCCTCCAGCTCTGCTCACAGACCCCTCCATCCTCCCTGCACCCCACACCTGTCACCTCACACCAGTCCCACAGGCATCCCCACGGACCCCCACAGCCACTGCTACCTCCTCCAGCCCCATTGACCCCCACCATCCCCACCTCATCCTCTTCCAGACACCCAAACCACCACCTCTGCCCCCCAAAACTTCCCCCAGCCCCTTTTAGGCACTTGCACGCCCAACATCACCTCAGTGCCACAGATCTCCAGATTCACCCAACCCCACAGGCCCCCAACCTCTGCTGAGCCCCAGGTCCTCCAGACCCCTTCATCCCCCTGCACCCCACACTTGTCACCTCACACCAGTCCCACAGATGTCCCCATGGACCCTCACAGCCACTGCTACCCCCTCCAACCCCACAGACTCCCCCATCCTCTTCCAGACTCTCAAACCACCACCCCAGCCCCCCAAAACTCCACACCAGCCCCTTTTAGGCACCTGCACCCCCAACACCACCTCAGTCCCACAGATCCCCAGATTCACCCAACCCCACAGCCCCTCATCCTCTGCTGAACCCCAGCTCCACCAGCCCTGCTCACAGACCCCTCCATCCCCCCTGCACCCTACACGTGTCACCTCACACCAGTGCCACAGACATCTTCATGGACACCTCCAGCCCCCCCACCCCTCCCAGCTCCACAGACTCCGCCATCCTCTTCCAGACACCCAAAACGCCCCCTCAGCCCCCCAGAACTCCCCCTAGCCCCTTTTGGGCGCCCACACCCCCAACATCACCTCAGTCCCACAGACCCCCACCCCTCCCCCGGCCCCGCTCCCCTCCCCAGCCCCACAGGCCCCGCGTCTCCCGCCGGGCCCGCACTCACCGATGAGCCGCCGCACCTCCTCCTCGCTCAGGTACAGGCTGAGGCTGGGCCCAGGGCCGGCGGGGGGCCAGTCCGGGGGCCCCGCGGCGTGCAGGCCGGAGCTGGGGCCGGCCTGGCCCTGGGCGCCGGCGGGCAGGAGCAGCAGCAGCGGCAGGAGGCGGAGGAGATGGCGGTGCGGGCCCCGCACCCGGCACGACGGCGGCCGCCGCCCCGCGCCCGCCTCCCCCAGCGCCGAAAGGGGCCGGCCCCGCCGCCCCCCGCCGGGCTCTAGCCGCCCGGCCCGGCGGCCCGGCAGCATGGCTCCGCGGGGAGGGCCGGGACCCCCGCCCCACCGAACCCCTCACACGCCGCGGCCGCCAGGCCCCGCCCCGCCGCTCATGGCTGCGCGCGCCCGACGCCGCCGCTGGCGCCGCTTCCTCCGCGGCGGCGCCGCAAGCCCCGCCCCGCGCACGCGCGCCGCGCAACCCCGCCCGTCGCCTCGGGGGCCGCCGCAGCCGCGGCCCGCGGGGAGCGCGGTGATGTCTCCGCACATCGACGCCCCAGTCCTGGCGGGTGCCTCACGGGCTCGGTGCCTGGCGCTTGGGGGGTGTCTGGACACGTCCTGAGGGACGGCTGAAGGGGGGAACACCGCGCCCCGAGCACACGGCCGGTCCCCGCGCAGTTGCTGTCAGCCCGCACATCGCCCTCAGCCGCGCCGCGGGCACCTCCGTGATGTGCGCTGCCAGACACGGGTGACGTGGTCACCTGTCACCTGCCACAACACGTCCTGATCATCCACCAGAGCCTGGCCCAATCATCTACAACAACCCGTCCTGACCATCTACCCCAGCCTGCCCTGACCATCTACCCCAGCCCGTCCTGACCATCTACCCAAACCTGCCCTGACCATCTACCCCAGACCGTCCTGACCGTCTACCCAAACCTGCCCTGACCATCTACCCAAACCTGCCCTGACCATCTACCCTAGACCGTCCTGACCGTCTACCCAAACCTGCCCTGACCATCTACCCAAACCTGCCCTGACCATCTACCCCAACCCGTCCTGACCATCTACCCCAGACCGTCCTGACCATCTACCCAAACCTGCCCTGACCATCTACCCAAACCCGCCCTGACCATCTACCCAAACCCGTCCTGACCATCTACCCCAACCCGCCCTGACCATCTACCCAAACCCGTCCTGACCATCTACCCCAGCCCATCCTGACCATCTACCCCAACCCCTCCTGACCATCTACCCCAGCCCATCCTGACCATCTACCACAACCCATCCTGGTCACCCTCCTCAACCTGTCCTGCTCAACACCCCACCCTGGCCACCCACCGCATTCCCAGCCACAGGCAGACCCGGCAGCTGGGTGTCTGGGGTCTGTTCCACATGGCTGGGAATACCCTGCCAAAACATCCCAGAAGAAAAAAACAAAACAACAGATATATTGAAGTAACTGACACTGATCAGAAAGTTACCCAACTGGAAATACTTCTGGAACACCAGCATTTCAGTTTTAAGAAAATTTCCTTTTTTGGTAATTTTTAAAAACTTTGTGTACTGCTGCTATATTTAATGTTTTAGTCTGCTTTTCACTTTAATCTTGTGCTTGTGCTCCTTTCAGAGCTAAGAAACAGCAGCAGCGTTTCATTTAGCCGTAACAAAGGAGGGCCTTTGATCTACCAAGGATGGTTATTTCCATGCCAGCCAAGCCATTGATGCCTATAATGATCCTAAAGTAACATTTGAACTGTAAACATGTCTGCTGTTTTGTTATAGTATGAAATGCCAGCAGCAGTGCTGTGTGACAGCTGATATATTCTGAAAGAATGCAATAATAATCAAGTCAAACGACGAAAACAACATCAAATTCCAGCATGAGACTTTGAATCTCCTCTACAAACATCCCTGACCTTTTCCTGAAATCCACTTCTATGCAGAGTTTCAAAAGTAAGTTTTTCTGTTGCAATTTGGCACAAAACCCCATTTCGGGATGTCCACCTTTCCCCTGAAACGCAAAACCTCTGTTGCGATGGGCTCGGCAAGTGGCTCTTGTGTTTCTGAACCGACGTCTGAGCTGATGGCGCCCAGTCCCTCGCCCCTCCGGGCTGATGATGGAAGAACCGTCTCCATCACCACCTTCCCACCTGGCTGCTTTCCAGCTCCTCCGTGCTCCCCCAAGAGCCGTAACAGCTTTGGTCTCAGCAAATCCATCGCTGGTAGCTGCCTGCTCGATTGAGCTTTTCAGCAGATGTGTCACAATATCCGTTTATGACCATTAAATCAGGTAATAGCTTTGAATTATACACTCCCACCGGACCTGCCAGGAGGGATTTCATACCTACACAGGACAACGTGACAGGAGGACACTGCAGGCTAATTGGCCATGAGGGGTTTTTAATCAGTGAGTCTTTCAGTGAAAAGCATATAGGATGTCCTGCTCCTCTACTCACTGTGGTGAAAGAGAAATTGCTCGTGTACCTCTCCACAATAAACATCACTTACTTGTGGAAAAACAAAACTGGAAATGGAGTTGCAAATTACATGTAAGTCTTTGGTTGGGTGTATGTGGAGCTGCCTGGACAGCGCAGGACGCTGAGAGCGAACCCTCCATACTACAGGTTCTCCACAGACCATTTCCTCAGCCCTTAAACCCAGAGTCTGGGTCTGTGTGTTTATTTATTGTTCAGACATAATCTAAATTTCAGATTCTGGGTATTTTCTGATGCACCGCACTTCGGGACTCCCGGACATACAGGCAACTCACGTGTCTAAAGTGATCAGAAAACAAAACTAAGGCTCGTCTTTGGCTTAGGATTCCTGAGCTGCCTGATAAAAATCATTGCAAAAGCATTCGCAGAACTAATGCACTAAAGGGGCGTGAATTTGCACCAATTGTCTGGTTTCAGCAGCAATCCTCGTTCAGTCTCTTAAACTAAAGGCTGTTCACAGCAGCAATAACTAACCATGCCTCAAGTTGTGCGGAAACTTATGTCTTTTGGTGCAGTGTTACCATCCCATCCACCGATAACATTAACCTTAACCTCAGCCACCCCTGCCTGTAACACAGGGTATGATATTCAGCAGAAATGTGATATTCAGCAGAAATGAAGGACCCGCATTTCTTTTCAGTGAGTATGTAACTTGCCTCCTGGAAGTCACTGCCTGGTTTTAACAAAAGGTCACCCAAACCGCATAAACCAAACGCAAATAAACACATTCTTAGGATCCATCTGCCAGCCTGCGCGCAGCCGCTTTTAGGGCTAAAGTCATCACTGGTGTGTCTGCTCCATTATGTCCATGAGGCTGATTGCTTGCTGAGCCCTGAAGTTATAATTAAAATGCAGCCTGCCGCACTTAGGAGAATAATGGGGGGTATTGGGCATCAAATGAAGGTTTCACGGATATCAAGCAACTTATCATTTGAAAAGGTGAAAAAAATGCAACTCACAGGCCAGCTCAAATGCTAAAGATCTTCTGTCGATTTTTTTTTGGCTGCATAGACTGTTTTTGGCAGGATGGCGTTCATGGTCTTTCAAAACCATTTGGGGTAAGATTACATTGCAAAGGGGCACGCGAAGTCTCTCTGCGGAAAAATGCGAGCAATAGCTGTGAATTCACAGTGCTCGGACGGCAAAGTTTTGCTTGGCGAGGCAGCAGGATGCATTGTTGCTCGTGCGCTGAGCCCGCTTGTGTCAGCGCTCACCACCCCTGAGTCCCGAGGGGCAGGGAAGAGCTGGCGTTCATTTCTGGATGCAAAACACATCTGCGAAAGCAAATTGCTGACGATTAATGGGCACTGGTGGAAATTTGATATGTTGGGACCTCGTGTAAGACATATGATAGAGGGATAAGAACAACTCCAGGTTCCAGTATAAGTTGGGAAATGAGCTGTTGGAGAGCAGTGTAGGGGAAAGGAACCTGGGGGTCCTGGGGACAGCAGGGTGACCATGAGCCAGCACTGGGCCCTTGTGGCCAGGAAGGCCAATGGTACCTGGGGTGGGTTAGAAGGGGGTGGTCAGTAGGTCAGAGAGGTTCTCCTGCCCCTCTGCTCTGCCCTGGGGAGACCACACCTGGAATCTTGTGTCCAGTGGTGGCCCCTCAGTTCCAGCAGGACAGGGAACTGCTGGAGAGAGTCCAGCGCAGCCACCAGGATGCTGAAGGGAGTGGAGCATCTCCCATGTGAGGAAAGGCTGAGGGAGCTGGGGCTCTGGAGCTGGACAAGAGGAGACTGAGGGGGGACTCATTCCTGGGGATCAATATGGAAAGGGGGAGTGTCAGGAGGATGGAGCCAGGCTCTTCTGGGTGACAACCAGTGACAGGACAAGGGGCAATGGGTGCAAACTGGAACACAGGAGGTTTCACTTAAATTTAAGAAGAAACTTGTTGGGGGTGAGGGTGGCAGAGCCTGGCCCAGGCTGCCCAGGGGGGTTGTGGAGTCTCCTTCTCTGCAGACATTCCAACCCGCCTGGACACCTTCCTGTGTAACCTCATCTGGGTGTTCCTGCTCCATGGGGGGATTGCACTGGATGAGCTTTCCAGGTCCCTTCCAACCCCTGGCAGTCTGGGATTCTGTGATGTGGGAGATGGGACAAAGGGCTTTGGTGATGCCTGTGCCATGTCCAGACTGGATGACACACACAGCAAAGTGGCTTTTCCCACTTCCTCTTTACAGTCGTAAATGATGGTGTAACACTGCTTCTAGAGGAGAGCTGGCCTCTTCTCACAGACACAGGAATGAAGCCCTTCTGCCTCCTCCCATCAGCCTTCCAACATTTTTTGCCTTCAAACAGCTTCTCTTCTTTCTGAGCAGCAGGTGACCTCAGTGCTTGGATGGCGTCCAGCGAAACTGCACCTCGGTTACGTGGCCCAGGAGCCTCCTCCTCATTGCTTGTGCAAAGCCCTCTGCCTGCAATGCTTCCTCACTGAGATGCCATGGAGCTGCGGCTTTGCTTGCGGAAACTCATTAGAAAGGGGCAAAAGGAATTTTAGGGGACCTAGGAAAAGATGTCACAGCTGAGCCTGGGTAAGCACTAGTTTTTCTAAGCTATTTGGTATTTATCTTCTCTAAATTTGCCATCCCTTTGCCCACAGCCCAGGGAGGAGATGTGAGAATGAGGGAACAAAGTGCATATCGAATTGAGTAAATAGCCAGGTGGCTTCTCTCAGATCAGCAGTCACCCATGGACTCTTCCAGGGCAGGGAACAGCTGAAATTTCAAGGTTGAAAACATACAGAACTCCCACCCAAACTCTTTTTAATGCCATCTCCTCAGCCATAAACTAGCTGGGAAAGCTGATGTCTGTGTTTCTGGAACAGCAGAGACCCAGCACTGAAGCAAAGAAAAAAGGCTCAGACTTCCAGCCTGCTCTGTTTTGCAACAGATTTCTTTCTTTTATTTTACTTTCTAATTGTGCAGGCAGGTCCGTAAACCTGCCCTTGAGAAGGAAGGGCTGGCTGATCGGTCACCGCAGCGTCGCACCGCTTGGGCTGAAATACATAAAGAGAGGAAAAGTCGCTCCCGCAGCAGGAGGGAGAAATGCCCTGTGCAAGTTCCTGGAAATGTAGCATTTAATGGAAAAAACATCCTGGGGAGATTAAGCGAACTGAGAGCTCCTGTGGCATTAAGCAAGCAGCGGCTGGGAGAAAGCAGAGCGTCAGAGTGGGATTTCAGCGTCTGGTTGGTAAGGCACATGCCATTCCTCTGTTTGCCTTATAGGGGAGTGTTGCACGCCGTGATATTGCTAAATACGAAATAAATTGTGTTTGAGGGCTGGTCCTCTCACCTCTTCCCTCCCTGGGATGCCCAGGGGATGCTGGTTGAGGTCTGTGTCATCTAGAGCATTTTCCTCGCTAATAAATTACGGGATTTTGGGCCATTTTAAGGCATGGCTTGCACAGTAAGGCTTGTGACACTGTTAATTTTTGTTTCGCGCTCAGACCATCAGAGCTCAGTACTCAGGTGAGAGCTGCTATCTAGACAGGCCAGAAAATGATGAAGAAAACCACCTTGATGACCAAACTGAGGGGGAATTCCTGCAATCACGGCCTTGTATTCTGACCCTGCTGTTGTTGGTCTCGCGCTGTTCCCAAAGGGAAGAGTGAGGCTGGATTTGGCTGCCTAAACACACCAACTGCTGCAGAAACCCTGAGGAATCCCCCAGGTCTCCATCCACTGCTGCAGCAAATCCTCCCACACGTTGGCCAGTCCTCAGTGTTAAATCACTGTGACACAAACGTCCTGAGAAGATGCCAAGACCCAAGATCAGCTCATGGGTGCTGCACCCCCGAGAGCTGCCGGGTTTCTGTCTCCTCTTTGGTCTTTTGTTGGCTTTTCAGTGCCAATGAACCTTCAAAATTTGTTTTCAGGGGCTTTCTCATGTCCCTGCTAAGAACGCAGACCTTGCGCTGCCGTTCATGATGTGTGGAAATGGGCTTTGCTAGAGGTTTAAAGATGAGATAGAGGAATAAAACCAAAAGATCATGACATCACATTTTTTTGTAAAGGTGTGATAGCTATTCATTGCAATGACATGACTCCAAGTGCAGCCCCCGTCCTCGGAGAGCTCGTTCCTCTCTGTGCCTTTCCCTTTCCCTTGGGAAGCCAGCTGAACAGCAGTTGTAAACTTATGTGGTCACATTTTACAGATCACTTATGTCAGTTTTTCCCTGTGCTCTGGCAGTTTGAGCTGTTTTATGGTTTAACGGGGTTTTTCAGAGCCCCCACACGATAAAAGAATGGAAATCATTAGTTGTAGGAGTCGTATGCCATCCTTCTTTTACAAAAGCACAATGGGAGTATTTACCTAGGACGTGGAAAATATTTATTTGACTTCCTTTCTGAGAAAGTATTAAAATCCCAGTTTTCACTAGGATCAAAATTACTGAGAACCGGAACCAAGTACTGACCAGCTCACCCAGTTCACTGAATCCCACCGTCTTGTGGACAAGAAGAAGCTGTGGAACCCCTGGATCCATCAAGCAGATGCACAGGAGAGCATGACTCACATTCCTCTCAGGGTTTAGATTGTTTTGGGGAGCAGCAAGTCTGAATTTCTTCAGGCTGCAGATGTCGAACTCTTGCCTCGCATTTTCTGGCCAAATACCTTTACAATTTTTGCAATGGCACCAGGCAAGAAAGCATCTGGAAAAGAGCAAACCCCACTCACTCCTTGCGTGCAGGGGATGAACAGACCCTTTGGCCAGCGAGTGGTTTGAGCTCTGGATCACGCATGGATGGAATCTCTAGCCTTAAATCCCAGTTCGGATCCAGGAAGAATACTTGGGAGGATTTTGCCTCTGCACACACACCGGGGAGACGCCTGAGCTCCATCTCTGGTCTGCAGGCCAGGCATCTATGGTTAGATTCTGCAGATTTGGCAGTGCCGAAGTTATCGCGGTAACTGAATATACTAAACCGAGGTGAGTGCTGGGTGATACTAATGAACTCATTGTGGGCAATCGGAATCTCCCCGTGGCTTCTGGTGGCCTTAGGAACACAGCAGAAGGTGCTCAAGTGCGTGGGGAGGGAGGAGAGAACGGGTACTAATTTCCTTGGCTGGACCTGAGGTCTGAGTCTCTGCTGTATCATGGCCACACTAAGGTATTTTCTTCTCTTCCCAGCTCCAGAAAATACTGTTACACCCTAACTGGACACCTTTTATAGAACACAAATGTATTTTATTTCTGAAAAACAGATTCCTGTAGATGATACGTTCTCCTACAGATAAAACCAGATCCATTCTAATCACGCTGACGTTGCAGATCCCGGAAGCCAACTATTTTAATAGATTCTTTCTGAGTCCTTTTCTATGGGCTTGGAACTTGCTCAACACCAATAAACCGAAAGACTTCGCAGGATGTTTTGCCTCGTTAAAATGCCTCATGTTTTCGACTCTGTTCTGCTTGCTGGGTTTTCATAGATCCTCATCTTGAAAACGAGGGAAAAGGCCGTGCAAAGACAAACTTGCCTCCTCCCATCCAGCTTTTCTAGGCATCTAGAGTCCCCACCGTGTCACACAGAGTCATGTATACCCCAAATTCAGTGAAAACTCCTTCCTTCGACAACAACGAGAAAACACCAAAATACTTCTAAAAGTATTTTCATCAAATATCCAGTATTCCCACATAGATTTCAGCGCTGAAAAACCTTTTAAGGCCACAGAGTCAGCGAGGAGGGATCCCGTAACCAGGCGCTTGCTTGGGCCACGTCATTTTGCCTCAGTTTCCCCTGCCACCAGCTTTCATTCTCTTTAAATGTCACCATTTACTGGAACTTTCTGGCTTTGTCATCACAGCTATCGGCCATTTCTCTTGCGTAAGTGAAATAAGTTCTGTTTCCTTGGCCTTTCCCTGTAAAGCCTGATCTTGAATCGCTCCACAGGTCTTATTTCAGCATTTTCCATGTGTTTGGCTTCTTTATGGAGCTATGGGTGGCAGGGCTGGACGCAGCACCTAGTGACGTATCCCACAAATTAATTAAATTAAGTTAATTAAAAAAACAACCAAAACCATTCACTGTGAGCCTTACACAACAGGTAATTTTAAACAAGTTTTCGTTAAATGATACACATAAAAAGGTGTCCACACATGAACAACAACAACAAAATAAACTGAGTACACGGGTAAGTGCTATAGAAAATGAGGCAACTTGAAAATCAAAACATACATTTGGCATTTTCATAAGGCACCAAGGAAATAACATGGGTCTATTCTTTATTTCGTGTCCTGCTCCGGAGCTATTTCTCTTACTGCAAAGAAGCTCCTTCAGAAAAATGCAGTAGAACAATCACTTACCTCTTTACCTTTATCTGCAGAGGTGCAGATAAAATTACAACTTGGAAGAAACAAAAGCTAATTCAGTTCATTTACAGCGGCTGAAATTTATGTTTCATGGTGTACCAAACGTGAATATAGTAACAAGGTTTCAAGACTGCTTATTTGGGTAAAATCAGCATCTCACAGCTCGTGTTAATAAGAGGGGGCAACAGGTTCCCTATCCCTAATTTACCAGCTTTATCTCACACGAGAGCAGCATCCAACACCTGTTATTGTGTGCAGGATGAAACCAGAGAGGCAGAAACGATCCTTAAGAGATCAACTGGAAAACCGCTCAGCTGGAAACCATCATTGCATGGGAAACCGTTCACTAAACGCAATTTTTAGAGAGTGCTCCCAACTAATGAATACTTGCAGCAAGGAGGGCGGTGTGAGCGGAAGACGCGCGTGTGGTATTCAAGCGCTTGGGAGCAGGTGTCTTCTGTTGGTGCTGCCCTCGGGCAGAGGAGCACGGTGGCTGAGACAGGGGGTGACAGGTCCCCGCGCGTCAACCCTCGGAGCGAAGTGACAGAATCTTGTGTCGCCGAACTCGGGGCTGAGGAGCGGAGCGGGACGCTAGGGGGCGCTGCGCGCACGGGCTTCCCGCCGGCGGGTGGCACCCGACTCCTCTTGGCCACGCCTCCTCCCGCTCAGACCACGCCCCCTCCCAGCCAGACCACGCCTTCTCTTCAAACCACGCCTCCTCAAGCCAGACCACGCCCCCTCCCACCAGACCGTGCCCTCTCCAGCCCAGACCACGCCCCCTCCCGCCAAACCACGCATTCTCCCGCACAGACCACGCCCCCTCCGTCCAGACCATGCCTCCTCCCGCCGAGGTCCCGTCCACCGCTCCCTCCTCTTCCACGCGTGTTCGCGGCCCCGCCGGTTGCACGGGGGGGCTATTACCCTGTGGAAGCGCCTCCCGCCGGCCCTCCCAGTGCTTTCTCTTCCCGGGATGGAGCGATGGGGTTGCTATGAAGCCCCATCTCGCCGTGGGGGTCCCTTCCCGCGGGCTGAGTGCGTGGCCCACGGGACCCCCCCAAGTGCTGCCAGCAGCTCTTGGTGTTCAGCTTTATTCCACAACTCAGCCTGGCAAAGCCAAGCCTTTCCCTGATCCTTTCACTCACCCCTGGGGAAAATGCTCAAGTGGGCACCCAGCCTGCGTGAGGTCAGCGGAGAATCTGGCACCCTCATTTATCAGCTGTGTCTTGTAATTAACACCCAGGATGGGGAATCCCACCAGAGGATGCACATTACTGCAGCACCAGGTTCCCCCCAGGAGATGCAAGTAGAACCGAGGGTGCCGGAACATCGTTTTAAATCCACCCATCGCTGCCGCGCGAACCCAAATTGGTGCCGCGGGGGCAAATGAGCCAAACTTGCATCATCTGGGCCTGAGTGGGAACTTGGGGCTCCCAACACCTCCAGGATGCTTGGCTGGAGCGTCACGGCCACGGAGCACATGGAGCGATGCCTCGCAATCCGCGTGCCGAAACCTGCTCGGAATAAAGCTGCCTGCAGAGTGGTTTTAAATACCTAACATGCTGATAGAAACAAGTCCCTTCAGGATCAGAGGAACGAGGGATCCCTGCCTGCCCGCAGGTGTGCACCTCGCGTTCTCCCCATGGATCATGGCGAGGTTCTCACGCTGCAGCCGGCCACCGGCCTGGCCTTGCTTCGCCTCTGCAAGGGTTTTATCTTTTTATCTTGCTCAGAGCTTATATCCCGCATTACTCTGCTTGCCAGCTCTGCACACTCTCCCCCTGCTGCCAGCAGCGCCTCTGCAGCCCAGGACTGGTTTTTACTAACATTTCTGAGCAGCACACGGTGCCATTCAGCCCCAGCTGGTGCCAGGAGTTACAGTTTGAACAACACGCAGTAAATATTAGAACAGCCTGAGTTACGGAGAACTCCTCAGACACCAGTTTCTAAGGATGATCTAATACATTTCTTGGACTCGTTCGTCCTTCTCATTACTCTTCTGCATTTTTTCCCTCTGCTATTTTTCTTCCCTGCCAATAAAATGTTTTGGTTTTCTTCTTCTTCTTTTTTTATTTTGGCTGCTTGGGTCTTGAAAATATTCAGCCATGGCAACAAGCTGGAGGAGCAAATTCCCCGGGTCCGCCCGTGCGTCCTTGGGGTCTGACGGGGAGCGAGAGGAGCGAATTCCAGCCATTCCCTCTTGCTGGGAGCAGTGTTTTAGTAAACACGCGCCAGCACACACATGCCAACCCCTTCCTGGCTCTGCCACCAGCACTAAACAGACTTCTTTGCGGGTTTATGTCCCCTCCCGTCCCCCTGGACCATGCGGCACCCCTGTCCCCAACGCCATTCTGGGCTGGCATTTTTTGGGAGCAGCATGGGGGAGGAATGCGAGCCCCTGGCGTCGGGACAGGAGCTGACATTCCCAGCCCCGAGCTGAAGAATGTGGACATGGTGTCCAGCTCCAAACTCCAGTTCATTCACCTCATGCCCCAGGGGCGAGGGGGACGCTGGGATCTGAGCGGGACAAGGCCCTTGGTGACAAGGCTGGGGAACCGTTTCTCCTTGTTTCAGTGGCCTCTGCCCCTCAATCTGCAGATACGCCGGTGATTTCTTGGAAAAATCGGGAAAGGAGCACAGGGGGCTGTGGGATGGGCTGGTTTTGACATAGCCGGCAGCTCCTTGGTGGGTTGGTGGGGACCACCATTCAGGGACCAGTCACTGCAGTTTGATGGGTGTAATGACCTAGAAAAGGTAGCACAGGCTGAAAGTCCCATGAGGCTTTTATTAAGCAAAGCCGACCTGCTTTGGCATCTGTATTGTGGCAGAAACCAGAAATGGATGTAAATTCAAGCCCTCAGCCCATTGTTGGCCTTCAGCTCATCTTCCTAAGGCAAAACACGGGCGCTGCGATTCCCCCTGCCCCTCAAACACCCGGGTGAAGGCCACCCAGAACTATTTATACACTTTATAATGTTACAGACTGCTTGGGTTACCACGTGGCATCCAGCTTGTTTGGAGCAGGGTCTCATGAACCGGAATAGTTTTGCATTAATACAGTTCTCACCAGTTCGTGGATTTGAAACTGGATACGACAGAGCTACTCACCATTTACTTAGACTGGTTCGTATGGGGCTTTGTGGCTTAAAATAGCAAAACTTCAGCAATAACGATGATACAACCCCGTTCAGACAGAAAGATCCCCGCTGATTCACCACCCTGTTACATCAGCGTTACGACACCGGGGAAATGCTGCTCATTCCATCGGTTTTAGGGAACGGTGGAGCCCTGAGATTGCAGGGAAGCTGAGAAAGTTGGGGAGTTTCGAAAGAATTCACAGAATTCTCATTTTTTAACACCACCAGAATATGAGAACAGGGTTATTCCCACCTCCTGGGAAGCTGCTTCGAGACTAGATGGGTAAAATGAAATAAGGTATCACAAAGTTTTACCCCAGGAAGGGGGTGAATTTGGCAGCACCGTCCCAACCTGCTGCGCTGGGATGGAGCCGGCTGACCCGGCCAGGATCCCATGCCTCCCATACCTCCCATACCTCCCATACTTTCCATACCTTCCATACCTTCCATACCTCCCCACCATACCTCCCATACCTCCCGTACCTCCCCTACTTGCCCCAGCTTCTGGAAAATCTCCAGGTGCGTTGCACAAGAGCAAAAGCCCCAGCGATTTGTTGCAGAACCTGAAGGAAGAGGCAGCGCTTGCCTCGGCACGTTGGAACCAGCCGTAACTTTCTAGTCACGCTCTTAAAACCAAGCTCGGGGAGCATCCAGGGTTACCCGGCAAATTCCTGCCTGTGGGAGGGAGGATCGATGGTTCCTGAGCCCTGAATGTGTCCATGGGCAGCACAATGAACCCCACGTTTCAGGTGTGAGGCAGGGCTGAGCTGCAGAGAGACTCGCTGCCCCAAAACAACATATTCAAGGGAAAGAAAAGCCCAGAAAACAGAGCCACTGCCCCTTCTTCCAGCAAAGGATGGAACTTTTCCCAAGGAACAAGCACCAGAAACAGAGGAAACGTCCTCAAATTGCGCCAGGGGAGGTTGAGGTTGGATGTGGGGAACAATTTCTTCCCCAAAGGGCTGTGGGGCATTGGAACAGGCTGCCCAGGGCAGTGCTGGAGTCACCATCCCTGGAGGGTTGGACAGACAGAGATGAGGTTCTCAGGACATGGTTTAGTGCTGGAGTTGGGTTATGGTTGCACTCAATGATCCTGAGGGTCTTTTCTGACCACAATGATTCTACGGTTCTGTGACAGAGCTTGTTTTGAACTGACAGTGAGAACAGCCCACCCCAAATGGGAACAGCCCACCCCAAACGGGGCCGCCTCGGAACACCCTGCCCGTGCTGGCTGGCGCGAGTTGAGCCGGTGTTTGTTTTGCGGTGGCAGAGCTGACCCGGGCACATTGCTGCTGCTCCGGCAGCACAGGGCTCGGTTCCCTGGTGTGTGAGCGGGACCTGGCAGCCGGGAGGATGCGCAGCTGTGCTCGGGTTGTGCAATGTGAGGGATCCACAGCACAACCGCAGCCTGTACGCTCATCAGTCTGCTCCTAAGTATTGGCGCTGTGGTCAGGCCAAGGATCTCTAGTTCCAGCACCAAGGATCCCCAGTGATAGAGCCAGGATAAGTTGGGGAGCTGAATCGCAGAATCACAGAACAGTTTGGGTTGAAGGGACGTTCCCAGCTCCCCCAGTGCCCCCCCTGCCATGAGCAGGGACATCTTCACCAGCTCAGGTTGCTCAGAGCCCCGTCCAGCCTGGCCTGGGATGTCTTCAGGGATGGTTCAGCCACCACCTCTCTGGCCAACCTGGGCCAGGCTCTCACTACCCTCAGGAACAACAATTTCCCTTTATCCAACCTGAATCTCCCTCCTTTAGTTCAAAACCATTACCCCTTGTCCTAGCTCAACAGGCCCTGCTCAAAAGTCTGTCCCCATCTTTCTTATTGGCCTCTTTTAAGTCCAGAAAGGCCACACTAAGGTCTCCCAGAGCTTCTCTTCTCCAGCTGAACACCCCAAATCTCCCAGCCTGTCCTCCCAGCAGAGCTTTTGGGGTAGACACAACTCATGTTTGGCCCCCATGGAGGAGCCTCCCAGGTGCCACAGACACAGATTTAACTCTGCAGAGACACAACCCAAAATAGCCACCACGGGGTAACGTCTCCAAGATGGGTCTATTCCAGGATGGAGCTCCTGGGAACAGCATGGACCTGGTGGGGTCCAGCAGAGGACCTGGGTCCCACCACCAGCATCTTCCCATCACCAGCATCTTCCCTGCCCATCTCCAGCCAGCGTTCATCAGGAGAGAGGGACTCTCCTGCCAGTTTTCCTGCTGATTTCATTTTCTTAGAATTTCCTCTGTTGGTTTTGTTTCTTTTCTTTTTGGACAGCTGGAAAAAATAATATGTTTTGGTTACTGTGGAAACACACTCCTAAACGTTCGGTGGGTCCAAGACATGCCGGGAGTTCCAGCAGGGCCATTCGCGGTGGCGGAGGTTTGGCCCGCGCTCCCCGGTGGCTCTGGGCACATGTGTCCCCAATGTCCCCCCAGTACCAACCGCTGTGTACCCATCAGATAGGGCGCTGCTAGGACATGCCAAGGGATCGCCAGGCTGGCAGTAGCATCGCTTCACACTGTGCAAGAGGGAAAAAAAATAAAGAAGTAAAGGATTGTGCTTTCAGGCTGTAAAAATGCGGGTGGGAATATTTTCCAGCCTGTGTCATTTTCCATCGAAGCCAAAATTCACATTCTGCTTTTCGCTGTTTGTGTTTTTCTCCCTGAAACTCAAGTTTTGCTTTGGTTGTTTAAGGCTCTGCAGCGCTTTTCTCACCCCCCTGCCCGCAGGTTCCAGCTGTGGCGGTGGGACGGGGACAGGGGGGACACTCGGGGACAGGGTCACCCCCAGTGCCCCCCCATCCCAAATCAAGTGTCGGCTTGAGATGAACTGGCCAAATTCTGAAATAAACTTACCTGAAGAAGACCAGTCTCAAATCCACACATATGAGTCAGACTCCAAACGCAGGAACACTTAGAAAATGGTGCTTTTATTTCATTATCATTGTGCACTGGTGGTCTAAAGCAAAACTTGCTGAGAGGACATCACACTGTCTTGGTTTTCCTATACGATATGTTCCGACCTTTCGTATCGGTTGAGATTCAAGAGGATGCATTTGGCTGGATATTGAAAGTACCCTCTTTGGGTTTGGTTTACCTATTGTTCTGCCTCTACAATCCAAAACAGATAATCCTGACTTTCTCAACTGAAGGATTAGGAAATTAAAGTGGAAATTTCAAGGAAAACTTCTACATGCAAAACTTAAAGCATGGGGAGCTAAAACTCTCCTTTGGCCCGAAGCCAAATATTTTCCCCAAATTTAAGCATTTCTGCGATTTTCCTGAGAGAACAGAGAGAAACAGGCACCTTCTCTTCGATTGACGGATAAAAGTTCTTACACGCTTGGTTTTTCAGATGAGTTTTAGTGAGAAGGGATGCGAAATTATGAAGAAATGTGTTTCATGAGCAGCGAGGCCAAACGTCCAATTTTTCCTGGAAGGAAGAACACAGGGGTTTTTTTATTAAAGAAAGAAAGAAAGAAAGAGGAAAACAGGTCACCTCTGTATGGGAAAACACCTCGCTTGAGCTTTCCTGCGCAGTGTTACTGTGCCGTGACTCAGTGTGGTGTGAAGACCTGGGGAATGAAGTTCTGTGGTTTTCAAGGCTTTCCCTGCCCCGAGCAATGCTCCATCCCCGCCAATGGGTTTGCCCAACGAGCCCCTTAATGAGCTTCTTAATGACCACGATTTTTCTCCATCCTATTAATGAATTAATCCCTGGATATCTGGCCCCAGCACTTCGCGATGCCCCACGACAGGACATGCCCTTCGCTCCGTCCCGGATCTGCTGGGATCTGCCCCAAACCTCTAAAACTGCAGCAAAACCCAGGAAGCAAACAAAAATTGTTTTAAAAGCCCACAACAGTTCTTCTCCTTTTCTTTCCAATTTCTGCTTCAATATTTCCAGTGGCACGTTTGGAAATGAAAAGCTTCAGAAAACAGCGCCTGCATGGTGGGAAGATGGGCTTACAAAATGTCGCGGTGAAAGACTTCAGGGTGGGTTTTTTTGTCAGAATAAATGAAGAAACAAAAGGGCGGCTTGGGCCATGGACAGATCAAACGCTGATTTGGGTGATGTAGATAATGTTTAGCTAAAAAAAATATGTGTTTCACTGAAAAATGTTTCTTGCACCTCTGCTTTCCCCCCCGAGATGCTGCATAAGGATGAATTCATCAGGTGCTCATCAAATCAAGCCCTGGATGCAGCTAGAGACTGGAACAGACATCTGACCGCATCATTACATATCTGACCACACCATTGCATATCAGCGTTAAATGAGAGGAACAACACGGTCCTGCCCATCCTCCTCTTCCTCGCCTCCTCTTCCTCGCCTCCTCGCCACCACCCGTCCGGGCTCGCCATTGCTGGAGCATCTGAAACATCCCAAAAATGTTACCCAGATGAAACAACCTGGGGCTGAACGTGGAGCCTGCCCTGGCAGCATCTCCTCCTCCAGGCTCGTTTTTCACGTGAATTAAGGTACCTGGGGGAGAGAAAGAAGCCTCAAAAAAGCCAGCCCACACACACCAGCAAGACCTTGCATTTGAGGAGCCGGTTGGGACATGGGACCCCTGACCCGTCCTGTGCCTCTCGCCACCAGCTCTGACCTCCCAGAGACCTGTGGGTGCTGGAGAGGGGCTTTGGGCTTTTGAGAGGATAAGGAGTCAGGAAAGGGGAGGAAGGAGTCTCAGCCCTGCCAGGGGGAATTCACCCAGACTGGGGAATACCTGCTACCTGCAGGGCTGGGTGGTCAGGCTGCTCTGTGCCCCTCCCAGCTGCCATCATCATCCCCAGACACGTCTTCCAACCCAGGGAACACAAACCAAGAAGCACCGGCAGCATCCTGCAGCCCCAGAGCATCCCCAGCCCCCCAAAGCATCCTCATCCTCCCTGAGCATTCCCAGCCCCTGTGAGCATCCCCACCCCTCTCTGAGTATCTTCAGCCCCCCTGAGCATCCCCAGCCCCCCGAGCATCCCCAGACTCCATGAGCATTCCCAGCCCCCCAAAGCATCCCAAGCCCAACCAAGCATCCCAAGCTCCCCTGAGCATCTCCAGCCCCCCTGAGCATCCCCAGCCCCTCTGATCATCCCCAGCCCCTCTGAGCATCCATCCCCAGCCCCCCCGAGCATCCCAAGCCCCCGCCCCGAGCATCCCCATCCCCCTAAAGCATCCCTATCCCCGCAAAGCATCCTCATCCTCCCTGAGCATCCCAAGCCCCTCTGAGCATCCATCCCCAGCCCCCCCTGAGCATCCCCAGCCCCCCTGAGTATCCCCAGCCGCCCAGAGCATCCTCATCACCCCCCAAGCATTCCCAGCCCCCCCGAGCATCCCCATCTCCCCAAAGCATCCTCATCCCCCCTGAGCATCCCCAGCCCGTCCTGAGCATCCCCAGCCCCTCCAAGCATCCCCAGCAAGGTGCCCAATGGGCCAGATCCTGCCCACCGCCACCACCAGCCCAGGGCTGCTCCAGCACAAGGTTTGGCCCCAAATTCGCCTGGTGTTGGCCACGGGGAGCAGCAAGAGTGGCAGATGGGGAGCAGGGAGAGCCAGCGAGCTTGTCCGCCTGGTTTTTCAAGGTCACAGAGGTGGTGGGAAGGAGAGAAAAGAGAGCGAGAGAAAAAAAAGTTGACTCAGAAACCGCAGGGAATTTTTTGCCTTTTTAGAATACTGGGAAGAGAAAAAATAGCCACAGTTATTCAAAGCATCCGGGATAATAACAGCCTGTTTACTGTTTGCATGCAAAGATGGCAGACAGGCAGCACAGCGCAGGGAAGAGGAATGAGGAATTTGCCGCGGCCCAACCGCTTCTGCTGAGCCCAGCAAAGCGCCGGGCGGCTCTGCTGGCGCTCCACGGGCTGGGGAGGATGGACAAGGAGGTCCTGGTGCTGGAGGATGCTCACACGGCTCCATGGCGGGGTGGATGGAGCATCCCAGGGGGAATTGCAGCCGCCCCCATGCTGCTGGGGCTGTGAATCTCCCCTAAATCACAGCGTCCACCCCACAGGTCCCAGCTCTGCTGCACAGCAATGCTCTGCGGGGATGGGGACAAGTGTGATGGGAGCGGCTGAGGGACCTGGGGGGTTCAGCTGGAGAACAGGAGCTGAGGGGAGACCTTCTGATCTCTGAACTGCCTGAAAGGAGCTTGGAGCCAGGGAGGTCGGACTCTGCTCCCCAGGAACAAGCGCCAGGAGCAGAGGAAACGGCCTCAAGTTGTGCCAGGGGAGGTTGAGGTTGGATGTGGGAACAATTTCTTCCCCAAAGGGCTGTGGGGCATTGGAACAGGCTGCCCAGGGCAGTGCTGGAGTCACCATCCCTGGAGGGTTGGACAGACGGACGTGAGGTTCTCAGGACATGGGGCAGTGCCAGGGGTGGGGAACGGTTGGACTCGATGATCTTGAGGGTCTCTTCCAACCAAAATGATTCTCTGATTCTATTATTCTATGATTCTATGATGTCTTGGGGGTGGCTTGTAACTGCAACGTGATGCAAAGCTTGATCCAATGACTTTGGGGACAGAGACTTTGGGCCCAGTAGAAGGGAGCTGGGGAAGAGCCCCCAACCAGCCCAGGAACCCCACAGCAGGCGATGGGGTGAGGGAATGAGGAAGAGGGAAGGGAAGGGAAGGGTTCAGCAGGTCCGGCAAGGAGAGCTTCATTCCTGCCGGCCCGCCGAGCAAGCCGGGACTTGAGGCGAGAGAAAGCACAGCGCTTTGCCCAACTGGTTTGCTGGGAAGGCGCTGCAGGGCTGGCCCGCAGGGTTGCCAAACCTCCCCCACAAGAATCGCGATTATTTGGAAGGGGAGTGAAATTCCCTTCCTCCCAAATCCTGGTGGGGATTTTTCAGCTTTTCAAAGAGCTGTTTTCCATCATGAGGAGGTTGTGATGAGCTTGGCTTTCCTCATCCCGCTCTAGCATTTGGCAAGTGGGAAAGGAGACACATGAAGAGATGATGAAGAGGGACCAGGGCCAACAAAGGACTTGCCAAGGTCTGAGGATGCTCCAAGGACCAACCTCCAGGCTCCATGGAGAAATGAGAAAAAGCCAGAACCGATGCTGCAGAGATGCTGCTGTGTGCTGGCCCAGGGGAATGAGATGCTCCCAGCTGGGAATGGGACTTTGTGGATGGCCACAGAGCCCCAACGAGATCCTCAGCCTGGTCCTGACTCACTGTGGCCATCTCCCTTTCACCCCGAGGGAGCTGCCACCCCGGGACAGGGTGTCTCACCCAAAGCCACCAGGGTGACGCTGGTGGCACTTGGTGCAGAGCCCACTGGCCAGTCGCCATCTCTCCAGTGCTGTGGCTGTGCAGACCACAGGTGTCACATCCAGGTGCCAGCTCAGCCGACATCTCCAACCACCCCATATGTCCCCCATGGGGACATGGGGACAAGGACTCAGGGATGCAGAGATTCAGACTGAGGACAGAGACATGCAGGGTCACAGGGATGCAGAGACAGATCAAAGATATGAATGCAGGGATGCAGAGATCAAGCACACAAGGAGAGAGGGATGTGGGGACGCGGGGACACAAGGATCAAAGACAACAGGGTTGCAAAGATGCAGGGATACAGGGATGCAGGGACAGGAGGATGCAGAGATAAAGGACACAGGGACACAGGGATGCAGAGATCAAGCACATGGGGATACAGGTACACAGGCTGTGCGGACACAAGGATCAAGGACACAGGGATGCAATGATACAGGGATGCAAGGATGCAGGGACACAGGGATGCAGAGACACAGGGATGAGAGGACAGGGGGACACAAGGATCAAGGACACAGGGATGCAAGGACAGAGGGACACAAGGAACAAGGACACAGGGATGCAAGGACAGAGGGACACAAGGATCAAGGACACAAGGATGAGAGGACAGAGGGACACAGGGATCAAGGACACAGGGATGCTATAATACAGGGATGCAAGGATGCAGGGACACAGGAATGCAGAGACACAGGGATGCGAGGACAGGGGGACACAAGGATCAAGGACACAGGGATCACAGGGGGATGGGAGCAGGAGCTGGAGGTTTGGCTCCCACATGGTGCCTCAGCCATGCCACGGTGACAGGGTTACAGGACTGTGGGTCCAAGTGATGCTGGTGGTGAAACCCAGCGAGACGGTGCTGAAATCACAGAGGGAAATGCCTGTGATGACAAAGCGATAAAGCAGGTGATAACACACACCCACACCTGCCCTGCGCTGAGGCACCGAGCTCTATCGGGCTGTTGCTCCAGCTGGAAGGCAAACCTACCAAAACAAAAGGACATGGGGGCTGTTGCCACATCCTCGGGGGTAAAGCAGAAGGAGCCATGACCTCCTGCCACAGCCTGCCAGGCTTGGGCATCCTCTCCCCATGGCCCATCTCCCCTTTACAGATGTTTTTTGGGATTTTCCTTTCTCTTTTTGCAGCTCTTCTCTGCCACCTCGCTCCTGCAGGGCTGCATTCCCCCATTTGTAGACATGGTAGTGTTGGATTAACAGTTGTACTTGATGATCTTAAGGGTCTTTTCCAACCAAAATGATCCTGTAATTCCATGATTTTAAGATTTTCTGGCTCCCAGAGACCGGGGAGTCCCTGGGGCGATGGGCAGGACGGAGCATCACAAAGCAGTGGGCAAAGCTCTGGACAGGAGCCCTTTCCCTGAATCCCTGAACCCGGAAAGCTGCCTGCAAACAGACCTGCCGTCCTGGCCACGCCGCATCCGGACCTGGGTAAATAAAGCCGGGGCGTGAGCGCTGCGGAATGCCAGGAATGCTGCTGGGGATCCGGGGAAAACGGGCAGGTATGGACAGAGGGACCCGCAGATGTGTTCCCAGCTCCCCGTGAGCTTCCCACACGGTTCTCCCCATCACCAGCCCCATTTTGGTGAGGGCAGGAGGATCCCATGGGGGAGCTCGTTTCCCTGCTTGCACAAGGGTGGAAGGAGGAGCCCAGCTCCGAGCTTCCCGTGTCGCTCCATCTCTAACCTGCTCTTGCAGGGACAGAGACGAGTCCCATGGCCACGGGGAGCCCCACATTTTCAGCCACGCTCCTTCCAGCTTCCTGGGTGGGGAGGGCGATGTTCAGCACCCACCAAGACCGGTGACCCTCCTAGCGAGGTGCAACTCGGCGGCAAAACCGCTTCTCATCCCCCTATTCCACATAATCCCAACTAAAGCCCATCTGAGAGACTCGCACAAGATCTCCTGCCCCCCGAGGATGGCGGGATTTAGAAATAAATAAATGAAATGGAGTTGCCAATAGATGCACAAAAGGGAAAGCCCCAGCCCAGCTGGTGATGGCTCTGGCCAGGCTGCCGGCGGCCCGGCAGCCAGAGCAGAGTCCCCAGGGACGTATTAATGCGACAGCTATTAAAATAAACATCAAGTGGCAGCAGCAAACTGCAGGCTGAGAGGGGAAGGGCCGCAGAGCAGCACGATGTGGTTGCGGAAGGGCTAATCTGGCTCCAACACCAGAACTTTGCTCTTCCAGAAGACCCTGGAGCCGAAGGGCATGAAGGGCTTGAGGTGGGTGACAAAGCCAGGGGACAACGCGGGGACCAGGGCCAGCTGTGCGTGAAGATGTGGCCACCAAGGAGTCCCTGTGGTGGGGGTTCAGGTGGCAGGAACGTGTCACATGAGGAAGAGGAGGAAGAAGATCCCACCAGGATGGAGTTATGGAAATACAACGTGCAGGATGGGAGCTACATCAGCATTTCCAAGCTATTCCATCCTTTTCCCCCATCGAGGTGGGGAAATGAGATTTGGGGGAAGGAAGAAATGCTCTGAAGCATTTATTTCCCCTCTACCACTGAGCTGCCCCTCAAATTGCTGCCACTGAAGCTGGGAAGGGGGTTCCAGGCAGGGGGTCACCCCCCAGGCACCCCCATCTCATGGGGAAAAAGAGCAGCCACAGGTCAATATTTGGGTTTTTTTATTAAAATATTGTTATACCAAGTGGAATGCTACAGCAATCTCGGTATAGAGCGGCATAACGAAACAGCCAGGTTTACGTTTAAATACTTCAGATAACTTAAAACGCACAAACAAGAACTCATTGTCTTTGGCAGGAAAAAAAATAGTTCACAGCACGAAAAAAAATACTTAAAAAGAAATACCAATATTAATATAAAATATATTAAGTCATGGTTTTGTTTTGTTTTCCTCTTTCATAATTGTTTGTTTGTTTGTTTTCCACTTTGTAAACAATGCACGAGAACCGAACGCATTTTTTACGTGTCTGGGAGAGAGAAATATAAAAAATGCAGTTGTCCAGCAAATGCACACAAGAAGAAAGAAAGAAATATATATATATATATACACACACACAAAGGGCAAGGACAGGAAGCGTCCGAGCGCGGAGGAGCGAGACGCCGGCACTGGCCACGGCAGAAACCAGCTGCCAATAGCCCGGGACGTGAAGCCACCAGAGGGGTGACACGTCCCACCGCCTCCATCAGCCACCCTGGGGTCACTGCCAGTGCCTCACCTCCGCTTTCCCTTCCACTTTTCGTTCCCGCCATCACCATTTTGTCTTTTGCTTCGCCCCATCACCCGCTCATGATCGCAAGCCAGAGGTGGGATGCAGGTGATGGGCGCAGGTGATGGATGCAGGTGATGGAGGTTTAGGGCACTTGGCTCCACCACATGGACCCAGGTGATGATGGGACCCATGAAGATCCCTCCCGGCTCTGCCCTACACAAAGACATCGGTTTGCTACAGTTTGGGCAAACAGAGCGGGATTTTTCCAGTTGGAGACCCAGCACCCGGGGGTGCAGGTGGCCACGGCGCAGAGGTGGGATGGGGATAGAGCCGGGATGCGGACGGAGCCGAAGCTCCTGCCTTGGGAAGGAGAAGAGGCAGAAACGATAAATACATTTGCTCTCGTCGTAGAAAACCCGGGTGTATTTACAAAGCACGGTGAGGCCCCATCACCGCCGTGGGGTCCCCAGGGTCCAGCGCGCCCCGCGCAGCTGGGGACCCATCTGGGTGCTGAGTGGGGACAGTGGCCGTCCCATGCACAGGACAACGCTGAGCTCCAGGCTCGGTCCTTCCCGCAGGCTCCTCCATCCGGGCAGGTGCAGGCAAGGAGGGCAGGGGGCCAGCGTGCAGCCCCCTTGGGTGGCTTTAAATCAGGATCTCCACCATGTCGGACAGGTCTGGGGCTCTGGAAGTGGCTGAACTCTCTGCAGAGAAAGAAAGTGAGAGCTGAAGGAGAGGTGAAGAACATCAGCACAGCGCCCACCCCACCGGAGGGCTGGCAGCAAGTGTACCACCCATCCAGCCTCTCCACAAGGTGTTCATGAAAAACACTCTTCAAAATAAGGAAGCAACAAGCAATCGCAGGGATTCAAACCCACCAGACTCAACCGGGGCCTATAAAATGCCTTCAAAAAGAAAATCAGTGATGCTCATGCAAAGCCAGCAGCATCCCCAGTGCTGCCATGGGGACTCACCCAGCAAAGCGGGTGGGCGCTCGGTGCCCTCGCCCTGGCCGCTGCTCTCAGCCACGCCGTCTGTCTGCGTGCTGCCGTCCCTGCTGCCGTCCCTGCCGCCGTGCACGAGGGCGCTGGGCGCTGCTGCCCCTTCGGCGGTGGCTTTGCCTGCTGGAGAAGTCACTGTTATAGATTGCTGGTTCCTCCAGCCGGTCCCTATAGCTCACCGGAGAAATCTGCCCTCCCCAAGCTCTCTATTTCCAAAACCACAGGGGAAATTGCCACAGAGTTGCAGGCATGTGCCTCAGTTTACCTGTGCTGCCCCGGGGGCTGCTCTCAGCCAGACGGTCACTCTGGCTGGCCCCTGGCCAGCTTGGGGCTGCGGAGGCGGCGAAGACGGAGGGGACGGACTTGGCGGGTCGCAGGGAGCCCTGGAGGGCTTTGCTGGGGTCCCTCCGCGAGCGCTGCTGCAGGACCTTGATGACGGCATCCTTCTCCAGGATTTGGGCGTGAAGGGCTTTTAACCTGGGGAGAAGATGCAGGAGGTGGGAGAGGAGAAGGGGCAGGAGAGGGGAGAGGAGAAGGGGCAGGAGAGGGGAGAGGAGAAGGGGCAGGAGAGGAGGTGGAAGAGAAGAGGTAGGAGACGAGGTGGAAGAGAAGCTGGAGGTCAAGGAGGAGGACACAGGCACTGCCCGGCCAGAGCACAGCACAAGCTTCTTGGCGAGGTGGACCTACCTGTTCTCCATCTCCTGGTGCTTGTGGCTGGCCAGGAGCAGGTCCTCGTTGAAGCTGCTGTTGGGAGAGTGCCGGGGGGAATGGCTGATGAGGGTGGTGTCGCGCTGGGCGGCCGCCGTGGCTGCCGCGTCCATGGCGAACTGCCGCATGGTGCACTCCTCCAGGTACTTCTGCTCCCACTTGGTCATGTCCGCCTCCAGCGCCAGGATCTTCTCCTCCTTCTCCCGCAGCTGCTCCGACAGCGTGTGGGGGCTCAGCTCCGGCGTCCCCCCGCCCACAGCGCCCGCCTGCCTCTGCAGCAGCAAAAACAACACGAGAGAATCAGAATCATAGAATCACAGAATCATTTTGGTTGGAAAAGACCCTCAAGATCATCGAGTCCAAGCGTTCCCCCAGCCCTGGCACTGCCCCATGTCCTGAGAACCTCATGTCCATCTGTCTAACCCTCCAGGGATGGTGACTCCAGCACTGCCCTGGGCAGCCTGTTCCAATGCCCCACAGCCCTTTGGGGAAGAAATTGTTCTCACATCCAACCTCAACCTCCCCTGGCGCAACTTGAGGCTGTTTCCTCTCATCCTATCACTTCTTTTATTTTTGATGGCTCCTGTGCACCCAGGACACACTAAAGGTGTTCTGGCAGCTCTCCCCAGCTGTGCTGGCACTAGAATTAAACATTGGCTTGATTTTAGGTAAAATATTTGCCTCAGACACTGTGCACGGCGGCACCCAGGGTATGAATTGGCTCATCCCTGGCATCAGCACCGGCGGAGAGCTCCCACATCCCCTTGGGTACCACAGCCCTGGCTCCTGCCCGCTTGGGCAGGATGGTGACACCCCAAAAACAACTTGGGTGCTGGAGAAAGCGGGAGTCCAACCCCTGTGGTGCAAAGTGGCTCTTTCTGCAGCACGTCCTTAATTATGGCCTGTTCCAGTGTCTCAAAACCCCTGCCAGTATTGAAGGGGTGACTGGGGGATCCTAGGAACCGACCATATTAGAGGTTAAAGTGAGCCTAACTGGTTCGTGGGTTCGATCCCCGTACGAGCCACCGATTAAATCTTTCACTGGTGCAGAGTGTACAATGATGCCATCAAATCATAAAGGGTCAGTATCCATTAGTATTGAAGGAGTGACTGGGGGATCCAAGGAATTTACTGTATCAGAGGCTGAAGTGAGCCTAACTGGAAATGAGTGGGAAAGGCACCTTGTTCTGACTGGTCCAGATGCTCCTTGGCATAGGCTACCTAAGGAGAGGGTATTTTAAGGACCCAAAATGGGTCACAAGGGGTAATGGGTTCAAACTGGAACACAGGAGGTTCCACTGACAGAGGAGAAGAAACTTGTTGGGGGTGAGGGTGTCAGAGCCTGGCCCAGGCTGCCCAGGGGGGTTGTGGAGTCTCCTTCTCTGCAGACATTCCAACCCGCCTGGACACCTTCCTGTGTAACCTCATCTGGGTGTTCCTGCTCCATGGGGGGATTGCACTGGATGAGCTTTCCAGGGCCCTTCCAGTCCCTGACATTCTGGGATTCTGTGAAAAGGGTATCGATGGGCTTTTGGTAGAGCAGCTGCAGAGACTGAGGACATTAAACTGCTGCCTAATGCGCCTGGTCTCGTTCTTAACAAAACCAGGACACCAGGAAGAAATCGTGCCTAATACCCAATCTGACCCTCCCCTGGCGACGAGGAGGCGGACGGAGGATGCGCTGGGAGGACGCAGCCCCCGCCGTGTCCCCTCCAGCACCCACCTGCTGAGCCCGCAGCATCTTCAGCTCCTGCTCCAGCCGCGTGCGCAGCCGCAGCTCCAGCTGCTCCCGCTTCTCGCAGGCGGCCTGGAGCTGGCCCAGGGCCGCCTGCAGCCGCTCCACCTTCTCCACGTAGGCTCGTTTCTTCTGCAGCTCGGTCTCGGCCTTGGCCGCGCGCGCCTGGGCGCTGCCCAGCGCCTGCTCCAGCAGCTCCGCGCGCCGCCGCTGCTCCTCGTGTGCGCTGCGCAGCACCGACACCTCCCGCTCCAGCTTCTCCTTCTCCTGCTGGTGCTCGTAGCCTGGGAAAAGATACCCCCTTGAGGCTCAGCTGAGGAGGTTTGACCCCACCATAAAGTCCCACGGGTTCGTTTTGCTCCCCGAAACCCGGTCATGCTGTCCCGCCCCAGCACATGAGGTGTAGGTAGGCCAGGCATCCAAAAGCTGCTGTTTCATAGACTCAAATAGTTTGGGTTGGAAGGGACCTTCAAAGATCATCTCGCCCAACCCCCCTGCAATGAGGAGGGACATCTTCAACATTTCATAGAATCATTTCAGTTGGGAGAGACCCTCGGGATCAAGTCCAACCATAACCCAACTCTAGCACTAAACCATGTTCCTAAGAACCTCATCTAAATGCCTTTTAAACACCCCCAGGCATGGTGACTCCACCACTGCCCTGGGCAGCCTGTTCCAATGCCCGACAGCCCTTTCCATGAAGAACTTTTTCCTAATATCCAATCTAAGCCTCCCCTGGTGCAACTTGAGGCCCCATTCCAGCTACGTGCTGCATTCCAGCCCAAAATTTTCCCTTGTGAAGTGTAAACCTGCCCAGCGTGAATCCCGCCACCTTAGGGGAAAGGATGCAATCCCTGCCATGTAACACCAACACGGTGTCTCTCTGCTAAAATAACTGCAGCAGGAGGCGCGGGAGGGAGGGCGGCCGGAGCACTGGAAGAGCCGAGCGCGGCGGCAGGAATTCGGGGAATGCGGGTCACGCCGCCGGCCGGCCGACCGGCCGGGATTAATGGCCCGAGTCCAGCGCCAAGAGCAGCTCCATCCTCCCTGGGGAAGGGTGAGAGCTGCCGCCCGCCTCCCTGAGCCCTGTTGTGCCCATGGTGTGTGACACGGATGAGCGTCCCCCCCGGGACTTACTCTGCGCCAGGAGCTTGGCCACGCTGCCCTGGTTGCTCTCCTGGCTTTCCTGGGTCCTGCTGGCCAGCTGCTTGTTCGCCGATTCCAACCGCTCTGGTTCGAAGGCAATTAAACCCAAATTAAAGTTTAAATACAGGATTTTGGTCGGCAAAGCCTGGTTTCCTGCAGAAACACCCAGGGATGGAGAGCACCCACAGGGATGGGGACACGGAGGGTCCCTCACCTTTCAGGTCACGGTTGAAGTCCTGGAGCCGCCGCATCTCGCCGTCTCTCTTGTTCCTCATGGCTTTCTCCAAGGCTTCCCGCTTGGACGAGGCCTTGACGAGGTTTTCGTAATCCTCCGAGATGCGCTGGATCTCGCTCTCCAGCTGGGGTGGAGGAAGGGACAGCCCGGGGTTAGATATTCGTGGAATGAGGAAAGGGAGATGCTGGCCAAAGCTCACCCATCGCCCAACCCAGCGCACCCATGGGACCCCCTGGGTCGACCCCCAGCACACATTTTTGGGTGAAAACTTTTTTTTTTTCTTGCAGAAGAGTCCATGTGCGGGTTTTGGCTCTGCTGACAGGAACAGCCGCCCCTCGAACGTGGCCGCACAAAGGGCTTTCTGTGGCAGCCGGGGGTGAGGGGGACACTGGAGAACAGGCTCCTTCTCCCCTATCCTGGCTGCCGAAACGCAGCTGCTCGGAGGGGAGCAACCCGCCGGAGAACGGATTAAAACACTAAAGGAGGTGAATTATCACAGCAGCTGGTCGCAGGGGGGGGTGGGACGGGTTGTCGCGGTGCCCGCTCACCTTCTGGATGCGGCTCGCCTTCTCGGCGCAGCTCTGCAGCTCCCGCCGCAGCCGCTCGCTCTCGCGCTGCAGCCGCTCGTTCTCGCGCAGCACCGCGTCCACCCGCGCCAGCCGGCTGCTCGGTGTCACCGGGGCGCCCACCAGCGCGTCCACGCCGGTGGCGCCCAGGAAGGCGGTGGGGACGGGGGCATGCAGCACCCTGCGGGGAGGGAGGACAGGGATGCTCAGCGGGGTTGCGAGAGCTGACCGCATCTCCAGGGCCTCCCCCCATCTCCAAAGCCACGAGCCAAGCGGGTGTTGGTGCCTTTGGGTCAACCCAAACGAGGAAAAAGGCTCTGGGAAGTGCTTCTCTGGCTTTTCAGAGCTGAGAAGTGTTTGCTTTCTAAAGGGGCACCCTCAAACATGAGATAAACCCCATCTTGAAAATGCTCTGACCCACAACTCCAGCACCTGGATGTTGGGTCAGGATGGGCTTCCAAACCCCCACACCCATCCCATTGCTGGGGATGCTGCAGCTGCACAACAGCCTGGCAAAAGATGCACTGTGGAAGCCAGCAGCCTTTTCCTTGTTTTCTGGGCAAAAAGAGGGCTCCTGGCGCAGCTCCTCACCACCAGACTATTAATACACCTTTGCTATATTCAGAGGAGCAGCCGCCCCGAGTTCCACGACATCCCGCGGCCGCCTGGAACACCTCGTGCGCTGCGGCCGCGCAGGGCCCGGCCCCACGGGCCGCCCGCCAAGGGCCTGCATTCCTGCGGGATGATCTAGGAGCGAGGAAGAATAAACACGTCTTCCTCGCAGCTCCCCTTCCCCTCTTTGTTCCCGGCAACGGGAAGGTTTTCCTGCGGGAGATGCTATCGCTCTCTGCCTGGATAAGTCAGCAGGGCTGGGAGCAGCGTGTGTCCTCCCATCCAGCCTCTAATTCCCTTCTTCCCGTCGTTTTCCGCACTGGAAGAAGTTGCTTCCAGCTCTCCCCAAATGCTGAGCAATGCCTGGTCCTCTGGGCTCCCCAGACCTTTCCGTGGCCCTCTTGGTGACATGCCAGAGGTGTCAAGATGCCAAAGGGACAGGGTGAGCTGCCCCGTGCTGCCCATCACCTCCATCACCTACCTGGGCTCGGCTGGGTGGCAATCCCACAGTACTGGGAGAAAACTGGGGTGAGTTTCCCTGGAGCAAGCAGCGCATTTTCCTTCCACCCGGCCTCATGCCTGGTCCACATTTAGCCTTTTCCTGAGCTGGTTCCAGCTCTTAAATTAACCCCAAATTCCTCCCAGCGCATGGGGAGGGGGGGAGGGTCTGCAAAGGCAGCAGGATTTTTATCTCCAGTTAGAAAAACCCAACTGCACTGGGGAAACTGGAGGGAAGGGAAGACCAGAGCAGTCCCTGCAGAGGCCCAGGGGCTGAGCTGGATCCGGCTCAGCAAGGACAAGGGGTTCAGCAATGGCTGCCTCAAGGCCCCCCAACCCTCTCCACATCCTGCCGCTTCTGAGCATCCATCCCAGCTGCTCCCGGGGCAGCACAACTGGGAGGGACCAGGGGGGCACCCCAAAAGCGGAGCCCGGGGGCTAGGGGTTACCTGATTTCGGGATGCTGGAATCCAGAACCTTCCCGGGAGCAGGGTCGGGGTTCAGCCAGGTAAGCGTCCTGTGATGGGATGATGTAGGGATACTCCGGGGGGGGTCCCCGCGCCTCCGGCCCCTCGGGGTGCTGCCCTCGGAGGGCAGCGAGCTGGTGGTGGCGGGACAGCTGGGGGTAGCTGTGGGAGGCGCTGATGGGGCTCTGCGCCTTGGCCCCGTTCCTCTCCAGCGACATCCGCATGAGCCGCTCGCTCAGCGACCGCACGTGCCCGTGCTTCAGCTCCTTCAGCCCCTCGTCGGGGCAGCGGGCGCCACTCTCGGCCCCGCGCCCCACGTTGTCACCTCGAATTCCCAGGCTGGCTCCCCCGGGCTGCTGCCCGCCCCGCTGCGAGGCGTAGTACTGGGAATGCGCCTTGGCCTCCTCGTAGGTGGGGAGCTCCTCGCCCTTGTGCTGGGGCTGGCAGAGCCGATAGACGTTGTTCTCCAAGTAGACGTGGTCGGAGTGATGCTCCTGGCCCTGCGGCTCCTGCCGCGTGGATTGCTGCACCATTTGGCTCTCCTCGGCGCTGAGGCTCTCCAGGGAGGAGCGGGGGCTGCCGGCACCACCACCACCGCGCAGGGCCTGCTGCTGGATGGCCAGCAGCGTGCGGTTCTCCGTGAGGTTCCCATAGCGCAGCTGCTCCTGGATCAGGCGGTGCAGGACCGTCCCGTTCGAGTCCTCCGCCGTCCTCATCTCCGCCCGCGCCGTCGGCAAAGCCACGTTTCCACCCGAGAAGGGCGTCCCCAGGGAACTTTAGCAGCAACCAGCCACGCTGAGACACCTGTGTGGGGAAACGAGGGGAGAACTGGGAAGCAGGCCAGGCAAGGACGCGGTGCAGACCCTGATCAACAAGGGTTTGTTTTCCAGGAATCCTGCTCGGCACGCTGGCCAGGACGTGCCAGCTGCTTGGGAGCCCGTGGCGGCAGCGGGAGGGCAGACACGACCTCCTGTTGCAGTGGCTGAGCACTGGCGCTCTCATCGCACCCAAGGCCGGGGCTGGGGTTGCTTCTGGGGGTCGGCAATGGCTCCCCGGGACAGCCCCCAGTGAGCGACGCTGCCTTGGGGGACCAGGGACAAGGTGGCCCTGGGGGATTGGCCATGGAGTCACTGGGACAGCCGCCCCCCGCTCCACAACCAGAGCTAACCGAGGCGGCCTCACACCGACCTCGCGGTACCGGGAGGGGTCCGGCTATCGGAGGGGGTCCCAAAGCCAGGTGGGGCGGTCCGGCACCGCAGGGGTCCCGGTGTTGGGGAGGATCACGGTGCCGCGTAGGGTCCCGGTGCCAGGAGGGGTTCCCGGTGCTGGTGGGGAGGGTCTCGGTGCCAGGGGAATCCCGGTGTCGGGAGGGGTCCCGCTGCCCGGTAGAGGTCTCAGTGCCGGGGAAGGATCCCGTTGTGGGGGTGGTTCTCAGTGCCGCAGGGGGTCCCGGTTCCGGGAGGGGGTCCTGGTGCTGGGAGTGCGGGTCCCGGTACCGGGGAGTTCCCACGGCCTGAGGGTTCCCGGTGCCGGGGTGGGGGTCCCGCTGCCGGGGGGGGTCCCGCTGGACGGCACTTACCGGGGCATGGCGGAGCGGGGCGGCGGCGCTGCTGCCCGGGGAGCGCGGCGGCGGCTCTGGGCGTCCCGCCGGCAGCGGGGGCCGGGCCCGGACGCTGCTATGCCCGGAATGCGGGGGCCGGACCCGCCCGCTCCGCTCCGCCCCGGCCCGCCCGGGGCCGCCACCGGCAGGGGGAGCACGGACACGGACACGGGGGAAGTGGGGCAGCCGCGCCTGGCGGCTCCAGACCCCCGCGGGGGGAGCAGGATGCGCGTCTCCAACTCACACTCCCCCCTTCTCCAAAGTCACCCCAAAACTCGCCTTACCCGCGCCCACGGGTGTAGCTCGCACCCACGAGTGTGGAGGGGTGCTCAGGGCGCTTGGCCACCCTGGGCCTGGGAGTGTGCGAAGGGCCACGCATGTCCCGCGGGTATCCGCAGGAGCGTGGGGGGGCACGGCGGACGGGCTGGGGAGCCGGCAGCTGGCGGGGCCGGGGGGGCCGCCGAGCTCTGCCCGCCAGCTGTCCCGGCAGCATAAATCTCCCTGGTGAATCGCAACCCAGAGAGACGCGCCATTGTCTGCAGGACCCACAAAAACCTGCCGGCCCCATCTGCTCTGCCCTCGCGTCCCCCCCCTCCTCGCGTCCCCCCCGACTGGGGGATGTCGCTGCCAGGTCCTGGCAGCTGGGATCGGCACATCTGCCTCTGTCCCTGCCTCAGTTTCCCTCTTTGGCCCGATGCCGTTTGCAGCACGGCCACACTGCACTGCGGGACATGAAGGGACAGGTGGAGCCACGGGGACCAGATTCCTTTTCCCCTTTCAACGCCAGCTCATCTTTGGGGGGACACGGACCCCCAACCCCAAAGCAGCAAAACACAAGCTCCAACTCAGCCCCGAGCGCCCAAGGCTGCCGGTGCGGAGCCCAAAGCCTGCGGGGCCCCGAGGCGGCAGATGGCCGGAGGGGAGGTGGCGGAGAGGCAGGTGCAGGGGAAAATTGCTCATTAGCTACGGGACATTAAGCTCCCATTCTTAGGAGGAGAGGGAACTCGGCATCTAGGTCTGGAGAGGGGACGGCACACGGCGGTCTCCAGCCCCGTCTCCTTGTTTCTGTGGGTGTGAAATCCAGCCTGTCCCATCCCGGTGTCACCCTCGGGCCATTTCAAAAGCCCCGGGATGCGATAGCAAGTGGGGGGCTGCAGGCACAGCTCTCTCCCTCTGTGTTTCCTTCGAAAAAAATGGGGATAAAAGATAAATCCCTGATGTGCAGCAGGTAAACAGGCTCAAAGGCAGGGGGGAGAAGGTGCACAGCGAGGAGCTGGGGCTTGGAGGAAGAGGAGACACATTACAGACCCTGAGATGAAGGACACAGCTCTGGCGTGGTCAATCTGCATCGAGGCTTAGCAAAGCCTAACAGCATCCCTACCCACGCAGGTCTTGAGCCTGGACTTAGTGCCCAGGAGCCCATCAAACAGTAGCAGGGCTCAAGAAACAAGTTTTTCAGCCCAGATTTACAAGTCAAATTCACCTGGCTGGAGTTTCAGAGGTGGGAATCGGCCTTGTGAGTGCGGAGGAGACCCCAAAAGCCCTTTGTGGAGAGGAGAGCACAGCACAGCACAGCTCTTGTCCCTGTGTCCCTGAGCACAGGCTGAGCCTGGGAACACCAGCCCAGGCCAGCAGGGGATGGATGGATGGATGGATGGATGGATGGATGGATGGACATGCTGCTCCAAGATACCAAGCTCTGCAGCAGCTCTGGGGGGACCCGGCTGTGGCTCTGCCCAAAGGTGACCCCATAAAGGAGCCGGTCCAGCTCCCCCAGCAGCCAGGCTGTCTCTCCTGGCTCATCCACCAGCCTTATCTATGCCTGCATCATCCCGCTTCCCTTCTTATCTTACCACTGCTCTATTTTTGGCAGCAGGAAACCCCTCCTGAGCTGATAACACCCCTTTGGAAAGTGATCTGAAGAGTTTCCTCTTTTTCTTTCTAATGCTGGAGGTAAGAAAACCTTTGACCTTTTCGTTTTCCCCTGGAGAAGGTGGAATAGCAGCTGGTAGGGGCAGTGTGGGGGCCTCCCCACATGGACCCTCCTGCCCAGGAGTGGGATGGGAAGCCCGGCCGCGGCCGTGCCGGGGGACAGGGACTCGTGGCTGTGGCTGGAGTGGCAGGCGAGCGCAGGTGCCGGTGTCCCAGGCTCCCTGGGTGACACACGGCTCCGCAATGCAAAACCCTCCCACTGACCTCAGCGCCGAGCCTTATCAGCGAGGCGTTGGAGCGAGACGAATGAGCCAAGAAAATACTCACGGGATGAGATCACCTCTGCTCTCTTTGCAGCCCCCAAAACGTCTCAGCCAGCCGAGCCTGGATAACTGGGCACTTGAAGGTGCCTGTGATGGGGACTTGCAGCAGATTTAGGGTGGACTCTGCGCATCTCTTGGGGTAATGGTTATGGTGGTGAGAGTGTCCCCCAGCTGCTGAACCCCACTGTGTGGGATGCACAAGTGTAATGGGAGCGGCTGAGGGACCTGGGGGGTTCAGCTGGAGAACAGGAGCTGAGGGGAGACCTTCTGATCTCTAAACTGCCTGAAAGGAGCTTGGAGCCAGGGGGAGTCGGGCTCTGCTCCCCAGGAACAAGCGCCAGGAGCAGAGGAAACGGCCTCAAGTTGCGCCAGGGGAGGTTGAGGTTGGATGTGGGGAACAATTTCTTCCCCAAAGGGCAGTGGGGCATTGGAACAGGCTGCCCAGGGCAGTGCTGGAGTCACCAGCCCTGGAGGGTTGGACAGACGGACATGAGGTTCTCAGGACATGGGGCCGTGCCAGGGGTGGGGGAACGGTTGGACTCAATGATCTTGAGGGTCTTTTCCAACCAAAATGATTCTATGATTCTGTGATTCTGTGCTGAGCTCCCCAAACCATTTTGCAGTGATCTACCCTATAAAGCTCCCTCCAGGTACCTGCTTCTCTCCCGAGCCTTCAATTCAAGGCACACCCAGGCGGGAAGGACAGCTGGAGTTACAGAACCACACAAGTACATTTCCCTGCCATTTCTTAGTGCCAGGATCCGTGCAAGATGTACAGTGGGGGAAACTCCAGGCTGTCCCCCAAAAGTACCAGGGTGCAAGCCCCGTTCCCGTGGCTTTTCCCATGGCCACAACTCAGGTAACACTCCTCAACATTCTGGGGGAAGGCAGGGGTAGGGATGGGGTTTTCTTGGCTTTCACCTGGTCCCCTCACTCCTTTTCTTGCTGCTTCATGAGCTAGTGACTGATGCGGCTCTTCCTCAGTGCAGGAAGAAGAGGGAAGGTCCCTCCCTGCCTGGGGAACCCACACAGTCTCTGTGGGGGATCAGCTGGAGCAACGAGGGGACCAGGGACAGCCCCGTCAAAAAGAGGCTGGTGGGGATGTCCCCATGGGCACTTGACACTTGAGATGGGGCTCCAGCGCTGCTCCCACCTGCCCCATGGCTCTGGGAAAGGGCAGGTTGTCCCCATGCCTCAGATGTGACCTGGAGCACTGAGACTCCCTCTTGTTTTGGGGGATGCTGGTCCCAGGTGAGGGTCGCACAAGTTTGGGGTGCTCCAGCTCCCCCCACTCCTCACCCTGGGTGGTCCCCTCTTCTGGGGCAGGGCAGGACCTCCTGCCGTGCAGCTGGGGTGTCCCAAAGCCCGGGTGACCCAGGGGACATCCCCGCACCCAGCAGGGGTTCTGCTGCCGCGTTTTCCGTCGCTCAGACACCTGGGAAGGTGATGGGTACATTCACAAAGGTCCTTCTCAGGAATCTGGGGAGAGGAAAAGCACATCTGGAAAGGGATTTGTGAGTGACAGTCAGGGAATTGCTCCTGAGTGTGCCATGAACCATATGTTGACCTAAAGAGAATGGGAAGAGCAACAGTAACTCCAAAGTGTCAGAAAATATTTAACACTCAAACGTGTTTTCACAAGGACCAAAAGTTGTGCCGTATTCAAATACGAAGCCTCTTGTCATCAACAACTGTGACCACTTCAGAATGAACCAGTTCATTGCATGCTGAAGCAACATTGTTGGCCAAGAATCCAGTTTCTGGCACAGCACTATTTGTAGTTACTTTTGCTTTCTGACAGACTGCAAATAATAAGATGTAGACATCAACACCTTGTGGATACATTTAACTTTCCATTTAGCTGTAGCTTTATTCACCGTGACAGTAGATAAGGGTAGCAGCAATCACTGAATTTAAAGAACATTTTGAAAATAAGTACCAAGGCCTCATAAACTGTCACTGCTGAACCAGGAGCACAGGCTGAGCTGTGACATAAGGGACAAGGTAGGAAACATGAGGGACAATGTGCAAAATTGTGACAAAGCCATCAGAAAGGGGCTCGGGCCCCACCTCCTCTTTGCATTTTAAACCCCTTAAGTCATTTCCATTCCTGGATGTTAAATTGTCCTTTTCTTGCCTCCCTTTATTTCCCTGTTTCCTGAAAAGGGGCTCCTTGTTCCTGACCAGCCGGGGCTTCGGTTTCAGTCGGCGGCATCTGTGGAGGAGATGCTGGGACAACAAAGGTGGAGCGTGGCCACCCGGCGAGGTGCCGGGAGCCACCAGCCCCGGGGGACACCGCTCGGCATTTCCATAGCAAAGCCCTCGGCTGTCGCTTGGCCACGTTCTCACGTTTGAGGAATTTTCACTGTTTCTTGAGAAATGTGAAGCGCTGGGTGTGATTTCCTGCCCCCCATGGGGGAGGGGGAAGTACCGTCCCCTGCCCCAGCACCGAGTGCGAGCGCGGGGTGACAGTGTCATCAAAAATGTGTCACGGGCGGCATCCTCTATGTGCACACTTGTCTCTGCTCCGGAGCATCTCCAGGTCAATGTGGCTTCCTTGTCTGTTCACTCTTGTGCCTAATGATGATGCTTTATGAAACAGGCTGTCAAACAGCTGTCTCCAATGCGTGGACAGGGGAAGGGAAATAAGAAGAGGGAAGGAGAGTGTCGGGCAGGGGTTGTTCTTCCGCCTGGCACCGGGAATAAGGGAGACAGCAGCCACCGAACAACCTGCTTTTAAATTATTCATGCAAATATGGAATAATGAAAGCAAACAAGAGAGTGACCAAGTGTTCCCCAAGCCCTCAGCACACTCTCCCTCCAACAGACCTTCTTCTCGGGCAGCCTGGTTGGTGGTTTTAGCCAGCAGAAGGTTTTTAACTGCCTGAAAAATCATAAAGACAAACTGTGTTTTGTATATGGAATATACAGTGGGAAGGAAGGATGGATGGATGGATGGATGGATGGATGGATGGATGGATGGATAGATGAATGGATGGATGGATGGATGGATGGATGAATGGATGGATGGATGGATGAATAGATGGATGGGTGGATGGGTAGATGGATGGGTGGATGGATGGATGGATGGATGGATGGATGGATGGATGGATGGATAGGTGGATGAATGGATGGATGAATAGATGGATGGGTAGATGGATGGATGGGTGGATGGATGGATGGATGAATGGATGGATGGATGGGTGGGTGAATGAATGAATGGATGGATGGATGGGTGGGTGAATAGAAAGAAGGATCTTCCTCTTCCTGATTTAAATGCCATGGAGATAATTATGTCTTATCAGTAAAACAACAAAAAGGCCACACTCCTCAAAGCTCTGATGTCACCTCCGTTTCTTCAGGGGCTGCTCAGGTGTCAGGAAAGGTGCTTCTCAACAGAAAAGAATGTCAGGGGATAGGCACTGTGGCAAGGTGCAGAACCCGTAGAGACACAGAGTTCTCAAAAACACACATTTCCTACAAAATTTGGAAAAAGGACTGGTGGCTAGGGGAGAAAAATATTAATATCTTCCCTGGGGATTTGCCATGCTCTGCAGGGCCAGCAGAAACTGCACATGGGGTAAAGGAGGGAGGGAAAGAAATGGAGGAGTTCGGGATCACAGAAAGGCCCAGGCTGGATCTGGAAAGATCATGTGGACCCTGCACAACACAGCATCATTTCAAGAATCCCACCACTGGCTCTGGGCAAGGATGGTGCCAGCACACAAGTTCAGGTGTCAGACCAGCAATAGCTGCATGATCTGGGGCAAATTAGAACCTCTTCAGCCAGGATGCTGGAGGTATTTTTGTTCTTTTGTTCTTCAGAGCTGACTTGGTGTCCCGGTGACACTTGGAAGCCTCCAAGAAGAATGTGGAGATGAAGCCCAAGTGCCCCAAACAAGGTGGTCTGGGTCTTCTCAGCAGCCTCCCCTTTTGCAACGTGCTGGGCTCATCTCCTGAGGAACCTTCATCCACACATGGGGCGAATCTCACTCTACCCAGCCCAGGAAGGTGGAGTTGCCCGCTGAGCGAAGACCTTCAAGTGGAGTTTTAGCCGCTCCATGATACAATAGAAAATGCCTCCCAAGTCCTGGCCCTCCGGAGCATTTCCTTAGCTCGCTGGAATTTCCGTTTATTCCTTCCTCTCCCAGGCTCTTACCGAAAACCGGTGTCACCACGTGTCCCCTCGGCCGGGCCTGGAGCTGGGCCAGCTCTGTGGGTCCCCTCAAGGATCTCGCACCGATGCAATTGCTCCCATTGAGCTCCCCGAGGGTGTCAGCCCCTTGATTAATCACCCAAGGCGACTCTGCCAATCAAGGAAAGATTTACAAGGCGGGCAGGAAGCTCTTGTTTTCACAGGAGTGCCTCAAACACACGCACACAGTAGGAAAAGCAAACATTCCAGGCATACCAAGGGATCCACGGGATCAAAATTCCCCAAACAGCTCAGATTAAGAGACTTGGCGGCACATGGAAACACTAAACCCCCCACCCTCCTCCCCCTCCCCCCCGGGCTCAAAGATTTGATTGTGCTATTTAGCAGAGGGCCCTGAGCGATAGGTGGAACAACCTGAGTGTCATGGGAACGGGCACCTCGGGGGGACAGGGAGGGGGTCAGTGGCAGTGCCCTGCGTACAATAAAGGTCAGTGCTGGCCCCCACCCCTCTCCCGCCTCCATATGGTCACCAGAGCCTTCTGGCGGAGTTTAACGCAAGTTTTCCTTTGGAAAGGCTCAGCCTTAGCAAGTCGGGCAGGGCTCGCTCTGAATCAATGCAACGCTGAATCCGAGCCTGTTGGAGCAGGGAGAACCGCTGCTTGGGCGATATTTTGCATCTATAGGTTTTCAAGGGGCCTCAAATAAGGCAGGAACAGCACATGGGTTTCTTCAAAAAAAATAACAACAAAAATCAGCCCAAATGATGTGCTCTCCCTTCCTCTGATGCTCTGTTGAACTTCCATTTTTCAGCAGGAAACAATTTTTTGAGGGACTTTGCTTTCTGGCTCTTGTTTCCCAGAACGTACTCCTGTTTGTCAGGTTATCCGTGCAAGAAATCCACGCTCATGCTGTTAGTCCTGACTGCGTGTCGTGAGATAATCTGGACTCCCCATTAGGCTCTGAATCTCCAGGTGCAGAATAGGGAGCTCTGCAGGACCAGATAGCGAGAAGGCACAGAAATTTTCCTAACCTGGAACTATTCTCCCCTCTCAAAGGATTGGTTGCTGCATAGAGGCTCCTTTTACATCTTTCTGCAAAGCAGCCCAAACCACAGAAAGTGGAATTTGACCTCGCCTGGTTACATACGGCTTGTCCACTTCTGCTCCAAGCCCAGCTGCTTATCCTGGCAGGAGGCTCCAGTTCCCACTCCCAGACGGTTTCTGGAAGAGCGGTGGAGGGGACCGATGAGGAAATAAGTCATCTGCTGAAAGAGAGAGTTAAAGGGAAGCATATGCTTGAGATGGCTGAAGCACAGGGTGGTTTGGGTCAGAAGAGACATTTAAAGATCTTCTAGTCCCACCCCTGCCATGAGCAGGGACATCTTCACCAGCTCAGGTTGCTCAGAGCCCCGTCCAGCCTGGCCTGGGATGTCTCCAGGGATGGTTCAGCCACCACCTCTCTGGCCAACCTGGGCCAGGCTCTCACCACCCTCAGGGACAACAATTCCTTCCTTATATCTAATCTAAATCTACACTGTTTTAGTTTAAAACCGTTGCCCCTTGTCCTGTCACTACAGACCCTGGTAAAAAGTCCCTCCCCAGCTTTTTACAAGTCTGCTTTTAAGTCCAGAAAGGCTGCACTAAGGTCTCCTGGAGCTTCTCTTCTGCAGCTGAACACCCCAACTCTCTCAGCCTGTCCCCCAGCAGAGCTGTTCCAGCCTCGGGTCATTCCTGTGGCTCCTCTGGCCCCTCTGCAGCAGGTCCACGTGTGTCCTGTGCTGAGGACCCCACACAGTAATTATCCCAGAATAAAAGCCTCGTTTACACACTCAACAAGCCACCTGCCATGCACTAAGAAGATGCAGATGGCCCTGAGTATTTATCCCAAATTGCAGCCCCAAAAGCTGTCCCCAACTCCCCTCCTGTCCCCCAAGCTGGCACAAAGCTCCTGAGGATGCTCCACGGGATCCAGATGTGGGAGCATGACTCAAATTATTGAGAGTTTGCATCTCGGCACATCATATAATCACTGCTAGCAGCTTCCTTGTGGTCCTCCTCACTCTCCTGCCTCTGTCCATCACCAGCCAGCACAGAAGAAGTCCGGGGGAACTTTCAAGTGGTTGGGACGTTTCCTTCAGAAACTGGTTTTATCCTAGGAAATAGGATCAGCTTTAACAGCTCTGCATTTTGATCATACGTGTCAGCACTTTGGGCGAGCAGATGAGTTTAACCCCATTTCCATGCCAGCTTTCCCAGCAGCATCCTCCGAACACGGCCACAGCTCTTCCCAGGATCCTGCTGCCACCATCTTCCCTTTATGGGGCTTGTGCAAGTCCTCCAAGATTCCCAGCTTGGCAATTCCCGTCTGCAAAGTTCAGCATCCGCTTAAAAAATAATAATAAGAATAATAATAATAAAAAGTTGGCTGTGTTTAGGAAGTTTAACATGGCATCGCAGCGACCTGAGTCATCACCACCAGCGTTGTTTTCTGCGCTGGGGTGTTTTTGTTTGCGCTCGACCAGAGGAGAATGACACAACTCAGCTCGCTGCATCACAGCGGCACCTGGCCCACTGGTCACAGCCACATTTTGGTAGGAAAAGGTAACTAAAGTCACACGGAGCCATCTTGAGGGAGATGGCCACTGCACATACCGCTCAGGCCAGTGCTCTGCAAGGAGCTGCAGGTCCATGGATCTGAGGAAGCGTGATAAAGTGGTGGATCTGGGAGGAAATTGGTCAAGTATCATCACTTACTTGTGCTGGAGTCAGGGATAGAGCCCTGGGAGCGCCGCGGTCAGCAGATTCGGTGCCAGAACAATCGCTGTTGTCACCCTCGACAGACCCTGGGTGAGCTGGCGGCCTCGGCTGAGCACTCAGACTTCACACCATGGCTTTCCAAGGTCTTATTTTGCAGCTTCTTCCCCCTGGCCGGGGTGGTTCAGGTGCCCGCAGCCTCACTTTACTTTGCCCTCCCATCCCTTCCCTTTGGCCACATTAGCCAACCACCCTGAAGGCATGGGAAGATGGGGTGAGAAGGTCCTGTGGCCAGCAGGCCACCAGCTGTCTTTAGGGTGGCCACGGGGGTGACACGCCATCTCCTCTTTCAGTGCTCTTCTGGCACCTGGCAGTGATTTCTGTCCTGCTGCAAGCTGTGTCACCCCAGGATGGTGTAGATCTGAGCTCAGAGGTGGACCAGAGCCCACACTGTTCACAGCAGGGCTATGGGGAGGTGAACTGCCACCTCCGTGCAAGCCCACACCATGGCAATGGTGACGAGAAGCTGAGGTGACCCTTGCTCTCCGTTCAGAGTCCTTCTCAGTCCAGAAAATGGTGGAGATGGCAGCGTCCCCTCTGACTGAATCATAGAATCATTTTGGTTGGAAAAGTCCCACAAGATGGTCAAGTCCAAGCATTTCCCCACCCCTGGCACTGCCTCATGTCCATCTGTCCAGCCCTCCAGGGATGGTGACTCCAGCACTGCCCTGGGCAGCCTGTTCCAATGCCTCACAGCCCTTTGGGGAAGAAATTGTTCCCCACATCCAACCTCAACCTCCCCTGGCGCAACTTGAGGCTGTTTCCTCTGCTCCTGGCGCTTGTTCCTGGGGAGCAGAGCCCGACCCCCCTGGCTCCAAGCTCCTTTCAGGCAGTTCAGAGATCAAAAGGTCTCCCCTCAGCTCCTGTTCTCCAGCTGAACCCCCCAGGTCCCTCAGCCGCTCCCATCACACTTGTGCTCCAGACTGAGTGACAAATGACCCCACGACAGCCCGTGGGGAAGGAGGAATGTCTGGGAGGTGTCACTGGGCATGAACTCTGATCTGCCCTTCTCAGCTCGGGTAGGAGCCAAGTTCACACTCTGCAGTTTTCCTGCCCAGAGTTGGGCATGAGACGGAGCCTCCCAAAGCGACCATTTTTGGGTGGCACACAGGGATGAGCTGCGAAGTCCTGAAAGGAAAGTCATCTTGCATGTGCATGAGGTTACCCAGCCCGGCACGCTGGACACGCGGGCGTTTGGGTGAAATACACTGTTTACACTGTAAACATGGGATTAACCGGGCTGTGCTGAGAGCTGCTCCCATCCCCAGCAGGAAACCGAAAGGGACAAGAAGTGAAGAAGGGAGCACGCAGTGAAGCCATGAACTTCACCTTCAGCTATGTAAATTATAGGGAAGGAAAAATGCAATCAGAATTATAAATGCACCTTAACTACAGGCGCCGCGTTATAAACGCGTGACCTTGCGGAATTGGGGCAGTGGGAAAAAGAGCGAGCAAGTTCCAGCCTCAGAGCTATCCTGGGTGAAATCCCAACTATTTTTTCCGACCGCACTCGCTAGAGAGCGACGGTACGAAATGGGCTGCCCGGCTAAACGCAGGCGAGTCATAAGGCAGCTATGTTGACAAAACTGAATCATATTTAGTGGGATGATACCCAAGGCGAAGAACCGCGGCTATTAGCGAGCGAGCGATGTGAAAGCGCCAGCGAATGCGCGTTGCGGCGACCAGCAGGGCTGGTTTGGCAACGCCGAGTTCCAGACCCGCAGGCCAAGCCCCTGTTTGAGGGCAGAAAGTGAATAAATGGGCAGCGGCAGCTTTTGGAGGTAACGCAGCCCCTCTTGATGTGAGAGGGGGGAAACAACTTTTTGGCAAACAGCTTGTTGGTGTAGTGCTGTGTCAGACAAACATCATCCTGAACAACATCCTTTAACAAAAGATTAAGTACATTACGCTTTATATACATAAAATTAGGTATATGCCTAAAATTACCAATCATTCCTCTAGCCCCAAAATTAATAACTCAATGGAATTACCTTTTTATCCCACAATTTTGAAACGCGCCACTTTAGCATCCAGGTACATGAACAACGTTGTGCGCACGCTGAACCTGCTCTAAAGGTGGAGACTTTGGGTAATGCACAATTAGTGAGCCCACATTCTGAAATTATCTGTATTCGCTGCCAGATCGGGGATGGGACACAGGTAACCCATGTGTATTTAGGCGGCAATAACAGGATTCTGGATTTACATGCGCCAAATGTCATAATTTTGAGTCATTGCACATCAATGCACTGAGCAAGAAGCTCAAAGGCATAGTCAGGAATGAAGTCATGAAGTTAACCACCAGCTGCATAAATTACAGGGATTGGGAAATATAACCAGTATAAAACTGCACTGTAAAGACATGCCAGGAGTTACGACATACAGCCTGTCATGTATTGGGCTATGCTTATGTTTTCCTTTAGCAAAAAAACGACAGTTTTTGTCATATATGTGAGAGGAGGGGGGGGAAAAAAACAACAAACCAACCATTTAATGTAAGTTGCAACAAGAGATACAACTCCAAGAAGATTTCTCAGTCTGACGGCACAAATTTAATGAAATTCTAAATTCTTTGTGGATGTGGTTATTGCTGTTTTGGAGAACGCAGTAGACTTCACAGCAAACACCATGTAAAAGTGAATCAGGTTGTGCAATTCCACATTAATTGTCCTCATATCTGCGACAAAACCCTCAGGCTGCACAGGACATGGGGTGCTGCCATGGTCAGGTACCTTTCCAGAACACGCAGTCGTCCATATAGATGTTTTAAAATCATTTAATACCATTAAAATCATTATTCTGGTGAGGATAAGGAAGCGGCGTTACCAGGAGGTGCAACGGAGCTTGTTTAAAATAGTAAACACAATTCTATAGAAGTTTTCTTGTATTTTTTCTGCACGCTAACACTTCTGCGGTGGGTGGAGGAAACCGCAGCTTGGGGACATTTCTGCTGGAGAAACCCCCCAATAGGGCAGGTGAGAGGCCTCAGCACCGTCCCTGCTCATGGCACCGCGTTTCAGGCTCCCACCCTCCCTCCTCTCTTAATTTGTAGGATATTGTCGTGTCGGTTTAGTGGACAGAAAACCACGTCTTGCCTTAAGCTGAATATTAAACAAAAGCCCAACAGCTCCGAGATGCAGGATTTAGCTTAAAAACGCAGGATGGGGAAAGGATTGAAGCAGCATCTCCGGGGCTGCCGTGCCCTCTGCCGGGCTGTTTCCATGGCCCTGCAGCATCATCCCACTCCTGTGTACAGGCATCTTCCCCGGCCAAAGCCCTGAAGCGGTAATTAGGTTCCTATTTTAATTAAACCGGACACCACCATCACTTAAAACTCCCCGCTGACGCGAAAAATCTAGCGGGACCTGGAAGAGAAGCTGCTAAATTAATGTGCGCTGTGATTAAGTTACAAAAGACGTACCCATCATTAACCAATTGACATAAATGCTTTCTGACCACCTGCAAAACGAGAGGATATGTTTCAAGTTTTAGATCCTTCTGCACAAGAAGGAGACAGAAGGTTAAGTGACACATTGTCTAGAGTGCTTGGTTTATATTTAACGAATAATTAATAGACGTGTTGTAAGTAAGAAACTAAATTATAACTAACATCATAAATTATTTCTTAGTATGGATGTGTTGCACGTCAAAAATTGTAATGAATATGTAATAATTGTGTGAATATAAGCAACGAAAGAGCATCCAGTCTTATGGAGGGTGATCCCCAGCGCTGATAAAATAAAGAACGACACTTAACGTATTTGACTTTGCTATTAAGTTTATTTCTTCGTTTCAACCTCCCGCGACAAGGGCTGCCCCGAGCGCTTTAATTCAACTTTGTAGCTTTTTTTGGCTTAATAATTTTCACTCCTCACGGGGAAAAAAATGTCCCCAGGATGCCGCTGCAGCTTCCGCTGCTGCTAAACGATGGGGAAACGCGGTGTTAAGGCGCCGAATTGACCATGCAGGCGGCTCCCCCGGAGCCAGCCCGAGTGGAACGTTCGCCCCGGCGTCCGGTCTGGGGGTTCCAAAGCCGGGCGGTCACCACGGCAAACAGAACGCTCAGGGCAGTCGCACCTGAGCCATGGCGCAGGCGGCTGCGGGCGCGGCCAAGAGAAAGAGCGGAAAGTCTCGGGCTCTTAAGCGGGGACGGGCTTGGTAAGCCCGGGGTTCGCATCCCCTTCAGCCCCGGAGGGGGCGGGAGGCAGGAAGGGGCGACCAGGACCCCGAGTCGCCGGCAGCTCCCGCCGGCTATTGCACTTCGGGAAGGGGAAACGCTTCTCCAGCCCGCTCAGCGGGGCTGAACACTTAGCGGGGCTGAACGCTTAGCGGGGAGCAGGCGGGGAGGGCTCAGCGGCTCCCGGGGCCTCTCAGAGAGGCTCCCGGGGGCACTCGGGGAGCTCTCAAGGGGGTCCCATCGGCCACCCAGCCCGAGCACCCGCCACCCTGCGCACGTCAGCCCCGCTCGGGGATCACTGAAGCAAAAGCTTCGTGCGCAGCCGCAGTAGGACACAGGGGGCGGGCCCGGGAGGCCGGGCAGGACGAGGGTGGGCGGAACCACAAACGCTCCCTCAGGTAACGGAAAAGCTGTAACGCGCATGCGCACTGACCCCCCCCCAGCGCTCCATAGGGGGGCGGTGCGTCAGTCCCCGAACTGACAGCGACAGGAGCCAATGGAAGGGCGGTTCTGCCCGCGGGGCGGGGCGGGCGTCGCACGCGACGGGCGCCACTTCCGCCGCGGCCCGCCGGGGCCTATGTACCAATGGCTGCTGGGGGCCCTCGGCGCTCTCCTTGCTGCCGCCCGCCGCCCCGCGCCGCCCCCGGGCCCGCCGCCGCGCAAGAGGCCGCTCCCCAGGTCAGCGAGCCGCCCCCGCCGCCTCACGGCCGCCCGAGGGACTCGCCCCGCCACCAGCTCCCCCGGGGTGGGGCCTGAGGGACCCCCGGGGCCTGCTCGGCGGGAGCGCAGCCCGCGCGGCGCCTCAACCGCCGCTGCCCGGCCTGAGGGGTTGAGGTGGGAGCGGCGGTTGTCGCTCTGGTGCCGTGCCCCGGGGCGCCCCTCGCTCCGTGGCCCAGATCACCCCTAGGGCGGTGTAATGGGCCCCCCGTGCCTTCCCCACCCTGCCGGCCTGGGGGACCGTCCGTGGCGGGTCACCCTGTGCCCGCGGTCACACTGGTTCACGTGTGGTGCCGTGAGATCGCGGCGGGTTCCAGGTGTTCCCCATAAGTCCCTTGGCAAAGCCACTCTCACCTCGTTCTCTTTCCATCTGCACAGCGGGGCTTTGAAAAGACGGGAGGCTGAGGGGTGACTCATTCCTGGGGATCAATATGGAAAGGGGGAGTGTCAGGAGGATGGAGCCAGGCTCTTCTGGGTGACAACCAGTGACAGGACAAGGGGCAATGGGTGCAAACTGGAACACAGGAGGTTCCACTGAAAAAGGAGAATGAACTTCTTCATGGTGAGGGTGTCAGAGCCTGGCCCAGGCTGCCCAGGGAGGTTGTGGAGTCTCCTTCTCTGCAGACATTCCAACCCGCCTGGACACCTTCCTGTGTAACCTCATCTGGGTGTTCCTGCTCCATGGGGGGATTGCACTGGATGAGCTTTCCAGGGCCCTTCCAGCCCCTGACATTCTGGGATTCTGTGAATGTATGTGTTATGTATCATGTTTGGGGAGTGTGGTTGCTCCAAGAGGCTCCACTTAGTGTCTCATGTTCCCAAGTGAATGGGAAACGTGAATGTGTAGTGGAAAGAGCCACTTGTTGCACACGTAGTTGTTAACGGCTGCTGTGCGGAGCACAATCCTAAACCGAGTAACGTGCCTTTGCTGCGAGCTGGGCTGTCATGGTCTGACCGGGAGACCCAGTTGTGCTAAGAGATCACTGGGAACAGCAGGCGAAGTAATTAGGATGAAACTCAAGTGAAACAGCATTAGGTGGCTTCAGAAGCTGTCCTGCTGAAAATAAGCTTTCAAACTGCACTCGCTGAGATGGGCTGTAAAATGGAACAGGTGTTCCCAGGTGCCCCGCGTGAGTCTCTTCAAGGAAATCTGAACCACAAGGTGGTTGGTATTTCTGCTGCTTGAGGTTTTCCCCTGGTAGAAAGATGAAAAATTCTGGGCGTGGGTGGTGAAACTGGTGGGGAAAGCAGATAAGCGTTAGCTATGCTGGTACTGCACCACTGAAGCACAGTGTGTGAGTTTGGGAGGGGGGTTAACCTGTGAAAACTTAAATTTTTTTTTTACAAATTTACATGATAAGTCTCAATGAACTGTCCTTGACACTGGTGGGGGAGGAGTTTTTGAAAAGAACAGGGCCTGAGCCTATGTGGGTATGTGCAGAATTACTGAGTTTTCCTGATACCTTAATTTTTTCCCTGTGGTTGCTAAGAAGGCGAGGAAAACGCTGAGCATAAATAGGTGCTGTCTTCTCTAGAGCTTGGAGAAGGCCATGAACACACCTTTGCATGGCGAGCGGTTCCAAATCGCTTTAATTTTCTGGCCCATTTTTTGAGGGTGTTTCAAATATTACTCAACAAACACTTTGTGAATGAATTACCTCTTTCCCCCAGGCCCTTGGCAAAGCCCCAGTTGCAATGACACAGTTTAATCTTCTCACAGGGTTGTGTATTCCAAGCAGAGACAGCAATAGCTAAGCCCAGATTTGTTTCTTCCTTACTTTTTCCCCATCCATGTTCCTACATCAAAGATTTCCCCATTTCTTTCTGCATTACCAAGAGATAATTAATCTTTTCTTGCGATCAAACCAATTCCAAACCTCCAAGCGGTTGGTAAAGTCGAAAAGCACAAAGCAACACTCGCAGGTGTTGGGTGCTCCGCTAAAGCTGGAGAAAGAGGCACTTCTGTTCAAAAACAGTGATTGTGGCCACAGTCAGGGATTTAAGCTCTGCTTATCTCCGATGGTAGCCTTGGGTAGGCTGAATTGAGCTTTTTCCCCGATGCTGGAAAGTTTGCACTGAAGAGCAGCTCAGAATTAGTTCACTCTTGCTAAAAATTGAGCCGGAGGATACAAATATTTAGTCTTCTTCAGTTTTACCTTCTGAAAAGTCAAATACACTGACTAAGAATGCATTTTTACAGGTGTTTAACACCTACTCCCAATATTTACTGCCTGACTTTAATAGCACAGTAATAGCAAAGATGCTTTATATTGTATGAAAGGTGGCATTCAGGGTATCGGTTACTTTTGTGCTCCTGATAGAGACAGAAGATAGTCCAGAAGTGATGATACCAACGTAACAGTTTGAAAGAAATTATTTTGCATAAGGAAGACCAAAGAATTCTTCAAATAATCCCTGCCGTCTTTCTTTTGGAAGCAAATAGAAACAAAAAAATCTAGGAACAACCTTTGCGCTTTGTTCCAAAGTAAAAATTTTTACTAGATTTTATCAGTGTTATCGACTGATATAAACCTTGAAGTTCTGCTTCGTAAGAAAGGGTGCAGCTAAGAGGTATTTCAAGAACGAGTTCACGAGCACTGATTTAGCTGTCAGTTATTTAAGTAGGTGTACGCATGGGTTGCTCTCCCACCTTTTATTTCCTGTCCTACTTAGACTTATTGCAACTTGGCGTCGTGACTTACGGACTTGGATGGTTTAGTAATCGCTGGTAGGCTTCTTGAGGAAAGCTTTACGTATTGACTTAGGCGATTTATTAGGTGATAGGAACAAATGTAAAACATTAGGAAGCATGAAAAGAAGGAGAAAAAAAACAACTTTGGGCCCCGTGAAGGGAAGTTGGGCTGTTAGAAGCTGACCTGTGGTTGTGAAACACTCATCTGTGTTTTTTTTCCCCAGCGTTTCGCCACTTCTGGAAGATCCTGACCAGACTGAACGCAAAAATCGTAAACCAGGTATTGCACGTTGCAGTATGCAAATAGAAATCCTAATCCCCTTTTCAATCATGTTCTCATATGGCCTGTCTTTGGTTTGTTTTGGTTTTTTTAGATTACGGCTTCTCGGAGCGTAAAGAGAAAGTCGAAGGTGTTTCTGGTGTGGTGAATTTGCCAAACAAGGCGAAGCGTAAGCACCGGAAGGCTTCGGTCAGCCATGCTGCTCCGAGAGAGCCTGCAGGAGAGGTCAGTGAGGAGTTGGAAATTAGGTAGAATCTCTGCCAGGTGAAAAAGGCAGCAGCTCTCCCTAATGCATCTCGAATTTGGGGCGGTTCTTCTCCATTTCTCATGGGCAGCTCCTAGTTTGTTGTGCTTAAGTTCACATGTTCTTCTCTGGCACTTGCAGCTGAGGAAGGAGCAAAATGTTTGTTGTCAACCGGATACTTGACAATTGTTCAAGTTGATACTTTAAGTGTGTGTGGAAACCATTACTTTTTTTCTCAAGCTTGTAGCTAAGGAGTCAAAATACATTATTTTACAAGAAAAGCTGCATGCTTCCTCTGGATGAACCTCTTTCTGCTAGGTTTGTCATCTGCCAGGCCAGGAGAGGATTCCTGTAGGACTTTGGCTCTGGAAAAATGAGTCATGAACTGCTCCACTCCTTAGTTTGGTTCAAAGGTGTCATATCTTTCTTACTGCCCCACAGGATCAGAGGAATAAGAAACTGTCATGCTCTAATTATGAATTCCTGAGAGAGTCATTAACTCTTTATTTGCACAAAACATATTTTTCCAAGGTCTAAACTGTAAAACCTTGGAATTTTTAGGAGCTGACTGAGGAGAACTAAGTGATAACCTTTTAATCATTGCACATCTGAAAGCCTTTATTAAAAAATGAAGGTGTATTTGTCCTGTAAAAGGTTCACATTCTGCTGCAACCTAAAATAACAAATCGTGGCCCCTGAGTCATAACAAAGCTGACTAAATAAAGCTTGTGTGCTTGGATTCACATTCAGGTTACACTCATATTGGTACTTTTTTCTGTTTTTATTTAAGACTTGGTCTACTTCTGATTCTTCACTTGAAAGACCAACAGATTCTGCGCTACACGTAGAAATGATAGAAATTGGTAAGGCTGACGTCAAGTTATGAACTCGTTTCTTTTTTGCCGTGCTTTGAGTACTGTTTAATTTTACCCCTAGGCTTACGTACAGATTATTGCAGGCACAATATCTCAGTAGCATCTCAGAATACTCAAGTGTGAGCTCATTTTCTTCCCTGCATCCTCACATTCCTTCTGGATTGGGGCCAGATGTGTCTCTTGTCATCTCAGTTCTGATACATCCCCCCTTAGCTTGCCAGAAGTAAATTGTTTCAAACACTAATTTTAGGCAGTAGATCCTGATAAGCCTCTTTTGTTTCAGGTTTAGGCTGGCGATAGTTAATGTTATATATCCTGAAGTAATATATTACACAAGTAATATTATGCTGTAAGAGAGAAAATGAAAATTTATGAAAATGCTAAATGGCAAAATAATTTATGTTGAGTGAAACTCTTTACTGTAAACTCATAAAGCTCTTCAGCTTCCTTGTACAGTTCCTGATGGTTTGTGCTCTTCTCTTGTAGATAACATGCCTTGTGCAACCAATACTTGCTTGAATAAGGAGACACTATCCTTTTATCACAGGACAATTCCATGTCTGAGGTAAAAATCCTTCTGTTTTCTTTGACTACTTCTGTCCAAGGTTTACTGTCTTTCACTTTTGTTCTTGAAATTCCTTTGTGCTGCCTAATATTTCTATCTGTGTCCACGTAGCAATATTTTTCCAAAGTTTTCTAGGCTGCTGTACCAAGGAACATCTCCAGCTGCACTTTTGAGCCTTCTCTTGATCCTATTTCTTTTGCCGTTGATGTTTTTAGCGCGAGCAGGAATGGCAAACACTGCATCAAACCTGCTCCAGACAGCATCCTCACTCTGCGGCCGCCCATTAAGGAGCATGCCGGGCCGGAATCCACCTCTTCAGAGGCCAACAAAATGGGGAGGCCCTTCTGCACGGCTGAGGAGGTGAGGAAGAAACAACTTTTTGGTTATAACAAAGCTTTTCTTAACAGCACGGTGGGTTGTTGTTAATGAAGTTAAAGGAATGCTCCTGTGAAATCAGCGTATAGCGTTTTATTTGCCTGTACGTACATCCAGTCTCAGAACAGAGCAATGCTTTGTTGCCCAAAGATTGAATTTTAAAGCATTTTCATGGAAGTGATGCACTGGGGGAGGATCCTCCAAACGGTTCCGCTTCTGAGTGGAGCTGTTCTGCTTTGTAACTGTCTATTTGTTGGAAAGTCATTTCACTATTTTATCCTTAACCTAGGTCAGCGGTGATCTTTACACAGCAACTTTAAAAGGATACCATAGGCAAAAAACCCACGCTGTTGCTGATAATCCTTACAGCACTATCTGAGAGGTCTTTCCCTGCCCTTTCCTTCCAATATCTTAAGCAATTATTGGAAAATTTCTGATAAAACTAGTTTATGCAGGAGAAGAACTTAACCAAAGTCCTATAGAAAGCTGTGGAGAATGATTAAATTACTCTATGGACTCACAGCACCCAGTTGTTACATATATTGACAGAAATGTGTATGTTATCCTGAATTATTATGCAAGAGGTGCAGACAGCTGAAGAGACCCTTGTTTAAGGAAACAGTTGCAGAAGGAATTTTGAGTTTTATAGTGGGACACAAGTTCCTAGAGCAGGGCTAACATTGAAGTAAACGTCAATAACGTGCCGGTATTTCGGGAATGGCCTGTGCAGTCTGCAGTATATCCAGATTACAAACATTTCCTTCACATGCAGTGGTTCTCATCTGTTTGTTTTGTTTATGTTCTGCTAGGGCGTTCAGCAAGAAGAAAAGAAGAAATATAAGCAGCTCTTGGAGCTGGTAAAGGAAAAATATCCTAGAAGCTGCCCTAATCCACAGCCAACAAGCTTCCGCAAGTAAGTAGAGGAAAAATAACCATTCACTTTTGGTGGTAATATTGTAGCCGCTGTAGTGGAGGGGAATGAATCTTTCCTACTCTCAGTGTGCCAGAGGGCTGACACCCCCCTGCAGCTCCCTGCAATGAAGCCTGAGTATTCTCTGAATATTCTAAGGGTGAAATTCCTTTGCTGTGGATGTGTTTCTCTGTCTTGTCTCTGTATTAAGAACAGTATCTATTTGTAGTGCTGGCAGTGTAACTTGTAGTATAAAAACCCACAGCACTGGTTATTCCCACCTTCCCCAGTCCTTCTTGCACAAATTCTAGGAAGTTTTCTCTTTGCAGTATACTAAGGTGACAAAATCCTGCTTGTGTGTAGAATTCCAGTTCCTAAAGGAACCTGCAGGGAGGAACTTGTGTGTAATTCTGATTTACACATTGCCAGTGCTGAGTATTTTTGACGTCTTAGAACCGTGTCAAGAGATTGCACAAAGTAAACGACAAGTGAAAAATAGGAAAATCATAGAAGCTGTCAGCTTAGTGAAATAATTGTGCTTCAAAAGGGCCTAATTATTGTAAAATACCGATGCCACGGTGGTGCTGAAGTTCCAGCATGCCTTTCTACGCGGTAAGAAGGTAGAAAATGCCATGTTTTCTTGCAGTTTCCTTTAAATTCTGTGTTAGGTTCCGTTTCCAAGCCTTAGAAAAATCCCAGTCTCCTCTTGGTGGTTCAGCACTGATGAGCTTGCAGTCCCTGAGGTCAGAGAAGAGCAGATCTGAAGGAAAATGTCCCAGAAATATGTATATTGTGGACATTGCATTCTCAGTGTCAGCATAATGAGTAAATAGATGGAAAAGAATTTCTCAGGGACGGTTGTAATGAATGCTGACCTGTCCTGTTATACAAAGTGGTCTCCTCGGATTAATCCAGATATTTGTAGGATGTGCAAAGAATACCTTTTAAAGAAATACCAAAAAAGCCACTGATTTGCTGGTGAAAAGGTAAAGGATTCCAATTTCTTGATTGATTAGTCTCTTTTGAAATCCCAAAGAGACAGAAAATCTGATTTCTGTATTTTCAGTACGCCCAAGTTGAAAGTAATAGTTGAAATTCCCTTTGCGTTTTGTTGTGAAACCGGATGAGATGTTTCTGTCAGGGGATTAAACAGCCTAATTTTACTTATTTCTGTTGCTTTAACTATGTCTCCCAATATAGAATGTAACGCATGGTGTAGGAATAAACCATCTCCTTTCTATTAATGTGTACGCACTGATAACAAATTCCACGCACGTCAAAATTGCGATTCTTTGTTGTTTTTTGCTGCGCCAGCGTCCAAGCCTGCCCCAAGGAACCAGCGACGACCGTGAGTCACCTGGAAGAGCAAAAATACGGAGGGGATTTCTATCCCCGTGTGACACTAAAGGCCGGTGACTGTCCCCGTGATTCGGCTGTGCTCCGCTTTGCAGGTAGGCTTCAAATCAGAACGGGACATTTCCTTACGTCTCGAAGGTATAGATTGTGCTGAAAAGATTTGTCAGCACTACCGTATCATTAATCTGTGTCCACTTCTAAGGAAATCTGAATCAGGCAGCGTGTTTGTGCTAGGACAGCTTATGTCAGCTTTTAGAATGAAATGAGCTGTCTTTGGAAAGAAAGGGGAAAAAAAGTCTTGTGAATAATTTTTCATTAATACTTCTTTTTACCCATCTGTGACTGTATTAGGCAATGATACAGGTTTTGAAATTATTTCTGAGCAGGTAGGGAAAGCTTATTTTGTGGTGGAAAATGGCAAGCTGTTCCTCTGAGCATCTGGCTTGGCAAAAATCACTTGTTTGGGATTTAAAACTTAATAAATGCCCTGCTCAACTCTCATACACTGGCACGTGATATTCAGAGTTCCAACTTCCTAACCGTACCGTCATTAGAACATTTTTGTATTTATCACCCAGACTCCTAGAACTACATACATCTGATGGCAATTGAAAGTTGACTTCTTGTTTTCTCCACGTAGGTATCAAGTATGCGGAAGTTCACGACCCCCCGTGGCCTCAGAGAGGCGATATGATCAGGTAGAGTCTTTTTAAATCGTGGTTCTCATTTCTTTTGTCTCGTCGCTTGTGTCTCAGCCTCCGGTAGCATCCAGAAGAAGACAAACCATATTTATCATCTCAGTGCTGTGGTGTTTGCTGGGGCAACAAAGGTGGTGAGGATGAGAGTGGTGGCTCTACCAAGTTGTCCTTAGATTTGCAGAGTCTGTTTTTGCTTGTGAGTGTCCTTCTGCCAATCCATCAATGATTTGGGGGTTTTGGGTACAGTAAGTGCAGCTCCAGGGAGGGATTTTGTACAGCAGTTTGGTGCACACATCTTTCTTCCCTGAAATGAGAGAGGAAGAAGCTCAGATGGGAGCTGAGATGTGGTTGTGATGTCAGTCCTGCTTTTTAGCAAATTCTTTCCCTTCTTTCTTGAAACATGAGCGCTGGACGGGGCTCTGAGCAACCTGAGCTGCTAAAGGTGTCCCTGCTCATGGGATTGGATGAGCTTTGAAGGTCCCTTCAACCCCTATGATTTTGTGATTCTATGATATTTAGCTGTGCAGCACTCTTCCTGCGCTTAAATAGTCACTGCTTCCCCTATGCTTGAAGGGAGAGGAGGAAATAACTGATAGAATATGATGGGTGCAAGGAAAAATAACATTTCCTTGCCTTTTTTTTTTGCAGATTTAGCTCCCAACTGAAGTCATTCAACAAGGCTTGTTGTATCTGCTCTTACACCACGAAAGCCTGAAAGCCTGTAAAGCACAATGAGTGTAGGATAACTTGAGAGTGGTGTAGGTCTCCCTCCTGAAAAACGGGATATTTGACAACGCAGATTCTTCATTTTGAGGAAGGGACATAGATAGGGACAACTTTCATGTCTGTGTACCTGTTTGCTCTTCAGAGTCTACGTGGTTTTAATGATAATCCTCTCCAAAGGGGGATAAAAGACAAGGAAAAATCCTGTAGCTGCCTCATTTTTAATAACAAGGAATCAAAGGAGTCTTGCACATGTATGCAGCTGAGACTCTAGTCAGAACTGGCCTTGAACAAGCATTTTTTGGTCCAGAAGGTGGATTCTTGATGACATGGGGCAGTGTGGATGTGCAGCTCACTCCTCTCTCCCTCTTTTCCTCTCTCTCTCTCTCTCCTCGCAGGTACTGCACACCAGCAGAAAACTCCTGTGAACAGGCAAGGCCAGGGAAACAAGCCACTGCAGGGGTAAGCTTGTGCAATTCATTAGTTCACTTTTTAGGAAAATATAGCAGCTCGAGATCAGAAATTTTTGCACTCTTCACTTATTGCGTAAGTGATGTATTTGTCCCAGTTGTTTTTCCCAGGTAAAGCAAGAGCACTCTTTGATGAGTAGCATTATCACAAAGGGTTTCCTGCTGTTACTCATTTTATTTCTGGATGCTACACTCTACTATTTTTATTTTTCCCCTTTAATGTGTTGCGTATAGCTTAAAAATCTTTAATTCACAAACTTAGCTGAGCTGCAAAGCTGGACTGTGGTATCATTAGTCTTCTCTTGGTTTGTGAGGTGAGAAGAACATCCCTTTGGCTTTCATCTCTGGTCACGGCTTAGATCAAAAATAACGTTTTAATAATGGAAATCAGAAATATTAATCCCAATCTCAACTTTTAGAGGCTTTGCCGGGGCTGGAATGCAACCATCAGTATAAAGTGATTTTGGAGTTTGTTTGGATATCTGTACAAAAACCCAGCTCTATACATGAGCAAGATTTTCTGCACTGTCCTCTAGCAAACAAGTGGGTGTAAATATAATGTCCTTGTGTCTGACAGAGACAGTGTGGAGCTGAAACCTCGGAAGAGCTGTTGTTACGCCTGGCGCCTGTTCTGTCCAGAAAATCACCTCCCCTTGATGTGGAAGAAAAGAAATTCCTGAACGTGGAGGAAAAGAAATTCCCCAAATTAGAAGAAATCAAATTCCCAAACTCAGGAGAAAAGAAATTCACCAACTTAGAAGAAAAGAAATTCTCGAGATTGGAAGAAAAGAAATTCCCGAAATTAGAAGAAAAGCAGTTCCCAAAATTGGAGAAACCAGCCGAACGCCTTTCTCCGCTCACAGAGGTAACGCAGCTGACAGTCTGTTAGACAAAACAGAGACTGTGAAGCAGCTGCAAGGAATTCCATTGATTAGAGGTGCTTTTAAGGCTTTTGGAAATCTTAAGAACTTGTGTTTAAGCTGTTAGTGAGTCCCTGCAGCTGTGACTTTGCAGCAATAAAGCTGGTTTTAAGGTTTTAATAATATGCTCCATGCACTCCTTCAGTTGTACTGACCTCACTGTTTGTGGGACTTCTGCGACCAGGCCTAAAATTAGTCCAGGTTTAAGTCTCCCAGAGCCGTGCTGACCTGGTCTGTACAGTTATGTTGGCCGTACCTCTTCACCATGGTCGTAAAATCTCAAAAGCAGATCAGATTGTTTTATACTAACAGGCCTGGTGGTTTATTTGCATTCCTTAAGCAGACTTAGATAGAAACACCCTCATTTGAGCTGAAGGCTGAGATTGACACGCTCGGGACTCAGTTTCACGAGTCCTTTCCCCTTTAATCATTCGGTTTAGGCCATGGAGAGAGAGATCGTCGCCGCATTTCGTGACGGTGACCCGGAGGAGATCATGAGCAGTGCCTTCAAACTCAGGGTTACGCGGGAGGACATCCACACGCTGCAGAACCTCCGCTGGCTCAACGACGAGGTAAAACAAGCTGGAGCACGCTGATATTCAGCATTTATTTTAAAATACCCTTTCACTGTTTACAGAAGTCATTTCAAAGTTATTTGACCGTCACTGCAGAGCCTAGAAATAGCTGTGTGGTTCTTATTTTAGGGTCTAATCTTCCTGGAAGTTCTTTTATTTCCTGTATTATGCTACGTGGTTGAGGTTATTGGAGTGGCTGGCAGGTGGTTTTATCAAACTCCAGAAATAACCAAGCGCAAAATTGTCAGAAGAAAAGCCGGCAGCTGAGGCTGGAGTTCTCTCAGCTGCCTATTTAAGGGCGACCAGCAAACACGTGTCGCTGTGTTTATTTGCTAAGCCAGCGTCTTATTTCACATCTCACGTTTCCTCTTTGTGGTACAGATCATTAATTTCTACATGAGTCTTCTGGTGGAAAGAAACAAGAAGGAAGGCTATCCATCGGTCCATGCTTTTAGTACTTTCTTTTATCCTAAACTCATTTCGGAGGGCTACAAAGCCGTGAGAAGATGGACCAGAGGGGTGGATCTCTTCAAGCAGGACATCATCTTGGTGCCCATTCACTTGAGAGTCCACTGGGCTCTGGCGGTGAGTGAAGTTTTAGAACTTCTAGAACTGGACGGGGAGAAGAAATTAGCAAGAAGAGTCATTTAGATCTTGTGCGCGTGCAGCACAAGATCATGTTTTGTCTAATGGTCGCCTTTTAATTGTACAGGTCATCGACGTCAGAAAGAAGACCATCAAATACTTTGACTCCATGGCACAAAAAGGGAGCAAGATTTGTGACACTTTGTTGTAAGTAACTGCTCCGTCAGTGCTTTTCTGGCCTGAATGCTGAGGAGGTTTTTTGCGTTTCGTACATGGGATTCAGGCACAAAGTAGAGTTAGAGAATTGTGGTTCTTCGCTTGGTTTTCCTGTTCATCCTCTGCTGTGATTTTTGGACTTGTTGGAATTCTTGGTCTCATTCCTGAGCAGCGACCATTAGCTCGCAGCTTCTCACTCTGATTGTAAATGTAAAGATTTGGCTGTTTTCCTCCTTCAATCAGGATCCTCTGGCACTTCCCTATCCTGCGTTCATCTTCCTGGCGCCCCTCAGCAGCCCCTTGTTATCAGCCCGAAATCACAGAGTGATTTGGTGTTTTGTTTTAACCGCAGCCGTTACCTGCAAGAAGAAAGCCGGGAAAAAAGAAATGAGGAGCTGGACGTTTCGGAGTGGACTCTTCACAACATGGAGCCGCATGTACGTGAGCACCGCTTGGATTTTAAATGGGAACTATAACTCCTTGTCTCAAACATCTTGACGCTTTCTAATAAGTCCAAGTCTTCAGGGAATATCCGCAAGGGTCTCATGTTCTTACGCTATCACCTCAGGCTGCAAGTGGACAGGGAAGCGAGGCTGGGATTAAGTCTTTAAGCCATGCTTTTCCATGCTGGCTGAATATTTTAATGAGTCTGTCACGTTAAGGTGAATCTGCCTTTGCCCTCGTTTCCCAAATCAATTTTGAGAATCTCTTTAGCTGTTGTCAGCCAAAAAATCAGGTTTGGATTTGGGATCATGGCTTGGGGCACAAATCCTGACCTGTGACAAAGCTGATGTTTGTCAACACATTAATAATAAAAACCAGCATTTAAAGACTTGATTTAAGAAACACGATGCTGTGCAAGCCTCAAGACACCTTGCAGGGTGCCAAGAATTCGGATGGTAACATGCAGGGAAAGGCAGCAGAGGGGAGGATTGATGAGTGTTAATTGGATTTATTCCTGTGCACAAGAGCTGGATTCTGCAAGTAGGTTCATGGGTGTCTTTTTGGTCTGGGTAGGGCGCGCTACATCCAAATCGTTTTTACGACAGAGGAAAATTCTCCATCTTCTTTCCCTCCCTTAGGAAATTCCTCAGCAAACCAATGGAAGCGACTGCGGCGTTTTTACCTGCAAATACGCCGATTACATCTCCAGAGACAAACCCATAACTTTCACACAGGTGAGCAAAAGGTTCAAAACCAAGAGCTGAGCAAGTTACCCGGTAGCTCAGGGGTTGAGGTTTTGTACCTCTGGCCCGTTTTGGTGCCCGGTTGTTGGGGCTGGAGCTCCAGCCTTAGGTCTGATATCCATGAGATAATGGGCAAGATATCGCAACTGCTGGGTTTGCGATATCCAGATTTGGGATTCTTTTGAGAAACAGGGCTCAGCCTTTGACCCATTAAGTCACCGGTTATTTTCCAGCATGGTGCTATTTTACTATAGTGCTTGCAAGCTGTTGTATAGTGAAATAAATCTGGGTTTGTTCCTGTGCCACCCTCTTAGGAGCCATGTGGGTTTCATACCGTAGGGGCAAACATGGCCAGTTTTTAAAGGGAGCTTCATATTAAAGAACTGGGTGTTTACACGTATTTTCTGCCTCAACTTTGTGTTTAATTTCTCTCTTTTCAGAATAACATGCCTTATTTCCGCAAGAAGATGGTGTGGGAAATAATCCACCAGCAGCTGCTGTGAGACATGCACTACTAGAGTAACACTGTGATACCCGCGGGTGACTAACTCTTATTTTAGTTATTTTTCTAATACTTTATTTGAAAAGGCAGCAGCGGGCGCACAACTTTTCCTCTTTCGGTTACGACGTAGCGGTTAAGGATTGGTGTTGGGTTTTTTTCCCCCAATTTTGGAGACGGTGACTCTCTTTGTGATTTAACCAACGCACCTCGAGTGCGAAGCACAACGATTATGGCGACCTCGCCGAGCGATCGCTGGAGAACAAATACTGTGAACCCCTCGTTGTTGAGACGGACGCTCGTACCTCGCAGCCGCCTTACGGACAAGTTGGATTCTCAGCCGTGGCGACTGGATTTACCTTCCTAAGGACGTGCTTGGCTGCTGCTTCCTCAAAGAGAGTTTTCTTCGGTTTCTGGAACATCTGCGATCTACTTGATTCCTAAAACTGGATTTGTGCTGAGCATGGAAAGAATGAGTTCGCCGTCTTTTGGAACAAATCCATAGTGAAGCCCCCCTTTGGTTGGGTTTTTTGGTTTTTTTGTCTGTCTCCAGGGAGTTATCTAATGTGAAAAGAGAAGTATTTATTTCTTTTTATTAAAGTAAGTATGTATTGTTATTTAAAGAGCCTTACTGGAATGAAACTCTACTTGGTAAGAACCAGAGTGATTTTTTTATAAATTGGAAAAAAAAAAGCTTGTTGTGTGGGTGTGATTATTTTTAGGTTGCTTACAAGACCTCGGGCAGGACCTGGAGTGTAATGGGAAGGTGTGGGGTGAGTAATGGGAGTGTAGGATGTGAGTAACGGGAACGGAGGGTGTGAGTAATGTCACATCCCCCAGTTGCTGCCCCGGGTCGGGGGACACTCACCATGCGGTGTCACCCACCCTGTGACGGGGTTGTTACTCATAAGAGGGACGTGGGGGGCTCAGCCCCACCTTTCAGGGCTGGGAGCCCCATGGCCATGCCAGGAGCAGCCGCTCCTTGTCGGGGACAGTTTGGGGACAGCAAACACCAAACCTGATGCTCTTCTTGCTGTTGCTTGTGCTGGGGCATGATAGGGTGTTATGGGGAGACACTAGAACCTGCCCTCCCCAGGGTCACCTCTCCCCGTGTCCCCCCAGCGCTGGGGTCCCCAGCAGGTTCCCCCTTCCCCTCTCACCACGTCACCCAAGTGGTAACCCAGCCCACTTTGGTCCCATCCCCAGGGGGGTGTTGTCCTGGGGGGACAGGAGCTGGGACCCTCCTGGGGGGCAGGAGCTTTTTGGAGGAGCAGCTGTGAGGGTGGACAGGGACACCCAAGCTTCCCAGCATAATTAGTGAGCTGTTAATTAGCACGGCATTGTTTTGGCTTTGCCAACTAACAGCGATGAGCTGCAACCCTCTGGTTTCACCCCCCCCCCCAAAAAATGCCCTCCCCATGCACCCCCTTTTCCCCAGCGGAGGGCGGCAGAGGGGGCACCATCACCAACACGAGACACTCAAAGAAAGCAACAGATCGCAAGCTCAGGCTCTTGTTAGCTGGATATATTTATCTTTTATCCCTTTCTTTTTGTTGCCATCAGGTGGGTTCATCACACTTAAATAAATCAGTGTCACAGCCCCCAGGTCCAGCACCGGCACCTCACCCCGACACAGGACCCGCTTGCCTCCTTGCTTTTAACCCTTCTACCTTTTTTTTTTAACATTTATTTTTATTTTACAATTTTTATTTCCTTTTTAATCATTTCTCAAGCTTTCTCGGCAGGAATGGCCACTGGCTCTCAGCTATAGCAGGAGGAGACTACGGCAGCGCTCCGGGACGCGGGGATGCTCTCCTTCTCCTTCTCCCCCATCGCAGCTCACTTGGTCAAGATCCTTGTTTTGTTTCCGACTCGTTTTCTTTTATTTCGTTTTGGTTTTTTTATTAAAAAAATAAAAAAATTGCTCCAACTATGAGTTTTACAAGGCATACAAAAAATATCTAAAAGGGAAACACAAGCACAAGGTGCTGAGGTACGAAAACCTGAGGTAGTTTGTGTGTGTCGCGTGGGGTTGCTGTGCTCGGGTTTTCATTTTCAAAACGTTTCACTCATAAATCTGTTGGGTTGTTTTTCCCCACCCCCCCCAGTTTCCTCCTCCTCTCCCTGCAAAAGGGATTTTCTTCCCCCAAATTCCCTTCCTTTCCAAGGGATGTTAGAGGGGGGACGGACAGACAGATGGATGCGAACCCCAGTTTTGGACTCTGAAGCCAACAGGAAAGGGTGTATGAAAGAGAAATCCCTCTGGTTTTGGAGCCAGTATCCCTTCTGTTGGCTCATACAGGCACTGCTCTTCTCAAAGCCCTGAAGAAATCACTTTTTAACACTAATTTTATATATATATATATATATTTATATATATATATATTTCCCCCTTGCTGGCAATCCTACATCTCAGCTCTACTGTGCATTACAGAACCAATGGACTAGCTCCTTTTCGTAAAACTCTAGAAAAGCCGGCTTGCGCTAAAAACAAACGTCCCCCTCCGCCCTGACCCCTTTGCAATTAAAAAAAACACTGTAAAAAATAATCATCATCATTCTTACAAAACTTAAAAATTGGCGTTAGTTCCGTTACCGATATATTAATTCTAAAAAGGGCCGAGCGCCGCACCCCCCCCCAGTGCCGGGCGAGCTCCTCCGGCCGTACCTGGATGGAACAGGTGGATTTTAGGGAATTAAAGTCGTCTCTCTGTCTGTCTCTGCCTATGTTAGTCCAACTAAAGGGAGATGCCGGGAGGCGCTGGGGATGCTCAGAGCCCTCCCCACACCCTTCGGTTGTGCAGCCCTGGCTGCGGGGGGGTGGGTTTTTGGGGGGTCTTTGGTTTGCTCCCCTGTCCGGCGCTGGGGTTACATTCGTGGGGCGGCGCTGGAGCCTCACTTGCTGTGCTGCTGCGCGGCCGGGGCTCCCTGAGCATGTTTCTGCTCCTGCTGCTTCACTTGCTGGACGATTTCCCCTGATCTTGCGCTGTGCAGTCTGGGGAAGAAAAGCAAAGAGTTGGGGGGCGGTTGTCGTCACACCCGCCAAAGCCGCAATGGAGCATCTTGACACTCCGAGGTTTTAATTACAAGACAAGAAGAAGTTGTGCAGAGAGGTGGTGGATGAACCATCCCTGGAGACATCCCAGGCCAGGCTGGACGGGGCTCTGAGCAACCTGAGCTGGTGCAGATGTCCCTGCTCATGGTTGTGGTACCCAGGGGATGCAGGAGCTCCCCACTGGTGCTGATGCCGGGGATGAGCCAATTCACACCCTGGGTGCTGCCGTGCACGGTGTCCAAAGCAAATATTTTAGCTAAAATCAAGCCAATCTTTAATTTTAGTGCCGGCACAGCTGGGGAGAGCTGCCACAACACCTTCAGTGTGTCCTGGGTGCACAGGAGCCATCAAAATAAAAATACAGTGATAGGAGGAGAGGAAACAGCCTCAAGTTGCACCAGTGGAGGTTGAGGTTGGATGTGGGGAACAATTTCTTCCCCAAAGGGCTGTGGGGCATTGGAACAGGCTGCCCAGGGCAGTGCTGGAGTCACCATCCCTGGAGGGCTGGACAGACAGACATGAGGTTCTCAGGACATGGGGCAGTGCCAGGGCTGGGGAACGGTTGGAGTTGATGAGCTTGAGGGGCTTTTCCAACCAAAATGATTTGATGATAAAACAGAGCAGGAGGATGCTTGGGGGTTTTTGTTAGTGGTGAAACTGTCTGGGAACGCTGGAAAAGCCGCAGCCAGACCTCACCTGACTGGCAAAGAAATGCCCGATGATTTTAACGACGACCTCCTCGTTCTCGTCCGGGGTTTGGTCTCGCGGCACAATCACTTCTGCGCTCGTTAAGTTTTGCAGCTCGTTCACCTGCAGCAAACGACAGAGCCCCGCGTTTTGGTCTGGAAAAGCCAAAAACCGGTGACACCACCAGCTCTGAGGCACCCTGTGTTCCCACATTGTGACGGTCACCCGCGCTAAGAGCCACCACCAGGACACGGGGCTGGGACAGGATGGTGCTGCTATCACTGAGCACCCCTGGGCAGGGGGGACACCCCAAGGGGACCATCCCCGCACCCCATACCTACCGTCTTGCCACCTTTGCCGATGACGCGGCCGGCGGCGAAGGAAGGCACCTTGATGTGAGCTTCAAGCTTCACCTCTTCTTTCGGGTTAAAGAAGTTTTCCTCTTTCAGTTTCCCAAATATTCGCCCCTGGGCCTGGGGAGAAGACAGAAGGGAAGTAAAACTGGGGAGGGTGATGATGTGCTGATGTCTGGCAGCAGCAAAACCACCACATCAAGCAAAAAGCCACCCCCCGGCAGCCAAACGGAGCCAAACCCAGGCTGGTAGTGACCCAAGGGATGTTCCCCACTTGTCCCATAGGGTGTCCCCCCTCTCCAAACCGCACCTTGAACTGCGCCTCGGGCAGCCCCGTGATGATGACCATCCGCTCGCTGGCATCGGGACCCTCTGCTGGGGCAATCTGTGGGGGACGGAGACAAGGAGAGTGAGAGGGGCCCTGCTTGGGTGAGACCTGACACTCCCCATGTGGGACAGACTCCCTTGGCAAGGGTGATAAACTGCAGGAATCAGTGATGAGTTCCTATTAATATAGGAAACTGAGGCACAGAGGCCCCACAGGAAGGGGAAACTGAGGCACAGAGTCCAGGACCAGCCCTGTAGGATGGGGAAACTGAGGCACAAAGCCAGGACCTGTCCTGTAGGATGGGGAAACTGAGGCACAAAGCCAGGACCAGCTCTGTAGGATGGGGAAACTGAGGCACAGACCACAGGACCTGCCCTGCTGGAAGGGGAAACTGAGGCACAGAGCCCAGGCCCATCTCACCTTGATGGAGGCCCCGGCGAACCGCGCCAGCTGCTTGATGTGCTGCCCCTTTTTCCCGATGATGGCCCCCACCGCTTGCGTCGGGATGAACAAGTTCACAACCTCCTGCTCCGGCAGCTGCGAGGGGACGGGAACAGCGAGACTGGTCAGGGGATCAGTTGGACCCAGAGGGAGGTGACTGTCCCCCCACCAGCACCCCAGGGCAGCAGTTGTCCCCCCAGCCCCATGTCCAGGTCCTATGGGGGTGCCCGGCACTTACGGGGTGCTGATGGGGGAAGGCACCACCTGGGGGGGCTCCGTACAGACCCGAGAGATACGCCGAGGAGCTCTGTGGTGGGAAAGAAGACAATGGTCAGTGACATCCCCAATCTCCCAGCCTGACAGAGCCAGGTGCCACCTCCATGAGCCTGGCAGGGACACGGGGACAAGCCCTCAGGCCCTGGAACCGCCCCCAAGAGCAGAGATGCACTCCAGGGTGCACAACGGGCTGGGAGCTCCCAGTTCCCCCCAGTCCCATGTTCTGCCAGAGTTTGTACAGAAAACCAGCCCCTACAGCCTCGGGGAGCAGCTGCAACCCTGGAAAACCAAAACCTGCCAACACCATCGGTGCCCAGTGGAGAAGGTTTGGTGAGAACTGAGCAAAACATCCCGTTTGGCTCTGATTTTCATCATCATTTCCCTTCTCCAGTTTCAAGAGAATAAAAAGCAAAGGCTGAAGGAGATGTTGTCCCAAGGGCTGGGATGGGGACAGGGAGGAAGCAGGGGGGCTCTCCGTGCCCAAAAGCAAGGGGTGTGTGGCACACCCCAACCCAACTCAACCCAATCCACCTCAAACCAACTCACCTCAACCCAACTCAACCCAATCCAGCTCAAACCAACTCAACTCCACCCAATCCAGCTCAATTCAAGCCAACCCACCTCAACTAAACTCAACCCAATCCAACTCAACCCAACCCAACTTAACTCAAATCAACCCAACTCAACCCACCCCACTAAACTCAACCCAAGACAACTCAACCCAAGACAACCCACCTCAACTAAACTCAACACAACCCAACCCAACTCAATCCAACCCAACTGCTCTTCAACTCTTCCCTGTCTCAAACACATCAGCCCTTTCTCCTGGCAGCAGATACCACTCTAGATTTGGGCAAGTGTAACCAGATGCCATCTCCAAACCACGGTTACTGGGGGAGAGAAGACCCAGCTCCACCTAAACCTGCTGCACTGAGGTTTGGTGCTCCTCCCTTGCTCAGTGTCCAGCCCTGGGTTGCTCCATGTCTCCTACACCAAAATGTCCTCTCCTGGCCACCCAGGATGGGCACAAAACCTTCCCAGTTCCACCCCTTCACCAAGAGGCTCCTTCCTCATCCACCATCCTCAGGTCTTCAGAACTCCAGAGCTGAAGCTGCAGCCACTTGGCCCTGGGTCCTGGTGAGGACACGGCCAGAAATGACCCTTATGAGATGGGAAACACAAAGTACTCAGGGGGAAGGAACTGACACAAAGTCAAAGCTGGTTTCATATAGTTTTTTTTTGCCCGTTCATTTCACTATAAAAAACGACGGCAGAGGTGATGGTGCCTCTTGGCCTAACCAGGGTGGCTTGGAAAAGGCCACGCAAAGCTTTGGGGTGAAGGAGCCCACACCAAGGATGAGAGGAAATGGCCTCAAGTTGAGCCAGGGGAGGTTGAGGTTGGATCTGGGGAACAATTTCTTCCCCAAAGGGCTGTGGGGCATTGGAACAGGCTGCCCAGGGCAATGCTGGAGTCACCATTCCTGGAGGGTTGGACAGACAGACATGAGGTTCTCCGGGACATGGGGCAGTGCCAGGGGTGGGGCAATGCTTGGACTTGACCATCTTGAGGGACTTTTCAATCCAAAATAATTCTATGACTCTAACCGCTGCCTTTCAGGAGCCCTGACCCGCTCCTCTCAATGCACCAAACACTCAAGCAGACACTTCCTGAACACAGCCACACAGGCAGAGCATCCTCCCTGCGCGGGCTGGCAGCGGACAGACAGACAGACCGGCCCTCTGGGTGCCACCAAACACACCACACTCCTCCTCCCCTCCGCACTGCCAGCCCGGCACTCACCGTCCTCCTCCGACCGCTCTGCTGCTGGCGTCGGCAGGAAAAGAGAAGAGCACAAGTGAATGAACCCGCGTGCCCGGGTGGCCAAAGTGTCTCAGCAGAAGAGTTTAGAGACCAACAGAGACCCCAGAGCCTGGCCACCCTACGGGTGCTCCGTGGGTTGGGGATGGACCTTCTCTTCTTTAGGGCAACAGAGCTGGTGAGGGGCTGGAGCACAAGTTTGATGGGAGTGGCTGAGGGACCTGGGGGGTTCAGCTGGAGAACAGGAGCTGAGGGGAGACCTTCTGATCTCTGAACTGCCTGAAAGGAGCTTGGAGCCAGGGGGGTCGGGCTCTGCTCCCCAGGAACAAGCGCCAGGAGCAGAGGAAACGGCCTCAAGTTGCACCAGGGGAGGTTGAGGTTGGATGTGGGGAACAATTTTTTCCCCAAAGGGCTGTGGGGCATTGGAACAGGCTGCCCAGGGCAGTGCTGGAGTCACCATCCCTGGAGGGCTGGACAGATGGACATGAGGTTCTCAGGATATGGGGCAGTGCCAGGGCTGGGGGAACAGTTAGACTCAATCTTAAGGGTCTTCAACCAAAATGATTCTGTGTCTCTCCATCAGCACTTTTGGACACGTGTTTTCCTGACACCAGATCTGTGTGCAACCCCAGCAGCATGAGACCCCCTCCCCAGAGCCGCTCTGCCCTGCGTCCCCCCAGCCGCAGCAGGAAAACCCTTGCCCACGAGCTCAGGTGGAGCTCAGCTCCCACAGGTTCAACCATCAGGGTGCCAGGGCAGGGATCAAAGCCAACAACAGTGGTGGCACAGGACGTGCTGCTTGTCCCCTGTCACACTACATTCTGCACACCCCGCGGTGATGCTGGTGGGTCCAGGTGGCCACTGGGACCAGACCTGCAGGGCACAACGCAGTCTGCACCACCACAAACCCTCCGGTCAGTACTGAAGACCATCAATATGGTTTTTCCATGCTGGAATCATTGTCCCCAGCCACCTTCAGGGAGCAGCACCCTTGGGACACAGCCTGTCCCTAAACATGGGTGACATCATGCTCAGCACAACCTGGGACTGCAGCTCATCTGCCCGGGGAGCTAAATTCAAGGAGGGACAAGCCACCTTCATTCACTGTCTTCTCAGCATCGCTTCTGCCATGAGCATCTCCAAACGGCCAAGAGTCAGAGCTCCAAGTCCAGGCTCCCCATGAGATGGTTCCTCTAGCTCCCGTGTCCACTCAAACCCAAAAGACGGAGAGTCTAGCAACCACTCTGCCCCCTAAAACATGTCCACCGTGCCCCAAAAGCTCTTGCACTTACTGCAAACGGGTGGTAGGGAGTGGCCGCTGCAGCCCCTCGGGCACCTGGGGTGGATGGCAGCATGGACAGCCCTGTCGAGAAGATGCCCAAGGCATTGAGGTTCAGACCTGGGATCAGGTTGGCTTGTTGCTGGGAAAGCAAAGACATGGAGAAACGTTTTTGGGGTTCTCTGGGAGGAACGGCTGACACTGGAAGCTGTGCTGCCATCAGAGACCTGGACAGGCTGGAGAGCTCGGCGGGGAGAAATTTAATGAAATAGAACAAGGGCAAGTGCAGAGTCTTGAATCTGGGCAGGAACAACCTCAGGTTCCAGTGTAAGTTGGGGAATGACCTATTAGAGAACAGTGTAGGGGAAAGGGACCTGGGGGTCCTGGGGACAGCAGGGTGACCATGAGCCAGCACTGGGCCCTTGTGGCCAGGAAGCCAATGGTACCTGGGGTGGGTTAGAAGGGGGTGGTCAGTAGGTCAGAGAGGTTCTCCTGCCCCTCTGCTCTGCCCTGGGGAGACCACACCTGGAATCTTGTGTCCAGTGGTGGCCCCTCAGTTCCAGCAGGACAGGGAACTGCTGGAGAGAGTCCAGCGCAGCCACCAAGATGCTGAAGGGAGTGGAGCATCTCCCGTGTGAGGAAAGGCTGAGGGAGCTGGGGCTCTGGAGCTGGACAAGAGGAGACTGAGGGGGGACTCATTCCTGGGGATCAATATGGAAAGGGGGAGTGTCAGGAGGATGGAGCCAGGCTCTTCTGGGTGACAACCAGTGACAGGACAAGGGGCAATGGGTGTAAACTGGAACACAGGAGGTTCCACTTAAAGATGAGAAGCAACTTGTTGGGGGTGAGGGTGTCAGAGCCTGGCCCAGGCTGCCCAGGGAGGTTGTGGAGTCTCCTTCTCTGCAGACATTCCAACCCGCCTGGACACCTTCCTGTGTAACCTCATCTGAGTGTTCCTGCTCCATGGGGGGATTGCACTGGATGAGCTTTCCAGGTCCCTTACAGCCCCTGACACTCTGGGATTCTGTGATTCTCACCACATGGTTTTGACGCAACAGGTGATGACCAACCCTTGCTCTACCAGATCGATTCCCCTCCCCCCAATTTTCTTCTGGCTACCCCGACAAGGGGACATCCCAGGGGGAGGGAGGGAGCTTACGTTGACGGCCACCACGTCGTTCTCGTAGGCCTCTCGCAACTTCTTCATGATCTCCACTTGGGCTTTGGAGCAGGCCTCCGTGCTGCCCTTCACTGTGATGGTCCGCTCAGGGTTATAAATGGTTAAATCCTGCAAACTACCCCCCGAGAAATCCAGAAATGTGGTTTTCAAGCCAAATTAAAAAGGAAAACTCAATTCAAAGATAAGGGCTCCCCCCTGAGACAGTCTGGGACCACACATTCTCTCCTGTCCAGCCATCCACCTGGGATGAGGAACGTCTACCTGGGACTATGAACACGCAACCGGGATGGAGAATGTGATGGGAGGACATAACTGCTCTGATTTCTGGCTCCCATGCAGCCTGTACCGTGTTGGATGGAGGGGATGGTTTGGCATCACCAGGACTTACGGGGAGATGGTGATCTTGGTGCCCGTGTCCTGCTCGATCTTCTTGAGGTTGCGGCCCTCCTTGCCGATCAGCCTCCCCACCAGACTGTTGTGTGCTAGGATTTTCAAGGGAATCTCTTCTGCTCTAAAACAGATTGAAAAATAAAATCTAAAGGCCCATCTGGCCAGGAAACCAATTTCCAGCAACGGGTACTAGCGATGTGGTGGAAAGAGCAGAAGAACCACCACCATTTCCCACCACTGTATCTCCTCAGCTTTGGGGAATGGGAACTCAAGGAATTCCCAAGCCCAATGGCGTGTTTATACTTCACGGGCTTTTGGTTTCCAAGTTTGTCTACAGGTTCTTTGGACCCACCTGAGTTTCTGGTCTCTACAGCACTGTCAACCACACCATGGAGAAATCCTTAAGTTGTAACTTATTGACTGACCTATGACCCTACCCTGAAGCTGCCAGCAGGTCCCTCAGGGGGTGAGGGGTAACAGCATCATTTTGGTTGGAAAAGACCCTCAAGATCACTGAGTCTAACTGTTCCCCCATCCCTGGCACTGCCCCATGTCCCTGAGAACCTCATGTCCGTCTGTCCAACTCTCCAGGGATGGTGACTCCAGCACTGCCCTGGGCAGCCTGTTCCAATGCCCGACAACAAAAAGCAGGTGGCTTTTTCTGCACCAAATTTCCCTCCCTTCCACCCAACCTGCCCGTTTTGCTGGGCCAGAGGGACTCACGATTTCGTTTCATCTGCCTCCTTTTGCATGATGTCAAGGATCATACGACACGCCTCGGAGCAGCCCTCCGGCGTGGCGTGGATGGTGATGGGCTTCTCAGCAGCGCCAGCGTTCTCCTTCCGATGGATGTCAACCCTACCGAGAAACAATCGACAGAGAGGAGCCCCCCTGAGATGCGTCTGGTATCACACGAACGTCTTTGACAGCTCAGGAGCTGAGCTTGCTGTTCACAGAAAAGCTCATTCCAACATCTGCTGAAGCTTTGGCGTGAACGTGAGTCTCATCTACAATCACCTGGTCTCATGCAAGCCCAGGTAGTGTTTTGCTTTGGTTGGTTCAGATTTGAGCTACGTTCCTGAGGTCTCCCTGGAGCTGAGGGATGTCAATCAACATCAAACGCTCCATCAAGTAGGGGCAGAACAAACCCTCAACTGGACTAAGCCCTGAGCAACCTTGTCTATCATCTATGACATGCTTGGAGCAGGAGATGGGATTAAAGGTCTCCAGAGGTCCCTTCCAACCTCAGCCTCTCAGTGCCCAAAACCCAAAGCCGTCCAGTCACCAGCGTGTCGCTGGGGACAGAGACAACTTACCCGTGGGCAGCGGTTTGTCATGACTCGGAGGGACACGTCAACAAGAGCGCTCGTACTCACACCCTTCCATGGGAGACCAGAAAGCTCTCCCTGGGCCCGTGTTCCTCCGCTCCTCATAGCGGGGAGGAGGCACCTGCCTCCATCGCGCTCCTCACCGCTCACCCGGACCCGCCAACGGCCCTGGGAGAGAGGGAGAGAGGACAGCAGGGTAGGAGACTCCCGCACGTCAACCACACGGCATGAAGAATAGGGTGCAGCGACCTTCCCGTCTTCTCCACGTGATGATGCCGTGTGGCCATCCCGCCGTCGGCCACCACCTCGTGGCCCTGTCACTGCTGCATCCAGGTTGGCCCACATCTTCTGAGAAGGTGGCTGCTCAGCCACCATCTCCAACACGGTGCCCTCCATCCATGTCTCTGTTGTCAGAAGAGGTCCCCATCCTGACCAGGGTCACTCACGGGTGCTGCTGCACATGCAAGGCCAAGGGTTGTGGTGGGAGTCACCCCCAACCAGCAACAGATTTGGATGCTGCAGGGTCAGGGTGGGTTTGCACAGGTCAGATCTTCCACGAGCTCATGAACCAGCACGTAGGAACACGGACACTTCATCTATGGCTAGAAGGGGAGCAGCTGGGTGACCCTTCCATGAGCTAAGGGAAGAGCCAACTCCACCAGCTTCCAAAGGTTGGTGTCATCTGAGCATTGAAGAAAGAACAGAGTTGGATCCCTTCTGTAGGCTCCATCTCTCCAGATCTCCTCCAGCTTCAGTCAGAGCTGCTCAAGCAGGAGATGGGTCCTGCTTGGCCTATGGGGACACTGGCACAGTTGAGCTCTCCCTGCCCTTTGGTCACATCTCCAGCCCACAGTGACTCAGCCACGAGCTGTGTGACCCCCTCTGAGGCGCTGCTGGCTGTGGAGCTCCACCGGGTTGACATGGGTGAGCTGTTCCTTCACGAGCAGCGCCCAGCAGGTGTAGGGACACCCACTGTCACCTTGGGGACAAGGCAAGCGCACCAATACGTGCCACGAGAGGTGATGACAAGCCCATGTGCTCCACAGTGGTGCCACAAAGTCACACCGGGTTGACGATGCAATGAGGAACCTGTGGCTGCTCCAACAAACCCTACAGCCAAGAACTGGGCAGCTTCTTGAATCCAGGAGCAGTTGAGGTTGGTGGAGATGGGACATGCAGCTGAGCCTTCATATTGAAGAAGGTCCAAGAGCCACAGACAGACTGAAGAAACACACCAAAGTGACAGAAACCCTGGAGAAGCCCAGGAGAGGGACATGGGCCAGGCTTCTGGCTGAGCTCCAATGCATCCCAAACTTGGATGTGCAGGCAACCAGCAGAGAAGATGGGGCCACTGTGATCAGGCATGTCCCACCCCGCGGAGCTGGAGGGTGGAGAAGGGCTCTGGACCTCCCAGCACATCCCAGTGCTGTTGCTGCACAGCTCCATTCAAATGGGAGAATGGAGAGATGGACCCTCAACCCTAATCCTGCCAAGACACCTTGCGGGGGGTTGGGAACACTTCAGAGAGTGGTGGCCATGAGGGACAGGCCCGTCAAGGTGTGCATGTAAGGTTATTCTGGCCCCATGGCTGCTTGGTGGCCATGGTCTTCTCCTCAGCCAGCTGCAAGCGCTGCAACCACTGCGGAAGGTACTCTGGTGGGGTGGGCTCTTGATATGGGCTCCTCCTCAGCCAAAAATGATGGCTCAACCTGGGAACAGTTTTGTCCCCTGGAACTCAGAGGCATCGCTGTGTGTGGAGATGGGGTCAAGTCCTACACGACCACAGCAATCCAGAACCTGACGTTGCTCTGGAGAGGAGCAGGGGCCAGACAACTGGATGTCACCAGCACCCTCATCCCCAGGTTCATCACAGTGGTGGGTGAGGGTGGCCTGAGCAGGGACACAGCTGGGGATTGACACACCATACCGAAGCAAACAGACTCCTGTTGACCGCAGAAGGTCCCCTTGCCCAAGTCTGGAGTGGAGGTGGTGGCCCGCCATGGCACATGGCCTCCTTAGGTAGGTCAGGAGAGACGAGAGCATGGAGCATGGCTTTCCTCTGTGACATCAGGTCTTCGGGGCATCCACAGGGAGCCAACCCATGAAAAGGGACAGCTTGATGACACAAACTGCCCCAGGCAGCAGTGTTTGGCCTTGTGGTCAAGAGAAACCGGCAGCTGGTGACTCCCACCTTCCCTGTCAGGCTCAGGTCTTCGAGAGGGCAACCTTGGGTAGCAAGGACACGGCTACACCCACTGCTCATCATGCCAGGGGACTCACCTGGAGAAGAAGGGCTTGCGGCCAGCCGGGACCATGGTGGCCACACTCTAGGTGGGCTCAAGAAGCTCCTCTCCCTACGTATCTGCCCCCTTCCCATCCAAACCTCCTCTGCAAAGCCAACACTGGGGCTTGGCTCCCTACCTCCTGCTCAAGCAGGTGGGCTAGTCCCAAATCATTTGTCTCTAAAAGCTTCTCTGAGAACTAGAAGGCCCCTGGGAGATGGTCTGGTACAGGAGTCCTACATCCTGCGGGGTCAGCAGGTTCGGGACGATGAGCATGGGAGAAGACAGCTTTGGGTTAAACACAAACACGTCTGGGCAGGAACAAAGCATGCGGGAAAACCATGTGGAAAATCAGAGGTGAAATCAACATGAACATCAACACGAGAAACACGGACAATCTGGCAAGTAGGTGTTCCCCCCCTTTTATTTTTGTCTTAAAAAAACAATGGTTAAGATTGAAAAAAAAAAAAAGTGCTTCAAATGGTTACAAAAAACCTCATCCTTCTCAAGGAAGGATGTCCTCGAGTGTCCCCATTAGCCCTACAACAGCTCCAGCCCATATGGGGCACAGTGGGATGAGCAAATCCCAAGAGCAAAGACCAAACGGACACCGGTCACTGCACCGGGGAATCCCCTTTTTCAGCACTTTATCCCCAAACTTGCCATTTCTCCCTGAAGCCTCATCCCCAGCCATTCTTGTGATTTGGCTTCAAGAAACCCATTCCTGGCCTTTTTTGACCGTGCATCCCCCTCCTGCCGCACCCACTCCCCCCGGCAAACAGGAATGCTTTAGGACATGGGTTCTACCAGCATCCCGTAGAGGTTGCACCCCAAGAACAAACTGAAAAACCCCGATTTATGGAGGACCCATGTCGGGGACCTCCAGCACCCTACGAAAGGAAACAAAACCATTCGAGGTACTTACTTGGACTGGGTTTGCTTAGTAAGGTTCTTTATGGTCAAGCCCTCCTTTCCTATGATCGCACCAACAAACTGCGTGGGCACCAGCATCCGCAGTGGGAACTCGAGCTGTTTGGGCTGCGAGGAGCCCCCCGGGGAAGAGCCCCGCTCCCTGGAGGAGTGGCCCCCGCGGCGGGAGCGCTGGGGGGGCGGAGGGGAGCTCACCTCTTCGTCCGGGATGTAGGAAATCTTGAAGGAATAGTTCTCAAACTGGTGGCCGCTCAGCTTCTCAATTGCTCTGCAAGGGAGGGACAGGCGGGGAGGTGGTGAGGGGGTCTCCAGGGATGGGTTCAGCCCTTTGCACTAGTGATGTGGTGGAAGGAGCAGAAGAACCACCACCATTTCCCACCACCGTATCTCCTCAGCTTTGGGGAATGGGAACTCAAGGAATTCCCAAGCCCAATGGCGTGTTTATACTTCACGGGCTTTTGGTCTCCAAGTTTGTCTAAAGGCTCTTTGGACCCACCTGAGTTTCTGGTCTCTACAGCACTGTCAACCACACCATGGAGAAATCCTTAAGTTGTAACTTACTGACTGACCCATGACTCTAGCCTGAAGCTGCCAGCAGGTCCCTCAGGGGGTGAGGGGTAACAGCATCATTTTGGTTGGAAAAGACCCTCAAGATCACTGAGTCTAACTGTTCCCCCATCCCTGGCACTGCCTCATGTCCCTGAGAACCTCATGTCCGTCTGTCCAATCCTCCAGGGATGGTGACTCCAGCACTGCCCTGGGTAGCCTGTTCCAATGCCCCACAGCCCTTTGGGGAAGAAATTGTTCCCCACATCCAACCTCAACCTCCCCTGGCGCAACTTGAGGCCGTTTCCTCTGCTCCTGGTGCTTGTTCCTGGGGAGCAGAGCCCGACTCCCCTGGCTCCAAGCTCCTTTCAGGCAGTTCAGAGATCAGAAGGTCTCTCCTCAGTTCCTGTTCTCCAGCTGAACCTCCAGGTCCCTCAGCCGCTCCCATCACACTTGTGCTCCAGCCCCTCACCAGCTCCGTTCCCTTCTCTCAACTCAACAGCAACACAAACCACTTTCTCCATCACAACCACGTTCCCGCACTGCAGTGCCCTGTGGTGGGACATGAAGCAACACAACACAGAGCTGCTCCCAACATGGTAATATCTGCACTTGGGAACCATCTGACTATCTACTGCTCGTTCCTGCACAGGGTCTGCCTGGACGGGGCTCTTGGGCGTATGTTGGCCACTAAGTACAAGATGTACTCACTACTTGCTCGTACCCAAATCAGGGCTGGCCTCTAGCACAGGGCTAAAGTCTCTACTGACCTGTAACAAAGCGTTTTGCTTGAAACAATCCTGGCATTTCTGAAATAATCCCTAATTTGTATTTTTTTTAAACTCTGCTGGCCATGATAATCTTTTAAGCGTGTCTTGACACAACCCTACTGCAGCCTCTTTGGGTTCTTCATCCTTTAAAGCTTTTCTTGATGGGTGGCATCTCTTCATGACTCCTCTACATGACACATGGTGATTTACCCTCTGCTGCGCTCCCTCCCCTGCAGAAACCAGCCATGGACCCTTGGCTCCCTCTCCCCTCCTCTAACAAGTTATTCACCCACCCAAGGGCCCTCTGGCCATGGCAGAACTTTCTGAAAGCTTTTTAAAAGTGGATCACCCAGTTTCTCTGGGCTCCAGAAGCAGGAGGTGACAACCTCTGAATATTTTGGTCTCTAACTTGAATTTTCCCCACGTGGCAGGGGGCACTGACACCTCCCATCATTGCAGTGGTTCTTCACCATCTCTCCCACCTCTTGCACCATATTCCACCTCCTCAACAGCTGGGGCTGGGTGGTCAAACTGGTGATTAATCCAGTGCATTCCTAGTTTAGGTCTGAACTTCCAGCTTGAGAAGACAACTCCTTGATGAACTACGGACATAGCATAGTGCTAGATTTAGGTTATGGTTGGACTCAATGATCTTGAGAGTCTCTTCCAACCAAAATGATTCTAAGACTCTACAAAACGCACCTTTGACCTGACCCTCAGCTTTGTGGAGCACTTTGCTCCTTGGGGACAAGGCCACTGTGACTCTGCACAAGGCCAAGGACAACGTTCAAAAGGGAACTGCAAGATGGTGCATCTGGGACCCCTGGGGACAGCAGGAGAAGGCACCGAGGAAGAGGGGACAACCACAGGGCTGAGGGCCCCAAGTTGATCCAGATCTTTTATATGAGAGGAGAAGGCAGGAGATGGCCCAGCGGTGGGACAATGAGAAGACTGCTGGCAGAAGACACAGCTCAAGATAAAACCAACACCTGCCTGCTGTACCTTCAGAAGATACACAGACAGTCCTTACAGTGCTTGAGCTGAGAAACAACCTGAGGAGCCTCAGAGAGGAAACAAGAAGCCTGGAAGATACCTGGGGTTCCCGAGGAAAAGTTTGGGAGGTGTGAAAATACGGACGAAACGAAAGAAAAACCCACTTACACTTTTGCTTCTTCTTTAGTCGCGTACGTTACGTTGACAACGGCTGTTTCTGTGTCTGTGTTGACTGGGGGGAAAGTAAGAGAAGGAGCGTTACAGCAGGAGAAGACATGTCACCATCACTCCCGGTAAGCCCTGGAGTGGGGATGGTGGGAGGGTAATGCCTGACCCACTGTGTCTGCAGGGAAAACCATTTTATCCCAGTACTGGTGACTGGGAAAGTCAGGTTTCACCCCACCGGGTTTTATCCGGCATGGACGGAGCTGGGGAGCAACTTAGGGCTTTTGCAGAGATGAGGACCATGCTGGAGCATCTTACCTTGCTCTACATTCTCCACCGTCCCATACTGAGCTAAGAGGCCATCCAGCACCTGGGGGGAGAGCAGCACAAGGGGCAGGTGAGGCAGGCAGGGACAGAGCCGGCTTCACCCCCACGCCCTCCAAAAATCCAGCATCCCCCATCTGCTTAAATGGCTCCACTCCATCGTCCCAGTGACCCCCCATTGCTTCAAGCTGCCCCACGCCAGGACATGGAGCTCAGTTCACGCTCCACGTCCCTACTGGGGTTACTGGGAAGGTCAAGGGTGGCCCATGAGCAGCCCACACACTCCATGCTGCTCAGCATGGCTGATGGAGAAGGAGATGAACTTGGGGATTGTCCCCTTCTTACCTCCCACTGCAGGTGGGGGGGGATGTTGCGGATCTGGATCTTCCTGCTCCTGCAAAGACAAAGCCCTGGGTTAAGGCCTCCAGGCATGGTGCAGCAGCAGGAAAAGGCTTTATGGGACTCAGCGGCAGCTGGTGACAACCTGCCAAAGCGTCCCATGTCCCCACGCTGAGCTGGAGCAGCCTATCCCCAGGTAAAGCCATTTCTCCAGCTTTGCCCTGGTCAGTGCTCCCTGGGGCCAAAGCAATCTCAGGAACGCTCCCTCCTGGTGCTGACTGCTGGGTTTCCAAGGAAACCTCCCAAAACGAGCCTGTGCAGAGTCACAGCCGCACACGCATGGCTGGGATGGACACACAGCCCTGAGCAGGACCACCCGGCTGGGTGGGGACAGGGGCCAGGACCCCCAGCCCATGGTCAGGCCTGCTGTCCCATGAGGGGGGCTTTCCAAAAGTGAATCCTGCTGATGTCCTGAGAAACACGGGGCTGCTTACCCTGGGGAAAGCTAAATACATCTCCTTGGAGGAGATGATGGCCAACACAGCCAACCTGGCATGGTTGCACCCCCAAACTCACACAGTTGCACCCTCAACCTCATGTGGCTGCACCCCCAACCTCATGTGATTGCACCCCCAACCTCATGTGGTTGCACCCCCAAATTCGCAGTTGCACCCCCAACCTCACATGATTGCACCCCCAGCCTCACATGGTTACACTCCCAGCCTCACATGGTGACAGTCCCAACCTCACATGGTTGCACCCCTAACCTCACAAGGTTGCACCCCCAACTTCACAGTTGCACCCCCAACCTCACACAGCTGCACCCTCAACCTCACATAGTTGCACCCCCAACATCCCACAGTTGCACCCACAAGGTTACACCCCCAACCTTACATGGTTACACCTCCATCCTCACACGATTGCACCCCCAACCTTGGAGCAGGGATGCACAAAGGCTTCCCAAGAGGTAACGGCCACCAAACATCTCCCCAGCCTGGCCACAAGACACACTTGGGCAGCAGGGAGTTTTCAGACACTCAAGTCCACAGAGGATCCAGCCAAGCTATGAACTCATCCACCCAGATCAGCTTTCATGATCCTGCTTGTGGTCCATGAGCTCCAACCAAAGCAGTGTCCCATGTCCTCACCTGGTCCAGCTCCAATGCTCCCACCAGGACAGAGTAGGACCACCTCTCCCAACCTTAGGGACGAGTTTTCTGCCCGAGCTACCACGCACACACACAGCGCCAGGTTTTAGGAGCCAATCGGCAGCTAGAAGCCAGTTTTATGAAGCTTCATCCTTCCTTGGGATGAGCTCAATGGGGAAGGGCTGGTACCACCAGCCTGAATGCTGCATGGGGACGTGCCACCAGGGGCTTTGGGCCAAATCCTGCGGGAGGAGCCCTGCTCGCTTGTCAACCATCCATGCCCGGCACTCCAATGCCACCAGCTGCCTTCAACAGCTGGAAAATGAGAAACAAGACCTTCAAAGCTCAGCCCAAGTGGTGAAGCTGGTCCCTGCCCTCGCTGCTCCGTTGCTTCCTGAGGTCCCTACCGAACAATTTTGGCAGAAAAACAAGAGTTTCTCAAGTAGTTTGGGGCCAGATACAGGGGACAGGGAGGACACATTGGACAGTGAGAACCAGAAGAAAGGCTGACCTGTGACCCAAAGCAGCTGGAGGTTGGTGTCCTCCAGACATGATCCTTCTGCCCCTATGGCGGTGACACGCTCCTGATTTAATAGCATGGGACAACCAGAATCGTGTGATGGGCCACCATCTGCCTTGTGAAACATGAATTTGGGGTGCAACACGACTATAAAGATGCTGAAAAACATGTGCAACAACCTGGGGCATTCGCCCCACACACAGCACATAAAACACAAGCTCCAAGTGAGAGAGAAATGTCAGGGAAAGGACATTTCTTGAGATGTGGGCTGCAAGGACAAGACAAAATCCACAGCTTGTCCCATGAGGAGGACCATGGTCAAGCAAAGTGGCTGAAACCACCGAGGAGCGTTGTACCTCGTGGTGCTACTCACATAGGGGTGGTGCCACCAGCAATGGATGACAATCCCTGTGCTTGCCCCCCTGCGTGGCTTTGACAGTCACTTCCCCAGACCAACCCCTCCCAGACCCAACTCAGGACATCCGATGATTCTCAAATAATGGGTCACTGCAAAAAATTGGAGAAGCCAGAGCCGGAGAGAACAGTGCTCAACTGCAGTGCTACCAAAGCCCTCTCCTCCATGGGCCAGGGACTCCTCCTGTCCCCAGCTGCCACCAAGGACTTCAGGGCAGGCAGGAGAGGTTGAGGTTGGATGTGGGGAACAATTTCTTCCCCAAAGGGCTGTGGGGCATTGGAACAGGCTGCCCAGGGCAGTGCTGGAGTCACCATCCCTGGAGGGTTAAACAGACGGACATGAGGTTCTCAGGACATGGGGCTGTGCCAGGGGTGGGGAATGGTTGGACTCGATGACCTTGAGGGGCTTTTTCCAGCCAAAATGATTCTGTGATTCTAAGGTACCATGTAGCCCTAACTCTCAACAGAACACTACAGCACATTCCCTCTTCCAACATTCATCTGAGCTGATACAAAACATCTAAAAATACTCCAGTTGTGCTTAAGGCTTCAACCCCACCACCCAGCAGGTCTCCCAGCAGCTCATTAACACCACTCAGCACTTAACATCACAGAATCACAGAATGTCAGGGACTGGAAGGGACCTGGAAAGCTCATCCAGTGCAATCCCCCCATGGAGCAGGAACACCCAGATGAGGTTACACAGGAAGGTGTCCAGGCGGGTTGGAATGTCTGCAGAGAAGGAGACTCCACAACCTCCCTGGGCAGCCTGGGCCAGGCTCTGACACCCTCACCCCCAACAAGTTTCTTCTCAAATTTAAGTAGAACCTCCTGTGTTCCAGTTTGCACTCATTGCCCCTTGTCCTGTCCCTGGTTGTCACCCAGAAGAGCCTGGCTCCATCCTCCTGACACTCCCCCTTTCCATATTGATCCCCAGGAATGAGTCCCCCCTCAGCCTCCTCTTGTCCAGCTCCAGAGCCCCAGCTCCCTCAGCCTTTCCTCACACGGGAGATGCCCCACTCCATCATCTCTGTGGCTCTAACATGAGGGTATTCTTCCTACCGGGTGTATTGTTTTTATTGAGCTTCCAATTCCCCACCTGCTTGAAGTGGCGCTGGACCACATGTGGTCATCAATGACCAGTGATGGATGTGCCATTCCCATGGCTGGGGCAGGGACCACGCACGGTCAGGGCAGCAGAACACAAAGCCTCCTCCAACACAAGTCCTGGGAGGGCTCTGGGGCACAAAACCCCTTTATTTTCATTTTCCTCATTCCTCCAAAAACCTGGGACACAGGGGAGCGATGTTAGCGCACACACAACAGCCCCCAGCGCATGGCCCCGTGATGAAGGCATCAGCCACGTTTCACGCAATCCATTTTGAAGCAGGCTGGTAGGAATTAAAAAAAAAAAAAAAAAAAAATAATAATAAATCGTCTCAACCACTAACTACAGGCATTAAATTTGTGGAAAAATAAAGCAGTATGTGGTGCCGCTAGCCCTGCTGTAACGAGCTGCCCTCAGATAACTGTCAGAGCTCCATCTCATGCATCACCCTCCTCTTCCCCATCAGCCACCGCCATGCCCAGCACAGGATAAAATGCCCGGTGGCAACCGAGCATCAGCTTCAAGTGTTAAATAAACCACTTTTACACAGGTTCACCTGCTAAATTCAACCCAAAATGGTTCCTGCTTGAGGAGGGGACGTCTCCTCCATCCCAGAGCTGGGCTTGGGTACCACACACCGGCCAGCATCACGCGCGGGATGCAGGAGCCGGGTCTCTAGGTGAGCGATGCTGCAAGCTGGTTCATTAAACAACCCACGACGGAGCTGTGCTGTATTCCATGCGCCTGTTAGACCGAAATCACAAGCTAGACTTGCAACCCTGTAAGGAAAGGGGACACAAAACCCATGTCCACCTGTGCCTGCCAGTGTCATCGGCTGATGTCCACGAACGAGAACATCATCTGCTACATTCTGGTTATCTGTGCTTGCTGAAATCAAGCAATAAAGAAGAAGGTGTCTTAAAAACTGCAGTTTATTCCCCAAAATTGGGTGGATTGGGGTGTTTTTTGGCATATCTCTCCCCTTCCCAGCAGCCCAGGCTTTGTGGCCACCACTCTCTGTGAAATAACAAGTCAACCCCCCAAAATCCAGGGACACAGAGGAAGGAGAATAAAGATGAGACAAAGCTGTGCGGCAGCTCCGCCTTCCAATAAACATCAGTTTTCAAGAGAACTTGGAGGAAAAAACACAGGGGAAACGTGCCGAAAACCAACCACTGCAAACCAACCGCGAGGGCCCTGCCTGCTTCGTGCAGTATTTGTCACAGGCAAGGAAACATTGACCAAAAATGCTGCCCGTCACCAGGTGGGGCCCAAATTTGGTCCCACCTGAATGCTTCAGGTCAGGAGTTTGATGCCCGAGGAGCTGGACATGTTGTTCTAACTGGGTTGAGTTTGCTTCTCTTGACCATTATATATTATTATATATATTTATTATATATGAGGGGGGGTTTCTTGGTCTATTAGGGTCACCCTTGACAAGTTTAGCCCTCGCTCAACCCAACCGAGCCGTGGATCTCAATGAGCCCAGAGCTCCATCAGCGCCACGCTGGGATAAGCACTAAAGAGCTGCCCCAGTTTCCACCGGTTGCCAAGAGCATTGCGGCGCCCCCAGCTGCCCCCCCAGCCCGGGGCGGGGGGGACACGGATGCTCTTAAGGAATTAAAAGCCGTTGGCGTTAAAGCTCCGGCGTGTTCTTTGGGGTGGACAAGGCGGCTGGGGGGGCGGCACGTGATGGAGCCGCCCCCGTGAGCTGGGGAGGTATTAACAATGGGGATGAATGGGAAATACCGGCCCATCTGTCACGGCTTGGCTGGATTAAAGGGGGGGGAAGGGGAAGGAAATAAATAAAAAGGGGGGGAGGAAGAGCGGGGGAAATATAGAGGGGGGAACAAAATAGAGGGGGGAACAAATGGGGGGGATAAATGGGGGGGGATAAATGGGGAGGGCATAAATTGGGGTGGGATAAATGGGGGGGGCGATAAATGGGGGGGGATAAATGGGAGGGGATAAATGGGGGGGGATAAATGGGAGGGGATAAATGGGAGGGGATAAATGGGAGGGATAAATGGGGGGGGATAAATGGGGGGGATAAATGGAGGGGATAAATGGGGGGGGAATGAATGGGGGGGAGAATGAATGGGGGGGGAGAATGAATGGGGGGGGAGAATGAATGGGGGGGAGAATGAATCGGGGAGGAGAATGAATCGGGGGGGAGAATGAATCGGGGGGGAGAATGAATCGGGGGGAGAATGAATGGGGGGGAATACATGGGAGGGGAATACATGGGAGGGGAATACATGGGAGGGGAATACATGGGGGTATAAATGGGAGGGTTAAATGGGGGGTTAAATGGAGGGAATAAATGAGGGGAATAAATGGGGGGAATCATTGGGGGGGAATAAACAGGGAGCAATAAACAGAGGGGAATAAATTGGGGGGGAAATAAATGGGGGGAGAATACACAGGGGAATAAATGGGGGAGGAAGTAAATGCAGGGGGAGGAATAGAACAGAATAAAAAAATAAATAGAATAATAATAATAAGTAATAAAATAAATGGGGGAGGAACAGAGAGGGGAAATAGAGGGGGGGAACAGAGCGGGGGAAAACATTAAATGACAAAATTAATAGGTAATTAATGGCCTCGGTCACCCCCCTAGCATCCTCCTCACCCCGTGCAGCCCAGTGACATCCCAGCAGGTGACAAAGAGCTGAGCCAAAAAGCGGCAAAATCAAACCCAAACAACCCAAACGGCACCAGCCCCAGCTCATCCACACCCCAAAACTGGGTAAAACCAAGCGGGTGAGGGCAGCACACCCCCTTATTGATATAATGAGTGTCAGGGGCTGCTTGGGGGGGTTTCCTGGCCAGGTCCATAGGGAACATGTAGGAACATATAGGAACAGAGGATTATGAGACCCATGGGAAATGTGTCACACACCCCATGGGCAGCAGGAGGATGTCAACCCATGCCTGATGTGACCAGCATCACGCTGGTAAAGTCAGATATATCTTTTATATATATATACATATATATATATATATACACACATACACATTTATATATGTATTAACTATCTTATTTTATATATATATATAAAACCACAAAAATAGAAATATATGTAAAATTGTGTATATATATATACAAAGTATATATTTAAAAGTACCTTTTATACAGAAACAATACACTATACAAAGCGTCTTTTACGTATAGTATCTCCCTATATAATGGCTTTTCTTTCCATATACATAAAAGACACTAAACACGGGGTGTTTCAAAAAGACAGACACGACGTTGCCGAGTTGCAGATTGGGCCCATGTCTCTGCAACACGCTGTGTTTTAAATAAAGCTGCGTTATTCATTTATATCCACGCAAAACGATATTAAATATACGTAGTTAAAACCCGAGCAGCCCCACTTTTTGCACTCCGAAATCAGCATTTAAACCCAGCCTATGTAAGAATAACCCGCGTTTAATTCTATTGGTGAAGCGAAGCAAACCCTCCCTGGAGAACATATCTTCTTGCTCTTTAGGTTTCCCTAATTCTAGTTGATTTTTAATTAGAGATGTTTTTAAAATTAAGAGCTATTCGAACCGGGGATCCATGGGAGCGTTGTTTTCTTGCTCCTCGTGTGTATTTATAGACCCGCACACGCAAATAGGTGCTGGTGGCTTTTCCTGGCAAAGCAACCGCTTTGCACGAGGGTTCCCTCACCCCTAATTAAGCAGATGACGAGTAATTAAGGAGGAAAGGGAAGATGGGGAGGCAAAAAGGGCCCGGACTTTTATTCCGAGCCTTCGCGTCATGGGCGTTTTGAGTTTAAAAACAAGGGGGTGGGGAAGAAAAGAGACATAAATAAACGCAGCCAAACTGAGCAGGAACGAGAAGTGAACTGATGCTCAAGGGAGGAAAGTTATTTAAGGATAATTCTCTATGAATTAAGAGAAAATCACCCCCAGTGATTCCTCATCGGCCAAATATTCCATCGGAAGCAGAAATTCAAAGGCACCTTCACAATGAGGAACCCCAAAAAATGTCATTAAACGGGGCTTCGCTCCATCCCTGCGACTAATTAATTCATCATTTTCACCCCAACCCTTGTAGGAAATCAGTATTGGGGCGGTTGGGTCTTAATTTTCCAGATTGCACAACCAACCCTAATTTTTATCTCTTTTTTATGTCTTTATTTCCCATTAACGGGATTTTTGAAGATTTCGGAGGCACCCGACTTGTCTTCAAAGACACGGGCAAGATGTTGATGGTTCCCTCATCCCCCTGGATACCCAATGAACCCAAAAATACTGACATTGCTGCGGGATATCTTGCCAAAATTAAAGCAATTCCAGCTGAAGAAGTTATAGAAGTGAGCGCATGGAATGCACTGAAAGCATCCCCCAAACTTCGCAACTTTCTTCAGATGCAGACTTAGAAATATACTTAAAAAATCAATTTAAAATTTTAAAACGTTGACCAAGGGAATAAAACGCTATTTTTTGTAATTCCCCCAGGCACAATAGAGAATATACAAGGGAAAAAAAAAACCACACAGCAAACAATCGAGACGCTGTTGGGTGTTTCCTATAGGAGCGCAAAGCGTTTGCACGGCAGCAGAAGGGCTGATGTTTAACTCGTGCGAGTGTCCTGGTGTTTCGTTTCTGCCGTCGCACAAACGGCACCGCAAGGAAATCCCGGCTTTTCCAGCCCTTTTCCAAGCAAACCGTGTTTACATGTGGATAAATACGGCGGTACGATCGATCTAGACGGGGGGTTTGGGGAAGAGAACGAAGCGTCCCAGGTGAACAAGGGGACGCGTCGGGCGCCGGTGCCTCTTGGGTCCCATCCCCGTGATGCAGAAACGCTGGAGACAGGAGCCAAGAGGGGCTCAATCGCCCAAACCCAATTAAAACACAAGCTTCATTAAATAACCAGGTTGGGTTTTACACCATCGAGCCCCCTTGAAATTCCAGGGACACGAGCGCGACGACAAAAAAATCACATTTTCTACTAATTTAAAGGGGGTGGGGGGGAACTAAAACACAACCACGTGAGGCTCCGTTCTCGGCCAAAAATCGCGTTATAAGAATAAAATCGAGGCAAAGGCACCCCTCTCCAACTAGATATATTAATATAAAGCAATATTTATTTCCTTTAGCTGTGACAAAAAGATATCGGCTTAAATTAGATCTCAATAACCTGGGGAGCCGAGCTGGAATAGAGAACTCGGAGCCGGCTGAAAACAGAGCGATGCAAAATAAATCAGCATTTATTTCTGGGTTGTTTAAATGTTTAAAACTCGGAAGGAAAAGCAGCAGCGGCCGAGCCCGACGGGGAATTTAGGTGAAGATGAATTCCTTGTTTACATCCCCTTCGGACATGATAATGGTCGAGTCCCGGGTCCATAGTATCTTCCTAAACTCCCCATTTCTGGCTCCATCACTCTTAAAAAGTCATCGGCAAACAGACCTAAGGCTGCTGCTGAGATTTAGCTTAGCAATAGTAAACCTGAGGTTTATTTCGGCTTGTTTTCGGGGATTGTTTTAAGGTAAGAAAGCGTGTGATCCCCGCCGAAGAAGAAATCCCGCTCCGGCACACGTGATGCTGGACACGAGCCGTTCCCCCACCGAGCCTCAATTACACAACAGCGTTTTCCCCCCCGCTTTATCATTTCAAAATTAATACTGGAGCGTCAATCGGGGGCCAAACTTCCACATGGCAAATTATCCGGGTGGGACTATGCGATGGATTTTTTCCGGCGCGCGGATCTTTTATCCCGACACATGTTGGGGGGGGAAAGCAATAAGAATATCTTGTGATGAGGCAGCTACGCAACGCGGTCCCGGGGTTTATTTTCTGTGTTAAACGAGGGTTTAACCGTCCGGCCTCGGCGCTCCCCTCCACCTGACTGAAATCAGAGGGCGCGCTTCGACGCAATATATAAACGCATCGAGGTTTTTTTTGGGGGGAAAGAGGCGTTTGGGAAAAGGCAAATTGCTGAATTACTTATTAAAAACAACATCTTCCGACGGCGCGGCCGCTGGGCAATGTGAATCTCGGCTCCCCCCCGCCAAAGTGGGGGAAAAATGAGGGGAAAAGGGTGGGTTTTTACAATTTATCCGCAAAAATCAAGCGGGTGTTTTGCCCCCGCACGGAGGGGAGCGCCCGCCCGCCCGCCCCGCGCTGGGCGCGGGGGACACGAAGGGGACACGGGTGGGACCTGACGCTGCCACCCGTGGCCGGGACCCCCGTGGGAGCCTCGTGGGAGCAGGAGCTCCATCCCCCGCCTCCGCTTTCCGGAGCGAAAGTAAAACCCAACGGGGCGCCCGCTTCTCCCCCCCACAACCTCCCAGAGCTTCCCCCCATCTCCCCGCGTTGGTGGGGGGGGGGGGGGGGGGGGGGGGGGGCGGAGTGTGGGGTGATGGCGAAGGGGTTACCTGAGCTTTTTGGGCACGGAATAATCCACCTCCATCACTTTGCCGTGCAGCTCCACTTTCCCTGCGGAGACAGCGGGGTTGCTCAGCATCACTCCGGGGCAGCCCACCCCCGGTTCATCCCATCGACACCACCCTCCGACCCCGGCCAAAAACAAGCGCCCCTCTGCCCGGCCTGCCCCCCCCCGCCGCCCCGGCCTGCCCGTAGCCGCCCTGCCCGGTGCTGCCTGCGCCGCCGCCGGCCCCCAGCCCCCCCTTCGGCCGCCCTTTGCTCCGCACCCCCGGGGAGTTGGGCTTGGGCACCTCGTAAAATGGTTCCCGAAGGGGAGCGGGTGCTGGGGGGGTAACGGGTCGGGGGGCCCGGCGTCCGCTCGCCTCTTAATAAAATCGAAGAAAAAAATCAGCAAAAAATACCCCGAAGGTTGGGAAGAGCTGGGGCGGCCGCGGAAAGGAGCCGGGGCGGGGGGGGGAGCGGTGGGGATGCCCCGGGAGGGGGGTCGGAGGCATGGGGGAGCCCCGGTGGAGCGAAGGGGGGTTTGGGGGGGATGCCGGGGGTGTGGGGTGGGGGGGCTGCGGCGCCGGGCTCACCCGAGAGGGTCTCGATGGCGCGGATGGCCCAGTTCTGGTCCGGGTAATCCACGAAGGCATAGCCAGACTTAAGCAGGACCTGGCCGGCCAGGGGCAGCTTCCTCTCCCCGAAAAGCTGCTTGAGGTCCTCGGCGGTGGCGGCGGGGCTGAGGTTCCCGATGTACAGCTTGTTCATCCTCCGGCGCTTCATGGGGAGCAAACCCCCCCCCCGCCCCGCTCCGCTCCACCCGCCAGCCCCGGGTTTCTGTACCGCCGGTAGAGCCGCGGTGGCCGGGAGGGTCCCGGCTCTGCGCCACCCGCCCTGCCCCAACCTCCAGCCCCGTAGGAGCCTCGCAACGGCGGCGGGCAGCGGGCGGAGCCGAGCGGAGCCCAGCCCGGCCCCGCCACCGCCCCCGCCCGCCCGCCCGCCCGCCTGCCCGCCCGCCTGCCGCCGGGACGGGAGCGCCGGGCCCGGGGCCGCCCCGTCGGGCGGTGGCAGCAGGTGGAGCCGGGAGACCCCCGCGGGGGGGCCGGACAGGGATGTCCCCGCCTCGGGGTGCGGAGGAAGGTCCCCTCAGCCCCGGGGTCCGCAGAGCCCCCGAGTAGGGTCGCGGTTGCTCCAGGTCCGTTACTCGTGGTGGTTCGGGAGGTCCGGCCCGGTCCGCAGCTACTCCGGCTGCGCACCCCGACAGCTCTGCCCTTACACCCATCACACCCCATCTCCTCCGCGTCTGCACCCATCACACCCCAACTCCTCTGCCCTTACACCCATTGCATCCCAACTCCTCTGCCCTTGCACACCAACTTCTCCGCCCTTGCACCCCATGTCCTCTGCCCTTACACCCATTGCACCTCAGCTCCTCTGCCCTTACACTCATCGCACCCCAGCTCCTCTGCCCTTACACTCATCACACCCCATCTCCAACACCCCGCCTGTCCCCGATGTCCCGCTGGCAGATCCTGCTCTGTCCTCGCTCAGAACCACTTAAGTTCGTTCAGGGAGAGGGAAACCATCTCATTGAGGCACCAAGGCAAAAAACTCAGTAAGTAATTAAATGCCTGCATTAAACACTCTTTTTTGGAAAGCACAAGTGCACAAAGCCACCCCAACTGGGGCCCGACCAGCCATTGCTACATCATCCGCAAAGCTTCAAGAAATGGGAAGCCGGTGCTCTGATGTCCCAGCACTGAGTTCCGTGTGTTCTCAGGCCAGGGTAGGCGGCTGCCGTAGCTTTGGGGGCACATGGCTCTCGGAGGTTCTGCTGAAGGATGTCCCCAAGCAACCAAGAGTCAGTGTCACCACCTGCCTTCTTGAGAATATAACCTCAAATCATTCTGGAAGTGCATCCAGACTATGACTGGAGACTAAAATAATGTGCAGGAGTAATACTGGGTGACAGGAGGGGACAAGTGTCTTTGGATCCGAGCGTCACGCCCTGGGGCCAGTTGTCCTTTGCTGGGGGGGACAATGGGCGGTGATGGAATTCCCCAGATTTCCAGCTGCATGGCGGGACAATCGAACGCGACGCTCCCTTCTGCCACGCTCCATCCCACTGCCACTCGTCCCCTGTCACGCGGAGGTGCTGGACGGAGTAGGAATAGCGGTGACGGGTGCTTGATGCCACGCGTGTAGCAAAAAATAGATGTGGTTGGACTGCGATGATGCAAAGCCAGAAGAATCCTTTCTCCTCCAATTTCTTCGTCTTTGCTTTCAGTGCAGCTCCTGCCGGGCTGCTGTTTAGCGGCGGGGCTGGGGGCTCTTCCATACTCAGCACCTTTTTGGGGTGCTTTTGGGTTGAAACATGTTGATAATGTCATTTTTAAAAAGGCTCACCGTTACTCGGCTCGTTAATTGATCCTCGGTGACAAGCTGTGGGCGGTAACCAGGCAGGGAGCTGCCGTGTCATTCCATGAGGTTGTTGCCGCCGGGAAGCAGCTGGAGAAACCTGAGATTTCTTGAGTAATTAGTGCCCGCAGGTTGCGATACTCATTTATGACTCAAGTCTTCTGCAGGAGCTGGACGTAACGTGGCAAGTCTGCAATGACCCGTGTGATCTCATCCCTCCTGCCCCTCATTTTTGGCTTTGCAGAAGGAGCTCAACAACCTTCTTCAGATGTTTTCCCAACTCTATAAACTCGATACTCACTTTCCCAGGGTTTTGGTGGAATGGTCTTGGTTCGGATGAGATGCTCAAGTGAAGTATGTGCTTTGGGGAGGAAGATTTAAGAGTACCAATGCAAAATAGCTGGCAAGGCAGTGGCCAAACAGTGTAAATGGTCCCAAAAGTGGTGCAGGACCCAGCAGGAAAGTCACGTCATCTTCTGAGGGCAGCGCTACTGGTGGAATGTTCAAGGAGATCCCTCCTCTCTGCCAAGAGATGCTGACATTGAACAAGTCATGGTGTGAATTGTGGGGTTGTCATATGCACGGACAGGAGCTGGATGTGATGATCCTTGCAGGTCCCTTCCAACCCGGGACATTCTATGATTTTAAGTCTGGGAGGTGGCAGTGAGACTGAGAAAGAGAGCAAAAACCCATGAGTGAGGGGAGGCTGAAGGAGGGTTTGTTTAGTCTGCAGGAAGACATGATAATGGGCTTGTGTATGTGCAGGGCTGCCTTGAAAAGACAGCAGAAATTAGGAAAAAAAAAAAGAGTGTTTTGTAGATGAGACACAGAAGAGGAGGAGGTGGCGCTCTTCCTCAGCTGGAGGTTTTGGGAGGAGGTAGGAGAAACATCTGGGGCTACCATATCCACCCTGGGGACACCACATCTACCCTGGGGCCGCTACATCGACCCCTGGGTTGCTACATCTATGTTGGGGCTGCCACATCTACCCCGAGGTTGCCACAGCTACCCCGGGGCTGCCACATCTACCCTGAGGCTGCTACATCTACCGTGGGGCTACCAATTTATCCCAGGGCTGCCACATCTACCTGGAGGCTGCCACATCTACCCCAGGGCTACCACAGCTAGCCTGGCGCTGCTACATCTACCACGGAGCTGCCACAGCTACCCTGGGGCTACACAGCATAAGAAAATCTAGAATTTGGTTAAAAAACCCCTTTGGAACACAGGGGAATCATTTTGCTCATCATCTGTGAGGAGATGATTGAAAATCTACTATAACAAAAAAAAATCTACTAGCAGAATTTTGGAAGCTTTCAAACCCTTAAGATGGGATGGCGAGATGGTGACTATTGTGGACAGGGAGTTGAACTAATAACTGGGTCTTCATTAATTACACCTGTAGAGGGGCTGAGTGAAACTGAAAAATAACTCCTAAAGTTTTAACGATGGAGACTGTTGGTAGTGATGTACCAGGAGCTCCTTCCCAACACGTTAGGTGATTTGGAAGGGATGGATGTCCAGGACCAAGGGGATGGAACCGTACCCATCGTATCAAAGCAGGAAAAAAAGGTTTGGCTTCTCCTGGCTCTGAAAGCAGCTCTCCCAGGGTGGGAGTACCTGCTTTTCATGCAATGAATTTGCTAGAACTGAAATATGATCACAAAACCAATTCCTGGAACTCAAAGGAAGGAGTTGGTAGGGAAAACAGGATTTTTAGGAACTCGTCAGGTTCAGCAGAAAAGCTGCTCGTGCATGGGCTGCCAGGAGCCCTGTGCTCTCCATCCCCCTCTGGACCTAGACGCTCTTAAGACCCCGTTTGAAGTTAATTTGTGCTTATGAGCCACTTTACAAGTTGACAGAATAATGTTTTTCTGAATATACTAAACCCACAATCACCCCTCGAGCTGCACCACCCCCATGAGGACCATCCTCGAGTGTGGGGACCAGAGCATCTCTCACCCCAGGAGAGGCACAAAGCGACTCAGAGGAAACTCCACCTGTGGGGAGAGATCAGCACCCGGTTTCCTTTTCCCCCTCCACGTGCTTTTGAAGATTTTTATTTCTCTGATTTCTGACGGGAAGGCGGGTCAGCAAAGGCCACGGCTGCCGCGGCAGAGGATGCTCCCCTACGGCCGCTGGAATTCCTGACATAAAGTGGGGGATGCTTCTCCCCCTTCCCCACCACGGAGCGTCAGGACGTCCCGCGGTGATTCAGAGGCGGTTTTGGAGCGCGTCACATACCACAACAATCCGTCACTCCCACCGAATGGGCAGCGTGACACATGCTGGGGAGCATCCGAGCAGGGGCTGATTCAGCAGCAGGAAACACCCAGACAAAAGGCTCTTCCCCACTGCAAGGCTGGATTTTAGGCCTCCCTAAACCCTAAGCACAGTTTAAAGTGGGTTTTAGGGCGCTGCCTCGCACTGACAGAGCATCCCTGCTGAATTTCATACCTTGTACGGAGGAAGATCTCGCTTTCACGCAGATCCCGGCACTGCCAGAAGCAGCAGGTATCGCGGCGCAGGGAAGGAGGGGGAGGATGGATGCTCTGCTGAACTCAGCTGCCAGGAACTGCACCACCAGTTGCGAAATCCTCATTTTTAACTAAAACATAAAGGCTCTTCAGCAAAGGACACATGTTGACCCGGCGTTTGTCAAGCCCTGCTGAGTGATTCAAAGGAAGCGTAAGAACGTGACTAAGAAAACACGTCAGAAGGATAACGAGGAGAAAGAAATCCTGTTGTCCAGTCTTACGTCCAGAGAGTAAAAACAGCTACAGTTTTATAAAAAATATCCAGGTACTTATAAAAAAATCTTCCTGTTTTACTCCTTCCTCCCTTCCAGGCATCTGCAGCAAGTCAGGCTTATTTCTTCAGTCTCTTGCCTTGTACAATTGCACATAATTTGTGTAAAACTGCTTCTGAGGGCCAAAGGAAAATGCATTTTCTTCCCTACATCAGCAGAAACATCATTTTTTGAGTCCAGAAATGAGTATACCCCCATTTCTACACCAAAAATATTCCTGCCATAAAGCTCAACACATCACCTCCAACTTAAGATGAAAAACTAATTAGATCCCAGCTCTAACTGCGCAGATTTACTCCACAGTGTGAGATTGTTTGCCCAAGATCTTTAAAATCAAATAGAGAATAGCTGAAAACCCAAATGAGTGATTGAGTGATTTTAAAAATGGACTTTAGATGTGCTTAATGAAGAGCTTTAAGTGCATTTATCCTTTACAGGACAGCAAATGACTGACTGTGACTAAAAGAAATAGGAAGTAGCTCAGAGAACAAAAGGGATTATCTGTATTTTTTGGTCAGGCTGACAGGACTACTAATAATTGTTCCCACTGAATAACAATTTGGGGGTCAAATAGGCTCAGCACCTAAATCCCAACCTGTAAGTGCGTTGGTGGCACTTTATAGCCAAGTGCCATCACACTATGTTTTAAATTCTTTAATGAAAGGATGACTTGCAGGGTTCCAATCATCCACCCCTCTCTTGAAGATCACAGAGCACAGTTACTGAAAACTTCCATCTAACTGGAGCTGAAAACCACAGTATGAGAAGAAATGATGGAGGTTGCTCGCTGGAAATGGCACAAAAACGCACAGGAATGGGGGAAGTCATCAACTAAAGGTCAAGAGGCTGCATGGAAAATGCTACATAGGGGGAAAAAAGAAAAGGAAGATTTGTGAATCCCAGTGGGCAAAATGGGCATATACTGGTGGGAAAGCATCATGTGAGAGCTATAGTGCATGTTAGCCACATGTGCAGATAATGATGTAGTCAACAGGACAACCATCAGTGAAGAAATAAGGAAAAAGAACAGTCAAAATGTTATTTCATTGTGTGGTCATCTACAGCCACCCAAGCCCTCTCCTCATTTTAAGGCCTACACGTTACAGGCGATAATCTGCTCACAGCTCCGTGCCTATAAAAGTGACTTTTCCTGCTCTTGCCAGCGTACAATCCACACCCAGACTTCTCCACACACCGGGTTTCCAGACTGAAAGGGATTAAAACTTAGTGAGAAACTACCCAGCAACACAAAATGAGGGTGAATTTTTACTTCTGGGCATTAGACGTGATTCTAGAATACACAGTGTGTTGTATGCCCTCATCAACCCCTAACTTCTACTCAGCAACGGTAGGAAAAGAAAACCCAAACTTCTTTTTATTTTATTTTTCACTTTTTGAAAGCATTTTACACAGGTTTTGATCTTCAGGATACATTGGAATCAGTAGAAAAAAACCTAACTGAACAGTTTTGTCTTTACAATAAAAACCTTTCAGGAGTCAAAATTGAGACTAAAAAAATACATGCAAAACATACTCCTCTCCAAACACAACCGGAAACAAAGCACCAAACTACACAAATACGCAGAATGAAACAGCATTGAACGTCACAGAAGTAGTCTTCATAAAAGGTGTAAAAGTCACCTATTCGCTAGGCACTGTTCACTTGTTTCAACAGAAGAGACAATAAAAATATTGTCCACAAACTTGCAATTTCAACTCAAAGGCTGTAGCTAGAAATTCCTCTACATGTCATGCTTTAATAGCGACCTGAAAGAAAAAGAACAATAAATATACACTTAGATTTCCAAGGACTGACAGATTTTTAAGAGCACTGTCTAAATTCACTCCCAGGCCTCAAAGCAAGAGCCTTGTGATTCATCTCTAATCCAGCAGTCAGGACATTCCTTTGGGTAGAAATACCCCAATTCTGGTCATACGCCCATCGCTGCCAGTTTAGTGCACGAGAATTCACTTGTACCTGCTCCGTGGTGGCACTTTCCCTACGTACCCGTAAAAACAGTTGCGCTTGTTTTCATTTAGACACCAAGGGTGAACATGAGAACACAACTTATTCATTCACAAAGGGAATGTGCCAGGAATGCTATTGTGTTTTATTCACTTTCTGCCATCAAAATGCTGCTTTATCTTCCATGCAAATGAGCCATTCAGAAAAACAAGCACTATTTGGACCTGGGATGAAGTTAACGTTCCCTTCAACAAGCTATCTTGGGAAATTTAATTCCAGTGTTCGAATGCGCAAGCCTTGCTGCCCCTAGAAGTAACCAAACTGCTAAAATGCTACAAACTGCTGTTTTAACAGAGAAAAAAATGGTACCTCGGACTTTTCAAACAAGTGGCATTACCTAGTTGATTTTTTTTTTTGCAAACTAAATATTTGTTCTGTCCTCAAGGTTGCCAGTTGCTCGATGAAACATTAAAGGGAACTGTGGTTCCAAGAAAATAACCGCACTGAGGCCGAATAGTCTTTATGGACGCAAAACCTCGAAAGAAGTTCAGGTGGAAATGAGGTTTTGACAAGTGAGCTCTAGGATAACTTACGAGGCGAATAGGATCGAGATCTGGATCGGGATCTGTAGCCCCCTCGGCTGTAGTACGGGGACGGGGATCTCCTCCTGGAAAAGAGAGGGACAAGCAATCCCCTCGTTAGAGCCCGTGGCAGACAAACAGCAGCAGCTTTATGGGGACAACTCTGCCCCCATCCTGCTATCAAGAGTGTACTTGGGCAAACTACCAAGCACACGCAGAACTGATCAACATTTCCTCTGGATAACAAAGCAAAGATGTCATACTACTTTGGACTAATAAATAGAAGCTCTCTTGCATTCAGGATTTTAGTGTTTCAAGCCAAGAGCATCCCAAACAAGCAGTGCAAGCCAAACCACACCTTAGCTTTCCATTTAAATTATTTATTTAGAGATGAAGAGTTGATTTGAGGAGCAGTCACAGCTAGAGCCAGCCCCAAACCCCTCCCATCCAGGCACTCCCAAGTTTTGCATCTCCTTGCCTAGTTTCACTAGTTTCCTAATAATAAAAAAATCTCCAAACATTCCGGACATTAACTCCTTGGCATAAATCACAAGCTTTTCCTGTGCGAAGCCGCCCTAACCTGTCCTTATACAAACCTCACCCCTTCACATAGCAATGAAACTTGGAAATGAATTGCACTGCTCACAAAAGAGCTGCAGGTGCTCAGCAGCCACCCAGTTTCTGTTAATTTGTTTAAAGATATCCTAGACTCGATTCATAAAATACTCCAAAAATACCACATACAAGAGTACTCCGAGTGTTGAGCAGACACGGAGAGTTTTCCTGCCATACCTGTAAAACTGATCCCTTTCTTGAACAGCTCTCCATCCTCCTCCTCCACCGCCGCCGCCTCCTCTGTGAACACAAAAGCAGAATGAGTTTTTAAAGTTGAAAAAATAAATCAAAAGTTCGTTTTACGAGCAAAAAGCATCACCGAGCATATGTGAAAACAATAAAACATTGGTTCCTACACTGGATAATGTTGATTTACTGTGTTCATTTGTATGTATTCCTGGAATGAGCTGCCTAAACCTGGTGTCAAGAAGAAGGCAAAGAGGACTCACATTCCAGCTGACCAATATTGTATTTTACAACGTCCTGCTCTCCAACGAGCAGCAATTTAAGGTCAGTATATAGCTCTTTCTTCTAAGACCTTTTCTATTCTAAGATGCTTACCCACTTGAGGCAAGCAATTTTATTATACTTTTTTAAAATAGCGAGATCAATTCACTGTCCTGAGGAAAAAGTTGAGGCAGGGAAAAAAACCCCACACCTTTAATTTTAACACTTCACAATCATGTTTAAACAAAGGCATTAGAGAACTGTGGTAAAACTTGTCCTCATACAGAACCTGTCTAGAACTGAAATAATACATTATAGTATCTAACAATGTTCAGTGGTTGAGCTGGTACCTGCCCAGATTGATACAGTAAAACATTTGTAGGAGGAGACTAAATCGAGTTTGGATTATGGAACAGTCACTGCCATAGGTGCTCAAAAAGGCCATAAATCCCATGGAGGACAAAGAACCCCCAAAACACCACACTCTGAATCAGCAGGTCTCTATTTTTGTTTGAATTCTTCTCCAATTGGTACACAGCCAGAGTGCAAGCTGGGTTTGGGTTTAAGGTTATTCTTCAGTTTACATACTTTTCCAGCCAAGACTGGCCATTCCATGGCAATAAGGAGAAATTAAAAGTTTAACATGACAGTTCCCATCTGAAATTTCATTTCCCTTAAGGCTCCACTGCACAGAGGCCGAGGAACACGAAGTAATCGTTACCAATCAATTTTCTAGGGTGGAGTACTAGTATACAACCTATCTTTAACACTTCTGACCCTTCCTCCCTCAAGGAAGCACTCGTGACATTTGCAACACTATTCGCTCCCCCTCAACCACTATGCGCAGGATGAAGAAGTCGCTATTTTATCTGGGCAGACCATGATATTTTTCAAGTAGCCACAGACAAACCATTGGTGGCTTTACTTACACTCTTTCAATACTTGCTACAAAAAGACATTACAAAAGTTCTCCACTGAGCTTTAAAACATTAGAATTTTTTTAAAGATAGGAAATGGAAATCACCCTTGCCGGAACTGTCAATATTCAGAGTATTTCCACCCTAAAGCCCTAGTTCGCAACAGACACAGGATGGGAGAGTGTGTAGGAAGGTCAGAACGTCACTGCCTCAAAAAGCAGGACCAAAGTGTGGCCATAAATTCTGACACGCAACACTCAGACCAGCACACTATAAAATCCACCTTCTCACACCATCTACTTCACATCCTTCATGTTCAGTCACTGTCACAGCCTGCAACTATTCTCGCAAGTGTACACCCAGAGCTGACGTAATTCCAAATCCCGATCAGGTTTTACAAACACCTGAGCCACCGCTCACTATCAGGAATGAAAAAGGTAACACTTCAAGGGTCGTGCCATAATCTAAACAAGGAATAAATTACATTTTAAGGACATGCAAGCAACAAACAACATTTTGAGGACAACCAGTAAACCCTGACTGGCTTTTTAGCAATAAAAAAGAAATTTGGACTATGAAGAAGTGCAAGAACACTGATAGCGTAAACCTCTTAACAGTTCATTATTTTTAGGTTTGTTAAATGAGACAAGGCTACGGTCACTATTCCAAGCAGGTTTTTGCACCTTGTGCTCTGAAACAAAGAGGAATTTTGGTCAGGGAGCTGCTTTTTGGCATCAAAGTGCTGGCAAGATGAAAGCCAACACATCTGGGTTCTTGTGTGGCCAGTGTCAGCTTCAGATTTTAGCTGCTGCAGTTCTCCCAAACGTACAAACCACTGATATTTCAAGGAAATAGACTGTCAGAGGCAGAGAAATACACAATGACATCCAGAAAGCAACAGAAAAGTATACTGAAAGCTAAAATGAATTATTTCCTTCATCTTTGAGCTGTGATAATGCAATTTGAACTCGTGTATTTCCATGAATACGTGGTTGCCATCAAGGAACAATCCTAAATCCACCCATTGCTGATGCACTGAAGCTTTGCAAACCACTTAGGAAGTATTATTACAGAATATTTGGTAACGGCAGAAGGAAAAAACTAACTAAAATCTGTGTGTCCAACTTTGTGTCGCAAAAAATGTGAAGATTTCACAGGGGTAAATCTTGTTGACACCATTAATGGAAAATGCAGAACTAAAACTCACTCTGTCGCCAAAACCAATTCGGTAACAACCACATTTTCAACAGATTTTGTATCAGTAGATTATAAAAACATGATGGACTAACTCATGCCACAGGTTAAACATCACTAAGTATTTCTTCATCCAATTTGTACCCAGCAGTTGTTTCGGTAAATATTTTACAGTAAGATTCCAGAATGACAGCCAGCGCAAAACTATTTTGATGTACATACGTGGGATGATCTGCTTTACTTATATAGGAAGGAACGTAGCTGAGGAAGCAGAGTTTAAAAAGCAATCGAATATTAAAAATATCATCTCACCTGTATGATCTGCTGTAATAGTCACGATCATCATACCCTCTGTCGTACCCTCTGTCATAGTAATCTCGTCGCCGTGAGCTGCCACTACAAATAGTGAAAAATCATTACGTTTAATGAAGTATAAAACATTGTTTGCAGTGCTTTTCAGCGGGTGTGCAGCCAGTCAAGTATGCACTATTTTAACTGGGTTACATATTACCTCATGTCCTCACAGTTGAGAATATCGTGAGCGCTCTTACTTTCCCATCAGTTCAGACGGGAACAGAACTACTTAAATAATTGCTTTTAAAAATGCTTGAACTTTAAGACAGCTACTTTCCTCCTCAGTCTGAAAACTCTTAACCTTTTGCTATCACAAGCACATGAGAAATTCAGTTCTGGGACAACTCTTCATTCACTTTTAACTCTCAGAAAACTTATTTTGGAAGAACTTTCCCATTAAAAAATCAACATGAAGTCTCAACACACCAGCAGCTACATAACCACCAGTTTTATAAGCTGAAAGTCTTGGGAAAAGAATTATACATTCTTGGCAACTTTAAGTTAAAAGTGTATTCTGCAGATAAGGCAAACTGCACCACACAGTTGCTCAACTAGTCATTGTTAATTCACTCCTAAAAACTTGAGCTTGCAAAAGGTATACTGGGCAAAAACTTAAAAGAACTTAGGAATGTTAAAAAAGGCTTACTGTAAACTTATTTAAATGTTTAGGTAGGTCATTCCTGGGCTGCATAACTGAGGAACATGGGTTTCTGCTCACAGTAATGCAGGCTGACCCCAGCTCAGCCAGTGACGAACCCTATATAAATTAACCCCTCTTACGGAAAGAGCTGCATCACTACTACAGTCTTTAAATAAAAGAATTCTGGAGAGTCTCCTTTATCAGTTTTTCAGTTTACAGAAGCTTCGCCATATAATCACATCAGTGTCAGCACAGCTCTTGTTAAAGAGACTTTAAAAAACAGTTTTTAACAAAATACAAGACAATTAATCCTATCCCGTTCTGGTTTGGAAAAAACCCCACCCAGGTGACTTACTAAGTGGGTCTTCCCATATAGATTCCAGGAGTGGGTGTGTGAGGTCTTTTTGTGATGGAGAAGTCTACCCGGATCCTTCTGCCATCCAGCTCCATTCCATTGGCACGTTCCTTCGCCTGAGCAGGGGCATAAAATACAATTAGCTCCGATGATTAACTTTATTAGCAACACAAGTTTCTAACCACTGCTTCAGTTATTAAGATAAGTCCAAAAATGCTCAGTTTGGATGCAGAGCCAAGTTTAATTTATATGTAACGTCAAACCTAAACTCTAAGATGCTCTAGGCCGACTGGATATAACTATCAGTAACAACTTAAAATGTGACTTATATTGCACAAAAATCCTGAAAGGAACATAATCTAACAACTGATTCAGCACCCCTGTTTCCAACAAGAGGAACCTTTGAACACTTTTATGTAGGGAGATGTAACTACTTCAACACGCAACGTGAAATAAAGCATTTAGAAGTTAAAAAAAAAATCACTTATGTTTAGTTGGTTGTGTCTCTCCCCCCCCAACACATTCTCAAAACCTACTGTAACCTTTAATATAGTAATATCTCAGTCGTAAGTAAATCTGAACTAAAAAACCCAAATCCATTATTTTTTTCTGCCAAGCAGCAGGACCCAAAGCTCCAACCTAATGTTGAAATCTTAATGCCAAATTTGGAAGAGGCAACACGAGACTTGAAGTAGTGGAATTAAAGCAGAATATAAGCTTAGTTACAGTCCATCAACACTGCTCTGCAAGGGCTGGCCTGAGTGTAGAATTCTATACCTGGTGAATATAGAATTCCTTGCTCATTCTGTAGCATTTGTAAGCACAAATCCTGTAATTTGTTACACAGTATTGACTCTGTTTCAATTTACTGAATCCGTAGAGTTGCTGAGATGTATGTTTTGTAACTTAAAGGTTCTTCTACCATTTTAAAGGTCAAACAGCAAGTGAGAACACAGCAAACATGCCATATATTCTGTACTCCGACCTACTTCCTTAGCATCCTCAACATTTTCGAAGTACACAAATGCGAATCCTCTTGAACGCCGAGACTGCTGATCATACACGATGGAAACGTCAGCAATCGGACCATACTTGGAGAAAACTTCTCTCAGATCTCTTTCTGTGGTGTATAGACTCAATCCAAACACGCCGAGACAACAATTGGGGTCAGGATTTGCCTAAAGGACGGGATAGATAGGTGTCAGAATAAAATTGCTTGTATTTGCAGCGCAGGTTGTGTCAAAAGCTTCAAGCCAAAACAACAGCAGTAAAACGATACTGCTGAGATCAGGCTGGATCAGCTTTCTAGTAGAACCTACACATACATAAGCCTCCTTTCTCAAAAACACTTTGCATTTTTTGGGGTACTGTACAAACTACAGCTACAGCACATAATAAGCACTGTATTTTTAAAGTTGCCCCTCCAAAGGCTGTTGAATGCAGAGAGATAAAGCTGGATTTATCGCTTTATCACACAGGCCTCAATTTATCACTTTTCCCCCCGCTACTTTAGCACAAATCACACCATGCTCAGCCACATGAGCCTGTAAAGCAGGCTGGACACACCAAACCACACAAATATTTCTCCCTCCTAATTCTACCCCCATACATTCTACCCCCTGCATACATTCACTCATTTATTACAAAAGGTGTACTGACAACAGCCTGCACTGGTAGCACTCCTAATTGAATTAACAAATAAGATGCTCCACAATCCTAAGCAAACTTAGAGAGATCCACAGCTTATCAAAAGACAATTAACCTCAAGAATATCTTTTAATAGACCTGAGTGGGGAAGCAGAATGTTTTTCTGGGAAGCCAAATGAATTAAATCAGTGATTCCGGGATGTGTTCAGGACTATGTATGAGTCATGGAGTTCTATAATAGGCATACCCTGTTTCCAATGTGACGTCTGCGAGTAGACATGGGTGAATGGCTGTGACTGTGTCGTCGCCGATAATCCCGACTGTAAGACCTACTTCTGGATCTCCTATGCGAGCGGGACCGAGAGCGGGACCTTGTGTAGTGTCTACGGGAACTCCTCCTTGATCTAGATCTGAAGAAAAAAAGAAAAGGACAAGATGCAGTGTTGGGTTTGTTTGGTTTTTTTTTTTTTTCAGCCCTTTAAAAAATATATCAGATATTCACAAACAAAAAGCCCAAATAACTCTTTTCTGAAAAGCTGCACTGTCACATGATTCAGCTATAATCAATTTAGTCACTACTCTCAAGGACCGTGCGCTAAGTCTTTACAATTAGATTACTGTAGATGCTCTCAGAGCGTTTCTACTGCAGAACATGAACCTCAACTTCCATTTTAGCTACCTTTTAATTCCCTAATAGTTTTTAACTTTCTATAACAAGGATATCTTGGCTGGACACAGTATATGCTTAACATATTCACAGCACTTAAGTAGAAATAGCTGCGATGGCTTGCTTTTAACAGAAAAAGGGAACAGGAGTAAATATGACTTAACATAAAGCACATATGATTTCAGAGATGCATCCTAACACTCAGAATAGTGCTGCTTTCAGTGACACAGAAAAGCAAACACTTTTTACTCAGTGCATAATTACAAACACACAAGTCTGGCAAACACCCCTGAAAAAGAGCTTAACACAACTGAAGGAATTTAGCTGTAGTAGGGTGATTTACCTTCTGGTGTTTCAACAGCTATTCGACATTAGCTGTACACTAACATCTACATGCTCGCACTTTAAGTGTATTTAGGCAAAGATGTAACTGCTCACTAAATTCAGCCCAGAAAAGTTCCCAAAATGTTTTCTGACAGCACTAGGTCCTTCCTACTAAGACCTCAGCCCTCCCAACACAATCTTAGTTGAAAAGTTGGGCAGGCATTTAAACTGGATTACTACACCTGAGCTTGGCCAGCTGATGGCAGCCAAAGAATAACTTGCATTCCACACAACTGCAAAGAAAATCTCAGCAATTGTTCATCTTCAGGCTCCTATTTGTGTCTTAAATGTCTGTCCTCTAGACTGTGGAAGTCAAGGTGGCGATTACTAACCATAAGCAACCACCATCGTACAACTGTGTTTCACACATGACCACCACGCTGGCATCAACAAAACTCTTCATCTGAACTTATTTTTATTTCTGAGCATTTAACAGCTTCTTCCCTGGCCAGGTAAGTGCCACCAGATGGCCAAACTGCATCATATACATTCCTCCTTAAAGAAAAAAGGCCTTCGGCCTCATCAGAAGTGAGCCAGCTATGTTCTGTCTTCTCAACTTGAAGCGTGTACACATGTCCAGGCGAAACATCTTCAGCGTGTCCCATGACAACACTTCCCTCTAAATACATAGTGAGAATAAATTATTTTTGGCAACATAAAGTTGAAAGAAAAAAGAGGGGACTTCCCTGAAGCGAGGAAGATAGTAAATAAACACAAATCATAATAAAAAAAGGAGTTCAACACATGCGTATAGCCACATTTCAACAGCTGACATAAAAAAAGGCAAAGACAGAACTGATGCTCCAGGTAAGAGAATGCACCCATTACAATGAACAAGATCAAGACACTTCTAAAACAGGCAATCCACTATGTGAGAAAACAAGGCTTATTTTAAATAGGCACTGCTTATATTGCTGCCTTAAATGTCATACTGCCATTACTCTTCACTGCAAAGGCACCACAGCTGAAAATCCTATTCCTTCATTAAGAATTGTTTGGACTTCAGAGACAGACAAAAATAACAAGCTTCCTACGCTCCCGATGAAAACTCCAATAAAAGCAGATTTTTAAGTCAAGTATATCCACACCCCAATGGATAAATACGCCAGGACACAGATTTGTTCCCAAGTGAAAGTTTAATTTATAAAGCTGGTAATTCAAAAATACATTTGCAATAGAAACTACCAAGAAATACGGAAGTTCTCACAAGGTTATTTCTCTGCTGAGAGCCAGTTAGATGACCTGCTCGTGATCACATCCCAACACGTGATGGCACTGAAAGCAGATATAAGCATGTTGGTTCTAAATATGTGCCCTGACACAATTCTGCTAATGAACACACTAACTCTGCAATATACTTCCAGTATTTCCAGTCAGAGGAATTTTCAAGACAGCTGTTAAATGCTCAGGAAGCTGTGGTAGTCATAAGCTTCTACTATTGTCAATCAAATATTTAAAAAAATCAGTTGCCAGGGTATTATTTAAAGGGTGATTCCTTCTAAGAGTAAATGAGTCAGGTTTCTCCTAAATTCTAGATCTTACATTTGCTTCTTCCAGCATTTTAAACAATTTGTGATCGCATTCTTAAACAGTATTATGGTTATTCTCCAAGTGAGAAACACGGTGCTTTTTAAGAGAGTATGGAATCCCTAGGGGTTATGGATTAAGGTGCAGAAGGACATGCTGGTCTGGGTCCTGATTTGCTTGTTATTTTATAACTTTTCCCAAAGGTTTTCAAAACCCAAGGGGATAAAGCCCTGAGAACAGGAGTCTGAGCCCAGAGCTGGGTTCTGGATCTTTCCTGCACTGTCCTACAAATCTCTCCCTCGTAGCAATTCCAGAGGTCACTCCAATTTCATACTCTACCTTCCTCCAGCCTGACTCCCAAGCTTTGGCCAGCCTAATTAACCACTTACACACTTCAAACTATATTGTGAACAGCTCAACTAGAAATCCCTCTGCTGAAACCCACTTTTTTTTAACCTGCATGAGTAAAACTGTCAACACATTGATTTCCATAGGCAGCACTCAATTATCTAGACACATCAGAAAATAATGTCATTCAACCATGTATAGGTTTTGGTGCCACTCCTAGTGGCAACACCTAGTAAAGGAGTGTGAAGTGGCTAGCAGCGACGTTTATAGTCATATTTTGATACAATCAGCATATTTTAATGTCTCAGTTATTTCTGTTAACAGTTTCAAGAAGAATTCTGTCATTGGGTCCAGCCTGTTTTGCAGATGACTATAGGGACAGGTAACACAGCACAAAAGGCATTTTCACAGTGTACATTTGTGTTGCCACGTAACAAATACAATAAGCAAGATACTTTCTCCACTGTTTTTTTTGAGAGCTGCGAAGGCTGTCTTATCTTTAAAGCTTTCTGGCCTGTAAATTTTCAAGTTAAATTAATATATATTTATAAGGCCAGACAGATGTCTGTGTTGAAGTTCACATTTATCTCTATTGCTGCTTTTTCACGGAATATTAACTACTCTGGAAACATCATTGCTTCTAGTTTATACACTAGTGTGACCTAAACTGGAAAATCATATTTTAATTCACCGGGAAACTAAGACTTAAGATTTCCAAATGCTTCACGCTCAGATTTTACCTCTGTAAACAGAACTGGGCTAAACTGGACTTCCATTCACATCTCACCTGTGAAGAAGAGGGAGAGGTAAAAGAAGCAACTCACCTGGATTCAGACCTGGATCTAGATTTTGACCTGGAGCGCCTGGAATCCTCCTTAGAGCGCGATCTTGCAGGGGTGTGCCGCCCCGACTTGCCAGAGCCATGAGCGCTTCCGCTTCTGGAAGCAGAACGGGATTCCTGCACGCAGATATCGAAAGCCTAATTTGTACACCATTTCTTGGTTACCTAAGGTCTGTAAACAAGCTCCAGTGAAATAAATGGTAACAATTCATATCTATGTGTCCGGGCAGTTGGCATTAGAACTGCCTAGATTTTTAGGAAGTTGTTTTATTTATTTTTTTTTTTCCCTGGTAGACACTTCTTTACCCTGCATATACTTTTGCTATTAAACAGATAATGCATGCATGTTTAGCAAAATATACAGGGACACATAAACAGACTAGTAATTACTTAGCGTAGTGCTTTCAGATTCCAGATTACTTCTTATCTTAACTTCATTTTTATTCCTTTTCTTCATTCTTCCGTTTCAAATTCTGACTTCTTTCATCTTCCCCACTTCACACAAATTGCTCAATATTCTACAAGTGGGACTTCTGGTCTGATAATTAGCATGCATTCACTTTCTTTTTTTTCAAATTTCAGCTTCACTTATTCCTGAGCTTCAAATAATTCTCATTTATAAAACTTGTCAAATGGCGACTTCCGCATTTTCCTTCTTCAACATTAACCTTAATAGAAAAAGAACAGGATGAAGAATATTTAAAAACTCCAGGATAAAATCTAGTGCCAAAACTGAAACTAGAAAAAAAAAAAAGAAAAAGTTTTGTGGACTTTTACTATATATGCAGTTCAAGAATTGACTCTACCAATGACCTATTATTTTATAAACCGATTCAGTCAATTCAGTTTAACTTAATACTAAGAAACTGAATTTGCTACTTATGCCTATGTTTAATAGCAAATGCACAGTGGATCAACTGAATACCTACTAATGAATTCTAGCATTAGGAAACTCCAAATATTTCACATTGTCAGCCATATACTGCGACAAAATCAACAAGAAGTGACTTAAGGAAGGTCCCTACTGCAGCCAGAGACAATGAACTGATGCACTTTTTTTGGATGCAGAAAGCACAATGCGGTTGGTCCTTCAATGACTTAAAAATACGTGACTTTTGGGGCCGTCCTCACAGTTTAGAATTCCTGGTTGGAAGGTTTAGGAGCACACTCGCGCCTACTCCGCCTGCACAACTGGGTTTACACTTGCAGGCTTCATGCTTACAAGTAAATCAGAATTTTCCAGCGACCAAAAATGCCAATCTGTGCAAAACACTCAAACACTGTTCTAGAATACGCCATCTACTCTATTATTTACTTGTAATCTTGGTAATGATATAACCTAATTAGCATTTTAATCTTTACTCTTTTAGATTTTTTTTTAATTAGTGTAATGCTTAGCTTCAGTCACATGGCTTAAACACTTGGTTTGAACACACTAGAAGATGTTATTTCAAGATATTAGGGAAAATTTAACATTCAGTAGCAGAATTCCACTTTTTCCTAAAAAATAAGCAATTCTAAATTTTGTTTCAATTCTGATCAAGAACGCTCACTAACAATACGGGAGCACCAAACCGTTCTCAAAAAAATCACTTGTTCTATCATTGCAACATCTCTTAAACCTGAACACTTAAACTTAATGGGCATTTCATACTAAGCATCCAGAAACTCATCTGCTAGAGCAAAACGTCATCGTGCTTAAACCACTTCCATACAACTTAAAACAAAGTTTAGCTATTTACAATTGCCGACCACACAATGCCTGGGGGATGGGACTCAATTTGCAGCATAAAGCATATTTTAAATTAATAGCAAGAGAAATAAAGCAAAGTTGATCAAGGTCACAGTGTCCTAAACTCCAGCCACCTCATGTATTAACCCTGCACAGGCTAGCGCAAATACTGAGAACTAATTTAAGCGTCAAGTATAAAATTTAAGCTACAGTCATTGCTACATTCAAAGGAAAACAATCCATGGAGATGAGTTATGAGTTAAAGTATTAATTTAGCAATAAGTCTTTGATTTTAAGAGTTAGACAAGCAAGATGGAAGGAGGGATAAAAACAAAAACTAAAGCTGTTCTTCTACGTTTGAGGAAAAATAATTCTGTTCACAAATACAGGTGGTCTAATGCTGAAAAGGACACAAGAAATGCACGCTGGGAGGATCTTACCCATAAATGTACCCCCACACCTCTTTTTAGAGTTTTTATTAGTTAATAAGCTTCGAAGAAATCAGTAGACAAACGGTATTAGCATAAGCAAATGACTGAAGTTTTCAGCTATGTGGTAGATTTTTAGAACCATCTTTGCTGTATTACGTATATGGAATCTGGACACTGAGGATCCGGGAAGAAACTTAGGAAGAAAAAAACCTTAAGACAATTGTATATCTAAATCAGAAAATTAAACAGCTGGCTTTTGTTCACCTAGCTCCTTTGGACTTTGCAACATTTTCAGTTTTTAAACATCCACATTTTGTATTGCGTAACATCTTTTTCTGAAACCTTTATCTTTGATCTACCGTATTTTACAGGGTTAGGCCCCTTCTTTTATTACCTCCAGCCTCAAAGGAATTCCTTGCATCTCACCTGCTCCAGATGTTACTGAGACCAGTAATAACCCCTGAAATTTCAGAGCTGTTAACCTCCCCACCCCAAAATTCCAAACACCAGGAGCCTCCAGCACTCCAAACTCAGTTTACACCCCACTCTACTGACACACTTAAATTGGAAAGTTTCTACCATTTGGTTTTGTGGTTCTTAATACGTTCACTTTTTCTACTTTTTGCTCTTTGGCTTTGTGATTTTGAAGTTTTTAAAAATGCCAAAATAGGCTACTGCCATGACACGTAGAAGAGAAAAGAAATAACCTTCTTTATTTTCCCTATATTCAAACACTGCTGGTAAGCAGATCAAGACTGGTGTTCACTATTAAATAACCTTTTTTGGTTTTCTCACCTTGAATTTGTGAAGTGTAGATTTTTAAAGCCACCAGATCCCTTGATCTTTACCAACAGTTCTTCCCCTTCATCTGGCATTACTGGAAGTCAGGTGGAAGCCCTGAAGTCCAGATCTGTGGTTTCCAAACTCTTCTTTCCATACTTCCAACACATTAAAATGTTATTTTCAAGACCTCTTAGCACATTCATAAAGATCTCTATAAGCAGGATTATTTTGGGGACAGTAGGCGGATATTAATATTGTAAGATACAGTCAAGATTATTAGTATTTTTTTTAATCTTAAATCCCTATCAACATCTATATTTCCAGTTGTTTTCCTAAAGAAAGGTGCAGCCTCACATTGCACATTATCAAATGTGCAGTCAGATTTATTCAAGGTGTGGCTGTGCTAATATCACATTCCTAAAACCTCCCTGCTGCTGAATTTAGCTACTGATCTGAGAAAAAACAACAGCTTTTGCCTGTCTCTCCCTGAAGTACATGACCACCAGATCAGATCACTGTTGAGGGAATCTGAGGAGCCACTCAGAGGGAAAGCAGAACCCACTTCCCACAAGGGTTTCCAAATTCTACCAAAAATAGACAAGAATCTGTTGTGAAAAACTACGTTAACAAGCAGGGAAGCCCAGTGGGCTCATTTAGTGGTCCAGGCTGGCAGGGAACTGACCCATTAGCAAAAATTAAAATAAAGTAAAGTACCTCCCACACAAAAAAACCCAACCCACACACCCAAATCTGACTACCATACTAAACAGTTTCCAATCAGGTACATGCCAAGTAATCACTATCAGTTTTAACTAATTCACAGGATGAGACTCACTATTTTCTCCTTCAACTACTCTTCCTTCCAGCCCTTCCACACCTGAATCCCACATACAATTTCAATAAATGAAAACGACGGTTACTCTGAAAAATGCAGCAATTATCACAGCATACTGACAACATTTGAGGTATTGGTAGCATTAAATAATTTAGAGTCTTTTCAGTTAAAAAGTTTCCAGAGTTCAATCCCATTATGGCGTATAAGCTGTAAAAGAGAATTTGACTGGGGATTTATTTTTTGGTGACAAAAGCCAGTTTAAGTTTGTGTTGCTGCTGAAACAGCAAATCCCATTACTTGCAAAAGCACCCAGTATTTCTTCTTCACCCCCAATTAGGACTCACAGCTACACACTCAAGTCAAGCCTGCAAAGCAATGCTGCTGGAAACGGAATCAGAAAACAAGAATTCGGCTGATTTAATTCCCAGATCTGACTATACAAACACCAGCACAAGGGAGAGAGCAGGAACACATTTTCGGCAGCACGATTCTTGTTGGCAGCGTGGACTTGGAACAGCTTAACAGACAGTTGTAAAGTCATATCCTGGATTATTTATTTAGCCAAACACTGTTTCTACTCTGCAGAGACTTTAGCAGTTCCAGCCATTGACGTGGTAAAATATAAGCCTTAAGTAAGCAAAAAAAAAAAAAAAAAAAAGAAAAAAATCATAAATAACACTGGCAATAGCGCTGCAGAAGCCACTCCCTGATCTAGTCCGTAATAACAGGCTTGTAGTTTAGTTTTACAAACAGGCATTCCTGCATTCAACTTACCTCTTTACGGTTCATCAAAGTTCAGACAGAACTCATTTTAAGCCTTGGTGAACACTGCCTGCACGTGTTCTCTATTTTTATTTATAAAACTCCATAAATGATAAGAGAGAAAAGCAGGCGGGACAGACACTGCTGTACTATCGTACCCTGCATAATCGTTTCCAAAAGACTTGGCTGTAAAAGCTTTAACAATTCCACTCTTTCTGACTGAAAATACAATGCAGGTTATCCTGGCAAACTTCACCGAAGCTACAATACCATCTTAAAACTGTTTTTTCAGTCTGAACTGCACAATCGAAATTAAACCAATTCTTAAAAAAACTAACACACGTTAAGCAAGACAGAAGTAATATCCTCTCACTAAAAATATACCCCTTGCAAGAGTAACATGAAGACATCCATGAAAATACAACACTGGGAGTGGTTTGAGTCTATTCTTCAATCCCTAATCTTTCAGTGTTCGATTCCATTGAGCATTTTTAGCTTCCTGGAGACCCCATTTTTCTAACCTAACCTGAAATAGAAGCACTTATACTATCAAAACTTATTACAGTGAATCTGAGTAAGAAAAGGACATATTCAAAGAAAGAAAACTGCATTTTTGTGCGCGCTCTTTTTTTGCCACCTCTAGCGAAGGTTTACATTTTAAACTACCGATCGACTCTGCAACTCCCTCTGATGCTGCAATAAGTTTTAAAGTTAGGCTGATGCTGAAAAAAACCCAAAATAAAACACAGTACTGACCCATGTGCTGCACTCGCCTGTTGCAGTAAAAATTAAAGACCTCAAAGGAAACCAAGACTGATTCACTAAAAAAAAGGCCATATGTACTGTGTATTGCCAATTTACCTCACAAATGTAAGGCTTAGCAAGTAAACTACTGCAGTATTGGTAAAATACCATCCAGAGAGTAAAATCTTGCAGAACATCTGCTCAGGTTTCACAAATAGAGGGTACTGCCCAAGCACTGAGATAAATCAGTCCGAGCTTTAACCCTCCGACATCTGCGGTCCCATTTAAACTAAATTAGAAACCACGCTCCCTGGATGCAACTATATCAAGAAGGAGAGTTAGTGTTTTACAAGCAAGCCCGAGCAGCAGCAGCAGAACGGAGTTTCTAAACAGAGAATAATTCGCCGAAGGTGAATTGGGTGAGCTGCAGCTTTGCGGGGAGTGTAACAAAGGATGTTCCTTCCTCAGGCAGACGCTCCCTCACGGGGCTGGGGGTGGTGGGGGAAGCGGAGCCAAGGCTGCTGCTGGAGAGCCCGGGGGAAGCGGAGCCGGCGCAGGCTCCCGGGCGGCCCCAGCGGTGCGGGCAGCCCCGCCAGAGCCCGGGACCCGCCGCCCTCGGCCATTTTGTCCCTCTCCGGCGCGCCCGGTCACCAGCCCAAGATGGCGCCGGGCGGACTCGGCGCGGAGGGCGCGGAGCGCACGGGCAGCTCGAGCGGCCCCGCCGCGCGGTCCTAGCGCCCCCCCGCCCGCCATTTCCCCCCTACCCCGCCAAGCCCCGGCCCCCCCGCACCTCCGCCGGAGCCTCCTCACCCGCCGCGCCGCAGCCCCGGAGCGGGACGGAGGAAGGTGAAAGGGGGAGAGGGGGGCGGCCAGGCAGCGCACTCAGGCTCCGTGTATTACCCGCTCGCCGTAGTTCTGCTCCCCGCTGTCGCTCATCGTCCCGCCGCGCCGCTCCCCGCCACCGACGACCCGACCCGACCGTCCCCGGAGCCAGCGCTCTCCGCAGAGGAAGTGACGCGACCTCCAGCGCGCGCGCGCGCGCCAGGCCACGCCCCCTCCGCGCCCAGGAGGCGAGGCCACGCCCCCAACAGGGGCAAGGTCACGCCCCCCAAGCAAGGCCGCGCCCCCGCCGGGAGACACCGCCCGCGGGTTTTGGCGGGAGCCGCCGGCGGTCCCGGCGTGGGGTTCGTTCCCGCTCGATCCCGGGCGGGTCACAGCTCGAGTGGCCTTCAGAGGCAGCTCCAGTGCCGGTCGTGCCCGCCCGCGCGGGGCAGACTGCGGTCAAGGCCGGGATCGACGCTCTCCCTGCGGCATTGTCCTCCGCAGCCCGCGGGAACGGTTTAAAAACATCAGTGTAATCGCAAGAGGCTTTTTATGCACGAGGGTTTTAGAGCGTTCGTTTAGTGCGGGGCGGGTTTGAAGACGGGGATATTTCTGAAATACCCACGTGAGGGCAGCAGAGCATCACTTTTGCTTAGTCCTGGAATTATTTCTTCATAAGGCACGTAGCGCTGCGTCTGCGGGCAGAGACAAACACCTTGTTCTCCATCAGTGACCAACTGTTGTCACATGCCTTTGCTTTATTTTGTTTTATTTCAAGACAAGCAGCACGAGTAAAGCACCATCATCCCCAGAGTGTTAATGCTGCTCTGTGCAGGTACCAAACACGGACACCCCAATGGACGGCACTGCCATGAATTTAAAAAACATTTAAGCATGAACTTAAAATACATTTAAGCAAAATACTGTTTTAATCCTCCTGAAACCACCGCTGACAGATGCGTTTGCTGATGATGCCGAACTGGGAGGACACCCCAGAGGCTGCGCTGCCATCCAGAGACCTGGACAGGCCGCACTGGGCAGAGAAGAACCTGATGAAGTTCAACCAGGGCAAGTGCAGGGTCCTGCACCTGGGGAGGAACAACCACAGGCACCAGTACAGGTTGGGGGGGCCTGCTGGAAAGCAGCTCTGCAGAAAAGGACCTGGAAGTTCTGGGGGACAACAGGGTGACCATGAGCCACCAATGTGTCCTTGTGGCCAAGAAGCCAACAGTACCTGGGGTGCATTAAGAAAAGTGTGGCCAGCAGGTCGAGGGAAGTTGAAGGTTGTTCCTCCCCCTTTATTCGACCGTGGTGAGGCCACATCTGGAATTCTTGGTCCAGCTCAGGGCTCTCCAGTCTAAGAAGGACAAAGAATTACTGGAGAGAGTCCAGCGCAGAGACACAAAGATGCTGAGCGGTCTGGAGCATCTTTGTGCTGAGGAGACACTGAGAGAGCTGGGGCTGTTGAGCTGGGGAAGAGAAGCTGAGAGGGATCTGATCAATGGGATCAGTATCTCAGGGTGGGTGTCAGAGGATGGACCAGACTCTGTTCAGTGGTGCCCAACGCCAGGGTGAGGGGCAACGGGCACAGACTGAAACACAGGAGGCTCCATGTGAACATGAGCAGGAACTTGTTTGCTGAGAGGTGCCAGAGCCTGGCCCAGGCTGCCCAGAGCGGGTGTGGAGTCTCCTGCTCTGAGACATTCAAACCCCCTGGACCCACCTGTGTGATCTGCTCTGTGACCCTGTGTGAGCAGGGGTTGCACTGCGGATCTACAGAGGTCCCTTCAACCCAACCAGGCTGGGATTCTGGGATCCCACTCCACAGCTGCTCCCACAACCATCTGACAGACCAGCAGCAATTATTTTCCTTCACTTAGATGCATTTTCCGTATAGTGAGAGTTGGGATAATGCTCTGCACACCCCTGCACTTGTGCTGTTAAACGAGCAGCGAGCAGTGAGCTGAACAGCTTGGCACCTCTTTTATTAATAACTCCAGATTTTTTTTGCTGCCGAGGTTATTCCCAGCGCCATTTGCCGCACAGACTTAAGAAGTGGCAGCAACGCGCTCCAGTAATATAAATATAAAAACGCCAGACAGCAGCGAACGGCAAAGCAAAGACAGTGATTCGACTGACGGCTTTAAATGTCATGGAGCTCCGGCACTGCAGATTTCCAGGTGCCGACTCCTGGAACACCCCGAGGGGATTCCAGCTCCTTATTCTATTAGCCCTGACACTCATGAGAAGAGACAAGCTGGAGGCCGCTTGGCTGCCTTCCTTCTCACTCCCCGCCCCGGAGCACAATGATGAATTTATCAACCAAAAAAGAAGGTGAACAGTATTTTTGCAGCCTTCGCTGATTTAAAGATACCACAGCTTTTTTTTTTAATGCCACTTTTCAATGGTTTCATCTCAATCCTTTGCTGGCGTTACAGCACTGTCAGTGATACACACAAAGCCCTAAGGAAGGGTGGAAGGATGTAGTCACAGAAAGCACCACTGTGTTTATTGAATCATTCAGAATTTAAGCTCGGAAAAATCAGTTTTCCCCATCAGCTGCTTGTAGCAAAGGGGCACAAGGAGAGGTCCATATTTATAAAGCTTTATAAAGTCCTTGGTCCTCAGAGCGGGTCTTGTGGCTGTAAAAGCCAAATGTCTGCCCGCTGCAGAACCAGGTGTTGGCCATGAGGTCTGCCCCCCATCCTCAAGCTCTTCCTCCTCTCCAGTGGGACTGAGGAGACAATATGGGGGTAAATCAGCTGGAGTTTGGGGCCTCTCGCTGCAGCAGGAACCCCAAGGGTCCCAAAAATGCTCTGAGCAGAACAGGCCGCCAAGGAAAAAGGACAGCGGGATCGGACAGTGCTTCTGTTCACATTGAAACTCGCTCAACCAAGCGGTAGCCAAGCAAACCTACCTTGCGGCAAACATCTGAGCTCGCTCGTCAGCCTCTGCGGCGGTGACGCAGCCGTGCGGGATGATCCCCAGGAGATTATCTCCCGAAGGCACAGTCTTGCCTTTCCCTTTGCGCGGGGAGCGCAATCCAATTTAGGAGATATTTTCTGGTTTGCTTGGGCTATTTCCAGCCTGCATTTTCATGTCGTGAATATGCATTTGTGGGAGTCCTGACCATGCTCTCCACAGCGGTATTCCTGCCGGGTTTTCTAAAAACCGCTTGTGCACCTACAGGAGCTGTCTCACACATGCTACATCATCTCCAGGTACAATCAAAAATCTCAGCTTGTGCAAAGAACGCTTAGATGTGACTCGGGTTCAAGCGTGACTGTCCTCTCTGTGCTCATCTCCATCTGCTCTTTCAGTGGCAAGGTGAGCCTGCACCTAGGGAAAAAGGTTTTTATTATTATTTATTATTGTCTGATCCCGCTCTCCGATCCCGCTGTCCCTTTTCCTTCTTGCTCTGTTCTGCTCAGAGCATTTTTGGGACCCTTGGGGTTCCTGCTGCAGTGAGAGGCCCCAAACTCCAGCTGATTTATCCCTGTATTGTCTCCTCAGTCCCACTGGAGAGGCGGAAGAGCTCAAGGATGGGGGGCACACCCTGCAGCCAACACCTGGTTCTGCAGCGGGCAGAGATTTGGCTTTTACAGCCACAGCACAGCTCCGGGTAGCATCCAGCCAGGACCAAGGGGCGCAGCAGGACGGTGCTGGGAGCTCACCGGAAAGCTGCTCGAGAAACTGGACCGTCGCCCTTGGCAGCAGAGCCGTCGTTAATGCCAGTTCACTAATTAATTTTGAGCTGGCTCACTCCCTCATGTGATTTCTGGAGAACACGCGGGGGCACGATGAGGCGCGGGAGCTGTCGGGTCAGCTCTGAACCTGCAAACACGTCGGAACTCGAGGGCGCCGCTGGAAAATCAGCATCTTTTCATAACTTTCAGAAGTGCAGATTTTTTTCACAAGCCACAATTCGTCACGCCGAAGAATTAGCAAGCCGAGCAACCGTCACTATTTGCCTTTTACATCATAAAGATCTGTTTGTCAAAGTAACCGTTTTTCCTCATTTTGCGTTACTCATGGGTGTTGATTTTTCCTTTACTCAGATTACATGTGATATCTATTAGTCATTCAAAGCTGTTCATCGGGCTTGCTCAGCAGCCTGGAACAGCACAAGAGAAAGATCTTCCATTTTTCAACATATTTTACAAATCCCACTAGCATGCGATTCACTCATTTGGTACGACAGCTGATCAGGAGCAGAAAAATACCAATTAAAACGTATCAAATCTATGAGGTGACTTCCATTCCATCAATCCTGAAAAGAAAGTACATTGATGGATTTATTAAAAAAATATTATGTGTAACATCTACCGCTGGACAGAGTGAAAGTGTCGTTCTGGGAGCTATTAGAGCAGCTCCATGTCACAAAACAGCGTTTTCTTCTCAGGACTTTTCACTTACGCTTTGTTCTTAATCTTTAATCTTCACTTAAATGTTCTTAGTCTTTGTTCTTCCATGACACTGACCTCCTAATGGGGGTAGGAAGGAGGGGACTGAGCAGTAAAACTGGGCTGGAAGGGACATTTCCCCTAATTTTGTGTTTTGTTTTGTTTTTTCTTTAGGAAGAAGACGAAGGACCTTTCTGACTCACCTTGAGCTGCATGTTCTGCCTTTTTTGCAAGTTTTTTGGTCTGTTTACAAGGGAGGGACCATCTTAATCCCTTCAGGATGAATCTCACAGCATCGCACCCTCTGTAGAAAGAAGCGTAGTATTTTACTTTGATTATACGCCAATCAGCAGGATCACAATTCCCAGGTAAATGTATTCATAAAACAAAAGGAACTGATAATAACGGGCTCTGCGAAGCACTGTGAAGGCTGGAAATTGCTCCTTATTTCGGTATTTCAGCTGTAATCGGGGACTGGCTCTGTCGACACGGCCAAGCACTAAAGTCCAGGCTGCAACAGCGCCGTTTCTATCTTGTTTTAATGACAGCGTATAAAATAAAGGGAAGAAATACCAACAGAGCTGCTGCATGGGAGCGAAGAGGAGCCTGAATAAAGAATCCTCCACGTGGCCCTTCCTCTTCACTCCTCATTTTGAGGAGTGAATCGAATACTTGTACCCAACTGGCTATGAGGACAGCAAGCCGCTGCAGTGAGGTTAGCTTTTAATAACAGAGCAATTTGCTAAATAAATAACTCCCAAGTTCTTGATGTAATGCTTTCTATGTTAGCTCGACATGATAGGGAGGTCATTTTAAGCTGCGGTTTGGCTCCCTCCGCTCTGCTTCACTAATTCTGTGTCATTTTTATTCCTTTCTTCAGGAAGGAGAAAGGCAGGAGGGACCCTTCTGACCCACCCCAAGCCGCATGTTCTGCCCTTTTTGCAAGTTTTTTGGTCTCTTTCTAAGGGAGGGACCCACCATCCCGATCCCTTCAGGATGAGCCTCACGGCATCACACGCTTTTCTCTCCAATGCACTTTACACATCTATATGCATTATTTAAGGTCTCTCCTTTTCAAAAGACCAGGGAGAAGGTTTGCCTGAGATTATTATCGATACCACTTGCTCTATTAGACTGGGAAACATATAGAAAAACATCAGGAAACTCCACATTAACCCCTTATTTTGGGTTTTATTAACCACACCTCTCCTCAGGCCTTTTCATTCCAGCTGCCCCAGTCCAACCAGTGAGGGTAAACTGCCGGAGATACAAAACGGAGACACATCATCGCATGTATAAATGTACATTTTATTTATGTACACTTCATATATAGATATATAGAAGGGTATATAGAAAGATATTTAAGGGTATAAGGTTATATACTTGAAGAGAAGGTGCCAAATTAATGTACACAGTGATTAAGTTACAAAAGACATACCCGTCATTAGCCAATTGACATAAATACTTTCTGACCACCTGCAAAACGAGGGGATATTTTTCAAGTTTTAGATCCTTCTCTATGACAAGAGGGAGACAGAAGATTAAGTAATAACATCACTTAGATGCAGAGTGCTTAGTTTATATTTGACTAATAATTAATAGATGTAAGAAAGAAACAATTGTAACATCATTAATTATTTCTTAGTACAGATGTATGTCAAAATAGTATAGGCGTGTGCCAAAATTTTCAAAAATTGTAATGCATATGTAATAATTATGTGAATATAAGCATCCCATGTTTGGGGCATTTATGGAGGACGATCCCCGGAACGTTGTCAATACAGAATGACACTTAACAGTATAATTGTCTCTGCTGTTAAGTTTATTTCTCCGTTTCATACTCGCGTAAAGTTAGATATAAACATGTATCCGTAAAGGCGTTGCTATACTCACGTGTAGATATAAATATATACCCATGGAGGCGTTGCTATGCCTACAAAACACTCTCTAACAAGATGCAATGATAAAAATTACAAGTAAATATGAAGGAATTAAATAAAAGCCGCCCCTCAGAGAGGCTCGGGGCGGCAGCCGGACGGGGGGCGGGCAGAGCCGGGCGCCGGGCAGCAGCCCCCGCGCTGGGGAAGGGGAGGCCGGGAAAGACCGGTGCTCCGCGGGGCTCCCGGGCCCGGCCCGGCCCGCCCCGGCCGGGAGGAGCCTGCGCGGGCGGCGGTCCCGCCCCTGGCGCCGCGGCCCGGCCCGGCCCGGCCATGAGGCTGACGCGGGCGGCCGTGCTGGCCCGGGCCAAGGCCGCCGCGCTCGATGGCGTCCGCCGCCTCAACTGCTGGTGGGCGCCGGCGGGAGCGGCCCGGGGCCGGGCGGGAGGGGGCGGCATGCGGGGTGTGGGGCCTTGGGGGCGTTGGGCCTGGGGACAGGCAGCGCTGGGGACAAGGCAGCGCTGGGTGAGGGGACACAGGCAGGGCTGGCGTGGGGGTGCAGGCAGGGGTGGGTCGGACAGGCAGGGCAGGGCTGGGCTGAAGGGACAGGCAAGGCTTGGGACACAGGCAGGGCTGGGGTTATGGGGAAAAGCAGGGATGGGGGGGACAAACAGGGCTGCAATGTGGGGCGCAGGCAGAGCTGAATGAGGGGACGGGCAGGGCTGGGATATGGGGGACGGGCAGGGCTGGGGTTATGGGGGGAAAGCAGGGCTGGGATATGGGGGACAGGCAGGGCTGGGGTTATGGGGAAAAGCAGGGATGGGGGGGACAAACAGGGCTGCAATGTGGGGCGCAGGCAGAGCTGAATGAGGGGACGGGCAGGGCTGGGATATGGGGGACGGGCAGGGCTGGGGTTATGGGGGGAAAGCAGGGCTGGGATATGGGGGACAGGCAGGGCTGGGGTGAGGGGACACAGGCAGGGCAGGTGGTGCTGGCAGGGGTGGGTTGAACAGGCAGGGCTGGGGTGAAGGAACAGGCAGGGCTGGGTAAGGGGACACAGGTAGGTCTGCGGTTATGGGGGGCAAGTAGGGCTGGAATGTGGGGGGCAGGCAGAGCTGAATGAGGGGACAGGCAGGGCTGGGATACGGGGCATAAGCAGGGCTGGGGTGAGGGGACACAGGCAGGGCTGGGCGTGCAGGCAGGGGTGGGTTGAACAGGCAGGGCTGGGATATGGGGGACAAGCAGGGCTGGGGTGAAGGGACAGGCAAGACTGGAATGTGGGGGACAGGCAAGGCTGGGTAAGGGGACAGGCAGAGCTGGCATATGGGGGACAAGCAGAGCTGGGGTGAGAGGACAGATGGGTTTTGGGGGACCAGCAAGGCTGGGTAAGGGGACAGGCAGGGCTGGGGTTATGGCGGGCAAGCAAAGCTGGGGGTCAGGGGACACAGGCAGGGCTGGGGTGGGGGTGCAGGCAGGGGTGGGTTGAACAGGCAGGGCTGTGGTGAAGGGACAGGTAGGGCTGGGTGAGGGGACAGATGGGTTTTGGGGGACGGACAGGGCTGGGTGAGTGTCAGGCAGGCCTGGGTCAGCATGTGGGGGACCGGCAGGATCAGGGTTGGTGGGGACAGGCAGGGTCAGGGTGAGGGGACAGGCAGGATCAGGGTTGGTGTGGACCAGCAGGGTCAGGGTGAGGGGACAGGCAGGCTGCGGGTGGCACAGCAGGACCCACATAAGCCATGTCAGAGCAGCTGTGCTGGGGACAGGCTGGAGGCAGTGGGGGTGCAGGGACAGCAGGGGGGCTCCTAGTGAACCCCGCCGTGCTCCCAGTGACCCCCGCTCTCCTCCCACAGGGGCAGCCACCTGACGGATGTAAGTACCGTGCCGCCCACTCCATCCCACCAGGACCAGCCCCACGGCTCTGGCTGCCATCACGGAGCCCCAGCCCATACCAGAGCGGAGCCTCAGCGGGGAGGGAATGCGTTATGGGGTTGTGGAGGTGCAGAGGAAGGCGCAGGCCTGGGTTTGGGCTGGCCCGCTGCCAGCGAGCTGCAGTGCTTTTCAGGGCCGATTAACATCTCATACAAAAAATTTTAAATAGGGTGGTGAGTTTGCTGTCGTTTGTGGAGAATGCTTAGAATTCCTCTCCAAGTCCCAGCACAGACCCGTGGAAAGCAGCACCCTGAGTCCCACCCCATCTGTTTGGGACTTTGGGTGACATTCTCTCGCTAGCAGAGGGCTGTCTGGGGTAAGAGGGATCCCTTCATGCATGCGATGGCTGGAAAACCATCTCGGAGCCTGTGGAGTTGCTGGAGCAGAAGAGCGACGTGACGCTGGCTGGTGTCTGCGCTTCCCCTCCTGCTGACTCTGCACCCGCTGCGGCAGCAAATCTCTGGTGCTGCCAAGCTTGGATTAGACTGAAGCCACCCTAAACTCCTGTTCTTGCTTGTTTGTGATTTATATTGCTTTTATTTATATTGTTGGTTTTGTTTTTTTTTTTTTTTCCTGGGAGTGCTAACTTGCTGTTTTGTCTCTTCCCACCCAGATATCAATATGCCGGGATTTGCCCAACATCGAGGTGATCACATTCAGGTGAACGTCAGGCCACGGGTTTTGGAGAGGGCAGGGAAAATGTCCTTTCTCTTATGTCTTGATGTCTTGCCCTGCATTTCTTACCACCTTTCTGTAGTTGTGTCTGAGCTGCCCAGCTCCTCATGCCTGATTTCACAAGCGGCAGACATGCAGAAATGATTATTCCTCTCCTGGCTCCTCTGCACCTTTTCCTTTGCTCCTTGAGAAAATGATCCCTGTTTTCAGAGGTGTTAAAACCTCTTTGGATTGTTGCTTCCTAAGTCCTAGCCCGGGGTTTGTATGGGATCTTCTGGGTCTCCATGTAGGGCCAGTTTGCTTGTTGAAATGCTTCTTGGAGGTCATACAGATTTTAATTTCTCTAAGCCCTTACCCAGCACACCCATCCTTCACCTGTCCTGGGGATCTTGCAAAGCCAATATATCTGGAAATTTGAGGTTTTTTCCCTTGGGAACCTTATCTGGGTTCTCCTTAAGTGAGTGAGAAACTGCTGCAGAAAAGGGTGCAAGTATTTGGGGGAAGCAAAGGCCACAGCAGAGAGGAGAGCCTCCTTTTTTACATTACTTCCACTGTTTAAATATATTTTTGTTCTGTGTGAAGCCCCCAAATGCCCCTGTGCTGGGGTGAGCCTCGTGGTGAAGGGCAGGGCAGGGGGCAGGAAAAGCGCTGTGCTCCCCCCAGAACAGCCCAACGTCAGAGGGACAGGCTTGCTGGGCCATGACCCTCCTATCTCTTGGAGGCCTGTATCTAGTGCAGTGCCTCAGGGGTCAGTACTGGGACCAGTAGTATTCAATGACTTGGATGAGGGAATAGAGTGACTGTCAGCAAGTTTGCTGATGACACCAAGCTGGGAGGAGCGGCTGACACTGGAAGCTGTGCTGCCATCAGAGACCTGGACAGGCTGGAGAGCTGGGCGGGGAGAAATGTAATGAAATAGAACAAGGGCAAGTGCAGAGTCTTGAATCTGGGCAGGAACAACCCCAGGTTCCAGTGTAAATTGGGGAATGACCTATTAGAGAGCAGTGTAGGGGAAAGGGACCTGAGGGTCCTGGGGACAGCAGGGTGACCATGAGCCAGCACTGGGCCCTTGTGGCCAGGAAGGCCAATGGTACCTGGGGTGGGTTAGAAGGGGGTGGTCAGTAGGTCAGAGAGGTTCTCCTGCCCCTCTGCTCTGCCCTGGGGAGGCCACACCTGGAATCTTGTGTCCAGTTGTGGCCCCGAGTTCCAGCAGGACAGGGAACTGCTGCAGAGAGTCCAGCGCAGCCACCAAGATGCTGAAGGGAGTGGAGCATCTCCCGTGTGAGGAAAGGCTGAGGGAGCTGGGCCTCTGGAGCTGGACAAGAGGACACTGAGGGGGGACTCATTCCTGGGGATCAATATGGAAAGGGGGAGTGTCAGGAGGATGGAGCCAGGCTCTTCTGGGTGACAACCAGTGACAGGACAAGGGGCAATGGGTGCAAACTGGAGCACAGGAGGTTCCACTTAAATATGAGAAGAAACCTGTTCCTGGTGAGGGTGGCAGAGCCTGGCCCAGGCTGCCCAGGGAGGTTGTGGAGTCTCCTTCTGTGCAGACATTCCAACCCGCCTGGACACCTTCCTGTGTAACCTCATCTGGGTGTTCCTGCTCCATGGGGGGATTGCACTGGATGAGCTTTCCAGGGCCCTTCCAGTCCCCAACATTCTGGGATTCTGTGATCTGTCTTCAGCGTGAACAGCATCTCTGACCTTGAGCCGCTGCGTCAGTGCCAGAACCTGAGCGAACTCTACCTGAGGAAGAACAATATTGCCAGCCTAAATGAGCTCTTCTTCCTCAAGAACCTGCCCCGGCTGAGGGTGCTGTGGCTGTCGGAAAACCCCTGCTGTGGGTCGGACCCCCACCGCTACCGCATGACGGTGCTGCGGAACCTCCCCAGCCTGCAGAAGCTGGATAACCAAGGTGGGCAGCAGGAACTGGGACCCAGTGACATGCTGGTTCCTCATGTTATGGTGTCATTTTACTCCTCCTTGGGTCAGGACCTGTTAGGTTGAGTGTCTCCTCTGTGAGATTCATCACTTCTAAGTGGTTTTCACCCTTCCTTGCAGCGCCCCAGTTCATGTTAGCTGAGAGAGGCTCGTTATAGCTGAGACAGTACCACTAATTAGTGGTTTTTTAGAGCTCTCTCCTTTGCTGTGGCAAAACAAAGGTTCTGTAATTGGACCTGCTGTTGTAAAAAAAAAAAAAAAAAAACCAACTAAAAATTAGAAGATTATCTGCCTGGTGACAGCAATTTGGTGGCTTTTGGAGCCTTTTCCAGAGACAGGGCAGAGCATGTTTGCATCCCTCCCTGATATCTTTCCCACTTTGATAGACTGGTGAACTGGTGAGAGCTGCCAGTGTTCTCCTGTGCAGGTTTTACTGCAGGAGGAGCACAAGACCGGTACAAAGGATGATTTTTAGAGCCAACCCCTGCAGTGTAGCCCTGCAGCAGCAGTACCTGCCCTGTTACAGGTGCTGTCTTCTTCCTGGGCTGCTGGATTTCACCGCAGTGGAGTTTTCTTTTTGGCTTTTGCAGCTGTGACGGAGGAAGAACTGTCCCAGGCGCTGGTCGATGGTGAGGAGATCACGGCCCCGCCAGCCAGGGGGAGCGTGGAGAATGGCTGCCGCGAATCCACAGGGTCCAGCGCTGCGGAATCCACAACGGAGACCGCGAGTGAATTGCTCAACTTGAGCCTGGAGGAGACCAAGTGAGGGCTCGCTCGTGAGCTGGTGGGATTTTGGGGCTGAACTTGTGTGTAGCAGGACAGGACCCTGCCAGCCAGCCCTGATATTCCGGGGGCTGGTCTCGCAGCTGGGGCAAATTCCCGTTACTCCGGTTACTGTGCTGGTTTAGTAGCACTGGTTCTGGATCTGCCAAATAGGCTCTTCTGTAGGTGGGACTTAACTCTGTAGCACGTCAGCTGTGTGGAGATGGAGCCTCTTGGGAGTGTGAGCTCAGCCCGGTTTCTGTGACGCTCTGGTGCGTGTCCTGTGCTACAGCAGTGACTGTCCCCTGTGCTGGGCACTGGGGAGGCCAAACCTCGAATGCTGGGGCAGTTTTGGGCCCCTCATGCCAAGAAAGATCTTGAGGTGCTGGAGCGAGCTGAGAGAAGGGAACGGAGCTGGTGAGGGGCTGGAGCACAAGTGTGATGGGAGCGGCTGAGGGACCTGGGGGGTTCAGCTGGAGAACAGCAGCTGAGGGGAGACCTTCTGATCTCTGAACTGCCTGAAAGGAGCTTGGAGCCAGGGGAGTCGGGCTCTGCTCCCCAGGAACAAGCGCCAGGAGCAGAGGAAATGGCCTCAAGTTGCGCCAGGGGAGGTTGAGGTTGGATGTGGGGAACAATTTCTTCCCCAAAGGGCTGTGGGGCATTGGAACAGGCTGCCCAGGGCAGTGCTGGAGTCACCATCCCTGGAGGGTTGGACAAACGGACATGAGGTTCTCAGGAACATGGGGCGGTGCCGGGGGTGGGGGAACGGTTGGACTCGATTATTTTGAGGGTCTCTTCCAACCAAAATGATTCTGTGATTCTCCATCAGCGTGGCAGCACATGCTGTTCAAGCAGGTTTTTACAGGGTGTGCAGTTCCAGTTAGCACTGGGCACAGGAATGTCTCATCCCAGGGGGAGCTGGGAGCAGCCTCCTTGTGTCAGCTGGTTCATATTTTATAGCTGTGGAGCTCCTGCCACACGTGGGAGCTTTGCTCAAGCTGCTGTGTTCTGTAGGTGGTGATGGTGAATAGATGCGCCTGGAGTTCTTCAGCGAGACACTTCTTGCGGGTTGCCCGTGATTAGAAAGGGTTGGTGTGGCAGAGTAAGGTTCTCCTAGCTGGTCATGATAACATCTGCTTTTCCTCCTCTTCTTCAGCAAAATTCGAGAGGAGCTTGGTATGAAGCCTGTTCCTAGGGATAAATTTTCCTCATTTTCACCTCGAGAGACAGACTGCAACCGAAAGAACAGAGTGAGTGTCATTCAGAGACCAGATTGCATTTTATCATGTAGAGTGCTGGGCCCCACTGTTTCAGAAGGTTACAAAGGTCCTTGAATATGTCCAGAGGAGAGCAACCAAGCTGGTGACAGGGCTGGAAGGAATGAGGACTCTGGGGCTGTCTAGTTTGGAGAAGAGGAGGCTGAGAGGTGACCTGGCTCTGCAGCTTCCTGAGGAAGAACATGGAGAGGAAGGTGCTGAGCTCTGCAGTCCAGGGTCAAGATGCACAGGAACGGGTCAGAGCTGAGCCAGGGAGGTTCAGGCTGGACTTGAGGAAGCATTACTGTGCCGAGAGGGTGGTCAGACATGGAATAGGGTTCTAGAGAGGGGGTCGGTGCCCCAAACCTGTCAGACGACACCAGTAAAAATATGTTTGAACTTTTGTTCAGCCCTGGAATGGTTGGGCAGTTGGACTAGATGGCCATTGTAGGTCCCTTCCAGCTGAAATATTCCATCTTTAAGACATCATGCAATGTAAAGAAACCCTGCTGGAGTTTGTCCTCTGGGTCTGTCTGCTCATGTGTGTCCCTTCCTTGGGCTTATGCTAAGAATACATAGCTGGGAGCAGCTGAAACAGGCTGGTGGGAAGGAGACCGAGCTTAGGGGGTTCCTCAGACCTCTCCATGGTGTAGCCTTGAGTGAGAATCATAGATCTGGGCTGTTCAGCTGGGAATTGGTGTCTCCTGGGCTCAGTGCCACTCCTTTAGTTGGTGAGATGAGATCTAGATCTCTTTTGCCTGTGATCTCTCTTTCGTTGATGTTTTAAACATACTTGAGTGCATCTGCTTTGCAGCACCGTGGGTAGAACCACAGGCTCTGGCCTTTGGGAAAAGAAGATATTAAACAAGGGGGGGCTCAGGTTGGACATGAGGAAAAACTTTCCCTAGAAGGACAGTTATTTAGAGAGGCTGCGGAATCTCTCCCTGGAGTTTTTCAAGACGTGGTTTAACAGAGCCATGGTCTGGAGTCTTCTGTCAGTGGGAGGCTGGGCTGGGATCTTCAAGCGTTCCTTCCAGCTCATGGTTTTGTGGTTCTACCAGCTTTTGCAATTCCCCAGCTCAGAGGGTTCCTGCTCTTTCCCATCCTACACACAGTCACGCTGGAGGGAGAGGGCGGCTGCTCCTCAATGTGCTTTTCCTTGCAGAATCCAGTTGGGAGGGTGGCGGGGAGCCAGAGGTGTGTGGGCAGCCTGCGTGGGACTGGGTGGACTGGTTTGCCCTGCATTCCAGTTCACACACCAGTCCCTGCCCATGTTTGCCCCGAGGGCTTCCAAGATCTGTCCCTGGAGCTGCAGGTGGTGGGGTTCCTAGAAAGAGCACTTTGAAAATCAATATCCTTTTCCACACTGGCGTTAACGTGTTTTGTATAAAGCAGCATCTGTCTCATCTCAACAGAACAACGTCCTCAACGCCATCCTGCTTCTTGTGAAGGAACTGGACGCGGAGGGGCTGGAGATGGTCCAGCAGACGGTGGGGAGGAGGCTCCAGGCCTTTCGGAAGAAGGAGCTGCAGGAGGAGTGACGGTGCCTGTGACAGACATCCCCAGAGCCCCCCGAGGGACTGGCACGGGGGTGCTGGCTGTCCCTGCAGCTCCTGACGTGGCCCCTGGCTCTGCACATCCCCAGTCTGCCTCTTGGGAGCTTTGCTTGTGTAGCTCCGTTAATGTATCTCCCATCGCTGTTCGATGGGAGCTGCGGGGGAATGGGCAAAGCAGAAGGGAGCAGGGCTGCAGGGAGAGGTGCTGCCGCGCTCTGCGATCGAACGGTCACGGCAAAGCCGCTGACGGCCTGAAATGTCACCACTTGCTGGTGGCTCCCTCAGCCTAACCCTCCGCCAGCCTCTTTGCGTGCAGCAGGCTCTGCAGGCAGCTTCCGCCACAAAGATTTGGTTTGTTTTGTGAAATCTTGTTGGGGAGACGCCGCCTGAAGTGATTGCCAAGAACTGTCTGGTGCTGGTGGCGAAGGTCAATGTCGAATTCTTAATTTATCTTAAACCCCTGACTTCCTCTGGTCCTCGTTAGCACACGCAGCATCTGTTGGACGGCCCAAAGAGCAGCTCAGTGCAGCCACGGTGAAACAAACACCTCTCCCAGCTCCTGAATGCTCAGCTGGGCTCTCACCCCCACATGCCCTTGCAGGCATTAGAGCAGCTTAAAAACACTTCATGTCTGAGTAAAAAGCCCCTGTGCGTTTTGCAGTTAGGAGAAAAACACGGCGAGTGTTACTGTCTGGTTTGCACAGGCATCGGGGGTGGCGTTTAAGTGGAAAAGCTGCGTTTACTAAGATTTTATAGAGCTGTTAAACACCAAATCAACCATTGTGACATACCAAATAAAACCAGCTATCCCTCGAGGACGTGTACGTCGTGGCCGGGGTTCAGCAAATGACTCTCGGCATTTATTGCTCCATTACGTCTGGTTCAGGGCTTGTATTGTTGGCCCCGCGGAGCAGGAGGAGGCTGGGGCCCCCGCATCCTCCCGCTTCACTGGATCTGTGAAACGGCTCCTCACCCCGTCCAGTGCTGTTGACCCTGCCCAGGGCTGCTTTTCAGAAGCACTGTGTGATTTTTGGAACCTTCTTTTTACAGCCACAAGTCCCCGCTGAGCGCAGGAAGCAAAAATGCTGCTGAGCAAATCTTGCTTGTGCCGAGTCTGCCCGGGCAGGACGATTGGCACCCGGGACATGGGACAGGAGCCCTCGGGGCTGTGCAGGGCAGCGTGGCCTTTGTGTCACCCGGAGTGTCCCCGTCCTTGGGGATGGTGACAGCCCTGTGTCCACAACCGTGTTCACTTGGCCGTGGTGGGAGCTGGACCCTCATTGCTTGAGTGAAGAGTTGTGATGCCTTTAACTCCCCAAGTGACCTTGTTCTTCTGCCTTAAACCCAGCTGCATTCACACAGCTGCTGTGATTTATAGCACTACAGTTTTCTCTCAACAGCCCAAGGGACTCACCCATCATCACATCTGCATCGTGCTGCGCCAAGTCCCCTCCCAGACTGTCCCCGCAGCAGCACAAGTCACTCCTGTCCCTGCTGGGGCTGCTGTTTGGGGTGGACCCCCACCAAGCTTTACTGGGAGAGCAATGGACCGTCACCGTTTGTCACCGGGGCTGGTTTGTGGTGCGATGGCCACGGCCTGAGGCTGCTCTGGCACCCGCTGTGCAAGTCAAGCTGTTAATCCCTGGCTGACAACAATTTGTCCCCGGCAGAACTTGCCGCCTACGTGCCGCACTCATCACGCTTGGCCGGTGCCGGTGTCACCACTGCCAGGCGGGGTAACCCGCAGTGTCCTGGGGGAGCCGGTCCCTTGGGCTCCAGCATCGTCACCGGGGAGCTGGCAGCCTGCCCGGTGCTGTGGGACTGTCACAGCGTCCTCTCTTTGGAGATCGGGCTGGACGTGCCACCATGTCCCCTCCTGCTCCTGCTAGGGTGGGTGTCCCCATGGGCTGTGCCTGTTGCTGTCATCCCAACAACTTGGCACTCCAGGCTTGTTTTTTGGGAGGGGAATCGAGGTGTTAGGGCTGCAGTGTGGGGACGCGCCTGTCCCCATTCACGCCCTAAATCTGGCTGTGGGTCCGTGCCAGCCCCTGCAGTGCCTCCCTGCTGCCGAGCTCACCAGGCTGGAGAAAACCCAACCTGGAGAGCCAAACGCCCAAGGACAGGGCTCCACGTGGGCTACGGCACAACTGCGGGGCTGTTCGGCGTGACCGGCTTTTGTCCTGACCTGCCTCAGCGGGAGATATCGACCGGCAAGAGCAAACGCTTCCTGGCCATGGAAAACGCCGGCGGGCGCAGATCTGGCACAACCGGCTTTCAAAGCGCCCTCAGGGACTCGGAGGTGAGTCAGGTGTGTGTGAGGTTCGTGACTAATGGGGGGGGTCCCATTTGGGGATCCTTGAAAGTGGCACATGGATGGTGGAAGAGCCCAATTCCCATTCTGCTCCCCCAGCGCAGATAAAATGCCTGGGAACAGCAGTGATGCTGCCTCCATCCAGCAGGGAAAATACAATAATGCTCATCTTCATCCAGAGCCTAAAACATGCATCCAAACAGGGAAAAAAGCACTGAAATCATCACTTGGGGACAACTCCACGGGGAGGGAAAAAATAACTATATTCGACCCAAAAGACCATGATATGTTGTGGTGCTGGTGATGTCCCAGAGGCTGGAGCCGTCAGCGAAAAGCCCCCAGAGGCAAATGTCCTGGGAAAGGGGCTACGAGCAGCCATCTGGCACCGGCGCTGCGCTTGGGAGCCGGCGCGCTTGGCAACCGCGTTAGCAAACACAGCGCCTTGATAAATCACTCACTTCTGTGCTTTGCTTTGAAGGTGGGAACCAAAACAAGGAGAAGTGATTTTTCCCCGGGATTGCCAAGCCTGCCCGCAGAGGGATGTCGACCTCGCACTCGGTGGCCAGAGCCCGCGGTCCCGCTCTCCTGGGCTTTGAAGCAGAGAAATCTCCCAGCCCAGCGTTAATCCAGCTCCGGCAAACAGCTCAGTTTTGCTCATCCCCATCCTAACCCCCAAGTCTGTCCCCAGATTCCTCCCCGCAGGGACTCGGCGCGGAGTGACCACTCTCTGCACTGTGCGTTTGGCTCCAGCGGGTTTTATCTCTAGAGTAGGAGAGCAGCGCTGCGAACGGGATGAGATTTGGGATGGGGGGTCACGGAGCGGCAGTGGGATGATGGGCACAGCCCCGCGGCATGCAAGGTGGCCGGGGACCAGTGTGCTGTGCTGAGCCCTCCAGACACCCCAAAAAGCAAACGCCCCAGGACGACGGAGCTTTACCGGGGGAGCTGAAAGCCCCCGGGACATCCCCAACCCGCCCCAGGACAGCACCGCATCCTCTCAGCTCCTCCCGCATGACTAAAAGCAGCAGTTGGCTCAGGCGGTCAAGATACTCCATTATTAAATAATAAGAATAAACTCTTAAGATTAAGGGTCTGGCAACACCAGACCCCGCAGCAGTGATTTGGGGCAGGATTGGGTTGGTTTGGGTACCGGGACCAGGCTCTGCCTGATTTTTGGGGTTGGTGGCAAAGCTACAAGGGCTACTGAGAACGGGGGGGACCTGGTGCTCCCCAGCAGCAGGTGGGGATGGGGAGGACGCAGATGGGGGGGCTACGGCTGGGGCTGGTGGGACTAGAAGCCCTTCTCGATGCTGAGGGTGCGGCGGGTGACGTGCTCCATGGTCCCCGAGATGTACTCGGTCAGGCTGATCTGGTAGTTGGCGAGCATCTTCAGCATCAGCCGCAGGTTCAGCCACCACTGCTCCTGGGGCAGCCTGTGCCTGTGCGGCAGGGGGGACACGGCTCTCAGGTGTCCCCAGGGATGTCCCCGAGGGACCCGGCGAACCGCTGGGGTGTGGGGATGGGGACTTACTCAAAATCGGTGACTTTCTTGAGCTCCGTCACGGGGCTGAAGGCCACCACCTTCTTCCTGAGCCCAATCACGCAGGCCGAGTCACCCGAGTTGGCAAACACACGGCCTGGGATGGGGACACAATGCACTGTGGCCACCTCGCTGAGGGACGAGTGGCCAAACCCGGAGGAGCCAGAGGTGCTGGGTGGCACCAGCATCCCCCCCAGCCCTGGGCTCACCTTTGCGATAAACCTCCTGCAGCTTCTCCGACATCCACAGCACCGCCTTCACCCCCAGCTTGGTCCCGTAGTTGCGGTCAAAGGGAGTTGGGGCTCCCCCCTGGGGACAACGATATGGTGATGACAAGCCCGGTCAGCTCTTGGGGACAGCGGTGGCCCATGTGGCCCTGTCCCCCATACCTGCTGGAGGTGGCCCAGGACGTTAATCCTGCAGTCGAAGATGCCTTTGCCCTCGGAGGAGTAGAGGTTGTAGAGGAACTCGGTGGTGTAGTGCTCGTGGCACTTCTCATTGCTGGGGGGCAGAGGGAAGGAGTGGGGGGACCACTTCATAACCCGGCACCCCCGGGTGTCCCTCCATCCTCCCCTGAACACCTTGTTCTTTCTTGGTTTGTTCTTCCTGAGACCCAGAGACCCAACAGGACCCTGGGGCTGGGGTGGGGACAGCAGTGGGGGTGTCTAGGGCAGGACTGTCCCCTTGGTTCAATGTGGCAACCCTGGGCAGGACACCGTGTGCCCCCTGTGACAATCCCCGCTGTGCCCAGGGCCCCCCCTCCAGCTGCGGGAAGGGCTCAGCTCCATAGAATAAAGGAAAAGCCCCTCAAGCTCATCGCGTCCCCTCAAGCTCATTCCCCCACCCCTGGCACTGCCCCATGTCCCTGAGAACCTCATGTCCGTCTGTCCAACCCTCCAGGGACGGTGACTCCAGCACTGCCCTGGGCAGCCTGTTCCAATGCCCCACAGCCCTTTGGGGAAGAAATTGTTCCCCACATCCAACCTCAACCTCCCCTGGCGCAACTTGAGGCCGTTTCCTCTGCTCCTGGCGCTTGTTCCTGGGGAGCAGAGCCCGAACCCCCTGGCTCCAAGCTCCTTTCAGGCAGTTCAGAGATCAGAAGGTCTCCCCTCAGCTCCTGTTCTCCAGCTGAACCCGCCAGGTCCCTCAGCCGCTCCCATCACACTTGTGCTCCAGCCCCTCACCAGCTCCGTTCCCTTCTCTCAACTCGCTCCAGCACCTCAAGGCCTTTCTTGGCATGAGGGGCCCAAAACTGCCCCGAGGATTCATGGTTTGGCCTCCCCAGGTCCCAGCTCAGGGACGGTCACTGCCCAGGGCCTGCTGGCCACACCAGTGCTGGTACAAAGTCCCCACCGTGGGGCTGGGTTTTCCAGCAAACATCCCCAGCGGTCCCCACTCACCGCAGCACCAGCCCTCTCTGGATATCCGTCTTCATTTTGTCTGTCAGGTGCTCCACGTTGGCCTGCAAGACAGACACCAGGATGGCAGCAGTGCCTATGTCCTCTGTCGCCATCCCAGGTCCTTCTGCTCCTCTCCTTTGGCCCACGAAGCCACTAATGTCACCCAGTGGCTTCATGGGGTTTGGCCGGAGCGCTCCCTTTCCCTGTTTTCCTTCTTATTTCACCCAAACCAGCGAGCAGCTCCTGCCCTGCTCACCTTCAGGTCATGGATGGTGAAGGGATCCTCATAGACGTAGGCGGCGTCGGCGCCCACTGCGATGCCGGTGACGGTCGACAGGTACCCGCAGTAGCCGCCCATCGTCTCCACGATGAAGACGCGGCGCTTGGTGCCTGAGGCCGACTGCTTGATGCGGTCACAGCTCTGTGCCAGGAGAAAAGGAGAGGTCACACCAAGACACCCCATCCTGGCTATGACGGGATGCTGGATCGTTCCCAAAATGGGACCTCACCTCCATGGCCGCGTTGACGGCCGTGTCCGAGCCCAGGCTGAAGTCGGTGCCGGGGACGTTGTTGCTGATGGTGGCAGGGATGACGCACATGATGATGCAGAGCTCTTCGTACTGCCCGCGGGCCTCCACCAGCTGCAGCACCCCCTCGTACGCCTGCAAGCACCCAGCGCTGGGGACGTGCTGGCCCCGCAGCCCAGCAGGGGTGATGCTGACACCCCCCTGGTCCCTGCTGAAACAGGTTTTCCCCGCACCTCAAATCCCCCAATGACCAGCAGCCCCTGGATGTTGAATTTCCGCACGTTCTCCACGATCTTTTCCATGCAGGTCTTGGGCAGTGTCCTGCGGCGGGGAGGAGAGATTGGGAGAACACAATGAGGACAAGGGGTCCCCAAAACACCCAGGGACAGTGGTGTCCCACCCGTTTCACCCCCCAGGGGTGTGCTTACCGCTTGGTGCCCAGCATGGACCCACCGCGTCCCAGCCAGCCCGCCACGTCGTGCCAGCCGACCTCACGGATCTGCAAGCAGCATCTCTTGGTTTTGGGGCAGGCGGAACACCCCACCACCCCCTTCCAAGCCCAAACGCACCCCCCTGTGAAACCCACAGCACCCAGGTTCCCCGTCCCTCTTACCTGCCCCTTGGCCAAGCCCTCGAAGCCGTCGCTCACCACGTAGATGGTGTGGCCCTGGCAGATGCCGATGCGCACGGCCGACCTGACGGCAGCGTTCATGCCAGCGGCGGGGGCACCCACGTTCAGGATGGCCATGCTGAAGGGGCTCTGCAGGGACAGGGACAAGGGGGTAGCAACTCGCTGCGTGTCCCCAAGGTGGGGCCAGTGTCCCCTGCCTGCTCCTCATCCCTCCTCACCTTCTCCTGCGCTGGCTTCTGGTGTGCCAGCAGCTTGTAGATGTTCCAGTTGTTCTCAAAGCTCCTGCAAGGACAAGGCGGTGTGGCCCTAGGGACCCACGGGGAGAAGCCCACACCCCAGCACATCCTTTTGACTGTGTCTCCCCACATCCTCACCTCCCACGCAGCTGGATGGCCTCCTCAAACCTCTTCTCGTCCATGGCCTTCTGCACATCCTTCGTCTTGAGGGAGCGGGGAGAAGATGCAGCAGGGTGACCCCCGCGCTGGCAGGACCCCCACCCATGGGCCCGTGTGCCCATCCGCCCCGGTACTCACCACCTGCACGCACTCCATGAGCGGCAGCCGCACCGACTGGTTCCCCGAGAGGCTGACCACGCAGGCGGGGGTGTCAGGGGTGGCCTCCAGCAGCGCCATCACGGCCTCCATCCCCATCTTGCTGCTCTGCCCAGGGAAAGGGACACCCGCTGTCCCCTGGGCCACCTGCTGTCCCCTGACACCGGGGACACCCGCACCAGCCGGGTACAACGCTCCCCTGGGCTTGGGAACCACGTGGCTGCTTCCACGCATGATTTACAGCCAGAGAGACGCTGGTTTTCTTTCAAACCCATGAAATTCACAGCAAATAAGGGGAAAAATTGGCACGTGGTTCAGCAGGACGCAGCCCGTGGGGACCGGCTGAGAAAATCCTCCACACCAGGCAGGGGAACAGCACAGGGGGCTTCCCAGCTCCCTGCTCCTTCCCGTAGCGTGTCCCCCAACACCGTGTCACAGTATCACAGTATCACAGTATCACAGTATGTTTGAGATTGGAAGGGACCTCAAAAGATCATCTAGTCCAATCCCCCTGCTGGAGCAGGAACGCCCAGGTGAGGTCGCACAGGAACATGTCCAGGCGGGTTTTGAATGTCTCCAGAGAAGGAGACTCCACAGCCTCCCTGGGCAGCTGTTCCAGTGTTCTGTCACCCTTACTGAGAAGAAGTTTTTTCTCAAATTTAAGTGGAACCTCTTGTGTTCCAGCTTGATCCCATTACCCCTTGTCCTATCATTGTTTGCCACCGAGAAGAGCCTGGCTCCATCCTCATGGCACTCACCCTTTATATATTTATAAACATTAATAAGGTCACCCCTCAGTCTCCTCTTCTCCAAACTAAAGACACCCAGCTCCCCCTCCCCAGGACCTACCAGCACGCGGTCGAAGGCTGAGGGGGTCCCTCCGCGCTGCACGTGGCCCAGGACAGTGACGCGCGTGTCGAAGCCCAAGCGTTTCACCACCAGCTGCGGAGCAGAGGGGGTGTCACACTGGGGTCCCTCCAGTCACCGCGGGGGGAACCGGGGGCCGGGGCGGCTCTTACGTCCTTCACGTAGTTGGAGGAGATGGGTTTGCCGCTGCGGTCGATGGCGCCCTCGGCGATGATGATGATGTTGAGGCGCGACCCTCTGCTGCGCGTCTGGTGCGGGAGGAGGAAAACGGCTGCTGAGGCTCAGCCAAAACTCACCCAGAATCCTTCCCCTGCCTGCGGGGGCTCAGGTTTTGAGCCCCCAAGCCGGCGCTGCCCCTGGCGTGCCAGGGCTGGATTTGTGCTCGGCTGAGCGCCCCGTTTCGCAGGGACAATGGCCAGAGCTCCCGAAGCTTCACAGGGGTCAGGTGGTGGTCGCGGGGCTCAGCCAGGTCCTGCGGGGACTCCCCAGGGACAAAATGGGGACAGGACTGTAGGGAACCCTCCGCTCACCTCCCCGAGCCTCTCGCACATTAGGTCCTCCCAGCCGTCCTCCGGAGGGGACTCGGGGATGAAGAGCCAGTCGGCGCCCGAGGCCAAGCCAGACACCAGCGCCAGGTACCTGGGGACACAGTGACAGTAGTGGCCCCAAAAACCACCATCCCGTCCCTCCGATGGGCTTCCCCATCCCCGGGGCTTACCCGCAGTGGCGGCCCATCACCTCCAGCACGAAGGTCCTCTGGTGGCTGCGAGAACACAGGGAGAGGAGAAGAAAGGTGGGTGAGATGCCCAAGGTGGGTGCAATGTCACAGAATCACAGAATCCCAGAATGTCAGGGACTGGAAGGGCCCTGGAAAGCTCATCCAGTACAATCCCCCCATGGAGCAGGAACACCCAGATGAGGTTACACAGGAAGGTGTCCAGGTGGGTTGGAATGTCTGCACAGAAGGAGACTCCACAACCCCCCTGGGCAGCCTGGGCCAGGCTCTGACACCCTCACCCCCAACAAGTTGCTTCTCAGATTTAAGTGGAACCTCCTGTGTTCCAGTTTGCACCCATTGCCCCTTGTCCTGTCACTGGTTGTCACCCAGAAGAGCCTGGCTCCATCCTCCTGACACTCCCCCTTTCCATATTGATCCCCATGAATGAGTCCCCCTTCAGTGTCCTCTTGTCCAGCTCCAGAGCCCCAGCTCCCTCAGCCTTTCCTCACACGGGAGATGCTCCACTCCCTTCAGCATCTTGGTGGCTGCGCTGGACTCTCTCCAGCAGTTCCCTGTCCTGCTGGAACTGAGGGGCCACAACTGGACACAAGATTCCAGGTGAGGTCTCGCCAGGGCAGAGCAGAGGGGCAGGAGAACCTCTCTCAGGGTGGGTGAGATGTCAGGGTGGTCCAGTCCCCAGTGCTCACCTCTGTGCCGTGGTGGTGATGGCGTCGATCACCTCCATGATGCGGTGCAGCGCTGAGTCGGTGCCAATGGTCATGTCAGTGCCGCAGAAGTCATTGTCGATGGAGCCCACCAGCCCCACGATGTTTAGGCGGGAGTTCTGCCGCGCCACCTCCTCACTGATCTGCCCTATTTAGTGGGGACATGTCTGCGTCACCAGTTATTTTAGGGTCCTACTGTCTCTCCTGCACCACTGCGAAGGATCCTGCGGAGGAGCCTAGTGATGGATGGACCCCAACATCCCTTGAATGCTTTCCTAAGGGTTTTGGAGGGGTCACCCACCCTCTCGGAGCAGCTCGTCCAGCAGGCCCCCCCACTCGGAGCGGAAAATGTCAGCGCCCGTCAGGCTGCCATCCCCGCCGATGACGCACAGGTTGGTGATGCCGTGTTCCACCAGGTTGCGGGCGGCACGCAGCCGCCCGGCGCGCGTGGTGAAGGCTTTGCAGCGGGCGCTGCCGATCACCGTCCCACCCTGCGGAGAGAAAATGGGATGGGGGGGACACACACCTCGTCATGTATGTTTGGGGAGGGGGTGGGATTTGGGGGTGTGACGGTTGAGCCTCACCAGCTGGATGATGTTGGAGACGCTGAGCCAGTTGGCTTGCTTGATGTTGTCTCCCCCCTCCACCAGCCCCTCGTAGCCCTGTGGAGAAGCAGGGGCACAGTGAGGGGTTCCCCAGCACTGGGGGGGTGGTTCCTCCCCAACCCGCGATGGGGAGAAGGGGGGTGCCCCAACCTCATAGATGAGGAACACCTTGGCTCCCACATATATTCCCATGCGGGTGACGGCGCGGACGGCGGCGTTCATCCCTGGAAAGGCGAGACATGATCTTGGGGGGAGCCCCACGCCCCATAGAGGACCAGATTCTATAGGTGACCCTGAAGTGTCCTCTCGAGGTGGGGGGGGATGCCCACGCAGGCTGAGACTGGAAAAACTCATTGCATGTGTGGGAGGTGCGGAGGAGCAGTTGCTCGAGAGCGAGATGTAATATTAATATTAGTGAGGTGTAATATTAATATTACCGAGATGTAGTATTAATATTAGCGAGATGTGATATCAATATTAGCGAGATATAATATTAATATTAGCGAGATGTAACATCCCTTGGCGGGGGGACCGTGGGGTTTCCCCCGTGGGGCCGGTGACCTCCAGCAGAGGGTGCCCCGGGGTGATGGCGATGGGGAGCACCGACCGCTCCCCCGTGGGGCGCACACGGCAGCGGCGTGTCCCCCTCTCCCAGGGCACGAACGCGGGGCCACGTCGCCGCTGCGCACCCCGAGGCCCCGCGGACTCTGGACCGGGCGGCCACGGGGCGGGCCCGGGGCCGAGCTCCCCCCTCACCCCGCGCCCCGCTGCCCCCGGCCGGCCCCACCTTGCGCGTCGCCGCCGCTGGTGAGCACGGCGATGGCCATGCCGGCCCCCGCCATCCGCAGCCGCTCCAGCTCCGCCGCCGCCATCGCTGCGCTCCGGGAACCGGCACCGCGGGACACGCCCCCCGGCACGCCCCCTCCGTCGAGACCACGCCCACCGCCCTCTTGGCCACGCCCCCCCGGCGCGCCACATCGGAGCGCGCCGTATACCTGCCATAATGTCGCGACATATCGCGCCATGAGGCGCGCTGGGAAACGGTGCTGTAGGAATCAATTATTTTGCAAATATAATAGGCTCAGGCAGGGCCTCTCAGCAAAGCAATTTTTTTAATAACGATATCGCGACACCAAGTGTCCTATCTAAAGGTCAGCACATACAATAGGGCAAAAAGCCCCAGCTTATATCCCCCCAAAATCCCGGCCGCAGTTTTCCTCCCCTGTTCCCCATTGGTTGGTACTGCAGGGTTTACTGACCACCTGACACCTGCCTCAGTTTACATACAATACCCTTACCGTTCTCTTTAGTTTGGAGGAGGCTGAGCGGTGACTCGTTCCTGGGGATCAATATGGAAAGGGGGAGTGTCAGGAGGATGGAGCCAGGCTCTTCTGGGTGACAACCAGTGACAGGACAAGGGGCAATGGGTGCAAACTGGAACACAGGAGGTTCCACTGAAAAGGGAGAACGAACTTGTTCCTGGTGAGGGTGGCAGAGCCTGGCCCAGGCTGCCCAGGGAGGTTGTGGAGTCTCCTTCTCTGCAGACATTCCAACCCGCCTGGACACCTTCCTGTGTAACCTCATCTGGGTGTTCCTGCTCCATGGGGGGATTGCACTGGATGAGCTTTCCAGGTCCCTTCCTGTCCCTGACATCCTGGGATTCTGTGATTATCAATCTATTTAAAATGTGGATTCCTGGTACTTTGTCTACCCTTCCCCCCTAAATTAACTTCTAAATACAGGTATCAGGATATATTCTGGAAAGATGTTTGTTTTACATTAAGGATTCGTAGTCTGATGTCTCTTGGTCCTTCCCCTGTGATGGGATCAGGCGCCCGGTCCTCAGTTATGTATAAACAACAGTTCTTTGTTAAATGTTCCTTACAAAATTATAGATTAAAACGTTGAAAAATACAAAGTGTATATTAAAATATCGGGCTCGCCCCGCTGGCACAGCCTGGGGCGGAATGTACCGGCACCACACCTCTAAGGAACAAGTTAATTTAGTGGGAAGGGTAGCCAAAGTACCAGGAATCTGCATTTTAAATAGATTGATAAGGGGAAGGGTATTGTATGTAAACCCAGGCAGGTCGTGTGGTCTGTAAACCCTGAAGTACCAACCAATGGGGAACAGGGGAGGGAAATAGCGGCCGGGATTTTGGGGGGATATAAACAGGGGCTTTTTGCCCTATTGTGTGTGCCGACCTTTAGGTACAACACCCGGTGTTGCAATATCGTTATTAAAAAAAATTGCTTTGCTGAGAGATCCTGCCTGAGCCTATTATATTTGCAAAATAATTGTTTGCTATGATTCTTTTAGGTAGAATTAAAAACCAAACACACAGGGCGAGCCCAGCACCAGGGTTTCTTGGTCCCAATTCCGCAGCCCCTTATGAGGGTTATGGGGATGCTCCATCCCCAGGGTCACATCCTCCCGGGGACGGGGGTCCTGTCGCATCAGTGTTTGTGGAAACACTGGTGCTGGGTGCCTGTCCTCAGCCCCAACGGGTGCAGCGTGGTGCTGCTCCCCTCCATCCCCAAATCCTCCCACATCTCCTCCTGGAGAGCTGTGTCATCACTGACCTCCAGCATCACGCAAATGCATGGGGACAGGGCCCCCGCCCATCCAAGGGATGGGGAAACTGAGGCAAGCACCAGCTGCTCGCTCTCCACAGGCTGGAGTGATGCCGTATGGTCCCGTAGGACTTGGTGGCAGCTCGGAGCCACCCCCGGCCTGTCCGGCAGTGAAAGGGTGCAGGTGGCTCGGGCTGAGGAAATGGGAGAGCCCTGGCCGGGCTCCCACTCTCCTCCTCCCGCAGCCCCACCTCCCCGGTCCTGTTTAACTCGGCGCCAAGCCGGCTGTGGGGCCACCATTGCCGTCCTCATCGCTGTCCGTGTCCCAGTCCCCGTCCCCACCATGCTGCGGTTGCTGCTGCTCTGCGTGGCCCTGGGCTGCGGGGCAGAGCAGGCGGGTAAGGCGAGGACACGGTGACAAGTGGGGATGGAGAGACGTGGGGTTGGCATTGAGGACACACACAGGGCTTACGGGAAGGCGATGAGACGGTGGGTGATGTGCGATGTCTCTCGCAGCCCCGCTCACCTTCACCATGCTGCAGCGGACCCGCGTCTCCAAGGGCAGCTCGGAGTTTTCGGGGAACGCCAGCCTGGACGGACGGCTCAGCCACCTCCTGGAGGGGCTCAATGTCACCCAGGTGCTGCCGCTGGAGCCCCCAGACGCCTGGGCCCGGCGGCGGGAGGACGTCACCAACTACCTGCACTACTTCAGCCAGCTGGTCAAGCTCTTCAGCAAGGAGAGACCCATCAACTGTGAGTGGTACCCATGAGATGCATGGGGAAGGGGAACTGGCTCTCTAGGGACAGCTGGACGAAGGGACAGGGACACGGCCACGTGCAAAACCTCGCTCTGGGCAAAAGGAGCTGGAAATTTCTCACCCGGAGCTCACCCTGGGTGATGCTCAATCTCCTGCTGCCCCTGGGGAAAAGGGCTGGGGAATGCAGCCCGGGGGGATGGGGAGGTGTAGGCACCCTGCCTGCATCCCACATGCACCCCATCTGCAACCCACATGCATCCCACCTGCCTCCTGCCTACACCCCACCTGCACCTCACCTGCACCCACCTTGCACCCCACCTGCACCCTGCCTGCAACCCTCCTTCCACCCTGCCTGCACCCCCCTGCACCCCACAGCCTCCATGGGACGCTGCCAGTGACAATTTCATGTTCCTGCCTGCGTTGCTCCACAAGCCCCACTACCTCCAATGTTCCTGTGCCCGGGGTGTTTTACCTTCTTTTTTATTTTCTTACCCCCAAAGCAGTTTTCTCCCAGCTCTGCATTTCTCTACCTGGCCCTCGGGAAGCGTTTTCTCCCCTCGGGGTGTCCGGTGGGAGCTCCACACGCCTCCCCTCGCTCCACGTTCCCCGTGCCGCATCCTCCGGCGAGAGCGATGCATCGCTCACCCTGAGCTGAAAGTCCTCCTGCGTCTCTCAAACCGCAGGCGAGGAAGGGGAAAATCAGCCCCTGGAAAAGCTGTCGCCACAGCTAAACGGAGCAAAGATGAAGCTGGGGGTGGGTGGGTTGGGTGGTGCGAGGATAGTGCTTCATAAACTTGGTGCATGTCTTGTCCCCGCAGACACGCAGAGCCTGTGCTGCCGCCTGGGCTGCCGGCTCTTCCCCAACGGCACAGCCAGCAGCTTCTATGAGGTAGGTCCAGAGAGGTTCTCCTGCTCCTCTGCTCTGCCCTGGGGAGACCACACCTGGAATCTTGTGTCCAGTGGTGGCCCCTCAGTTCCAGCAGGACAGGGAACTGCTGCAGAGAGTCCAGCGCAGCCACCAAGATGCTGAAGGGAGTGGAGCATCTCCCGTGCGAGGAAAGGCTGAGGGAGCTGGGGCTCTGGAGCTGGACAAGAGGAGACTGAGGGGGGACTCATTCCTGGGGATCAATATGGAAAGGGGGAGTGTCAGGAGGATGGAGCCAGGCTCTTCTGGGTGACAACCAGTGACAGGACAAGGGGCAATGGGTTCAAACTGGAGCACGGGAGGTTTCACTGAAATTTGAGAAGCAACTTGTTGGGGGTGAGGGTGTCAGAGCCTGGCCCAGGCTGCCCAGGGAGGTTGTGGAGTCTCCTTCTCTGCAGACATTCCAACCCGCCTGGACACCTTCCTGTGTAACCTCATCTGGGTGTTCCTGCTCCATGAGGAGATTGCACTGGATGAGCTTTCCAGGTCCCTTCCAGCCCCTGACATTCTGGGATTCTGTGATTCTATGAGGTGACCCTCAACGGGACAGCCTTCCTCAGCTTCCACGTCCCCAATGCCACCTGGGAGCGGCGCTGGCCTGGCAGGGACGCAGTGGCCGCCTACGCCCAGCGGGAGCTGATGAAATACCCCATGACCACCCAGGACCTCCAGTATTTCCTCAACACCACCTGTGTCAGCATCCTGCGGGCGCAGAGCGCCGGAACAGGTCTGTGCCAGGGCTGAGAGGGAGACAGGGTGACATGTGGGGTGCCCGCGGTCATCACCTGTGTCCCTGTCATGTCTTGCAGAAAAACAGAGCAGCCGGTCGCATGGTCCACTGGTGCTGGGTCTGATCCTGGGGACCTTGGCCTTGCTGGGCATGGCTGTGGGGATCTTCTTGTGCACGGGGGGGAGCTGCTAGCAGAGCCAGCAGCCATCTCATGTCACCTCGTGGGGACACGGACGGACACATCATCACCCCATGGAGACAGGGACCAAGACAGCGTCACCTCGTGGTGGCAGGGGATGGAGCCACCATCACCTGGTGGCAGCAGAGACCGACCCACCATCACCCTGTAGAGGCAGGGACAGACCCATGTCACCCCGTGGTGGCAGGGGATGGACCCATGTCACTCCATGGAGACACGGACGGACCAAGCATCACCCTGTGGCACCAGGGACGGACCCAGCATCACCCCATGAATGCAGGGATGGAACCACTGCAACTCCATGGTGGCAAGGGACAGACTCACTGTCACTCCATGATGGCAGAGGATGGAACCACCATCACCCTGTGGACACAGGGATGGACTCGTGTCACCCTGTGGATCAGGGATGGACCCACCGCCACCCCATGGATGCAGGGACGAACTCATGTCGCCTGTCCCCATGCCCTGCATCTCCCCAGCATCGCGGGCTTTGCTCCCAAAGGCCACCAGTGGCTTCCCTGCCCTGTCCCAGCGGGGTTGTCCCCCCAGGAGCAGCTCCCACCCTGGTGACAGTCCCCACGCTGAGCTGACGTGATGCACTGAGCCTGAACATGGACACACGGATGGAAAAATGGGGTGGAGGGGTGTGTGGGGGAAAATGGCAGGAGAAACAGGCAAAAAAGGTCGTCAAACCCCTTATTTATCCCTGTTGGGAGGGGGATAAATGCCTGGGGGGAGGATGTCACACCCTAGTGACACTGCTTGGAGCTGTCCCCTAATAAATGCACCCTGTCTGCTCTCCCACTGTGGTCACTTATTTGGCTGCGGGTCTGTCATGGGTGACAGGGACACAGGCGACAGGGACACAATTGTGGCGGGTGGGCTCGTCGGTGCCAGCAGCCCACGTGTCACCTCATGCAGCGAGTTTGCGAGGCCCCTGCAGAGCAGCCACTGGGGTTTGTGGCTCCTGAGCCCCCGTCCCTCTGCCCGCAGCATCACTTCTACTCAATCAAGTCACTTGTCCAATGGCCAAGCGGTGATGCTTTGTTTATTTTTCATTTCCTCACCTTCGCAGGAGGCACCAAGGTTGAGGACAGGCCATAACGGGGTGCTTTTTCTGCACAGATCAACACGTTCTATGCTCTTGGATGCTGCCCAGAGGGACACGGGAGCATGGGGACACCTGGGTGACACAGTGGGGACCCCAAAGCAAGAAACCGCTCCCCAAGGAGCAGCTAAAGAAATGCAAAGCTGAGTTACTAGCACCATCCAACAAGTGTTTGTTGCTTTATTTTCCTTTCCTGCAATGTCCAATCTGAGCTAAATCTGCTCTTAGCCCACTTGGGCTTTGGTTATATGAATAATAAATTCTTGGCTGCGTTTTCTTTCCAAGATTTGGAGCTGACCCCCTCTCGTGCTCGTCTCTGCTGCCCCAGGGGCAGGAGGGGCTGGGGATGAGCCAGGACCTGGCTCGGGCCACCAAAATTGGGGACAGCGCAGGAGCGAGGAGCTTTGCTGGATTATCTTCCAGCTCCAAGGGTGGGAGCCGGGAAAAGAGCTGCAGGCCAGCAAGGGGACGGGAGGATGCCATCGGGGTCGGAGTGCTGGAGGTCTCCGAAGATGACATCTCATCACCTTGGCCACCAGCCACCCACCCAAGCAGGGGCCAGGGTGCTCCCCACCCTTCCGAGGGCTCTTTTGTACAGAGAATGGCAGCCAAGAGGCCGGAGGATCCAAAAACAACGAGGGAGGGGGACGTCATCGCCGGGCCCGTGGCCGGGGCTGTGCCGCGGCCCAGCACGGCCTGTCCCCGCCATGGCACCGGGGACGCGGGGCCGATGCTGGAGGTCGGACACAGGAGGTTTTATCCCCACAAAGGGATAAAAACACTTGTAGCCACTTCACAGTGGGGAGAAACGGCTGCATGGCGGCTCTGCCGTGGATTTTGGACATGGACATCTCTGCAGATGTCACAACGCGGTCCCCAGACCCCCAGTGATTCTTGCGCCAAGTCCCCCCACCCCGGGCTGCAGCTCCAGTAGGGAGGACAGAGCACAGATCCCATGGGACAGCGATGCCCCAGGGCTGTGACGGGGGACACAACGGCACCAGGGATGGCACCCGGGACAGCCAGAGAAACCAGGGAGGTTGTTTTGTTTTGTCCTTCTGAAATGCGTCATGTTTTGGACAGATGAGGAAATCTCCACTTTAAAGTTCTCTGGAAAAGCCCTTTTCCTGCCCCCCGGGCCTGCTTTGTGTCCGTCACAGCAGGAGGGAGGTCCCCAATGGCAATAGCATCCACCCCCAGCACATTTTAGCCCCAAAATTTCTCTTCCTCACCCCAAAACTGCCTCATTGTGGGGGCACCACCACCTGCCCCACTGCTCCATGTACCATCCCTCCAGCGGCTGGTGGCCACATCCTTTGCCCATCCTCTCCCAAATTTGGTTGTTCGTCTACCTTGATCACAACCCGGGCTTAACCACATATCCTGTCAACTAAGAGCTGTTTTAAATTTGCTTATTTTGGTTTTTTTTTGCTTTCTTAGTGAATAAACTTGGCTTTAACCAACCCTCCCAAAGCAGCATCTCCCCCAACCCAACCGTCCCGGCTTTGCTTTCCCCACACTGCCTGGTTTCCATCACTCGGCTCCTCTATCACTGCTTGGGATAAGGGCTGAGATAAGACTCCCAAGCCTTGAACGTTGTTCCAGTGAGTAAGGCGATGCCAACGTGTGAGGAACCAGCTTTCCCCTTTGCCCATGTCCCTGCATGTCCCCAGCTGTGTCCTCCGGGAGCCTTCAGCCGCTGCCACAGCATCCTCAGGTCCTGGCAGCCGCGGTCCCCTGCCCATTCCCAAGGATAAAGGACCAGAGGAGCTGCCTGAAAATGCAGCGAGGGGCTCCTGTACTTGTGGGGTGGGAAGGGGATAAAATGGGGCTGATGGTTTTGATCAGGAAAAGGGGCAGCACCGGACTGACGTTTGGGAGCAGGAAGACGGGATTATCCTCGTGAACGTCCCTGACGCATTCAGTGTGTGTGCTGGCGTTATCATCGCTGTTCTGGTCTAAACAAGCTCCGTTCTGAATTCCCCCACACGTCACCTTGTCACAGCCCCGGATTTTTTTGTCTCCGGCATCACCAGCTTTGGAAAATCCTTTTTAACCCGGGGCTGCGCTGGGGCGAGGGGATTTTTGCTCTCCCTGAGCAAAGGATGCTTATTTTGAAGCAACAAGATTTTTGGGGTGGAGGCTGTTTGGTATCTGCTTTCCCGCAAGCTTGTGGGAGAGCGGGCAGGTCCCTGGAAATATTGAACAGCGGAGGAAAGGGCTGTGCTGGAAAACACATCCCAGGCCAGGCTGGACGGGGCTCTGAGCAACCTGAGCTGGTGAAGATGTCCCTGCTCATGGCAGGGGGGGCACTGGGTGACCTTTGAAGGTCCCTTCAACCCAAACCATCTGTGATTCAGGAACATCACAAATCTAAGCGTCCTCAGAGCAATTTTCTCCTGGCACCCGTTGCTTCTCCCCTCCCATCTCCACCGCCTGTCTCTCAGGAACAGAAAAGTTTAGATATAGATAAGTGCTTCAAAATAACAAGCTTTTTGGAAAAAAAACACCACTGTGCTTGCGGAGAAGTTCCCATGGAGAAGAAATGGCTGTTGGGGAACATTTTCACCCCCTGCCCACACTCAGGGATGCTCTGGGCAAGAAGTAACTCAGGATTTGTTCCCTGCATGACTGAAACTGCAGCGAACAAACAAATCAGGCCAGATTGCTCCTCAGGACCCACATACTCAGCGTCAAAACTCCTCAAAAGTTCCCTATCTGGTTTGGGATGGGCAATATGGCTTTAGGTGCAGTGATTTCTAGAAAAGCAGTTCTGAGCCGCTTGCACCAACATGTACAGCCACAACCTCCGAGGGGATCAAACCCCTTCAATTCAGAAATCATGATCTCATTTTAGCCACGCAAGGACGTATCCAAACATCCCCTTCTCCAGCCACCGAGGACTTCTGGAAATACATTCAAGGCCAAGCGCTTTGCTGGAAGAACTGAACACCGCGCCTCCATCTAAACCATCAACAATCCTTGACTTGTGCGAGGATTCGGGGTAAAAGGAGACGAGGAAATTATTTGATCCAATTTAAGCACAACAGCTGGAAATAAAGACAGGATTCCCAGCTCGGAGGTTTCCACCTTCAGGATGCTACTTGGTCCTGAGTGTTTATCGGAAATAAAGGAATCTGTGTGTGCTGCGACTCACACCAGCTTGAGGTGATCAGAAGAGGGGACAGCGGGTGTCACGGCCACCAAAGAGCTTCTACGTCCCCCTGGTTGGGCAAACACCTCCCGACACCCTGGAAGCTGTGGAACTTTCTTAAGGCAAACAGCAAACCCGAAATGAGTGGAAATGTTGGAAGGAGACGCTGCACAGAAAGCCCAGCGGCTTTGTCTGAAGCGGGGAGAGGAGGGAGACATGGCTCCGCACACAGAGACGGGGAGGAAAATGGAAGGAAACAGGGTTGTTTGCCTTGATTTGGGCTTTGCTTTGCTGTTTTTCTCCTCGCCCCGGTACGAGCTGGGGCTCTGCAGCTATTGTTGCTGTTCTGCATCCCGCGGGCCTCGCCGTTCATACCCACAATGAAACAACAAAAAAACCCAACCACAGGAAGGAAAGGAATTAGCAGGGAAAGGAAAAGCAGCGGCAGGAACAAGCGCTCACGCCTGAAATAAACGCACTGCCGGCTGCTGGGGGTGCAGGTAACAATCACAACACCTTCTCCTGTGCAAAAGTCAAGACTTTGGGGTGAAATCGTGGCTTTTTGGCTTTATTGCCGCAGGCGAGCGCTGGCAGAGTGGTCGCGGGCCAGCGAAAGGTAGAAAGGGAATTGTCAAACAGAGCCCTGAGGGGCTGGGATAACAGGAACCAGGGAGACCTGAGTTGCTCTAAAGTCTGAGGTTTCTTATAAATCCAAGTTAAGGGGGAGTGGGGACAGAGCTGCCTGCAGACACCGGGGAAGTCGGTCACCAAATAGGTAGCGGCTGCAATTAATGGCCAATGCTTACGGATTTTGAGGAAATGAGTGTTGAGGTGAAGAGTTTGGTGTCCCAAATTTGCCTCGCCCCCCGCTCTGAGCTGTTCCCAAAGCCCCCGCTTTGCTCTGCCAAGGCAAACGTCCAAAGGATCCAACAGGAAACCTTCCCGGTGCTGCGGCTTCCGCTGGAGCCCAAGGGCTGGGTGGGACGTGGCCGGAGCAAGGGCAGCACACACGGGCTCTGCACCGCTCCCTGCTCACATCTGAGCTACAAAAGCTCACAATGAAGAAAAACAAACAACAAAGAGCAAAAAAACCCCTACCTCAAAAAAAACCTACCTTGGAAAAAGCTACTTACTGCTAAGTGGAGATGAGTCTCTGGCAGGGATGCTCAAAGCTTCATGATGGACACCAGAGCAGCACAAGTGCCCTTGGTTCACAGAATTCCAGAATGTCAAGGACTGGAAGGGACCTGGAAAGCTCATCCAGTGCAATCCCCCCATGGAGCAGGAACACCCAGATGAGGTTACACAGGAAGGTGTCCAGGCGGGTTGGAATGTCTGCAGAGAAGGAGACTCCACAACCTCCCTGGGCAGCCTGGGCCAGGCTCTGCCACCCTCACCCCCAACAAGTTGCTTCTCCTCTGTCAGTGGAACCTCCTGTGCTCCAGTTTGCACCCATTGCCCCTTGTCCTGTCACTGGTTGTCACCCAGAAGAGCCTGGCTCCATCCTCCTGACACTCCCCCTTTCCATATTGATCCCCAGGAATGAGTCCCCCCTCAGTCTCCTCTTGTCCAGCTCCAGAGCCCCAGCTCCCTCAGCCTTTCCTCACACGGGAGATGCTCCACTCCCTTCAGCATCTTGGTGGCTGCGCTGGACTCTCTCCAGCAGTTCCCTGTCCTGCTGGAACTGAGGGGCCACAACTGGACACAAGATTCCAGGTGTGGTCTCCCCAGGGCAGAGCAGAGGGGCAGGAGAACCTCTCTGACCTACTGACCACCCCCTTCTAACCCACCCCAGGTACCATTGGCCTTCCTGGCCACAAGGGCCCAGTGCTGGCTCATGCTCACCCTGCTGTCCCCAGGACCCCCAGGTCCCTTTCCACTACACTGCTCTCCAACAGGTCATTCCCCAACTTACACTGGAACCTGGGGTTGTTCCTGCCCAGATTCAAGACTCTACACTTGCCCTTGTTCTATTTCATTAAATTTCTCCCTGCCCAGCTCTCCAGCCTGTCCAGGTCTCTGATGGCAGCACAGCTTCCAGTGTCAGCCGCTCCTCCCAGCTTGGTGTCATCAGCAAACTTGCTGACAGTCACTTTGTTCCCTCATCCAAATCACTGATGAATATATTGAATAATACCGGCCCCAGTACTGCCCCCTGAGGCACTGCACTAGATACAGGCCTCAACTGGACTCTGCCCCATTGACCACAACTCTGTGCTGGAACGAGCAGCTCTTGTTTCACCCCTCACAGCAGCTCAGAGCTCAGATCTCTGAAGGGACCATTCCTCATGTGTCCATCCCGCAGCTCTCCCAAGGTAAATGCTGCCCAAACACACAACCCGGTCATTTTTGCCATTCCAACTCAAAACTTTATTTCTGTGCTGTTATCGTCACCCGTCCTCACAGAGGACAGAGTGCAGGAGGTAAGTGGACTCTTCTAGACAAGCTCTTGGTTACATTTGGGGGCAACAAGGAGCCAAGGCCATGAGGAACCGTTCTAATTATTTTCCACAAATCCCACCGTGAAAGTCTGAGGAGTCTTCTTGCGACTTGAAATTTAGAACCGAGCATTAATTTTTGGGACAAGAGGACTACTTGGTAGTTAAGAGAGTGCACAGGAGTCTTAGGAGACTCTTTTCCTCTGTTTGCCCAACCATACGTGGGGTCCAACATAATCCACGCCAGTCCACTCCCAACAGCGACCGCCCCAGAAACGCAGACTCTGAACCAACCCCACGCTCTGGACTTGGATGGGAAGGGAAGGAAAGGCTGGGATTAACAAAAAAACCCACCAAAACCAACGGGAACTTGGAAAAGACTGACACAAAGGACATAAAAAGCGGGAGAAGCTATGAAAATATGTTAGGATGGTCAAGAAAAGTCACATCAAAATATTTAAAAACCAGAGATTCCAATCTGCGTGGAATTTAAAACTCCTTTCCCCACCTTTTTTTTTTTTTTCCTCAAGGAGTCTCTTTGTTGTTCCAGGATGTGGAACACGATAGGCAGCACCAGTTGTGTCCTGAAAAGGGTAGTATTTCCAACTCGTTTGAGCACTTTCACCATTTACAAAGAAAATAAAACTTATATAGACCTCAACAATTGCCCCACCCTCCCTGTTTTCCGTTCTACGGCGGGCAGGAGAAAAAGACTTGCAAACACATCTGACTTTTCACGTTAAGTCCCGTTTTGCCACAGGTCAATAGCCCTGCAATCCATTGTACACCTTCTGCACCGGTCCTTGCTTCAACAACTGTTTGAGACCTGGGAGAGAAAGGAAAGCGTTAGCGGAGAAGGGCTCTGAGTTTGTGGTAGCCTGAGAGCATCGTGGAAAAGATGAAAATGAAAGGAAAAACGCCCCCAAACCCAGCAGTGCAACAGCTTTGCTCCTGCTCCTTCGGCACCTCATCTGGGTGTTCTTGCTCCGGCGGGGGGATCGCACTGGATGAGCTTTCCAGGTCCCTCCTCCTCTGCCAGGGGAGGTTGAGGTTGGATCTGGGGAACAATTTCTTCCCCAAAGGGCTGTGGGGCATTGGAACAGGCTGCCCAGGGCAGTGCTGGAGTCACCATCCCTGGAGGGCTGGACAGACGGACATGAGGTTCTCAGGACATGGGGCAGTGCCAGGGGTGGGTTGTGGTTGGACTCAATCTTAAGGATCTCTTCCAATCAAGATGATTCTATACGGCCACAAAGCACATAGGGTAGAAGATGTAAAGGGGAACAACCCTTCTCCTGATGCTGCCCAACACTCTTTACCCTTGATGGATTTTCACAAGTCTCACCTCCAAGAAAGTGGAAACAGGAGCTCGAAAACAGCTTGTGATCCCATCCCAGCACAGGCAGCGCAGAGAGAGGCTGAGCCCAGGACACCGTTCAGCTCAGACAGATGGCCGGCAACGAAACAAAGCGCCTGCAAACCTGCCAAGTGCTACATCCCAACCTAATCTGGTTCCCTACAACACATTCCTACAAGGAGTAACGACACCGAGGTTACTGATGCTGTTCTGGCGCTTTCCTATACTTTTTGGGAGTATTTCCAGGGTCTAATTCACACAGCTCATCTCCCCAGCAGCCCAAGAGGATTCTGCTCATACAATGGGGAGAAAGCAACGTTTGAGTCCTTTGGACTTTCCAGCTCCAGAAACCCATAGGAGGAATGAGAGAGCAGAGGTTTTCACACCGGAACGAGGTGCTTGGGGACACTCCTGTCCACTGAAAGCAAGCCCTGAAGGCAAGTAAGAGAAGCAAACTTATTTGTGTGTTTAAGTATCCTAATGAAGGCTTGAAAATCTTCAGTTTTTTCACAAAGGAGTCCAGATGACTTTACAAACACCACCTTCTCCAGCTCTCCAAGCCCATTCAGAAAACATTTCAATGAACCGGCTGCCCTGAGGTCCTGTGGGTATCAAATTCTTACCAGAGCAGGATAAGAGTGACTCAGCCCTTCAAAATGTAATATTATTAATAATAGCTCATCTCCTGGGGTCAGCACTGCCAGGGAAGGGCTGGCAAAGGGCTTCGCTGCTGCTTAAAGGGCGAATCCGCATAAAGCGGAGGAAACAGGTTGGTAAGAAGGGATGTATCACACTGTTTTTCCAGAGATAATCGGAGGGGACTCCCTTGTTAAAGTCAGCATGGTCACACACTGGACACGGGGTCCCTTGGGGCACAGCAGCTCAGACCAGCCTTACAAGGGGCTCTCAGGAACCAAAACAGAGAGAAACACTCTCATTTTAGTTGAAAAACACCCTCAAGATCAAGTCCAACCACAACTCAGCCCTGGCACTGCCCCATGTCCTGAGAACCTCATGTCCGTCTGTCCAGCCTCCAGGGATGGTGACTCCAGCACTGCCCTGGGCAGCCTGTTCCAATGCCCCACAGCCCTTTGGGGAAGAAATTGTTCCCCACATCCAACCTCAACCTTCCCTGGCGCAACTTGAGGCCATTTTCTCTCATCCTGTCACTTGTTCCTGGGGAGCAAACCCTAGAAAATACCACAGCGGTTGTTAACTTTAAGTTAACACAGGCAGGGATAGGGAAGATCAGTAATTAAATCAATCAATCTATTGTATATAAAAACCCCCAAACTTCCAGGAAATCCAGCTAAAAGAGACTCTGTCTCCCTGCAAACCTTGTCCTGCTTGTCTATCCTTAAATCATTCTGGCTACAAATGTCCTTTAAAACCACCAATTTGATGCATAAGGTTACAGTAGCCTCGTTAAAATACTGCAAAACTGTCCTGGAGGTCATCACTGGAACCGAGACGGCTCTTTGCCCGGCAAAAACTATTGACACCTCTTGCTTGCTGCCCAGAGATTCCTGAAGAGGAAAATCTCCTGAAGAGAATCCAGAGAAATCACTTCCCCCCCAGCCAAAGGAAGCTCCAAGTCACTTCCCGGCTGACGAGGACAAGGATGTGGCTCCTGCATGTGCAGTTCTTTGAAAGGAAGGACATAGCTGGAGAAAGGTGAGCTCCAGGAACCCTGAAAAAAGCAAGATTCGCACCATTCCTGTACCTCGTTTCCTGCTAGCGAGCTCTAGGCAGTTGCTTGCTGGCCTGAAGGACACACTCATTAGCACACAGGATATTTCTGGTGCTCTGTCAGGAATTCCAGGCAGGATTCCTGATATTTGGCACTACTGCAGCCTCAGGCATTTTTTACTAGAGCAAACGTCAAGAATTTTCTAACGCCACTAACAGATAAGAGGTTACAACCCAGCCTGGACACTTTGCTGCCTCTCTGAGCACCCCAGAGTTAAAGCTTTGGATCCAAAGCTCCAAAAAGAAGGCGATAAACACATGGCAGTAGAGATGAACAGGGGATACGTCAAAGAGAAAGTCACCTCTGATCAACAGGCAATAAATTCCACCATGTCACACTGGCAGGAAAACAAGCATATTATTTCCCTGACTCTAAAGCTTTCCCTGACTCTGGCTGACCAGAGTGGTGCCCTCGGAGTCAGAGTATCTTCTGACTGCCCCAGGAGCTGCACATATGGTGGGGAGATAAGAAATTAGGACCACCGCCAACAATAAGAAAAAAGGGATGTTTTGAATTGTGAAGCTTGCAGCCTTCCTTTGAATTGAGTACGCTGAGCTGCTCCTGTACAATGTGGACAGACCTATTCCCTCCCAAAAACTCCTTCCATCGCTGGATGTTTGGAGGTTTTCTAGCACACAGCTGACTGCTCACCCTGTCACCGTCTCCTGGGACGTGGGGAATTGCATCAGGATGGGGTGGAACACCCAAAGGCTCCGTCTCTGAACGCACTCACACCTGTACTATCACCTCTCTGTTTCCAGGAGATCTATAAAGGTGTGCAAGTGGTTTTCACAGACATTCAGGTTTCTGTTGCTGCTCTTTGCCCAGTGGATTCACAAACCATCAAGAGCAACAGCTGGAAAAACCTCACATCTGTTTGAAAGGTGCTATCAACTTACAAAGCTTCAAGGAGGGCAGCAGATCCTGGAATGGGACTTCACGCTGACGCCATTGTCGGGCACAACACGCTTGCGACCAGACGGAAAAGCAACAGGGGCCAAAACACAAACCAGGTTTACTCCAAGCACAGCCCAGAAGCACAGAACATCGCTCAGCGCTGGACAACTGATCTCTGAACAGTACCACGGTGTCACCAACACAGCAGAGAGTGTCACAGGGCTGAGAAAAGCTCACCCAGGGCTTGGCTTCCCTCTGCAAACACGAAGAGTTGAGGAAAGCTGTGTGTTTGCCTCATTCTACCATGACAGCTGCCAGAATCCACCTTTGGAAGAAGAAAGTACAACAGGCCTGATGAGCAGGAAGAAGTTCTGGGGAAGGGAACTTTCCAAAAAGCTGCACTGGTACGTGCCAGGAAATTTCTTTACCCTGTAGCAGAGGACATGGCCCTTGATGCCTCCTTCGGTGCCTTGCGCAGAGCGGCAGAACCCACTGCAGAGGCTGCTGAAGCAAAGAGGAATTTCCAGCTACGAGTACAGCACGGACCCTCCTCTTAATTTTAGGATTTCTGTGCAGTTCGTTGAGTTTTAATTGACTGCTGAAGCTGAAGGGCAGATCTCTCCTACCACACATCCGCATTGTGCCCTTCTCCCAAGTAGCAAGTGACAGGATGAGAGAAAATGGCCTCAAGTTGCGCCAGGGGAGGTTGAGGTTGGATGTGGGGAACAATTTCTTCCCCAAAGGGCTGTGGGGCATTGGAACAGGCTGCCCAGGGCAGTGCTGGAGTCACCATCCCTGGAGGGCTGGACAGACGGACATGAGGTTCTCAGGACATGGGGCAGTGCCAGGGGTGGGTTATGGTTGGACTCAATCTTAAGGATCTCTTCCAACCAAGATGATTCTATACGGCCACAAAGCACATAGGGTAGAAGATGTAAAGGGGAACAACCCTCCTCCTGATGCTGCCCAACACTCTTTACCTTTGACAGTAGATCGATTTTCAAAAGTCTTGCGTCCAAGAAAGTGGAAACAGGAGCTCGAAAACAGCTTGTGATCCCATCCCAGCACAGGCAGCGCAAAGAGAGGCTGAGCCCAGGACACCGTTCAGCTCAGACAGATGGCCGGCAACGAAACAAAGCACCTGCAAACCTGCCAAGTGCTACATCCCAACCTAATCTGGTTCCCTACACCACCAACAGCCAACCTCGCTTGCTTCAAAGGGAAATGGAAGTTAATCTCAGGGCATCAGCCAACTGTGTTATGTTGCAGAAGGGGCATGGGGGAAGCAGAGCTCCTCCTGAGTGCAACGGGCTGATGCTTCCGTCCTGCCAAATTCTTATCAGCTCTGGCGAGAGGTCTGTGCAGCCCCACTGCCGCGACGGAGCTTTAAAACACCCACCTTCCCGCTGGTCGTTTGTCAGCTGCTCTTTGGGGAACTCCACATCAAACGTTATTATTAGGGAGCCTTTGATATTATTGTTATCGAAATTTGGAAGACCTTCTCCTTTCTTCCACAGTTTGGCCCCCGGTTTTGTGATTTTATCCCGAGCAACATGAACCTAGAGACAAGAGAAATTTCCAATGTTACTAGTGTTGTGTGTGTACACCCAATACCCCCCCTTCCAACCCACCAAAAAGCTTCAACTGATGTAAATTCTTTGCCAAAATCAATGATATTCAAGGGGCCCAAGCAATAATACTGCCAGGACACATGAGAACTAACAAAAAAAAAAAAAAAATCACTGCTGTGACAGCTTTGTACACAGACCCACACTGTGCACCCCTTGTTCTGAGCCTGTTTTGGATCCATGGAACTGGTCTGGAAGTCTCTAGCAAAAACCTCAGCACAAGAGACCTGCAGTTAAATCGGGTTTACACACAACCCCTTGCCTCACCTTGTGCCCATCCAAGTGGGCGATATCCATTTCAAAGCCTGTAAGTGCCTCGACCAGCGAGATCGTCACATTTGTATACAAGTCATCTCCTCTTCTTTCAAAGACTGGGTGCCTGGGGAAATAAGAGACATTGGAACTTTCCTCCTTCCCCATAGGGAAATAGGTCCTTTAGCTTCCTCCCCTCTATTTTTGAGCTTGGAGAATTCACAAATTGGAGAGGAAGTGAAGAATGAATGATATTTAACTTCATTTTCCTGTGTGAGATATATACTACTAATAACCTTTCTATTTCTAGGGCCATGAGTGGTGAGGCGTGTCAAGAAGTTGTGACTCACACAGCTTCTTTAGTAGTGCACTTCCTTACAAAAGAGAGATATATGTTGATGGAAAAAGGAGATATTCCATGTGATTCACACAGGAGCTCCTTCTGCATGTCAGAATTCAAGCCAAACAAAATAAAAGCGGAATTATCGCAGCATCTTAAGACTGCTGAATCCAGCTACTGCAGCGGCATCAGGGTTGAACATCCTGCACAGCCCTGGGTATCAGACTCGCGGCTGCACCAAAGTTGCTGAAGGATAAAGCTACATGGGAAACACTGGCCAGAAAGTTGCTTGCAAGCTTCCTTCCCAGTAAAACCAGAAAGAAGGGTCTAATTGGGCCAGTTACTTACTTAAGAACTTTTATTCGGAAGCGCAAATCACCTGGCTCCCCATCCACGTGGGGTTCACCTATGGAAGAGAAAGAAAAGCTCTGTTTAAAGGAGATAGTTGGCAGCAACTGAAGAAACAAGCAGCATATTAAACACAAGAGAGATTCGCAGCTCACGTGCTAAAGGAAAAAAACAAGTTCATCTTCACATGGCTAAAACCTGCCCTACACATACCTGTTACGAAAGAACCTAGGTCTTGGAGTATTTCCTCACCGAGCTCATACCTCTCTGCTGTTCTAAAAGACTTGCCTGCATGTTAATGATGTCCTTTCCATGTTGAAGGACTTGATCTCCTTGGGCAGAGGGGATTCCCTCACATACTCAACCCTGGAATAGATGTTCCTACTCAAGAGTTATCTAAACCATCACATTTTGAGCTTATTTCTGTGTGTGCCCTGAGTACCAGCAAAGGGAGTGGAACTTGGAGCATCAATCAGATTAACAAAGAATCACAGAACAGTCTGGGGTGAAGGGACATTCCCAGCTCCCCCAGTGCCCCCCCTGCCATGGGCAGGGACATCTGCACCAGCTCAGGTTGCTCAGAGCCCCGTCCAGCCTGGCCTGGGATGTCTCCAGGGATGGTTCATCCACCACCTCTCTGGCCAACCTGGGCCAGGCTCTCAGGGACAACAATTTCTTCCTCATGTCCAGCCTGAACCTCCCTCCTTTAGTTTAAAACCATCACCCCTTGTCCTGTCACAACAGGCCCTACTGAAATGTCTGTCCCCATCTTTCTTATGGGCCCCTTTTAAGTCCAGAAAGGCCACACTAAGGTCTCCCCGAAGCTTCCCTTCTCCAGCTGAACACCTCAGCTCTCTCAGCCTGTCCCCCAGCAGAGCTGTTCCAGCCTCAGATCATTTCTGTGGCTCCTCTGGCCCCTCTCCAGAAGGTCCATGTGTGTCCAGTGCTGAGGACCGCAGAGCTGCAGGGGGTCTCAGGGAAGCAGAGCAGAGGGGCAGAATCCGCTCCCTCAACCTCTGGAATTTCCAAAGCCAGGAGAGGATGCAGCACTTAAAACTACCCATGCTGACAGGTGACCCAAAGCAGGGCTTGGGCACTTTCACTGCTATAAAAACCAGCCTTGCGTGATGGAAAAGGGGCAAATCCAAGCTGCGCAGCTGTGCAGAGCCCACACGTACCTTCCCCAATGAAAGGATACTCCATCCCATCCCTCACGCCGGGCTCGATCTCCACTTCCAGTGTCCGCTCCTCATTCACCAGCCTGTGAAGGGGAAGAGCAAGTGAGCACTAAGATCTCAACAGAAGGTGGACACACCAATTTACATCACTGGGGTAATGAGAACACCCTCACAAGTTAACACCTACTCTCTCCTTGCTCACATCTCAATCTGGAGGGCAAGCGCTGCCTTTCTTGTCTGCTGATACTCACCTAGTAGAGAAGGAAAAGGTTAAGCTCCTAAATGCACATTCAGCATCCAGATATGCGACTGCACCACAGTATTCCACGTCCAGCTGTTCCCAGCTGGGAACTCTGGGCTTTCCTGATTTTGCTTATTCACATTCAGTTGTGGAACTACCACTGGAGTTGTTCAAGGAATAAGAGGCTGAAAGAGCAAACTGGGGAGCTCTACATCTAACAAAGCTGGCCATCTCTAAGAATAAATCCCAGCTCCTTAGAAATATGAAGCTTGCTTTAAGTTCTTCCAAATTCCCGGGGTCTTACTGGGAGTACAGATACTTTCCTCCATCTAGTGGCAGGTTTAGAATAAACACCCACAGAGCAGTAAAGAGCGTAAAACTCACTTGACATTTGGACATTCATCACAAACGACTTCTTGAGTCATCTGGAAGCGTCCTGGACCCAACTGGGTGGTCCTCATCTCCTGCCGGCAATTGCATTTCCGCTTGCCGGGCGCCTGTCTTGCCACCGGCTTGTTCCTGACAACCTATGGGGAAGAGGACGAGGTCAATACCAGCACCCTGGGGTCTCCCCAATGCTCTGCATTTCTCAAACAACCTGAACATCATTTGGTTTTGCGTGTGCTGCCCCCACAGTAGCTCCGAACAGCCTCAGCGAAACACACTGATATTTTTCATCCTGCCGATCACGCATTACATACCAGAAAAACTCTTTCCAACACCACTATTGGCATTTTGCTTTTCCTGGACCTTTCTAGATAGGAAAGGTGACACTGGAACACCTCACACTTTGGTTATGATAGCTTCCTTGTCCCACACGACAGACAAAATTATCTGGAGTTCCCCAATTACCACAATAAAAACTCAACACAAACTCTAACATGCAGAACAGCAGGGATTGTCAGCACCAGAAATGTAGCTTGTTTAAAAAAAAAAAAATTAAAAAGCCACCAAACATTTGCCGAGTATGTAATCCACAAATTTACAGTGACATGTTTGGCCATATAAAGAGGCCCCAGAAAATCCTCAACAAGAATTGCAAAGTGAATTTGAGGCTTATGAATGGGTGCTCAATTATCACGGAGTTCTAGAGTGAGAACAATTACACCCTTTTCAACTGGGCTACTGCAATAAAAAGCTATAGGTGGCCACTGACAGCCAACTGTCACAAGAAGCATCTTTTTATAGAGAAATTGCCACATAGCACAGGTGAATAAATGTATTGCTGTGTGTTATTTGCTAGGAATAAACAGCCTCCACTGCCACTGCGAGGTATTGAGAAAACAAACCTCCATTTTTGTTCCGTTCTTTGGGAGAAGATATCGTTTCCAGCATGGCCAGGCATCTCAAACCTGAGGACACGCTGGGGACAGTGACAGGCAAGAGGTCCAACTTACTTCTACGAAGTTTCCTGAATACACCTCCTCCAGCGTAACCTCCAGGTCCACGATGATGTCACTCCCTCGGGGAATGTTCCTGTCTTGTTGGCGAGGGTTCCCTCCAAACATGAACCCAAAGTCCCCAAAGAAGCTGGAGTAAAGCACACCAATTAGTTCAGGAAGGAATTTTGATTAAATAAGGTTTTGCTGAAAAAAGACAGCCAAGGCAGCAGCAACGTGCTGCTCAGCAAATCCTTCTAGACCCTGACAGAGCAGCACAAAAACACCGTAGTACATCCAGATCCCTCTTTTTGCTCCTTGAGGACACCCGCTAAATGCCTTCAAACAAAGCGGTCACTTTGGAAGAGTTTTCTGTACTAAAAACCACGAGTTTTGGAGCAGGACTTGAATGCCGACACCTCAAAATCTGCCCAAGGTCTAAGGGAAGTCGTCTCCGTGCTGCAGTGCGGCTCAGCTACCAGCACAAGGTGCAAACTCTGACTAGTGCGTCATCTAGTCAATACTAACAGGTTGGTTTTCAGTAGTTTGAGGACAAGGGGGATGAAAATAAAACACCCTAGCAAGTCTGTGTATTCTTCCTCAAAACACATCAGAAGATTCTGCAAGTTCTCACCCAGAAGGATGACAGGAGAAGAGCAACTTTAAGAATTGTTAGTAAATTTGCGCCTAGCAGAACCAAAGGAGCCTTAAACAAAGAGAAGATCAGTTTCTGCCTAAGCTATGTGCAAGTACTTCCAGGTTTTAACGATCCAAAAATCTACAGTTGCTCTGAAATGTAGTGTAAGTTGCTAAAGCATTACTGAGCAAAAGAAAAAGTGACTCTCAAAGCGCACACATGATGTGTGACAACACGTTAAACATCAATTACACACCAGAGAACGCAAGTTCCTACATGTTTAATGCAGCTGCAGCACCTGTGAACTTGTTTCTTGAAGATTAGTGACTCCTCACTGCGTAAAAGCCCTTAACGTTGATTTTTGCCGGTGTCAAACATCATAAAATTAAAATTCCAATTGTAAGAAAGCCCTAAAGTGGCAAAAGCTCCTTACTGGGAGAAGATGTCTCCATGGGAGCTCTGGTGTCCGTCCTTCAGTCCCTCCTCGCCATACGCATCGTACTGCTTCCGCTTCTCCTCGTCCGACAGCACCTGGCACAGGGAACAAGCAAACAGGACCTTAGTTTATTTAAATGTTAGTTTATTGAAGCAGCAGAAGCAACACAAAATATTAACAATACTGAATTTATCTTAAAGATTAAAAAAGAATCTGAAGGAATAATTCAAATTGGTTCCTACAAAGGGGGACGTGCTGAAAATCCATATAATACCACCCTCGTTTCTCAGTTTGTTCTTCACACACACACAGAACGTGTATTTCTCTGGCTCCTATTTCACAACAATTAGCAACGATGGCAAGCTTGCTACGAAGCTGAACCTACCCAGTATGGTAACTCTGCAGCTAAGGGCAGCAAAAGTTACAGGTAACTTCAGTGCTGAGGCAGAATAACACAACCCAACACACAGGGCTTTCAAGACTGTAAAGCTTTGAGTTTAATTCCTAAGTCTTGATCTTTGCTCCTTCCTCCCCCAGAGATTCAGAAGTTTCCCATCACATTTTGTCTTCCTTCCCCTTCCTCTCCCATCGATCATGTTCTTCTCGGTGGCAAACAATGATAGGACAAGGGGTAATGGGATCAAGCTGGAACACAAGAGGTTCCACTTAAATTTGAGAAAAAACTTATTCTCAGTAAGGGTGACAGACACTGGCCCAGGCTGCCCTGAGGGGCTGTGGAGTCTCCTTCTCTGGAGACATTCAAGACCCACCTGGACATGTTCCTGTGCAACCTCACCTAGGCGTTCCTGCTCCAGCAGGGTGATTGAACTAGATGATCTTTTGAGGTCCCTTCCAATTCCAAACATACTGTGATACTGTGTAATACTGTGTTTGCGAAGGTTAAAATTGCCAGATTAGCTTTCAGGAGGCTAGAGAGGAGTGGAAAAGCAACTAAACAGGTGGAAAAGACGGTTCAACAATAAAAAACAGCCTCAAATTGTAAAGATTACAAGTTCTAGCAGCAGGAAAAAAAAAACAACAGTGACTTTACTCGCTCCATCTAGTAGGTAAGAGCTCAATTCTCCCTTTGTCCCTTCAGGTTTTGCATTAAGAAGCACATTTCCTAAAACTGGGATAAGCTTTTCATTCCGTGATCTCTTGGTGTCAGAGCAAAATTCTTCCGGCAGAGTCCTGCACAATCCTGGTGATATCACGAGCAATACAACTAAGACGACAAAATATTTGCTTTTCTCTTCATTTTCCTTCTTCATGCAGCCTGTTGGAGATCACAACTCCAGAACACGATCTAGAGTATTTTGAGGAGAGTTCTTGTTTCTTTTACATGAGGTTGCCTTGTAAGTAAAGCTACCACAGCCTAGAAAAAATACCCTGGAAACTCCATCCCCAAAGCACCCTGAGGCTATTGATTGTACGTAGTGGAGTCTCAGTTCCCTCTTATGGGACTTGTCTCCTTTTGGTGTTCAGACCAGGGTGGAAATTCCTTTGGCTGTTAAAATGAAGACAGAGTAGTTTAATTAACCTACTTTCCCCACAATCTATTTGAAGGCTTTGCTAGAGATTTACATCAATACTGGATTTTAATATTCTGATGCATGTCCCCCAGCAAAACACACACGAATGAAGAATTTAAAGGGAAGTTTCTTAGTTTAATTTTCACCAGCACCTGACAAGAGCTCACTTCATGTGCTAACACAGAACTCCACACTCTATGTTGAACAAGGATGCTGTTGTGCAGTAATAATACCCTGGTTAGGGGGACGCAGATATGGTTATTGTGCATAAAATGAATATTCGGCTATTCCTGCCACCACAATCCCTACTGATTGGATTTTAGAACCACTTTCTCCCCAATGTTTTTAATAGAAAAAGTACTCTCAGCTGTTTAGACTTAAACTGGAGCTTGAGGAAGAGGGAGAGAAACACTCCCCATGCTTTAAATACTGTCAAATATGACAATCCCAACTCACAGAAATGACACCACAGGTTTGAAGTAAATCACATGCATCAATCTTTAGATGCTGCAAATGACAGCTGGCAAATACTTTTTTCCACAAAAAGAAATTCTTTACCTTCACCAATTTCCCTGCCAGAGTTCAGCCAGATAAGTCTGAACTAAAAAGAAGTCCTGGCTCTGATATAAAAATAAAGTGAATACAGGTTTTTTTTTTCCTGACCAAAGAGGAAAGCATTCAAGCTGTTTCTCTTACTTCCTCATTTATTTTATATTTGCATATCTGAGGAACGTCAGGGATGGAAACACAAGCCAGGCTACAGCTGTGGACCGAGAACAGAAACCCTTCCCTTCGGAAGCTCGACTCCTTCAAAGGGACTCTGTAAGTGAGTCCCTGGGCTATCATGCACTGGGCTATTAGTGTCAAGTATCATTTGTACACTACTATTTTATTATGGAAACAACAGACAGCCTCGTGCATTTGTGATTAACCTTTATTTTTCCCATCTTAACACCTTCTAAGAGGCAAACCAACCACCTTTCCCCTCCTATCAGCTGAAACTTACAGCCAGGCCCTATACATGCCAATACTTACAGTTGATGCAACTCTATTTCTTCCCCAAAGAACTATTAATAACTCATAAATAACTTTAACTTGCTGCCTTCACTTTCTCCTGGCTAAGTGAACTAAGGCCTCTTTTTGTCCGCTGACAGAAAGAGCTCTCTCATCAGCCTGGCAGCCTCCCTACCTTTGTTTTTCACTTAGTAGAATGTCTGAAATTCAATATAAGGGAAGGAGGTATTGTGCCTGCACCTTATAGAAAGGTCTTTATATTCCTAGAAGCTCTCCTTTCTCCTTCCCCGGAGTAAAGCCTCATGAGACAACTCATTGGGCAGGCTCAGCTTCATGCTGACAACATGTTTTACCAGGAACTCCGTCCACCCTCCACAGTCTGGATGGGTTGGGAGGACTTGGGGCTCTCCGATCTCTGGGTTCCTTACAACAGGGTCATGACTCCTCTCCTTCCCCTGGATGTTATAGAGTGAAGTCTCGTGGAACAAGTCGTTGGCCAAACTCAGTTTTGTGTTCCCAGCATGTTTTACCATGAACCCCATCTACCCTCCATGGTCTGGGAGGAGCTGGGAGGACTTTGTGCTCTCTGGTTCCTTCCAGCAGGGTCACAACTTCACCCCTCTCCTTCCCCTGAACATTATATAGTGAAACCTCATGAAACAAGTCATTGGTCAAGCTCAGCTTCATGCTCACAGCACGTTTTACCATGGACCCCGTCCACCCTCCACAGCTTAAGAAGAACTGGGAGGACTTAGGGGTCTCCAAATTCCTTACAACAGGGTCATAACTTCACTCCTCTCTTTCCCCTCAATGTTATAGAACAAAGCCTCATGACACAAGTTGATGGCCAAGCTCAGTTTTGTGTTCCCAGCATGTTTTATCATGAAGCACATCCGCTCTCCACAACCTAAGAGCTGGGAGGACTTAGGGCTCTCCAAATTCCTTACAACAGGGTCATGACTTCTCTCCTTCCCCTGGATGTTATAGAGCCAAGCCTCATGGAACGTGTCACTGGCCAAGCTCAGCTTCATGCTCGCAGCACATTTTACGATAAAACCCATCTACATTCCACAACTTGGGAAGGGTTGGGAGGTCTGGGACTCCCCAAATTCCTTCCAACAGGGCCACAGCCTCAGCGCTCACCTTCCCCTGAACACTATATAGTGAAGCCTCATGAAACAAGTCACTGGCCAAGCTCGGCTTCATGCTCACAGCACGTTTTACCACGAACCCTGTCCACCCTGCATGACCTGGGAAGGGCTGAGAGGACTTAGAGCTCCCCAAATTCCTTCCAACAGAGTCAGGACTTCACCCTTCCCCACAGCCCCCCGCAGGTGGGGGGGGATCCCGCCGCCCCCGGCCTCACCTCATAGGCCGCCCCCAGGTCCTGGAACTTCTCCTGCGCCCGCGGGTCGTCGGGGTTCCTGTCGGGATGGAGCTGCAGCGCCAGTTTGCGATAGGCCTTCTTGATGTCCTTGATAGAGGCGCCGCGGGACACCCCCAGGATCTTGTAGAAGTCCCTCCTGAGGAGGGAGAAGAAAGAGAGGGGAGGGCAGCGGGGCCCTGTCAGCGCCGAGCCCGGAGTGCGGGCCCAGGCCCGGCGCCGAGGGAGGGAACACGCAGGCCCGGCGGCACGGCCCGGCGCACTCACCCGGCGGCGGCCTCCTGGCAGAGGCAGAGCAGCAGGAGGCAGAGGCGGCCGAGCCAGCCGGGGGCCATGACGGAGCGGCCAGACCTGCCCGGGGCGGCGGGGCTGAGGGAAGCGGCGGCTCCGGGCGGGTCCGCGGCGCCACAACCACCCGCCCGGCCCGGCCACCATCAGACGGGAAACAGGGCCCGGCCAGCGCCGCCGGCCAATAGGAGAGCGGCGCGACCCCGCGCGCCGCGGGCCGCCACCCTATCATCTGCGCACACTTCACCACCGGCTCGACGCCGCCAGCCAATTGCCTGTCGGGGCGTCGGTTTGAGGCAGCTGGCCAATCGCGGTTCGGTCCGTCACGCCGCTCTCTATCCTATCGCCGTGCTGGAGGGTGAGTCCTCCAAGCGGGAGGGAAGGGCCGTCTCGTTGGTTGGCACCTGGGCGGGCACCGGAAGTGGGCGGCGGTCGCCATGGAGGCGGCAGTGGCGGCGGCGCCGGTGCGGTTGTGGGTGCGGACGGAGCCGTTCCTGCTGGGAGCCCTGCCGGCCCCGCCGCCCGCCCGCCTCGCCCCGCACTACCTGCGGAAAGTGGCGGCGTACGCCCGGGCGCGAGCAGGCGAGGGCTGCTTCCCGCGGCTGGCGTGGCCCCGCTGGCGGCACATCGCCTGTGGGAAGCTGCAGCTGGGCCACGGCCTGGCCTGGCTCTACTTCGAGCTCTTCCACAGCCTCCTCCGGCGAGACCCGCACGCCAGACTCGAGTGGGCTGAGGCCGAGGCGGCGTGTGGCAGCGCCAAGGAGCTGGAGCAGAAGCGGAGCAAGGCAGGAGTTTGGGCGGGGGTCGGTTTAGGGGTGACCGGCCTGGCCTGGCCCAGTCTAACGCCTGTTTTGTTCCCTCTTGGCCAGCTCTCCGTGGACACTCTGCAGTTCCTGCTGTTCCTGTACGTGCAGCAGGTTCACAAGGTGTCTCTGCGGAGGTCTCTGATCGGGGAGGAATGGCCCAGCCCCAGGACTAGGTCTCCCAGCCTGACTGGAAAGTCTGCCGGGGAGAATAAGGTATTTGCAGCTGTTGGATTCTTTCTTGTGTGGGAAACGGCAAAGTGCTGCCCTGGGGTGGGTTGGAAAGGGGCTGGTTTGTTCCTGGGAGGGTGTCACTGCCTGTGGTACAAACTGAGCTGGAATCACATTTGAGACACTTCACTTGACAGTAAATGAAATTAAGTTTACAGAATCCCAGAATGTCAGGAGTTGGAAGGGCCCTGGAAAGCTCATCCAGTGCAATCCCCCCATGGAGCAGGAACACCCAGATGAGGTTACACAGGAAGGTGTCCAGGCGGGTTGGAATGTCTGCAGAGAAGGAGACTCCACAACCTCCCTGGGCAGCCTGGGCCAGGCTCTGCCACCCTCACTGAGAAGAAGTTTCTTCTCCTATTTAAGTGGAACCTCTTGTGTTCCAGTTTGTACCCATTGCTCCTTGTCCTGTCATTGGTTGTCAGTTGATGTGTTCTGTCTAAAAGGCATCCACAGGAATTCCTCAGAGTCCAAAGGCAACTTGTGAAAGTTCTTTTAGGGCATGGGCAATTCTCTTTGTAAGAAGCAGCTGCCCCTGTGGTTTTTCTATTGCTTTTCTTACTCTGGCAGCTGCTTTCCTGTGATCCACTATAGGATCCCAGGATGGTCCCTCCATTAAGTTATATTTCAGAAAGGGGGGTTTTTTGGTCAGCTGTGCATCAACCATGTCAAAAATGCCACTGTTTCCTTTAAAAATACTGCCCAGTATTTTGAAAGAAGAGAAGTGAGTTGGATGTATCAGTTGCAGCTCTCTGTGTTTTAGAGTAAATTCCAGATTGGCAGCTGCAAAGCTGTGCGTTTCTATCATGATGATGATGTTGTGAGCTGCATGAATTAGCGAAACGCAGCTTGGGGCACAGTGAAATAATTAAAAATAGGGACTGGGTAACTTTATACCGATTGAAGAAATGAAAAAAGAAATGAGAGGAACTTGTACAGGGCGGCTGTGGAGAGTCCAGCATTATTTAAAAGCTGATGTTAAGGTCTGCCATAATTCTAGCCTTCTTTTTTTTTAATGGTCTGGAGCCCTTTTAAATGTGAACTAATGATTCCCTCAGATGTTGTTTGGTTTATTGGTCTGCTTGCCTGGGAAGAAATGACCCTCCGCTTTTCCCCGCAGCGCCTCGGAAGGCGGCACTTAATCATCTCCGAAGGTCTGGAATAGACACGGCCATTTTTCCAATCGAGCAGTTGTGAGACCTTGACTGTCAGTTATTGATTTGTTTCCAGGAATTTGTGTGGGAAGGGTTGTTGGCGAGTCTGTTTCTGCTTTCAAGAATGAAATATTTAGTACTTGGAGCTAGAATAAAATGTTTTCTCTTTTTTGAGGAGAGGTTGCTGATGAGTCCAGTTCCCTTTCTGTATTTCAGAAGCAGTGAGCAGGTGACAGCACCGTGTTTTACTCACTTTCCCTCTTTTAGACTGAGTGTAAGCAACAATGCGTTGTATAATGTCAGTGCAGCTTGTCAGCTCAGTGAGAACTCATTTCCTTCTGTGTTTTTCTGCCCGCTAAGAACTGGAATGATCAGGAGCACCGCGCCTTCGTGCAGACCCACCTCTCGGAACTGCTGGAGCTGCTGCTGGAGCCGGAGCAGCTCGCGGCCTCGTCCCCTTCCACCCGCAGCAGTGTGGTGTCCTACGAAGCTGTCTGCGCCCTCGGCTTTCTCATCGAAGGGACCATGACCAAGTCCAGGACGGTCCATCCCCTGCACGAGCTCGCGCTGTGGCTGCCCTGCCAGGCACAGAACGGCTACTCAAAGGTCTCCAAAACCTTCACATTCCCCAAGCTGGAGAGCTGGCTGCGGGCTTGCCTGACCACAAACCCTTTTGGGATGACTGCCTGCCTCAAGTCTGGGAAGAAACTTGCGTGGGCACAGCAAGGTAGCTTGATTTTCAGAAATAGTTTTCTAGCCTTGGCTTCTCTTGCTGTCCAGGATCTGGCAGGGGCCTGGGGAATTATTACTTCTTTTTCTTCCTGCTGTCAGTGTAGTGGGCAGAGTGACAGTGTGGAGGTGAGTCTGTGGGACTAGAGGTACTGCGTGACACCTGTGTGTGTTTTTCTGGTCATTGGAGCACTTCTGTGAGCAAACAGTAATGGCTTTATTTTCATAGGTTCCCCTGAGTGAGGCCAGTATCGCTGTCCTCATTATTCAAGTAAAGCTGGACACAGAAAATAGATAATGTGATGTGTATGTGGCAAACTGAAAACTGGTATGGGTTTTCTTGCCTTGAATCGCATTGCCTCACCCGCAGGGATGTGACACCTTCCCCCTTAAGAGGAAAAAGGATCAGGTTAATGTTTTATTTCCTCTGACTGCACAAGTGTAGGAATGGCAGCGTGTTATGTAGGACAGGGAGGTTGCTCAAGGGTTGTACTGTAGAGGGAGCATTTTGCTGTCTTAAAATATGCAATTCTTGTGAAGTGACAAAATTTGATGATACTGTCCTTGAAGTTTTGGGCTGATCATTTTCTTGAGGGGTGTGAACAGTGAGCTGTCATGTCTGTGTATAGTCTTTTTATGCTTTTTAATTTTAAATGCATTGGTGAACTTGATTTTGCAGTTGAAGGAACAACCCGGAGAGCAAAGATTGCCTGCAATACTCGCGCGGTGCCCGAGGCGCTCCCCATGGTGATCATGAGCCAGGTTTACAAGCAGACGCTGGCCAAGAGCTCGGACACCTTGGTGGGGGCTCATGTAAGAATTCATCGCTGCAATGAGTCCTTCATTTATCTCCTCTCTCCCCTCCGGTGAGTTTTGATTCTTCTGGGACACAGCTGGATGTGTTTTCACAGAATCCCAGAATGTCAGGGGTTGGAAGGGACCTGGAAAGCTCATCCAGTGCAATCCCCCCATGGAGCAGGAACACCCAGATGAGGTTACACAGGAAGGTGTCCAGGCGGGTTGGAATGTCTGCAGAGAAGGAGACTCCACAACCTCCCTGGGCAGCCTGGGCCAGGCTCTGCCACCCTCACCCCAAACAAGTTTCTTCTCATCTTTAAGTGGAACCTCCTGTGTTCCAGTTTGTACCCATTGCCCCTTGTCCTATCACTGTTTGTCACCGAGAAGAGCCTGGCTCCATCCTCCTGACACTCACCCTTTATATATTGATAACAATGAATGAGGTCACCCCTCAGTCTCCTCTTGTCCAGCTCCAGAGCCCCAGCTCCCTCAGCCTTTCCTCACAGGGGAGATGCTCCACTTCCTTAATAATCTTTGTGGCTATTCAGTAAGTTTGGTGAAGCACTAAGTTCATGTTAGATGAAAAGTCCTGGTTTTGCTGTTTCCTTCTCACCATGTCCTTGTTTTCTTCCGCAGCTCCGTGACCATTGAGAAGTGCCGGAACAGCACGTTTGTCCTCGGCCCTGTCCAGGCCTCTGTTCACGTCCACAGCTGCGACAACGTCAAGGTCATCGTGGTTTGCCATCGTTTGTCCCTTTCCTCCACTGCTGGCTGTACTTTTCACATCCTCACGCCCACGCAGCCTCTCATCCTCTCAGGGAACCATGCCATCAGCTTCGCCCCGTTCCACACCCACTACCCGATGCTGGAAGACCACATGGCTCAGGTGGGCTTGGCCACGCTGCCCAACCACTGGGACAACCCCGTGCTGGTGTGCAAGGAGAGCGGTGACACTGGCGTCTTCCACCTCCTGCCCCCCTCGGACTTCTACACCTTCGTGATTCCTTTCGAGATGGAAGGAGACACCACGGAGACGCCGGGGGGTTTGCCCCATGCTTATCAGAAAGCGCTGAGCCAGCGGGAGCAGAAGGTGCAGATCTGGCAGAAAATGGTGAAGGAGGCGGGTCTGACCAAGTAAGTGCAGCGCCCCGACGGCAACCTGGGAGCTGCCTCCCAGCTCGGCCGTACAAACGGGAGACTAATTTCGTGTAGCTCAACAAAAATGCTGTACTAATGGGTTGGTTTGCATGAGCTTTGTCTTGCACGCCATTTCTAGAGTTGTAGTAATTAGCAATCCTGGGATTCTGGTCTTCCGTATGAATATAGTGAGGAGAATAATGCTCAAAACCGTAACTCTGTGATATTGCGCTTTCCTGGCTTGCGAGGCTCAAGGAGATGCCTGGCTAGACACTGCTGAGCGAGGAACTCACACCTCCCTTCACGCTGCTGCTGCCTCTGCTGTCTCTGTTCTGCTCCCAGTGCTGCAGTGGGTGAGATCTGGGTGCGTTCCCTCAACAGCTCGACCTGTTACTGGCCCGTGGCTGATGGGTGATCGCTCTTAGCACAACCTTTACGTTGCGATTGAAGCTTTAAATTACTGTCCTGTCTGTTGCTGAGGCGAGCTAAGAATGGACTTGTGAACCGAGTAGGTCACCTCATGGGCAGCAGCTTTTCAAGTTCTCTTTGTTAGATCACATGGAATCCTCTGCCCAGCTGTTTTTGTCCTAGCTAGGCCTGTCCTAGCCTGTCTCACGTACTGATGCATGTCTGTTTGCTTTCCCACTACCTGCTGCAGAGTTCTGGAAAAGTTTCCCTTTGCTTCCTTTGCCACTGTGCTTTCTTCTGCAGCCAGCCAGGTCAGACAGGGGTGCAAATCTCTCCTGACTTCAGTTTAACTGCTTTTATCTTTTTGTGAACCTTTTTCGCTGCAGTAACCTGAAGAACCTGGCTTCCTTTGCAAATAAGAATGGGGACAGAAACCCAGATATTAGATTGTGAAAGCCTGAAGAGATGAGAACAGGTTTTGTTCTCTAAGCTGTGCTAGAGCCACGTAGATTTTTCTTTCTGTTCTGTGCGCATTCAATGGCTTGTAACGGTGTGTAACTGGGGGCTGATAAGTGGTGATCTTAGGGGATTTATCCTCTGGAGAACACAGAATATGAAAACCTCTTGGGTCAAACTGTCAACACTCCCCATCACACCAGAGAAAGGCTTCTGGGGCAGGATTTTGGGAGGTTGGCCAAGCAGTAGTGACCCAGCAGTGGTGACAGAGTCATAAAACCTTCAAAACTCTGTCTCTGAGTCTTGAAAGGCAGCGGGGAGGGAAGTTGTGGCTTCAGCCCTTGTGTTAGTGTCATCTGTTGCGTCTATCAACCTCATCTAAGGTGTTTCTTTGCCCTCCAGCTGTGGTCCTCCCAGGGCTGCTGCTTCTCACCCTAGAGTTTTGCAAAGGCATTTGATCTGTCAAAAATCTTCCTGTTAAAGAAATACGAGGTAACACGGATGATGTGCTTAGATTGAACAGCAGTCACAGGAGGCCAGGGCTTGGTACCGGAGTGGATTATTTCATGAGAGGGGGAAAACTGTGCCAGGTTCAGAAGCTTGCTGAAAAAGTGGGCAGCTGACGGTGTAAAATGTCTCTGTCTCCTGCAGGCAGGGAAACAGCGAGAGAGACAACCAGGAAGCTTAGAGCAAACAGGATATCAGGCTTGTAGAAAGAAAAAAGCTGCTGTGCTTGAACTGGGAGGTGAAAGAGACGGTTAGAAATAAGAAGAATGTCTTTCAAGAAGTTGAAGTTGTCTGAATGAGGAAAGTGGGGCAAAAAAAGAATGTAAATCCTGCCAGGCTGAAAGTAAAAACCCCGTAAGACAGGCCCAGTAAGACAGCTTGAGGAACAACTTGCAAAAGCATAAAATCCTGTTTATTCATTTTCCGAGCATATCAGACAGAAAGTCTTTCGGGGTCAGCAGCAGATCAACGTATATAAAAAGCACTTGGAGAAGATAAAACCCGAAGAGAAGAAAGAAGCGTCTGCCTTTGTGTTCACATTCACTGGGGAGGAATTTAAGTTTCTCTCCTAGAACCCTGTTTTCTGGGGAATGTCTCAAATGGAAGCGATAGTACAAAGAAGAGCCTTTAACTTGAGAAAAAGGGTCTGGGGACCCTGAGCCTCTGGGAAACCGAGTGGCACAAAAATGAATCTGGCTGGTTTGCTGCTTTTCCCGGTATGGGATGGGATCAGCACATCCAATTAGGAGTGAGTTCAAAGCAAAACCACTTGAAATGTGCACAGGATATTGAAAATGTTCATGTTTTACATATGTCCCAAATGGAATCACGTAAGCTTGTAGAAAATAACATGCAGCAGGAGTTAGTCAATACTCATGGTACCTTTGGCTTAAGAAATTCCAGAGCTGAGCTGTTCCCAGAGGGCTAGGATCAGTTCTGGAGAAACTCTGTGAGCTGTACACCTTGTTAGTACTCGTCTTAACCAAAACCACCCCAAAAGTTATTTACCAGTAATGAGAATTATTTGAGGAGTGTTTAGATGCACATTTTGTTTCCTGATCTCCATCCTCTCTCTTTCAGATGCTGTCAGAACAGAGTTTAGTGTCTTCAGTGCTTAAACGCTGGTTACTAATCTTCTTTTTCTCCCTCTTCAGTCAGTTTTTAATCTGTGCTCTGAGCTGGGTTGCTGTGCCGGTGGGATGAGGAACTTTGTGTGACTTCTCTAATTCCGCCAAGTTCAGTCTTTGGGGTTCATTGTTATCACATTTACTTGGTAAAAACCTTCTCTTCCTAAAACAGGAAGTTCAGGAACCAAGCCCAGCTTTTAGCTGATATATTTGGAGCCTCATTTGGATACCAAAGGTGAGGTTTAGAAGTATAATATAATAATTAATGTGACCTTGACATCCCTGCCGATCTTCCTTTGGTTTCAGGGATCAGAGGAAACAGTTCCAGATGCTGGTAGAGAACAAATTCTACGAGTGGCTGGTTCAGACGGGGAACCGTCAGCAGCTGGACAGCCTGGTCCCCCCCGCCGCGGGCTCCAAGCAGGCAGCGGGGTAGCATCGCCGTCCTGGACAGCAGAAGAAAAAGAAAGGGTGAGTCAAGAACACATTTTGTGTGCAAAGCCCAGGCAGAGGTGGGAGAAGCAGCAGGCTGTTCAGTGAACGTGCTCCCGAGAGCCTTGCATTTGATTTTTAGTTCTTATTTTGCAGCCAAAACCTCTTTTCAGGGTGAATCTGTTCACTGTGTACTCAGCACCTCCCTTGTTCTCCGCAGGTGTTGTGTTTGATTTGCTGGGGACACCCGTGTGCGCCTGTGCAGGTGCATTGTGCAGAATCTGACGGCAAAACCTATTTGAACAGCTGCTCTTTATGTATTTAAATCTGTTCTTACCTGCCTGACTTTGTGCTTAACAGAACCAACTGAGACTTCAAATAATTCTTACTTTGTAACATCTTTCTCTTCCCAAGTAAAAGTGGTTTAGGAGTCGCAGACAAGCGCTTACTGGGTTTTTCTACCATTGTGTGTTTCAAACCATTTGAGAGTTGATGTTTATTTTTAATTTAGTCTTCGAGTTGCTTTTCCTTTGCTAGTGTTGGGAGTAAAATGTGCTCCTCTATTTTGTTACAGAGCCCCGGGAACAGGCAGCGTTACACCAAAACCAGTTGTCATTAAGACCGAACATGCTTGTCATGGACTGGCGACCGTCTGTCTGTCCACGTTGGGGTTTCTGATCGCCGCCACTTTCCCTGTAACGACCCTGTTGGTGAGGGAGCGAGTGTGTGTCCATGAAGACGCTGTGTTGCAGATGCTGTAGCGGGGAAGCTGCCATCGTGGTTGGTGTCCACAGGGTGCAAATATCCCACCAAGGAGCCCTTCCCGGCGCGAAGCCACACACAGGGCTTTGTGGTACGATCCGGCTGCGCTGGTTGTATAAATGTGACAAAGAAATTGTTGATTTATTTTTTTTATTAATGAATTGCAGTGGATTTTATTTTATATGAGATGGCACTTAAGCAATGGGATTTTATGGAATTAGCTTTATATACATTTGCGGCGTTTTGACAAATGTCAATAAAACGGAGTTCTGGGCTAAGCCTGGCGCGTGTCCTAGGGAAAGGGCTTTACCTGTGCGGCAGGTGTTAGTGGGACACGTCTTTACTGCTGAGTGAAATATGAACCAGCCAACTGAGATAAAACTGCTAATGTAGCAACAACCATGGAGCTGGAGGTTTTCAGGCTTGATAGAAACACCATTTAATGTTTCTTGTAAAGAGTATTGAATTAAAGTAGTACCATTCCCATGTGCTGGTGGAGCCTGTTTTGGGGAGATGCCCTCATAGCTGAGCACATAAATTAGGCAAAATGGGCAAAGGCATCTCTGTGGGGACCAAAGGCAGCAGCTGTGTGTGACTTGAGAAGAGTTATCCAAACTGAGAGCACTTTTAGTGCATGATATTGTGTTGCTAAAACTTTTCTGAAGGTCTCTGCTCCTGGGGAGGCAGGGGATGCAATACAAGGCGAGTTTATTCTATTTAACCCACTTTTCAAGGAGTGATGTTCAAATGGACTGCTGCGGAGCTTGGAGATTTCCCACTGAGTTGTCTTTCGATAGGACCCAGGTTATGGTTGCATTTTGATCTTTGTAAGGCAGAATTTGAATTAAAAAATGTATATATATATGAAGTGGCCTCACAGCATTGTAGCAGAAAGAGCTGTAAGCAACAGCGCTGGGCGATTCAAGACGCCTAAAATGCAAGAGGACGAGGTGCTGATGTCTCGGCGTGCGTGGAGCCGCTGTCGCGAGACTGCTTGTCCTGAGGGATTTGCAGCGGGCTCTGTGCGTTTCGGGTGCCGCTGGGCTGGATTTCGCGTCCCTTTGTGTCGCTAAGCCTTGGGGCTGGGCAGCGAATAGCTGCAGAGGTGGTTTTATTTCACGCCGGGCTGGCGGGGGGTGCGGGTGGACAGGAGCCAGCGATCCTCACCCTCCCCGCTCAGCAGGGCTGAGCGCGGTTCAAATGAAAACTCTGTCAAACCGCAGGCAGCGCTGTGAGAGTTTTGAGTTGAATTTGTGACACTGGCAGATTTTGTCGGAAATTTGGGCATCGTTCTTTACCCTTCGATGTCTGGAATTGCTCATTTTGGGGGTGTGTGGCCAGACATCATTATTTTTCTCGACATCAGGCACCATTTGGAGCGATATAGCTCAAGCTGAGGGCGTGCTGTAAAAATCTACAGCCTCTTTGCTGTTTCCACTCTGTGTTTTTTGAAGCCGAAGCTGTTCTTTGCGAGCCCATCTGAGCACGTGTTCCCTGTTTTGTAGCTCCATCCTTTGCTGCGGGGCAATGTTCTCTGATAAATATTGAGTCTCTTCCCTACAAACAGGGCTGGGCTTTTAGAGCCAACGAGGATTTCTCCTTGTTTAACATGCTTGAAAGGGAGAGAGCAGCCAAATCGTCCCCCGTCTTCCAGGACTTGGCAGGGGGCTGCGTGTTTTGAGTGCGTTTTGGCCGAGTTTTGGTGTTCTGACTCAGCAAATGGTAACAAAGGAAGGATGGTGAAGCCTTTCTTTATTCCATAATCCTGTTTGCTTTTCTGGAAACGGGCTATAGCCTCAGAATCACTGACTCAAATTTTGGATCCCATTCTCATGACGAAGCGGCTGTCTGGTTTAAAACAAGCCCGTTATAAAAAGGGCGCCTGAGATCCTGGCTGTTTGTAACAGCTTCTGACGTTCCTCCAGCACCGGGGAGCTTGGCTGGAACGGAAAATGTCCAGAGCTGGAACCAAGGTAAGTTTATTTGCAGCCTATTCGCGATTGGGGCTCAGAGTACAGAATTTATCAGGGGTAAGTTGTGGAAAAGCTTGGTGGTTTTTGTTCTGCTGACAGCTTTCCCCTCTGTCAGTTGCTTGGCAAGAGGAGGTGCCCGAAACCCCTCCTGGGGTGGAGGGAACCCAGAGCTGAGCCCTCCCTAGTCTTTTCCCAGATCCTGGCTGTTTCCTCTAGGTCTGGCTCTGCGAGAGGCTGGAGAGGAACACAGTGACTGGTGAGGGGATATTTTAAAATGCAGCAGGACCTGATGCCTTGTTAAATTGATGGCGGAGGCTTCTGTGCCAGCAGCGAACGTGATGAGCAGAGCAGAGTCTCGTGGACGCTTCCTCGAGAGGAACCGAGTCCTGATGCCAGCAGCAGCCGCCACATCTTCAATGATAGAACAAAGGGTTTGCTACAACAGAAAGATGCCTGAAAACATTCCCCGAGAGATGTGAACCGGCTTGGTGATGTGGTGGCATCGGCAGAGCTGAACTGGAACTGGAGCAGAAGGCAGATGAGGAAGCTCGGCTGCAGTTAGCGATGCGCATCAGTTGGGGATCCTGCTCCGACGCCGCGATCTCGAAGTTCGCAGAGCTGGTTGGTCACGCAGACCTTGCTGCAGGTTGGGCTGGGCCAAATGGCTGGGAAAGGAGGGGGAGAACTTGGGGCTAGTGGCCAATTTCTCCTGTCAAATTTAAATAAGAGTTAAGAGGTTGTGGACAGATGTACATCTTTGCATTTTATTTTGCTTTTGGGTTCTGTTTCTTGTAGCCTGTATTGACTGTAGGACCCAAGGGGCAGAGGGGTTTTGCAGATGCCGTGGAAGATCTGGATTCAGTCCCTGCTTCTCCACAGCTTTTTTCTGTGATCTTGGCTCAAAGCGATTTGGCTATTTCTGAGCAGGCACTAGGAACCGAATGCAGTGTGCTGCTCCCTTCCGACCTGGGGGCTGTAGATCACAGTGCTACATTTTTTATGTCCCTGTACATAAGAAGGCGCTGGAGAAGTGCAACTGGTTCATGCTCAGGTCTCTTGTCTGCTGAAAGAGACTTAAACCTGTCCTGTCTTTATCCTGCTGAGCGCCAGGTGCCTGCTGCAGGGAATGTGTTCACTATGTGTTGCTGTGGAGCAGCAAAATGTCCAGGAGGAGCAAATTCAGTGCAAATCACATCTTTTCTCTGTGCTGTGCTCTTGCCTCGCGTGTTCCAGGGAGAAGAAAAGGGTGAAGGAGAGAATTAAACGTTATTAAACGTTGTTACTGAAGGAAGGTGATTTGCGTTGGGGTAAGATGTGACTGAAACAAAGCGATGAATCTGGAATTGAAATGGCTGGTTCATAATGGGAGATGCAGCTCTTGAAAATAAGAGGAAAATGTGAGGGAAATGACATTATCTAAATAAAAGTCTATTAACAGGCCACAAGAGCAAGGACATAAATCCTCTGGCATGATTAGTCTGAGTCCCCAAACGCCTGATCAGGCTGGTGGGACACGCTGACCAACCACCTCTAAGCAAACTGTGGCTAAATTATTTATTAACACAAAGTGAATGGAAAACAAAATAGTAAGAGGGTTGTCTTAGGTTGGAATTTGTCTCCTGGGTTGAAGCGGTGACAATGAACAGCATTTTAACGGCACTGATGTTAGAGCAATGTCGGCAGCCAACTCATGTACAACCAGCCAGGATCAAAAGGTGTTTGGATGTCTTAATGCTCAAGCTGTGGGAAAACTATGGGAAAACTGGATTATGGGGTTCTGCACGTTAGATGTTTAAATCGTGGTGGCTAGGGAAATTCTCTCAGCAAGTGGTGAAACACTGTCTTGAGCATGCGCTGCATTGGATCAACCAATTTGTACATCAGTTGAGTCAATGCAAGACTCTAGAAGATGCTGGAGTAATTAATGAAACTCCTGCTAAGCTGGAAGATGGGTGGGTGATTGGGTGCAGGTGAATGGGATCTGTTGAGATGAATTCATAGAATCATTTTGGTTGGAAAAGAGCTTCAAGATCATAGAGTCCAACTGTTAAACACAAGCCTGGCACTAACCCATGTCCCTAAGAACCTCATCTCTACGTCTGTTAAATAAACTATTGTAATTTCTTGTATGATCCGGCATCACAGTACCACAAGCAAGCAAAGGATAGAGTCAAAATAGACGTGATGGTTCAGGACGTCTTATTGCGAAGAGCAGCTCTTGATGGTTAATTGTCATCTGGAAGGACATGTGAAGGACCGGTCTGGGTCTAGGACCTGGCAATGTTTCCACAAAGGGCTTTCTGAAGAAAACACGTCACCTCTCAGGGCTGGCTGTTTTGGTGATTCCTCGGCAAGAGGAATGGGGTTTGCTCTCGAGATCATTTCAGACTGGTTGTGATCAAATAGGGAAAAAGTGTCCCTAAGGCAAGGGTGTTGCAGTCAGCTCTTGGGAAAGAAACATGGTGATGGGTCAGAAATCTGTCAGCCGTATCACAAGCTTGCCGCAACCAAAGCAGGAGCAGCAAACACAATCTTCGTGTGTCTGAAGACCTGTGCTATCCACCATGTACCTGGAATGCTCCTGCAGTTTTATGTCCAGTTTTGGCGTTGACTTTCGAAGAAGCCAACTGGGGACCATTAGAGTGGGAACAAGGAGAACGATCACGAGGCTGGAAGACAAGGCCCAGGAGGAAAGAGACGCTTGGTAAAGGTCTAACTGCAAACGCTTGGTAAGCCAGACTAAGTGAAGCTCCGCTTAGTACAGTCCATTGGCTACTCTTGGCTCCCTTGGCCATAATTAGTGACTTCTGATCCTAGAGAAGTTGGGAGGTAAATGATTTCAGTGTTTTGCTGCAAAGAGGGCAAGGACTTCACCGACGGAGCTTTGTGTTGGATTGGGATGGAACTGGGTGCTGTGAATTGGTGGCCGGGTTTGTTGGTCCTGCTCAGTGGTTGGGCTTGATGAGTTTTTGACATCTCAAGGGCTTTGTTTTCAGATATTTCACACTGTGATGTGGCTAGAATATGGATACAGGTGCGGGGTGATGAGGAAACTCCCTGCTTCCCTTCTTCTTCTTGTCTTTAGGTCACCTTCTATGAAGACAAGAATTTCCTAGGCCGTTACTATGAGTGCGACAGCGACTGCCCCGATTTTCACACCTACCTGAGCCGCTGCAACTCCATCCGGGTAGATGGAGGCACCTGGGTGGCCTATGAGAGACCCAACTTCTCTGGGAACATGTACGTTCTGACACACGGCGAGTATCCTGACTACCACCAGTGGATGGGCCTCAACGACCGCCTCGGCTCCTGCAAAGCCGTCCAGATAGTAAGTGTGACCTCTTCCTGAGGGATATCTTAACTAGACACCTGTCATTTAAGGATTTTAGTGTGCTGGTGCAAATAGCAAAGCGTTTGTAACATGGAAGGGTTTGGTCTCTTCTCCCAAGGAACAAGCACCAGGACAAGAGGAAACAGCCTCAAGTTGCACCAGGGGAGGTTGAGGTTGGATGTGGGGAACAATTTCTTCCCCAAAGGGCTGTGGGGCATTGGAACAGGCTGCCCAGGGCAGTGCTGGAGTGACCAGCCCTGGAGGGGTTGAAAATACACAAAGATGAGGTTCTCAGGACATGGGGCAGTGCCAGGGGTGGGGGAACGGTTGGGCTCAATGATCTTGAGGGGCTTTTCCAACCAAAGTGATTCTAAAAGTGGAGAAGATAAATTTCTTCCACTCTTATCACAGGTCCCTCAGAGAACCTGGTAGGTGGGTTTCTGGTAACAGCAGCAGTTTTATCTGCATCTTCTTCCAGAGACCTCAGTGTCCAGGCAAGTCGCTCTCCAGTTTGCTGCTGCTGACTGATCCAAATCTGCTGGTGGGAGCAAGGCCTGTCCCAGAAGGACATGGGTTTTGCAGGAGCACTCAGACCAGTTTGTTCACCTCTAACCAGCCAGGGCTCGTTCTGACATAGGGAACTGATTGTGAGTGTCCCCACGTCCTTCTGGGCAGCATGGACATGGGGAAAACAGCCCTGGTGTCACCAGGAGTGGGAATGACACTTGAAACCATCCTGTTCCAGGGCTCTGGCACCTCCCATCAAAGAAGTTTCTGCTCATGTTCAGATGGAGCCTCCTGTGTTACAGTCTGTGCCTGTTGCCCCTCACCCTGGCGTTGGGCACCACTGAGCAGAGTCTGGTCCATCCTCTGACACCCACCCTGAGATATTGATCCCATTGATCAGATCCCTCTCAGCTTCTCTTCTCCAGCTCAACAGCCCCAGCTCTCTTAGTGTCTCCTCAGCACAAAGATGCTCCAGACCCCTCGGCATCTTTGTGTCCCTGCACTGGACTCTCTCCAGTAATTCCTTGTCCTTCTTAAACTGGGGAGCCCAGAGCTGGACACAACTCCAGATGTGGCCTCACCAGGGCAGGGCAGAGCAGGAGGAACAACCTCCAACCTCCCTCGACCTGCTGGTCACACCTTTCTTGATGCACCCCAGGTACTGTTGGCTTCTTGGCCACAAGGACACATGGGTGGCTCATGGTCACCCTGTTGTCCCCCAGAACTCCCAGGTCCTTTTCTGCAGAGCTGCTTTCCAGCAGGTCCCCCCAACCTGTACTGGTGCCTGTGGTTGTTCCTCCACGCATCACTGACTTGAGCAGCACAGCTGTGGTGTCCCAGGTTGCACAGCTGGGAAGGGGTTTTGCAGGGAACATATCCAGCCAGTGCCTGGATTCCCCTCATGTTTGGGGGTGTGCATGGGGACCCCCAGAAAAGCTGCAGCATCAGTGCCTGGATCTGAGATCTCCCGCAGAGCTGGGCTGGGGGAGGCGGGGGGGAGATGCTGTCCAGGCAGCTGCAGATTAAAACCGCCGCGAGTGCCTTCGGGCAACACAGCGCTTCAAAACACAGTGGAAAATACCTGCGCCGCGTCCGCCTGGAATAAACCCAGCTGGGGTCAGCAGCTCATTAAACTCCTGGTTGCCTGGAGGAGCGGGGAGCGGAAGGGGTCCCGTCTCTCCCGATACTCACGCAGAGCTGAAGGGTTCGTGGCAGCAGCGGGACCGAGCCCAGGACCCGCTGACGTGGCCTCATCTCCCTCTGCAAAACTGGGGCCGTGGTGGGGCTTTGAGCCCCAAATGCTCTGGGGCTCAGTACTTTTATGCTTTCTTTGCACGGGAGTTACTGCAGGTGCCTCCCCACCGTGCTTTTGGGGGCTGTTCAGCTGTCCTGGGGCGGGGGTGGTGGTGCCTGGTCCCAGTCTGACCAAGCATCAGCTCTGCTCCCACCCGCTGATGATGGGCAAAGCTGGGGACACATTGATTCCATTTTTCTCCTCCCTTTTTCTAGCCCAGTGGAGGCCGGGGCCACATCCAACTCTTTGAGAAGGGTGATTTTGGCGGGCAGATGTTCGAAGCCACCGAAGACTGCCCTTCCATCATGGAGAAGTGGCACATGAGGGAGGTCCATGCCTGCAGGGTCCTGGAGGGCGTCTGGGTTTTCTACGAGCATCCCAACTACCGGGGCCGCCAGTACCTGCTCACCAAGGGTGAATACCGCAAGCCCGTGGAGTGGGGGGCGGCCAGTCCCGCCGTCCAGTCCTTCCGCAGCATCGCTGAGTGAGGCAGCCCGGGGACGGGGCTGCCGGGGGCGTCAATAAAGCAACTGAGTCACTCAGCTCCGCCTGTCCTGCTTGTTCCTGGGGGAGACCTTATTTCAGCCTTTCTGTACTTAAAAGGAGCTGATAAGAAAGATGGGGATGACTTCTTAGCAGGGCCTGTTGTGGTAGGACGGGAGGTGATGGTGTTAAACTAAAGGAGGGAGATTCAGGCTGGATAAAGGGAAATTGTGACCCCTGAGGGTGGTGAGAGCCTGGCCCAGGTTGGCCAGAGAGGTGGTGGATGAACCATCCCTGGAGATGTCCCAGGCCAGGCTGGATGGGGCTCTGAGCAACCTGAGCTGGTGAAGATGTCCCTGCTCATGGCAGAGGGGGCACTGGGGGAGCTTTGGAGGTCCCTTCAACCCAAACTGTTCTGCGATGATTCTATGAGGAGATCTGCAGGCGCCTGAGGAGCAGAGGGAGCTGTTGGGTTCCCCAATTTGCCCCAATTTGCCCAGTGCCACTAGATGTCAGGCTGGGCCTGTGCCACAGCCATGCAGCAATAACCGACGTTCTCCTGGGGACCTGCAGCCCGTTTGCATATCAGGCCAAGGGCCCTTGTGCTAATGATGCTGATGCGGCAGCAGAGCTGGTCCGGCCGCGCTCCCTGGGCTCTCCCTGCTGATGTATGAGGTTATTACGGAGCGGTGAGGCACGTTAAGCGATGCTTGTCAAGCTGCGGTGCTGCGACCCCCCCGGAACGCAGCTGCCAAGAGGGGCAGCTCCAGCCCTACAGGCTTCCCCTGGCACAAAGATGGGATGAAGAGAGTCGCCTTCCTCTTCCTCCTCCTGCACTTGAACCCTCCAACCTCAATCTCCTGCGTCATTCCAGCCCTTTGTAAAGGGGGACGCATCATCTCCTTGACCAGCCTCTGTCCCCAAATTGCTGCTCTCCTCCATCACGGCTTGGTGGGCTGCAGGATGCAGACAATTAGCATTATGGTTGGGTTTTGGTGCATTTTTTCCCCCAAATATTTCTCCAAAGCTCTCCAGGCTCTGAGGGCTGTAAGGCACCAGCTTGAGCATGCCCTGGCTGCTGTTTTTTGCGGAGAGCCTGTTACCATCCCCATTTTTGAAGGAAAACATCCTGTAGGTAGGTGTGCTCTGGTTGGTACCCTGATTTTGAGGGGATGTTTGCCTGAGCAACTCGTTTCCCTGTCCTACATCCCCTGTGGTGGGAATTTTCCATCCCCATGCTGGGATTTGTCCCTCTCTGGGGTGGGATTTGTCCCTCCCCGCAGCAGGTGCCAGACCCACAGCTGGCAGATTTGGGGTGCTACGCTCTGGCGCTGCTGGTGAACACCCACTCTTGAGCATCGGAGGAACCAGACCTGGTTCTGGTTTGTCCTCACGATGACATTTCCTCCCTGTGTCCTTCCCTTGATCTACCCACCACAAAAACACAATTATCCCAACTCTTTTCCCCCTCCTCCTCCTCCTGCTGGCTCTTGCCCTCTGGTGAATTTTACATTGTGCCCCAAATGTTAGCAACCGAGGTGAACAACAATAAAATATACTAGTTGGGTGGTGGTTTTTTAAATTTTAATTTTAATTGTTTAAAAATTATTATTCTAGATGACTTTTCCCATCGGGGACCCCCTTGTCGTGGCCACACGCCAAGCGGGGCGCAGACGGACCCGAGCGGGAGCGCAGGCGATCCAAACCCAACCCGCCGCTGCTGCCGCTTTTCGCTTGACAGCTCATTTCCATTTCTCGGTATCAGGGGGTCTGTTCCAGTAATTGGCATGCAGATTGTGTCTGATGGGCCTGGTACACACCAGAAAAAGGCTCCGCTCGTTAGAATAAGCCAACCCCAGGCTGATGGATGGGGCGTAAGGAGGTCATTGCGAGAGAGAACGCACGCACATGCCGACAAAATTTCATATTTTGTGCCCTCCCCCCTCTCCTACTTTCTTTATCCGGCAAACTCTAATCTCTCCTATTTCATTGAGACAAATCCTGCTCCATTTCTCTCTCTTTCCCTTTTCCCTTTAAGGGAAATGTGATGGAACCCACTCCTGGATTTAATAAGAAGACGGTGCGGCGTAGCAGGAATTAAAGCGGTGCCATGCTTCATTAACAGCTGGGGATCACACCGAGCCGGCCCGGATGTTAATTACACTTTGGGAATTAATTGCTATAAGGCGTTCCTCTCCTCCATCAGCCGCAATCCGGTGGGTGTGCAAGGATTTTTGGAAGCAGAGCCCACTGTGCTGGGTCTATCCCCCCTCCTCAGCGCTGGCCATGACCGAGGGCACGAAATCGTGAAGCCACCTTGATTTCCATCCCCTCAGTGCCTAAAAGCCGCTGCTGTTTTTCCCTCTTTTTCTCCCTGTGTTGCTCTTCTCCAAACTTTTTCTCCATCAGCTGCAGAGAAGCGGGTCCAGGTGGGATGTGGTGATATATTTGGAAGGAGGACAGAGTGTCCCCTTCAGAGCTGGATGTCCCCAGGGGACCTCCGGACACCCTGGGGGTGGTAGCTTCTCTTTCTCCTGCTCCTTGACCCATCTTTGTTCTCCTGTCCCCTTCCTCTCTGGGTATGGGAGAGTCTCCCCCTACCCCACAGCATCTCCCTGCTGCCGAAACCCCCCAAATTCTCAAAATAAACCACTCTCCAGTTTCTTCCCTCCCCTTTTCCACCTTCGATTCAACTCCATGAAATATAAAAGCTGCTAAAAAGGTGGTGGTGGGGGGACTTTTTGCCAGAGGGCAGAAATGACGTGCTTGGAAATTAAGAATATTGCTCTGAATGCTGCTGATTTGTTCCTTTTCGGAGCCGGTGGGTGGCAGCCCAGCGTGGGGCACAGTTATCGCTGTGCCAGAGCATCGTATCTGCCTGGGTTTGGAGAGATTGCTGCATGAATTCAGCTTTGTCCCCCCCAAAAATCACTCCCAGGTTGGGCTGGAGCTGTCACCGCGGTGCGTGTGACATGAGCAGCCTGTGCTCCAGCTTCTGCCCTCCGCTTTTGGGCTTTCCAGCGGCGACGCTCCCGGGTTGCAGCAGAAATTCTGGCCCAATGTTGCCCATTGGGGTTTTCTGGGGCTTCTCTTCCATCTAGAGCCATCAGGCAACTTGATGGCACCTTGACTGGCCAGCAAAGGTCATTAATGTCACTTCAGTGCAACATTTTGTTGCCATTTGGTCCCCTTGGAGCCCTTCTCGCTGAAACCAAAGGCTCTGTGGGTTCAGCTACTTGTTTGGACTGGACGTGAAGGTTATCGTAGGACCTGGTGGTTATCATAGAATCATTTTGGTTGGAAAAGCCCCTGAAGATCGAGTCCAACTGTTCCCCCATGTCCCTGAGAACCTCATCTCCGCATCTGTTCAACCCCTCCAGGGATAGTGACTCCGCCACCGCTCTGATCCACGCTTTGGTTTTGCCAGTGCGACCCTTTCAAAAATCCTCTTTTCTTCTGTTTTATGTGCAAACCAGCCCTATTGGCCCCTGCTGAAGCACAGAGGTTACACAAAGTGTTTCAGGATGAGCTGTTCCCTCCTGGTTTGAGCTCATGCGCCAAGTCTGGCCCAGCTCAGGGCACATGGAGCTGTCAAGCTGCAAACACGTAGGAGCTTGTTCGTATCTCACACGCATCTATACACCCATAAACATACCCTGGAGACCCCTCCGGTGTCTGCTCACCACTGTGCATGTCCTCTTGGCCAGATGTGGTGGCCACAAACAGATGTCATGGGCAAGAGGTGACTCTCTGAGACATCTGGGTGATGATGGGGGATTGCTGCTGTGCTGGCACCCCAACCTGCGGCTCCCCAAAAACTGCGGAGGGAGAGGGAGAAAGAAAGCAAAGCAGCACCCAGAGATCATCGTTCTCTGTGCCAGTCCCCAGTAGAGGGCAATAGAAGCAAATGGAAGAGATGAGACCTTGCAAGAGGAGCAGTTTTCAAGGCCCAAGAGGGGAAGATGCACAGCAGGAGCCATGTGCAGTGGGATGGGTGTTTTTGGGGTCTCAGAAGGTGGTCAAAGCACAGCAGAGCAACTAAAAGATATTTTGACAGGAGTTAAAGCAAAGCGATGCTTGCAGGAGTTCAAAACTACCAGGTTTGGGTTTGGCTGGAGAAGAAAGGGGAGATAGTTAACCCTTTTGGTTAAACTTGCTTGATTTTAGGTCTGTTTTAAAGTGAAAACTGAGGGTCATGGCTGAGCAGCTCTGGTGCAGGGCGATGGAAGGAAAAGCTCTGAGATTTCCCAGTGGTGGTTCTATTTCATGTGGTCAATTTGTGTGACCGACACGAGCTCAGTCTCTGGGTCTCTGGATGCTCTTGGAGAGCAAATTCTACCACAGGCAGAGCAGGTTTCATACCTGAGTTTTTTCAGCTTTTATTTTGTCCCAAACTGCTTGGGATGTTTCAGCAAGGAGAGCTTTCCAGGGCAGGAACAAGAGGCCCACCCAGCCAGGACAAGACATCTGCACAGACCCCATAGGGATGTCTTTCCTGGATGCAGAGCCGAGACCTGATCTATTTTGGGGAGGGAAAAAAGCAATTATTTCAAAAGGAAGGGCAAAATCCCTGTGTCAGTGAGCTGTGAGCAGCACCCTGCCTGGATGACGGGTGCTCGGGGTGGGGCCGGACACCCCACGGGGGGTTATTTGGGCAGCGACCCATGCCATTCTATGATTTTTTGGGGCGGGCTTTTTGTTGGGATGCTGCCGCTTGGAGAGGGCACAGCCCCAAAGGAGGGGGACGAAGGGACTGCACCACCTTTGCTCCGCATTAAACCCGTCCTTGCTGAGTTGCAATCTCCCCATCTCAGCGTTATCTCCCCATCTGCCTCCTCTACTCTCGCGCTTCCAGATGCTCCTTATCTCCTCTCACCTTCCCCAGAAACCCTGACCGGAGGCAGAGCCTCTTCCACCCACCGTCTCTTATCAGCCCTCTGGAGTTTTGATTCTCAAAGTCAAAGGGATTTTTGGCAGGGCAAGCGTGCCGAAGGACGTCGGCGGGGACGAAGGCAGCGACCGCGCTCTTCCCTCCGCCCTATTCTCCAGGTAGCGCCTATCCCCGTTTATTCTCCCACATTATCAATTACATTGGGATTATTATTACTCAGCGAGTCGGCAGACAGCGATTTCCTAATGGGGGAATGTTACAGGCGACTTATTAACGAACAATGCATCATTAAGGGGGGAGAGCTTCAAAGGCTCCTAAAACGCCGTTTCAAAGGACACAATGCGAGCGGCGCCTGCCATGGCATATCTGGGGGACATGGGCGAAATTTGTAACAAGGAATATACTGGGCCCAATGTAATTAACTAATTCTCGATCAAAGGGGTTTTAGAACTGAATGGTCAGAGAATTCAATTATGGGTTTCCTAATGAAGCGCTGTGTGCCAAGGCGGGGGGATGTTTTCTGCGGGAGAAGCAGGGCTGAGGATCAGGGATTTGCAGGGAGGTTTGGGGAGAGAAGCACCAAAAAAGCTCAGCCCCCAGTGGATTTGGCACGGGGGGGACCAAGTGATGCTCCACGGGAGGGAACACACCATCCCGGTCCCCTGTGACAACTGTTTGTCCCCAGGATGGCCCAGGTGGTGGGACACGTTCACCCTGCGTCTGATTTGAGGCAGACGGACACATCTTTTGGAGCCAAGGCTGGTGGAACCGCCTTGGAAATCCAGATTTCCTCCTCTGCCCTCCGAATCCAGCCTCCCGTACAAAGAACATCATCCTCTGTTTATGAAAGGAGCATCTCGTCCTCCGCTACTTTCTCCTATTATAGAAAGTTGGTTTGCTCACTTTACAAAGGCAAATATATTATGAATTTTCCCTTCATTTCCGCCCCCCTTTTTTTTTTCCCACGTCGAACAACCGATTTGTGTGTTGCATGAAAGTTACACAGTTCTTTAGATGCATTTGCTATTTTATTTTCTTTCATTCAAAAATATGTCAGTAATCTTTTTGTTAACATGAAAGATAAAGGATTAGTAATGCAAGATGCAGTTTTCTTGTAACCTTCTTGAAAGCAGACTATAGTTTCTTATCTGGCTCTAACATTCATTTTCCTGAAATGAAAAAAAAAAATAAAAAGGCTTCTTAAAATGAAATAAACTACATTCAATTCAGACGAGCGGCGCTAGCGAAGAAATTTATTGCAGCCGGCAGAACGGAGCGGCTGCGGAGACGTTTCTGTCGCAGCAGCGAGGACCTTCCCCCCAAAAACGTGTACACCGTGTGGAAAACGCCACTGCCGAGACAGCGCCATGACCAAATATCACAAAAATATCCCCAAATGTGCCTGTCCAAGCAGGGGTGGCACTTGCCCTGGGGCCATCCATGAGCAGGACCCTGTTTATGTCCCAAACTGGAGGTGTTCCCCTTAAAACGGACACATAAGATCAGGACAATTTTTAGAAGGGCATATTGTGACAGGACAAGGGGTGATGGTTTTAAATTAATGAAGGGAGATTCAGGCTGGACATGAGGAAGGAATTGTTGTCCCTGAGGGTGGTGAGAGCCTGGCCCAGGTTGGCCAGAGAGGTGGTGGATGAACCATCCCTGGAGACATCCCAGGCCAGGCTGGACGGGGCTCTGAGCAACCTGAGCTGGTGCCGATGTCCCTGCTCATGGCAGGGGGGGCACTGGGGGACCTGGGAAGGTCCCTTCACCCCAAACTATCGTGACGAGTCTATGAGGAGTGCAGTTGATGCACCCAACAGCCTTTCAGCGCCTCCCCGTTCCGTTCAGGAGACGGCGACTGCTCCCCCAGCCGACGGGAAAACAGGAAGGGCGGGACCCCCGGTTAACAGACAGGGCGCTCAGCCAATCAGAGACCCAGGCGCAGAGAAGCTTCTGGAGCGGCCCGTAATGGCCGCAGCGGGTCCCACGGCATATAAAATGGCGGCCACGTGGGGGTTGATTCCTTCGGAGGGGTGCTCGGGGAGCTGCAGGGGGTGAGCAGAGCCCTGCTGGAGATCACAGACCATCTAAGGAGACTTCCAAGGACTGAGAGCCCTCACGTCTTCTTTGGCGAGTTTTTTTATTATTTTCTTTTTTTCCTGGAAGTATCTTTTAGTGAGCCCTTGTTCCCCCCGCCCCACACAATCGTTTATTCCTTCTGGTACCCTTGAGTATAAGCGGCCTCTAGTTCCGCTTTTTTGTGAGTGAATGTGTGCACTTTGTGGATTGTAGTTATTCTTATGAGGTGGTACTACAGTAGTTTTCTCAACTGGTGTCTGAACCTGTGTTTTGTGTGTTGGAGTACTAAATAATTTGGATTAAACCCTGGGTTTAGTTGGCTTCTTGGCTAAACTGTTGTGACCAGAATAAAGCCTGTTTGGAGCTCATTGCCTGACTGAATTGCCTTTTGGAGTGTCTCTGTGGCATGTGGCAAGCTGAGCTGTGGTGTAAAGTTATTTATTTTTGCCTTTTTTGGGATGTCTCTGCCGTTCCCATTAGACTCCAGCGACCTCCATCTCAGCAGCTTCTGCTCGTGAGCAAACAGGGGTTTGCAGCCCTGCTTGGCTCCTCATTAATTACATTGTAGGATCGTTTTGGTTAGAAAATACCTTTAAGGTCATCAAGTCCAACTGTAATCCAGTGCTGGCACTGATCTATGTCCCTGAGAACCTAGTCTCTACATCTGTTCAGCCCCTTCAGGGATGGTGACTCCACTATTTCCCTGGTGCACTGGGAGGAAAGGACACAGAAAAACACCAGGAAGGGGGGAAAAAAAAGAGAAAAGGGGAGAAAATTGGGACAGGAGTCACTGGTGTGGGAGCAGCTGGGGGTGCTGTGAGGGGCTACCAGGGGCCAGCAGGTCTTGGAGCATCACCTGCCGAAGCAAACGATTTAAATTGCATGTGTAAAAGTGGAAATTGTCTTTTTGTAGATGATGAAAGCAAGCGTGATGTGAGCAGGGGTTGGTTTTCACCTCCTGTGGAAAAGCTGATGGCAAAAAAGGGGATGCAGGAGGAGAGGTGGCCCTGGTCCCTGTGGCACCGGGATGTCCCCGTTTGCCCTCTGCAACCACAACAGCTCCGCCAGGGTTAAATCATTATATAAACCACTGGATTTCTATGGCAATTAGCTAATGGGCCCTCAGCATGTAAAACAAAGTACTTTCACCCCCCACCGTCAGGTGGATTTGGTGAATATTGACTTGGCATGATAAGGAGCTGGTGTTCACAACTTTGTTTATAACCCCATTTGCAGGGAATAGGTTGTTTTGCTTGGGAGAAACTTGATCTTTTTCTGTTGCGCACGGCGTGGATTGTGTTCTACTCCTTTGCAGGGCTGAACAATTAAAATAAAGAGCGTCACCTTTTGGGCTTAAATCTTCACCTTTAAAGTTTAATGGGTCTGTTGTCCTGTGCTGACAGATCATGGTTTCATTTGAGGAAAAGTGTGTTTTCATATCAAAGGAGCCCCCCCGCACTGACCCAGCCTTCCCTCCTCCTCTCTCTGCCCCAGCACACACGCTATTTTAATATTTCATATATTTCATAAGCTTTTATGCCTCTAAAAGAGAAGTGAATTTGTGGAGAGTTGAGCTCTCCAGAGCTGTACTTCAGAGCTGGGAAGTAATTCAGGGTGAAGCCTGTATTAATCTCAGGTGAGAGAGATATTTAAATTCAGGCTACCAGTGTGAATATAAAATGGGGATCTCTTTACAAAAATTTCAAATTGTAATATGCAAAGCTTAAAGAAAAGAAACCCCAAGGGAACGGCTTTCTTCTAGAACATTTTGTTCCAACCATCATCTCTTTGCCTTTATTTTTTTATTTAAAAAAACCCTCCCTTTGCCATTTTGTATTTTTTAAATGAAATCTTTCAGTTTTTCGAATGAAAGTCCTTATTGCTGGGAGATAGTGGTGGTGGTGGGGGGTGGAATATAAGTACATGGCTGTGGAAAAAATGGTGTATGGGCTCAGATTTTAGCAGGAGCAGAAGGGGAAATAAAGCCCTGCGTGGTTGTCCCCAGGAATGTGTCCATGTCACCTCCTCCAGCATCCCTGGGCTGAACTGCTCCATCACCATCTGGTGCAAGTTCAGCTTTCCTCTTCAAAGCAGATAAAATGTTAATATTGATTTGTGATCCTGGACAGCAGGTGGTTAATTTGTGTGTGTTTTGGCAGGGATGGGGATCAGCTTGGGGACGTCTTTGCCCGAACCCCATGGTACCGCTCCTGGGTTTGCATCCCTGGTGAAATCCTGAGGCTGCAACCAGCTCCTGGGTCAGGAGAAATGGTGACAGATGACATGCTATTATCAGCTGTGTCAATTAATTAAATTATACATTATGCTTATGAGGGTGATATACTGAGCCACTCTAGATTAAGTGTCTCAATTAAGTCTTTAATTTAGATTTAATAAGTAAGTTATTATATGTTAATAAAAGATCAATTAGTTGCTAAAAGAGCATTGATCCAGGTACAGGGAGTGTGGCAGGGAGACATGGAGCTGACAGCGAAGACACGGGGACATCGCCTGAACAACACGTGTACAATTAAGTTTTTAATATGCTCCAACGGGAGCGGACACGGGGCATCTGGCACTGTATATAAACGTGTATAAGTGGTGTGTCGTGGTGTCTTTCCGCAAGCATGATGCACACCCCATCCAGACCCTCTGTTTTGGTGATTTCGGGCTAAGGTGGCTCATTCCCATGGGCAAATTTTGGGGGGGAAACCTGTAGTTGGGCTTCCAGAGGGAGGGGAGAGAAGCGCTGGGCTCCGGTGGAGCCGAGATTTCAGCTGAATATGGATGACATCATTATACGGGTGATCCTTTCAGCAACAGCGAGCCGGATTTTAAAGTAGCGACCTACAGCATACAAATGATGGGTTTAAAGGAAATAAAAAAAGAGATGATTTGAATAGCATACATTTATAGAAGAATAAGCCTTCCCCCCCCTCCCTGCTTCAATTTCTAATATCTTTCTATGGGGCAGGCGTTGTGCATTCGAAAAGAAATTAAAACACTCCTCCTAAATACACTCCAGGCAGTAACAATGGCAAAGTTAAGAAGGTTACGAGACTTAGTTGTCCCAGCAACATGTCATCAAGTTGAAATGAGCAGGAAACATAGATAACGTAAGAAAGGGGAGCGGGGGGGGGAGGGAGAATAAAACCACAGGAGGAAAAAATGCCAAGAGATTGAGAAAGAAAAGGGAAAACCCTTTTTATTTGCTGTTTCATTAGGATGAATCTGATTTTATAGTCTCTAAAAGAGGCTAAAATATAATCTCCTTTTGTGTAATGTGTGTGTTAGGAAAATGTGTCATCAGCAATTCTTCTGTATGCTACAGCAATATTCAAAAAATTAGCAGGGATATTCAAGGCGAGCTACAAAGAGAAACAAACAGACGACTCACATTTCAAGCCCGAGCTGTCGTTTAAGAACGTTTTCAACTTTTTATTAACCTTTTTGATTGTCCCTTATGGTTTTTCTCTGCTGCAGCAGAAGAGCTCTGAGTTTTCAAAGGAAGACAAAGCAGCCTAGAGAAGGAGGTTTGAGATGCAGCTCTGGTGAGCCTGGGGCTCTCCTGGCTCTTCAGGATGGAGGTTTTTTGTGCTGTATGTGGGCACAGAATCATCGATTAGTGAGATGATTTGGGGTGAAGGGACGTTCCCAGCTCCCCCAGTGCCCCCTCTGCCATGAGCAGGGACATCTGCACCAGCTCAGGTTGCTCAGAGCCCTGTCCAGCCTGGCCCGGGATGTCTCCAGGGATGGTTCATCCACCACCTCTCTGGCCAACCTGGGCCAGGTTCTCATCACCCCCAGGGACAACAATTCCTTCCTCACATCTATCCAGAGTCTGCCCTCCACCACTTCCCTGTGCATCGTGTGTTTTGGGGTGCTGCAGTAGGACATGTGTCTGCTTATTGACTTAGCATTGTCATGTCCCCCTGATGTTGCAGTTTGATCTCTGGCTAGAGTCACTAGGCAAAACTCTAATTAAACAGCGATTAATCAGAAGAGGGAGAAAGCTGATGGTCAGTTCCTGCTGGCAGAGCGAGGGGGCTGTGAAGGAGCCCCTCTAACAATGCACCAAACACAGCATGCCCTGACTGAGCCACAGAGCTGGTTTCATGCTGAGATGGGTGAGTGATAAAGAGGATTAAAAACCAGTGTTGGCAATGCTGTGGGGGAATGGCCTTCGTGGTCTCAGAGAGCTTTTCTAATTATATGTCCCTAAATGTGGACTAAGGAACCTAATTTTATGTACTACTTCTAAAAATCTTTGTGTGTGTGCCTCCAAACTCGTAACAGCCCGAGTCCCTCAGCTACATTTTAAAACCTCAGCGGTATGTCTTAGCATGTTCCTGGCTGAGATATTTTTAGTGCTTGTACGTTCCATGTAACTACCCCAAATTATTCTGCTTTCTGATAAAAATCTCTCCTCTTTCCTTCCCACCCTTTTCTTCCACAAAAATATTTATTTGTTGTGCCTCTTTTTTAATTGTCTCTTGCTGTGGTTTCTTGTTGTGGATTATATTTTAAAGCAAGGATTGATTTAGTTAATTGATGGAGAGCTCTGCCTGTGAGGATTTCATAATCCTTGCTATTTTATCTTTGCAATAATTGCTGTGTTTGTGATTATTTCAAAGGACTAAGAAAAAGCAAGACAACAAGAAAACAAGCTCATCCACTCCTGTTTTGCAGCTTCTTCAGGCACCTGGGTGGGCTCCTCCTCTGCAACATGTTCTGTGTGCTCAGGGAAGACAACCAAATGATGCAGGGGGTGAGATGCTGAGGAATGTGAGGGCCTGGGCACCTGGGGCAGGCAAAGCTCTGTCATTAGGGTCACTTAGGGCTTTGGTGGCATGGTGACACTGAGGATGAAGCCCATCCTTCTGGAGGAGAATGGAGTAGAGCCGCCAAGGAGACCCTGGGACCCATATCACAACCACACTTGGCCATGGGTGGTGTGTAACTGCACCAGGGTGAAGGGCAGTGGAGGAGTTGTACCCTTTCATGTCACCTTGCTGCAGGGATGTCATTGTCATATCTCACATGTCCATGCAGCTGGGGCAAAGGCCTGTCCCATGCGTCTGCACCATTTCTGAACAGGTTTGTTCCGGCCCACGCAAAGGCAAGTGTGATGGTGCTGTTGAAAAGCTGCTTTTTTTTTGGTAAAAAGGTTATTGTTTATGTCCTTTTGGCTTTGGGCCAACTGTGAATCCCTGTGGGCTCAGATCTGCTGGAGGGGACAATGGTGACACGCTGTGTGAGGACACTGAATGCAAAGCCATGCTTACGTTTGCTACGGGACTTCGGCTGTGAGGCCATGTTGGTATTTGCTGTGGGACGTCAAATATGAAGCCACACCAGTGTTTGCTGTGGGACGTTGGACGTGAGGCCACACTGGTGTTCACTGTGGGATGTTGGATGTGAGGCCAAACTGATGTTTACTGTGGGACATCAAACATGGAACCAGACCAGTGTTCACTGTGGGACATTGGACGTGAGGCCACACTGGTGCTCACTGTGGGACATCGAACATGAGACCACACCGGTGTTCACCATGGGATGTTGGATGTGAGGCTGCACCAGGTTTCACTGTGGGATGCCAGACGTGAGGCCACACTGGAGTTCACTGTGGGACATCAAACATGAAACCAGACTGGTGTTCACCGTGGGACGTTGAATGTGAGACCACATGGATGTTGGCCCTGAGGCCAAACTGGAATTCACTGTGGGCCATCAAACATGAAGCCAGACTGGCATTTGCCGCGGGATGCCAGACACAAAGCCATGCTGGCGTTCGCCGTGGGACATTGGACATGAGGCTGTGCTTGTGTTTGCTGTGGAATGCTGGATGCGGATGTTGTTTGCCAGCTGGCCACTGGAGGCTGCTGCTGGCTTTGCAGTCACTGGCAGCTGCCTGCGGTCCCCCAGCACCCACTGGCAGCTGCCTACGGTCCCCGAGCACCCACCCGCAGCTCTGCCCAGCAAACATGGGGCTGAGCAGGACAGCGGAGCATCCTTCTCATCTTTCCTTCATAGGAAGGAAGGCAACAGGCTAGGAAGGGATCTAAGGGTGAGAGAGGGGTCTCTGTACCACACTTTGAAGAAGCAGGGTTCTAATTTATCAGTGCCCAGGTGTATTTTTATAAGAAAGCTGGAGTTTTCAGTGTTCTGTGTGTTTTCTTAGCTTTAGAAACCATTTAAAAAAGGGTCACAGCCCTGGTGTTGCAGACATGCCAGGACCCTGAGTGCACTAATAGACTTTAATTACCTTGAGCCAGCTCAGCTGGGACTCTCACCCACATACCCCTTACTCGTAAGACTCAGGAGCCGCATTTAAGCCCAGACCTGGGCCTTTACTCCTGGCCTGAGTTCTGCTGTAGATGTGCTTGTCTCCAGTCTTGCCTTTGGCTTCTCTTCTGGGTGAGTCTTGAATGTAAATTGTATTTGGCTTGTTTCTGCCTCCCACCTCAAGCCTGCTCTGTATGTGAGAGACCAAAATGCATTCTAAGGTGTTTTCCCAACAATTTGTCAGTGACCAAAGGTGTGCTCAGAGTTGTGACTCCACTGTAATCAGAAAAAGGTGATGCCAGTGGTGTTGCCCAGGTCATCTTGAGTTTTCTGCTGTTGTCTGGAGAAGTAAGAAGGGAATGATGTGCTGGTTTTCAAGAGTTTGCATGGATGTGATGAGTGCAGGGCAGGTAAATCATTAAAATCACATAGTAATTGTTAATAGAGGACACAAAGTCCTGGAAAGATTTCATAGCTTGCAAGGGTGCTAGTAACTTGCATTTATCTCTTTGACTGTTGGGATAATGTTTTCCCTGTGGGCTGAGAGAAACAATATCACTGAAAGGTATCGGTGCATGCAAGGAAAACACTTCTCTAATTCTCCAGATTTCCTTTGAATTAGTCCTCTGGGCTTTTTTGCCTGTTCTAATTTGATCCAAGGCCTTGGAATACATGGAAAAGCGCCTTAAATTACACAGGTCCCACATCTTGCACCCAAATAATGTGAAGTCTGCCAAGCTTTCAGCAATTGCAGGGGATGTTTGTCACCCGAGTCCTCTCGATCTCAGCCTCTCTGCAGCATCCTGCTCTGGTTTGTACCCAGCTCCTCATCACCTTGTGTGCCCCTGATGTGCTGGGAATGTCATTGCTGGGTGGATGTTCAGTAGCACTGAGCAGGAGGGGGCACGGTGGGATTTGGGGGCTCTCCCAGCCCCTCTGTGAAGCAGAACTGTGTGGGGATTGAGAGCTCAGGACGCAGGAGGGGGCCTTGAGCAGCCTGAGCAGACTGGATTAGCTCCTGGCAGTTCTTACTGGGTCAGTCCCCTCCTGCTGCTGCTTTGGATACATGTTCCTGGTGCTCAGTTCAGGAAAGTAAAGTCTGGTGATGCGATTGCAGGAATGGAGCTCAGCTTTGTTGGTTCCAAAGCACACTTGCTCATGTCCTTTGTTTTTCCTAAACCTGTGAGAGCTAAAATTGCTCAAGACACTCCTGAGTTTGACTTAACACCTGGGCATCTGTGCATTCAAATCAGCTGCTGTACCTGGAAGAAAGTAGCATCAGGCTTATCTTTGGGCCCTAATCTCAAGATCACCTCCCTCAATGTTAATGTTGGGGAAAGAGGTTGAGTCAACTGTTGGTCACAGCTCTGTGTGAGACAGGACTAACAAACGTGGCTCTAACAAGAAAAGCTGATGATCTTTTGAGGTCCCTTCTGATCCCTAACATTCTGTGATTCTCTTGATGTACTAGGATGCCTCTGTCCAGAGTTTTGTCAACGTGCTTTAGGAATCAACCTCAAAAAAACTGCAGGTGTTTGGGTACTAAACGGTGAGAATGGATGTTGTGATGCTGCAATGTAGAGGCTGAACTGGGGAGAAAAGATGGCTTTTGGTAATGAAGAGGGATGGTATTGGAAGAGAGAGGGGTGCCTTGGAGTGTAAATCCCCAGGGCAAGGGGGAGAGCAGCTGGGGTTGGTTGGATATTCCACTTTAGGTCCCACTCAATGGATGGTCATCACCAAGGTCCTTGATTCCAGTTCCTCCCACTTAACTGCAGGTGGATCCCAGGAGTATTTAATCCACTGCAGTCTCTATTACATGCAAACTTGGTTCCAGCACCTGTAGCGAATAGGTGATGGCCACATTTCTGTGTACTGATGGTGACCCCCTGAACTTCTGGCTTTGTTCTGAAGCTGAGCCTGACTTGGAGGTGAGCAGGGAGAGCTTTTTATGAATAAAAAGCAAATAAGCTGCTGGAATCTGTGCTGAGAAAGACTGATCATGACAGAGAGGTAGTGGAGGCTCATGCAGTAGCTCTGCCAGCATCATGAGAGACTCGCTCCTTCCAGCATCTCTTTGGCATCACAGAACCGCTCCCAGTAAGAAAAACCTGGCATTTGAGGCAGCTGCTTTTCTGGCAGAGGTGTTTTATTTTCTTTTTTCCCCTCAGTGGGATGAATTTATATGCAAAATGCTGGCTACAATTGACTCCTTGCCTTTAGGCATGTAGGTAGTAGCTAAAAGAGATGCAGAACACAGGAGGCAGCGAGTGTGGAGCGATGCGGTGAGCTGAGATGTAGCACTGCGAGAGCAGCTTCCCAACAACTTTGTGTTCCCAGAGGTTTTGGAATCTGGGGTCTCTTCCAATACGAGGGGCCTCAGATGACTCTAGGAAAGAAACAGATTCAAAACGCATTTGCACAGTGTGCATTTAAGCTGCTGGGTGATCATCTGGAGTGTCCTGGGTTTTCTGGATCAATTCCTGTGTGACCCTAATGCTAAGCAGGGATGGCATGAGAGGATGGTCCCCGCTTGGTCTCAGTGGTATTTTGAGTGTCCCAGAGCTGCAAATACCTTTTGTCTTGGCACATTAAGAGGGAAAAAGTGCATTGCATTCCCTGGAAGTGCCTGCCTTTGCTAACCCTGGCTCTGACCCCACTTTTTGCATGCTGGAGTCCTTAATGTTTGTGCTGCTTCATCTTCCTGGGCTTTGCATCTGGCACTTGCAGTGTTGAGCCATTTCCCAAAAGCCTCAAGCACTTGGGCAGCTGTTTCCTGCATGTTTCCATCCACTCCATTTCCTCCTTGGTGGGTGAGTGGTAGGGGCTGGTGGAACCAGCACTGCTATGGTTTGGAAGCAGGAGTAGAAAACTGTTTTTCATCCCCAGGGGCAGCCCCTCCATCGCTTTTTTTACACCCTGGGGAAGGAGGGGAGTAGGGAAGGAAACCTCATTAAAGCCCTTGCTGTCGAGTGGCTCATTAGAGTTGGCAAAATGACTCATTTCCTCTCAGTAGGTTTTTTCTAGGAACTCTGGAGGGAAGGAGTTCATTTAAAAACAAATATACGTGCCTGCAGGGCGCAATATTCCAGCACAGGGCTTCTATCCCATTGCCAAGGGAAGAGCTTGACGGTCATTTCTGAAAGGGAAACGGAGCAGTAGGTGTTGGGCTTTGGATTTGGCTGTTGCTTCATTCCTGTCTCAAATCGTGTAAGGAATGGCTGGGTCTCTGCTGGAAATGGTGTGGAAAGGAAAAGGGGAGGAATAGGTAAAGTGTGGGGGGTGAAACTCCTTTCTCAGCACACACGATGGCCGCAGTCGTGCTGCTCCTGCCAACAGAAACTTAAAGATGGGGGGGAGAGACGGCGAGAGACAGCGAGCGTACTTATCAAGTGGCTTGGACCGTAGCCGATTTGAAATATTACTAACCTTGCATTTTCAAATTTGATGCACAACAACCAAGATGCTAATACTTTCCTTAGTTTAGAAAAAAAAATCCTTTCACCCATCTCTTCTAGCCGAAGATTAGGAGAGAAGCTTTAAGAAGATTTAAAAAAAAAATCAACTTCTGAGCAGCGGAAAAAATGGTTTGTGATTCAGGGGCTCCGGGCAATTCATCATGGAAATTGGGTTTCTTAGCCGACATCATGTGAATCCTTTCGGCCCTGTCAACTTTTTAATACATTACATTGAGAATGTAAATCGTGTTGGTGAGGGGGAAAGAAGAGGGGAGAGAAAGAGAAAAAAGAGAGCTGCTTCATTTTGGGTTTAGAGGGGAGGCAGCTTGAGGCCTGTAATTCATATTAGCTAAATAATAATGCTAAAAAAAACCCCCTCTTTAAATATACAGATATGTATATACACCTGGGAGGGAGGGGGGAGGGAAGTGAAGGAGACAGACCAAAATTGAAATCATTTTATCCTTTTGAAGGGTGAGTATTTGAAAAGGGTTTGTTATGGATTTATTTTTATTTTCTTTATATTTCTTTTTATTTGGGTTTATTTTATCCCTTTCTCTGCTCGAGCTGGTTCTATCAAAGAGAGGAGCAAAATGAATGTTTTGGAGGCGGAAGAAGATGGAGGACACGGAAATGGGGAGAAAATGCAACAGCAGCCTGGGATCTTTTCAGAGTTGGGCTGTTTGCTTTGCTCGTGTGCTGTGTTCTGGTGATCTTGATTAACTCTTCAGTGGCCGCTGAAAGCTAATGTAAATTTATTGACATATTCCAGAGGGTGAAAGTAAAGCAGCGGATGGTGAGGCTGCAGTAGCGCTGCGAGATCTCCCAGACAGGGCTGCGTGTACATTGAAGCATGAAGCTTGCAGAGCTTTTTTCTCTCTGAAGGCGTCTTTTTGGAGGTTCTATCTGAGCTACACACAGCACAAAGGCTCTGCTTAAACCCCTGGGTAGGGCTTAGCTGCTGTACAGGCTCCCAGCCAGCTGGGCGATAGGGAATCCTCACCAAACACATTCTTCTTAGAGCTGGTTGCTTCTCCTGTGCCTTGAAATATTACTAGAAAAGTGAGTTTGATCATCATCTAAAAGAGGCAGGGGAGCACCTGACTTTGTGATGGGGCTGCCTTTATTTTTTTGTCATTGGATGTTGCAGCATGATAGAGAGATTTTATACCAGTCATAAAATAATTCAGGTTGGAAGGGACTTTTGCAGGTCTCTGTGGATGTCGTGCTTGGAGCTTGGCATCCAAAACCCGTGTGCAAGGGCAGCTCTGGAAGAAAACAGTGAGACAAAGGTGTCAAAGAGGGTAAAAGCAAATAGGACAAAGAATTGGCTCTTTTCAGCACAAGTTCTGAGAATCTACAAGGCTACTTGGGAAAGTTGTTGCAAGTGGGAATTGTAGCTGGAGCACATCTAGAAAAATCAGGAAAATGAGCTCTGCTGCAGACTTCTTGGCGAACATCTGAAAAGATTAAAGTGTTAGAAAAACCCCATGTGGCACTAGGCTTGGGGAAATGCTCTCAGGTTTTCAGACAGATCCAGCACCTGAGTCGTGCTTAACCAAACCGCTGCTTCACAAAGGGCTGGTTAGGATGTGGGTGTGTTTTAACCAGTGTTTTCAGCTCCTTCTGGCTAACGACATCTAATAGTTCATCTCCCCCATTGTGTTTCAGCTGTAACAGGATCAAGGTAGTGCTCTCCACCTCTCCCATGTGAGAACTGGTTGATCTGCCTTCCTTGCTCAGCGTGTGCGTAAGTCCCGAGATGCTGATGTGAAGCTGAACGTGTTCTCTTGACTGAGAAATGTGATTTATTAAATGCAATTTAACTCTTATTTAAATAGTGCCCTAAAAAAATCCATGAACGCTTCTATTAGTGTTAAGAATCCTCAGTGTTATTCTAGAATCAGGTGCTACTCTATGTGCGTAGCTCAGATTTGCAGCATAACTGCTTGCAAATGGTGATTCTTCCATTTTCTTAGAGACATTTGCAGGTAATTTGTGGATACATGTGTGTAGACCATGCAGCATGCAAATTTGGAGGGGGATTGATATTAATAATGCACAAGGAAGAGGTTGTGTGAAGGTGCTTCACGCAGTTGTTATTTTTATGCACAAGAATATTCCTGAGTGCTGCATGTGATTTTACTGAATACCAGACTATAGTCAAGCAGCTGATATCATCAAGGTATTATTTAGCTGGTGTCTGCAGTTCAGTACAGCATTTCCAGAGGGGTTTTCTGGGCCTGGTGTCCTTCAGAATGAATTCATTTATCTTTTTTTCTCCTCCCAGGCCTGTGCTTCTGCACAGCTGCGGTTCTGCTCTTAGAAAACAACCGTTGTTTCTCTCTTCCATTTGGGTTCTGCACCCTAATCCTGGATGTCTCTCTAAATCCTGATCTGTCCCACCATTAAAAAGCCCCAGAAGGGTGAAATCAAGCCTCTGTAGTAGTACACTAACAAAATATTGGAGTAGGTGGAAACTTTCTTGATGGGGTCACCTCTGAGAGTCCAGGTAAATGATTTGCAGCCTGTCTCTGGGTGGTGCAGAAGGGCCAAATCTCAGCAACCAAGAAGCAGATTGAGGTTTGACCTGTGAGCGGTGAAGGTTTTATGCAACTCCACTCAACCTTGGAGACGTCTTCGCCTGAATGCCCCTGCGCAACCCTTATGGCGGCTTCCAGACCTTGTGCATCCTCACAGATGAAGGCACTTGTTCCCAGGTCGCTTCTAGGGAAGCTTGAGGCAGGTTGCTTGGGGTTTTTTTTTGCCCCCACTCCTTCAGTCCTTAATCACCACCTGCTCAGGTCTTGGAAATGAGTTGTTGAGGCTGTCAGGACTGTAGGACACATAATAAAGTGCACACACCTACATATATATGTGGGCTGGTTTACATTGTCATGCTTACAGCTTAATTAGGACATCATTCAGACACCTGGGCCTATGCCTAAACTTGAGGGTTTTCTTTATTCTTTCTAGGTTTTCTCATTTAGGTTTTAGTCAGATTCCCAAGTGAAAGAAACAAAAGGCTAATTGCTTTTGGGTTTTAATTACCACTGCAATACCTGGTTTTATTGTATGAATTGTGTGTTATAGGTGGCTAAAGGACACCACTAGCAAAGTGACAGATTCTCAGCTGACAACAGCAGTGTTTAAACCAAAGTAATTCATTGCAGTGGGATCCGAAGGACAGCACACATATTCATTTGCTAAACTCCTCATTTTTTGTTGTAGAATGTAACTTCAAGACTTGGCTGACTTTTAAACATGATATAATTAAGCATGCCTGAATTTTTTTTTTAAAGACAAAAGTAGAACCACTTTATAATTCAGAGTGTTAAGTCTCTTCAAAATTCCTTGAGTAGTTACATTTCTGCTTTAGTTTGGGGTGGCACAGCACACTCCTAATTTGTAATAAATGACTCTTCACACACAGTGTCTCAATTACTACAGCTGTTGAGTTCATATCTAGCTGTTTTTAATGCCTTAACCCATATATGCTTCTGTATGCTTCTTACTTAGCCAGGTGGGTTATTCCACTGATTTTTAAGTGTGTAAAATGCAAGGCAAATCCTCATTCTCCATCCACTTATTAATCCTAAAAATACTTGACATCCTTTTTTCTATCCATCCATATTTTCTTGTTCATGGTGTCCTGATTGAACCATTGCAGGAGAAAAATTTTCTTAAAATATTCCTGAACTTTCTTTTTGACCAATCCGAAGCTTTAGATTTCTGTTTCTATTGGTGGCCAAAGGAAATGGGAGTGGACAGGTGTTTTTGAGAAAGTCAGATGGTGTATTCCAAGTATATTTATTACAAATATCTCAGCTTGGGAGTAATGTTAAGTCTTCAATATCTTTTCAGATAGTGAGCCTTGAAAACAGGTAAAGTAAGGAAGACCAGGAGCCTAAGCTGAAGGATTTTGAGGTTTGTACTTCAGATTGAGAAGAAACAAGAAGTGAACTCAGAATTACATGAGCCATCAAATCCTGACAGCCCTGGGGTAGAAATGCAGTGTGGATTTGATGAGATTTCTGATGTTCCAAACATATAGGTAGAGGTTGGTGGAAGGACAAAGCATCTTTTATGTTGAGACCCTCTTGGAGGTATCCTAATGGGTAAGCTAATCATCATTTTTCAAGGCTTTAAAGTTGATCTGTAGGGAATTCAGAAAAAGGGTCCTATGGATTTGAAGCACGGTGGTTGCTTTCAGCAGAAATCTAGAAGTCTTGCAAACACCTTTTTTTTAGAAATTGCAGTATGTAGTACTAAAAATTAACCTATATATCTCTTCAGAGATCCTGTGTGGAGAGCGTGTGTCTGGGACAAGCTAAATGCTTCATCACCTGGTTTTATTTTGAGCCTGGCAATGAGTGTACACTTAGCCACGGTCAAATAACTGTTTGCTTGCTTTGTTGTGCAGCTTCATGATTTATGTCCAGTGACTTTGGCTCTTTGGAGCCCATAGAAATCTCCCTTCTCTTCATTGCCTCTTCTGTGATTGTCCCAGCAAAGGATATAAACTTTTGGTTGTCCCAGTTTCTGGTTTTGGGCCAGAAGGCCCGGGCTTGACAGCAGCTTCTCTGCTGACTTGAGCAATGTATGTATTTAAGGACAGAAAACAAGACCCTGGAGTCAGGATGGTTACTTGTGTAGCCACCTCCATAGTACTGAGGCACCAATGGCCTCCCCGGTGGTGTCAGGTTGACCTGAGCCTTGTGGGCACCACGGGCTTCTCAGCTGTACACAAGCTCCTACAATGATACCATTGGTTCGGGGAGCCGGGAGGGAGATACATTATGATCACTTTTATATTGTGTACGTGACCTGCTTGGTTCTGCCATGACAGGGAGCGTGAGGTAAATGGCAGCACTGCCCTTAGTGTTCACAGAATGTCAGGGATTGGAAGGGACCAGAAGGCTCATCCAGTGCAATCCCCCCATGGAGTAGGAACACCCAGATGAGGTTACACAGGAAGGTGTCCAGGCGGGTTGGAATGTCTGCAGAGAAGGAAACTCCACAACCTCCCTGGGCAGCCTGGGCCAGGCTCTGCCACCCTCACCCCCAACAAGTTTCTTCTCATCTTTAAGTGGAACCTCCCGTGTTCCAGTTTGCACCCATTGCCCCTTGTCCTGTCACTGGTTGTCACCCAGAAGAGCCTGGCTCCATCCTCCTGACACTCCCGCTTTCCATATGGATCCCCAGGAATGAGTCCCCCCTCAGTCTCCTCTTGTCCAGCTCCAGAGCCCCAGCTCCCTCAGCCTTTCCTCACATGGGAGATGCTCCACTCCCTTCAGCATCTTGGTGGCTGCGCTGGACTCTCTCCAGCAGTTCCCTGTCCTGCTGGAACTGAGGGGCCACCACTGGACACAAGATTCCAGGTGTGGTCTCCCCAGGGCAGAGCAGAGGGGCAGGAGAACCTCTCTGACCTACTGACCACCCCCCTCTAACCCACCCCAGGTACCTTTGGCCTTCCTGGCCACAAGGGCCCAGTGCTGGCTCATGGTCACCCTTCTGTCCCCAGGACCCCCAGGTCCCTTTCCCCTATGCTGCTCTGTAATAGGTTGTTCCCCAACTTACACTGGAACCTGGGGTTGTTCCTGCCCAGATTCAAGACTCTACACTTGCCCTTGTTCTATTTCATTAAATTTCTCCCTGCTCAGTTCTCCAGCCTGTCCAGGTCTCTGGATGGCAGCACAGCTTCCAGTGTCAGCCGCTCCTCCTAGCTTGGTGTCATTGGCAGACTTGCTGATAGTGCTTTCTATTTCTGTGTTCATGGTCAAAGCCAAGGATGAGGCACAACAGGAGGCCAGGGACAGGGTGTGCTGTCACCAGGCTGTCCCTTTACCAAAATATGGGCACTGAACAGCCAAAAAGTGACACTGGTCGTGATTAACCTCTGCCCAGCTGCAGTCAGGCCACCCTGTGCCTCATGAGTGCCTTGGGGGAAAACCCAGACTCCCACAGGCCACCAGGGCCTTTTGTTTGACTTTTGCACTGGGTTGTGTTTTCAACTGGTGGGTTTTAGTAGAAAAAAGCAGACAGACTTGTCTCTAAAATGTCTCTTTCCACCTCCTAGCTCCTTGCAGCTGTCCCTGAGACCCTCCCTCGTTTCTCCCACCACCATGTCCCATCACCAAACTCAGTGTGGGATTGCAGAATTCACAAATTACTCTGTGATGATATAATTGACACATTTATTCCTTTGGGAAAATGTCTCATTTTATAACCTCAGTTGCTGGATTCTTTGTGACCAAGGACAATGTGAGTGCTGACCCGGTTTGTGTCAAGTGGATGAACTCTGGGACTAAAACATATGATGACCCTTGAAGAGTATTTGATGAGCAGGTATGACTGAGTGGGCTGTTGGAGCTGCGCACTAAACTGAGAAAGAAAACCACCAAAAATTATGTGACGGTGTTAGTGCTTCTCAATAAAATTGCATGAAAACAGAGCGGAATGTCAAGGTTTAAGGACAACATGAAACATCAAGTCTTTTTAATATATTAGGAAATAATATTGAAAAATTGTTTGAGTGTTTAACTCAAAGGTGGAGCTTGTTCTGAGGCAGAATTAGAACAAATTTTGAAATGTTGAAAGCTTCACTGAAACAAGTTTCTCAGCTTTCAGCAGAGCTTGAATGGAGCTAAAAGATCCTAACTTTTATTTGACAAGACAAACTTGTTGCCAGTAACAGATGTAATACATTTATGGTGTTCTTATATTTGCAGGATATAGGCTGGTAGGAGCCAGTGAGATCTTTTGCTTGTACAACCACCTCAGTTGGCCTAGTAAAAATGAGATCTCAAGGCTTTCCTTATAGAACAGTAGGAATTTTTAACAAAAAGCAAACATTGCTGTAGGGGAAAAAGTCTCCCCTAAAAACTGTTCACTGAAATCATAACTGTCAGTTAAGCAAAGTCTTTGGGAAGGCTGGGACTTACTCAGCTACTGCTGCAGACCACTCCAATTGGAGAGAAAAAGTGGTTTTGTAAAACGAATTTAGGCCACATGAACTCATAAAATACATTGGTATTTCCAAAATGGTGAGTTGCAAGGTTCTGTAACCAATAACTAGGTATTGCATCAGTTCATTATGTTTGGATTGTGGTCTTTGAATGTGTTTTTTTTTATTCATAGAATGGAAAGATATTAGACTTTGAAGGCAATTGATGGTATGACAAGTAGAGGTGCAGAGAGATCCCTGACACAGCTGTCTGGATCTGGTGAGCTGACACAGATCAAACAACATACATTTGCAAGGCCAAATATTTAGAAACAAAAGATGTAGGAAGCGCTGATGGCCCGTGGGATGTTATAATTTAGATAAATCCTGGGAAGCAGTGAATTTGAAGAGCTTTTTGTTTTCTTGTAAATAAGCAGCTGAATGTGTCCTTCCTTTTGTTGTCTTGAGGCACGAAGGGGTTTGTGACACCTGAGATACTGATTTGAAGCGAATAGGTGATATTATTTCCACTGATGGAGCTGGGGGGAGATCATTAAGGAAAGGCAATATTCAGTTTTGGTCTTTGGACTTTAAGGGAGGGCACAAGTGCATTTAAAAGCTGTAGGTTTAGCAAACACCTACACAGATGTAGTAATCAGAGTATTCAGGCTACCAAAATAAAGCTTTAGAGGGGGATTTGGCTGTGCTATCTTAATGTCAGCACCTGCATCTGGTACTAAAGAGGTCTTTGCTCTGATAGACCCATCACTTCTCACCAAACTCTAGGAACAAAGTGTTCAGATGAGCACTTGATTGGACTTAAGTGTGATAAATTCCAAAGGAAAGAAGATGCTGAGAGTGAGAGCAATTAACTGCTGGAACAGCCTCTTCATGAAAAGCAGTGGATCTGTCAGGACTGCTCGCCTCTTAATTCACAGCTAGATGGCTTTCTGAAAGGTTTACTTCCCTTCAGAAGGTGGAACTCCGTAAATTGCCATACCTGGGGGTGAACCCTGTGATGGTTCTGGCCTTCTCCAGCCCCTGCTTGTGCTCATTTCACTGTAATCGGGCACAAACCTGCGCTTCTCTTCACAGACACCTTTGGTGCAGCCACTCCCTTTAAACTGGTAAGGATAATCTCATTAAAACACTGTGATTAATGCAAAATTATTTACCAGATCCTAGGTCCACCACAGTTCCTGAGTGGAAAGTTCTTCCATTCCGATTTAAAATGTATATGACACAAAGTGGGCTGTGATCCTTGTCTGACCCTCAGAGTGTGAACATCAAGCACCATGGGTTCGTTATCTGGATTTAAAACTTGGTCTCCAGCCAGGAGATGATGATACGTCAGCCATGGGAAGTTGTACCTTCCAGTGCCACTTCTACGCTCATTGTCACTCAGCCTGGCTTGGAGACAAGTGTTTTAAGTTCTTTTTATGAATCTGGAGGGTTTTTTGGCAATTGGGATGAATCCTGCTTAATGTAATAAAAGCAGATTGCTCTTTTTGAACTTAACCAACAGGTCTGTGCCTGGCAGCTGGAGCAGACTCACCACAAGCTGGTGTAAGGAGCTCTCGGCTGTGACCAAATATGCAGCAACGCATGAAAGGTGGACGGACTGAGGCATCTATATACAATAACAACTTGTTAGTACTTTGCCTACAATTCTTTCATTCCCATTTCCTCATGACTTGTTTTTTCCTTTATATTTATTTCCCTTTTTCTCTTCCTGCTTCTCTCTTCCATTATCTTCTGTTCTGTCTCACATGTGTCAGCCTTTCTTGCCACAAATCAAACCTTTTAGGAGCTCCAGAGGGATTCTTGCCAATGTCCTCTCTTTGTGAACTCTCCGGCTTTTTTGTTGTTGTTGCTAATCTGCAGTGTTCCGCATTATATTGCCATTGATTTAATAAACCACCATGAATTTTACTACCTGTCAAACAACACCACAATTATTTTGAATTCTGTTGTGGCAGAGCTTGACACCCACCTCTGGATCACTTTACACTTTTCACCCTTGCTAGAGCGCACTTGACAATTAAGGATAGGATTATGTGTGATTGTGGGATGGCATTTTGTTACTGTTGTAATTTGGTATATGGGGATTGAATGAAATGGCAGTGGATGGATTCAACGACTCCCACCTGCTTGGATCCGCAAATGTCATGTGGGATGTGGACACTAATACGGGGTGCTAGAAACCCAGACCAGTTGCCTTCTTCCCTCTTGCTGCCCTGGATAAATAAGGTGGGAAACACACTCATCTTTATGGTCAGTTCATGGGCTGATCCTGAAAGTTTCCAAGCAGGATGCTGAGATTTCTCTCTTGCTGGGTTGGCTGCATGTGCCTGGAGACGTGTTCCCTATGGGCAGGTAAAAATTGTCATGTACTTTGAGAGCTGAGGCTGGCACTCACCAGTGTGCAGGATATTTCTTACATGGAACAATGAGTGGATTACATCTGCATTAAAATAGAGAAAAGGCTGGTTAATTCAGGATGAATCAGCCCTTTGTATCCCATTTTAAAGAGCTCTTCCTGTCATCTTGCATAACCAGGATAAATTGTTTTTCAGATGATGGGAACAACAAATTGAGTCTGCATCGTTCTCGGGGCTGTACACATGCAGAAAAAGACTCCCAGCCACTTGTATGTACCCTGTGAATAGATTTCAAGATAGCAACAGGTTGCTTGGTGGAAAGTGTGGTCAAAGAATTGAATTACTTGCCCAGGGTCACACAGTGAATATGTGTTATGCCTGGGATCTATTCTCCAGTGTCTTAAAGTTTTATTCCAAGCTTTTTCCTTAGGATTTGGTTTTTTTTTTCCCCTGCTGAATGTGGTCCTTCCACAAATACACGTTCTCCCTGGTGTCTGAAGCAGATGGTTTTGGACTGTGAGCACAGACAGTTATTTTTGGTAGCAGTGATTGGTTTTGGGAGTTGTAACAGCGTGGGTTTTCCTCTTACGCAGCTTTCTTTTTGCCTCTGGTTGAGTTCAAGGTGTAGCAGCAGTGTGTGAGGATCCTCATCCTGCTCCATCTCTGACTTAGGGCTTTGGGAGATGTTTGTTCCATCTCCCCTCTGCAGAGCGACACCCGCTATACAGAGGTGTAATAATTGATCTGGAAAAGAGCTGCTGGTCCCTGGGCATGAGTCGAGAGCTGTCTTGAGGCCACCCAATGGTCACGCCTTCCAAGCTCAAGCCAACCTACTCTTGCTCTGATTTGAGAGAGCAGGTTCAGCCCTTGTGACAAGTAATGATCCATATAGATTAAAGAGGAGAGATCTTATGCTTCTAGATGTACTTGGCCTTGCAGTAGAGAAGGTTTACTGTTCTTTCAGTAAGGGTTGTTATTCCCTTTCAGGAAGCTGGCAGGATGCTACAGACATCTTATAGAATGACAGAAGGGTTTGGGTTGAAGGGACCCTCCAAGTCATTATGTTTGTTTTGGAGATCCCAGTCAGACAGAATAATTAGGTGACAACACAATTTACTGCCTGCAGCTCTCTAAAGCTCAGGAAGCGCTCTTTCAGCCCTCAGCTGGTATTTAATCAATGCATCGTAACTTTTATTAAGCCTAAATGCAGTAGTTCTGAGATACTAAATCTAAAGTGTGCCTGGAAACTCGAGCCATTTTTGTTGCATTTACATATCACAGCATCATGCAAACTGGGGGAATGGGATGACAAGGAGCCTGGATGACCGTCCTGTCCCTGGGGATGCTTCAGAGATGTTTGTGCTGCTGTGAGACCTCTGATACATCAGGTATTCGGACAGTGGGTTGTGGGTTGGAGCCTTTGAAGCCCCAGCTGCTCTTATAGGTTATGACAGGGCAGGTGAGCCCAAGATCTGTGTGTGATGGTGGCTTCAGCTGCATTTCCAGGAGCGCTTCTGGCTCCTTGTGGAGATGTTTTCTGCAGCACAGGTCCGTAGATGGGGAAAAATGCTTACACCCTCCCTAGGATGTGAATTCCTGCCTCTGGAATGCTGTAGTGATACACTGGGTATCCTCTGATACCTTTCTGGGGATGTTTTGGCACCTCCTTTGCTCTCCCCCATACTGGTCCAGTCTTCCTGGTGCTTTTATAACAGGATTTCTTCCTTAAGACAGGCGGGCAATCCCTGCAACCAGCAAGAAATTCCAGTGGCATCGGGGTGCCAGACACTCAGAACAGGTGGTTGCAACCGTGCTTGGCCAATTTGTGCCTAAAACACACCGATTTCTGCGTTGGCCAAAGTTCTGTAAGCAGCATTAGAGCTGCCTGCCGCAAGGCTGAATGATGGGATGTTCCCATTTCCAGTTGCGATGATCAGGAAGAGAATAGGAGTGAAATTTCACCCTGGTTTCTGAGATCTATGAGAAAACTCCCAGGCCAGCCTGTTGACACTGTGTTGGATTTGACACTCCAAAACTTTGCCAAATGTCGGAGACTGGCTTGAAATGCTAAAGACAGTATGTAAAACCCATGGAAATTCTAAAACAAGGATGTTATTAAAGTGGAATTAAGGACAAAAGAGTTGCTAATATCTTCAAGAAAAGGGAGAATAAGAACATTTGGACTTTAAATAGTATTAGAATATTAGCTGAAATCTAGAAATAAGGTTTATCTGGAAAGCATTGTATCTAAGAAGGTTTCAATTAACATATGAGATACTAGCTCATAACGCGTTTTCTTGTGCCGAGGTTGTCCCCGTGTGTACAACACAGGTTGTTGCCACCGATCAGCTTGGAACTTGTTCTCAACTGTTGGCATGTGTGACCAGGTACCTGCAAAATGTGCTTTGCCCCATCTCCCCAATATTGGAGCATTTTTTGGGGTATATAACTTGTCTGAAATCACTTCCCCACTGTCATAAGCTGCCAATGCTGTAGTGGGTATCAATGAGTCAGGAGTTGTCCATTAGTATAAATAATAATCATGGAAACTGCAAGAGCGAGGGTTATAAACCAACATAAGTGACTTTTGGAGTGTGAATCCTCGTGTTTTGAGGGAAAAAACACTTTCTGAATATTAGTGGTTGTGAGGATGTTGCCCTCTGGGTAAACGTGTTTTTCTATGGGAAACTAACCTGCCTAATGTGTTTAGTTTGCTATTGTCCTTTCTTTCCTTCACAGTGATACGGGTTGATGGTTCTAGAGCTGGAACCAAAAAAAATATTCCGAGAAAGAAGTGGTTTTGCCAAAACTGATTTTCCTTTTTATTGATGAAAAATGCTGTGTGCAGGGCCATCCTCTTGGGCTAGCGTGACTGCACCGAGCTGTGGCTGGAGGCGCGGAGGGCGGAAAAGACATTGAAGAAAGCAGAAAAGGTGAAGAAAATGACTCACCGAAAGTTTGAAAAAAACGAAATAAATATTCCCCCAAATCTAGGTGAGGATAGAAACCTTTCAAAAGGACAAATGCTTTGTTTTGGGCAGTGAATTGCTAACCATTGTTAAACTTCATTATTGCCTGCTTGGTTTCTAAAGTGTGGGTGTGGAAGGCTTAGCGAAACTTTTTTTTTCCCCTCTGAAATTATAACAATTTTAAAACACTGGTTTTCCTGCTTTTGTGAATTAGTTGTGAACGTTTCTGCAGTTTGTTGGTTTTTATTTTAACGCTTATGTAATAAAATTACGAACTTTAGCAGGATAATGTTGCCTTCTAAACTTGCGTAGAGGCTGATTGCCTGGCACCCAGCTCTGGTCCTTGGGTGTAATTGTGTTGATAAGGCACAACGGTGTTTATAATTATATACACACAGTGTTTATAAGGCTGTTGGTCCCATAATACTGTCATGGGCAAGAGAAGGGGACATCCCTTGTGAGGGCACATCCGCAACACTGCACAGTTCAACAGATGCTGACAAGCAAAGCTCCATGAGGTTGTTGTGAGGACTAGTGAGGAGAGAATGAAGGTGCTGGGACAGGGAGCAGAGAACTGGGAGAATTTTAATCTTTGAAGATATTTATCATGTGATATTTTCTTCTTTGAGGTTTTTGGAGGTGGTTAGAGCTGCAGTATGTCTTCATTGATTTACATGATTGTGTGCACTGGGCTGCAGGTTGCTGAGTGTTAGGACAAGCAGAGACTTGGTTAAAACTTGGACTAAAACCATTGAACTCAATGGAGTTAACTCCCAGTGTTTGGTGCTCCACACTGTGGATCTGGAGGCACCTGCCAATTGAAAAAGCTGTGAAAAGCCAGATGGAAAAAGAGCCTTTAAGAAGGAGAACACTTGACACATGGAGATCGTAGCAAAGGTTTGGTGGGTCTGTTGAAATTTGTGTCTGATTTATCCTTTGTGTTCATCGCAGGTGACATCAAGATGCAGGAGACTCGCTTACTGTTGATCACAGAGAACCAAAGCATCTTGTAAGACCAAGAAATAGTTCTCCCAATGCCTGGGGGTGTCTGGAGATGGAAGGAGAGCAGAGCAGCCCTGAGGCTCATCTGAAATGCTGGTGAAGGCAGAAGATCCAGACCTGGAGGCCGACAACAGGCTATGTGAGGCCACGTCTGGCTCTTCTCGTCGGTTGGAAGCCTTTCCTGGTGAATATCACTGGCAAATGCTCTTGTCATTAAATATATTTGTTAGCACATGGCTGGTTCTGAAACTAAGCTATAATTATTGGTGGAGCTGGCAGTGCTGCCTGTAATTAAGGTTGCCAGACATTTCCCATTAAAAGATTCTGTTTTCCAATGCTGTGTCCTTGCCAACATGTAACTGTTCAGGCTGAAATTTTCAGTTGCAGGCCCTTGGCTTGGGTTGGTCTTTGTGTATATGAATGCATGTGTGTGTGAGAAAGCAGGAGTAAAATATAGCTTAACCAGCTCCAAGAGTGCGATATGGTGAAAAGGCCTTGTGTTGTAGTTATTTAAGAGCAAAAAATTCTGACAACTGCATTCTTGAGAAGGTCTGACGCTTTCATGCTTTATTTTTATTTTCATAGGGACTTGAAATTTGGCTTTTTGACAGGGCTTCTTTTTCTCCTTCAGACTCCCCATCCTGGTGTTGGCCAAGTCAGATGGGTCTGTACATCTGTCAGCGTTAGCAGAAGAGGTTTGCCCTGAAGATTGTCTGGAGCTTGCGCAGCCCAGGGTTTCCTCCTTCCCAGCACAAGTTAGCAGCCTGGTATGTGCTTTGGCTCTGGAATAATGAGAATACAGCTTGGATTTCCTGTACCCTATGTGTTTCTCCAGCCAGCTCACACAATAGGAAGGAACTAGCACATACGCTGATTTTATGGGGTTAACGTTTTTCTACCACCTGAGATCAGAAGTGGATTGATGCTTCCTGAGAGCAGGAACTCCTTTCAGAAACCACCATGACAAGCAGCATTTTTACCCCAGCTCCAAAGCTTCCAGTTAGAGCTTGGGAATTCTTTTTCTTTCCCAAAGCACATCAAGTCATGTCAAATTTGCTGACTTGTTTTGCTTGTAATGTCAAAAATTATTTCCAGCTAGAATACTTTGTTTAGGTGTTTGGTTTATTTTTGTTTAGCTCTGCAAACAAAACCACCTCACTGGAAAGAATTGGTTTTGTACTCAGTGCAAGGCTGTGCAGGCAGAGGCCTGAGGGGCCACATTTTACGCAGCTAAAACTCAGAGTATTGAAGAGCTGCAGATGGAAGGATCACTGTTGAATGTGCTGGGTGAGGTGAGGATCCTCTGGAAAAAACAAGTTGTATCCAAGTCAGGAGCATCAGGGATATGAAGAGGGGAGGCGAAGTCAAGTTTTATAAGCACCTCTAATTCTTCAGAGCATTGATTTGTCTAATCTTCATGTTTTTTATGTGTGTGATCCTACCTACGCTGCTGTCTGTATGGATGTTTACAGCGGTAGGTAGTTGCAGGATGTTTGGAAATTTCCTGATGGAATGGCGGAGTGTGGGGAAAACCCTAGGTGGATATAGGTGTAGCTCTTTTGACTTCAGCTAATTACTCTGATTTATGTTAACTTCAGATCTGTCTTGTTTTTTCTCTATATAGTTTGCTCTAAAAAGCAATTTGAAGAGACAGTGTTTTTTTTGCTTTTCCTTATTATCAGAACCATTGTTTTTCTTTGACAAACTGAAATTATCAGTAAATATAATATTGGAAATACATTTCAAGTAGCACTATTTAAAGTTCTTGTTCCTAGTTCCCATCTGAGACTTCAGAAATAAGTTAATGGATTAAAATATTGGTGTACATTTGATTACAATAGGCTGCCCATTCCAGACACAGTACTGTTAGGGAAATAAAAATTACAAGTTTTGTACAAGGCAGGCTCTGCAAAGCTAAGAAAGGTACAGCCGTTCTTAGAAAAGATGCTGAGAAAAAGCAATTTGCCTTTAACGAGTCAGGTTACCAATCTCAGTCAAGATACAATAAACCAGGCTAAAGAAAAAATTGCAAAGTGGCTTTATAACTGAATTTGCTAGTCATGTTTTCATAATTATTTACAGGGACAACATCTGATACTGCAATGCATTTATCTTGCTCGCTGTCCTAATTGCCCTGATGTCAGCAGTTATTCCCGCGTCTTGGAGCCGGTGGCCAAGAACTTTTTCCATTCTCCTCCATTTGAAGCACGTTCCCTCCTTCATCTTGAAAAGCAAAACTTCACTTTCCTACAGGAACCTGTAGAAGTGAGCTGAATAATCTGCAGCTTAAACCGGGGCCTGATCTAACTTTTAACAGCGTGGTAAGTTATTGAGCTTGCTGAAGTGGGGAAGGCACAGTAGAATGCAGATCTTATTTCTTGATGATCTCAGTTATTTAAATAATTAAAAAAATACTTTAATTACTTTGCTTCTTGTTTCAGCTAGCCAAATGTAAGAATGCATGAACATGAAATTTAGATATTTTCGCAGGAATTTCTGGATCACAAGTCTGATAAATTCCGTATTTGCTGGAAGTCATGTAAAATAGCAGAAATTCAGTGTCAGGGTGGTAGTTGTCCTATGAGGGCCGGATACTCACTTGGCATAAATGGCGGCAGCTCTGACTTCACAGGAAGGATGATGCTTCACATCAGCTGAGGATTTGACTTACATTTTGATCTTGTTGATAATAAGATCCAGGGATCTCTACTAGGATCATTTTACCCCCTCTGAGTGACCGTCTGCAGTTCAGCTGGTCACTCTGAGCCCTTTTGATAGTTCATGGACATGTAGCCAAAATATTTAATGATATTTGGAGAGTGACCATTTAACCAGCTGTGTGTCTAGTTTTGGCTGAGATGTGTTAAACTAAAGGAGGAGAGATTCAGGCTGGACATGAGGAAGGAATTGTTGTCCCTGAGGGTGGTGAGAGCCTGGCCCAGGTTAGCCAGAGAGGTGGTGGATGAACCATCCCTGGAGACATCCCAGGCCAGGCTGGACGGGGCTCTGAGCAACCTGAGCTGGTGCAGATGTCCCTGCTCATGGCAGGGGGCGCACTGGGGGAGCTGGGAATGTCTCTTCACCCCAAACTATCCTGTGATTCTGTTACTCTGCTGGTAGAGTTTACTGGCCTGTAAGTGGAATTAGGACCAATGGAGAAGCCCATGTTAAATAGGTGCATCAAGGCAACCCCCTGAGACATCTGCAGTGAGCCCTTCACGCTTCTGAATTGGAGAGAAGAGCTGCCTGACATGGGTTGGTTTGCTCTGCTGTTGACAGTCCCGTTCACCCCATTTCTTGTTGCACATCTACCAGAATCCACCCGTGTTTAGCAAAGTGTTAGACTTGACCATCAGCTCAGACGGAACAGGCCTTATTAAACCCAACTGCTTGGAGAAGGTGGTATGGCAAAGTGGGTGTTA